>NC_068572.1:55898813-57240518 GCF_025698545.1 Gossypium raimondii | reverse complement strand
TCGAATTTCCCAAATGCAAAACATTGCCTTATTTGAAAATTTTTAAAAGGATATTTAGCCATTTGGTTGAACGAGAAAAATCGACACCCAAAGACCTTAGGGCACGTTCTCTCGAATTTCCCAAACGCAAAACATTGCCTTATTTTAAAATTTTGAAAGGATATTTAGCTACTTGGTTGAACGAGAAAATCGACACCCAAGACCTTAGGGCACGTTTTCTAATTTCCAAACGCTAAATATTGCCTCAATTAGAAATATTTTCTCTTTTTTTTGAAATATGATATTTATATGCATGATGGAATAATAAACATGATTATATAAATAAAAATGAACAAAAACGAATAATAAATCAATCATGCATATACTATAGCAAATAAACAAATAAATAAACTAAAGCATAAAAATAAACATATAAATAAGTACATAAATGAACATAAAAATAAAGGAAAATATATATATGAAAATTATAAAATATAAAAAAATGTATGTACATATGAGTATTTTAAAATAATTAAGTAAAATACATATATATAAGTATGTATACATATATTCATGAGAAGAAAAAAGGTATATAGATATACGTACATAAATATGCATATATATAAAAAAGTATTTATATATGTATATTAAATAAATTATATATGAAATATATATATATATATATAAGCACTTATATAATAATAATATAATATAACATGGCACATATATTTAGAGATTACATAAGTAAATATAAATGGAAATATAATGATAATAATAATAATAATAATAATAATAATAATAATAATAATAATAATAATGGTAACATTAAAATAATAAAGTTAACAAAAATTGACTAAATAATAAAAGATGCTAAAAAAGGGATTAAATCGAAATGAAATAAAAAATATAGGGCCAATTCGAAATAAAGGAAAACGAAAAGGATCCAATTGCGACGCCCGTAAAAATGAAAGGACCGAAACAGAAAGTAAACCCAAAGTTCTAAAACGCAGCACCTCAATGGACCAAAATGAAACAGAAGTAAAACTTCAGGGCTAGATCCAAAATAAAAGAAAACAATGAAATAGGACCAAGCTGTAATGCGCTGAAGAAACAGGGGGACTGGCCGCGCAAATATCCCCCTTTTAGAAAACACGCGGATCCTCCCCCCTAAGGGCAAAACGGCGCCGTTTCTATCACCTTTATAAATAAAAAAAAAGTTCTAAACTTCATTTTCTGCCATTTCTCTAAAAAAAAAACTGATTTTTCTCTCAAAGTCCCCTCCCCTCTCCAAAAATCCGGCCAAGGGTCCGGTGAAGCTCCGCCGTCGACACCGTCGCTCCGGCCACCTTGTGATGGCAGAAATTCAAAAGGTAAAAATCACTTTTTTTTGTATTTTTCGTAAATATAAACTATTATATATATATGTATATATATGATTGAAAAAAAGAAAGAAAAAAATGAACTCGAAAGGAAGAATAAAAAGGAAGAACACCTTTTTTTTTTAATTTTTGCGATTTTGGTATTGATTTCTCAATATATTTTTCTTTACATTTGTTCTCCCCGCTGTTTGAAATCCCTTTGCTTGGGCTTTATAACCAAAAGAAAAATCTTTTCTGCTCCTCTCTGTTTTCTGTTTCTTTGCCTTTGTGGTAATTTCTTCCTTTTTCTTGCAGGTTTGGCCAGCTGGAGACGTTGACGAGGGCGGAGTTCACGGCTTTTTTCCGTTTTGGTGCAAGCCTGCCAGGCCTTAGGCGGTGTGCGCGCCGAGGGCGCACATGGGTAGCAGCAGGGGAGCGGCAGCCTAGGATACCATGGAGGCTAGGGTTTCCCAAAAATTTTTAAGGTTTTTGGGCTTATCGGGCTCTAGGGTAGTGGGTTTAGGTCTGCTGGGCTTGTATTTGGGTTTAATTTAGTTTGTTGGGCTGGGGTTTATATGGGCCCCGGGCAGAATTTGGACTCTACAATAGGAAAAGAAGAAACCTACGTATGAAAGGTAGGCAACTTTTTTTTTGCGGTTTTTTTTTGCGCTTTTTGCTTCTTCTTTTTTCTTTTTCTTTTTCTTTTTGCTATTTTTTTTAAAGAATAAGAGGAGAATAAACACAAACTTCAAAAAAAAAAAAGAGAATCGACGAAACCGATGAAAAGTGTTTTTGGTATTTTGACTCGTTTCGAATTTGATTTTAGCTTCAAAAATAACACCGAATGGCCTGAAACTGATACCAACTGATGCGGAAACCCCGGATCTAGACACAAGAGAAATACAAATTAGAAATAAAAACGAGAATAAATAAAATTAGTTAAATAATAATAATAATAATAATAATAATAATAATAATAATAAAAGGATAGATTTGCCCTATGGAACCCTTGGTTAACTTGCAACCAAAAACGTCAATGATTGAGCGGCTCCCTACGAAACCCTTAGAAGAAGAACCTCTAGAAACACCGATGAACGAGAAAGAAATTTGAATAATTGTAACTCCGAAATACCCTCGAAAGTAACAAACTCCAAACTAATAGCAAGAGAAGAATCACTTTATTCTAAAAAAATTGCCTCACACAAATTTGGAAGAAAACAAATACTCTCTTTTTTATGTCCTCCAATGTGTAGAAAACAAGCCTATTTATAGGCAAATTACAAGAGTAATTGAATCCTAATAAAAACTCTTTAAAGAGTAATTGAATCCTAATAAAACTCTTTAAAATTATATAAGAAAATAAATAAATAATAACCTAACCAATAAAATTACTTAACTCATAAATGATGTGTCCCAACCAATGAGAATTAAGTAAATAATAATAATAATAATAATATACATAAAAGATTAATCCACCAATTTATGGGCTTTCACTATTCCAAGATTGGTCCAGTGAATTGCATTCCCGTATTTGTCAATGTCACGAACATGATGAATTAAATTTGTAGCAACAAAATCTTGGACAAAAGCATTCATCTTTGATTTTAATTGTCGTGCCTTGCTTCGAGTGATTGGACCACAAGGAAAAACAACCCCTTGAGTGTCACCTCTTTGGCTCGTATCAATAACACCTTTTTGTTTTTTTGAAATTTTGGCGATGTTTTTCGAACAACATTAGTAGTTAAACAAGTAGGACCAATCAATTCTCATTTTGAACAATCTAACCAGTTCAAAGTAAATAAATTATCAAAAATAAAAATAAAAATATTTAAAAATTATAAAAATCAGTTCAACTGGTCTTCAACTCGATTCAATTAAGCTGTACCGGTTCGCAGGTCAATCGGTTTTTACCCCTCACCAAATTGATACAACATCTGATTCCTGATCCAACCGATTCGATCTGGTCCAATTTAGACAACATTGGATTTTGAAATTTTTTATATATTTAAAACGATTTTTTTTATTTTTATTTTTATTTTAAAGAGTTTTATTTAATTTTTATGTTTTCATTTAAAATAGGGTAAAGTTCAAAATAACAAAAAAAATCATAAATGTTGAGGGCTAAAAAAATTATTTTACCTTTTTTTTATAACAGTCACCAAAATAAAAGTATAGGGACTAAATTTTTAAAATTTAAAGGAGTACATAAACATTTGATATATTTTACCTTTGCTTTTGGAAATTTAAATTATAGCCTTAACTAAAATAGTAACAATTAAATATGTTTGGTTAAATTTTGCTATTAATCTTATATTAAGTGTAATAGTATAAATTTAGCTTATATCCAAACTAAACCATATTAAATTAATTTATTATAAAAGGGATAAATTATACTAGGGTGATCCTAGAGGTGCTCATGGGCCGGGCCAGGCCCATAAAAAATTTCGGCCGGGTCCTAGGCCGGGCCGGCCTAACCAAATATGGGCCTAAGATTTTGCCTGAGCCGGCCGAAAAATCATAAGCCCGGCCCGCCCATTTTTATTTTAAAATTTTAAAAATTGAAAAAGTATTTTAAAAATATTTTAAAATTAAAAAATTGAAAAAGTATTTTAAAAATATTTTAAAATTAAAAAAGTATTTAAAAATATTTTAAAATTAAAAAAAATAAATATATTTATTATATCGGGCCGGGCCGGGCCCGGGCCAAAAAAGTGGTGCCCGAAAACGGGCATCGTTTTTTTGCCCAAGCCCATATTTCGGGCCTATATTTTTACCCAAACCATCCCATATTTCGAGCGGGCCGTCGGGCCACCCGGCCCATGAGCACCTCTAGGTGATCCTAAACTATATAGTTTTTAGGCACTAAAAATAAAATGTCACTTCGTCAACTTTTAAAAATGTAAGTATCTTGTTATACATTCATGCATATTTAATATTTTCTCTTACTTAATTTAACCTTAATTAAATTACTTAATAAATTAAAATTTTTATAAAAAAAACATGTTTTCTTCTTTTATAAATTAAATCATTTTAATTATTTTTAAAATTTAATCATTTTTTTCTTTGCTTTCAAATCATGTTCTATTTTATGGAGTCAATTTTTTTATTTCTTTTAATTTGTAGGTAAGTATTTTTAATTTTAATTTTGATTTTTTGATTTTTTAATTTTAATCAAATCTCATAATTTGATGAAACCAACAATGGTGGTTATAATTTTTCAAAATATGATTTTTACTAGTATTTTTTTCTAGATTTTAATGGTTGATTTTAGTTTTTTTTCAATTTGTGCTTATGAATTTTATCAAATTTTTATTTTTAGTTATTGATTTAAGCATTTTAAATTTTATTTATTTTTAGTTATATTTTTTCCAACATATAGTTTTAACATTCCCAAAATTTTAATTTATTTTAATTAAAGGTAAATTAAATTAAACATATCTGGTAGGATTAAATATATGACGACTGTCTGATATTATGACCGTCGTTGATCAGCAAGAAAAATATACAACTCTTCGAGAATGTATCACTTTGAGAATTCCAATAATGATTTAATCGATACAAATAGCAATCTTGATCTCGTAGATATTTTGATTTCAACAAATGATGACGTTATAGCTTCAATTCCATTAATTCTTAATAAATTAGTAGTCGCAATTTGTGAGGGTCATTCTAGCTAAATATGAAATCCTTGATTAGTAATAAGATAAATAAATTATTTTTGGAACTAAATAGATCTATGGAATCAATTTTCGTATCTTGAATTGCACAAAAGAAATAATAAAAAACTTTGAATATTGTGTGATTAGTTTAGACGATGTAAAAAGTATAGAATTTGAGTAGGCAAGAGAAGGTTGAATCAAAATAATTCTTTTATTTTTAAAAAATTAAAGTTCTATTTGAGTCGAAGATATTATATGTGATTGAGTGTAAAACAATATTTATATCTCTTTAAAATTGATAATGTGACATTATTTTATTAGTACCTAAAAACTATATATTTTAAGATAAACCTAATATAAATTATTCCTATTAAAACTAAACTCACAAAATAAAAACAAAAATCAAGTATTAGAATTTTATTAGGGTATTTATGAGGCAGCAAAGATAAGATGAGGTTTCTTCAGTGTTTTCGACAATATTTGGAACTTCTTGGACAGCATAAATTATGCAGTCATTTTCCATGGACGGATAACGATCACGAGGCCGACGTAATTGAAAATTCAATGGAGCACTATCATATGTGTGAACATATATATATAATATTATTAGAGCACAATCGTATGTATGAGTAAATGTTTTATATGAAGGTTAAACACCATTTGCCTATCCACAGACCTGGATATGTCTCATCTTTTAACATATCCTATCTTTACGTCATAAAATTTGACCCAATAATAATTTATTAAAAGCTCATCTAATCCTTACTTTTTCTTCTTCTCAAGTAAGACCAATGGATGTTTTAACCAACAATGATGTGAGTGTCTGTCAAACAAAAAAGAAGAAGAAAAGTTGGCAAAATATTATGATCTTCTAGGTTCATATTTTCTAAAAGGAAATATGTATCAAAATAGGTTTATTTTTATTTTTTGCTGTTTCTTTTTCGTGGTGATCATGTGGGCTTTGGTTTAAAATATTTTTGAAAACTAATTTAAAAAGGACTTGGATAAATCTTTTGGTGTAAATATACTCTCCCTTGTTCGGGTTATTTTAAAATGAAATTGCGTTTTGAAATTATGGGTTTCGCCCATAAATTGATTGGTCAAAATACAACAATAAATGTGATTTAATGGTTGTGATTATAGCCTTGGACAATGCTGGTGGTGAATGAAAGCTTCACTTAGGAGTCACATAAAAACCCAATGGGTCGAGGGCCGTGGAACCACCACTCAAGGTCGGGCGAAAGGATTAATTTACGAAAGAGAATGCCAAAAAAAAAAACAGCAAATGAAGATTATAAATTTTTTTTATAAGCAAATCTCATGAGAGATAAAAAATATGGGGTTTTTAAAGATTTACGTGTCAAAATTTTGATAGAAATTAGCATCGGAGTATCAAATGATAAATAGAACAATTATACATATATTAAATTTGACAAATTAAAATTATAGATATCATATTAAAATATTATTAAAATTTGTCATTATCAGTAAAAGTACCACTTCAATAAATTATTTAAGTTGGATACATTACATATTATGCTATAAATTTGAAACTCATAATTTTTATAATATGTATTAATGACTTGTACATTCATTTATAGATATTTTCATTTAATATTTCATTAATAAAATATGTAAACATTCTAATATTTTAATTTAAATATATTGAAAAGTTAGGTGAAAAACAGTCTCTTTATAACAATTAAAAATTTAGTAGACATATAAGATTATTATAAAGAAAATGATAGTATAAAAGCAAAATTAATTATGACATTCAAAATAAAAATATTTAAATTTATAAAACTTCAATATCATTTGAAGTGTTAGGGTCAAAGGTAGAATTTTTTCTAAGGGCCAAAAACTTTTTATGAAGTCTAAATGTAATTTTATAATTGTATTAGCTTATAATTTTACAATTTTTAAAAGGATTAAATTAAAATTTTACATTTTAGGAGCCAAAATGAAATGTTACATATATTGACATATAAATTTACATATTTCAAAAGGAGAAATGCAAAAAATTCCCATTTAAGGGGGTCAAAGACCTAGCCTACTCTCCTCTTAAAGGGACCCAAACTCGAATTCAACAAAATTCAAATCCAAGTTGATTTAAACACAAAATAATCTGAATGCGGTTGGCCACTTCTAACCTATAATAGATTGCAATATTAATCCATCATGTCCATGAAAACACTAATTTAAAAATTAGATATGAAAAAAGAACATAACCGCAGTAAGTCATAGCATTTTCACATTGGCTAATCCCAACACCCAATCAACCATTTCTGTGTCTTCAATTAATTCTCTGTATTTTCTTTAAACTTTTTGCATATATCGCTACTATAGAAGTTTCGGGTTCGTATCACCAAAATAAGAGAACTCAAGGCTCCAAAAAATGTAACAGAAGCCAAAACTATAAACGGTAGCCTATAACAATGAGTGCCAATGCAGGTCAAATCTTTCACTGAGACCTTCTTAGACCTTTCTTTGTAAGATCCTTCATTGCCGCTTTGTCGTATAGAGTCCCAGTGGTCTTCACATTGAATACAAATGATCCCAGAAGATTAGCCAATTGTACCAAATTGAACAATACCGAGTAGTATTTTAGACCAAAAAGCTCGGAAACTATGGTGAGGTTCATTGGCAGTTGTGCACCAAATGAGAATCCAGTTACAATTGATGCTATATAGAGTGAACCTGGGAATGGAAAGGCAACCAAGAGGTAGCCAACACATGCTAGAAGAAGGACCATCGTCATCATGAGTGGTCTTGGAAGCCTGTATTTAACCACCATGATTTCAGACACAAATCCAGCAAACACCCTTCCAAAGAAATTCCAGATACTAACAAGCGACACAAAGGACGTAACTGTCTTGTTCGGATAGCCAAGCGACTCACCGATCTGCCCCAAATTGTCTACGGCCGTTAAGCTTGATCCAAGTCCACAAAATGTAGAAAGAAACAGAACCCACATGTCTATGCTTGTCAGTGCTTGCAAAACTGTGTAGTCGTCTCCTCTCTCGGGCCTATAAAAAATGGCGTCCAAACTAGACTTTTCATCACCCTGTTTTGGAGAAACAGCTTTGGGTTTCGGCCTCTCTACCGTTATCCCGGTCGGAGGATCGATGGCTTGTTTTTTGACGTTCCAAATGAGTAATTCTTCTCTAATGGAAATAACGAGAGGGAGAACTACAAGGAAAGAAACCAATGTGGCAGATGCAATATATCCTCCTTCCGAGAAAGCTATAATTTTCTCTAATAAATCCAATGCCATGAGAAAAACTGCTAGTACAATTGAGATGGTGAGGAAATGGTAAAACACATATAAGCTCATTGGGGTGTTAATAGGTTTTACATCCCGGATTGTGTACACAAATAGTATTGAAATTGCTGCCGGCAGCAATGCAATAAGAAGGATTAGAGACTTCGGATCATTTCCATATACAGCCAAGTAAATTTGTATCATGATAGCTCCAATTAACCCAGTATAACCCTTCAGTAAACCTATCATTGAACCCCTACTTTCAGGGAAGTTCTTGACACTGGTGACAAGAGCTCCCGTATTTGCAGAGTTCTGAGAATTGGCTCCTATGCAGATGTAAATGCACATTTGCCAAATCTTTGGCTCGGTTATTTTTCCTGCCACTACTAACCATATCATGAAATAGCCTGCAAAGTTGAATGCGTCGCCCAGCAAGAGCAAAAACCAAATTGGAGTTACGGTTTTGATTAAATGAATATGGCAAATAAAAAACATGGACCTTGTTTGCTCTGGTTTCTTCTACTACCAAACAACAACCACTTCCATAATTCATTAGCTATCGTAACACTAACAAATCCCCTAAAAAGCATTGGGGATTTTAGATGGGTCTCTAACCCATTCTTTCGATTGTGCTATTGACATCTTTCAAATCTGAGTCATCATTTTCAAAAGGGTTTTATCTTCATCGAAATAGCCTCTTTTCATTAAGCATTTCGTCCAATCCCTCCATTATTTAGAGAGTTAAGAAAGACAAATAGCAAGTTTCTTCCCTTTATGTAGAGATAAATTTTGATTGGGTAAATTCATAGTTCTGTAATTAACTTTTAATTTGGTTTGAATAAATTTATTAATATTTATTTGGGTAAACTATACCCATGGTCACTTTTGCTTACCTTGGGTTACATTTCAATCACTTATGTTTGAAATGTTACGTTTTAGTCACTTACGTTATCGTGTTGTAACATTTTAGTCACTGAGTCGTTAATTGTCGTTAATGGTGTAATAGTAAGTTGACGTGGCACGTTAAATTATATAATTGGTCCCCATAATTTTTCGTTTTGAGCAATTTAATTCTTTTATGTTCTTTTAACTTTCTTTCTTTTTTTTCTTTATTTTCCATTCTCTTCTGCTTCTCCCTCTGTTTTCCTACCTTCTTTATTTCTTTTAACATACCAGGAAGTCAAATTGGTAGTGAAGAAAGAATCATGGTATGGGTTTATGGGTTTTGGTTATAGGCAAATGATGACAGTCGACTTCCTACTTCTTTTTTCACTGCCAATTCGACTTCCTAATATGTTAAAAGAAATGGGAAAGGTATGAAAACAGAGGGAGAAACAAAAGAGAATGGAAAAAAAGAGGAAAGTTTAAACAACATAAAAGAAAAAAAAACTAAATTATTTAAAACGAAAAAATATGGGGATCAATTGTATAATTTAACCTAAAATTTGTTTGAAATGATGATTTAACGTGCCACGTCAGCTTACCATTACATCATTAACAACGATTAATGGTTCAGTGACTAAAATGTTATAACATGATAACGTAAATGACTAAAACGTAACATTTCAAACATAAGTGACTAAAACGTAAACTAAGGTAAACAAAAGTGACCATGGGTGTAGTTTACCCTATTTATTTATAAATTCTTTAGTTATTTTTATTTTATTTATGATCGAGATGACGAATTATAATTTATTAATAATGTATAAAACTAATACACTAAGAGCACATCAAATATAGTCCAATTTTTTGGATACATTTTCTCTTGTAAAAATAAAAGTTGATCTCTTGTACAAATATCCACCATGTTTTTACATCAAACAAAATATAAGCAAAGCATCTCTTTGTCCATTTGAGCCAAATAATCAATACCAAGTAATTATTAATTTTATTTTCCTTCTCACATAAGTTTTTAGCAATTTTTTAATCAAAGTTTATATTAAAATTTAAAGAGAGTATTAATACCGGCACTCAGACCCTAAATTTTAAAGTGCCAACACAAGTAGTGACCTTTAGCATGTTAAACTCCTGGAGCATCTTAAAACACCAGATTCACTTGTCAATTCTTTAACAGATCCAGCATCGACAACTTTAAAATCCTGTTCTCGGTTATAGTTAGGCTTCGCCCCACCTACACCTGTTTGCTTACTGAAAGATGCTCCATTTTTGAAAACATCCCCTACTGAATAAAATTTCCATAAACCTTTTTCCCCTTTTCTCCATGTTACCTCTTTGTTCCCAACATCATTTGAAGCGACGAAAAAATTGGCTTCGCTCTTGATGCTAGGGCTCATGCTTCCACCTATGGCATATTGCTCCCACCCTTGGTAAAAATTGTTAGCTACATGCGCGTATCCATGGCGAACTCTACAACATAGTTAATGTATAAAAATGTCAAATTATTGATGTAAATATATATTCAATAAAGTATGGAGCTCACTAATCCATCATCATTATTTACCTTGGCATTCTTTGGTTGCAGTTAGGTCCGAAATGATTGAAAATGACAGTGACCTTCATGTTTCTGTCTCTCAAATGACCATCGTCGTGCCCAAGGAGCATGACTTTGTCTTGGTTCCTGAACCAATTATTCGATATGGTAATGTTTGTAGAACCACGAGTGACGTCGAGGAGACCGTCTTGGCACTCATACAATGTGTTATGATCAATCCACACTTTCCTTGCAGTGACCAATCTTATAGCGTCTCCATCCATTTGTCCTAAGGGGATCACCTTCGCATTTGGACCCATCACGGTGCTAGGTGGTTGGGCCTTACAATGGTGTATGCGAAGACCATGGATGATAATATCGGTCACTTGGTACACTAGCAGGCACCCGACGCCGGTTATGTGGACGTCGATACCACGACCGTCGATGGCGGTGAAGCTGCTTAAGAGAAGTGGTCTTTGGAGTGTAATGGTCATGCTATTTTTGAATGTGATCCATACTTTGCCTTTGATCATTGTGGTTCCGTAACGAAGGGTTCCTGGTTTAGGACTTAAAGGGTTATCAGAAGGATCGGTGACCTTGTATTTCACAACATCTTTGCCGATGTTGTTGATCATTTTGCCGACGAAACCGATAGAGCATTTGGCTAATTGTTGTCGGTGACTTTGCCAAAAAGGGTTACCTCTCCAACATTTATCGATTACATTCATATTAGCCAAACTTGAACTAAAACTTGCCATTAGAAAAACCATGAAAAGAGCCCATGTTAAGCACCTTGATAATATTGTAGCCATATTTTTTTAACTCTTTTTATCTTTAATTCCTTTTTTTCTTTTTCGGAAGATGGGAGAATAATGAGAGATTATTGATGGATTTATACAACAGAAATTGCCAAATTTGAGATTGAAAAAATTAGTTCATAATGTTACAAGGTGAATGTTATTGTTGTTTTTATCGGATACCAATAGTTTGGGTTGCTTTGTTAGTAACTAAGTACTAACTTCTTTTTTGTTGAGGCAGAAAAAAGTGTTTGTTTATTTTTTTATAAAATTCTTGTATTAGCCATTGTATTAGTATAAGTTGTGTATTTAAATTTTAATTGAGTGTATTCTAAATTGGTCAATTTTAAGTTATGTGTGTCGAAGCCATTTTTTGAAAACAAAAATTTGTTGTCGACTTAAAAATGAAACAAAATTTGGAGTCGCCACCGACCCTTTATTAAGGTGTGATCGGCTCACCTTGAAAATGATTTTGGTCTGCGAAATTTGAGAAAACAGGTTCGGGAGTCGGTTACGCACGAGGAAGGGTTAGCACCCTCGTAACGCCCAAAATTGGTACTGAATTGATTAATTAAGGTCTTAATTTCGAATATCGAAAATTCATGAAGATTTTTAAAAAATATGATCCTCCCTTTTATTAATGTTAATTTTATAAAAGATGCTTGAATAAATCGAAGCGGATGCTAAAGACCTTCTTGTCTCAGAGTAATAAAATGTCACCCCCAATACGTTAGGACACAACATTTTTAGTCCTCGAGAATAAGCTTGTCTTTTGATTTTCAAAACTCATGCGGTGAAGTTTAAAAAGGATATTCAATTGCTTTAAGTCAGATGAAAAATCGAAGCCCAATACGTTAGGGCACAATTTCTCAAAATTCCGAGCATTGAATATTGTTTTTATTTTTCAAAAAAAATTCTCGTATCGAGAAATCAACATGTCATATCCAATACATTAGGACATGACGTATCGAATTCCCGAGAATGGGCTTTTATTTATGTGTTTTGATTAAAGAAAATTTTCGATTATTTAGATTCAACGAGGAAAATTGGAACCCAATACGTTCAATTCTCTCAAGGATTCCAAATTTTGAGTATTGCATTATTTTTGAAAACTTTTGTATGAAATAACTTTGACATTTGTAATCTTTTGAATGAATAAAAAACGATTGAATAATAATGTACAACATAAAGGATGATTTGTAAATAACATACACTAATGAATTACAAATAATCAATAGGTAAATACAAACAAGCATAGTAACAATAATCTCAACCATACATTATGCCAATGCTAATAATATTGACATTCAAAGAATAAGCAATTATCAATACAAAAAAATGAGTTATATGTGTAAAATTTTAAAATAAACAATATACATATATGAGTTTAAAATAAGTCAAAATGAAGATAAAAAAATACTATATAAAAAATAATATCAAAATGAAGTTTAAAGTGAATATTGTATATGAGGAAAACCAAAATACATGAAATAATATATGCATATTAATTTAAATAATATTACATATGGATTGGAAAATTTCTTATGATAATATATGTATAATAGTATGTATAAAAGGTTGATATAAATCAAGTATATAATGAAATAAAATTTTAAATGAAACAAGTTATATATGTAATAAGTAAAAACTGTAAATATGAAATCGACGATACATTAGGTATATATATACGTATAATAATAATAAAACTTAATACAAATTATATATATATAATAGTATTACATAAAAATGTTATTGATTTTGAAGCATAAAAGTATATACGAATAAACATTTTAAGAAAAGTATTATAAAAATAAACTCATTAAAATGTATAAATAATATAATTAACATAAAATATATACTAATAGAAAAGAATTAAAATAACAATATGTAATAAAGTAAAAAGTGTGTATATATATATATATATATATATATATATATATGAAAATAAGTAAACATATAAACTAATATGATAATACATATAAAATAATATGATAATAATACCAATAATAACAATAGTAAAGATAATAAACTAAACAATTTTAGCAATAATAACAAAACAGAGGACAAAATTGGCATTAAAGCAGTAATTCAGAGGAGAAATCTAAAATAAATAAAAGGAAAGGTCCAAATTACAAAGCGCGAATGACATGGGGGACTGAAAGGGGAATATTCCCAACCCTCCAAAACGCCATGTTGCAACATGGACTAAAATAAAACGAAAACAAATTAAAGGGCGAAATTTAAGAAAGGAAAAGAATTGATTTGAACCCGGCACAAAAGAGAGAGGACCATTTGTGCAAATCGCCCAATGGTCACAAAACGCGCGGATCCTTCCCCTAGGTCGGGTCACACGCGCGGATTATATGGCCAATACGGTGCCGTTTTAAGGCCACTGAAGCAGGCCTTAAACGTCGTCGTTTTTCACACAATAAATATCAACCTTAAAACCCTAAAATCAGCAGTTATCAGCCTTAAACAAAATTAAAGAAAAAAAACTTAAACATTTGCCCCCCATAAAGAAGCCTAGGTACCAGCCCCCAATTGCTGCGCCGTTCTTGCGCCCTCGACCTCTACCAAGACTCCGATTGCAACGGAGATAGACAGAGATCCGGCGGCCAGGTAAGCTCTTATCCTTTAACTCCTCTTTTCTTTTATTTTTGCACACAAATAATAAGATGAAAAAAGAATACAAAGAAAAGAGAGAGAAGAAAAATATGCAATCACCTTTCGAATTTTTTTTGTTTTTTTTATTTCTCTTAATATTTTTGCTTGTCCTTCTTGCAGGTACGGCGTACGGAGACTGACGTGGCGGTACGGAGGTGGCCTTACGGAGGCACGCGTGGCTGGGGAGAACGGCGCTGGAAGCTGCTAGGGTTTCAGCTTCTGATTTTGCGTTGGGCCGCTTCGTGATTGGGCTAGGGTCTAGGCAAATTGGGTCTAAATTTTAATGGGCCTTAGTGGGTTAGCATTTAAGCATTTGGGCCACTGTATTTAATTTTGGACTTTTAATAATTTTTTGTTTTTATTTATATTTACAAAATTGAGCCAGACAAATTGGGTATTACAATGTGCTTTTAGAATTTTGAAAGTTTAACCATGAACCAAATGGTGGATGTTAAATTTGTTATATTTTGGTATTTTCAAAATCTTATATGATAAACATATTATCATTTGTGTAATATCATGTCAATTCGTTATTTTCACATAATACTCATAAAAATATCACATTAATTTAATTAATGAATTTAACGGCTACCGTTTGGATTTATTAAGTTCATATGATTAAAGAGCATATTGATGGTAAATTTTGATAGATAAATCTAAATACTAATGAGCCAATGATTTTATTAGAATTTTTAAATTGAAAAATATTTTTAAAATTTTAAGTATAAAGATTAAATCTTAAACTTTGTTACGGCACGAGGATTGGAAATTAAAAATAAACTTTAATAATTAATAATAATTAAAATCAAGATTTTTTCGAATTTGAGTAGATTAAATTGAATTATTCAGTTTTTGAATAAACTCAAATAAGTAATTTGGTTTTTCGAGTTCGAGTTGAGTTAATTTTACAACTCGAATAATTTGAATAACTCAAATAAAAATTGATATAAATACCTCTTAAATCCACGATAATTTTGAAAATGTGCAATTCAATCCCTCTAAAAAATTCAAAATAATCTTCAAAAGTTCAAAACATTATCAAAATATTTTTTCCAAAATTTTATAAATATATATTCAAAAAATAAAATTATTAAAAATATTTACAAATATATAAATGCTAAATTATATATATATATATATATTTAAAAATCAAAATGATAAATTTGATTCCTTAAACAAGCAAATTATCAAATCAAGTTTATCATTCTAATTATCTTTTCTTTTCTCTTATTTTGTATTAGATGAGTACTCAAAATATATATGGTATTTATATTATTTAATTTAAAATTTAGTCATTTTGTCGATATTATTTTAATATGGTCAGTTTAATTTTTTAGTTTAATTAGAACAAATTTATTCGACTCGACTCGATTATTATTTGAAATTCATAAAAAATTAAATTAAATTAAAATAATAAATAAAATGTATCAAATCAATTAAATCTAAAATTTTTCATTCAATTCTACTGGATTTAACAAATAATGTTTAAATTGGAATGAAGTGTTGATTAGACCAGCGTCTTGACTTTCATCATTGTTTCTTCTCTCTCTCCCAACCAAATTCATTATTACCAAAACAAAACAGAAACACACCATCTCTTTCCATTAATAGTGACAAAATATAGGCTATTTTACCAAACTAGTTCAAAAAAAATATTATATTTACAAAAATAATTCAGGTTTAAAAACAATTACCAAAATAACTTAAAAGGAACAGTAAAATTGAGTTATGGCCTGTCAATGGCCGGAACCAGCCATAACCACTCGTATTTTGCACCCATGATTACCTAATAATTGTGTCAGACTTAAAAAAATTTAATTTTTGAGTTTTGGCCTGTCAATGGTCGGAACCCATATATTTTTTTAAATTGTATAATACTGATATATGAAAAAAGAAAAAAAAGAAAAACGAAAAAAAATTTTGCGTGTTGGCCTGTCAATGGCCGGCACCCAGTACAATTTAAAAAAAATTTATTTTTTTTCGTGTCAGAGTCAAATATCAGTATACGAAAAAATAAAAAAAAATTTGAGTGCTGGCCTGTCAATGGCCGGCACCCAATACTATTTAAAAAAACTTCTTTTTTTTTTCATGTCAAAATCAGATATCAATATACGAAAAAAATAAAAAAAATTTAGTGATTGTTTTTAAGCCTGAGTTATTTTTATAAATATAATATTTTTTTGGACTAGTTTAGTAAAATAGCCCAAAATATAAGACATACTTACAAATTTTCCTTCGTGCTTTTCTTTCTTTAAAAAAAAAAAAGGCAGCACTTTCACAATCATATTTTTATTCCAACCCACAATCCAAAACACTAACACCAAAAACAGCACAAATTGACAAAAACAACAAACAACGTGTAAATCTTCGAAGACTTTGGACACTTCATCACTCTTGCACCTGTTCTTGGCAAGCAGGACCCATCTCAGCACCCAATTTAACACTGATCACAAATTTGCATCTTTATAAAAAAATTTAAATATCCAGTTCTTAATTTAGCACTCGGGTATCTGACCATGATCCCTCTTGGGGTCCTGGCAATAGTCATACACCAAATAGTTCCTTTGGACCCAATTCATGGCCGCAAGTTGTTGTTGACTAAGGCTACCAGTGTCGGATGGAGAGACCGAGGGCGGGCGGCATGACGCAGGGCCACCGGCTATACAGCCACTGATTTTGAAGTTTGTATACTTACCAACAAAGGGTTGGTAGTTATAATTAGCTTTGTATCTCCCATTATCGGTGGCCCAAGTTGATGCATCCCATATTGATCCATACACCCACATCGGTCTTGTTGGAAATGTGGCTTCACTCTTCCTTGTGTACCTCCTAATTGGCACATCGTCTACGAAAAATCTGTTGATTGAATCATATATTATACCCAAATTTAACGAGTTTAGAATCTGAGTTTAGGAAGAGTGAGTTACTTTATTAGGATAGATTTTTCTCAGGGGAACCGACAAAAAATGTAACGTGCAACTATATCGCTTTCCGTAATCGTACGACTGCACTAACAAAAGTAAAGCAAATAATAAACCCATCAAAATAAAAGTTGTGATCCCATTACCAATCCACGTCTCAATATATGAGTGGACATGATAATTTGTACATCATATGCATACTGATTTGTTTATATTAGAATAAGGGATAAATATCAAAATTTTACATGAGTTTTTGATCTAATGTGTAATGTTATATATAAGTTTTGATCTAATATGTAAAGTTTCACACGAATTCTGATTTAATGTGCAATGTCATGAACTTTGATTTTGTGCAATTTATATATAATTTTTTATTTAGTTTTGGTTTTACAAATCTTTAGCAACATTATTGAATATGAAAAATAAATGTATGCATTCATTTATTTAAATGTATATAATTAAATTAAAGTTTAATTTTCGTGTATACATATGAATTACAATACAAGTTTAATGTGTATAACTACAATAATAAAATTTATGTCCAAATCTTTCAAAAAAATAAATTTGAAAGTTATGATTATCCTATTTTTTCACCCTAAGACTTCAAGTATTGCGAAGAAAAATAGAAGGAAAAGATTGAGCGTTGTTGGTTTTATTTTAATAAGGTAGGATAAATACAAAATCTAAGGCCTAGAACCATTTATTTTGATCTAATGGCTAGGATTATTTTGGTTCTCATTCTAAAAGTTCTCACTATAATTGCCACCAAATTTTATAAGTGTTGAATTGATATTAGAAAGTTGCTTGATAAATTAGTAAAAATAAGTACCGAATATAATTAAGTTGTTTGATAAAAATAAATATTAATTTTAAAATATTAATTATTTTAATTTTAATCTTATTAATATAATATTTTATATTATTTTAGATAATTTTAAATAAAAATGTGTTAATTGAATATCTCATTTTTTAAAATAATTTATTTCAATTTTTAATAAAATAAAATCAACTTAATATTTTCTATATGATAAGTAGCTCCCTACTTATATATTTTATCCAATATTTTTTGTTGAAATTTTATAGTAAAAAATTAAAATGATTATGAGACATATTTAAAATATATTTTCAATTAAATAAAATAAAATTCTCAATAAATTATCAATTACATTCTAAAAGAGTAAAATAGAAAAATGGGGTAATAATTAAAAGAATACTTTTGATAAAATTAAATTATTAATATAACCTTTTAAAATTTTATTTATATTTTATGTCTTCTCCCAGTTAATATGATTTGACCCACAACCACACCACTATAAAAAAATTTTAAATAATTGAGAAAGAAAATGAGATTACATCGAATTGATTGTAAACTCTTATATTTACAACATAAATATTATATATATAAACCGTTATTATCAGTGAAAAAAAGGCAGAAGCGGAATAATTAATTAGTTGAATTATTGGACCCCAAAGCATGGAAAATAAAGTATGCATGCATGAAATGGATGTAGTCAAGCATGATTAAAGCGAAGAAAAGCTGAAGTTAACGATTTAAATATTACTTACATAATCTCACTAGGGGTCCACAGTGCAGCATAGTTGTGGAAGTCTTGCGTAGGATCAAACCATAGATGAAATTTCATTTCCCTTCCAATTATATTTCCATCGCCACTTCCTTTAATATACACATTAGTCTGCAAAGTGTAGAGCTCATCTGGTGTTGTTCCGAGGAACTCAATATCAATTTCATCATGGTTTCCGGGGTGATCTTCGTTGTTTGAAAGCTGTCAGAATTTGCGTCAAATTCAGTGATATTTTTATTTTTAACTTTGTGTATGTAAACTAAACATTAATCTTACGTAGAAAGATGTAATGACTCCTGCTGTATAACCAGGTTGGAGTTTCATGGCAGCACCAAAGTAACCAGATTGGTATGGCTGAATTGACTTGAAACCACTTCCTGTTTTCACCATGAATGCAAAGTGATCATCTCAAGGAAGGTCTATGAGAAGAAACATCATGGAAAAGAAAAAACAATGGGAAAGAACCTGAGGTTTTATCAAGCCAGATAGTTATTGAATCCTGATCGGCTCTCTGATGCTGAGGACCCCATAGATTTCTAAAAACTTGATCAAATTTCACAGTACGAACACTGGTGGAGGGGGAGTATCCTGGGGAAGGTGGACCCTGTCCCTGAGCAATGCTCCATGAAAGCATGACGAAAGAAAGAAACAGAGAGAAAATTGGAGCCATAAACGGGAGACAGAAAAGAGAAGGCAAAGAAGAACAGACTATCAGTAGAGAAACAAAAAGGACTAAATGATTAAATGCATATTGGGACCAAATATTGAAGAAGGTTATGAAAACTGGTTTGTGCATGGAAGAGTGTGGCAATACACTTGGTATAAATAAGGAGATTGAAGGCCCACCATATATACGGTGAATTTTTGGTTGATGGGGGTAGCTGTGCATGCGGACAAAACCTTGAAAAACTTATTATAAATATGAGGAAAGATGGTTGATGTGACAATTGACATATATATATATATAGTTTCACTGCTTTCTGGTATCAAACTTGCTATTTCGGTTAGTTCACTTTGAGAAGTAAAAGATGAAAGCACTTTTTAGATAAAAGCTTTTGGATTTGAGATGAATTTTGTATTTATAATAAGAACATAAAGATTATGTTTTCGTTTTATATGTCGATTGCATTTTATCCCTTGGGAATAATGTAGGGATATTGTTTTCCATTAAACTGTGGTTAACACATTAATTGAGTACGAAAAATTTGGAAGAAATTAATTATGTTTTAGGTATTAGAATTCTAAGGGATCGAAAAAGTAAAGTGATAATTTTATTACAATTTTAAACATAGTCAAAATATTGGAACGTTTTGCAATGACCAATTCAAAGAAGGTAATTCAACTTTTGTATCGGGCTTTCATCTTTTCTTAGAGGCTTGTCCTAAAACAACGAAAGAAAGAGAATATATGAGAAAGGTTCCTTATGCTTCGATTGTAGGATGTCTCATATATGCTATGTTATGCACATGTTTAAATATGTAACGACCTAAAAAGTGCAGGCATTGGAAAGTGAATTATCGGGCCTCCGTTTTAGTGAAACCGGTTCTAAAATATTTATTAAAAATATTTACAAAGTTAGTTGTATGATCAATTAGGTTTTGGTTAGGTGAATTTGACTTAAATAGGAGTTATTGTGAAAAGGGACTAAATTGAAATAGGGGTAAAAGTTGAATAATAGATTAAATAAAAGTTAGAAGGATCAAATAATAAATTATGCCATTAGCCTAAATTGAGGCGGCATAACAAAAGAAATATCTGAGATATTTTAGTTAATATATATTATATTTATTTACTTAATAAATAAGTATTATATTATTATATTATATTATATTATATTATATATGTATAACTTAAATAACTAAGTAAAAGAAATAAACAGAAACTAAAAGAAAAGATATAATAGCAATGGACGAAACAGAGAAGAAACAGGGGAGAAAGAAAGAAAGAAAAGGAAAAGGAAAATTTGGGTTTCAACGTTCAAAGTTAATTTGGTAAGTTAATTTAATCTTTTCTTGTAATTTTGATATTTTGGAATCCTAGAACAAAGTATTTTTGGATTTATGTTGAAATTTTGTAAGATATTAGATTTTTTTAGACATGGTTCATGTTGGGAAAGACGATGAAGGGGTTAAATTGATTTAATTTCAAGTTAGAAGTTAGTAAAGGATTTAATTGTAATATAAAGTGTAAGTTTTGAATAGTAGAGACTAAATTTAAAGAATTGAAATTAGGAATTTATGTTGAAATTGAAGGGTTAAAATGAAATTATAGTAAGAATTAAGAGAGAGAATATGGAGTTAAATTGAGAAAATAAAATTAGTATTGATAAGGGATTAAATTAGAATTTAGGTAAAGTTTAGGTATAAATGGAAATAATTAGATGAAATTGTGTATTAATATTTTTAATTTTTTAATTACGTAGTTAATGTCGTGCAAGAGTCATTGACCAAGAAAGGAAAGGAGAAGGTGGACAATGAGTGACTCGAGAGAAATTTCGGTTAGTATTACCATAATTCAAATTTACTTATTAATTGTTAAAATTTAAATTAATATACATGATAAGCAAATTGAGGTAAGTATCACGATTGAATTGAATGATAAATACGTATTGGTATTGAATTTATTAATTGCAATTGTTGAATTTTGAATAATATGTTTAGTAAATAAAAATAAGGTGAATATCGATATTGAATTAAATGATATTGAATTGTATGTGAATTGAATGGAAATTACTAGTGATATGATTTGAATTAAAAGAATTAATGTGGTATTGAAATGCATATTGGATTGAGAAATTGATTTGAATTGTGAACATGAGAAATTGTGTATTGAATGAAATTGAAATGAAGTATGAATATATATGAGCATTTCATGGTACATTGATTGGAAAGTGGAAAAATGTATTGGTATTGAATTGTATATTGATTAGAAAGTGAAAAGTGAATTTGAAATGAATTGTGATTGAATCGAAAGTGAATTTGAAATAGAAAAAAAATGATTTGAATACCTTATTAACTAGTCGGACTGAGTCGGATATAGTTGGCATGCCATAGGATTGCAAGTGTTCAGGGATAGTTTCGATGAGGTAATAGGTACCAACTTTCTTCGGCTCTGTTAATGAGACACTGGGTGTCACTTTATTGCTTCGAACTATCCGATGAGGCACTAGGTGCCATTCTGGTGTGTTTGGTTGGATCCGTGTATCCGCCAAGGTCCGAGTCAAGTTAATAGGGGTAAATAATTGAAATGAGAAATTTTGAATAAGTGTGATTGATTGGGCTATGGAAAGAAATGAGAAAGTGAAATTGTGAATTGATATGTGAATTTGAAATCGAGATATGATATTTGAATATATGAACCTAAAGTTCATGATTTGATTAAGAGTAAATTTTTGTTATATGATACTAATGAGTACAAATTGCAATAGAGTTGATATTGAATATAGTGATAAATTGAATGAATTGTATATGAATTGAAATGAACTATTGGAATGAGATGTGGAAATCCAATGAAATTGAGATAGTGAAATATTGCTTATTGATATTAATGATCAAGTTGATTTAAAGTATGAGATAATTAATGAATAATTGTAGGCATAAATTGAATGTATATAATTTATTGATTAATGTTATAAATTTGAATTATGGTAATACCACTGAGTATACCTATACTCAGTGCACGGTTGTTTCCATGCACAAGTTAGTAGAAAGCTAGTGTCCGGTCCAGCATCCAAAAGAATCCCGACCTCAGATTAATTTTAGTGATGTATCTTTGTTTTGATAATGTGGCATGTACTTAGGTGATGTATAGGTTAAGTATAAGAGTTTTGTGATAGAATGATGTTTAAATTGGTTATAAACATGAAATGGAACTAATATGACATATTTGATACAAGTATGAAATGATAATAACCTGATCCACTTTTGAAACGAAATTTGGGCCTTGAGAGTCCAATTAATGGACTTAATGATTAAAGTATGATATGTCTGTTATTTACTTGGGGTTAGGGGGTGTTACAAAATATCTGTTTCGCAATAGGATTGGTGAGTCGATATTAGACGAATCCCAATCGTACACACTGGCAAGAATTTAACTATATACTCAAGTATTTACGTAGAACCATGGACTATAAGCTTGTGTACTCCATGGGAGATCTTACTCCTATTAGTTATATAGATTTTGACTTTAAAACATGTTGGAATTCAAGAAAATTAACATTGAACTGTGTCTTTGTCCCAGGCAATGAGTCTATAGTGTGGAGAAGTATCAAGTAGAGTTGCATTGTTGACTCTACTATGGAGGTCAAATATGTGACAACTTTTGAGGCAACAAAAGAAGCGATATATGGCTTCAGAAGTTCCTTATAGATCTTAAAGTCATTCCTAATATGGAAAAAAAGCTATCACATTGTATTATGAAAATTAGGGGTGAACATTCGATCGAATTGAGTTGAATCGAGTGAAAGAATTTCGAGTTAATCAAGTTGGCGAGTCCTATTTTATCATTCTAATTCGATTCAAAAAATTCAAATCGAGTTAAATTAAAAAATTAAATAAGCCAAATTAAAATCTTGTTGCAATATAACTAATTCCATGTGAGAGCACATAAATTTAAAACCATATATATTTGAAAACCTTTTCAAAGTAAAATAAGAAGAAAAAAAATACTTTAGTATAATAATATTTAATCATTAATTAACTTATTTAGCTTACCAAAATTATTATTTTAGAAAAATTTTAAAATTTTAACTTTTTTATATATTCTTTAGAATTTTTAAATTTTTTATAATTTTTAAAAATATATAAATTTTGAAACTTTTATAAATATTTTAACTTTTGAAAAGTATTTTGATTTTTTTGTAATTTTGTTGAGAGAGACCAATTTACTCATTTTCAAAATTGATAAGGACCAAAGGAGTATTTACACTAATCTGTTATTCGAATTATTCAAATTGTAAAATTTAACTTGACTCGAACTCGAAATTTAGATTACTTATTCGAGTTGACTTGATTCAGTTAACTTAGAATTCAATTTTTTTAACTTTTTCGAATTAAATCGAGTTTTGCTCACCCCTAATGATTATAGTGCAACAATAGCTAACACTAAAGAAACTAGAAACCACAAGAGGATAAAATATGTTAATAGAAAATATCATATCATAAGGGAGGTAGTAACATATGGGATAGTGGATGCAGTTAAAGTCGCATTAGAGGACAACCTTGGGATAGGGAGACTGTAATTTTGAGAAACACATAGAGGGTATGAAAATGAGAAATATGACTCATTTACTTCATTAATGCAAGTGGGAGACTATTGAGATCTAGTGCCCTTAGTGTAGTGATTTCGTCTATATGTACTTATAATTTTTTTGAACAAATTGATTTAATAAAATATTAATCAATATCATTAATATCTTTATATATTGTCTTTAATGATTTTTGCATGCAAAGAAAAATGAAAGCAAATATTGGTTCAGTGATTGTCTAACTTTTAACTAATACTAAGCGATATTATATGGTCGAATTGTAATACGAAAAGATAACTTATATTAATAGATAATTTAAACACATCCTTAGTCTAATCAAAGTTGAGCAAATCGATTGAAAAGCTAATATGTTGTCTATCAAATCTAATTAGTGAGATTCTTTGTCTTGGGTATTAAAGTGAATGATTCTTACAAGATAGAAACATAGATGTGATTGACTAGACTAACAGTATATCGGGCAGGACCTAAGTAAAATAAATCCTTGATCCGTTTACGAATTTATTCACTTGCGGTATTCATAGTGTGACACACATTAATCTTGAGTGGATGATGAACTATGTATGTGTGACTCGTATATTTTGATATAAATGAAAGCTTGAGTTCAAATAGATAAGGAACTTATAAAAGTTGATACGTTGGGTATACGGCTTCAGCATGATGTAGCATCATTCCATAACAGTAGAATTCATACCCCAATAAATGATAAATGATATCCTCTTATCAACATTACATGATAGATGAATAGTAACGTAACCACGAATCATTTGTCTTAGTGATAAATGATTTTATTGTTATTTGATAACAATTGACTTTTTTTCAGATAAGAGAATATTGATACTGATTTTTTTCCATAGGAAAGGGGATCCTAAGTACTAATAATTTCCCAAGAATGAATAGTTTGGTAAGGTCTTTACTACATCATTCAAAATCAACATGAAAGTGTAACCCTATATTTCAACAAATTAATGAGCTGCTGGAAACTTTAACTATGGATGGAAGCCAATTTCAAATACTAATTTGGTTTAATTTATCTAATAATTTTGTATTGTGATGCCTTTATTAGCCTACAATACGAAGACGAAGGTGACACAAATGTCCTGTCTGTAATAGCCTATGGTCACCCATAAACCAAAAGCTTTAATCAGTTATCCAAACCCAAAACAATTATTTAATTATTTTATTGACTTCATTATTTTTAAGTTTTAATTCATTGTTATGTAAGTGACTGTGTTTTTCATTATTTATTTTTTATAAAATATTAAGAGTGGAAATTAAGGATCACGCGGTTTGAATTTATATCACATGGGGTATCTGATAAATTTTAACCATAACACCATACAAGTCAAGATTATTTAGTTATCTCAAAGTTTTATATTATTATTACCTTTCCTTAATTGTTTCATTATCTTTATAATTAATTGGCATAATACCAAAAATAGCCCTTAACGTTTGACTGTTTGGTCACTTTGGCTCTTTATGTTTTTTTTTAATCACTTTAACCTTTAACCTTTTTTTTTTGTCAAATGGGTTTATTTTTAACGGATATGCTGGCGTGGCCGTTAGTTGACTAACGGTCAATATTAATCGCTGACGTAGTTGTCCAAATATAATTAAATGTTAATGTGACACTATTTTGTCTTATATGCCACGTCAATAAATGATTTTAAAATTATTAAAATTATTTTTTAATATATATAATTATTATACTATTTTTTTGAAATATAAAATTATTAAAATTATTACATGTATATAATTTCTAATTATTATATAATTTTTATTTTATCTAATTTGCTCCTCTATTATTATAATTTCATTAGTTAGTCCAAATAATTATCACCATGAATGATTTCAATAGTTGATGTGGAATTTTTAGAACACATAATCTAACTATGTGGAAATATAATTTTCTTTGTTAGAATAGCATTTTTATATAAATAAAAATCGAATCAATATTTTAATAAAAATTAATGATATTAAATATTTAGATTAACTGATAATATTATAAAAATATAAAAATTAATTAATGTTAGAAATTAAAATATATAAGAAAAAGAAAAGGAAGGACACATGTCAAAAGATAAGTATTGGATCTTCTTTACTTACGTACGCATAACACGTGAAATTTCTATAATATATCTTGTTAAAAACAAGTATTGAGTTTTCCCTTACATTAGCTCACACATGATACTTGACCACAGGCCAGTATACAAACACTAAGTAGAGAATTAGCGTAAGATATAGAGATTTGAAAACGACTTTGACTGCAAGTGTGATATGTTAGTCATAACATTTGTAAGTGTACAATGAAACATTTGATCATTCCAAGGATTGAATCAGAAGGAGATCAAAGTGAGATGATAAAATGGACAACGATTAAGCATGCAATTAAGAAGGCTAGATAACTGGTATATTAATTTTCTTCCTTCCCATCCTCTCTTTTCCCACAAATTTGTCAAAGTTTTAAACCTTTTAAGAATAGTAAATTATCTTTTACACCCCTGGACATTATCCGGTTTTGGAAGTAGAACATCTACTCTCAGATGTTAATGATACAACCCAAAACTATTGGGTTATTTGTGGGCCCAAAAATAGAAGGTCGCTTAACTATTATGTAGGCAGAAACTGGGCTGTTCCATTACCTCATAATTACAAAAATAATTTTTATTTTTTTATAAATTAATATATTGTTAAATATTCAAATAAAATATTTTACTTCCATTCTTTTAAACCATCAAAATCACATTAAACGGTAAGTTTTAATTAAAAAATAAAGTTGGTGAGAAATTTTAATAAATTTTAAAATTTAATAGTAAAGTTTAATATGAAAGTAAAGTGATAAATTTATTTATATTCTAAAAATATAATGATAAATATCAATCTGAATAAAATATAATGACGAATTTCAATATTCAAACTGATTTACAATATAATTTTTTTTTCCAAATGAAAAAGCCATATTTCACTCTTAAATAGATAAAAGCCAGACAGATGATTGGCTCTGACCAGTGGACAAAATGGCCTATATATTAAAATAAGTATTTTTATACTTCATGACTTTTGTACTAAAAGTTGGAGTACATTTTATTTTATAATAAAAAAACAAGTAATTTAGTCGTGTTTGTTAGAGCAAAGAGCTAAACGATCTTTCTGTTAAAAATTTCATCCATTTCTACTTTTAAAATTGTTCTTATACGTCAAAATCAGGTACACATAGCACACCATGTGTAATTGTTTGCTTATTTTGTCAGCTACGTCAGTTTTTAATAATAATAAATGGTGAAATTTTGAATAGAAAGGATCGGTTTGTTTTTTTTATCTAACATACAATGACTAATTCATTCATTTTTTGAATAAAAAAGACATGATTTTCTTGATTTGATTTCTTAGCCGTTAAATTTTCGATTTTACATTCTTTGGTGATGAATATCCTTCCATATCATCTTCATCACATTTTTATAATCTCTTATTGACCAAAAGATGATTTTAATGACGGTTTCAATCTTCCTACAACCAAATAATTCATCATATCAATGCCTAAAGTTAGTTTACTCAAAAAGTAAGTTAAAATTCATATGAAAAATGTGACTTTCTTTTTTAATTTTTTAATATTTCGTAATTATATTGAATTGTGGTTAAATTTAAAATTTAGCAGGCTGAAACTCAAAGCTACTCAATTAAACTAACATTGGTGTGACATCTAAAAGGTAGACAGAAGCAATCCATCTAATGGCATTTCAGTTAGCAGGCATCAAATGATGAAATCACAGTATTGTCTATAGGAAGATCCCATGTTCCTTTCACTTCATTCTTCAATTTCTATAACATTGAGTGAAGTCAAGTTATTGTTTTGTCATGTTTTGAGTGTGGGTTTTTGATGTCTTGTACGCAACATTAATCTTGTTTCTAGCCTTGCCTTCAAAGCCCCCCTTCTTTTTATTATTCTTGATTAGGAAAAAAGATGATTAAAAAAACAAATGACAAAAGGAAAGTCTGTTATAACTAGGTTCATCAAACAATAATTCTTTTATATATATATATATATATATATATGATAAGTTATAAAAAAAACATGTTTTTAATCCCATTCTTGATGCGTTTTTAGATGATTTATTATGTAAATCAGTGAATTTGATGCTCCTAATCCTTTAAATTCATGTTTCTATACTTAGGTAAGTATATGGGAGTGAAAAATGGGCTAAAATCAGACGAAAAGAGTTGTTTCCAAGATCCACACGACATGGGCATTTCCACACGGGCTGACCACACGCCCATATGCCAGCCCATGTCGATTTCAAACCTTGCTTCCCTTTTACGCGGAAAAACCTAATTTTTAGGGCATTCTAAAGTTTATAAATACATATTAGAAGAGGACCTAAGGGAGCATACAGAGAAGACTGAAGAAAAGACTCGAAGAACACCATCGGAATCATCTTAGGAAGCAGATCTCCTTCAAGATTGAAGATCTACATTTAATTTCTTTAGAAGTTTAATTGGGTTTCTTCATGTCTTGTTGTTATCTTAACTTTGAGATAAATACCTAGGGAAGATGAAACCTATGATGAATCTTATTATTTGATTTCTGATTTACATGATAAATATTTGATTCTTGTACTAAATTATGTATGCGTATTTCACGTTTTAATAATCTAAGGATATTAATTCATGTTTAATGTGCTTATTTCAGTGGAGCAAAAGTCCCTGTTTAAGAGTAGATCTAGCATAATTGAGTGGAGTTGCATGCAATCCTAGAATCAGTTGTTCTTACTCTCGAAAGAGATATTAACATAATTTAGGGATTTCTACGGATTAAGGCACAAGTGAATAAATCGTTTAATTCAGATTCAAAATAATAAGGAAAGTCTAGGTGAATTATTTCCTAGGTATTGTCTATCTCATTGGTATCTTCGATAATTTTCCTATTTTATTCTCTATTACGTTATTAGTTAAATTAGTTTAGTAATTTTAGATTAAAAATAATCACTCAAATTTGACAGCTAAATAATAGAAAAATAGTAATTACTAGTACTTCTAGTGATGGTGGATACGATATTCCCTACTCACCATAACTATACTATTGTTCGATAGGTGCGCTTGTCTTAGTCGTATTTATAATTAATTTAGTTATCATCAATATATATATATTGAAGAACAAAACATGAATATTGTACACAAACAAATATGTTACCAGCTGTCTCATTCATTAAATTTCTCTAAATGATAGAATAATTCAGATATTGTGACGTGAATGCTATATAATAAACCCTAAATGAAAAACAATGGAGATCCTTGTATGACAAGGCAAGCCATGTAAATTATTTGTATATAATTTTCTAGAAAATTTAATAATAAGATGATGGAGACAGACATTTTCACATTCCTTTTTAAGTTCAAATTGAAGATTTTATTTTGTTTTAAAAGAGGCAAGATTCATTTGTGCAAAAATTTCAGTAGTGATATTTATTTCCACTTAATTTGCTAAATAATAAGGTTGGGTTTAAAAGCAAAGTTGATGCAGCTGTCTAAATCACTAATGGAGATAATTAAGCATTCAACAAAACAAAAATTAATGAAAAAAGAGTTGAGGGTTCAATGTTTATCAGTAGTTTTCACACGGCAGGTTAGATGGGAAAAGCTGGTGCCAAGTGGTGACCGTTAATTTTCTTTTTTCCTTCTTTTTTTGCTTTGTATTTGGACTTTGTCTCTATTCAAAGTGGGGGCTTTATGATCAAATTCTATACAAATCAAACAGGACCTTGCATTCATCGAAACCAAGATAAACCCCACAAAAATGGCCTCTACTTTCTGTCAAAATCTCTGTTTGCTTTCTCTTTTTGTTCTCTTTTCAGTTTTCTCGGCTAAGCCTATTTCCCATTGGAAGAACCAATCTCCAAGTTCTAGCCAGGCAAAGTTACGGGCTGAAAAGCTCATAAGAGGACTTAATTTGTTCCCTAAAGATGCTATTAATGCTGGTGACAATGCCCCTGCAGTTGAGACCTCCAAGATTGTTGAAAAGCAATTCAGGTTCCCAGTGCTTGGGGAACCTGGGCCTTCCATTCAGGAGTTTGGTCACCATGCTGGGTACTATAAACTTCCACATGCTGTATCTGCAAGGTAAGCCATGAGTTCTAAATCTTATATACATGCTATGTCAAATGATATAAATTTAGAATCAGATTGTATGTGCAGTGAATATTGAATATATGTCCAAGTAACATAAGAGCCAATACAGATTCCAAAATCCCTGATGGTGTAAAGCAGAATTTATTGCTTATCTGCTATATGAAGAACATGCTATTATATAAACCTTAGTGCCAGACTTGGTTTATTTTGTAGGCCTAGTCCAAATCATGCAGTGGTTTGTCTAGTTTTCTAGGTATGATTCAGAGCTGTAATATACTTTAATGCTGACAATAATACTGATTGTGGATTCTTTATCTCCTTATGTAATTTTCGCAGGATGTTTTACCTTTTCTTCGAATCACGGAACAGCAAGAAAGACCCTGTAGTGATTTGGTTGACTGGAGGTCCAGGGTGTAGCAGTGAATTGGCATTGTTTTATGAAAATGGTCCTTTCCATCTTACCAAAAACTTGTCGCTTGTATGGAATGACTATGGTTGGGACAAGGTATCTGATAGAATTCCAAATTTTTCTCTGATACACTTAATCCCTTACTGCTTATCAATCCACATTTTATTGTCCGTTGTCAGGCATCGAACATTTTGTTTGTAGATCAGCCCACTGGAACCGGTTTCAGTTATACTTCAGACGAAAACGACCTTCGCCATAATGAAACTGGTGTCAGCAACGATTTGTATGACTTCTTGCAGGTTTGTTGTGGTCTAACATTCCTTCCATACAACAGAAGCATTCAAAAATTGACTTAACTGTCTTCTGTACTTTCAGGAATTTTTCAAGCAGCATCCTGAGTATGTTGAGAATGACTTCTACATAACCGGAGAATCTTATGCCGGGCACTATATTCCAGCTTTCGCTGTTCGAGTTCACCAGGGAAACAAGGCAAAAGAGGGAATTCATGTTAATCTCAAGGTACGTATTTCTTCGTCTCCCTTTATACCATTTGAATATGGACTTTTCGTTTTGATGTTTCGGGTTAAGATTTAACTCTAATATTCGAACAGGGTTTTGCAATCGGGAATGGACTAACAGATCCTGAAATCCAGTATCAAGCATACCCAGATTATGCTTTGAACACAAGTATAATTACACAATCTGATTATGTCGATATCAAAAAGTTGGTCCCTTCATGCGTGCAAGCAATCAAAAGATGTGGTAGTTGCTTCCTCTCAGCTCTAAAAGATTAAAATCAAAATCTGTACAGTTTCTTTTGTGATTTATTGTTAACGTTGAACTACCATTGCAGGCTCTAAAGGTGGAGATGCTTGTGTGGATTCTTTTGATACCTGTAACACTTTATTTGATCAGATTCTGAGCATCGCTGGTAATATAAATGTAAGATAAGTCCAATATCTATCATTATATAATTACAAAAGTGATTTCTATTCAGAAGGAAGCAAAAATAGAAATCATGATTCTGAACTCTGGCATCTTTAATGCACAGTACTATGATATTAGAAAGGAATGCGAAGGAGAATTGTGCTACGATTTCTCGGCAGTGGAGACGTTCCTCAATCAGAAAACAGTTCGGGATGCCTTAGGGGTCGGTAACATTGACTTTGTGTCATGCAGCACCGAAGTATATGATGCCATGATTACAGACTGGATGAGGAACTTAGAAGTTGGCATTCCTGCTCTTCTAGAGGATGGTATAAAGGTGCTTATATATGCTGGAGAGTATGATCTTATATGCAACTGGCTTGGTGAGACTCTTCAACTCTTCTTGATTTTGTTAACTGAAAAAGAGATTTTGAAGAAATGTTATAGATTATTCACTCTGCTATACTAATGTGATTTTTTCACTTGAGGCAGGAAATTCAAACTGGGTTCATGCCATGAAATGGTCAGGACAGAAAGAGTTTGGGGCAGCTCCCACAGTTTCATTTATGGTTGATGGTGTAGAAGCTGGACAACTGAAAAGCCATGGCCCTCTCGCTTTCCTTAAGGTTCAAACACAATGCATCTGCATGCTTCTTTTTCCATTTTTTATGCTTATCAATTGTTCACATTTAAAACCAAAAAACAAAATGCAAAAATGCAGGTACATAATGCCGGTCACATGGTTCCAATGGATCAACCAAAAGCTTCATTACAAATGCTGCAGAACTGGATGCAGGGAAAGCTAGCATCATCCAAGACAGCAGAGAGACTTGCTCCCCAGTAAATTAACCCCACTTGTTGTGACACAATTTGCTCATGCACATTCTGAACATAAATTGAGATTTTCTAAATGCTTCATTGTTATCAATAGTGTACCCCCTTTGTGTCTTATACAGTGGTTAAGCAAATGGATCCCAACTCCTTTTCATTCCCCTTTTATTTATACACATTGCTATGTAAGAAGACAAAAAAAGGAAAGCCTTTCAATGTAATTATCCCTTAATGAGCTAAAAATCCCAAAACTCGATTATGAAGCACCAGAAACAGATTTGTTTCTAGATGACTAGTACAATGTTTCTATGATGGTCTGACAGTTTCATTCACCTTTTAGAAATGTAGTAACAGACCCTTGCAGTTATAATTTAGTTCATCATAATGGTCGAGATTCGACGCTCAAGAGAATATCTTGCCTATAAGAATAAAGGGTGATCAAATTAATAATCACGCACACATGCAATACTATCAACTTATTTGTACATTAGGCATTAGAAGATGCCCCCAGTTATGTAACCATAAATTTTAGGAAGAGTTTTTAACACTCACCAGTACAATAATTGCAGCTTGAAATTACATGTACTAAACTGTGGCAGTTTGGGAATCTTTGTTTGGAACTTGCCTAAGGACTTGACTACCATTAACATATATCTGTGAGGTTGTATTAGATGCATGGCTCAGAATGGAAAATCGATCCATATGGAGCCCCATATAAGAAATAAGAGGATCAGCTCGAGACATGTCAATGACAAGCTTCAAGTACCGAGATTGAACTGTTGGAAATTGCAGCAACCTTTTGTATCCCACTGTTGTGCCACTAATCACATTCTTCCATCTACCTCCACTCAGGATCTCAAGATGGAACTTGATGATGCGTTGTCCCATGTGAATCGGCTCTTGAACTTGCAAAACGTTAAAAGATACTGATTCTTGAAGGTCCAAATATAAGACCCAATCACGTTGATCCTCTTCAGGAGCCCAGTAGGTGTAAATACTTTCTTCAAAGACATTATATGGACTGAACTGATAATTATCATTGCCTCCTCGAATACTGCTAGCAGTTAGGAGACCTTTCTCGGCCAAATTATTTGAAAATATAGACCTCCGAAGTTCCTTGAATTCTTGGAGTGCTTGTATATCTTCATCTGAAATAAGACCGGAAGAATTTGGGGGCACATTTAGCAACAAAAGACAATTACGACCAGTTGATTTGTAGTATATATCAAGAAGTTCCAATGCTGACTTTGGCACTTGAGATGCATGCCAAAACCAACCCGGCCTGATTGAGACATCACACTCGGCAGGTACCCAGTCATGACCATGAGGGTCTCCTCCTTGGGAGTATCTGTTAGATAATTCATAAATAATGTTATAACACTATGGGTTCTAGTTTGGTTCCAAATCCAAAAAGCACAAAAGAAAATGGTTTGTTGATGGTTCAAAGCAAGCAGGTCCTAACTTCACAGATTTCATGGAGAATTTGCTGTAAGCAACGGCAAAATCATCAGGTAATTTTGAGCAAAAAGGCCTAAATTATAAAATAGGAATAGATGCTTACTGAGGATTGGTTCCACCAATTACGGCATTACTTCGATTGAAAAGAGACCAACAAGTAGAACCAGCAACACCAGCCTCATCGCCGATCCACCTTGTGTCGGGACCTGCATCAGAAAAGATGACGGCATCTGGTTGGAGCTGATGAATGAGACTAAACCAAGCATCGAAGTAATACTCCATATCCTTTTCCCCCTCCCCTTTGGCACCATCCAACCATACTTCCTTGATATCTCCATATCTGCTTAAATTTGAAAAGGGAAATTTAACACTCTGCACTTCCCAATTCAGAAAACCTAAAATGGAATAAAACTATGAAGAAAGGAGTCACTCCATACCATAATCAATGGAGTGCCTAAAATCAACCAGAAATTATCAAAACCAATACAGTTCAAGCAAACAAGCTCAAAGAGAAGGCAATACAATAATTACAAAACCACTCAGTTGCATAAGCAAACACAATTCCTATGAACATAAATCAACGAACAAATTCAGAGGATAAATTCCTTTAAAAAAAAAAACAAAGACCCAAAGAGACAGCCAATGCATAACATAAAAGATTAACTAAGTACTAAATCAGAAATGAACAATACCAACAAGAACAAAATTGAGAAAAACATATCAAAATTTATAAACAAAATAAAGATAGCAAACAAGCGAAAACTCAAAAAGGGCGAACGAAACAATGAATTACCTAGTCAACAGCTCAGTCATCTGTCCGATATAGAATTCATTGTATTCCAGGGTCTTCCCATAGCAACTTTCATGCCTATCCCATGGAGACAAATAAAGCCCCAAAGCAATACCAGCTTCCTTAGCTCCCGCAGCCAACTCAGCAACAACATCGCCCTTCCCATTTCTCCACGGACTCGCCTTCACGGAATAATCCGTGTATTCACTTAGCCACAAGCAGAAGCCATCATGATGCTTGGCAGTAAGGATCACCCTTGAAAACCCAGCTTCCTTGGCTACATGTACCCACTGAGAAGCATTTAGTAGGGTGGGGTTGAACACAGAGGGGCTGGCATGGCCTGTTCCCCACTCTGAGTCAGTGAAGGTGTTGGGTCCAAAGTGGAGAAAGAGTGCCATGGAAGAGAGTTGCCATTGGAGCTGAGAAGCCGAAGGGAGGGGTAAAATGGGCAAAGGAGGTGGTATTTTCAGGGCAGAATGGGGAATGGCGGAGAAAAACAGGCTGACAAAGATTGGTAAAGCGTGTACAGAAATGGGTTTTCTTGAATTGAAGGATGGATTAGGCATTTTGATGGTGTTGCAGCTGGCTTTGGTGATGGTGAAAGACAGGAGAGGGGAGGATACCTGAAAGTGGGTGTTTTTAGAATTAGAACAGTACTGAAACTCGAAAAAGGAATCTAAGTGGTCTGCATCGATTGTTGTTCTGCTTCTGCTCAGTTCTAAATTGTAAGGATTCAAATTTCAATGGTGGGTATCATCTTACTTCAAGTTTTGTCAGACTTCTAAGTTTTGACCAACGATGAAGCGAAAGGACTGCAGGGGTTGTTGGCGCTGAAAATTACAATTGGCACGTGTTATGAAGTAAATTGGCCTGGTCAGTGATGGATTATCACTTGATCTTAAAGGAATGTTGTTTTTTTTCCTTTTCAAAATTACTTTTGGGCTGTGGATGTTACATTTACAACCTGCCATTACAACGAAGAATAAAGAGAAATTCGATAAGGATCAGTATGATGATTTACAAAGTGATTATGGTAAGGAAAACTTCATTTGGTGCGGATACATACGTCTCATGGTGGGCTGTGAACGTCTCATAAAGAAAAGGAAGGATACTGGGGAGTTATGTACTTGTGCCCTGTAAAAATTAAGGGTTTAATTATTGATATATGTCTTTTTTTAATAAACTTTAAGAAATTAGGTCTTTTTATATATTTATTAATTTAGATCATTTTTGGAGAAAAAAAATGAAAACGCGCCCTAGGTTGGGATAGTTTTGGCGACTTAAAGGTTAGGATGAAGTTTTCCTCCAAGCACGCTTTGGTTGCTGCAATGAAGCGATATAGCATAAAGCATGGGGTAAATTTTCACGTTACAAAATCTCAACCCGAGAAGTATGAGGCGAAGTGTGCAATGCTTGGAACAAGATGTCCATGGAAAATCATGACATCTATGAGGAGGAAGTCAGAGTTCTGGACAATCAGGAAGTATACCGCTCTACATACATGTGTTGTTGTAAGTATGTGTCATGATTAACAACCTCGATTCCCATTCTGACCTTTATTGGACATTGAATTATGAATGGTGAGATAAATGAGTTTTTGCAGGCATGTCAAATAGCCACCTGAAATTGGATTCAGATATGATATCCGACTTTATATTACCTATGGTAAGAGTGAGTCCTAGGATTCTGATCCTGATTTTGATTGCACACATCCGTAGCGAATACGATTACACCGTGTTATACCACAAGACATGGTTGGTAAAACAGAAGGCATTAGAGAAGATGCATAGTGGGTAAGAGAAATCATATAATAATTTGTGGCAATAGTGTTAGGTACTAGAATGGCATGTATCAGGTTCTGTAACCAATCTGCAAACGGAGCTTGCGTATTACTGCGATCACTTGGTCCATGAAAAAAGAATTTTCCTAAGTTTTTTTCTGGACTTTCAAGCAATGCATAACAACATTCCGATATTGTAAGCCACTTGTACAAATTGTTGAAGTGAAACGGACTTTCAAAGTTGACAGAAAATTGAAGCCAAGAGTTGCTGTTCAAATTAGCCAGCAACTTTACAAAACGTGGCTTTGAAATTGATTGCAAAGTGACCTGCAACTCACAAAGGATGAACATAATCAATACATTGTTACTGGAAGTTTCATGATATACTTAAAGGATAAATAATCATTAAGGCGGTATACTATGTTTTTATATATATATATATATATGTATGTATATTTCGTATATTAATGTGTGTGTTGAAAGTGAAAAAAAAGTGTGAGAGTAGAAATCTAGCAGCAACTAGTATAGAGAGAAAGAAAAGTTTGTATTTGTATTGTGTAATATTTATATGTAATAAAATTACTTTGATTTTGAGTGTTTATTACATTTCCAACAACTGTTATCCGAGCTAGGTTCGTGTCGACGTCACAATAGCAAACATGATTCAACCGCAGGTCTTGAAATTAACAAAGACAAATTATGACAATTGGAGTATCCAAATGAAGGCTTTGCTCGGTTCTCAAGATTGTCGGGACGTTGTCAAAGAAGGATATGTCGAGCCCGAAAATGCAGCTGCTGAAGCGGCTTTGACAAACGAAGAAAAAAGAGTATTGAAAGAAGTTCGTAAAAAGGATAAGAGAGTATTGTTCTTTATTTTTCAAGGTGTTGATAAATCAACCTTTGAAAAAATTTCAGACGCAAGACGTCAAAGGAAGCATGGGGAATTTTGCAAAAATCCCTTCAAGAAGTCGAAAAGGCCAAAAAGGTATGTTTACAAACTCTTAAAGCCGAATTTGAGACATTGAAAATGAAAGTTTCAGAAAGTGTTGATGATTATGTCACCCAAGTAAAAGAAGTGGTAAATGAAATGAAAAAGAATGGAGAAACCCTTGATGACGCAAGAGTAATGGAAAAAATTTTGCGGTCACTAACACACAAATTTGATTATGTGGTTGTCGTCATCGAAGAATAAAAAGATTTGTCACAAATATCAGTCAACGAACATGTGGGTTCCCTCCAAGCTCATGACCATAAAATCAAGCAAAATGATGATACTGGAAATTTGAAGCAATTCTTGCAAAGCAAGCTGTCCTTCAATGAAAGTGGAGGTAGCAATAATTTTGGACAAGGTACAAGCAATCGTGGAGGATATAGAGGCAAAAATAGAGGTGGACGGGGAACATGTGAACGGTGCAATCAATTATATGGAAAAGGCCAAACAAGTGAAGAGTATCAGATGTCAAGTCATGAACGAGGAGTTTGAGATCGAGGTCGAGGTCGAGGTAGAGGTAGAGGTAGACTTCAACAAGGAAATAAATCTTAGATACAATGTTATAGTTGCAATAAATATGGTCATTTTAGTTATGAGTGTATATAAACTCTTAGGGTGGAGGAGAGAAATCATGTAGCAACAACTAAAGAAGAAGAAAAAAACGTGGAATCTAGTGTATTCCTCACTTTTAACAAAAGTGAAAAATCAAATAAAAATATTTGGTATCTTGATAATTGTGTTAGCAATCACATGTGTGGACGAAAAAACTTATTTTCAGAGTTGGAAGAAAATATTCACAGACAAGTAACGTTCTTATTAAACTATTATTTAATATTAAAGTAATAAAAAATATTGTTTTCTAGAGGATCAAATTCTAAGTTGCTAAATATCAATTATTCAATTTTATCTTATTCATATCAATAAAATAAATTCTAATTAGTATTGAAATTAAATTAAGCTAAGTAAGGAGTTTTTTATATTAAACTAAAATAATTGAATTTTTAAAATTTCTCAATCAATTTTAAATACTTGAACTCTAACTTCATCTAATTTAGTTAATTAATTATCTCTCATTCAATTGTTGAATCTATATAATTACTAATCCATGATTTAATCGCATTAACTAGACCCTTCCAATATCTATAGGCATGTTAGGTGAAATCGTTAAGAACAAGCCTATGGGTTGATTAGGCATCAAGTATCTTCCTATTTTAGATGCAAATTAACTCGTTCCTTAGCACTACTAAAGTTAATCTTAATTTATTCAATCTAAATCTAAACGTTAATTTTCTTCCAAGACAAATCAAGATTATCAAATTAATACAAATTTGTGGGCAGACAAATAGATTAAATAAGCACATGTGTGAATAAATAATTAACAATAATTGGAACAATTGAAATAAAAGTAAATTAACTAAAAATAGGGTTCGTCATTGTTAAAAAAAAAGAGTTTAGTTCATATTAAGTCGAGAAAACAATACAAAAAATATTCAAAATAAACTTGCATCAATAAAAGTAAAAACAAATAATCTAAAGAGAAAATAGTTAAGGAATTAATACCAAGCTCTTCGGATATCTTTTTCTTCTTATCTTTGCAAATTTGAAGTTTTTCTTGGTATGAGAGAGTTGTTCTTTAGCCTCCAAGTGATTCCTTGCACATTTTCCTCTTTTTTTCTTAAATCTCATCACCATTGTTTTTAGGGTTTTTAATCATTACTCCACTACAAGTCTGCAACTGAATTAAATCCGGTGGAACAGAAGACTTCACTTTACCACTTTTTACTCTATACTCTAAGTCTTCCATTCTTCATCCGAAATCCACCGTATAGAAAGAAAAATAACAAGTAAACCCAAATTAACTCTAAAAATATGAAAAACAAACAAAATTTAAATAAAATATAATTAATTTAAAAAATTATAAAATACAATAAAAACTAATTTAAATGCTAAAATTAGCTCTTAAAATATTATAAAAACTATATTAAAAATAACTCCGAGAATTATCATTCATCGTTGTTACTGAGTTAGGGGGCAGCATCTACCCACACTGTTATGTCGTTTGCCTTCACATTGGCTCTTTGTCCTCCATAGCAATGTATGAGCTCAATTGTTCTTATTTGGAAAGGAACATCCAGTTTTATTGATCCATTATTTTCTTCACGGTGTTATACATGGTGTTTCATCTATTGGATGAGTATATCAAAACACTGTCAAAGCATCAGTGAGTCTGTTGAAAGCTGGACTGCAAAGCAACATGTGGCCAGCAGCATGGTTGGCTGTCGAGCTTGGTGATATTGCTTGGTGTGCAAGACTGAAGCTGAACCAGATGAAGCAATCAACTTTGGATGTTTTGTTCTTTTGTAATTTAGTTTAGTTCAACTTTAACTAGTTTCCAAAGTTAGTTGGATTAAGTTTGTGATTGGATTGATGATGTAAAAGCTGATATGTCAGCTTATTTTGTATTTGACTTAAGCTTGTATTAGTTTAGTTTAAGTGGGAGCAGTTATGTCATTAGGTAACTGTCAAATGAATCAAATTTGTAACTCTTTTATATATTCAAATTTTGAATGAAAATAGAAAATGTTCAGTTACAATTTGCTGAGTATTCAATTTTGTTCACTGTTTTTGCTTTGCTTTGTTTTCTTTTGCTTCGATACTTCTTGCTTCAGTTTTGCAAATTCTGTTTTGCAACTTTGTTTTCTTTTTGCTGCTGCCATTGTTCCAACAGAGTCAATGATGGCTGATCCTGCAAAACAACGTCACTTCAAGCTTTGATTGCAGTCCACACGGTCCTGGAAAACTTGTATAATCATTCTGCCTTAAAAGAGCTTAATGCCGATTCATAGTTCAGGGGTTGGCCCCCATTTTGCCTCTTCATGTTTGATTCGTCTTGTTTTTTCTATGCATCGATCTTGGGCTTTGTTTTGGTTTGGTTTGCTTTGTCTTGCCCGATGGATTGATTGTCGGCCAGCTGGTCTTGTGAATCTTTGTATGTTTATGCTTCTTTCTTCTTGTGACTCGAGTGTGTAGCGAAATGATAATTTAATGTTGCAAAGAAGAAAAAACTGGCATGAGCATCTATGCAAAATCATCCTCTCACTCAATTTAAAATTTGTAAGAAAAAAAGTAGTAGATGATCTACAGAGATTAGTGTTTGAGAAAGCCGAAGAACCTGGATGGAAAAGTAACTTTGTAGTGGACTGATTATGGTGTCTGATCTGATTTTCCCACATTGTAATGAGCTAAAGGCCTGCATGCGATACTCGTAAGCTAGCTGGGGACCGAAGCTTTCTGCTAAGGGTTGGGCTTTATATCAAGTTCACCCTTCCTTTCCAACCAAACCTAATTATCTTTACTAATAAGTAATAAATTATGCTACATCTTGATTTTATTTGAGAAAACAGAATATTTTGTTTTAAGAAATCGAATATACCTCATGCCTCACACACTACAATCTACCCCTTAGTAAATTTCTTTTGTCTAAATAACTCTGTAATATTTTACCCTTAATTAAGTGGAATATTTTAAAAGGCTTATGATGAAAACTCTAATTTAATTGGGAAAGTACCCTATAATTGAAGTACTTAATTCATGATTTAGTTCTTAAAATATATTTATTTTCTCACTTTAGTACTTCAATTTTTTTGTCTCGCTTTAATATCTTTTTTTTTTTTGTCATGAGCAATACCTAAATTACTTTTTAATTGGAAGCAAGTTGGCACTTAAATTGGAAGCAAGTTGGCACTTAAACCTTTTTTTTAATTGATACCTAAATTTTTTTATACTTTCATTATGAAAGAAGATATTGATTCTAAATGGTGAATTCAAGTGGTACTTAAACTTTTTTTTTTAGGAGACCCTCAAGCTAGTTGGAAGCAAGCTAGTTCAGCACTTCTATGGTCACTTTCTCGGTTACATGAGCTTCCATGGGTTTGCATCAGTGACTTCAACAACCTTAAGTCTCCAAAAGATAAATACGGTAGTGTCACCTTCCCGGTTTCTTTGATGGAAGGTTTTCGATAACGTGTAGCTGGTTGCCATCTTATGGAGTTGCCTTTTATTGGATTTAGCTATAGTTGGGAACTAGAGAGGGGGTCCAATGCGTTTGCCATGGAGAAGCTTGATTGTGCTTTTATCAATCAACAGTGGGTAGATGTTTTTCCTTATGATAAACTCGATAACTTGGTGAGTGATACCTCCGACCATAACCCGTTAAAGTTGGTGTCTGCTTCATATTTCCCCTCACAAAAACCCAGACGTTTCAAGTTCAAAAATCATTGGCTCGCCGAAGATGGCTTCTTTGATGTCGTGCAAGAGGGGTGGCATGCTTGCCCGTCGCATGACACTCTCGACAAACTAAAATCATGTAGTTCTTGACTTGTGATCTGGTAGTTTTCTTTGGGTGGTAATTTTGCATCTCGACTGAAAGAGGCTAAGCGAAAAATTGTGGGGTTAATGATACTTTAATGATAGTTTTAAGAAACGCGATCAATAATCTTGTTGCGCAAAAGGCAGTGTATTGGCGATAGAGATCTAAAGTTTTTTGGATGAGTTACGGAGAGGCAAAATCAAAGTATTTCCATGGTCAAGCATTAAAACGAAGAACGAATCACATCCCAATATTTGCTTGATACACAGGGGGCGGCCTTGTTTAGATAAGGTCGGTATGGGTAACATTGTTGTTGATTATTTTAATAATATTTTTCCTCAATAAACTGTGAAGAATTCCGATGCCTTGGATGGTACGCAAGCTATGGTTCGAGATCAGGATAATGCTTTTCTAACTACTCCTTTTCATCTTGTTGAATTTCGTAAGGCCATTTTTGAGATTCACCTAGATAGCGTCAAGTCTGCTTACATAACTGCACTAAGTATGTACACCGATCTGCATGACTTTGCTATTGAAGGACCTTGGACGAAACTGTGGAATTCAAGCCTACCTCCCAAGGTTGAAGACTTTGTTTGGAGATTCGTAAGAAGTTTTGTTCCATGCTGCAATCGGCTAGCTGATAAGGGTTGTAATGTAAACCTAAACTGTTCCCGATGTAGTGGTATTGAAGATTTGGATCATGTTACAGTCAGCTGTCCAAAGGCGAAGGAAGTGTGGTTTAGCTGCTGGGCTAGTCGTCTCAAATCAATCTCTTTATAATTGGTTACTTGCCTTATTATCATTTGCTAATGATGTTCTTTTTATACAAGCAGCAGTCATATCTTGGAGCCTCTGGTATTTTCATAATTTTTTGTTAGAAAGCTACTGATGCTCCCCCGTCACATATTATTTCTTTTTCAAATCAGTTCTTACAAGATTGGCAAGTTTCACAGATGGCTTTTGGTCGCGTACAGTCTCAGTCCTAATCACACCGCTGCTTCCTAGTCTAAACAAATCTCAGGATGGGTGAAATGTAATGTTGATACTGCAACGTTTGAGGCTAATCAGGCCACCAATTTTTGCTACTATATTACGCGATGATCGTGGCAATTTTATACGTGCTTTATCAGGTTATTTACTCGCTATATTGGAACCACATATTGTTGATTCGAGAGACACTCTCTTAGTTTATGGACGATGGCATCAATAATGTTATGGTAGAGACATCATTAATGCTCTTGCTTCTTCTCTTCTTAATCTTTCAAAGGTTGGAGTTTTAGTTGCTTATTATAATATATTAAAATCCCACTTTTGGCATATACCCTTTCATTGGATAAATAGGAGTGCTATTAAGACTTCGCATTAATAGCTCGGGTAGCCATATTTTATGTAAATTGACTCACTTTTGACATTTCTCTGTCATGTATTTTTCATGTTCTTCATTTACATAATAATAAATATCACCGGAAATACTAAAATTAATAAAATTTTAATATATTTAATGAAGGTAATTTAAAAATTAACACTACATTCTTAAGTGAATCAAACATGTTAAAATAATTTTAAAAAATTTTAATTAGTTCTACATTATATTTGAATTTTAGGCCCGTTTGTTTATATGTAAAAAGTTTTACGGAATTTTTTTTTGTATTTTCTTGTGTTTGTTTCACAGAAAACAGCTTAGTCAACGGAAAATGACTTATAGATCAATGTAAAATAAACATTTTTCTTGTAAAATGACTTACCCTCTTAAAAAGCGTAACTTAAGAAAAGAGCTCCTCCATAGATAATTTTATTTTTATATAAAACTAACTTAAATCAAGTTTAATTTTATTATATATATATTGATAATAATTTTATTTTTATTTTTAAAATATTTAAAATATTAATATAAAATATTATATTTTTTATATTATTAAACATACATATTTAATTATTTATATTTAGTCATATAATATTTTATTAATATAATTAATATGATTTATTATTTTAAAATTATTTAATATTCCAATTCTATTTTAATAATAAATTTTAAAAATAATATTTTAAATAATTTTATTCACATATTATTGAAAATATCAATATTAATATTTTAATAATAAATATTTATTACAATTATAAATATATTAATAATAAATATTTTGTAGTATAAAGGTTAAAATGTGTCATAAAAGTCTATGTACTCTTCACAAATTTACAATTTAGTCTCTGTACTTTTATTTTCAAGAATTTAGTCATTCTACTTTTTAGATTTGAAAATCAAGTCCAATTGTTGACATTGATTTTTTTTGTCAATTTTATTAATGTCACATTTTAAATAAAAAATACTCACTTGGTAGTCATGTAACTAAAAATGACATTGTAATGAACTTAAATTTAACAAAATATTTTTAATATATGTAAAAACAATGTAAAATATAAAATTATAAATATAAAATAAACTCAATTAAATAATGAAAAGATAAAAAATCTCAAATGTATGTTTGTTTAATTAAAATAACTTTTATGAAATATTTTTAAGGGACCGCAAAACAAAAAAATATTTTACACAAATTCATCTAAATACTAGAAAATATTAGCTGCTCCAGAAAAATAACTTATTTTTTAAAATTCATTTTCTAAAAGTAGTTTTCAGTAAAATAAACTGCTAGTTTCATGATTAATGTCAAGTGGAATAAAAATTTACTTAAAGAAAAAAAGAAGCAATATCTTATATTTGAAGGTGTTGATAAATGGTTTGAAAATGGGAATCAAGAGCAGTTTCCAATGTGGTGTGAAAAGCTCTTAGTCGAGGATTGAGAATGTCGGACGGTGGTGGAGAAATTTGAGAAAGTTTTACTAGTTAGGGAGTGTTTAGCCTCTTATTAGAGATGAAAAGGGTTATATAAAGTAGCTTGGCATGAGACTTTATTAACGTATAGGGTCATGAAGTGTTAATGCAATTAGATGTGAGTTGGTCTATCCTCAAAGAATTTTGTCGAAACCACTTTTTGAAAAATCAAAATTTTAGTTATCGACTTATTAAAAATGAAAATTAGAGTCGCCACCGATCTTTTATTGTGGTGTGATCGGATCACCTTGAAAATAATTTTAGGTCTGCGAATTTTGAGAAAAACAGGTTCGAGAGTCGGTTACGCACGAGAAATGGTTAGCACCCTCGTAACGCCCAAAATTGGTACCGAATCGATAATGTCGAAATTTTGAAAAGATTTTAAAATACGATCCTTTTATTTTGAATAAAATGAATTGAAAGATAAAGCTCATTTATTTTAAAGAAATAGATTGTCATACTCAGTAAGTCAGTGTGCAACATTTCAAATCCTCAAAATTAAGTTTGACTTTTAAAACCTATGCATTTTGAGAAGGATATTTGATTATTTGGGTCAAATGAGAAAATCAAACCCAGTAAGTTAGGATTCGATTTCACAAAATTCCTAAATATCGAATATTGCCTTTATTTTCATTCGCTGGAAAAATTCTCATCTCGAGAAAACAATATGTCATATCCAATGCGTTAGGACACCACGTATCGAATTCTCGGGAATGAGCCTTTTATGTTTTGATTTAAGCATATCCTCGATTATTTAGATTCAACGAGGAGAATTGGAACCCAATACGTTAGGGCTCAGTCCTTTCGAAGATCCTAAATGTCGAGTATTGCGTTTATTTCCAAAATTTTCCTTTTTTACGAATTTGGGTAAAATTGATGTAATGTTAAATTTGATGTACGAACAAACGATTACGTTAATGAATGACAATAATATTAAAATATGAATAAACAATTCATAGTACACACAATGGCAATGAGCACACAACATTTATTATTTTTAACAATAATCAATAATCAAAGATGAATGACAAAATAATATGCACAAACAATTTAAAGTATATAAATAGAATATTTAAAATGAACTATATAAGAAGTTTCAAATTAGACAAGTTAATTCGATATGAATAAAACAGAAATAGTTTGAAATAAATAATTTTAAGTAATTTAAAATAAACAATATACATAACAACTTAAAAGAAATAATACATATAATCTAATATAGATAATCTATGAAATGTTTAAGATAACACAACATAAAGATATTCAAAACGATAAACGAAATAATAAAATGACAAGAATAAAAACATTAAAAATAAAATGATAACGCTAAAATGCACAATTTAAAAGATGTGAATAATTTATTTTTTTAGGGTAAAAGGATAAAACAAATAACAAAATAAAATAAAGAATTTGTGAAAAGATTGAGACAAAACAGGCTAAGGGTTAAATCGAAATCAGATTGAAATTGAGAGTCTAAATTGTAATAAATGAATAACAAATAAGGAGTAATAAAAATTAAAATGAAACCTGAGGGGATAGATTGTAAAATTAAAAAAAAAACAAGGACTTGGACCGAATGCGAGGAAAAGAGCAGGGATCATAAAAGAAATTATTCCCCCCTTTTCGTACCATACCAATGGACCAAATTGAAACAAACATAAAGACCACGGGGCAAAATTAGAAAACGCAAAACAAGGGACAGGGGGGTCGAATCAAAAACGAGCGACAAAGCAGAAGGACTCGGCGCGTAATTACCCCTCCCCCTACCAAATACGCGGATCTAGCCCTAGTTGGACCGGGTCATCGGGTATGGGCCAATACGGTGTCGTTTTGGAGCCACTGATCAGACTCCAAACGGTGTCGTTTCATACATCACGGAAGGGCCAAAAATAAAACCCTAATCTGGCAGCCACCATTTCATTTTTTTAAAACGAAAAGAAAAAAAGATAAATAAAGGAAAAAAAAAAGAGCCCGAATGCTCTCCTCTCTGCGCCGCTTTCAACTCAGCCGTTGCCCACCCTATTCCGATTAGAAGCAGAAAGGATGGAGGCTCCGACGACGCAAAAATGCAGGTAAAGTTCTTTTCGAGTAGTTTATTTCTTTCTCTTCATACACGATCTAAATAAAAAATTAAAAAATAAATACAAAAAAGAATAAAGAAACAGAGACGAAAAATAATCAAAAGAAGAAGAAGGTTTTTTGAATCACCTTCAATATCTTTTTTTGTATTGATTTCTTGAAAACTCGCCTTTTTTTTCTTTTTTTTTGTTTACAATGCGTATTTGGCTTTTATATAGCCAGAAAAATGAAAAAACTGAAAAATCCCCAATTTTACTGCCATTTTGTTCTTTTCTGTTGTTTTTTCACTGCTCTTGTGTGTGTATTTGCAGGTACGACCGTGGACGTGGCTGGGGTGACGTGGCGCAGAGCGTACGGAGGCTGGTCGCGAAAGGCTTGGCTGCGGCACCTAGATCTTCTAGGGTTCATTGCTGTTGATTTTTGTTTTGGGCTATCAGGCTGGTAATTTGGGTTTAGAAAATTGGGTTTAGGGTCTGTTTAGTGTTTGGGCTAGGTTAATTGGGTTTGGGATTGGGTAAATTAATCGGGCCGGGCAAAAATGGGCTCTTACAAATTTCATGAGATATGATTGAAGAAATTTTTAAAACAATTTTGATTGATCTGACCACAATCTAATTAAAAAATATGTAAAAACTTTAACGAGTCATTTGATTAAAGTGATTAGTTTCAGTGATGTTGAATTTTCTTAAGTGAAGTAGTTAGGTGTAACAAATATGTATGATATTTGTTAGAGATTGTATTACACGAATCCTGTCACTTGTTAAAAAATAATTATATAGGCAAAATAAGGGGATTTGTGGGGGCAAAATAAGTTAAATCCGTATAGAACTATATTTCTTCTATTTGACTTTGATTAGAATAGAGTTTTTCAACCCTTAAATAGATGTAGTCGAAACTTCTTGATGATCACTAAAATAACTATAAATACGACTAAGGCAAGCGCACCTATCGAACAATAGTATAGTTATGGTAAGTAGGGAATATCGTATCCACGAGGACTAAAAGTACTAGTAGTTACTGTTTTTCTATTATTTAGCCGTCAAATTGGAGTGATTGTTTTTAATCTAAAATTACTAATCTAATTTACCTAATAACGCAACAGAAAATGAAATAGGAAAATAATCAAAGATAACCAATGAGATAGACAATACCCAGGAAAGAATCCACCTAGACTTCACCTATTACTATGAATCTGAATTAAACGATTTATTCACTTGTGTCTTGATCCGGAGAAATTCCTAAATTATGTTAATATCCCTTTTGAGAGTTAGAACAACTGACTCTAGGTTGATTAATTGAAATTTCTTTCTAATTAAAACACCTATCGTCGCATTAATTCAATCTATGGAATCTCCAATTAGATTTGACTTTAATTCGGTAGATTTATTTTGTCCTATTTCTAGGATTGCATGAAACTTCACTCAATTATGTTAGATCTACTCTTAAACAGGCACTTTTGCTCCACTAAAATAAGCACATTAAACATGAATTAATATCATAAAAATATTAAAACAAGAAATAAGCATACATAAATGAGAACAAGAATAAAGTATTTATCGCGTAAAAACAGAAATTAAATAATAAGATTCATCATAGGTTTCATCCTCTCTAGGTATCTAGAGGACTTAGTTCATAATCTTGAATAGAAACATCTCAAAGTTAGGATAACAACAAGACATAAAGAAACTCAATAAAACTTTGAAGGAAATTAAATAGAGATCTTCGATCTTGAAGGAGATTCGCTTCCGAATTGATTTCGATGGCGTTCTTCGAGTGTTCTCTTCAATCTTCTCTCAGTGCCCCCTTAGATCTTCTTCTAATTGGTATTTTGTAGACTTTAGAATGCTCAGAAAGCTTAAAAATTAGGCTTTTCCGCATATTTGGAAAGCAGGGTGCGATATCGACATGGGCTGGCACATAGGCATGTGGCCATCCCATGTGGAAATACCTAGGCCGTGTGGATCCTAGAAATAGCTCTATTTGTTTTATTTTGGCTTTTTTTTTTGCTCCTTTCGCTCCCAAAGGTTCTCCTAAGTATAGAAATATGAATTTAAAGGATTAGGAGCATCAAATTCACTAATTTACATAATTAATCATCCAAAAACGTATTAAGAATGGGATTAAAATATGTTACTTTTATAGCTTATCACTTCTCTTATATTATTCGTTTTTCAATATTAATGAATTTCTCCTCCTCTGCCTGTGATTTCCCCGAAAGGGTTTTTTACGTAAAATTTATGTATTCTTATTTTTTATTACTTTACGATCATTCTACCGTCATTATCGATATTTATTATAATAATGTTGAAATTTATTTATGATTTTTCATTATTTTTAAAATTTTATCTTGTAGATAAAGGCAGAAGTACCACAATAGTTAATGTAGTTTGAATTGTATATTGATCTTTCTTTTAAAAAAATAGCAAACCAATCCCTTAAACGCTAAATAGAAAAGATAAAATTACTGCTGGTTATTTTGGTGCTTTATGTGTAAGGCCCAATATTTGCCTAGGCCCACAAACCAAAAAATAAACCAATATAAAAACAAATTAAAAGCCCAAAATACAAACACTAAGCCCATATTACAGACCCAATTAAATCTACGGCCCAAAACCCATTACAGCCCAAATCCAACCCGATTGCAGAAACCCTAGCAACTTGCAGCAAGCCGTCGCGCCGCAATCAGGCTCTGCCCTCGCACGTGCGCCACCCACTCCACGCCACACGCCTCCAGCTGGTCTCTGCGCCATGCCATGTCACTGTACGGCCTCCGTACACCTGCAAAAACCCACAGCACACAAAGAAGCAGGAAAAGAGGGCAGAGAAAAATGATGTATTTTGATTTATTTTTCTTTTCTCTCCGATTCGGCTATATAAAAGCCATTTTTCAATTTGTAAGGGGTACACACACATATGGAATACAAGAAAAATCAAAATATAGAGAGGAATTGAAACAAAAAGAAAAGATTTGAAGGTAGTTCTTCCGATTTCTTTTTTTTTTCAAGCTTCTTTGTTTTTTTTATTATTTTCTTTTTTTATATACGAAAAAGAAGAGAAAAGGGAGAGATTGAAATACAAAACAAAAAGTTTGAGGTAAATCGGAACGTTCATCTTTCTTTTCCATTTTTTTTCATTTTCGATTCGTTTTTCTTTTGTATACATACGCGAAGAATAAAAGAAAGAGATGGGGGAGGGAGAGTTACCTTGAGGCCGAATCCCTGTTCTCTCTGTCGCAATCGGAACATGAGTGAGGGTTCAGAGGCCTTTTTCGATCGGTCATCAGCAGAACGGCGCGGAGAGTGTTTGTTTTTTTTAAAGTGAAAAAGTTATGTTTATTAGGGTTCTGTTAGCCTTTAAGCACAGGGATAAAACGCCGTCGTTTGAGCCAATACAATGGCTTCGAAACAGCGTCGCTTGGAGGTTCAGATCAGCGCGGTGACCCGACCCAGGGAGGATCCGCGCATTCTGACTTATTGGTTTATTTGCGCTGAAGGTCCCTTTATGTTTTGCTCAGTTTCAATCGGATTTCTTTCCATTTTTTTAATTTGTATCGCATATTGAACCTTATTTTCATTTAAATCCATGGTAGAACGACGCCGTTTCCGTGGACGGGATTTGAGCACAGAAATTCATGCGTTTATTTACTGTTTTAGTCCCCTAATTTTGAATCGATTGTAATTTTAATCCTTCAAATATTTTAATTTTGATTTAATCGTTTTTTAGTTATGTTTACTATTATTTTATTGTTCTTTTAATCTTTTTTCCTCGTTTTTTGCTACTATTCTTACATTTTTTTGTTTGTTTATTTATTTATTTATTTATTTATTTATTTATTTATTTATTATATTTTATGATTTTAAATCTTTTGTAAATAATGATATTCAATTTTGCTTATGTATTTTTATTTGTGAATTAAATTCATTGTTTTAGTATTTTAGATTTATTATCATATATTTGTTTTAGAAATTTGTCATATATTATTTTTAAAATGTTGTCTTATTACGATACATTAGCATTTTATCATGCATTTTTATTATTTAATGTTATTTATATAATAATTTATTTTGTATAATCGATCAATGATTTCAAATTATATTCTTTTACACCAATTTCTATATATTTTACTTATGCAAAATATTCCAATGTATATTATTATATATTATTATTTACAATATGCTTATGAAATATTCATTCTAAATCCATGCTTGTATGTCTTATAATATTCACTTCCAAATTCATTCAAATAAAGTTATTTTATTTAACATCATTCTTAATTTTCTTTTAAATCTACTCCAAAACTCAAATGTATCGTTGCTTTTTTTAAATCATTGTTGAGATGATATATTCCTTACCTTAATGTGTCATTTGAAATTGATTATTGATTCTTTTAATTTTCAATTGTTAATGTTGGTATTTGCTTAATGTGCTTAAAATTATTATTGTTATTTTTATTTGAATTTACCTATTGCTTACTTAATGTTTTTGTGTACGATTAGATTGCAAGTTATTCTATTGCATTGTACATTTGTGTTCAATTGTATCATTTTCGTTTTAAAAATAATGTTTTATTAAAGCATTAGAATCATTTTATTTCACAAATTTTTAAAAAAGGCTCTATGTTCGCGATTCTCGAGATAATTGTGCCCTAACTTATTGGGCTTCGATTCTTCTCGCAGAACTCAAATAGCTAAGCGTTTTTTTAAACCCTATAACTTCTAAACAAAGCTCTTTGGAATTTCAAAATGTTGGATCCTAACTTATTGGATCTGATGTTTTGCTACCTCGAATCAAGGATTTTTAAAATAAATGCAATATTCGCTGTACGGCCCATTTTCTGCCCGAGCCCAAATCAAACCCAAACAAACCCAAAATTATTAACCTAGCCCAAAATTTTTTTAAAAAAAAGAGAGACCAATGGCCCAAACGGCCCAAAACATAAACAAATTTTAGTAAAAAAGAAAACCCTAGGGTTTCCCTGCCTCTCCAGCGTCGCGCCACCTGCTACCATGTGCGTCAGACGCCTCCTGCCACCGCCGTACGGTCACCTGCAAACACGCAAGAAGAAAAGCAAAAGCAGACAAGACTAGACAGAAAAAAAAATTTAGCTTTCTCTCTGCTATAAAGCCGAATATTGTAAAATGTAAACGGGGGGTATTATTTTCGGTTCAAAACCGATTGAAAAACCATTGTAAAGGGGGCGACTTTTGTAAAAAAAAAAAGGGGTTCAATCGAAAGAAAATAAAAAAAAAACAGATTCCAAATTTTTTCTCTTCTTTTCAATTTTGAAGTTGGTTTATTTTTATTTTGTTCTCTCTTCTTTTCGTTTACATCTATATAAATAAATATAGTAAAAAAGGAGACAAAGAAAAACCTTACCTGCGCCGCGCCGGAGGAGGAGGAGGCGAACGGTTTCCCCCTCGTTTTCGGGCCTTGGGCTCATCTTTCTCGAAGTTCCGCCATGGATCCATGTCCTAGGGGCATTTAGCTTCAAAATGGACTCAAAAAGATCCGATTTTGCACCTTCGGCTGCCGCCTACGGTTGTGCTACGGCGGAGGCGCACCGATCACCTAGGCCAGACCTTGGTCGGATTTGAGAGAGGGGAGGGAGCCTTCTCTGTTTGTTTTTAAAAAAGAAAAGGGAAAAACGAAAAAAATAAAAAAATAAAAACCGGGCTTAAATAGGGAAAGGAAACGGCATCGTTTTTGGCCCCCCAAGATCCGCGCGTCGACCCGATCCGACCCGGAGGGTCCGCACGTTTTCGCAAAATAGGCTATTTGCGCAGTGGATCCTTCCGTTTTATCGCTTGTTTTCAATTTGGCCCTTCTGCCCTTTGTTCTGCGTTTTCTGATTTGGCCCTTAAAATTTTGTTCGGTTTTCGATTGAATCCCTGACCCGCTGATGTATATACGTATATATGCTTCATATTATATTATTATTATATAATTGCCTATATATGTATATATGTATATGTATGTTTTTTATACATAAATACTCTTTTTTTATATGTGTATTGTAATACCAATTTTAGCCTGGCCTATTAACAAAATGGCCCAATAAAAATTAACCCTAGCCCAATAAACAAATCAGCCCAAAATTAGAAAACAAAAAAGAACCCTAGGTAGCCTCCCCTCTCCAGCCGCCGCAAGCCACAACCACCTCCGCAGATCACGCCGCTCGCACGCCTCCATCGCAGCACGTCGCTTCCCACGTTGCTGCAGTCGTCGCACACCTGTCATAAAAACCACAAGCCACGAACAGTAGAGATAACTAGAAATATAACAAAAATTAGATTTTTGTTTTGGGTTTTATTTTTTTTATTTTCTTCTCTAAGATTCGGTTATAAAAACCGATTTGAAATCCTTTGTAAAGGGATGGAAAGAAAATATAGAAAGGAATACCGAAAAATACAAAGATATTGAAGGTGAAATCGTGTTTCTGTCATTTTCACATATTGTTTGTGTTCTGTTTGCTTTTTTTTTACATCCAATAAATAAGAAACAAAAGGGATTGGGGGCTCACCTGAAACGCCTTGCGGGTTCACCGTCGGAGGGCTCTCCTCCTTCATGGCCGTCGGATCCGAGAGGAGAAAAGGGGCCAGGAGTCGTCTTTTTGGCCCAGAGATGTTTGGCTTTCGAAAGGGATCTGAAACGGGTTTAAAAAAAGAGGCTCTTTGACTCAACGCCGCCGTACACGGCGGAGCCGGCGAACGTCGGCCGGCGCAGTGGCCACTCGCTGGGGTTTGGCCGGATTCTGGGCCTGCTTGAGAGAAAAGGAAACCTTTTTTTTGTGTTTTTTTTTTAAATAAAAAGAACAATGAGTTTTAAAAAAAAAACATTGCATTTATAGCCTACCCAAAACGGCACCGTTTTGGGCCGAAGGGTAAGCACAAAAACGGCGCCGTTTCAGCCCTACAACCCGCGCGGTGACCCGACCCGGGGAAGGATCCGCGCATTTCTGTAAAAGGGGCCAATTTCACATTTGGTCCTCTATTTTATGAGGGGTGTTCAAATCAGTCTTTTATTTTTTTTAAAATCAGGCCGTGTGTTTTAATACTGTTTCAGTTTGATCCATGTTGCTGCGCAGTATTTGGGAGGTTTGGGTAAATATTCTTTTCGATCCTCCTACTGTTGCGCACATCTTAATTTGGTCCTTTTTAATTCCCATCTTTAAATTTAGCTTTAAAACTTCTTTTATTTCCAATTTAATCCTTAATTTGTTTTTTAATTATGTTATTATTATTATTATTATTATTATTATTATTATTATTATTATTATTATTATTATTACTGTTACTATATATATACATATGCTTATTCTCTACAATAATATATATACATACATTTTTTTCTTAAAATAATTTTTAAAACCGTGCACCTTACATATATATTTTTAAAATCTTATTTTTCATAATTTTCATGTACATAAATACATACTTTTTTTTATAAATTATTACAAAGTTTTTGTTTATATATTTTATTCATTTTTCTCGCATGTATACTTATATGTTTTTTTAAATACATGCACACATGTTTGCAAATTTACTTGTATATTTTACTCATGTGTATATTTTGTAAATGTATATTCATATGTGCTTTAAATTTAGGTTTTTGTTTCATATTATACATTAACTTTTAACTTACCTTCCGGAAATATATTTTGGTTTCATTAAAGTATTAAAATCATGATTTCATAAATTTTTCAAATATTTGGCATTTATGATTCTCGAGAAAAAACCGTGTCCTAACTTACTGGATTGCGATTATTTCTTGGTGAATTTAGAAAACCAGATATTCATTTTGAAATAAATTCATACAAATTTCAAATAGAAGCTTGTTCTCGGGAATCCAAAAATGTCAGGTCCTAACTTACTGGTCATGATATTTTGACTTCTCGAAATAAGAATTTTCAAACAAAAGGCACAATTCGGTATTTGGGAATTCTGAGAAAATTGAGCCCTAACGTATTGGGTTCCGATTTTTTTGTTAATATTAAATAACCGAGAATATTTTTTATTCAAAATGCATGAGTCTAAAAAATCATTTTTGGGATCCTAACTTGCTGTGTCCTAACGTATTGGGTGTGGCATGTTACTTTCTCAAAATGAAGATTTTCATATAAAATAAAGTGATATTCAAAGTTTGGAGATTATGAGGAATCGTACCCTAACGTATTGGGACTCGATTTCTTTACATGACTTGAACAATTGATTATCCCTTTCAAATTCCATCATTTGAGTTGATTTTAGAATCTTTTTTAACCTTCGACACCAAGACATTAAACAATCAATTTGGTACCGATTTTGGGCGTCACGAGGGTGCTAATCCTTCCTCGTGCGTAACTGACTCCCGAACTCATTTTCTCAAAATTCGGGACCAAAACAATTTTTAAGGTGAGCCGATCACACCTTAATAAAGGATCGGTGGCGACTCCAATTTTATTTTTAAAGTCGACAACCAAAATTTTTGTTTTCAAAAAATGGTTTCGACAGCTTGGCGACTCCGCTGGGGACGTAGAGAGTCGAGCCATAAACTGATTATATTTGTCTTTGTGTCGAAAATCAAAAGTGTTTTAAAAAAATTTCATGAGTTCCCTTCGTATTCATTGAGTTTTGGTATGTTGGCAACTCTGCATTTGCATTTTGCATTTTACCCTTTAAGTGGGAGCGAGAAACTAGTCCTTCGTGAGGTTTTCACCTCCGTGCAGGGTAGTGGATCGCTTCCGGGATACATCCGTACCTATGTCTTCGTGAGATTTTCATCTCCGTGCAGCCATAGGGAAATGTATCCCCCTGAACTGAACTCGATCTATATGAGCCTATAATGGGTGAGGATCGAGGAATCTGCTGGTTCGGGTACCCTTACTCTAGAAACTAAACCTCATATAGTGAGCTTTAGGAACTTGCCCTAGGTAGAGCTACTCTAAAACCCTAGTAGATTCCCGAATAAGTGTTATATTATATTGGATTATATCTTTATATGTGATACTGACATGGTTTTATTTTGTTTTGATTGCATGACATCATGATTGCATGACATTTCATAAAAAGAGGTGTTGATTCACGTTCGGTTGTTAAATAGAGAGCTTGTCATAAGGAAATGGGTTTCTTGATAAAGTGGAAAATAATACGGTTGCCCGAATATGTTCCGAGAAAACACAACAGGCGAAAGATAGTAGTTTAATGGAGGACTACACAATCATTACTCCGTTGCCCAAAGACTCAAGCTGACGAAGATTATTCGAGAGCCGCTGAACTTTTTTTAAAAAAGGGAAGCCAACGAGCATCGCGACGATAAAGGAGCAACGAGTCACAGCCCAGGAGATAGAAGAGACATCCCTTTTGAAGAGTTCGTGAGATTTATCTTAGCATCCAGATGAAGAAGGAGAATATATCCTCACTTGGAGTATGAGGGCAAAGCCTATATATATATATGCTTTATGTAAAGAATTTTGTCTTCTAGAAAAGTTTTCTAAATAGAATTGAATCAGAATCAACATCTCTTTTTGCATTCATCTCATGCATTTGCATTACATAGCATCATATGCATTAAAATTCATTGAAGGAGCCTAATTAATTAAAATTATTGCTCAGTTAACCTGGAAACCAACCAACCAACCCGACACCGATACGGCACTCGAGCAAAGACAAAAGATATGGATCAGAGATTAGAGAAGCTCGAACAGTACCAGAAGGAGATGCAAGACCGGCTTCAGCTACAAATGCAGGAGCGGTTAGACAAGATGAAGCAAGAAATGTCTGAGAAGATGCGAGAATCTCAGGAGGATATAGTGGCAAAGCTAACCCGACTGATAACTAAGGGAGTTGACAAAGGAAAGGGCCCCATGGCAGATGTCGATGAGGGAAATGATGATGAACTTTTCTATCCTCCAGGTTTCACCCCTCCACATGAGCAAGCTCAAGCTGAATACCCGCGTAAATCAACTGTCACCATCATGCCTCAGCAATTTCGAGCTGGTATTTCGAACCTCTAAACTGGGCCGGGTTTTAATCCCGAGAACAACCCCGTGAACCCTGCCATTCCAGACTTTGACGAAGTGGCTGAGAAAGAAAGAATAAAGGTGGAATTACTGAAACAGTTAGAGGATCGATGCAAGTGGCTCGAGGAGAAGTTCAAGGCGATGGAGGTTGCTGAGAGTTATCGAGGCATTGACGCGAAAGAGCTGAGTTTAGTACCAGATTTAGTACTCCCTCATAAATTTAAGATGCCTGAATTTGAAAAGTACAATGGGACAAGCTGCCCAGCAGCTCACATCACCATGTTCTGCAGGCGAATGACGGGTTATGTTAACAACGACCAACTCTTAATACACTGTTTCCAAGACAGCCTTACTGGGGCAGCATCCAAGTGGTACAATCAGTTGAGTCTTGCCACGATTGGATCATGGAGGGACTTGGCACAATCATTCATGAAACAATATAGTCATGTGACGGACATGGCTCCTGATAGGATCACCCTTCAAAATATGGAAAAGAAGCCGAGTGAAAGCTTTAGACAATACGCGCAGAGATGGAGGGAGGTCGCAGTCCAAGTTCAGCCACCGCTCCTGGGAAAAGAAATGACCGTGTTGTTCATTAACACCCTAAAGGCACCGTTCATTACACATATATTGGGGAGTGCTACAAAAAGCTTTCCCGACATAATCATGAATGGCGAGATGATCGAAAATGCCATAAGAAGTGGAAAGATCGATGTTGGAGAGAGTAACAAGAGGTCAATCTCAAGGAGAAGAGAAGATGAGGTGAACAACATGGGTTACTCTAAATCAGTTACTATGAGTCGACCAAGAAAGATGGTTGCTAACCAACACAGTTCATCAAAACAGAAGTCGGTACAAGACAAAACACGAGAGGCCCCAATTCACGCCAATTTCGATTGTCATATGAGGAGCTATATCAAAATCTGTTTGATGCACATGTTGTTTCCCCTTTTCATGTGAAGCCTCTACAACCTCCGTATCCCAAATGGTATCATGCGAACGCACAATGTGAATACCACGCGGAATTACGGACACTCGATTGAGAATTGCACCGCCTTGTGAAGCAAGTTGAAAGACTCATCGACATGGGTGTTGTCAAGTTTGGTGACTCATCAAGTGCAGAAAATCCATTACCCAATCATGATTGATAATGGAGGGAATGCAACGCTTTCTGGTCAGATATTCGCCTGGGAGGTGTTAAAAATAATTGGACTGCAGAGGAAACCCCTATATTATTTAGAGTCTGTTAGAGTAATGTTCAGAACACACTTGTTGCTTTTAGCCTAGAGGCAATAAGAACTTCTTTGTGAAATAGGCTCATGTCTGAACATTATTTTTTTTAATGAAATACATTATTGCAATCATCTTTGAGCAAATGTTCTTTCATTCTTTACGATTTTTTTGCTTTCATTACTTTGGATTTTTTCTGCCAAACTATTCATTCATTCATTCATATTATTCATATATTCTTTTGTATATCCTTCGGTACTCGCCATGGGTCCCCAAATATCAATGGCATGAGTGACGCTGCTACAGACTCAGAATTTCCTTTTTAGTGAGACATGTGTTTAGAGGGATCTCACAACTTTGAAGATGACATGGATTGTAGCTTATCTCCAGACCTATTGAGGATGGTAGAATAAGAGGATAGACAGATCCTACATCGCGATGAATTATCAGAAATTGTGAGCTTGGTGAATTGACATGATCACAAAGACGAGGCGGGACCTTATAGAGCTACCCCAAGAATTCAATGATGTCTTCACATGGTCATACCCAGATATGCTCGGGTTAAGCACTAGCTTGTAATCGAATAACAAAGATGATGTCGAAATGGGCGAGGGTTCAACATCAATGCTATGAACGATGCAGTAAACTTTCTTTGCTGGGGCAATATCCTCCTCTTTGGCTTATCATAGCTTTACTCATTGAAGTTGACTTGTCATTTCTCTACATTTTATCCTGAAAGGAAGACCCGAAGGTTCGTCCCAAAGAATTTCACAAGAGGGAACTAGTGTTGAAAAAGATCCTTCCTATACAAGAGGATTTTAGAGGAAGATAGAGGCCAAATTAGAAGGGTCCATATGTTATAAAGAAAGCCTTTTCTGGAGAAGCTTTGATTTTGAGTGAGATGGATGGTAAAAATTTACAAAGTCCTGTAAACTCAGATTCAGTCAGGAAATACTCTGCTTAAAAAAGGGTGGGACCAAGGTGAAAGCCTACAAAGGGCACTTTGAGTCAAAAAAAAAGGAGACCAAGGTGAAACCCTACAAAGGGAGCCTTGAGTAAAAAAAAATGGAGAGGCTAAGGTGAAAACTCGCAAAGGGCACCTTAGACCAAAGGGGATTTGAGTTGAAAACCCGAAAAGGGCGGCTCAAATATTGATCAGAATGGGGCATGAAGTAATCAGAGCAGCTCAAATACTGATCAGAATGGGATATGCAGTGGTCTTGCTATACCAGAATCAGCAGGAAAGGGTATGCGACATCTTGGGGCATCGATAGAGTATAGTAGATCTCCTAAACACATGTCAAACCCAGAAAGGTCTTCAGCAAGTTTGTACAGAGAAGTTCAAGTTACGATATCTGGGGCACCTAATCCTTATACCATTTTTGTTATTCTTGGAACACTTCATTCATTTCCAAGATACATATTTCTAAATCCATTTCTTTGTCATTTATCTTTATTATCTTTGACAACTTATTCATTTCAAGCTATGCTCAGAACCAACTCTATTCTTATCCATAATCTTTTCTGCAAGCATGTTGCATTAGAATAATGATTAATGGACTAATAAAACTTTCACAAGGGAAGTTTTGCATATTACTCTAGAAGTCTCTGAATAATATAGGAACCTCAAACAGGACTATTGTTTAGAACGCTTTAGGTTGGAAATCTGATAAAGAAGAGTCTAAATTAAGACTACCCCTTTGAATTTTCGTCTAACAAAATGGCGAGATATCGTGTTGATGACAAAGCTTCAATGAACAAGAAAGCAATGATCACCGAATAATAAGAAGAAGTTGTTCTTGGAGAGGAAAGTTCTTCATTTGTGCATGAGCATTTGGTACAACACCCTGAGAATAGTGTAAGAGACCAAAAAGTTTCACATCCTGTATCCTCAAATTGTGATAGCAGAGGATTGAAAAAAGGCCAAATCTTTTACTCTTGGGTTTCAACGGGAAAAGATGGTACAATTTTTTGCATCCCAGTGGATCAAACTTGGAGGTTTACAGTGAGGGGCAATTTGGTCAAGTACTTATTGGGTTCTTCAGCCTAGGATAAAGGCACTATAGTACATTAAGCGATAAGACCTTAATAAACATGGAGTAATAATAACTCAAGCGTTAAAATATCATTTTCATGACATTTTGCTTTCATTCAAATGTCATTCATACATGTCTAGTTAGGGGCATTTGATTCATTCTGATCATGACATCCTAATTATTAGGCATAATTGGTTCATAAAATAAATCATACAGGTCATGTTCTACAGAGAGCAGATCAGTGAAATCATGAAGCCTTATCTCCCTGAGCAGCAGTGGAGCAGGTTGAATACAAAAGATCTTATCTTCATGTACTGGCGTGAAGTAGATCAAAGATAACAGATCTTGTCTTCCCATACTGGTGGCGAAGTAGATCCAAGAAAGCAGATCTTATCTTTATGTACTGGCGTGAAGTAGATCAAAGACAACAGATCTTATCTTCCCATACTGGTGGCGAAGTAGATCGAAGAGAGCAAATCTTATCTTCATGTATTGGCGTGAAGTAGATTGAAGAAAACAGATCTTGTCTTCATGTACTGGCGTGAAGTAGATCAAAGATAACAGATCTTGTCTCCCCATACTGGTGGTGGAGTAGTTCGAAGAAAAACAGATCGTGTCTTCATGTACTGGCGTGAAGTAGATCAAAAATAGCAGATCTTGTCTTCCCATACTGGTGGTGAAGTAGATCAAAGAAAACAGATCTTATCTTCATGGACTGGCGTGAAGTAGATCAAAGATACCAGATCTTGTCTTCCCATACTGGTGGTGAAGCAGATCGAAGAAAGCAGATCTTGTCTTCATGTACTGGTGTGAAGTAGATCGAAGATAGCAGGTCCTGTCTTCCTATATTGGTAGCGAAGTGGATCGAATATACAGATCTTGTCTTCATGTATTGGCGTGAAGTAGATCGAAGAAAGCAGATCTTGTCTTCCCATACTGGTGGCGAAGTAGATCGAAGATACAAGTCTTACCTCCCTGAAGTTGCAGTGGAGCAGACAGAGGAAAATAATCCTATCTCCTTGAAGTTGCAATGGAGTGGATTAAAACCATAGATCATCTCTCTGAAGTTGCAGTTAGAGCAGATCGCATCAAGATTTATCCTTAAATTGTAGTAGAACAAGTTGAAGCTATAAGACTTATCTCCCTGAAGTTGCAGAGGAGTAGATCAAAGATAGCAAATTTTGTTCTTTTGAGAAGCTACAACGTATGAATTCTATCTACCCGTCATTGCAGTGGAGTAGGTTGAAGCACTAGTTCCTATACCTATGAAGACGCAGTAGGAAGGAACGGGGCTACTTGAAGAAGAAGAACGCCAAGATCTATACGATCAGGCAAAATTGGTCTTTAAGAGTCTTTGCTCTATTCTCGTTACACGATAACGAGCAAAGAGGGGCAGCTGTAATACCAATTTTAGCCTGGCCTATTAACAAAATGGCCCAATAAAAATTAACCCTAGCCCAATAAACAAATCAGCCCAAAATTAGAAAAGAAAAAAGAACCCTAGGTAGCCTCCCCTCTCCGGCCGCCGCAAGCCACAACCACATCCGCAGATCACGCCGTCAAGACGCCTCCATCGCAAAGACGCCGCTTCCCACGTTGTTGCAATGTCGCACACCGTCATAAAAACCACAAGCCACGAACAGAGAGATAACTAGAAATATAACAAAATTAGATTTTTGTTTTGGGTTTTATTTTTTATTTTCTTCTCTAAGATTCGGTTATAAAACCGATTTGAAATCCTTTGTAAAGGGATGGAAAGAAAATATAGAAAGGAATACCGAAAAATACAAAGATATTGAAGGTGAAATCGTGTTTCGTCATTTTCACATATTGTTTGTCTTCGTTTGCTTTTTTTTTACATCCAATAAATAAGAAACAAAAGGGATTGGGGCTCACCGAACGCCTTATGGGTTCACTGTCGGAGGCTCTCCTCCTTCATGGCCGTCGGATCCGAGAGGAGAAAGGGGGCAGAGTCGCCTTTTGGCCCGAGATGTTTGGCTTTGAAAGGATCTCAAACGGTTTAAAAAATAGGCTCTTTGACTCCCCTTGCATACATACGGTTTTGGGCGAAGGGTAAGCACAAAAGCAGCGTCCTTTCATTTCTACAACCAGCGGTGACCGACCCGGGAAGGATCCGCATTTTAAAAGGGCCAATTGCACATTTGGTCCTCTGTTTTATGAGGGTGTTCAAATCAGTTTTTTATTTTTATTTTAAATCAGCCGTGTGTTTTAATATTTTTTGCTTTTATCCATGTTGTCTGCTAAAGATTTGGGAGGTTTGGGTAAATATTCTTCTCGATCCTCCCACTGCTAAGCACATCTTAATTTGGTCCTTGTTTAATTCCCATCTTTAAATTTAGCTTTAAAACTTCGCTTATTTCCAATTTAATCCTTAATTTGTTTTTAATTATGTCATTATTATTATTATTATTATTATTATTATTATTATTATTATTATTATTATTACTATATATATACATATGCTTATTCTCTACAATAATATATATACATGCATTTTTTTCTTAAAATAATTTTTAAAACCCGTGCACCTTACATATATATTTTTAAAATCTTATTTTCATAATTTTCATGTACATAAATACATACTTTTTTTTATAAATTATTACAAGGTTTTTGTTTATATATTTTATTCATTTTTCTCGCATGTATACTTATATGTTTTTTTAAATACATGCACACATGTTTGCAAATTTACTTGCATATTTTACTCATGTGTATATTTTGTAAATGTATATTCATATGTGCTTTAAATTTAGGTTTTGTTTCATATTATACATTAACTTTTAACTTACCTTCCGGAAATATATTTTGGTTTCATTAAAGTATTAAAATCATGATTTCATAAAATTTTCAAATATTTGGCATTTATGATTCTCGAGAAAAAACCGTGTCCTAACTTACTGGATTGCGATTATTTCTTGGTGAATTTAGAAAACCAGATATTCATTTTGAAATAAATTCATGCAAATTTCAAATAGAAGCTTGTTCTCGGGAATCCAAAAATGTCAGGTCCTAACTTACTGGTCATGATATTTTGACTTCTCGAAATAAGAATTTTCAAACAAAAGGCACAATTCGGTATTTGGGAATTCTGAGAAAATTGAGCCCTAACGTATTGGGTTCCGATTTTTTTGTTAATATTAAATAACCGAGAATATTTTTTATTCAAAATGCATGAGTCTAAAAAATCATTTTTGGGATCCTAACTTGCTGTGTCCTAACGTATTGGGTGTGGCATGTTACTTTCTCAAAATGAAGATTTTCATATAAAATAAAGTGATATTCAAAGTTTGGAGATTATGAGGAATCGTACCCTAACATATTGGGACTCGATTTCTTTACATGACTTGAACAATTGATTATCCCTTTCAAATTCCATCATTTGAGTTGATTTTAGAATCTTTTTTAACCTTCGACATCAAGACATTAAACAATCAATTTGGTACCGATTTTGGGCGTCACGGGGGTGCTAATCCTTCCTCGTGCGTAACTGACTCCCAAACTCATTTTCTCAAAATTCGTGGACCAAAACAATTTTTAAGGTGAGCCGATCACACCTTAATAAAGGATCGGTGGCGACTCCAATTTTATTTTTAAAGTCGACAACCAAAATTTTTGTTTTCAAAAAACGGTTTCGACATGTATATTTATATATATATATATATATATATATATACTCTTACATATTCATTATATTTTCAAAATATATTGTTTATATTTTTGTACTTTGTGATTTATATATATACTTACATATGCATTTTTATATATTTGATGATGGTTTTATACGTATACATGTACGTGCATATATGCTTATGTATTTTCATGTACAATAGTTTTAAATAAGGTGTACATGCGTATGTTTTCATATTTTCATGATTATGTGTATATATGTATATGTATCTTTTATTTTTATAATTTTGTTAATTTCGTTTATTTATTTATTCACATGATGTTATTGTTATTTTCCGCTTTAGTTTTTATCTTTTTATTTGTTATTATGCTTGCACGATTATTTTATACTAGTCTTATTGTTCGTGTATATTTTGTTCTCATTGTTGTTATTTTATTCACATTATTATCTTCATCATTATTTTACATCCATTTTACTCGGATTTATAAAAAACAAAAAATTTCAAAATAAAAGTAATACTCCGTATTTGAGATCTTTGAGAGAATCGGGCCCTAACGTATTGGGTTTCGATTTTCTTCGTTGAATCTAAATAATAGAGATTACTCTTTAAAATAATAAAAAGCTCATTATCGGGAATTCTATATGTTGTGTCCTAATGCATTGGATATGACACATTGTTTTCCCGATATGAGAATTTTTTTCTAAAAAGTAATAAAGGCCGTATTTTGCATTTAGATTTGAGAAAGTCGTGCCCTAACTGGGTTTCGATTTTCACAATAAATCTAAATACGTGAATCTTTTAAAACTCAAGTTTTAAACGATCTCGGGAATTAAAAAAGATCATGTCCTAACTTACTGGTCGTGATCCCTTTTTTAAGTACTAGATAGCTAAAAACCTTTTAAATAAGCAAATTTTTAGTATTCTTTCGCGTTTCGGGAATTCGAGACACTGTGTCCTAACTTACTGGATACGATTCTTTCTTCTCGATTAACGTGAAATGTGCCCCCTTTTTCCGAAAATTTTCAATATTTTAATACAATGATCGTATTTTTAAAATTCTTCAAAGTTTTAAATTTTCAACATTAAGACATTAACTAATCAACTAGGTACCAATTTTTGGGCGTTACGAGAGTGCTAACCCTTCCTCCTACGTAACAGACTCCCGGACCCATTTTTCTGAATTTCGTGGACCAAACTCGTTGTTTTAATAAAATTAAACATTTATTAAAAACAACCACTTTTCAAGGTGATTCGATCACACCTTATCAAAAAGGATTGGTGGCGACTCCCATTTTTGTTTTCATTTTTCAAAACCCAAGTTGACCCCGTTTTTCATCACAAAAAAATGGTGTCAACAGCTTGGCGACTCCGCTGGGGACAAATATGAGAGTCAAGCCACGAGTTGATTACTTTTTGTCTTTTTGTCAAAAATCGAAAACTTGGTTTAAATATACGATCCTTTCATTGCATTTTCATTCGTTTTTATTACGATCTTCATCGTTGTGGTTTATAATTACTCTGTTTGTTTAAATTTTGGTATCTTTCTGCACATTGCATTGCATGACCGTTGGTCACACCCTTTTAAGTGAGAGTGAGAAGCTACGCCTTCGTGAGATTTTCACCTCCGCATGGGATAGTGAATCGCTTCCGGGATACATCCGTACCTATGTCTTCGTGAGATTTTCATCTCCGCATGGCCATAGAGAAATGTATCCCCTTGAACTGAACTCGGTCTATATGAGCCTATAATGGGTAAGGATCGAGGAATCTGCTGGTTCGAGTACCCTTGCTTTAGAACCAAACCACATGTAGAAGACCTTAGGAGCCCACCCTAGGTAGAAGTACTTCGAACCTTTAGTGGTCACTCGAATAGGTGTTCTATTTATTCTTGCTTGTTTTTGCTTTGGACTAACCTATTTTCTTTTTTGTTATGACTGCATTGCATTTTCATCATAGAAAAGAGGTGTTGATTCAAATTTGATTGCTAAATAGAAAAGCTTGTCATGGAAAACGAATTTCTTGATAAAGTAGAATATGATGTGACTGCCTGACTATGGACTGATTAAACACAACGAGAGAAGGCTAGGAGTCCGTGGAGGAATATACGACTATGCTTCGCCACTTGAGGATTCAAACTGACAAAGATCATTTGAAAGCAGTCACGAAACTAAAGAGCATCGTGGGGGAGCATTGGGTCGTGGCTCAGATCAAACAAGAAGGAGATAGTAGAGATAAATTTTGGAAATTCGCAAGATTTGATCCTAGCATCCGTATGAAGAAGGAGATCAATGTATTCGCCTGGAATATGAGGGCAAAGCCGCATATGTAATTTGTTTTATGTAAAAAAAATTTGTCTTCTAGAAAAGTTGTTCCAATGGAATTGAATTCAGAATCAATGCCTCTCTTTCTTTTTGCATTCATTTCATGCATTTGCATTATAGTGCATCATATGCATTAGATTTTCACAAAAAGACCCTAATTAGGTAAAATTATTTCAGCTAACCTGGAAACCAACAAGAGTCAACCAATCGAACATCGCTACGATACCCGTCTCAAGACAAAAGTAATGGATCAGAGGTTAGAAAGATTGGAACAATTGTAAAAAGAAATGCAAGATAAGATGCAAGAACTGTAATGACCCAAATTCAAAGTTATCAGAATAGTAGTTTCGTAACCACAAATCCGATTTAAAGACAAATTTATTTTAATATTTTTGCATGAATATTGGTATGAAAGGAAAATCGTATGAAAATATCGATAGAAAAATTTTACCGATTTAGTGGTTAGTTAGAAAAAGAAATTATAGAAGAAATTGAGTAAAAATAAGGTATTGAGACTTCGATCTCGTAAAATCGAGTCAAAAATATTTTTATAAATATTTATGAAGTGTTAATAATATGATATTAAAATTTCGTTAGAAAATTTTAATGTTTGGGTAGTCAATTAAGTGAAAAGGACTAAATTGAAAAAGGTGTAAAAGTTACTAGAAGGATTAAATAGCTCAATTGTTAAATGAAGAGGGACATAAATTCAAAATAACCCCAAAAGGAGATATTTTGGGCGGCATACGCTGAGAAAAATCAGGAGAGTTGAAGAATTAAGGGTAAAATTGGAATATTGCAAAATTTGCTTTAAAAGTTAGGACTAAAGTGGAATTATCTAGATTCCTCTTTATTTTTCTGCATTCCCATCAGCCAAAAATGTCCTAAGGGTTTCTTCAAGCTGGTTTTTCATAATTTTTGCCCCAAGTGAGTTAATTCTTGCCTTTTTCTTATAATTTTTGTGTTTCTAAGACTTTTACAACTAGGTCCTATTACTAAATTCATTAGTTTTTGATTTTGTGAATGAATTTGAAAGTTGCTATGAATATGTGCTGGAATTTTATGATGAAGTAGGATGAAATTGAAGCTTTAATTTGTTTGTGAGATGATTTTATTAGGTAATTTCAATAGAAATTGATTTGTAGGACCTAATTGTGAATATGTTTGGAATCAAAGTCTAGTGCTGAAATTCTGATTTACAAAGGTTATAAAGTAGTCTAAAGTGATGGGATAAAGTGTTAATTGAGAAAAATCAGCTCAATTGAGAGGTTAATTGAGCAGGGATGAAATTATCATTTATTGAAAGTTTAGGGAAAAATGGTAATTAACATCATACACTAAAATAGTTTTGGACAGCAACAGTACTCTAACTTTGAAAATTCACCAAAAATTGTAGAGATCGAATTAGAGGATTAATAAAATATGAAATTAAAGCTTATTGAGTCTAGTTTCTCATAGAAGAAATGGTTTAATCAATGGAATTATAAATCATGAGATATAATAGATTTTGTGAGACAAGTTCAGAATGAATTCGGGTTCCCCTGTTCTGACTTTGTAAAATCATTAAAAATTGTAAAAAAATTATTATGAGTTATAATTTATATTTTTAGAATCCTTAATGAGTCTATTTTCAGAAGAAATAAACGGAAACATTATCCGAATTCTGTACAATGAGATAATTAATTTTTAGTGAAGAGGGGTCGGAACTGTCAAACAATGAAACAGGGGAAACTTTAAAGAATAAAATGTACTTATTGGCTATACCAAAAACTCTAAAACTTTTATGGTAAGAATATATGTGAGTCTAGTTTCAGGGAAAATTAACGATCTTAATTTGGAGTTCTGTAGCTTAAGATATAAATAATTTATTGACCGTGACTCAGTGAGACAGTTTTGAATGCACTATAAATAATAATGGAATTTTAGAGAATGTTACATATGAACATGAAATGTATTAGATTAATGATAAAATTTATTTATTTAGATCCAGAAAATTCACATACGAAGCAAGATCGAGGGAAAGAAAAAGTTTGGGATTAGTAGATTTTTGGTTACGAACAAGTGTCGAGGTAAGTTCGTGTAACTTGAATTATATTCTTAAATGCTTGAAATGTTTGTTATTGATGTGAAAATGAGTTGGATGTTTATTGTATGATAATTGATGAAGTATTGATATTCTTGATGAAAAGAGGAAATAAATCCCGGTTGAATGAAAGGAAAAATTTGATGGATCTCTGAAAAAGGAATTGACGGTAAAAAGGATCTAGCAGGACGGGTGATCCTATCTGATATAGCCCTCCGAAGAATATTTGGAAAATGGATTTAGCTTGACGGTAATCCAATTAGGGTCTGAATTTAGCCTGGACTGGTAATTCATATCCAAGCTCATTAGAGTAATTGTCGTTGCAGGGGATTTAGCCCGGATTGGTAATCCCGACAATACTCTATGAGTTTATATTACAGGGGATTTAGTCTGGACTGGTAATCCCGCTGTAAGGATGAGGTTCGCGGGAGTGTGCTCTCTGAAATGGAAATGTGCGCACATGAATATGAATTGACGGACCCGGATTTGTACACTTAGGTGTACCTATGAAAATCCATCGAAATTTCGAGAAATTCAACGGGATAAATATGGAAAAAAAACAAGGAAATGGAAATCATGAAATTGATAAGCTCATCAATCATGATATATATATTATTAATACATGGAAATTATTGAACTAACTTGAATGTTGAGTTTGTGCATGATAGGGGAATAATGTGTTGAATGGATGTATGAATGTTTATTGCATTGTATTAAAAATATTAGGTAAGTATAATTCTTGTTACATGAGCTTACTAAGCACAAAGTGCTTACCCTGTTTCCTTTTCCCCTGTTTTGTAGTGTTAAGAGCTCGGAGGTCGGATTTGGTCGGAGAAGCATCACACTATCAACGTCAAGATCTCGGTACATAAAGAAACTTATTTTGGAAATCAATGGCATGTATAAGCTAGTAAAGTAGATGTTATTGTGGAATGAATGTATGGTTATCCATTGGTATGGCTAACAAATTTTGGTTTTGGCATGTGATGAGATTATCTTATGAATACAATAAATCTATCTTGAAAATATGTTGAAATGGATTGGTTGTGTTGGCTTGGTCTCGGTTTAAAATTTGCAAGGAGGATTAGATATTTATAAAGGGGTTATATTGAGTTTAAAAAAAATCAGTAAAATTTGGTAATACCTCGTATCCTATTCCGACGACGGATACGGGTGAGGGGTGTTACAAGAACAATTGGATAAAATCCAACAAGATGCGCTGGAATCCCAAAGAATTATGAGCCAACTGACACAATTTTTGGCTGATAAAGGAAAGAGCCCAGTAATCAATTCGGGAGTTGATCAGGAGGGCCCTGTTTATCCTCCAGGTTTTGCCCCAACGGACACTCAAGCACAACCGGATATGTGTCCACATGGAGCGCATGATCACATTAAACCTCAATGCCAAGTCGGTGCCTCAGCACCGTTGAACTTCCCGACAGGATCAGGTTCCAATCCAATGAATGATCCAACCAATCCTGCAGTTTTTTATTTAGACGAAATGGCAGAAATAGAAAAAGCAAGGGTAGAACTGCCAAAGCAACTCGAAGATCGGTATAGGTGGTTGGAAGAAAAACTTAAAGCAATGGAGAATGCTAATTAACCTTGTGGGGTCGATGCCAAGGATCTAAGTTTGGTCCCAGATCTAATACTCCCGCCGAAATTTAAAGCTCTAGAATTCAAAAAATATAATGGGACTAGTTGTCCTGAAACTCACATCACGATGTTCTGTCGAAGAATGACAGGATACATTGATAATGATCAACTGTTAATTCATTGCTTCCAAGATAGTCTGATTGGATCGATTGCCAAATGGTACAACCAGTTGAGTCGTGCCAATATCCACTCATGGAAGGACTTGGCACAATCTTTCATAAAGCAATATGGTCACGTGACAGACATGGTACCTCACAGAACTACACTGCAGAACATGGAAAAGAAGTAAAGTGAGAGCTTCAGGCAATACGCCCAAAGATGGAGAGAGGTAGCGACACAAGTCCAACCACCTCTTCTGGAAAAAGAAACCACGATGCTTTTCATCAACACTCTGAAAGCCCCATTCATTAACCACATGTTGGGAAGCGCTACCATGAGCTTCTCAGATATGATAATGTCTGGTGAGATAATTGAAAACGCCATAAGAAGTGGGAAGATAGATACGAGGGAAGTTGTCAAAAGATCAACCCCAAATATCAAAGAAAATGAAGTGAGCAACCTGAGCTTGTATAAGAAAGGGTATTCAAAATCGATCACTGTGGGCCAACCGAGGGTCGTAACCGCCGGCTATCAAAGTATTAATACCGTACCCAAAGAGTGACCCGAGGAAGAATCAGGCATTTGCCCTTACACACTTGGGAGTATTTTGAACAATGAGAGTGTGGAGGAGATCCCTGTACTTTTTAGAACTAATTCAGAGTAATGTCCAAAACATGCTTATTGCTCTAAGCCTAGGGGCAATAAGAATCCTTTTGTGAGATAGGCTTATGTCCACCATCTTTATTTCAATAAAATGCATCTTTATTTCTCACTTCGAGCAAATATTCTTTTATTGTTTCCATTTCATTCATAATCATACTATACAGATAAATATTCGTAGATTCTTTTATTCTTTGGATCTACTTTCTTCCTATAACAGGTCTCCAGATATCAACGATATGAGCGACACTGATATTGACTCAGAACCTCCTTTTGAGCAGGATATGTGTCCAGAGGAACCTCAGGACTTTGGAGATAACTGAGACTATAGCTTATCTCCTGATTTGTTTAGGATGGTAGAACAAGATCCTACCTTATAAGGAATCTATGGAAGTCATGGCCTTCCTCTATGTGGGGCATGGATGTCATTGAGCCAATCTCGCCTAAGGTTTTTGGCGATCATCAATTCATCTTTATGATCGTCGATTATCTCACTAAATGGGCAAAAGCTGCTTCATATGCCGATGCCACAAAGTCAACGGTTAGCAAATTCCTGAAAAAGAAATCATATGTCAGTATGAAATACCGAAAAGGAGCATACCTGACAATGCACTAAAATTGAACAACGGCACGATGTCAGAAGTTTGCAGTCTGTTCAAGGTTAACACATTTTGCCCCAAAATGCACGGAGCAGTGGAAGCAAAGATAAAACAAAAAAGGAAGAGAAAAAACTGTTACCGGGGCAACACCTTGACTTATCGTAGTTTTTCTCATTGAGGTCAAGATTTTTCTCTCCGAGTGTCAGATCAGATCTTAATTGAAAAGAAATGTTCAAAGTTATCCGTCTTGGTCAAAGGCACCAAAAACAAAAGACGCGAGCTCATCAAAGAAGGTTTGCCCTAGAGAGTTCCATGAAGAAGACCTAACATCGAAGAAAATCCTCCCCATACAAAAAGGGCTTTAGCAGAAAGAGGATATCAAACTGAAAAGAACCTTAGGTGGAAGGCTTTATCTGGAGAAGTTTTGATTTCGACTAGAAAGGATAGCAAGGACTTACCTGATCCTACGAGTGCGAATTCAAAAAAAAACAAAAAAAAGAAGAAAGAAAAAAAGAAAAAAGGAGAAGCCAAGGTGAAAACCCGCAAAGGGCACCTTGAGACCAAAGGGGTTTTGAATTGAAAACCCAGGAATGGGCAATTCAATTTTTGATCAAATGTGGGGCATGTGGCAACCTTGTTCTCCCTGAATTAGCAAGAAGGTGAGAGGCTACATCTCGGGGCATCAACAAAGTCTTCTAGGACTTCTAGACACATATCAAGTTCAAAAGGATTCTCAAGAAGTTTGGGGCAAAGAAGCTCATACTACGATACCTGGGGTACCTACTTTCATTTTATTCATTGTCACATTTTGACAAGTACATCATCTTGATTAATTTGTTATCATTTTTGTATCTTAGCAAAATTTGCTATCTTGATTATTTATTCATTTCGAGCTTTGCTCTCAATAAAATTTCATCTTATCCATTGTGATAATCTGATTCATTTCGTATCTGAGCAAAATTTACTATCTTATCTATTGTGATAATCCTTTTCATCTTATTCATTTTGAATCTTAGCAAAATTTGCTATCTTGATTAATTCATTCATCGCGAGCTTTGTTCGCAATAAAATTTCATCTTGTCCATTTTGATAATCTTTTTCAAGCATTTTTCATTGAAATAATGATTAATGGACTGATAATATTCAAGCAAAATGAGTTTTGCATATTACTCTAAAAGCTTCTAAACAATACAGGAACCTAAAACAGGACTATTGTTTAGAGCACACCAAGTTTAAAGGGTGAAATGTCTAAGAAGGAAAAGTCTAAATCAAGACTATCCTTTCGGATTTTGTTGTCCAAGTATGGATTGAACAAAACAACAAAATGTCGTATTGGTGACAAAGCTTCAATGAACAAACAAGCAATGATCACCGAGTGATAAAAAGAGGTTTCTTGGAAGATAAAGTTCTACATTTGTGTATAAATATTTGGCACGACACCCTGAGAATAGTGTAGGAGACCAAAGAGATCAGATCATGTATCCCTGAATTACAGTAGGAAAGGATTGAGAAAGAGCCAGGTCTTATACTCAGTGGGAGGAAGATGACTCGAATTTTATGTCCCAAAATTACCGTGGGCTTAACCTTGAAGATTACGACGGATTGAACTTTGAAGATTATAGTAGGGGCAATTCGATTAAGTAAGAGATGAGCATTACCAACTGGACAAAATAGCATTCAGACGTGTTGGCAATAAAGCCTTATTGAGCAATGGGCAATAACAACTCAAACATTGAAAGATCATTTTCATTTTGCATTCATACATACATATTTAGCCAGGATATTTTGATTCATTTCTATCATAATCACTAGGCATAAATAGGTTCATAAAATAGATTATATAGGTCATGTTCCCCAAAGAACAGATCAATGAAGATGGCAGATCTTGTCTTCTTAAACTGACAGTGAGGCAGATCGAAGAAACCATAGTTTGCAATTAAAAGATTGAAGCCACAACAGCGAATCTTACTCTTCCAAGCGGTGCAGTGGAACAGATTGAAACCGCAACGGCGAATCTCGCTTCCCCGACATTGCAATTAAAAGATTGAGGCCACAACGGAGAATCTTACCTTCCCAGGCGATGCAGTGGAACAGATTGAAGCTATGACGGTAAATCTCACTTCCCCGACATTGCAATTAAAAGATTGAAGCCACAACGGCAAATCTTACTTTCCCAGGCTTTGCAATGGAACAGATTGAAGCTACAACGGTGAATCTTGCTTCCCCGACATTGCAATTGAAAGATTGAAGCCACAACAGCGAATCTTACTTTCCCAGGCGGTGCAGTGGAACAGATTGAAGCTACAATGGTGAATCTTGCTTCCCCGACATTGCAATTGAAAGATTGAAGCCACAACGACAAATCTTACTTTCTCAAGCGGTGCAGTGGAGCAGATTAAAGCTACGATGGTGAATCTTACTTCCCCGATATTGCAAAATATTGAAGCCGCAATGGCGAATCTTACTTCTCTGGCAATGCAGTGGAGTAGATTAAAGCTACGACGGTGAATCTTGCTTACCAGATATTGCAATTTAAAAGATTGAAGCCGCAATGGCGAATCTTACTTCCCTGGCGGTGTAGCGGAATAGGTTGAAGCTACAACGGTGAATTTTGTTTCCCCGACATTGCAGTTTAAAAAGATTGAAGCTATACATTGCAGATCTTATCTCTCTAAAGTTACAGTAGAGCAGATCATATCAAGCCTTATCTCACTGAAGTTGCAGTGGAGCAGACTGAAGAAACCAATCCTATCTCCCTGAAGTTGCAGTGGAGCGGATTAAAATCACAGATCTTATTTCTCTAAAGTTGCAGTAGAGTAGATCACATCCAGTCTTATCTCCCTGAAGTTGCAGTGGAGCAGACTGAAGAAACCAATCCTATCTCCCTGAAGTTGCAGTAGAGCGGACTAAAACCACAAGATCTTATCTCTCTGAAGTTGCAGTAGAGTAGATCACATCCAGTCTTATCTCCCTGAAGTTGCAGTGGAGCAGACTGAATAAACCAATCCTATCTCCCTGAAGTTGCAGTAGAGCAGATTAAAACCACAAGATCTTATCTCTCTGAAGTTGCAGTAGAGCAAATCATATCCAGTCTTATCTCCCTGAAGTTGCAGTGGAGCAGACAAAATCTACTAATCCTATCTCCCTGAAGTTGTAGTGGAGCGGATTAAAATGATGAATCATATATCTATGAAGTTGCGGTAGAGCAGATCGCATCCAGCCTTATTTCCCTAAAGTTGCAGTGAAGTAGACTAAAATCACAAATCTCGTCCCCCTAAAGTTGCTGCAAAGAAGATCGAAGCTACAAATCAGATCTTTCTGAAGAGCAGTGGAGTGGATCAAAGCAACAAGACCCAGTGGAGGGGAATGAGGCTACCTGAAGAAGAAAGGCACCAAGAAATCAAGATTTGGCAAGGCCAGGCAAAATGGGCATTTCTTAGTCTTTGCTCTGTTCTCGTTACACGACAATGAGAAAAGAGGGGCAGCTGTACGGCCCATTTTCTGCCTGGGCCCAAATCAAACCCAAACAAACCCAAAATTATTAACCTAGCCTAAAATTAAAAAAAAGACCAATGGCCGAAACGGACCAAAAAATAAACAAATTTCAGTAAAAAAGAAAACCCTAGGGTTTCCCTGCCTCTCCAACAAGGCCACTGCTACTACCATGTGCGTCGACGCTTACGCCATCACCATGCACGGCCACACTGCAAACATGCAAAAAGAAAAGCAGAAGCAGACAAGACTAGACAGAAAAAAAATTTAGCTTTCTCTCGGCTATAAAGCCGAATATTGTAAAATGTAAACGGGGGGTATTATTTTCGGTTCAAAACTGATTGAAAAACCATTGTAAAGGGGGCGACTTAAAGGGGTTCAATTGAAAGAAAATAAAAAAAAACAAATTCCAGGTTTTTTTCTCTTCTTTTCAGTTTTGAAGTTGGTTTATTTTTATTTTGTTCTCTCTTCTTTTCGTTTACATCTATATAAATAAATATAGTAAAAAATGAGACAAAGAAAAACCTTACCTGCGCTGCGCCGGAGGAGGAGGAGGCGAACGGTTTCCCCCTCGTTTTCGGGCCTTGGGCTCATCCTTCTCGAAGTTCCACATGGATCTATGTCCTAGGGGCGTTTAGCTTCAAAATGGACTCAAAAAGATCCGGTTTTGCACCTCCGACTGCCGCCTACGGTGGTGCTACGGCGGAGGCGCATCGGCGACCTAGGCCAAACCTTGGCCGGATTTGAGAGAGGGGAGGGAGCCTTCTCTGTTTGTTTTTAAAAAAGAAAAGGGAAAAATGAAAAAAATAAAAAAAACCGGGCTTAAATAGTGAAAGGAAACGGCGCCGTTTTTGGCCCCCCAAGATCCGTGCGTCGACCCGATCCGACCCAGAGGGTCCGTACGTTTTCACAAAATAGGCTATTTGCGCAGTGGATCCTTCTGTTTTATCACTTGTTTTTAATTTGGCCCTTCTGCCCTTTGTTCTGCGTTTTCTGATTTGGCCCCTAAAATTTTGTTCGGTTTTCGATTGAATCCCTGACCCGCTGATGTACTGGAGAGGGGACACCTGTCTAGGGATGGGATTATTTCCCATTGGCCCCCTCTTCGTTTCCCACGCGTTCAATCCGACCCTTCCTTTTTTATTTGTTTTCGATTTCGCCCCAAATGTTGCTCTTTCATTATTTTAGTCCTTTTCTAGTTTTTATTTTTTTTATTTTATTATTAAACCTATTATGTTATTTACTGTTATTATTATTATCCTCATATTTTGTTTATACTTATTATGTAAATTATATATATATATGCTTCATATTATATTATTATTATATAATTGCCTATATATGTATATACGTATATGTATATGTATGTTTTTATACATAAATACTTTTTTATATGTGTATATTTATATATATATATATATATATATATATATATATACTCTTACATATTCATTATATTTTCAAAATATATTGTTTATATTTTTGTACTTTGTGATTTATATATATACTTACATATGTATTTTTATATATTTGATGATGGTTTTATATGTATACATGTACGTGCATATATGCTTATGTATTTTCATGTACAATAGTTTTAAATAAGGTGTACATGCGTATGTTTTTCATATTTTCATGATTATGTGTATATATGTATATGTATATTTTATTTTTATAATTTTGTTAATTTCGTTTATTTATTTATTCACATGATATTATTGTTATTTTCCTGCTTAGTTTTTATCTTTTTATTTGTTATTATGCTTGCACAATTATTTTATACTAGTCTTATTGTTCGTGTATATTTTGTTCGCTATTGTTATTTTATTCACATTATTATCTTCATCATTATTTTACATCCATTTTACTCGGATTTATAAAAAACAAAAAATTTCAAAATAAAAGTAATACTCAGTATTTGGGATCTTTGAGAGAATCGAGCCCTAACGTATTGGGTTCCGATTTTCTTCGTTGAATCTAAATAATCGAGATTACTCTTTAAAATAATAAAAAGCTCATTATCGGGAATTCTATACGTTGTGTCCTAATGCATTGGATATGACACATTGTTTTCCCGATATGAGAATTTTTTCTAAAAAATAATAAAGGCCGTATTTCGCATTTAGATTTGAGAAAGTCGTGCCCTAACTGGGTTTCGATTTTCACAATAAATCTAAATACGTGAATCTTTTAAAACTCAAGTTTTAAACGATCTCGGGAATTAAAAAAGATCGTGTCCTAACTTACTGGTCGTGATCCCTTTTTTAAGTCCTACATAGCTAAATACCTTTTAAATAAGCAAATTTTTAGTATTCTTTCGCGTTTCGGGAATTCGAGACACTGTGTCCTAACTTACTGGATACGATTCTTTCTTCTCGATTAACGTGAAATGTGCCCCCTTTTCCCGAAAATTTTCAACATTTTAATACAATGATCGTATTTTTAAAATTCTTCAAAGTTTTAAATTTTCAACATTTTTGGGCGTTACGAGAGTGCTAACCCTTCCTCGTACGTAATCGACTCCCGGACCCATTTTTCTGAATTTCGTGGACCAAACTCGTTGTTTTAATAAAATTAAATGTTTATTAAAAACAACCACTTTTCAATGTGATTCGATCACACCTTATCAAAAATGATTGGTGGCGACTCCCATTTTTGTTTTCATATTTCAAAACCAAAGTTGACCCCGTTTTTCATTACAAAAAAATGGTGTCAACATTCGTTATATTTAGGAATTTTGTGAAATCAAACCCTAACTTACTGGGTCTTGATTTTCTCATTTGACCAAATTAATCAAATACCCTTCTTAAAATGCATAGGTTTTGAAAATCAAAAGATAGACTTAATTTTGAGGATTTAAAATGTTGCACTCTAACTTACTGAGTGCGACAATTTATTTCTTTGAAATAAGTCTCATCATCCAATTTATTTCATTCAAATTTTCATTTTAAGGGATCGTATTTTAAAATCTTTTCAAAATTTCGACATTAAAACATTAAACAATCAGTTCGGTACCAATTTTGGGCGTCACGAGGGTGCTAACCCTTCCTCGTGCGTAACCGACTCCCGAACCTATTTTCTCAAGATTCGCAGACATAAAATTCATTTTAATGGTGAACCGATCACACATTAATAAAAGATCGGTGGCAACTCCCCTTTTCATTTTCAAAGTCGATTCAGGTCGAATTCCGTTTTTCAAATCAAAGTAACGATGGTTTCGACATTATGCATAAACCATAATACAAATTTAGTCCTTGACCTACACATTTTTATTCATCTTCACCACTATTGCTTTATTTGAAGCAATTTGGCTGTCAATCTTTCATTATTGACACGGCACTATGTTATTATATATGTTATATTAATAAATAATTTAAAAATTAATAAAATTAAAAAAATATAATTTTAAAAAGTTATTTAAAATTTTTAAAAAAATATATAAAAATTATAAAAAAAACAATTTATTTAATTTTTAATAAAGAGATTAAAATGCATAAATAATTTTACATTGTAGGTAAATTGGTTCTTCTTTTTCTATGGATTGTGATATGTGAAAGTGATGATTATTTCTGTCAAATGAGTTCAGCTCTTGTCCTAGTGCTAGGACTTACCTCTATTTTGGAAGATATTGACGCCATATTTTAATACAAACTTGCTTACCCACCGAATCAAACGCATAGATCTTGTAAGAACCAAGGACTTGACAACAATCCAAACATCTTTTAAATTTAAACTGTTCTCATTTTAGCAAATGAAAAAGAAAAGTCCGAGGCATGATTTGATTGATTGATGGGTTACATCGGAGCATTTCTCAGCCACATCATTCCCATTCTAACACATCCTCATCAACGCACGTACTCGCTTTATCCCTCCGTCACGTCAATAATTTATTTTATGAATTAAAATATATATTACTTTTTTATATTTGAATTAAATTTTTAAGTAAAAATAATATATTTTCTTTTAATTGAACGAATCATAAATAATACGATAGAGTTTTTTTAAAAATTTCACTTAAACCTCGCGTATGCGTCCTATAAAAAGTTAGGCACGCGCGCGTGAAGCCGCCCTCACGTGGGAGCCAGGACAGGAACAAAACAAGACAAGAAAGCCGATGCAGAACTGGACACATTTCGAGCCATACAATGCACGAATCTTAGAAAACCAGTAATTTTTGTAAATCAATGCAGTAATATATTTATTTTTATAATTTATTTAGTTGTTAATATTTTTCGAATTTTAAAATTTACTTCTCAAACAAGTAATAGATAATATATTCATTAGATCAAATTTTATTATGAATCTTATGTTATGCGTAAGTTATGGATTTATTTTATTTTTAATTTATTTATTTCTTAATTATTATGTTTTACAAATTTTAAAATTTCAATTTTGAATTAATAGTAGTCTTTAAATCTATGAATTATAAAATGCCTTCTTTATCTGTATTATATAAAAACCAAGCTAACATAATATGCACAAATTGGAAATATGCTCTTTTATGGACGTGAGCTTGACAACCATGTATTGTGGAATTTCATATCCGATATCGAAGGGAAAATATTATAGGATAATAAAGGAAATTTAAAAGAATTTTAAATAGTCAATTTTTATAGCAATTATTTTTTATTAAATTGTGCAAGGTGGATTTAAACCGTTCTCGGCCTTAAATCGAACAACCTTTTCCGTTATCTTTATATCTCAAATTGTGTCGAGTGTAGGTTCAAGTAACATGAACCAAATACAAAACAAGAAATGATTTTATTATTTTCAATAGAAAAGTAAAATAAAAGATTAATGATATATGAAATTTGTGTGTCAATAGCTCTACTAATGTAGAGAAATAAAAGAACTCTAGTTAAATAAGACTTACACAAAAATATTTATTTAATACAAAGCACATTCCTACTCCAACTAGAGAAGGTGGACAACACGCCTAGTAAAAACTACAAGGGTTTTAGTATTTTTAACCTAAAACATTATAATTTAATCCAACCTAATACTAGTTTTCTATTTCTCAAAATAAATATTATGTATTCTATTAATTTAATTAATTTCCAAATAAATATTTTTTCAACCTAATTCTAATTCCATTAAAATCATAACAACTTTACCGTAAAAATCTATGAGTAAATATATTTAATTTTCTTATTCAACGGATTCATAATGGCTAATTAATTTAATTTAATTTCTTAACTTCAATTATTTAATTTAAATAATAATTCAAAAACATTAAATTAATTCTCATGTCATTTCTATACTTAGTGAGAAAACGATTAATTTGTGAATGTGACTTATTTCTCCAACTTCATCATTTATGTTCATTTGTATCTACATGCAATTCATTTTCAATTTTAACAAGCTAGCAAAAGAATCAATTGGACATATATAGTTAAAGCTTAAATAATTTATATTTAAGTTTCAGCTTTTCGCTTATTAATTATAAATTTATATAGTCACAAAATCATTCCACTATAGAATCATAATTGAGCTCTCCCTAATTATATATCATTATGAAAGTTACTTAATAAGTACTCGTCTAATGAGCTCGTCATAAGTGTGTTACTCTCATAGGGATATTCTTAATCTTCTTTCATGAAAAATCAATTACCTCATCTAATGACCTTGTTCTCCCAATATGGTAACCATTACATCTTCTTTCATGAAAAATCAATTACTCTCAAATAATAATCAAGTCATTATCACAAAAAAAAATAACTCATGGTCACGTTTGCTTTTTATCTATCATGTAATGTCGATGAGAATATATCATTTACCCATTAATTTAACTATGAATTTCACTATTGTGAATGATGCTACATATTACGAAGTCGTGTAATGTAAAATGAGAAGATATCATTTACCCATTAGTTTAGCTATAAATTACACTATTGTGAATGATGTTACATACTACAAAAGTCGTAATCCTAACATACTAGCTTTTGGTTCCTTGTTTATTTGAACTTAGGTTTTTACTTACGTAAAAGTATACGAGTCACATATACATAGTTCATTATTCATTCAGGATTAAGATATGTCACATTATGAAAGCCACAAGTGAATAAATCCATAAACGAATCTAGGATCTATTATGCTCAACACAAAACATCTTCACAATTGGACTTGATAGACAACATATTAGCCTTTTAATTGATTAGCTTATTCCCTATTAGGCTAAGAACATGTTTAGATTTATCTACTAATGCAAGTTATTTTTCATATTATGATCTAACCATGTAATACCGCTTAATATTACTTAAATATTAGATAAATAGTGAGTCAATATTTTCTTTTATTTTGCTGCGTGCAAAAATATCAAGGACAATACACAAATGATATTAATGTAATTAATAAATATTTCTATAAAACCAATTTATTCGAAAATACAATTATACAAAATGAATATACAACATTTAGGGCACTAGATCCAACAATTCTAACTTGAACTCTAAAAAAACTAATATAAGCTTAAGAAATGCTCCAAAACATTGAAGCCATTAGACTAAGTGAAACCTAAACCCCAACCGTTGGATTTAAAACAAAGGTGTCGAAACTATTTTTTTTAAAAACAGGATCGACTTTAAAAAATATAAATGGGAGTCGCCACTGATCCTTATTTGAGGTGTGATCAGCTCACCTTAAAAACAATTTTGGTCTACGAAATTTGAGAAAACATGTTCGGGAATCAGTTACGCACGAGGAAGGGGTTAGCACACTCGTAACGCCCAAAATCGGTACCAAATTGATTGTTTAATGTCTTGGTGTCGAAAATTTGAAAAGATTTTAAAAGAAAACTTTTTATCTTGAATGGATTAAAATAATAAAACATTTTTATTTCAAAGAAATAAAACATCACACCCAGTGAGTTAGGGCGCAACATTTTTAATCTTCAAAATTAAGTTTGTCTCTTGATTTTTAAAACTCGTGCATTTAAACCTAAGAAGGATGTTCGGTTATTTAGGTCAAATGAAAAAAATCGAAACCCAGTAAGTTAGGGCACAATTTCTCAAAATTCCAAATACCGAATATTGCCTTTATTTTTAGAAATTCTTATTTCGAGATGACAAAACGCCATGTCCAGTAAGTTAGGACCCAACATTTTTGGATTCCCGAAAATAAGCTTTTATTTGAAATGTATAATTTTATTGCAAAATAAATACTTAGCTATCTAAATTCATCGAATAGAATTGAAGCCCAGTAAGTTAGGACCAAATCTTTCTCGAGAATCATGAATACCAAATATTTTTAAAAAAATTACGAAGTAAGATGATTTTCATGCTTTGATAAAAAAACAAACATTTTTTAGAAAACAAATATACAAATATATGCTTAAAATGCTAATGAGAATAGCACAAGCCACAATCCAATAAAAGATAAAATAAAACAAAGTAACATAAAATAAAAACGAGTCAACTAATGTAAAAGAACAGTAATAAACGAGTTGAATTAAAATGCTTTTGTAATTAAACGGGCATAAAAAGATAGACATTTTATGAAACAACTAAACCATAAAATATATGAAAAACTTAATATATATATATATATATATATATGTATGTATGTGTATGTACATAAAATATGAAAAATATATGTAGGTATACATATTTTAAAATTATGAAACAAAAATATATAAGTATGTTTATAAATACGTTTATAAAAATTATGGTATATAGAAGTATATAAAAGTATGCGTATTTTAAGATATGTGCATATATATTCACAAAATATATAAAAAATGTATAAATATAATATATAAATAAACTATGAAAATATGTATATATATGTATGTGTAAAACATGTATGTATATAAATATATATATATATATATAAAATGAAATGTATATATAAGAATATATGTATATATTTATAATATTTTTTAAAAAATAAACGTATACATATATTATAGAAAATGTATGTATATATATAAAATATAGAAAATGTATATGTATTATAAAATGTATACGCATATATATATCCATTTATATAACAGTTATGAAAATAAAATAATAATAATATATATAATATGGACATGTATTTACAAAAGTTTAAAAAATATATATATTATAAAAAAATGCATGTGTATATGTATAGAAATAATAATAATAATAATAATAATAAATAATGATAATACTATTAAAATAATAAAAAACCTAAAATGACAGATTAAGGATTAAAATGAAAATAAACGGAATTTAAGGGCCGAATTCAAAGATAAAAAACGCGAAAAGGGACCAAATCAAAACGCGCGCAACAAGAGGAGGACCCAAAGGGATAATTACCCAAACCTCTCAAACACTGCACAGTAACATGGACTGAATTGAAACAGTAATAAAACATGTTGCAAAATTTAAAAGAAATAAAAAAATTTAATTTAGACAAGTTGTAAAAACAAGGGGACTAATCGCGCAAATATCCCCACCAGCGTAAACACGCGGGTCACCTAGGCGGGTCGGGTTACACACGCGGGTATGGCCTTATACGGCGCTATTTTGGGGCCATTGATAGAGCGCCCAGGACTGCAGCAGTGTGAGGCATCCGCCCATGTCTACAACATCCGGGTTTGTCACCCGACAAAGCTCCCGGTACAACACTGCTAGAACGGCGGAGCCCCAGCTATACGAGCTAACACTGGACAAATTAGCTAACAGGGGCAAGTACATCAAATGCACCTTGTTGTTGTTTGCATCGGGCATGAGTACTCCCCCTATGATATGCATGATGTACGCTCGAGCAGCGCACATCAACTCACCTTTAGTGGCGGTCGCTGATAATTGTCCAAATTTGGCTTTCAGCCATGTAAATTTTAAGCCCGAAAAATTCGACTCTTTGTCCTCTGGCGACTCTTGTAGGAGCTGATAACAAAGTGCAGCTGGATCGGTGAATGAAGATACTCTCGTTACGGGACTCCTGTCAATTGGGAGCCCAAGCTGCATTGCAACATCCTCCAAAGTCACCGTGCACTCCCCACACGGAAAATGAAAAGTGTAGGTCTCTGGGCGCCACCGCTCCACTAGCGCAGATAATAAATCATAGCGCAAGTCGGAGGTCTGAATCAATGCTGCTGACCCAAACCCGACTTGCTCCAAGTACGGCCTCAATCGCGCATCCGGAGCTTTCTTTAAACCATTCACACGGCCCCTTATTACTCGGTAGGAGTCCTGATAGTGTTAAATTACAGAAAAATATTACGATAACGTGATTTATTTCTATGTATTACGTATATCCTTTTTAAATAAATAAAACCTGTGATTAACAAATAATAAATCATATCGCCTGATTTGCCGCATCAGATATGTGTCTATCGGGTCGAATCAATCGAGCCATTGCGATGCCTGCATGTTGAAAAAAAAGTTAGTAAAACACTCTTACCTCGGCCATTTCTTCATATTTTTTTCTCCACATTTTATTACTTTAAAAAATATCATAATTTCTAATTTTATAAATTTATTAATTTAGTGTGTTTTTTAAATTAATTTAGTGTAAAAAAACTCTTATTCCCGCCATTTGCTCGTATTATTTTCTTGAATTTTATTACTTTCAATAAAATAATTTTATTTTTGTATTTTATTATTTTATATTATTTTAGTACATTTTGTTTCAAATATTTGTATTAATTATTTCTGAATTTTTAAAAATTTTGTAAAACACTCTTACCTCGGCCATTTCTTCAGTATTTTTTCTCCGCATTTTATTACTTTAAAAAATCATAATTTCTAATTTTATAAATTTAGTGTGTTTTTAAATTAATTTAGTGTAAAAACCCTTATTCCGCCATTTGCTCGTATTATTTTCCGAATTTTATTACTTTCAATAAAATAATTTTATTTTCGTATTTTATTATTTTATATTATTTCAAGACATTTTGTTTCAAATATTTGTATTAATTATTTCTGAATTTTTAAAAATTTTGTAAAACACTCTTACCTTAAAAATATCATAATTTCTAATTTTATAAATTTATTAATTTAGTGTGTTTTTAAATTAATTTAGTGTAAAAAACCCTTATTCTCGCCATTTGCTCGTATTATTTTCCTGAATTTTATTACTTTCAATAAAATAATTTTATTGACGTATTTTATTATTTTATATTATTTCAATACATTTTGTTTCAAATATTTGTATTAATTATTTCTGAAGTTTTAAAATTTTTGTAAAACACTCTTACCTCGGCTATTTCTTCGTATTTTTTCTCCGCATTTTATTACTTTAAAAGTTTCATAATTTCTAATTTTATAAATTTATTAATTTAATGTGTTTTTAAATTAATTTAGTGTAAAAAACCCTTATTCACGCCATTTGCTCGTATTATTTTCTCGAATTTTATTACTTTTAATAAAATAATTTTATTTTCGTATTTTATTATTTTATATTATTTTAGTACATTTTGTTTTAAATATTTGTATTAATTATTTCTGAATTTTAAAAATTTTGTAAAACACTCTTACCTTGGCCATTTCTTCGTATTTTTTCTCCGCATTTTATTACTTTAAAAATTTCATAATTTCTAATTTTATATTTTTACTTTATTTCAGTGTATTATGTTTGAAATTTATTAAATATACCATTTTTTCAATTTTATTACTTTCCGTGAATATACAATTTTCGTTTTTTCTTTTCAGTATTTTATGTTTTCTTACACATATTTTTATCATTTTATTTTTAATGCTATTTTTCTAAAAAACTAATTACAACATTCTAAATAAATTTCATAAAAAATTCCTAATCAACATACAATATACATAACATGAATTTTTCATAAATTTTGTCATGCTAAATAAATTTCATAAAATTTATATGCTAAATAACATAATAAAACACGTATAATGTATATAACATAATTCTTTTCCTTCCTCCCTCTTTTTTTTTTCTCTTCTCCTTTCCTTTTCTTTCTTTCTTTTTTCTTCTTCTCCTTTCTTTCTTTTTTCTTCTTCTTCTTCTCCTTTCCTTTTCTTTCCTTCTTTTTCTTTCTTTCCCTCTCTTTCTCTTCCCCCACCCACCAGCCGAATGATCCCCATTATAAGGGCAGTGCCGCCCATGGGAATGGCACCTTTGGTGCCGCCTATCAGTGCCCTGTCAAATCGGTGCAGTTTTTTTTTCTATTTTTTTGTTTTTTTGATATATTTTGGTAAATAAAAAATATAATATTTTGGTTATTTTTAATTTTTTATAATATTTTAGTAAAAAACCCTTAAATAATTTTTAATTATTCTAGCAAATCATATTTTCTATAATTCCTACATCTACCTATAATCCTCCAAACCAAAAATGCATCGAAATATAATCCACCATTTTTTCTTTTAAATGCAGCATTAATAAACGTGGCGTATGCAACGTATTACGTCATTGGAGACAGCTAGAGAGAAAAGGGTTTGTCTTTTGTCCACTCAGAATCTGAGTTTGAGGGGACTTTTCCATTTAAAGCCTTGAGACTGTACTTTTCTTTGACTTTTGTCTGTTAGGTTTTGTTGAGTTTCCTTTTCAAAAGAAAGACCCTCTTTTCTTCACAAATTTCACTTTGCTCCCTAATTCTTCACAAATTTCATTTTGTACTATTTGATCTTATTCTTCTAAAATGTGAATTAACTACAAATTCAGTGTTATTTATTAGGTCTAATTCTTAATAACATCCTTTTACAAAAATTGAAAAGTTAACCTCTCTATTTTAATTTATTGGAATTTAGTTTTGTATCTTACAATGGGTTACACTATTAAACATTATGTCAAATGATTATCTTAAAATCAGCAATTTATAAAATTATATGTAAGCGATTTAAAATTTTATATGAAATAAATTAATAAAATCAACAATTCTATTTATCAATAATTGAACTAACTTTTAACTTAATTTTGACAAATTAAAATATAGGGACTAACTTATCAATTTTAGTAAAGAGGTAAAATTCAGAATTAAACCTAATTATTATGATAAAAAATTAATTTTTAAATTGCACCCTTGATCAGAAAAAGTAGAAGAGAAGGCATGATATAAAGGAACACAAAAGATTACCTCATTTAGCTAATATTCAAAGGTTACATTGTAGATATTATGAAAAGCGGGATGTAAAATTAAAGTAGTTTTATGATATTTTATATATTTTTGAATGATTAAGTTTTAAAGGTTGAATCGTCAATTTTCATATTTCATAAAATTTGATATAAATTTAAAATTTATAACTATTTGTTTTGTGTAAAAAATTCAGTCGTTCAATAAATATTAATATATACAATATTTTAGATTAGTGTGATGAAGTTATCGGGTTGATTCAAAATTTACATGCATGATAAGTACAAATATATTGATAAATTTAATGGTTAGATCGTTAAAATATTAATCGTACAAAAATATATAAAAGACTATAAAGCTACTTTAATTTTACACTAGTATAAGTAAATCCTCTCATTAGTTAATATATATAGTAAAGCTACTTTATACTATTTATATATATATATATATATATTTGTACGATTAATATTTTAATGATTCAACTGTTGAACTTATTAAGATATTTGTACTTGTCATGTCGTAAAATTTTGAATCGATCTAACATCTCTATCTTATCGATCTAAAATATTATATATATTGATGTAATTAATGGTTAAAATTTATTTTTATAAAATAATAGTTAATAATTTTTAATTTATGTCAAGCTCGAGATATATATGAATGAAGTATAAAATATAACGGATGAATTGTTAAAATATTAATGGCATAAAAATTATGAAAGAATGTAAAAGTAGTTAAATGGAGTGAAAATCCCTTGTATGGTAAGCTGTAATGGGATTAGATATATGTGATATGTAAAAGTAGGATTAAATTTGAAAATTAAATCTGAAGACACAATCAAACTCTAATACGTAAATCATATAAAATTCAACGCTACTTTAAGACTATAACAAGGTAAATGTCAAAAATTGAGAAGCACTTAGAAATCTGTGCGACAACAAAGGTGCAAGAAAAGTTGAAAAAGAGCCTACTGTTTATTTTTCGTTCATAATAGGAGAAAAATACCCAGACATTTAAGTAAGTAGATATTAAATAATAAAGTAGTGGATACAGGCATGCACAATTGTCTAATCTTAGTTGGCCAACCGTTGAGAAAGATGTCTCTCTTTCTTGTACAAGAGTCAATGCAGACGAAGACACTTGTATTTTCTTTTATTCAATCCAATCAAATGTAGATTTGATTAATTTAACTAGATTGTGAAAGCTTAGTCTTAAATAATGGATACCTTTAAACTGATATTTTAATAAAAGACTTTCTTTTTTTTCTTCTGAAAGATTCCATTTATCCGAAAACAATACAAAATTCAAGAGATTCACAAGTTATTAAAGTTGAAATAAAACCTCAATTAAAATTTATTAAATATTTTGAAAACTTTAAAATGTTTTAATTACTAAGAACGAAAGGAGGGCAAGCAACAGCCCTACCTCTTAAACGGAAAATTGTACTTTTAGCTCTTGAAGATTTATAAAATTTTAAGTACATAAATGGTAAAATTACAGTTTGACCTCTAAAAATTTATATTCTTAGATTAATCATGTTTTATTTGATTTTTATTATTTTTAGAGTTAGCTTAGATTTACTTGTTATTTTCCTCTCTACATTGTAGGCTTTGAGTGAAGAATGGAACGCTTGAACCATAGAGTAAAAAGTAGAGCACAATCTTCAATTGGGAATTTTCTAACAACAAGCAGTCCACTCCACCGCAATTCTGCGTCTAGTGGAGCGGAACGATTAAAACCCTAACAATAAGGGGTGGCGTGATTTAAAAGGAAATGAGGAGAAAAAGAGAGAAAAATCAACTTGGAAGTTAAGAAACAACCCATTCACACCAAGGGAACTTTCAAGCTTGCAAAGAGGAGAAGAAAAAGAGATCCGAAGTGCTCGACACTGATTCAATAATAAATTTTCTCTCTAGATTGTTTCTTTTTACTTTTTCTTAATGCAAGTTTGTTTTGGATTTCTTCTTGTAATGCTTTCTCAAATCAACACGAACTAAACTCTTTTCTTGGAATGAAGATCTATCTTATTTTTTAGTTAATTAATTTATTTTCTTCAATTGTTTCTACCCTTGTTAATTATTTATTCAATCCCATACTTATTTAATCTGCTTGTTTGACCACCAAGTTGTATAATTTGATAGTCTTGATTTGTCTTGATAGAGAAAATTAAGGTTTAAATCTAGACTGAATAGATTAGGATTAACTTTAGTAGCCCCGGCGAACAAGTTAAATTTGTGAATAGGATAGGAATATACTTGATACCCCAATCAACCCAATAGGTTTGGTCGTAGTGACTTTACCCAACTTGCCCAGCATAGGAATATAGTTAGGGGGGCGGGGGATTAACTTAGATAGATACTGGAAGGGTCTACTTAATGCCATTGAATCTTGGGTTAGTAATTACATAGATTGAACGCTTGAACAAGAGATACTTGATTAACAAAATTAGGTGAAGTTAGAGTTCCAAGATCTTAAAACTTATTGAGAAACTATTTTTAATTTTTAAATAAATTTTAATTATTTTTAGGTTTTTTAATTTTTTTTAAATATTTGTTTATTGGTAAAATGGAACATCAACATTAGGTACACGTGGCACACCATGTGTCACTATTTTCTTGTTTTGTCTGCCACATTTGTCAAAGGTCATGGTTAAACTTGGTCAACATTAACAAAAGATTTGTTTGATTAACTTTTTAATTTTTATGACTCAATTAGATGCAAAGTTTTCATGAAGAGTTAATTAAAATTTTAATTTTTTGCTTTGTTTGTGTGTGTGTGTGTTTTTTTACCATTAAACCTTGTTGATACTGGTATTCAACAAGGAAAAGGTAGGATGGAAATGGTGGTGAAAATAAGGAGGCCAGTTCACCTATTACAAGTAGAATGCCGGAGTCAGAAGAGTAGGACAGAAGGAGAAAGGAGATGGGAGCTAAGGAGAGGAGATTGTGGAATATCAATGTTTAAGGGAGTAAAACAGGAGAAGGATCCTTTGTTCATCGTGAGTTGAGGTATATATAGGGGGAAGGTCCCTTTGCCTAATAGTGCCATGTTACTGACAGTAAAGATGGTGGATCGCCCGTATGGTCAACCAAGTGCAAGTCCATCATATGTTAGTTGTTGTCAAGCATAATTTTGTGTGGGTTTACTCTAGTATTTCCTTTGCTGAAGTAGTTTAAGGTTATTAAGCCTCAGTGGTCCCCTCCCGAGGATGAGAGTGTGCTGCTAAGAGCGGATGATCTAATGGAGGAGCGACATTATTTTCTACTATGTCATGTGAAACTCGCTAATATGACATGCTATTAAAAACAAAAAAAAACTTATTAAATCAATAAATCAAGTACAATAGTCTCTTCACTAAATCAAGTTGGCTATGAATAATTTAAAATTATTTTCACATAAATTGAAATTACATATTTTTATCATTGTAGCAACGTGGAAAATTTTAAATTCACTCCTTTGTTTTTAGTTTAATAAAATGCCACATCATAAAATTTAACCTAGGTTAAAAGAAAAATAGTGCCACACAAATAATATTATTAGTGTTATGCGAAAATTGAATCAAAATTAAAGTTTTATATATACAAATTACACCAACACAAAATTAGTGTATGAAATTTAAATATGGAAATATGATTTGAAATAAACATAAAAAGGGAAATGATAAATTATCAGTGTATAGTCTCAGTATGTGGGTATTGGGAAGTAGCCATATAGAGGGTGGAATAAACATGGAAGCAAGGCATGCCTTTTATCTGCCATAGATATGCTATAAGCTGATATAAATGCCCAAAGAAAAAACCTATCCAGGGAAGTCTATTATAGCAAGGCTAATTAGGGAAGGTAAACAAACCTGGATTTAATTATTTATTACAATATACCAAGTAGAGTAGGGTACTCATTCCCAAGTGGTAAGGGCCAAGGGGTGCATATAGGGACGGCTTTTTACTCTTGTGTCACTTGAACGAAAATGAAAGCCCTTGTTAATATGGAAATGTTACAATGTATCAGTCACAATATATAAGCTGTTGTTTGCCCACTTTTCACTACTTCCTATTTCTGTGGTAATAATAATAATAATAATAGGCTATGATGCACAACAGTTTCGCATTCATTAGTCAGTCGGGAGAAAACACCTGATCTGATCACCAAGTAACTGATACGTGGAGACTTTCGTTTTTTTTTTTTTAACCTTACGTAGTTGTGTGTATTTGATTGTTGATGTGCTTTGCCTTTTCAAGCAATTAGTGGTACCCTCACTTTATGGGTAGAAGTAACGTGGAGATTGGAGTTAGATTGTATTTTATTTTTTATTAAAAATGAATAAATTAATTTTTCTATATTATATCAAAGAGTAAATTAATTTTTCTGTTAAAATTTTTTTCATTTTTATTATTAAAAATTAATTTTTGCATGTCAAATGTCATTGCTTAGTTATTCTTTTAACCAAGACAATTTTTAACAATATAAATGATATTTGTACTACTCTTAACATGTCGCGGCGAGAGTGAAATGAAAGAAAAAGAAAACACAATACCTGCATAAAATTATTGAGTCTATAAACAAAGTAAAAAAAAAAGAATTATCTGCTTGGAGAATAGTCGCTGTTGTTTGGAAAATGTCTCAACTGTAGGGTTCTGTATATAGTTATGTTTTCCAATAAACAAGTAACGTTGGAGTTTTGATAATGGGTAATATTTTTACCCATTTAAATAAATAAAACATATATTATTATTATAATTTCTAAAAGAAATCAAAGTGAAATTAATTTTTTCTAAATTAGACGTAACAGTTAGAAACTATACATATTAAATAATTTGTAGCTGTTAATAAATAATAAAATCCAAAGTAATTGTTTTTGTATTTTTGTGAGCACAAATCTTTCCTATTAAAAGGAAGCAGTCAGCAAGGAAGTTTATTAGTAGTAGAAAGGGAGAGAGAGGTTTGGCTTGGGTTGTAAAAAGAGGTGTCAACAGAGATATCTAAGGGGATCACAAGAGTTGTGTTGGAGAGAGAAATGGGGAGGGCTCCTTGCTGTGACAAGGCAAGTGTGAAGAAAGGACCTTGGTCTCCTGAAGAAGACTCTAAGCTCAAGGACTACATTGAGAAATATGGAACTGGTGGTAATTGGATTGCTCTCCCTCACAAAGCTGGTAAATATATTTCATTTATGCTTCTCTTTTTCTCTTTGATTGGTGATTCCTTAGCTAATTTGTTGTTTCTTGTCTTTGTATACATTATCCAGGTCTGAAAAGATGTGGGAAGAGCTGTAGATTGAGATGGCTAAACTATCTCAGGCCCAACATTAAACATGGTGAATTCTCTGAGGAGGAAGATATGGTTATCTGCAACCTCTTTGCTACCATTGGGAGCAGGTACTTTCTCCATCTTTTAATTCTTTTGATGGGACCTTCCTACTTTACCAAATCTATATACTGCCATGATGAAGCGATATTAACGAATTCTGCCGAGAAGGGTTTAGATTCAAGAATCTGCTATTTCCGGATAATTCTTGTGCATGTATGCTAGTAGTTGAATTTAGATTCAACAACATCACCTACTAGAAACTGTTACAGAAAGAGGCAAGGAATTTACTTCTTATGGAACTCTTTATGAAACTTGCAGATGGTCAATAATAGCTGCTCAGTTACCAGGCAGGACTGACAATGATATCAAGAACTACTGGAACACCAAGCTTAAGAAGAAGCTCATGGCTTTGAGTTCTCAGTCACAGAGAAAACCACCACCACTACCAATCCCATCTTCTCATCAAACTATACCTCCATCATACAAAGACTGCTCTTCGTATTATTGTACTCCAAGTACTAGATCTTTTGCAGGCTTTGAGCCCTTATCAACTGTTCAATCTGATCTTTTGAACCATAACAATACTTTTTTGGCTACCGATTCTTCTCTTAATCACACCACCCCTGACAGTTTTGTGAGTTATTATCCGGTAAAAGAAAAGTTTCTGATGTTTGGGAGTGAACCAAGCTGCAGTTCCTCAGATGGTAGTAGCCATGGCAAAGAGATCAAGCAAGAAGACGTGAGTAATTTTCAGGGCTTTTGTGCACCCAATGGGTATGAAGATAATCACAAATTCATGTTAAGTTACGGCAACCGAAACCAATGGGCTGAGAAACCAAGTGGGTACCATGGAGAAACGCCATTAGACTATGATCTTGAAGATGTTAAGCGACTGATAGACTCAAGTAGCAGTAATAATAGCTGTAACAACAACAACAACAACCACTTCTTCATTGATGAAAGCAAGAGGCAAGAGAAAGTCATGTATTATTACTACTGAGATGGACTGGGTGCAGGTGTTAAATCAGAAAGATTTGATGGGGTAAGGCCCAAAGGTGGGGGATGGCGTAGAGTTTCAGTTTCTGGAGCTTTGTGTTCTAATGAAATGAAACATTTCTTCTTTTGACAGTACATAGTAAAAAGCTTTTTATTTTCTGCAATTTTTTTATTTTGTGTGATGATGGTGTAATTGCTGTACTGACCCTCTCAATCACTGAAATCCCTAATCAGAAATCAATGTTTATGAAAACTAGACCACTTAATCATCATCACCATTCAAGAATCCATGAGGTCAAAGATAAACCAAGCATGCACTGTTCATCCAATGAATGACAGTGGGATCTATTTTCAGGCTCACTGCTGGCACTGTTTTGTCAAGAATATTGAAAAGGTCCCGACTTTATTATTATTAATAAATGCAATGCAACTAAGTCAGACATAAAGGTGGACTTGTTTACCATCATTTTTGTTTGTGATGGGTGGAGATTTTGGAATATTATGGAAGCACAATGCTTTAAAAATGACTTACAGTTCTTCATAATCCCAGTTTTCCTAACGGAATCCACTTTAATTATTTATATTAAATGTACAGCTATTTTAATGAATTGAGTAAAAAAAAGGTCATCAACTCTGTGTTTTCTGATATCAATAAACAATTCAAATGTTTGTTTGAAAGTTGGTACTTTTGATTAATCACCATTTGCAACCTAAATTCAACACTTTCCAGTTGGTTGTATTCTGGATTCTTGACAACACTTTTTTCAACTCCAATTTCCTCTAAACTCACTTTTTTTCTTTTTCCAATACACTCCATTTTGTTTATTGTTTTATATAATAAATACTCAGTTATACACTAAAATTATCTTCTTCTTCTTTTCTCTCTCTCTTGGGATATTAAAAGCTTCGTTTCATGATTGAGCTAGAAAAATTGAAAATTGATTGGATCGTTCGGTATGCAAATTTAAAAATTTGGGTTATCTTAAACCGAATTGAATTCTATTTTATCCAATTTATAATTACTTTTAATTTTGTGATATAAAATAAAGATTTTGTATTTAAAATAGTGAAAATAATTGAAAAGTTATTGTTTTTAGAAATATTTATAAAACACTTTGAAATATTGTTAAATAATATTCAAAAACCATATAATAAATCTCATTTTGTTAAAATAAAACAAAAAATTAATATAAAAAATCGAGAGAAAATTGTACATCAATTATTTGCATGGACGCTGTCACTAAGTACATCACTTTTCTATAAATTGCTGGTAGTTGATACATCAATTGTCTGATTCAGCAACATAAACTTAATCCAATCCAAACCCTTTAAAATATATAGAAAATTTTCTTGTTCAACATCAACCTCTACTGATCTTAGCTGGTAAATAAAGAAAATAAACTAATAAAATATATAGAACTTGTTGAATAAAAAAAGAAAATGATGGCTAGCACGAATCTTTATGATGGGAAATATTGTATGCATGAAATCAAGAAGGATTGAAGTATATTTTGGCAATGTAACCCTCACTAGAAAAAGTCCAAATTAAGAGCTCCAAATATTGCATGATCACAAGATCCCTGTCAGGCTGCCTCACTGTGCCTTGTTTTGTGCTAATTTCGAATATTTTTTTAGTTATAAAAATTGATATTCTTTTATACTAGTATAAAAATAAATTAATTTTAGATATTTTTATAATTAATATTTTAACTGTTAAGTTTTTCCATATTTTATCATATCCATCAAACAATATATTTTTTTCTGGAAAGCATATCTGGGGATGTCTTTTGTAATGAAGGTCAAAAGATTGTGGTATACCTTTACCTACTTAATATACTCATTTTCAAGTCCAATCTATTATTACTAATTTTTGAAATTTTTTATTTTAATAAATAATTAAAAACATGATAACTAGTCCATATATATATATATATATATAAATTACAAGGTTTAAGGCTAAAATTGATGTGGATAACTTATTTTAATGATACGTGAACAATTTTATATTTTTCATACAATTTTAAATAAATAAAATTTAAAATCTTAAGTAAGATTAGATAAAATTTAAAAATTTTTATGTAAGAAAATATAAATATAAATATATAAAAGTTTTCAAAAATATGAACAGAAAATTAACTTAAAAGATTTAAAAAAACAATGTCTTTTTGTAATTTTATTTTCAAATTTATATATTTTAATATTATTTTAGAAATTTTAAGTAATTATCACAGTTTATTATTATTTTTAAAAGATGCACAGGTTAATTTTTTAAAAAAAGTATACATAAAGTTTATATAAAATAATTTAAATTATAATGATAATTTTATATATTAAAATTAATATGTTATCTCTTTTAAAATTATATTAATAGATAAAATTATCTCTAAAAGATATGTACCAAAATAATAGTATTTAACATTTTTTCTGTGTGTCATCAAAATTTTGAGTATTTTCGAAAATGAGAGAAAAAATTTATATCATTTAAAAAATAAAATTATCCTTAAAAAAGCATAAAATAAGAAGGTAGTTGAGTGATATTGTCAACTAGTTTAGTTAATGAAATTGTTGTAATAGAAAAAGAGGTTTGGGTCCATTTATCATTGGATGGATGAGCAAATAAAGTTAAAAGGTGGAATAATTTATTAAACCCAAATTAATTAATATTTTGGTCCCAATTAGTCCATGTTTGAAACCCAATCCTTTAATTTTCTATCTATATATGCTTCCTCTTCATGCTTGCATTATTACTTCATTCAGTGTCTCTCTTTAATAATATCACTTTTTAAAAATGTAATACAACTAACCATTACATCCAATATATTTATTAATTAAAAAATTCACATTTTCATAAACCAAGCAAATTATCAGTAAAATGCCCATAGATTTCGTTAAGTACTTATTTGGGTTTTATAATAAATTAGCCTCTAACCTTTAATATCTTTATTCAATTTTTTTATTTTGAGTCAAATTCCATTACAATTTAACACCTACTTTGAAATTGCATGAGACACTAAAGTTGCAACTCTCGTGGCAATAAAAAGTAGAAAATGTAAATCAACAAAAAAATATAAACTACTTTTTTTTTAAAAAAATTTCGATAAAAAAAATTATTTCTTTTTAACCATCTCATTATAGGTTCTGCTCATATATGCTCTTTTTAACACAATACCTATAACTACCCATAACATGTCCAACCCATAAATAGGAGGCTAATACGCTTCAGTACACTTGAACCCACGGCCTCATGCATTGACAACAATATCCATGCCAATCGAGCTAAAACTCAATAAAGAAAAAAAGAAATTCTGTTTTTTAAATGCAAAAAAATTTTAAATAATGAAAAAGACAAAAATTATGAAAAAAGTAACTGTTTCCAAAATTGGACTAAACTGGTCGATCGAATCATTGGATTGAGAACCGATTAAGGTATCGGTTTGGAAGAAAAGACCAGATTAATTGAACCGATAATCGAATTGAATTTTTTTCTATTTTTAATAATTTATTCAGTACAATTTGGAAAATATGAAAAATATATATAAAGTATCGATAATGTAATTAAGTATTACTTACACAATTGAAACGACAATTAAACTAATCTTTTAAGTTTCTAATATCATTTTTTAAGAATCGTGAAATTTTTAACGACTTTTTAAAATTATTATTATTTGTTAAACTCCTTTGCATCTCATAGAATTTTTATTAAAATTGAGAAAACTTCTACATATATATATTTATAATTTTAAGTTCTTTTTATTTTTATTTATTTTATATTTTTGAAATTGATAATTTTATTTATAATTTTTCCTAAATTTTTAATTTTGGTGAATCTCAAATTATGTGTTGACTTAATATATAAGACAAAATAGTTCAATCTCGTCAACAAAATTTAAGTACCAATTTACTCCAAAAAATGAATAGTGCCCAAATTAAAGAAAGTGTAAAGGTCGAGGACAAAGCTTTATATACAAAATAAACATTTAACCACAGAATTTTAAAGGAGGGACTATTTTGCTATTTTAGTAACAACAGAGACTAGTACTCTATTTTTCCAAATAGAGGGACTACAATACAATCTTGGGTATAGTGCATGGACTTGCACGAGAATTCTACCCAAATCATCTGCCACAATTCTCTAAAAAATATAGCTTGACCAATGAGAGGCAAAAGAAGCAGAGAATGGAATGCAATGAAATTTCATGGATGGGGATATGGAGTCCATATATCACAAACCCAAACGATTAACAAAGATATGTAGATAATAGCATTGGGCCAACCGGAAAGCTGAATTATTATTTGATTTGTTGAATGAGCTAAAATACTATCTATATTCACGACCAACTCATAATGGTTTGGGTCTGTAATAATGAGTCCATATATCAGTGCAGGTTGAGCGTTGGGTGGGTTTCCACAAATTTCAATTCTGTGTCATGCCCCTTTTAACACGATCCACTATATAGACTACTAACTTCACAAGTAACTCTAATAATGAAATTTGTGCCTACCAGTACATACAAGAGTTTACTGGTTGTTGGGAGTAGACCTGTCCATGGGCCAGGCCGGGCCCACAAAAAATTTCAGCCCATTTATTAGGCCCGGGCCCGGCCCGAAATATGGGCCTGAGATTTTGCCCAGGCCCGGCCCGAAGAAAAAATATGGGGCCCGAGCCCGGCCCGTTTTTAATTAAAATTAAAATTAAAATTATTTTTTAATAAAATTAAAACTAATTGTTATTAAAATTAATTGTTAGTAAAATTATCAAATTATTAATTGTTAATTGTATTAATTGTTGTAATAAAATCTAACATTTGATTAGTAAATTTATCAAATTATTAATTGTATTAATTGTTGTAATAAAATCTAACATTTGATTAGTAAATTTATCAAATTATTAATTGTATTAATTGTATTAATTGTTGTAACAAAATCTAACATTTGATTAGTAAAACAAACTTGATGTTTTATTATTATTATTATTTTGTAACACTAGTTAAGGAAATGAAAGTAAATAAACTTAAAATAAAAAAATATTATATTTTAAAAATAAAAAATATATATTTAATATTTTTTGGGCCGGGCCCGGGCCAAAAAAATCTTGCCCGAGGCCCAGCCCATTTTTTAAACGGGCCTAAAATTTTACCCAAACTCATATTTCGGGCCTATATTTTTACCCAAACCCCCCATATTTCGGGCCGGGCCGCCCGGCCCATGGACAGGTCTAGTTGGGAGCTTACCTTTTCTTGTTCTCCTCTTTGAATGGTATGTTATGTAATCATTTTTTATTATTTGTTCAAACAATTGTCTGGATAGATATTTGGACAACAGTTTAGACATGCTTTTAAGATGGTTAAGCGCAATATCAAGTTGACATTTTTTTACTTTGATCTTCATGGTGTGTTACATTATCAGCAAATGATCCTTAGACCATGTTTTATTTTATCCTTAATGACGCTTGTTGACACCATTTTTTGGATAAAAAAGGGGTCGACTTGGGTTTTGAAAAATGAATACGAATATGAGAGTCGCCACCAATCCTTTTTAATGAGGTGTGATTGGATCACTTCGAAAAGTGGTTGTTTTTAATAAACGATTTGATTTTATTAAAACAACGATTTTGGTCCACGAAATCCAGAAAAACGGGTTCGGGAGTCGGTTACGTACGAGGAAGGATTAGCACCCTCGTAACGCCCAAAAATTGGTACCTAGTTGATTAATTAATGTCTTAATGTCGAAAATTAAAAAAATTGAAGAGATTTAAAATACGATCCTTTATTTTTTAAAAAAACTTATATAAATCAAGTTACTCGTTAAGACCCTCTCATTTCAGAAAGAGAAAATGTCACGCCCGATGAGTTGGGGCACGATATTTTACCTCTTCAAAAATGAGCTTGTCTAAAAACTTGCACAATAAAATTTAAAAGGGTATTAAATTGTTTAAGTCATGTGAAAAAATTGCAACCCAATATGTTAGGGCACTGTTGAAACCGCTTTTTTGAAAACAAAAATTTAGTTGTCGACTTTTAAAAAATAAAAATTGGAGTCGCCACCGATCCTTGATTGGGGTGTGATCGGCTCACCTTAAAAACAATTTTGGTCTACGAAATTTGAGAAAACAGGTTCGGGAGTTAGTTACGCACGAGGAAGGGTTAGCACCCTCGAAACGCCCAAAATCGGTACCAAATTGATTATTGTTAATGTCTTGGTGTCGAAAATTTGAAAAGATTTTAAAAGGAAACTCTTTATTTCATGAATAAATCAAAATAGTAAGACATTCATATTTCAAAGAAATAAAACACCACACCCAGTGAGTTAGGGCACAATGTTTTTAAATCTCCAAAATACCCGAATATTGCCTTTTGCTTTTGAAAAATCTTATCTCGAGGAGTCAAAATATCAGGACCAGTAAGTTAGGACCCAACATTTTGAATCCCCGAGAATAAGCTTCATTTGAAATTTGTGAATTTATTGCAAAAGAAATACTTGGCTTTCTAAACTCATCGAAAAATAATCGCGATCCAGTAAGTTAGGACACGATCTTTCACGAGAATCATGAATGCCAAATATTTTGGAATTTATAAAATAGGATGATTTAAATACTTTGAGAAAATCAAAATATATATTTTTAAAAGGGATGCTAAAAAGGGTTAAGGTATATCATGAAACGGATACTCTAATTTCAAACATATATGAATAAACATTTACAAATATATATACAAGTAGGTATAATATGCAAATAAATTTACAAATATGTCAGATATATTTAATGCATACATATAACTGCATACACATAAAAGATGAAATGGAATATATCAATCAAAATATAATAAAAATGCATCTATGTATTTGAAAATCGTGAAAATAAAATAAACATAAAAGCATGTACATGTGTATATATTTACAAAATAAAATGTATATGTATATGTATTGGTAAATCATGAAAATACGTATATATATATTAAAACACCTATATATAATATGAGTACAAGTAACGTGTACATATAGAATAAGAAAATATTTATAATAACTCAAAAAATGTACATATATGTACAATATAAAAAATGTATTTTGAATTGTAAAATATGAGAAACATGTGTGGATTTTAAAATGTGTATGTATGAAAAGTCTTTTTTTTAAAAATGTGCATACGTAAAATATATGTAAATTTATAAAAGCTTAAAAGTATATATTAAAAATATGTACATATATAATATATAAAAATATGCGTGTAAATGTATAAAAATAATGAAAATAATAATGATGACAAAAATAATAAATAATATAATAGTAAGAATGCAATAATAATATAAACAATATTAAAAAAACAAAAATGTCAGATGAGGGATTAAATCGAAAATAAAAGAATTTTGAGGGCCGAATTTAAAATTTAGAGAATACGCGAATGGACCCAATTAAAGTGCGCACAACAGAAGGAGGACCCAAGTGGAAATTAATCCATCCTCTCAAAACACTGCGCAGTAGCACGGGCCAAATTGAAACAAGAGTAAAATATGTGGCCTAATTTTGAAAAAAACGAATAGGCTTAATTTGGGGCGCATTGCAAAAGAGAGGGGCCAAATGCACAATTTCCCCTTTCGAAGCCCAAACGCGCGGATCCTCCCCTTCGGGTCGGGTCACCGCGCGGGTCAAGGCCTGGACAATACGGCGCCGTTTCGATCCATTATTTAAAACAAAATTTCTCCTTTCAAAATCAATTACAACCGAAGAGAGGAAAAAAAATAAAAAAACGAAGGCCCCCCTGTTTGCTCTGCTAGGGTTTGAAACCCTAGAGTCCTTGCGCCGCCGCTTAATCGGCCGTCTCACCAAAACTCCGATCACGACGAAGATGGCGGTGGCACGGAGTTTTTTTGGGGTAAGTTTTCCTCCCTTTTTTGTTAGCTTAAATAAAATAAAATGAAGATAAAGAAAATAATAAAAAAATGTAAGTAAAAACGATGGCTACTGCAAAGAAAACTAAAAGAATCACCTTAAAAAAAAACTCGTATTTTCTGTTCTTTATTGATTTTTTTCTCTTTTTCTCTGTATTCTCTCAATACCAAAAATCCGTCCCCCTTTTTAGTATACAAGTTCGGCTTTATAGCCCGAGAAAACATTTTTTTTTTTTACAATACTGGGACTCTTTTAGTCCGTTTTTGCAAGTGGTTGTGAGCGCGTGGAGAGGAGATTGGCCCCGAGACGTACGCCGATTGGAGTCTTGCTGGCGGCGCTGGAGGCTGCTGGAGGCACATGCGGCTAGGGTTGCTGCTGCTTCTGAATATTTGCTTTAGACTATGTTGAAATCGGGCTAGGGTAAAACCTAGGTTTTGGGCCAGTTAATGATATTGGGCTTGTAAAAATGGCATTTTTATTTGGTTTTTACTCTCTGTTTTGGTTCATTATTTTTCACACGTGGGCCCAGGCCGATTGGGCCTTATTACAGGCACGATTTCTCAAAATGTTAAACATTGAATATTGCCTTTATTTATTTTATTATTATTTTGAAAATCCTCGTCTCAAGAAAATAACGTGTCATATCCAATGCGTTAGGACACAACTATTGAATTCCCGATAACGAGCTTTTATTTATGTTTTTTGATTAAAGAGTATTCTCGATTATTTAGGTTCAACGAAGAAAATTGAAACCCAATACGTTAGGGCGCAATCCTCTCGAAGATCCCAAATACCGAGTATTACCTTTATTTTCAAAATTTTCTTTTTTAAGAATCTGGATAAAAATTGATGTAATGGAATAACAATTATGATAATGTAAGTAAAAATAATATGGGCAAAAACAAAAAGTTAAATAAATAAGAATACAAATATATAAAAAAATCAATCATGTATACACAATAACAAGTAATAAACAAATAAAACTAAAGCATTGAAAAAATAATGATAATAATAATGGACATGTAAATAAATAAATAAATAAATGTCGAGTAAAACAATAATAGCAATAATGAAAATAAATAAAATTATAAAATATAAAATATATGTGTATAAATACATCAAAGTTTAAAATATATATATAAACAAGTAAATAATGATAATGTATATATATGTTTAAAATATATTAGAAATATGTATATATATATATATGTATATATAAATTATAAATTATATAAAAATAAGTACGTACATATATAAAAATTAAAAATATGTAAGTATGTATATATATATATATGTAAGTATGTATATATATAACAAAATCTAAAAACGGTATAAATGGGTAAATAATAATAATAATAATAATAATAATAATAATAATAATAATAATAATAATAATAATAATAATAATAATAATAATAATAATAATAATAATAATGCAAAGCTAGTAATATGATGTAATGATATAATATTAATGACTAAGTAAATATAAGAAGAAAATATTAATAGATAATAGCTAGGTTAATAAAAAAAACAAAATGGACTAATTCATGATAAAAATTAAATTTAAAGGTTCAATCTATAATAAAATAAATAAAGTGGGTCCAAAATGAAAAGGCACGAAAGGGCGGAGGGACAAATGAGCAATAAACCCAAATTCCAGGCCATGCCCAGAGGTCCAACGAATTGAGTACCGAATTGAAAATCGCGACAAACCTGCGGTCCAAATTACAAAACGAGGGAAAAAAGAAAAAGAACTAAATCAAAACAAATCGATAATACGGAGGGGCCAAATAGGCAAATAACCCAAAACTTAAAAATGCGCGGATCCTCTAGTCGAGTCGGGTCGACGTACGGCTCTGAGGGGCAAAACGATGCCATTTTAGGGCTATAAGGGCCAACCCTAAACGACGCCGTTTGGTGACCCTATATAAGTTAGATTTTTTTAAAAAAGGTTCATTTCTTTGCTCTTCAGAAAAAAAAGTGAGTTTTCTCTCAAAAGCCTTTCTCCCCCCTTTTTCTCCGGCCAAGGGTCCGGCCGAAATTCGACCAATCATCGTCACGTCGGCACCGACGCGGCCGTATGCGGCAGTCGGAAGGTCAAAAAACCCCTTTTTTCAGGCGAGCCAAAGGAAGGTAAGTTTCTCTCTCTTTTTTAAACTCTTTTTCAATATATATGTGTATAAATAATTAAAAAAAGAAAACTAAAGAAATACATGCATGTATATAAACAGTTTCGAAAGAAAGGAAAATAAAGAGAAAAATAAAAAAGAAAAATAAGTCTTATGCCGAAAAAAAAAGGAATCCCTAAATCTGTTTTTTTTTTTTGCTTTTTATTTCTTGAAATCGTGAAGAAGAGGGGGACCCCGTTTACAGTGGTGGTTATGGCTTTATAGTCATTTTTTACAATATTTTTGCTATTATTTGCTATTGCTTTTTCTCTTGTTTGCAGGTGTTGACGTTGATGGAGTAGGTGATTGACGGACGGCTCGGCGTCAGAGGTGGCGGTGGCAGAGGCTACGAGAGGCGGCTAGGGTTAGGCAGTAGGCTAGGGTTTCATTTTTTCTAAAAAAGTCTCAAACATTTTAGGCTACTGGGCCTTCATTTTTTTTGGGTTGGATATTGGGCCTCGGGTTTGGGTTTAATCTTGTTGGGCTAGGTGTTATTGGATTGATGTTTGGGTCATGGGTGTTGGATTGGTGTTTAGGTAGGTTGGGTTTGCTGAGTTAAATTTGTAATTAGGCTGAGGTTTCTGTGTATTGGGTTTTTGGGCCCCGGGAAAATTTGGGCTTGTACAACGCTGATTGAATTTGAGGAGGAAAAGGAGGAAGGATCAGTTTTCACCATCTCGTACCTTATCTTTTTACTTGGAGATCGAGTTGGCTATTTTATTTGGATATGAAGTTATGGGATAATTATTGAAGCTTTAAGCTTATCAAAATGTTGCTTAAAAGTATCTTGTGTTAGCCTGTAAAAGTTGTTGGTTGTTTCCCATGATTGCAATCGTAAACCAACTAAAAATCCAACAAAAACAAGTGCACCTATCAATTAATAGTATAGCTACAGTGAGCAAAGATATCGTTTCCACGAGGACTAAAAGTATCAGTAATTACTGTCTTTCTATTATTTAATCGGCAAATTGGAGAGATTGATTAAAACTAAAATTAACTAAATTAATTAACTAAAGAACACAACAAAGAACGAATCAAGAAAACAAACGATTAACAACCAAGAAGCAAAATAATACTCAGGAAAGATATCAATCTGAATTAAACAATTTCTTCACCTAGCATCTTGATTTGTAGATATCCCTAAATTATGCTAATATCTCTTTCGAGAGTAAGAGCAAATGACTCTAGGTTGATTAGTTTAAATTTCTTTCTAATTAAAACCCTTATTATCGCATTAACTCGATTTATGGATCCTTTTATTAGATTTGACTCTAATCTGATAGATTTATATCGTCTTATTTCTAGGATTGCATGCAATTCCACTCAATTATGATAGATATACTCTTAAATGGAGACTTTTTCCTTAGGCATTTAGAAAATTAGTTCATAATCGTGAACAAAAACATCCCAAAGACAATATAACCACAAGAAACAAATAAACTCATAATAAACTTCAGAGAAATAAAAATGAGATCTTTTATCTTGATGGAAAACTGCTTCAGAGTCGACTTCAATAGTAATTTTTGAGTCGTTTTCTTGAGTATTCTATGACGACCCTCTCCTCTCTTCTTATGTTTGGTATATAGGTCTAAGAATACTCGAAAAACCTAAAAATTGAGTTTTTTTTTTGCATTTCCGGAATGCAATTCGTGATTTTCACACGATCTGAAACATGCCCATATGGGAGGGTCTAGCTCATGTGGCCCCTGTACCTTGCTCCAATTTTTCGATTTTCGCTCCCAAATGCTCTCCTAAGTATAAAAACATGAATTTAAAAAATTAAGAGCATAAAACTCATATTTAGCTTCAAATAATTATCCAAAAAAACATTAAGAGTGAGACTAAAACATGTTACTTTTAGCACCTATCAGCACATGTTTGTGTACTTGTGAGAGTGCTTTTGGTTGGTTGTTTGTTTTATTGGAGAGTTCTTTTGATTTGTAAGTGAGGTTTTAGGTGAGTGATTTATAACAATTGGGGTTATTGTTGGGGCTACAATTATTTTTTGTGTAAGGGTAGATTGTGCTTGTAACACCCCTAACCCGTATCCCTTGCCGAAACTAGGTTACGGAGCATTATCGGCTTTTACAGATCAAACAGACAAAAATTTCAAACATTTCATATCATCAAAACAAGTCATCAACGCATCATTTTAATCTAAATTATAAACATACCAAATCCAAATCAATTTGCATAGTTCATGAGCACTTAAACATAGAATTAAATTCACATGCACCTATCTAGATTTAGTTCAATTTACCATGCCATAATATAACTTAAAAAACAAACACATATTTATACGTATAAAACCAACCAAAATTAAACTTATAACCTCATTTACAATCAAACCACAAAATAACTATTATTTAGACACCCTAAGTACATGTTGACACAAAGGATACACTTCACCACATTTGAGGTTGGGATCGTTGTTCGATGCTGAATCGGCGATCAAAAGTTAAGTACCTAACCTACGTACGGGAAACAAAACCTTATACTGAGTAAACTCAGTGGTATTTCTATAATCCGAATATTTAAAGATAAGAAACTACAAATAGACAATTAAAATATAAACCCGTATTAATATTTAATTATCACAACAACCATATCATATTTCATTTGTTTCGCAAATATCTCAATTCTCATACTTGCTATATAAATAGTTTTTCACAATTTATTTCATATTTCATTATACAATTGCAATATCCATTCCATAGTCATTTCATGAGTATATAATATAACTCATATATTCCATATATTTACAATATACTTCACTTTCTATTTTCAATTCACTATTTCACTTCCATTTCTCATACCATACCATTTCAATATCAATTATAAAACATTATTATTTATTTACCCCTATTAACACGACTCGTACTTGGACGGATACACAGATCTAACCAAAACACACTAGTTTGGCACCCAGTGCCTCATCGGATAATTCAAAGCAAAAAATTGACACCCTGTGTCTCATCGGTTAAACCGAAGTAAATTGACACTGAGTGCCTCATTGAATTAATTCGAAGTAGTAAATTGACACCCAATTTCTCATCGACTCGAAGTCGAAGAAATGCCTGAACTCTTCCAATCCTATGACATGCCATCTATATTCGACTCAACCCGATACAGTTAATAATGTTTAAATTTCACATTTCAAAAACAACCAATAACCAATATCAATTTTTCATATAATCACATAAATTCAAATCAAATCAAATAATCAATACAATCATAATATATACATACCAATTCAATTAATTTCCATCAACTTTAATTCAATTCAATATCAAAATACCAAATACTCACCTCAACCACTTACCATAAGAATTAAATCAAAATACAGTAACTAATAACTAGATTCGGATTATAGAAATACAAACCAGAAATTTCGAGCTATTCCACGTCGACTTTATTTTTCTCATTTTTAATCAAGGATTTCGGTATGACGTTAGCTACGAAATTAAAACAATTAAAATTCATCAATACAATATAATTCAATTTCATATTGCATATTTCAGTTTTTACTCAATGTTTGTCTAAATTCCAATTTAGTCTCTAAACCGAGACTAACTTTTTTCTTTACATTTAATCCTATATTTTCATTCAATTTCCACTTTAAACTAGATTTAACTCTCTAATTTCACTTAAATTCCTAAATTTCAAAAATTTCAAAAATTAGTTCCTATTACTCAAGATTTACAATTTATTTTACAATTTAATCCTTTTTCATTTCTAGCTTAAAATCTATCAATTTAATCCCTAATACTAAAATTATTCAACATAAACATCACTTAAAAACTTAATAATTTCTAAAGTTTTGACATGGGTCAGGTAGCATTTAATACCAAGATTCTAAAAACATACAAATTACAATAAAAATGGACTAAATTAACTAACCAATTGAACTTGAAACTTTGAAACCCCCAAGGACCTTCGTCTTTCTCCTTCCTTTTTCTTTTTCTTTCCTTTTTCTTTTTCTGTTTCGTTTGGCTTTCTCTGTTTCTTTCTTTCTATTTCTTTTTTCTTTGATTGTTATTATAATACAATACACTATATATACACTTAACATTTAAGTTTTAATATTATAATATTATAATATATATTTTAACTTTAAAATTTTATAATCTATACACTTATGCGGCCTCAGACCATTAGCATAATTGCTTCTTTAGTCCTTTTAGTTTTTCTTTAATCTATAATTCAACTTTCACCCTTTATACAATTTAGTCCTTATACATAATTACTCATAATTCATACAAATTCACCTAACCAAAACCCAATTAACCACACAACTAGCTTCGTAAATATTTATTAAAAATATTTATGAGTCCAATTTACGGTAACAAAGTCTCAGAAATGCATTTTCCAACACTCGTGACTATCGGGTCGTTACAGTGCTTAAGCCAATAGGTGATCTGAACAATTATTGAATAAAATCATTCACTAACTGAGGCTCCACAGAGTAAAATTGTTGATCTGAACTGTGTTAACAAATATCATTTGTTGACTTCTCTCATTATTTTACTCCCCATTTATAAATTGCTGCCAAAATGTCCTGTTCAAACTTGTGTCCAAACATCAGTTGGGACATCAAGTTGGACTGTGAGCAAACCAACTTGTGCTTTTTCACTAGTTTTAGTTAGACTTAGTAGTTAAGGAGCTCAGTGTATTTTAAGTCTGATTTTAAGTTTGAGCCTTATGATGGAGAAAACTGTAATACCCCGTTTTGGCCCAGGTTTAAAGGGCCCGAATTACAAACGGGCCTATGTGGCCCAAGCCAAATAGAGGTCCAAAATTAGCTAGGCCCAGAACAGTACTCAGAAACCCTAGGGTTTCTAAGAAAATCTTCGAGCGCCGTAGCCTCCTAGCTCCTCACACAGCCAAGGCCTGATCGTACCTGCACATCAAGAAAGGAAACAGTATTATATGGAAAGAAAAAAGATTTGCAGATCAAACAGATTTGCTCCTTGATATTTTATTTTTATTTTCGGCTATAAAAAGCCACTAAAACACTGTAATAGGGATCAGAAAAAAAGTAATAAAAAGCCAGTATTTTTACAATAACGCAAAGAACCAATCGAAAACACAAATGGTTGATTTTTTTCTATTTTGTTTATTATTTTCTTTTTATTTTTTGTTAGAGAAATAAAATAAAACAAGAAAGTAAAAACTTACTTTCGTTTTGACTTTGAAACGCCGTTGAGAAGGGCGAGGTTTGTCTCCGAGGACAGACGGCCAGAAGCCAAAAGGTTTCGAAGGCTTTGTAGGTTTTTTTTTGTTGATTTTGGAAATTTTGAGCCCAGATCTGCGCTTGGAAGGGTCTAGAGAGCCAAAAGGGTCAATTTCCCCTTTTCTGGCCACCGCATATGGCGGTGCCGGCGCCAAAGATCAGCGACCGACGCTGTGGCTGATGACCGGCCGATGCCTGGACCTAGGCCAGACGACTGGGGGGAGAGTGTTTGGAGAGTTTTTTTTTGTTTTTTTTAAAGAATGAAAGAATGAAAATTTTTTAATGAATTTTAGCTTAAATAGCCTAGTGAAACGACGCCGTTTCACCAAGCCTCCCCAGGTGCCAAAACGGCGTCGTTTTGGGGAGGCCGACCCTACTCTGACCCGACCCGGCCTAGGATCCGCGTGTTTTTAAGCGGAGGGGTAAATTGCGATTTTAGCCCCTCCGCCTTTTTAATATTTTACAATTAGGTTCTTTTATTTCTTTTAAAAATTCGCCCTTTAATTTACTTTCAATTTCAATTTAGCCCTACCTGAACGACGCTGTTTTAGAGGAGAAGGGAAAATTTCCCTTCCAGTCCCTCTATGTAATTCACGCGCTCAATTTGGTCCTCCAGTCTTCGATTATTTGCAAATTTGCCTTAGATTTTTGGTCTACAGTTCAAATTAGTCCTTTTTATTTTCTTTATTGTTTTAATTAATTAATAATGTAATTATTTTTTTATATATGTAATTATTTTTTTGTATATATATTTATATTTTTTCTAACGAATATTTTTCTATATTTATATTTTTAATGAATATTTTATATATATATACGTATATATTGGTGTTTTTTTTAAAAATGATTAAATACTTACTTTTTTCTTTTTTAAAACACATATTTTTTATTATTTTATATATATACGTATAATTATGTATTTTCTTTATTTTCATAAATACATTATATATATTGCTATATAAATTTTATAATTCTAGATTTTATATATGTAGATCCATGTGCATGTCTTTTTATTCTTCATAAGTTCAATGTATATTTTATGTACCTTTTATTTGTTTATTAATTTGTGTTTTCATTTATATTATTTTTATCTTGCTCGTTTATTTGATACTTTGCATGTCATTGATTAGGAATATTAGCTTCGTTTATTTATTTGTTTATATTATTTCTATGTCATTGTTGTATTTGTTATTGCAACATTTATATGTACAATATAACGTTACATCATCTTTTACTTGAATCTAAAAATAGAAAATTTTCGAAATAGAGATAATACTCGTATTTAGGATTTTCAAGAAAATTGAGCCCTAACGTATTGGGTTCCAATTTTCTTCGTAAAATCTAACGATCGAGAATTGCTCTTTAATCAAACAAAATAAAGCTTGTCATCGGGGATTCAACATGTGGTGTCCTAACGTATTGGATGTGACGCGTTGATTTCTCGAGATAAAGATTTTTTTTTAAAAACAATAAAGGAAATATTCGATGCTTAGAATTTTGAGAAATTATGCCCTAACGTATTGGGCCGCTATTTCCTTATAAATTTTAAACAAATGAATATTCTCTTAAATTTTATTTCATGAGTATTTTGGACAAACTCATTTTTGGAGAAGTAGAGTATCGTGCCCTAACGCATTAGATGTGATATTTTCTTTTTCCGAAATGAGAAAAGTCTTAATAATTAAAGCATTTTTAATTTTCACTAAAGACCATATTTTTCAACTCTCGACATTAAAACACTAATTAATCAACTAGGTACCAATTTTTTGGGCATTACGAGGGTGCTAATCCTTCCTCGTACGTAACTGACTCCCGAACCTTTTTTCTAAAATTCGTAGACCAAAGTCGTTTTAAGTGATCCAATCACACCTTAATAAAAGATTGGTGGCGACTCCGATTTTCATCGTCAACTAAATTTTTATTTTTTTCCAAAAATAAAAATAGTTTCGACAAAAACAACGTGCACTTAGTTTAGAATCCGATTTGAGATTTAATCAAAATTCAATGTAACCATAAAATATTGAATAATCTCAAGAGAAAAAAAACTATTGAAAGATATAATTTATAAGAGAACCTAGTATAATCATCTCTCTCTATAAGAGTCTCATTTGTCTACCATAATTTTATAGAGATCTGATTATTATACACCTATAATGACATTTAGAATTTAGATCGTATTTGATTTTTTTAATTTTTCAAATTAAAAGGTTTAAATATATCAAAAGTCGTTGTACTCTTTTGAAATTTAAAATTTAACCATAATACTTTAACTTTGAGACATTGAGTCCCTATACTTTTTGTTTAAAATCTTGGCCCTCCATCAATTTTGCCGCTAGTATTGATGATGTGGTTATTATAAAAAAGTAAAATAACTCTTTAGCCCTCAACATTTATAATTTTTTATTTTGATCTTTACACTTTAAAAGAACATAAAATTTACAAAAAAAATTTAAATTGAAAAATCTTTTTCATATTTTCAATAATGAATATAATTTTTTGAAAATTAAGACCTCTTTAAAATTAAAAAATTATAAAATTCATTTTAGATAACTAAACAACTATGAAAATATAATCTTTTCGAAAATTCAAAAAGATGTTATCTAATTCATGAATAGCAATAAGGTGTTAAAAAGATGTTATTTTCGGTTCATATTAAATCAAATTTGAAAAATTCTTTTTAAAATTTAAATCAGATTAATTATATATAAAATATTTTTACGTAAATTTAGTTTTTAAAAATAAAATATAATCATTTTCCTATCAACAATAAAAATAATTAAAAATAAAATCATAAAAAGCCAATGAGTTGGGTTCATGGTCAATTATTGTTGATAGAAATAAGAGATATTTATTAACAAAATTATTCTCTCTCGCATCAGAAGACCCTTGAATCTCACCTGCCTTGCTTGCATTCATTTTCACATGTATTTTCTTACTTTTTATAACTTTATTATTTTTTTACTCATTCGATTCAAAAGAAACACCAAACTCCGGCCACGGTTTGTAATTTTTTATTAAAGATATGAAAGAGATTTTAATTTTTCACAATTTTTTTATATTTTTTTATTGAAAATATGAAAAAGCTTTTAATTTATTCAAAAAAAATCCTTGGTTACATTTGTAATTTTTTCACAATTTTTTCATATTCAAAAAAAAGCTTGTGATAGTCTAAATGGGTGTGTGTGAGTAGAGGTGATTATGGGTTGGGCGGCCCGGCCCGGCTCGACGGACCGCCCGAAAGATGAGAGAGTTTGGGTAAAAATATAAGTCTGAAATATGGGTTTGGACAAAAAAAGAGACCCGTTTAGAAATTGGGCCGGGCTCAGGTAAAACTTTTTTGCCCAGGCCTGGCCCGGCCCGAATTATATATTAAATATATGTAGTTTTTTTTATTTTTAATAAAATATAGATATATATATATATATACATTTTTGGTGTTGTAAAATTTAATATGGGCCGAGCCGGACTCGGACTTAGCAATTTTCTTTCGAGCCGGGCTTGAACAAAAATTTAGGCCCATATTTTTGGCCAGACCAACCTAGGAAACGGGCTTAAAATTTTTCCGGGACCGGCCCTGCCCGAAATCACCTCTATGTGTGAGTAATAAAGAAAATACAAAATCCAGTTGAAATGTGGGTTTAGGTAAGGTCACTGGGTACACCACTGTGGTTCAGGTGGAACTAAAGGCAATGCAAGAGTGAACAGGTGACGGGGGAGGGAGTGGATTAATATACCCTTAGGACCAAGACCTCCAATACACAGAGAAAGAAACAGCCAAGAACCTCCAATTCTTTACTTTTGAACCCCACCACTTTTTCCTTGAAGTACCGCACGTAGCCTGCCGACCTTCATTCCACGCGTTTTGAACCATCCATCCCCTCTATAAAATACTCCATCTCCTTTTTTTCCTCTCATATTTCAAGTCATCACTTACCACTCGCAATGGGAGAGGTGAGTTAGCACTACACTCCCCAACTCCGTTTCTCTTTCTCTTTTTTTACTCTTTTCATCATCTTTCATTTCGTTTTCTGGTTCATAATTAATATGATTTAGTGTTATGGTTATTCTTCGTGTTTGTTGCAGAAAAAGAACGGAAACAAGCAAGGAGGAGGGGATGGGAAAATGAAGGAAAAGAGTTCTTCAACCTCTGTTTTCAAACCTGACCAACAGAAAAACCAGGATTCTGATAATAAATCAGACAAAAAACCCAAAAAGGTACAAAATCCCATATTTTCTATATCATTTCAAAATTTTGTTACTTACTTTCTTGAGGTTTAAGTTTTAAAAAAAAATTATGTAATTTAAGCTTGCTATTTATTATCTTTGTTCAGGCCCCGGTAAGGACGGCGGATTTGAAGGTGCAATTTGGATGCCAGTGTAATGGATGCTTTGATAGGATTAGCAAAATTGTCTCTGAAACCAAAGGTGATGACCTTTACAATTTTCTGTTGCTCTTACGGCGTTGAAATTCTTGCGTTCGATTCTGACTTTTGATACATATTGTTTTTAACGGCATCGCAGGTGTCCGAGAGTTCAAAGTAGACAGGCAGAAGGAGATGGTCAGAGTTAAAGGGACTATGGATATTAAGGCCTTGGCTAAGGCTTTGAAGGACAAGCTGAAGAAGCATGTTGAGATTGTAGCTCCTAAGAAAGAGAAGGATGGCAAGGAGGGCGGCGACGGAGGGAAGAAGAAGAACAAAGGTGGTGGTGAAGATGGTGGGAACGAAGCTAATGGTGGCAAGATGGAAGGGAAGGGAACGGAGTTCTATTTTTATTCGATTTATAAATTACTTTTAATTTTTGTGATATGTGGAATAATTTATTGCGTAACACCAATTGAATAATGTGAGCAACCAAAAATTAGTCTTAAACCCAAATTAATTAATATTTTGGTCCCAACCAATCCTTTAATATTCCAAGGCTTTTTCTACTTTCTCCACCATCCATTACATCCAATATATTTATTAATAAAAAATTCACTTTTTTCATAAACCAAGCAAATTATTAGTAAAATGCCATAGAAGTTTATGTATTATACTTAGATTTCGTTAAGTACTTATTTGGGGTTTTATAATAAATTAGCCTCTAACCTTTAATATATTTATTCAATTTGACTTTATATACAACTTTTTTTTATTTTGAGTCAAATTCCATTACAATTTAACACCTACTTGAAATTGCATGAGACACTAAAGTTGCAACTCTCGTGGCAATAAAAAGTAGAAAATGTAAATCAACAAAAAATATAAACTACTTTTTTTAATTTCAATAAAAAAGTAATTCTTTTTAATCATCTTATTATAAGTTTTGATCATATCTGCTCTTTTTAACACAATACCTAGAATTACCCATAACTGTAACAGCCCGATTTTCAGTGATATTGGAAACAGTAGTTCGACGCCACCAAATCTGGCGAGTAAGCTCGTAAATTTTATTATTTAATATTTACGAGTCAAATATGGTTTAATTTTTTTTTGAATTAGTAATTTATGTCTTACAACGAATTATTAGATTCGAGTGATAAAACCCTAGTTCAAGTGGTTTTAGAAAATAAGGTAACGGGACCTCGTTTCTATAAACTGAGTCATAAATATTTTTATAAATATTTACGAGTGTCATTAAGGTAGTATTTAAGTTTCGTTGAAAGATTTTAACGTTTTAACAGCTTAATTAATTAAAAAAGACTAAATTGAAAATTGTGTAAAACTTGCTAATTATAATAATGTGACTAAATGGCTTGATTAATAAATAAGGAGGGACTTAAGTGATAAATATGCCTAAATTAATGTATGAGGCGGCATATGAATAAAAATAATAATAAAATAAAAAGAAACAATGGTAAAATTTAAAAGCATTCTAGGCTTTTCTTCTCCAATTTTCGGTTTAAAACTAGAGAAGGGGGAGAGCTCAAGTTGGTTTTCATATTTTTGCTGCAGGTAAGTTAAATTTAGCTCCATTTTTAATAGTTTTTATGTTTTTGAGATTGTTACAATTAAGTCCAATTAAATCTTACATTTGTTTTTGATTTTGTTAAAGATTTTGGATGTTTCCATTGATGAATATATATTATTCTTGATGTTAAATGATGAATTTGAGATATTATTTGTTAATTAAAAGTATTTTATTAAGTGTTTTTGATGAATTTCTCGATTAGGGACTAAATGGTTGAAATAGTAAAAATACAAGGTTTTGTTGTGAAATTATTGCAAAATTGGGCTGTATTGAATGCCATGAATATTCTGTTGGCATGGATTTGCATTAAAAATGGTTAATTTGCATGATTTGGGCTCAGGGACTAAATTGAATAAAAGTAAAATTTTAGAGGCAATTTTGTAATAATGTCAAAAATACCAAATTACATGAAATGAATTGTTTTATTATTTAAATTAATAAATTGAATGAAATATTAATTTAGATCAAGATCGGGTGGAAAATCGAGGGAAATGGAAAATTACCAAAATGCCCCTATATCTTGGTATTTTTGCAATTTAGCCTGGTAAGTTCGTATGAACTATATTCTGTATAATTTTGATTAAAGTGAATGTTATTTGGTGATGGATATTCTATATATATGTGTGTTCTATTGTTGGAATTGAATTATTATTGGAAATATATTATCGAATTTAATACTCAGTTTGGATTGAACGCGAGATTGAGTACAATCGTTCTGTGGCAAAGGATGAATTGATGGATAAGACCATAACCGGGTTATGGCACTATGAACGTAAGACAATGGTTGGACCATTGCAATATTTATATGTTAGACCATAGCTGAGCTATGGCATTCTGATGGTAAGACCATAACTGGGTTATGGCACTATGAACGTAAGACCATGGTTGGACCATGGCAGTGTTTATATGTAAGACCATAGCTGGCTATGGCATTCTGATGATAAGACCATAACTGGGTTATGGCACTTCGAATGTAAAGGATGAATTGACGGTAAATTACCCAAGTAAACCAAGGTTCAACATTTGTTGCAAACTTTCGTGTTTACTTTCTGTTTAGCTTTCATGAGCTTCTGTTTAGCCTTCGGGTTTTTGAAAGCGATGTATTCATATCCGTAAGTTGTTCTTCGAATGGTAAAATAATAGGAGTTGTTTTTGGATGATATATGTATATGAAGAAATAGTAAGGGAATGATATGTGTCATGATATGTATAGATATCAATTTCTTGATATGTTGATACATGGAAATTATGTATGTTGTGATGAGTAATAAACTCAAGTGTGATACGTTGATAAAATAAGTTTATCAATGTTGAATTTATATGAAATAAGTTCAAGTATGCTAACAAGGGTTGTTGTTGACGCTTAGACAAGTGCCAAGTTACTGGTTAAATAGTAATATGTTTATTATATGATGTGTTGAAAGGGTAAGTGCTCAAATGAAAATATACTTGTGCTCATGAATGAGTGGTAAGGTTTAAGTTATACAATTTCTTATGAAATGACTTATCAGGTGATTAATTCGAAAAAGGCTATGTTTAGATGCATTAGCTTGTGGCTATGGTTGAATGATATGTTTATGACTGGTATGTTATGTGTCAAAACCATTTTTCGAAAACAAAAAATTTAGTTATCGACTTATTAAAAATGAAAATTGGAGTCGCCACCAATCCTTTATTGGGGTGTGATCGGCTCACCTTAAAACGATTTTGGTCTACGAGATTTGAGAAAATAGGTTCTGAAGTCGGTTACGCACGAGGAAGGGTTAGCACCCTTGTAACGCCCAAAATTGGTACCGAATTGATTATTTAATGTCTTAGTGTCGAAACTTGAAAAGATTTTTAAATACAATCCCATGAAATGAAAGCTTAAATAATTGAATTGGTTAAATAGACGGACCCATTTCAAAGAAATAGACCGCCACACTCAGTGAGTTAGAGTGCAACAGTTCAATCTTCAAAGTTAGATTCGTTCCTTTTAAATTTTTTTAAAACATGTTTTAAGAAGGATATTTGATTATCTAAGTCAATCGAGAAATCAGAATCCAGTAAGTTAGGGTTCAATTTCTCGAAATTCTTAAACATAAAATATTGCCTTTATTTTAAAATCGAGATAACAAAATGTCGTATCCAGTAAGATAGGATCCAACATTTTGAAATCTTAAGAATTTTGTTTTAATAATTGTATGATTTTAATAAAATGAACACTTGATTATCTAAATTCATCGAGAAGAATTGAAGCCCAGTAAGTTAGGGCACAATTCTCTCGAGAACCTATGAACACCAAGCCTTTTTTAAGAATCATGAAATAAAACGATTATAATGCTTTAATAAAATTCAACTCTTACAAATGGAACATGATTGAATCACGATACATGTAATGTAAAAGATAAATAACAATTTAAACTTAAATTACAAGCAATTAAATAAATAATAGGCAAATAAAAACATTGACCTTAATCATATCATACAAACGTCCATATTAACAATTTAACAACCCATAAAACGAATAAATAAGGTTTAAGAAATGAAACATTTATGTATAAAAATCATATAAAAAAGGTTAATCCGAAATTAATGATATACTTTATATACATATATATACTAAAAATAATTTCATATAAATTATATATTTTAAAATAATATTGATAAATTTAAAACATATTGATAATAATTTAAAAAATTATGTATTATGTTTTTTTAAAACAATATCATACTAAATATCAAAGTAATGTTAAAATGAATTAAAATAGGAATTAATTTATTTTAAAAACATTTTTGAAGATAAAATTAAATATAATAAAACAACTTTGAAAAGTGATAACAACAATTATAAGAAAAATATTAAAAAGTTTAAAATTGGAGCTTAAATAAAGTTTGAACCTAAAAGAAAAAAAACAAAATTAAATAAATATATAGTAAATTCAAAATTTTATTATATAATGAACTTAAAATATGAAATACAAACTAAAATGATGGTTTATTATATTTTAAATTATAATAATAGTAGATTTAAAACATTATGAAAATCAAATATTACAAATAATGTTAGACTTTATAATATATGCAAGTAGGATTAATTACAATTAAAATATTTCTGAATTTTAAGAAAGAAAACTAAATTTGTACTAAATTAAAATTTATTTCAAAACTGAAGGACGAAACCAGCGGCTAAACACAAGCATCACAATCCATCACAAAAACGACAGCGTTCAAGTTTGGACCTAAATGAAAACTAAGTTAAATACACGGTATAATTACAAATGATTAAAGAAATTAAATTGCCATTCCAGTAAACGCATAAGGACCTATTAAATAAATAAACCAAACGATCCATAATGCGCAGATCCTTCCCGGATCGGGTCAGCGTTTGGATCGGGTCATCAAAACGACACCGTTTTGAAGCCATTGCATTAGCAACAAACGGTGACGTTTAAAATTCTGTGCTTAAGAATAAAATAAACCTAAAAAACCCTATCACTTTTAATAACAAAACCTAAACTAAAAACTTTGTGCCGCTCGACGAATCCTCTTCTCAGACCCTCCAACCCCCACTCAACTCTGATGACGACGGAGAGAGAGAGGATGCGGTCACCAGGTACGTCCTTTCTTTTACTGTTATCTCTTCTCTTCTCTCCCGATTAATGAACACAAAAATAAATAAAAGAAAGAAAAGAAAGGAAACGAATAACTGGTAAAATGAAAAAGAATATAAACCCAGAAAAATCACCTTTCAGTATTTCTGATTCTTTTTTGTATTTTGAATGCGTAAGGGAGAAATACAAAGGGTTTTCGGTTCTTATATCCTCATTCGACAAAGAACCGAAAAAATCGAATAAAATAAATAGCAAAAATCGAAAAAATTCTCATTGGGCGTGCGTGGGGTGGAAGCTCAACGCGTGCGTGGAGGCTACTACGGCGCGCACTGGGGCTGAATGCTGCTACGGTTTACTACTATGTATTCTAGTGTTGGGCCATTTGGGCTGAGTTGGTTTGCTGGGCTTAGAATCGGGTTTAGGTCGGGATAGATTAATGGGCTATTTGTATTAGGTCTTGTTATATTTTGGGGCTAGAGTTTGTATTATTATTATTTTTGTGTAAATTGATCTGGGCTAATGTAAATGGACTGTTTTTGGATTGAATTTTATTTATTATTATTTTTTTGTTTTTTTTCTGCTTATTCTGAATGGGCCCCGGGGCAAAATTGGGTATTACATTATGCATATGGAATAAGTGTGGAAAGTAAAGAAATGCAAATGAAAATAAAGAAATTTGGAAGAGTTAAAGTTGCTTAAAATCCTAATATGCTAGGAATAATATGTATAAGTGATGCGGTGGATTTGTTCACCTTGTGAGTTATTGAATATAACTTCACGAGTATTGCGGTATCAATATTGGATTATTCTTGATATGTATAAATTTCATATTTGAAATGAATTGATATGATTAAAGTTTATACGAGCTTACTAAGCATTCATTGTTTACGTAGTTGTTTTCCTTTACTTTCTAGATTATCGGAAGCTCGATCGGGTTGGAAGCTTATCGGAGATATATCACACTATCCATCATTTCTATTGGTACTTTCGGATGTTTTGATTTTGGTTATAATGGCATGTATAGGTAATCTGGTTAATGTTGGCCTATATGAATTTTGTTGAGATTAGCCACTTATTTGGCTTGTGTTTTGACACATTTTGATTTGTGCATATTTGTGTTATATGGTTGATGTGTGGTTTGGTTTCTGGTTGTATGGCGAAAGGTAAAATGTTAGCTAATGTGCATTTTATACATGTGATTTGGAATGTGATGAATTTATCATGAATCGGCACTTTAATATATAAGGTATATATATATTTAAATATGTTAGTATTTGAAATACATTTTGGCACCAAATGGTATGTTTTGGCAGGGAAGTGACTTGGTTTGAAATAAAGCAAATTAGCTTGGTATACTTTGGGTACAAAAATGCATATAAGTTAGTTATACATTTGAGTATATTGAATGCATGAATACACTTATTTTGGCTTGTTTTGGATGCCTAATTACAGCTTGTTGATATTGTAATAGCCCGATTATGACCCTAACCGGAACGGTGGTTTCGAGACCACGAATCCGAGTTAGAAAAATATTTTAAAATTTTTTTCTGTGTTTATTATGTGTGAATTTACTTGTGTGAAAATTTCGTGCTTGTTGACACCATTTTTTTGGATGAAAAACGGGGTCGACTTGGGTTTTGACGAAAACGGATAAAACGGGAGTCGCCACCAATCCTTTTTGATGAGGTGTGATTGGATCACCTTGAAAACTGGTTGTTTTTAATAAACAATTTTTTTTATTAAAACAACAATTTTGGTCCATGAAATCCAAAAAAATGGGTTCGGAAGTCGGTTATGCACGAGGAAGGATTAGCACCCTCGATACGCCCAAAATTGGTACCTAGTTGATTACTTAATGTCTTAGTGTCGAAAAGCTGAAAACTTTAAAGAAATTCAAAATACGATCCTTAAAAAATTTTCGAATGGCATGGATTAAAATTCAAGAGGATATTCAGCAATTTGGCTAAACGTGAAATCGAAACCCAGCACCTTAGGGCACATTTCTCGAATTTCCAAACGCAAAACATTGCCTTATTTTTGAAAAGTTTTTTTTGAAAAGGATATTTAGCTATTTGGTCAAACGAGAAATCGAAACCCAGTACCTTAGGGCACGTTCCTCGAATTTCTAAACGTAAAATATTGCCTTATTTTGAAAATTTTTGAAAAGGATATTAAGTCATTTGGTCGAACGAGAAATCAAACCCAAGACCTTAGGGCACGTTCTCGAATTTCCAAACGCAAAATATTGCCTTATTTTGAAAATTTTTGAAAAGGATATTAAGTCATTTGGTCGAACGAGAAATCGAAACCTAGTACCTTAGGGCACGTTCCTCGAATTTCCAAACGCAAAATATTGCCTTATTTTGAAATATTTTCTTTTTTTTTTAAAACATGATATTCACGTGCATGATGGAATAATAAACATGATTATGTAAAAAATGAACAAAACGAATGATAAATCAATCATACATTCCATAGCAAATAAATAAATAAAATAAACTAAAGCATAAAATGGGCATATAAATAAATACATAAATGAACATAAAAATAAAGGAAAATATATGAAAATTATAAAATATGAAAAATATGTACGTACATATGAAGGGAAAAATGTATGTATATACATAAAATTATGTAAGTATGAAAAAATATAAATTATAAGATATAAAATATAAGTATTTACATGTATATGTATGTAGATCATAAAATACAAAGATATATAGAATATAAATATGTACGTAAATTTATAAAAACATGAAAAATATATGTATATATGCATTATAAAATATATATATATAAGTAAATATGTGCATATACGTATATAATTATCATAAAATATAAAAAGTATGTATATAAGTATATATATAAAAAATAGCCTGTGCCAAATCTCTCCAAGTAGCAATTTTGGTCCGGCTTAGCTGATTGTACCATTTTAATGCCGCACCTATAAGACTATCCAGAAAGCAGTGTATTAATAATTGATCATTATTAATATACCCCATCATTCTCCTGTAGAACATAGTAATATGAGCTTCTGGGCTACTGGTCCCATTATATTTCTCGAATTCCGGCATCTTAAATTTGTAAGGAAGCACCAAATTCGGAATTAAGCTCAGATCTTTCGCATCTATTCCACGATAGCTGTCGATACTTTCTATCGCCCTAAATTTCTCTTCAATCCATTTCCATTTCTCCTCAAACTGCTTTGGTAACTCTTCCTTTATCTTGTCTTTCTCAGCTACTTCATCGAAGTCCGGGACAACCAGATTATCGCCAGGACTAGAACCAGATCTGACCTGAAGGTTCTTCGGTATTGAAGCGTCACCTTGAAAGTGCTGAGGCCTAATCGAAACAGAAGGTCTTCGTGGATGTGGTTCAATCTGAATTTGCGCTTGCGGAAGCGTGAATCCTAGAGGAAAAAGTGGCTCATCATTGTTTCCTTCTTCATCGCAAATCACAGGACTTTTCCCTTTATCCGCTTCCTTGGCTATTAATTGCGTCAATTTAGTCATTAGGTCATCTTGAGACTCTTTCATCTTTTGCGCCATGTCTTTCTGGATCTTTTCCATATGTTCCTTCAATTGCACCTGCAACTGGTCTTGCATTTCCTTTTGAAGCCGTTCTAGTTTTTCCATCCTTTGATCCATAATTTTTGATTTAGCACGGGTGCCGTAACAGTGTCGATTTTCCAGGTTAATTGAAATAATTTTATTCAATTAGGGTCCTTTGATGGTTGTTAATGCATATAATGTGATGCAATGCATGAAATGAAATGCGAAAAGAAAAGGCATTGACTTTGATTCAATTCCATTTAGAAAACTTTATTAGAAAAACAAAATTCTTTACATAAGTCCGATTACATATACGGTTTTGCCCTAATGCTCAAAATTCTAATCTTCTTAAGTAATGAAGCTAGCTCTTTTCCTCGGCTTGATTCCAACTCATACTTCACACTTAGCGTATCAGCTTGCACTGTTAGTGTCTGCAGATGATCCGCAACCTCTCGAATTTGAGCCACAGCTTCTCCCATAATGTGATCTCTATCTCTAACTTGGTTCTGAAAGTAGTGCAACTGCTCGTTTTGACGATCTTCATTAGCTTCCAAATACTCGATCCGGATCTCGCAATTTCGCAATGCTGCCTCTAACTCTTCAGTTCTTTCTTTCATCTTTTCAATTCTATTTAGGCTTGCTCTCAATTCCATCACAGAGTTCCGATTTCGGTGCCGATGAAGAGATCCTTCTAATTCAATCACTCTGTTCTCTAGCTCCCCTTTCTCTTTCTGATTCTCCGATAAACTTCTCTTCAGAGTCTCGTTCTGTGCTTGAATTTCTTGGAACCTCCTTTCTCATTCATCAGCCTTATTCTTCTCTTCTTGAATTTTTTTGCGCCACTGTTCCGAAGTTTTTCCCAACCCTACAGTCCTCATTGATAGCCGCATCTTCTTGTAATCTATTTTTAAACTATCAAGATCTTCTTCAACCCTAGCTTTCCCTTTTCTTAGTTGCTCCGCCTCAAGCTTCTGAACATCTACATCCAATCTTAAATTCATTTTTTCTTCCTCTATTCACTCTATCTGCTTTTCTAATTCTGCATTTCTTCTTTCAAAGTCTTGCTTTAATATTTCCAGTTCAGAAGGGATGACCCGTAAATGCTCCTCCATTAACTGACTACCTTCGTGACTTGGTTCAGGAATATTGTCGTTAATTCTCTTACTTCGCCACCCATGATATTCAGGAGTTATCATTGCCCCAAAGGTAAATCTTTTCATCCGGTGAGTTTGCTTCCAAGCGTTGGACATTTCTCGAATCTTTCCCTTGTAGTTATTATCTCCATAAGAAAACTCACATTCGGCCAGTCCTTGCATTGCCGGTATGAACTGCCTTGATCTATACTGTCTTAATACGAGCAGAGGGGTATATCCAACGGCTCCCCAAATTCCGAGTAAAGGAACCCAATCGAAGTCTCCACATCGATATAAAATCTCGTCAGGCACCATCCAAGGAGCTTTCCATTCAACATCTTCATCTCGGAGATTTTGAAGGATCGCCATCCACCTTTCTCCAGAAATATCGTCACGTCTTGGCGTCGCTGCTAATTCTTTCAAAGGAGAATACCTTTCAGAGAATACTTTGTAAGAAACCTTATCCACCTTCCAGAAGTGGCTGTGGAACCAAGCTAACAGGAGCTGTGCACAACCAATGAATCTTCCTTCGCCCGCTCTTCGGCATGCACTTAAAGATCTGAACGTTTCGGCCAGAATTGCTGGGATAGGTGTAACCCCCCTGTCAAGCTTATTGAACAAATTTGTAACTGTGTCATCAATATGTCCTAACGCTTTGGGGAAAATAACCTGCCCATAGATACTCAAGGCGAGGACATCGACTTTCTTCTTTGTATCAGGGTGTGCCGAAATCTGATCTCGCAAACTTCTCCAAGGGATACATTTATTTTCTCCTTTTTGCTTGGTTCGTGCCGTAACCCATTGCTCGCTCATTCCAGTGATCTTTGCTAACTTCTTTGTAAAAGGGAGAACATTGGCAGTTCTAGCATAAACTTTATCTACTTGGATTCTTGGACAACAAAGCAAAGCTGTATACTCCTCCACGGTAGGCACCAAGTCTACTTCCCCAAAGGTGAAAAAGCTATAAGCAGAATTCCAAAATTGGACCAGAGCTCGAAATAAATGCTCGTCCACTTTGATGTCGAGCAAGTAGGGCAAATCACCATAATTATAGTAAAACAATTGTTTGACCTCGTCATCCCACTGAGCCCAGATTTCTTTCAAGTCTTGGAGATTATTCTGAGTTACGTTGATACAAGTGAAGTCCCATAATTCTGATGTATACCCCTCCGTTACACTATCACCTTTCTCAAGTTGCGTTCTTTCTGACCATGTTTGGACAACCGCATTATTTTCAGCCTTATCAAGAAATTCGTTTTCCATTATGAGCTTTCTGTCTAGAAATCGAATGTGAATCAACGCCTTTTGTAATGAAATGCCATGCAGTTAAAATGTCATGCATCCAAAGTAAAACAGCAAAGATTAGTATCAGATATAAACATATAATCCAAAACAATTCAGAAAGAATAAAAACACATATCAGGGTACCACTAGGGTTCGGTGTAGTTCTACCGAGGGTGAGTCCCTAAGGTTCACTATATATGGTTTGGCTCTAAAATAAGGGTACCCAAACCAGCAGATTCCTCGATCTTCACCCATTATAGGCTCATACAGATCGAGTTCGGTTCAGGGGGATACATTTCCCTATGGGTGCACGGAGATGAAAATCTCACGAAGACATAGGTACAGATGTATCCCGAAAGCGATCCACTATCCTGCACGGAGGTGAAAACCTCACGAAGGAATAGCTTCTCACTCCCACTTAAAAGGTGTGACCAACGGTCATGCAATGCAATGCAGAGATAAAAATTTAAAATACAAAGCATAATGAAAGCTATAATTCAAAACAAATGAAATGCAATGAGAAGATCGTATATTTAAATCAAATTTTCAACTTTCGACAAAAAAATAAGAAATAATCAACTCGTGGCTTGACTCTCTTATTTAAAATCCCCAGCGGAGTCGCCAAGCTGTTGACACCATTTTTTTGGATAAAAACGGGGTTGACTTGGGTTTTGACGAAAACGGATAAAACGGGAGTCGCCACCAATCCTTTTTGATGAGGTGTGACTGGATCACTTGAAAACTGGTTGTTTTTAATAAACGATTTTGTTTTTTATTAAAACAACAATTTTGGTCCATGAAATCCAAAAAAATGGGTTCGGAAGTCGGTTACGCACGAGGAAGGATTAGCACCCTCGATACGCCCAAAATTGGTACCTAGTTGATTACTTAATGTCTTAGTGTCGAAAAGCTGAAAACTTTAAAGAAATTCAAAATACGATCCTTAAAAATTTTTCGAATGGCATGGATTAAAATTCAAGAGGATATTCAGCAATTTGGCTAAACGTGAAATCGAAACCCAGCACCTTAGGGCACATTTCTCGAATTTCCAAACGCAAAACATTGCCTTATTTTTGAAAAGTTTTTTTTGAAAAGGATATTTAGCTATTTGGTCAAACGAGAAATCGAAACCCAGTACCTTAGGGCACGTTCCTCGAATTTCCAAACGTAAAATATTGCCTTATTTTGAAAATTTTTGAAAAGGATATTAAGTCATTTGGTCGAACGAGAAATCGAAACCCAGTACCTTAGGGCACGTTACTCGAATTTCCAAACGCAAAATATTGCCTTATTTTGAAAATTTTTGAAAAGGATATTAAGTCATTTGGTCAAACGAGAAATCGAAACCCAGTACCTTAGGGCACGTTCCTCGAATTTCCAAACGCAAAATATTGCCTTATTTTGAAATATTTTCTTTTTTTTTAAAACATGATATTCACGTGCATGATGGAATAATAAACATGATTATGTAAAAAAATGAACAAAACGAATGATAAATCAATCATACATTCCATAGCAAATAAATAAATAAATAAACTAAAGCATAAAATGGGCATATAAATAAATACATAAATGAACATAAAAATAAAGGAAAATATATGAAAAATATAAAATATGAAAAATATGTATGTACATATGAAGGGAAAGAATGTATGTATATACATAAAATTATGTAAGTATGAAAAAAAATATAAATTATAAGATATAAAAATATAAGTATTTACATGTATATGTATGTAGATCATAAAATACAAAGATATATAGAATATAAATATGTACGTAAATTTATAAAAACATGAAAATATATGTATATATGCATTATAAAATATATTTATAAGTAAATATGTGCATATACGTATATAATTATCATAAAATATAAAAAGTATGTATATAAGTATATATATAAAAAATAAAAAAATGTTCCTATATATATAAAAGCAATAATAATAATAATAGTAATAATAACACTAAAATAATTAATTAAACGATAAATTTGCTAAAAACGGACTAAATCGAAATAAAAACAAAAAAACTGGGCAAAATCGAAATAAAAAAACAAAAACGGGATTAAATTGCAACTCCCGCCAAACAGAGAGGGACCAGACGGGTAAATAGACCGGAGCCCTCAAAACGCATCGCATCAAGGAGGATCAATTTGAAACATGAAAGAAATTTCAAGATCAAATTAAAAAAAAGAAACTTAATTGTAAAATAGTTAAAATGCGGAAGGGCCGAAATCACAAATAGACCCTCAGGTACAAAAACACGCGGACCTTCATTGGGTCGGGTCGGGTCGGCCTGATCCGTGTCAAAACGATGCCGTTTTTGGACTATGGTGCTAGCCTTAAACGACGCCGTTTAGGGTGTCTATTTAAGCCGCCTTTTTTTTTATTTGTCATTCTCCTCTGTTTTAAACAAAAAAAACATCCAAAATACTCTCCCCACCCCTCTTTTCTCCGGCCAAAGTCCCTGCCGCGGGCCACCATGCCGGTCGCCGATTATCGGTGCCGGCGCCACCGTAGGCGGCAGTCAGAAGGCGAAAGGTCGGGTTTTTTTAAACCCCTTTTCAAAAGCCTTTAGAAGATCGGGTTTTAAAGACCCTAAGGCCGAGAAAGAGAACCCCAAAAGTCGTCATCCTCGTCCGTTCTCAGTAACTCGGACTCCGGCGACGCCACAACAACGACGGCTCAGGTAAGTTTCGTTTATTACTTTTTTATTTTATTAAATGTGAAAGAAAAGAAAGAGCAAGAACAGATCCAAATCGAAGAGAAAAAGACTAAAAATATCACCTTTCAAACTGATTTTCTTTTCTATTTCTTCAATCTCTTTTTTTTTTCTTTTTTTCCGAACCCCTTTACAAAGATTTTTTGTTGGCTTTATAGCCAATTTACATGAATTTTTTTAGTCTATTTTACTTGCTGATGTTTTCTTTCTGTCATTGCAGGCATGGGCGCACGTGGGTGGAGGTGACAGTGGCAGTTGGCGGTGGTTGCTGGCAGAGCAGGTGGGCAGAAAACCAAAGGTCAGAAGACCCTAGGAGCGGCGCCTAGGGTTCTTCTGTTTTCTGCTAGATTTTTCCTTGTTTTGGGTCTAGTGGGCTGCTAGGGTTTTGGTTATTGGGCTGGTTTTTGTTTTGTTGGTATGGGCCGGGCGAAATTGGGCTTGTACAGTGCTTTAATTTCGCCGTTTGAGTGTCTGATTAAATAAAAAGATTAAATCGCGTAAAATAAAAATTTAGTGGTTATTTCTAAAAGGGCTGATTAGTGGTTGTTCTTTTAATATGGGGGTTTTATGTTGCAATTTGACCATTGAAAAGATAGTGGACGGCATTATGTTTGTAATATATAGTTTTTTTATTATTTATAAAGGTTATAATATATATTATATTATAATGTTATAATAAAACAAATAAAAGTCATTATCATCTTTTATTTCTTTATCTACTAGCCGAAACTAAAGAAAAGAAAAGAAGAAAAACCTAGCTATTCGGCCATCTTTGAAGCTTGATTTAAAGTTAGTTTTTGTTCGGTTTTTGATAATTTTTATGTTTTTGTAATCGTTGCTTCAAATACTTCAAGACCCATCATTGAATTTTTTATTTTGATGAAGATTTTGAAATGTGCCATTGATGAGTTTATGAGTTTTATGATGATAGTTGATGAATTATGAAATATATGTGTTAGATTAATATGTTTTGTTTTTGGATTTTTGGTGAATTTGAGTAATTAGGGTTAAATTGTAAAAATAATATTTTGAGGGACTAAAATGTGAAAAAAATTAAATATATGGACTTGTATGGAGCCTATGAATATTCGGCCCTAGCATGGTATATGCAAATTTTGTGTATTTTGAGTTTTATGCAATAGGGACTAAATTACAAAAAGTGTAAAATGTCAGGGGCAAAATGGTAACTTTCCCAGTTATGTGTTTTTGGATTAAATTGAATGATTTGATGAATAAAATGGTTGAATTTGAATATGTTTAGATCAAGAACCAAAGAAAATGGAACTGGATCAGGGAAAAACAAAAATAAACGAATAGTCGATTATTCCGTCCGTCAATATTCGAGGTAAGTCTATAGACATTTAAATGTTGTTAAACTTGATAATATATAAATGTTATGTGATGAATTGAATTATTCGATTATATATGTGTTTGGCCGAATGTGATTTGAGATAGGGGAACTATGTTTCGAGCTCGTTTTGATAGAGATAAAATGTCCGAAAGTCCCGTACGAACCCCAGGAATAGATAGGATAAATATGTCATGGCATAGGACCTCTGATATGTGTTTTTCGTGTAAGACCACATCTGGGACGTTGGCATCAACTTGTGTTTACGTGTAAGACCCTGTCTGAGACAGTGGCATCGATATGTAATTACATATAAGACCACGTTTGGGACGTTTGCATTGTATGAGCTTTCAGACTATCCGCGTATCATTTTTAACTTTGAACGATTCAACGGGCAATATGAAGTAAATACCAAATGTGAAATCGAATTACAGGTTCAGGTATGTGTTAGTTATTTGTTTAAATGAAAACAATGTAAGTTGATTATTTGAAATGATATAAAGTTTTGTGAATATGAATTATGGGTTAGCATATTTGATCATATAAGTGATTCGCCTATTGATGTATTTGTGATAATAAAAGTGAAAATATATATGTGTAAATGATCGATTATATTCGGCCATATGGTATATGTATGTGTGATTAAAGTGTGACCCTTGTAGTAAATGATGTACTTGTATCGGAAAAATATGTGTAGTCGGTCTTATTATCCTAATGTTAATATGCAAATGTATTTATAAATGTTTTTTGCTTATAACTTACTAAGCATAAATAACTTACTGTGTGTATGTTCTTGTTTACCTCTGTTTTATAGATTTTGGAGTCAAGCTACGAGCTCGGGAATCGTTAGCAAAGCCTATCACACTATCGACTATTTTCAGTATTTTATAAAATGAATTTATTTGAAACTATGGCATGTATAGGCTAGCTTTGGAGTTAGTTTAATTTGAAAGTGTTTGTATAAAAGCCATGCGAAAATGGCTTAATTTCCTTGCTTGTGTTCGGTTTCGGTTTAATTATGGCTTAAGTTTGTTTTGGTCATGGTTTAATCTTATATGGATAGTAATCACATGGTATGGCATATATATATATATGGTGATGTTTTGTTCATGTGTTTTGGCAATAAGGTAGATGAGGTATGTTTGATGTATTTTAGTAAGGTAAATAATGTTAACTTTAAGTGATTTTGGTTATGTGTTATATATATATATGTATGATATGCTTAGTATGTTTTGTTATGGTGATTTGATATGATTTAACTTAAGTAAATTAGGTATGAGTAATGGATGTGTTAAGGTCATTCGGCTTTGTAATTAAATTATTTGAAAATGCATTATATGGTATGGTTTGTGAGTGAGGATGAATAGGTGTTTGGTTTGAATAATTTGATGTTAGATGGACAAGTATTGGATTTATGTTACAGGTATCTATAAGCTTATAATGTATTTGTATATATATTTACTATAAAGGTTTGGTGCTTAATGGTAAATAATGAATTAAGTGTATGAACATAATTGGCTTGTTAAAAATGTGATGTGTGTATGGCATGATTATATAAATATGAAGTAAATAAGGTTTCCTATATAACCTAATAGGTAGTTAATTTATTGGTTAAGTGTATGAATTCTAACTATGGTATTTGGGCATGTGAAATAAGTGTAATATTTGTTGTTATTTATGTTCAAGATGCTTTAAGTTATTATAGTTTATGCTCATAATCTTGTGATGAATTAAAATGGCTAAGTATATGATATTTTGGTAATTCTTAAATAAATGAAATTGAATTAATGGATGTCTTAATGCATGCTAGGTATGAGATGATTATATATTCGAATATACATAGGTTATTTTGATTTAGTTGTAATGGCAATGTATGCAACTTTATAATGCTTGAATGGTTCAGTATTTGTACTTTGAATTGATTATAAAGCATGCAAATTTGGTATACAATGATTTGTTCTTTGTGTTCAATAATGTTTTAGGCATTCGAAAGGTCATGCATTTGAATTTCATACGATTCGAACTTTGTATTAATGAAGCATGATTTGTATATGTGAAATATATAATATATATATATATATATATATATATATATATGAATTGATTTAGAAAACTTTTATAAAGAATATTATATTGCCTAGTACTTGAATTCAATTGAATGTCTGTTCTGAGTTGTGTTTTGTTAGGTAATGTCTCATAACCCTAATCTAGCGATGAATTCGGGTTAAGGGGTGTTATAGATATAAGTAATGTTGATTGTGGGTTGACACCAAATTGGGTGAGAAATGTGGCTTGTAAAATAGTTTATTTTCGTCCACATGTGCAGAGACACGGGCGTGTGTCTCAGCCGTGTGTGACGCACGGCCAGGTAACACGGTCATGTGTCCTCTGTATCTTTTAAAAGAATACAAGTCAGTGAGTTACACGGTCTTAGACACGGGCGTGTCTCTTGACCGTGTGAGTCACACGGCCGTGTGAGCCCTGCAGTGTTGAAAATATTAAATGTTTCTAAAAATTTTTTTGAGTTTTCGATTTAGTCCCGATTTGCTTCTAATGTGTATTTTGGGCCTCAAGGGCTCGTATAAGGGACAATATGTTTAATTCCAATTGGTTTCTGACATGTATATTATGTGATGTGGAATATTTGAAATATTTGTCTATTTGTTCTGTAAACTCCGGTAATGCTTCGTAACCCTATTCCAGTTGTGGACTCGTGTTAGGGGTGTTACAATAACCCCTCCACAACCCATAAATAAGAGGCGAATAAGCTTTAGTGCACTTGAACCCATGATCTCATGCATTGACAACAATATCCATGCCAATCGAGCTAAGACTCAATAAGAAAAAAAGAAATTCTATTTTTTAAATGCCAAAGAATTTTAAATAATGAAAAAGTCAAAAATTATGAAAAAAGTAACTGTTTCCAGAAGTGGACTAGACTGGTCGATCGAATCATTGGATTGAGAACCGATTAAGGTATCGATTTGGAAGAAAAGACCAGATTGATTGAACTGGTAATTGAATTAATATTTTTCCATTTTTAAAATATTTTTAATAATTTATTCAATTAAACTGTAGTAAAATTTGGAAAATATGAAAAGGTATATAAAGTATCGATAATTTAATTTAGTATTACTTACACAATGAAGCTAATTTTTTGAAACGATAATTAAACTAATCTTTTAAGTTTCTAATATCATTTTTAAGAATCGTGAAATTTTTAACGACTTTTTAAAATTATTATTATTTGTTAAACTCCTTTGCATCTCATAGAATTTTTATTAAAATTGAGAAAACTTCTACATATATATATTTATAATTTTAAGTTCTTTTTATTTTTATTTATTTTTATAATTTTTGAAATTGATTCTTTCGCTTGCTTTTCTCTTACATTACTTTATTCAGAGTGGTCTCTTTTAATAATATCGTTTTTAAGTTTTAAATTTAAAATTTTCTTTTAAAATTTTAATATAACTTACCATTACTAATATATTTATTAATAAAAAATTTACTTTTTATCATAAACCAAACAAATTATCAGTAAAATGCCATAGAAGTTTATGTATTATACTTAGATTTCGTTAAGTACTTATTTGGGTTTATATATATATATATATTTAAGGCATTATAATAAATTAGCCTCTAACCTTTAATATCTTTATTCAATTTGACTTTATATACAACTTTTTATTATTATTTTGAGTCAAATTCCATTACAATTTAACACCTACTTTGAAATTGCATGAGACACTAAAGTTGCAACTCTCGTGGCAATAAAAAGTAGAAAATGTAAAACAACAAAAATATAAACTACTTTTTTTTTAAATTTCGATAAAAAAATTAAATTTTTTTAACCATCTCATTATAGGTTCTGATCATATCTGCTCTTTTTTAACACAATGTCTAGAACTACCCATAACTGTAACAGCCCGATTTTCAGTGATGTAGGAAACAGTGGTTCGACGCCACCAAATCCGACGAGTAAGCTCGTAAATTTTATTATTTAATATTTACGAGTCAAATATGGTTTAAAAATTTTTTTGAATTAGTAATTTATGTCTTATAATGAATTATTAGATTCGAGTGATAAAACCCTAGTTCAAGTGGTTTTAGAAAATAAGGTAACGGGACCTCGTTTCTATAAACCGGGTCATAAATATTTTTATAAATATTTACGGAGTGTCATTAAGGTAGTATTAAAGTTTTGTTGAAAGATTTTAAATGTAACACCCCAAACCCGGCCTAGACATTATGACCGAATCTGGCGATGTCACATGGTAGTGTGTTTGAAAACCGAAGCTCTTTGAAAAAAATTGTAACTTTGCTTAAAAAATTCTCCGTTTAGAGCTTTTCGTTATCTTTTGTTAATCCTGAAATAGTGTTTTTTTATTCAATCGTTAGTTTGCAAAACATTACACGTAGCGGAAGCTTTTTAAAACAGTTTGTGTCATTGTGGGTATTTTGCTAAATACATGCTTTTCTTTTTAAAAAACCCGTGTTTTATCTACCTCTAGCAGATATAAAACATAAAGCAGTTTTAAATCCAAATTTAAAGAAAAAATCCATAGTGGCCATTATTATAGATAAAAAAACCCCAAATAAAACTTTAAAAATAAATATAATTAGGTACAAAACAGTAAAAAGGAGTTGTGTGGCCACCGCTGAGTCCTCCGCCGCACTGATCTGCCTATGATTAGGGATTACCTATACAGATTAACAGAAGTGGGTGAGTTTTCAAAACTCAGTGTGTAATTTCCCGTGCAAACAAACAGACAGTATACAGAATAATTAGACAGTAAACAGAATAAACTCAGTCTGGGCCTAAGCCTTTTTCAGTATCAGTGACGGTATCGGTTTGGGCTTTATCCCATCTCAGTACAAAAGTAATCATGCATTTGGGCCTTGGCCCATTATAATGTCAGCAATCAGTGCAGTAACAGATTATGCAGTATACAAGTCCTACCTAGCCAACCTCTACACACCATCTCCGTCCAACCCTACACTGCATGTGGGGATATAATCAACCCACTCATCCCTACACTCCAAGTAGTACCGATTGCGGTACTATACAGTAATATGCAGCTGAGTTGCTAGTAAGTTAGGCTCGAAGCCTTCCAGTACACTTTCTCCGATCAATAATAACCCATCTCCGTGCCATGCATCATACAATCATGTCATGTCATATCATAGTATCATACATGTATTCAGTACAGTTTAACAACATGCTCTATACATAGTCATAAATATATATCGTTCATGGATATAATAGTCATTTAGTCAATTAGGGGTCTAGGTAAGCTTACCAACCCTACAGAAGGTTCACAGCCGCCTCGGGTGACCCGTGCAACCTTAACATTAAAACAGTGAAAAATGGGCCCACATGCCCATGTTGTCGGCTGGTGTGGGCCCACACACCCGTGTGGCCCACACGGCCTAAAATGGCCTTGGCCGTGTGATCCAATACGTTTTATAGTCATTTCATGAGTATATAACTCATATATTCCATATATTTACAACATTTTCACTTTCTATTTTCAATTCACTATTTCACTTCCATTTCTCATACCATACCATTTCAATATCAATTATAAAACTTTATTATATATTTACCCCTATTAACACGACTCGTACTTGGACGGATACACGGATTCAACCAAAACACACTAGTTTGGCACCAGTGCCTCATCGGATAATTCAAAGTAATAAATTGACACCTTTTGTCTCATCGGTTAAACCGAAGTAAATTGCCACCTAGTGCCTCATCGAATTAATCCGAAGTAGTAAATTGACACCCAGTTTCTCATCGACTCGAAGTCGAAGAAATCCCTGAACTCTTCCAATCCTATGGCATGCCATCTATATTTGATTCAACCCGATACAGTTAATAGGGTTTAAATTTCACATTTCAGAAACAACCAATAACCAATATCAATTTTTCATATAATCACATAAATTCAATTCAAATCAAATAATCATAATATATATATACCAATTCAATTAATTTCCATCAACTTTAATTCAATTCAATATCAAAATACCAAATACTCACCTCAACCACTTCCCATAAGCATTAAATCAAAATACAAGAATTAATAACTAGATTCGGATTATAGAAATACAAATCAGGAATTCCGAGCTATTTCACATCAACTTTATCTTTCCCATTTTTAATCGAGGATTTCGGTACGACATTAGCTACAGAATTAAAACAATTAAAATTCATCAATACAATACAATTCAATTTCATATTGCATATTTCAATTTTTACTCAATATTTGTCTAAATTCCAGTTTAGTCCCTAAACCGAGACTAACTTTATTTCTTTACATTTAATCCTATATTTTCATTCAATTTCCACTTTAAACTAGATTTAACTCTCTAATTTCACTTAAATTCCTAAATTTTAAAATCTTTACAATTTAGTCCCTATTACTCAAAATTTACAATTTGTTCTACAATTTAATCATTTTTCATTTCTAGCTTAAAATCTATCAATTTAATTCCTAATACTAAAATTATTCAACATAAACATCACTTAAAAACTTAATAATTTCTAAAATTTTGACATGGGTTGGGTAGTATTTAATAATGGGATTCCAAAAATATAAAAATTACAATAAAAAAGGGACTAAATTGACTAACCAGTTGAGCTTGAAACTTTGAAACCCCTAAGTCCCTTCGTCTTTCTCCTTTCTCCCCTTTTCTTTTCTATTTCGTTTGGCTTTCTCTGCTTCTTTCTTTCTATTTCTTTTTTCTTTGTTTTATTATTATAATATAATATAATATATATATACTTAACATTTATGTTTTAATATTATAATATTATTGTATAGCCCAATTTTACTCAAACCCAATTACACCCGGGGCCCAAACTAAAGGACTAAGCCCAAACCCATCAAAGAGTAAACTAGGGTTTTAGAGATTGAAACCCTAGTGCCACAGCACCTATCACGTCAGTAGCAAGTGGTGCACTTACCTCTGCCCTCTGCTCAACCGCCATTGTCGTGCCATCAAGTACCTGCAAACATTTAAAGAGAAACGACAGCACTAGTAATAAAGATGTATAAAAGCCGAACTTGGCTATAATCTGTTTCTTCCGGTGTTTTTTTATACAAAGTGTTACTTAAAAATACAAAAAAACAACAGATTCACGCAAAAAGAAAGTCACAAACAGAAAAGGAAAGCCAAGTTTTCTTTTTTATTTATTTTTCTTTTTTTCGAAACCATCCACTAACATAGGTATTTGTTTATATATTACGCATACATCCATACATATTGACAGAAAGTAGAAAAAGAGAACATTACCTGCTATCAAATCGCCTGAAAAAAACAGATTTTTTTGGCCCTCCGACCGCCGCATACGGCGGCACCGACGACCGAGCCCCTGGCCGGAGAGAGGAACGGAGAAAGAGAGGGGAGAGAGAGTTTCAGGATTTTTCTTTAGAGAATGGGGAAAATGGTTTTTTTTTTTTTTGGAAAACTCTTGGCTTAAATAGCCTAACAAAACGACGTTGTTTCATCCCCCAGATCCGCGCGTCGACCCGACCAGACCAGAGGATCAGCGCGTTTTGTTTGAGGGGATATTTTCTATTTTAGTCCTTCCGCTTTTTAAGGATTTTTTAATTAAGTTTTTTTTAAATTTTTCCCGTAATTTTTCCATGATTACAAATTAATCCTCGCTAAAACGGCACCTTTTAACCAACGTGGGAAAATTTCCCTTTTGGTCCTCTCTCTTTCGCGTGCCTTATTATTTAATCCTTTTAGTTATTTTTATTTTTAATTTCGAGCTCAAAGTTTAATTTTTTTTCAATTTAATCCTATTTTTGCCGTTTAGGTTATTTTATTTAAACAAATTAATTGTTTTAATATCATTAATATTATTATATAATATTATTACTGTATTATTATTGTTATTATAATCAAATATTTGTACATTACACATACTTTTATATCTAGTACTTTGTAATCTATATACATATTAATGTATTTTTTTACATATATATTTTAAAACACATATATATATACATACATATATTTTATAATCTATATATATACATGCATTTTATTTATAATTATAAAGTATGCACATGCTTATATTTTCTTAATATATATATACATATTTTACAATATATATAAACATAAATTTATCCTTTTATTTTATAACTTATGTACATATTTATGTATTTATATACCTTTCTAATATATATTAGATTTTATACCTTATATTATTTATATATCTTTATATACACATATATTTAATATCTTATATATATCTTTTATACATATTTTAATTTTCATATATACATGCTTGCATATTCCTTATTACATATACTTTATATACATATACATATACATATCCCTTTTGTATTTTTATAATTATATTTACTTATTTATTTTTTTATTCACGCTTTCATTATTATATTAAATGTTTCACTCTTACCTGCTTAAATACTCATTGTTCAGCATGTTATTAATTCATCTTTTCATATCTCGTTTTGTCACTATCGTTCGTATCACGTTACACTATCGTATTTATTATTATTTCGCATGCGTATCCAATGTAATTTATTTTCGCATTTTTTACATTTTACTTTATTCAATATATCAAAACCTGTTTTTTCGTATTTCAATTATTCTAAAAAAATCGTACCCTAACTTACGGGGTTTCGATTTTCTCGATAAATCTAAATACGCGAATCATTTCAAACAAAGTTTTTTAAATGCACTCGGGAATTAACAAAAGATCGTGTTCTAACTCACGGGACATGATCTCTTTCTTAAAACCCGAGATAATCAAATATCTTTCAAAATAAGTAAATTCTTTTTCGATATTCATTTTTATATCGGGAATTCGAGACGTTGCATCCTAACTTACGGGATGTAATTCTCCTTCTCGATCAATGTAAAATATGTCTTTTTCTCAATTTTAGCATTTCACTAAAGGATCGTATTTTAGATTTCTTTAAAGTTTTCGACTTTCGACATTAAGATACTAATTAATCAACTAGGTACCAATTTTTGGGCGTTACAAGGGTGCTAATCCTTCCTTGTACGTAACCGACTCCCGAACCTATTTTTTTGAATTTCGTGGCCCAAAATTGTTGTTTTAATAAAATTAAATTGTTTATTAAAAATAACCACTTTTCAAGGTGGTCTGATCACACCTCATTAAAAAGATTGGTGGCGACTCCCACTTTCGTTTTCATTTTTTAAAACCCAAGTCGACCCGTTTTATCAAAAAAATGGTGCCAAGAATTATAATATATATTTTTTAACTTTAAAATTTTATAATATATACACTTATGAGGCCTCAATTATGACTATTAGCATAATTGCTTATTTAGTCCTTTTAGTTTTTCTTTAATCTATAATTCAAATTTCATCCTTTATACAATTTAATCCTTATACCTAATTACTCATAATTCATACAAATTCACCTAACCAAAACCTAATTAACCACACAACTAGCTTTGTAAACATTTATTAAAAATATTTACGAGTCCGATTTATGGTAACAAAGTCTCTGAAATGAATTTTCCGATACCCATAACTATCAGGTCGTTACAGTGCTTAAGCCAATAGGTGATCCTAACAATTATTGAATAAAATCATTCACTAACTGAGGCTCTACAGAGTAAGATTGTTGATCTGAACTGTGTTAACAAATATCATTTGTTGACTTCTCTCATTACTTTACTCTCCATTTATAAATTGCTGTCAAAATGTCATGTTCAAACTTGTGTCCGAACATCAGTTGGGACATCAAGTTAGACTGTGAGCAAACCAACTTGCGCTTTTTCACTAGTTTTAGTTAGACTTAGTAGTTAAGAGCTCAGTGTGTTTTAAGTATGATTTTAAGTTCGAGTCTTATGATCGAAAAAACAACGTGCACTTAGTTTAGAATCTGATTTGAGATTTAATCAAAATTCAATGTAACCATAAAATATTGAATAATCTCAAGAGAAAAAAAAACTATTGAAAGATGTGATTATTATAGAGATGTGATTATTATACATTCTCATTTGTCTCTATAAATCTCATTTGTCCGCCATAATTTTATAGAGATGTGATTATTATACACCTATAACAACATTTAGAATTTAGATCATATTTGATTTTTTAATTTTTCAAATTAAAAAAGGTTTAAATATTTTAAAAGTCCTTGTACTCTTTTGAAATTTAAAATTTAGCCATAATACTTTAATTTTGAGACATTGAGTCCCTATACTTTTTTATTTAAAATCTTGGTCCCTCCATCAATTTTGCCGCTAGTATTGATGATGTGGTTATTATAAAAAAAAGTAAAATAACTCTTTAGCCCTCAACATTTATAATTTTTTTATTTTGGTCTTTACACTTTTAAAGAACATAAAATTTACAAAATTTAAAAGTCTTTTTCATATTTTCAATAATGAATATAATTTTTTTGAAAATTAAGACCTCTTTAAAATTAAAAAATTATAAAAGTCATTTTAGATAACTAAACAACTATGAAAAATATAATTTTTTGAAAATTCAAAAAAATGTTATCTAGTTCATGAATAGTAATAAGGTGTCTCTAAATTTGAGATATTCGTTCGGTTGATATTAAATCAAATTTGAAAAAAATTAAAATTTTAAACCAGATTAATTATATATAAATATTTTTACGTAAATTTAGTTGTAAAAAAATAAAATATAACCATTCTCCTATCAACAATAAAAATAAAAAAAATCATCATGGTCAATTATTGTTAATAGAAATAACAGATATTTATTAACAAAATCATTCTCTCTCGCATCAATACCCCTTTGCAGTATAAGATCCTTGAATCTCACCTGCCTTGCTTGCATTCATTTTCACATGTATTTTCTTACTTTTTATAACTTTATTATTTTTGTACTCATTCGATTCAAAAGAAACACCAAACTCCGGTCCCCATTTGTAATTTTTATTGAAGATATGAAAGAGATTTTAATTTTTCACAATTTTTTATATTTTTATTGAAAATATGAAAAGCTTTTAATTTATTCAAAAGAAGATCCTTGGTTGCATTTGTAATTTTTCACAATTTTTATTGAAAATATGAAAAAGCTTTAATTTTTAAAACATTTTTTCTAACTTTTATGTAATTTTAAAGTGTAAGGGCTAAATTGATAAATTACTTTTAACTGTTAAAGGCTTAAAGAGTTATTTTACTTTTTCGTTTTATAAAAGTCATATCATAAATTCTAACAGCAAAAAAGAAAGTATAAGGACTAAATTTTAAATTTTAATAAAATATAGAGAACTTTGTTATATTTATATTAATAATATTATTAATTAATGAGATTTGGATTATATAATTAATTGACATGGACAAATTAAGAAATGCTCTATATTTGAACTTTAACATTTGATTTATTGGTTAAGGGTGTTCATTATATCCTTAAAGTTGTAGGATGGATGCAAGCTATACATGAGTGATAGTCTAAATGGGTGTGTGTGAGTAACAAAGAAAATACAAAATGCAGTCGAAATGTGGGTTTAGGTAAGTTCATTGGGGAGACCACTGTGATTCAGGTGGGACTAGAGGCAAAGCATGAGTGAACAGGTGATGGGGGAGGGAGTGGATTAATGTTCCTAAGTTGCATAAATGGACACAGAGAAAGAAACAGCCAAGAACCTCCAATTCTTTTTTTACTTTTGAAGCCCACCACTTTTTCCTTGAAGTACCCCCCAACTCTCAAGTCTTAACCCCTTAGCCAGCCACCCTTCATTCCACGCGTTTTGAACCATCCATCCCCTCTATAAATACTGCTTCTCCTTTTTTCCTCTCATATTTCAAATCATCACTTAAACCCGATTCACATAACGCATTTCCACTCGCAATGGGAGAGGTGAGTTAGCACTACACTCCCTAACTCCGTTTCTCTTTCTCTTTTTTTACTCTTTTCATCATCTTTCATTTCGTTTTCTGGTTCATAATTAATATGATTTTGTGTTATGGTTGTTCTTCGTGTTTGTTGCAGAAAAAGAACGGAAACAAGCAAGGAGGAGGGGATGGGAAAATGAAGGAAAAGAGTTCTTCAACCTCTGTTTTCAAATTTGAGTGTCTCTGTGATGGTTGTGCTTCCAAAATCCTCAAATGCATTAATCACTTTGAAGGTATAATCGCTTTCCACGCTTATTTCCCATTCTTGTTTCTGGCTTTTCCCTCTTCATTTCTTCATTCTGCTCTTGTTATTTACTCTGTTTTCCTGTGTTTTTTTTTTTTGGTCGCAGGGGTGGAGACGGTGAAACCAGAGATGAGCTCAAACAAAGTGACGGTGATAGGAACTGCGGATCCCACTGCCATTAAAGAGAAACTCGACAAGAAAACGAAGAAGAAAGTTGAGCTCATTTCTTCTCAACCCAAGAAAGATGATAACAAAGAGGAAAAAAAAGAGAAAAAACCTGACCAACAGAAAAACCAGGATTCTGATAATAAATCAGACAAAAAACCCAAAGAGGTACAAAATCCCATATTTTCTATATCGTTTCAAAATTTTGTTACTTACTTTCTTGAGGTTTAAGTTTTAAAAAAAAATTATGTAATTTAAGCTTGCTATTTATTATCTTTGTTCAGGCCCCGGTAACGACTGCGGATTTGAAGGTGCAATTGAAATGCCAGTGTGATGGATGCTTTGATAGGATTCGCAAAATTGTCTCTGAAACCAAAGGTGATGACCTTTATGATTTTCCGTTGCTCTTACGGCGTTGAAATTCTTGCGTTCGATTCTGACTTTTGATACATATTGTTTTTAACGGCGTTGCAGGTGTCCAAGAGTTGAAAGTAGACAGGCAGAAGGAGATGGTCACAGTTAAGGGGACTATGGATGTTAAGGCCTTGGCTGAGGCTTTGAAGGACAAGCTGAAGAAGCATGTTGAGATTGTAGCTCCTAAGAAAGAGAAGGATGGCAACAAGGAGGGCGGCGACGGAGGGAAGAAGAAGAACAAGGGTGGTGGTGAAGATGGTGGGAACGAAGCTAATGGTGGCAAGATGGAAGGGAACCGAATGGAGTTCATGCTTCCACCCCAATTTGGACACATGCCTGGTTACATTCCGGGTTATCCCGGATACGGGCACCCAGCTTACGCGTATGGAAACCCGTATCCGCACCCACACGGGCATGGTTACCCCGGGTATGTGCCAGGTTACCCGGTGTCTGTTAATCCACCTCACCAGATGTTTAACGATGAGAACACCAATGCTTGTGCTATCATGTAAGGAGGAATGGGGTTTACGGTATAGGTTTAGGTCAAGGAAAATGGAAAAGAAAATAGTGTAAATAGGAAATAGACAAGAAAGTTTACTTGGAGAATAAATTTTTCTTATATATGTTGGATTCCAGGGTTTTGATCTTGTTATTTGTTGTTAAAAAAGTTTACTGTTGTCATTTTTAATATAATTAGTGTTATTAAACTATGTGACCAATGTGTTCATATATATATATATATATACATATGTTCATTAGTATAACTAGTACTATACCTTAATGTGATGATGTGGGAAATCTACTTTGGGTGAGACAAGGAAATAACGTAGTCTGGTGCCCACTCAATAAATGTGCAAAAAAATTACCCATGGGTGTTGTACAAAGATGTGGGTCTTGGTCTTGGCTGATAGCACAAAGATGTGGAAATTGCCACACATGTCATTTTCACTATTTGTTATGTAAACCCAAAGGACAAGGAGGAAAGGAGAGTGAGAAAAACAACCTTTACGATAAATATCATTACAAATATTTTAATGCATGCATGACCTGGAAGATTCTTTGTTTTTGTTTTTTTTTATTAAAAAAAAAAAAAAAAAAACTAGGTTCACTACACAGCTACCCTTCACCAACACCCCCTCAATGTGTTGAACAACTAAGTGTGAGATATGCACTTTTTGATTTTCTAATGGGCAAAGCTTGATGAAACTAATCATGGGATTATTGTTCACATCATTATTCAATTATGTAATTAAGGGTTTGATCCTTTTTTATGAAAATAAAACATATTTCATAATCAACAATTTATTTTTTCGGAAAACATCTGCAATTTGATAACATTACAAATGAAATTACAGATCCTATGCTGTAATATCATGAAGAAAAAAAAACAGTTTCAATCATAGGGGGTTTTGGACCTACCAAATTATTCTACAAAATTAGCCAACTGAACCTGCCTTAGACGCCTTAACTTTTGCTGTGTCCTTATTAGGTGTCCATTGCTTAAACCCATTTCATGGCTATCCAAGACATGAAATAATTATCATCAACAATGTAAAAGTAAATCCAAAATGCCAAACAGGAAAAAGAGGGGTGTGTGTTTTTGTCTTGTTATTAAAGATATGATGTGCAAAATGCAGCATTTTCCTGGAATTTGCAGGGGCTTTATCCCAGACCCTGTGCTGAAGTTACACTTTGTACTCAGGCCAAAAAGGACACCCACCCAGCCACCATGGCAGTGTGCTAGAAGCCAATGTTTCATGTCGGATGCTGCCAGCTTTGATACAATTGTGTTATATTCTTATATAATTGAAGAGCAAGTTGTTCATTTTTTTCTTTCTTTCTAATATTTAATCCTATTGATTTATTTTTAAAATTTTCTTGTTATGCTTGGGATTGGTTTGATGATGATCAACCATATTCCAGATTTATATTCTTTTCTTCTTCTTTTTCCTCATGATTTGTAACTTAATCATTTAGAAGTAATTAAATTGAGTTTCATTCCACGAGTCACTTTTAAAAATTAAAATCATGTAATTTTCTGTATTTAAGAAAGAAAAAAAGGGTCAATTATTAGTTCAAAATCTAGCTTTTTTGTCATTGGACTATAAAAAAATACTATTCTTTTGCCTATACATTAAAATCCTTTCCACTCCCTTTTCAATGAAACTCGTCTTCTGTCTTATGTAGACTTAGCCTTATTCCTCATGTGCATGTAGCTGATGAATCCATCATGATGATATGCTTCAATGTGGCATTCATGCAAATAGCAGCAAAGGCATGCTTCCCCCCATTTCCCTTTGACGTCTCCCTTTTAATTTGTGAAATCAAGGGGAAAACAGGGTAGTAATAAAAAGCACATACAAGCCCCAAATTTTCTGCCTGTTAATTCAATAGTAAGGGGGGGGGGGAAAGAGTTTAAAGGTTTACAAAATGAAGGAATATTCAGACAAACCTACCAAGAAACCCCAACCTCAAATTAAACAAAGTACAATTTAGTCGACTGGAAAAAAAACTGAGATTCGTGTATGAACAACACTTGTCTACTTCCATCTTTCTGATTAAGATTCTTTGAGATTGTAAAAAGAAAAAGGAAATAATGATTTCATTTCGTGGATGAATGGATGGGTTCTTAATTAATTTCCTTGTAATTTGAAGAGGAAAAAAAAGGACTTTTAATATGGAGTATAAGATTCCAAATCCATGTGATCAAAAGGGTTTTTTTTTTTTGAGTACTTTTTAAGGACATGATGATTGCTTGAGCTCAATCCCATGTGATTAGAAGTAGATTACACATACATGTATGTATTGATGTGTGTGTGTACAAGCATTAAAGAAAAGAAAAAGGGTTTCATTTTTCATGCATGAAAAGTACTTAAGATTATGGGATGGTAAAGAAACTAACACCTCGTTTAATAAATATGAATTATAATAGTTAGATATAAAATAAAAATGAGTTTTAAAATCGACATGAAGTAAACATAAAATAAAGAATTCTAAAAATATATATATTTAAAATTATTAAAAAATTTATTTTTTGAAAACAAGTAACGTGAATGACTAAAAATAACTAATTGAAATGAGTTTATTATTAACTTATACACTAAAATATAATGAAAAACATCACTCATACCAAATGTAGCGTAATAATACTATTTTCAATTATTTTTTGTTCTAATAATAATAATATTATTATTTTGCATGGATTTTATGCTTTACTCCCAAGGTAGAATATGCATAAAGTGTTAAATGAGCCGGATGAAAACTTATTTGATATTATTACATGAGAACCCTTTGGTCATGATGATTTAAGGGTGATTTGTTTCGACATTGAGTTGAGATTTAGAAGAACATTTCTAGTAATACCCAAAGCTTAATTTTTGAGGGTAGAGGCAAGGGTCTTGACCCCAAAAACATAGTCTTTATGAAATTATAAAGTGAAATAATGATAAATTATATTTGGTAATATATAATTTCTAAGATTAGAAATAATCATAATAGAATTAAATCACCAAAAAATGTATAATACAAAGATGCTCTATAAATCCTTTATTTGTTTTTAAATAAATTCTTTTTTTTCATATATAAGTTAACAATAATTGGAATTGTCATATAATTAAATGATGAATGATTGTGGAAAGATTGATTTGATGTTCATATGAACAAAGGATTTGATGTTTTGAAAAGTAATGCAATGGAAATTGACTTTTCTTTTGGGGTGATTTTCTTTTTACCTTTAGCTCCTTTTCTATGCTTCGAAGAAATTTAGTCTTAACATTATTTTTGGTGGTTCAAAGTTTGAAAAGATAGGATATGAAAACAATTATTTTTTAATCACAAACGTGCATGGAAAGCATATTTCTAATTAGCTTTTAAGCTTAGGGGTTTAATGATTATGTTTACCATATCTATAATCAAGTTAAATTCTTAATTGATTCTATATGCTGATATTTTCTTAATTTTTTCGTCATCATATAATATATCAAGTGAATATTTTTCTGGGACCCTTGGATAATTGAATGTGAGAATTGCAAGCATGAATGTGTGGACTTAGCTAAGTCAAAAGCAAAGAGTATGAACGATAAGTCAATAAGTAAAGTGGAAACAAGACGTGTTAAAGGGGTTAGGTCACATTATTTAATGTTAGGGTGGCCTCACCCGGTCTGGTAGAATTTTCACAGCCTTAACGTCAAAGGAACATCATTGGAAACATGAAGGTGGAAGCCTGGAAGGTTCGAATTAACCCTACAGCTACTGGAGCTGGTCAACTACAACATGGTAAGTCTCTATGAAATGGTTGTAGGGTTAATATATAGGAAGAATTTGGTTTATATTTGGAATTTAATTGCTACTTAAAGTTAGAAACTATAAATTAAAGTGATATTTTTAAGTTTCTCAGTCACACTCTTTGTTTATATCAAGCTCACCAATAATTTTGCACCATGTGTCTAATTTCAAATTTAATATTTAAAGAATTTTGAATCACCCTGCTTGCAGCCTCTTAAATTACTTGGCTAGTTCTTTCAGCACACACCTTTCATGGGTATTGCTCGTTAAGTTAATAGGAGAATTATTGCTAGCCTAAAGGCACTTAGCTAATTCTTTGAGCACACTCTCTTCATGAGTATTGCTCACTATACTAAGCATAGGTTTGGATGTATGGTGGGATACAATGCAGTGCATTTAACTTGTTTTTTATCTCATATTACAGTATCATCATAATATTCAATCTCACCGCCACCACTATTTTTTACTAATCAGAGGTAAACGTACCTCTCATCTAAACCCACCCTAAATTAATAGCAAACCCCCAAACCTTTTAAGGCATTAGCTAGATCTTTGAGCACACACCCTTCATGGGTATTGCTCAATAAATTTTGCTGAGACTTACAGATTGTGAGAATAAATAAACATATTGAGTAATTGATTTTATTTGTTTATTTAACATTAGACATGTAAAAAGTGATTTTTAAGATAAATTTGGTAAACTCAAAATTTAATCATAACATAGACTAAATGCTAATACTAAAGTGGACCAATTTTTTATCGTAAACTATTTCAGAATTACTTGTTTTTAATAATTAGGGAAGGAGAATAATATTGTCCGAGATCAAACTCAAACTCTTATACCTACAACATAATGCATTTGTCACTAGTCCAAGACATCGCTAGCTTTTGTTAATTAGTTTTAATCTTATTATTTGCTAGTAACTATTGAAGGAAGATTCGGAATATTTGCTTCCACCCTATTAGCTGGAAAGTCAAAAGATTTTCTGCAAAAAATGACGAATATTTTTGGATAAATATCAAATTTATACCTGAAATTTGATTTATAAATATTGATTTGGTGCAGTTATGCATATGAAAATTGAATTGTGGTTCATATGTACACATGAAACTTCGATTTTGATCTAATTATACATGCTTAAATAAAGGAATGCATACAATTATTTTCATATTGGATTAATTTCATTGTTTGTGTATACAATATATCAATGCAAAATTGTATGCAATATATTGTACGTCTATTGGAACAAGAATTTCCAGAATCAACAACGAAGCTAGGAATACTATGAAGGGCCAAGATTGAAATTTATCCACTATACCACGTTTTTTTTTTGGAAGGTTTAACTCAAAACCGATTTGAATTAGGTTACATGATCAATTTCATTACTCAAAATAAAATATAAAAAATATTTATATATTTCATTATTAGTTTGATTACATGCTAGTTGACATCCTTAGTTTTATATGTTACCATGGGTTAAGATGCTAGGCTTTATATTAGTAGTTCACTAATCCGTGGACATTCATTGCTTTGATTTGCCATTCTTATCCTACAAGGGCTGGAGTTGACATCACATCCTTGCTTGAATTGGTTAAATTTGACTGTAATTTTAAAGCAGTTACCATTCACATGTATAAAGATGATATCCATCCTTGATTGTAGATGAGCTTATAACAGGCAAGCTTGGTATTGGCAAGGCACAAGATGCATCTAAAAAGAAGTGGCTTGACCCAAGATCATGGATCCATCCTCGATTGTAGATGAGGATCTATTGGAGGAGGTATGGGCCATGGCAATTGTCGCAAGGTCACACCTTAACCCGAAGCCTTCTAAACGACCCTCAATGAAGCATATTCTTAAACCATTGGAAAACCCTTTGGAAGTAGTAAGAGAGGAGAGTTTCAGTTCTTCAAGGCTAAGAACAATATCGTCTTAGGCGGTCTTGGAGTTCTGCCTTCTTTGGTAGTAGGCGACAGAGCTAACCAGAGAGTGGCATCATCCCTGGCCACCAAAACAGAGAGGGTTTTAGTCATTTTAGGTAGGCAGGTAGAGGAGATTCGAGGGAATTAAACACTCATCTTCACATAAACGGTTGTCAAATGAAAGTTTTCCCTGAAACGATGGAAATGCAAGACATCAAGATGTTGACGAGAATTCCAAACCTAGTGATTCAAACATTTGGCATCCCAATAAATTCTCAACATAAGCCGCTTGCATTTCAGTAACTCCGGTCCATTAAAAGCCCTAGAAAGGTTAAAGGAAAACTGCTTCATTTTAGCTGCATCAAGAGCCAATCAACTAGAAAGACTACTTACTAGTCGAAGCTGAGAGAGAATAAAAATGATACCGAAAAAGAAACACATTCCACTATTTTTTACTAGAAAGTTATCTTAGACGTCTTGTCAAAGCATGCACCATGTTATGCAACAAAGGAAAATCAAAAGAGATGAGTAACAAAAAAGAAATCAAAACAAGAACAACCATGTGGTAAGCAGAGCATGAGGTTGCAAATCTCATGGTTGTTTTAATTTGTATCTCCCAAGATCCTCTCTGATACAATTGATAGTTGAATATCCAAGAACATAATTCAAAAGGCAAACTACGAAATGCAGACTTGACTGCCTAAACAAACAACAATGGTGCAAACCTTATGTGACTGTCTTCAGCTCTCCTGAAGCAGCAGGAGCATAAAGAGGATAAAGGACATTTCCTTCCTTAGGTTCAACATGTACCCATTTGCGCCCACTGAACTTACGTGTCTTAAATTTCACACAACCTTCCTCGAGGGCATAGAGAGTATGATCTTTTTCCAATCCCAACATAGTGTCAGGGATGGAATCGTGTTCCTCGTTGACAAACTATGATGTTTCCAGGAATCACCCTCTGCCACAACAATGTGAACAATCATTTCATATCCGTTACTACTAAATGGAAGCATTTAAATTTGGATCATCCACTGACCTCACCACCGAACTACTTCACCCGAAGATTCTTGGGTTTTGAATCTCTTCCATTCTTAGTTGATCCAGCAGTGTTTTTACTAGCCCACCGCCTAGGCATCAAACTTAAGCCAGAAGAAGGGCCATATAAGCCACAAATAAAGAACAATAGTTCCATGAAATTAGCTTAAAGAAATGAACAATCAAAACAGCTCATTTCAATGAAGAATAGCTGTGATTGTGGTGTACACGGGAGCACTGGTGACTAGCTCCTTCACGCTTACCCTTTTGCAGAAGGTTGTTGCAACGTTAAACATATCTAATATCTGTAACCAAATACACCTTGAAGAGAAATCTGATAAAATTATTTTCATCAAATATTCAGAAATACAAGAAATCAACTTCCCGAGCCACTTAAGAACATAAAAACCATAAATTGATCAGAACCAATTAACTGGGGGAAAATGTAAGGCTTTTGCAATAGATATGAAGGGATGTACCTGTCTCCTAACATGATACAATTGGATCGTCTAATTGATCAATGGAGGGATTAGATAGTTCTTGGGTCTTTTTTCTGGGCCTCTTTTTCTTTAAAATTGAACCTTTATTTTAAGGGTTAATTCAAAACAAAACGTCCCTAAGCTATGTCTTTGATTCTAAATTACTCCCCAAACTATAAAACTTTTTGTTTAACTGCATACTTAAATTATTGGTGTTATATTAATCACATCCTTACATTATGAAAACAGTTAACTTAGATGTTGGTCAAATCATAATAAGTAGTGGATAGGTTTCTGGACATATATATGCCAACCTGAAAAATTAGACTAAAAAAGAAGTTAAACAATAACCAAATTAAAACAAAAACTAATTACGAGGCGTGGTGTAATGGTTGCTCACTTTATCTATTAATCATGTGATTAGAGGCTTAATCTTTATTTAGAGTAATGGAACATATTTGATGACCAACCATGTTCATAATTAAATCCATAACTTTTACAAAGAGCTAAATTGGAGATGGGTAAATTCAAGTAGTCCTTGGCGCCATCTCTCAGCCCATTAAATTTCTAACGGGATGTAGGCCCTACTACATTGCTTACTTTCACATGCTTTTTGAGGAACATATAAATTCTTTTAAAATGTTTGAAATTTATATGCATTATTTATTTTACAAATTTGATTTCTTTTTGATCTAAAAATGTCGTGACTTCTAAATTACCAAATTTGTCATCAATGGATTTTCTTTATCTAAGCTCCTCTTAGCAAGGTATAATATTAATCTGATTTTTTGTTTTGAGAAAAAGGAACTCAAAACACAACTGCAATTGCCAAACATATAACATAATATTGAAGGACCCTCTCGAGATCGAAAAAAGAATTAACATATAACCCAAACTCTGATTATACATACATGAACATGACGTTCAACTCACAATTTTTTTTCTCAAATCAGACACAAAAAAAAAATGTATGACATATATTTCGACCATTAAGGTCTTTTAGAATGTGGTTTATTAGTAGCACAAGAAGAACCAAGTGTTTGATAATTAACATATCGGCTTGGTGCTGATGAATGCGTAGACCCTTTGGGCATGCAACCTTTAAATATTTCCTTCTTACTGAAAACCTGGTGCTTGTTGTGGTTCAGTACTTGAGGATTCGTCTTCACGTAATCCACCGTTGTAGGCATCATCGTGCTCGGGACGCTCGACGGGATTGGGCGACCGGCCATTGCGACGTCAGAATATGAAGAAAACATCAAGAGGAGGTAGATGAAAATGATGTAAAATCTTGTGGCAGACATTGTTTTTTCAAAGAATATATGGTTTTGCTTGTGAGACTATTGGAGAGGGGTTTTGAAAGGGTTTTACAATGGGAGAGGGTTTTTAAAGGAAGGTGGCAAAGGAAAGTGCCAAAAAGGGGTCTTAAATAGGCCCGTGAGTAGCTGAAAATAAAGAAGATATGATGTAGTGGTTGCATTGCATTAGTTTTCTAGGTATTGAGATGCCCGTGAGCTTCTTTTATTACAACAATCAAACCAAATATGTTGATTCAAATTTCCCCAACACTTTATTTCAATAATATGGAGGGAAACTATTTTGTATAAATATAATTAATAGGATAACCATGAACGTTTGTTGGGTTGAGTCGTAAGAAACTTAACATCTTTAAGTAAGGTTTTGGACTTGAACCTAACAGATAAAGAAAATAATACAAAGAGAGCTTTGCCTATTTAAGTCAAAGCCTAACATAATTACCAGATACGGGAAGGTCTTAAGCCCCTAAAACTAATGGGTTTTGTGTTAAGAGTTATATTAATTCTTGTTTAGAATTACAATTAAGCGAAGCTTTAATAAAATTTTAAGAAATTGGCAAATGATTATAACTAGTTAAGATGTGATCAATGCTTGTCAAATCGAGTGGTAAGAAGTTGGATACTTCTTAAGTAAGGTTTTGGGCTTTAAATTTAGTCAAAATTTAATTTGATTATCGGATTCTGAAAATTTTACCCTTAATGTTAAAGAGTTGTATTAATTCTTATTTCAGCTACAATTAAGCAAAAAAATAGGAGAATGATGGTTTTGTAAAGACAATCTTCCTTCCTAGCTTCTAATATTGAATGTCGTTTATTGATGTTGATAAGTGGCATTAACACATACCAGTTCTTGTAATATTGTTTTGTTAGGGAATATGAAAGGCAAATCGACTTCACCAAACGTCTGGTTACTAGTAATATTCAATTGCTTTTAATAGCGACAGAGATTTGCTATGCATATGCACCTCAAATTTATGCATTTAAAACATTCATACATAAAGCTGTACGAAATTAAAATAAAATATTAATTTAATTTGTGAATAAAATAAATTTTAAATAAGTAAATATACTATATTAAGATATTATCATTTTATATACCACGTCGATGAAAATGAAATTCAATATTAAAAATCTAATTATAATAAATTAAATATTGAGTGACTTATGACACCAATACAACTAATGATATTACTATACATACACGATTTGATGAGAAAATATTTTATGTTAAAATTTTGTTTTTAAAAAAAACTCAAAAATCGTTATTGGTTTGGTGGTAAATAATTTATTTAAAATCCATTAAACATGTGTTTAATTTCGGATATGTTAATTTTAGCTCTTTTATTTAAAGATTGCATAAAAGTATGAAAGACAAAATGTCATTAAAATAATAATAGTAATGATTTAATAGAAAGAATATATTAGTTATTTTCTAACTGAATTGGTACTCGGTTAATTCGTGACATCAACTCAATTAAAGACTTAAATAATAGTATAGATTATGTCAAATGTAGTAATTCACAAATTGTTACTGTTTTTTTTTGTATCGAATCGAATATTAAAAATAATTGATTCTAAGATAAATCAATTTGCATCGATTACAAATAAAATTGAATTGAACACCAAACTTGAAATGGATTTTTTGAAAATTAGTCACATAATGAAGCTTTGTTTAGCAAAACAATTGGTGTAACAAGGAAATATCCTTAAATTGGGCATTGTTGAAGCATGAAATATGGATTGTATAGGAGAAATATCCCTGACCATCAGAGTTGATTGCAATGATAATAAAAGTGTTTGGGTTCAGAAGATGAATGGAGGCAGATTGGGAAGGTTCCAAAATTTACAACAACATTTATGTTTCGCAAATAAATGAACCATTTACGTTCGGCAATATGTTGGCATTTATTTAGATGCATTAAGTTTGGGGAGCAATTTTCAGAAGCAGTCCTGTAATTTTCGAGGGTGCAAATTCTGGACTAGTTTCACGTTTTGTCTATGCATCTTCAAGCTTGGTGCCAATACAATATTGAATAGCCCATCCAGAATTTGTGGCCCTTCAATTCAATGCTCATCAAGATTCCAACTTATAGCAACATAAATTTAAAACTACATTAAAAATAAAATACTTTGTAATTACCATAAGAATATGTTGGTAAAAGTCGGATGTACATTAAATATTAGGTGTGGTTGGTTGTCTCGTCTTAAAGAAACTTGCATTGCCCGGCCATTCATTGTATGGGTGTGGGTGGTGAAAATGCACTATACTTTCTTCTCATTGCGTTTGGAAAGTTAAAATTGCTTTTTAACACTAACAAAATATATTGTATTTAACTTAATTTGAATTTCATTTCACTTAGCTCGATTCAAAGATAAAATTCAAACTGAATTTAATTGATAAAATAGGACTCCTCAACTCGTTTAACTCAAATTTTTATACTCGATTTGACTTAAATTAAATCTAATACTCACCCTAAATTGTCTCAATTAGTACATTAAAATACAAAACCCATAATCATATTATTTAGGATACATTGTACTGCATGTCACTCTTTTTTTTTTTTTGTAAATTTAGTTACTCTAATTAAGATAATTGCTCCAATTGGTCATTACCGTTATAAATCTCGTTAATCCACTAACGGATTGCTGATGTGACATTTTTTTATTTATGACTAAAGTTAGGGACCACTTTATAATTAGTCCAAAATATTTTTTTTGTTTATTTCCAACATAAGACTAAAGCTCGTAAGTTTTCTCTTTTTCCTTCTTCCTGTTATTTGTTTCCTGTGAAAAGCAATAGAGGAAAATGAGGGTAGTGTTAACTTGTTTGTTTGATTTGTCCAAAACACCTCATGTTCTAGTTTCTTACTCAAATAACTTTATCACTCTTTTTTCTTTAATTGATATTTTCTTAACAGGTTTTAGAGAAAACATACAAAGGAGAAATAAAAGAAAAACTCAACAATTCCTTTAAAATCCTTAAAATCTTTTTTGAGTACTCTCAAAATTATCCTTTCATTATTCAGGTTCAATACCTAGTAACAAAAATATAATTACAATGAAAAGAAAAAAATTGACAAAATGTTTATATAAAAAAAACATTGTTAGGAGAATCATTGTTTTCATGATTAAAGTTGTATACCCAAAACAATCAGATTTATTAATAAACCAAACACACACACAAAGAAATAGAACACAACTCAATTTTGGAAATTTAAGGGGAAAAATAAACTTTTCTTGAGAAACGGAAAAAAAAAACTTACCATACTAAGATCATATCTTGAAGAAATTGCGAAGGATCTCTGAGAAGCACATAATTGAATTTGAACAAAAATCAAACATGTACAAATAAATATTATGAACATACTACTCGCCATGAAACCTACAAGTCAAAGAAATAAGTCAAAACTATCCTCATTTTTTTCTATTACTCTTCTCAAGAAACAAACAACAACAAGAAGGAAAAAGAGAAAACTTACAAGCTTTAGTCTTATGTTGTAAATAAACCAAAAAAAAGTATTTTGGAGTATTTATAGAGAGGTCCTTAGCTTTAATCAAATGTCAAAAAAATGTCATGTCAGCAATTCATTAGTGAATTAACGGAATTTTTAACAGTAGTGACCAATTTGAGCAATTATCTTAATTTGAGTGACTAAATTGACAAAAAATTTAAAGTGATTAAAATAAGAAAAACACTATTTTAAAATAATCTACTGTGTAATTTACCCAATAATTTATCATAATAGTAGTGCATGTTTACCCTAATAATGAAATTGGTTGTTGAAAAGTAAAAGTCCTCATTGAGCATTTTTCTTTTGAGAATTTCGGCAATTGAAATTTCGAGTAGAATCAAGTTGATCTTTAAATGGATTCTTTTAGATTTTTTTCATAAAATTCGAACTTAAAATCTTACTAATATTAAATTTTAGCATAATAACTTATTTAGTCTTCCAACTTTAAAAAAAATCATTTTAGTCATTGTTTAATTTTTCACCTCTTTTAACCCTTAAATTTGCGTTTTTTATCAAATCACTTCAAGATGGACGGAAAAATTAACAAATGTTAACTTTACTAACATGGACATACACGTGAATGCCACATCAACAAATAATTAATTTTAATATTTTTTAAAATTTATTTAAATATTTTATAATATTTTTTCTATTTTTACAAAATCTTTAAATAAATTTACTAACTTTCGGTATGTTTAGGATTTTTTGAATTTTTAAGAAAAATAGTTAATTGCTGATGTGGCATTCATGTATACGTTCACATCAATAAAGTTAATATATGTTAACTTTTCTATCAACTTTGGGTGATTTGATAATAAAAAAGTGCAAGTTCAAAGATTAAAAGAGGTGAAAAATTAAATAGAGAACTAAAACATTTTTTTCAAAAGTTGGAGGACTAAATAAAGGGTTTTTACATCAATAATATAAAATAAATAAGTACCAGAATATGATAAGGAGATAGTTGACTTTATCATAATAAAATTTTATTAGTGCTTTTTTTCAGTTTAAAAAATATTTTATTAAAAATAATAGTGTGCCGCTTGACACATTGGCATCATTAATAAAAAAATATTTTTTTCGTTTTTATGCGTATACTATTAAAAAAAACTTATATTTTAAGTTTTAAATATGGATGTCGTCGATTAGTTAAGCTACAAAAAAAATTAATATTTTTTAAAGAAGATGTTAGGATCGTCCCGATTAAGCAACAAACAAGTAAAAATAGCAGAAGAAATTGAGAAGATGAACACACTAATTTAACGTGGAAAAACCCCTCCAAAGAGGATAAAAAACCACGGGTAAAGATAATTTTACTATAATGGCAAAAGAACGAAGAGTACAAAAGATGGAGATAACAACTAAACCTCGAAAACCCGAAAACAAAGAACCCTCAAAACGTAAACACAAAATTCTCTGAATGTGTTATGAGTTCTAATCTAATGGGTGTTTTTTTATAAGATTATAAAAGAGCCTATTTATAGGCTAAATTAGTAAGTCAAATAAACTATACTAATAAATGCTATATTATACTAATAAATACTAAATCTTCTAGAAAGAAAATATATTTTTGTTTAACTTGACTTGCAAGCAATCTCTTAAAATTTGGGTCACACAACTCTAACAATCTCCACCTTGACACGAATTCTTTCAAAGCCATCTTTGCCAAAACCCGCCACGGGCCTATCTTGAACTATGCAGGAAATTAATTGAGTCGAATCTATGCTTAGAAGCTGGAAGACTTCTAACCTTCGACTTGTGCACTGCCAAATCAAAACTAACCCAGGTCTGATTTTCACGAACACAATGCCCTAACTTTTTAAAACCTGCATCCAAAAGAGAACCTCTCTTCAACGAAACGGTCATACATTTTTCCCTCCTATGACCAAGTTGCCTCTGCTCCAAACGAGTTGACTTTGACTCCGTAACAGACGAGGGACGTCCGGTTTCACCAGTCACTGTAGAACCTTCCAGAATATAAAGACTGCCAGTTATTTTACCTTTTAACAAAATGAGAGCTCCACGAGATACTTTAATGTCGCTCGACTCGATGTTGATTCTTCATCCTTTGAAGTCTAAAATACTTAAGGAGATGAGATTCTTTCGTAAATCAGGTACATACCTTACATCTGAGAGTGTCATAATCGTCCCATCGTGTATCCTAATTTTAACAGTACCAATACCGATTATCTTACTAGATGAATCGTTTCCCATGTGCACAACTCCACCTTCAACTGAACTGTATGTGGAGAACCATTCTCTATTGGGACACATGTGGAAAGAACATCCTGAATCTAGGATCCACTCAGACTTAAGCTTGGAGTTGTTGCTCGTTGACACTAATAAGAAATCATCACCACCTCCATCGACCAAATTAGCACCAACTACATCTTCCTCGTTACTCTCAGTAGCTCTTTTATTTCGCAGTTTAAAACAATCTGCTTTGATATGACCTAACTTTTTAAAATAGCGACACTTTTTGTCTCGTTTCTTTGATGCTACCAAAACGGAAGCTTGCCTATCTGCTTTGCTATTTAAACCAAACTCATTGTCGAGTTTGTCTCTACTCAACAAATAACCCTTCACATCTTCGAACGAGAGTTTGTTTCTGCCATAAATCAGGGTCTCCCTGAAAGACTTGTATGAAGAGGGTAAAGAGCACAATAATAGCATATCTTGATCTTCATAATCAATATGAACCTCAACGTTCTTTAAATCATTTCAAAGAGTAATGAATTGACTGATGTGATCTTTAAGAAGCTCACCTTCGTTCATGCGAAACGTAAATAGACGTTGTTTCAACACTAAACGGTTAGCCAGAGACTTAGTCGCATAAAGAGTTTCTAACCTTTTCCACAAGGCGAATGAGGTCTTCTCCATCAATACCTCCTACAATACTGTATTCGCGAGGCACAACTGGATTGCAGACAATGCCTTTTCATCAAGCTCTTCCCATTCTGTTTGATTTAGATTCTCAGGCTTTTTCCCTGTAACAACCTTTTCAAGCCGTTTTGAACTAGAATTGCCATCATCCGAACTTGCCACAGATTGAAATTTGTCTCACCATCGAACTTCTCAATTTCAAACCTTGTTGCTGCCATCTCTAAACGGGCTAATCTATGAAAATTGAACTAACTCTGATACCACTTGTTAGGATCGTCCCGATTAAGCAACAAACAAGTAAAAATAGCAGAAGAAATTGAGAAGATGAACACACAAATTTAACGTGGAAAAACCCCTCCAAAGAGGATAAAAAACCACGGGCAAAGATAATTTTACTATAATGGCAAAAGACGGACATAAAACTAAACCTCGAAAACCCGAAAACAAAGAATCCTCAAAACGTAAACACAAAATTCTCTGAATGTGTTATGAGTTCTAATCTAATGGGTGTTTTTTTTCTAAGATTATAAAAGAGCCTATTTATAGGCTAAATTAGTAAGTCAAATAAACTATACTAATAAATGCTAAATATATTATACTAATAAATACTAAATCTTCTAGAAAGAAAATATATTTTTGTTTAACTTGACTTGCAAGCAATCTCTTAGAATTTGGGTCACACAACTCTAACAGAAGAAAGCGGTGGTGCCACCAGTCGATTAGGTGACACCAATTATTTACTTAATTTCGAGAATATTAATTATTATCCTATTCTAATAATTATTTATTTTATAATATTAATGTAAGTATAAATAAGTATGAATTCAATAAAGAAAAGCAAGGCGTCACCCCTTATCGTTAATTCGCCTTCTCAACATGACACATGATTCTGTTAAAATAACTAATCTGTTTGTTGTTAGATGGTGGCTGTGACCATGTTTGATTATGAATTTGTGTATAAAATACATTAAGGCATTACCATTTGATCATACAGCATAGCTAAGTGAAAAATGGTATTCATTCACATTCCTCTCTTTCCTTATTCCCTATTTTTTATCTCAATTGGGTTTACTTTTGTTACCTAATTTTGTGGTTTAAAAGATAATGATTTATTTACTCGCAAAAACTATTTGATTTAGAAATATGCCTCTTAAAATGAAATTGATATCATTATCTTTTTTTCTCAATACATATTTTCCTTAAAAACTACAACTATTGTCGAAACCATTTTTATTTTTAAAAAACGAGGATCGATTTTGAAAATGGAAATGGAGTTGCCACCGATCTTTTATTGAGGTGTGATCGAATCACCTTAAAAATAGTTTTAGGTCTGCGAATTTTGAGAAAACCGGTTCGAGAGTCGGTTATGCACGAGGAAGGGCTAGCACCCTCGTGACGCCCAAAATTGGTACCGAATTGATCGTTTAATGTCTTAGGTGTCAAAATTTTGAAAAGATTTTAAAATACAATCCTTTGGTGAGAAAACTTGAATAAACTAAATTGAATGATAAGACGCACTTATTTTGCAGAAATAAATTGCAACACTCAGTGAGTTAGGGTGCAACAATTCAATCTTCGAAATTAAATTTGTCCCCCCTTTTTAGAAAATCATGTATTTTAAGTAGGTTATTCGATTATTTAAGTCAATCGAGAAATCAAAATCCAATAAGTTAGGGTTCAATTTCTCGAAATTCCTAAACATCAAATATTGCCTTTATTTTGAAATCAGGACAACAAAATGTGGTATCCAGTAAGTTAGGATCCAACATTTTGTAATCTTAAATGCTTCATTTTAAAATTGTGGTTTTAATAAAATGAACACTTGATTATCTAAATTCATTGAGATGAATTGAAGCCCAGTGAGTTAGGGCACAATTCTCTCGAGAACTTATGATCATCAGACCTTTTGAAAATTATGAAATGAAATGGTTGCAACAAAATACGTTTCAAGAAGAACAAACACAGTACGATTGTTGCGTAATGTAAAAGACAAATGATAATTCAAATACAAGCCAAGAAGTAACATATATGCAAATAATAAATAAAAATAACAACGATAATTTTAATCACATTATACAAATACCAATATTGACAACCAAACATCAAAGAAATTAAGGAACAATTTTCTAAGACATACCCTAAACAATAAAAGATGAATTACGCCTAACAAATCCTAAGTACATTTTTGAAATATTTATACATGAACTTAAAATAAACTTGAAATAATAATTATTGAATAATAATTTATTAAAAAAGTGAATTTGAAACAAGTAATATATTTATTAATTTAACACGTAGTATGCATAAAATGAAAACTCAACATAAATAATGATATATAATAATATGTAAAAGTTGAAATATAGAAAATATAGAGGAAGATATATATTTTTAAAACATTATGTACATATATATATATAATAATACTACGTTAAGAAAAACCTTTATACAAATAGAAAATATGTAATGAGAAAGATATATTTTGTAGAATAACAATATTAAAGAAGATATATATGATATAACTAATTTACATAAAAATAATTAATCTATGTGATAATGAATATTTTACAATATATAATACATAATAAAATAAAATAATGTAAAATAAAAGTAAATAAATAGATATAAACCAACACGATAACAATACTTATATTAATAATAGTAATAATAACAATAATAATAATAATAACAATAGCATTATAAATTAAAAGAAGACAAGGACAATTTCAAAGATAAAACAAAATCTCAGGGATGTCTTTGAAATAAGTGTGAAGACAACCAAATCGAGAACCATTGCACATCAGAGGGACCATTGCTGCAATTTAGACGCACAAAACCAGGCCCTCAAACCCAATCAATGAAAACGACGCCGTTCAAACATAGATCTAATTGAAATTAGGAACTAAATATGATGTAACAATTAAAAAAACGAATAAAAATCAAATTAAAATGAAAGTAAATGCAGAGGGGTTCGTTGCGCAATAATCCCATCAGACCCAAAGCGCGCGGATCCTTCCCTCGGGTCGGGTCACCGCGCGGGTTGCTAGGGTTAATCGACCGATACGGCGCCATTTTAAGGCCACTGAAACAGGCCCTAAACGGTGCCGTTTTTCGCACTATAAAAGACCTCTCCTAACCCTAAAACTAGTCTGTTGTCACACAGACACCAGCCTTCAACCCTCTGCACCGCTTTAGCAACGAAAGCCTCCCCCCTCGCCTATTCAATCTGGGCCTGAACGGAGGTGGATTCGGTGACGCACCGAACTAGGTAATGTTTCTAAACCCTTTCCCCTTTTATTTTATAAATGTGCCTATATATGATTAATAGTGAACAGAAAAAAGAAAAGCAATCGGAAAGGAACCGAAAAGAGAAAAAAAAAGAAGAACCTTTTCTTGGTATTGATTTCGTTTTTTTCTTTACAGTATGCGTTGGTGCGTTTACAGTCTAATCTTGGCTTTCTTATAGCCTGATTTTTTTACAGAGGAAAAAGAAAATAAAAATAAAAGGAAAATTGCCCCGTCCTTGCTATTTTGTCCTTTTCTTTTACTCTCGTTTTCGTGCTTTTCTTGCTTTTGTTGTTGGTTTGTTGTGATGCAGGTACACGCCAGCTGGAGACGCACGTGGAAGACGCGGCACGTGCAAGAGATGGACGGAAGCGATGGTGGCCGAAACTGTTGCGGCGGCTAAAGAAAAAATGGCCACTGGACCATTCCAAAAAAAACTCTAGGGTTTCTGGAATCTGGGTCTTTTCCTGCACTGGGCTAGTGGTTATTGAGCTGGGGTGTATCGGGTAATTCGATGTTGGGCTTGCTGATGAACTTTTGTAACTTTGGACTATTTATTGGACTTTGAATTTATATTTAGAATTCTCTTTTTTTATTTAGGCAGGCCCGGGCCAAAATTGGGCCTTACAACTATGATTAAATATTTAAGTTTCAAATTATGAAAACTTATAGGCTAGTTCACAATTAAGTTTACATATCCTTATTAAAACAAAATTGTCACTAAAAAAATGTTCACAATATATTTTAAATGATTACGAAAATAAAGTGTTTGTTATAGTAATTTTGGGTGTTCTTTGATACATTGACAGCATTAATAATTTTTTAAGAAAATCTAATAAAAAACATTCTTTTTAATTGATCTTTGTTAATGTGTCGACGTCACTTTTCAATAAAAATTTGTTGTTTTAGGGATTAAATGCAAGAAAAGACATTAAATGTTGGGAAAAGTCATTAAGACATTAAATGCATAGAAAAAACTATTGTCCAGCTTTTTATTTTTTCACTTTTTAATCTATTTTCTATAATTAATTAATTTTTAAATATTTTTTATAAAAGAGCCCTATTTTGATAAATAATAAAATATGTGTTATATGACTTTGTTATATTAAAAAACTTATAAAATCATGAATTAACTCTTTTTAATTAGAGGATTAATGCTAGAGACATATTCATATTTTTGGAGATTCAAATATGAGGAGTGAATGCCATAGATGATCATCAAGCATGCTTCATTTACATCGAAACAACTCAATATGCTTACTTCACCCTTTGATTTTTACTAATCTTTTATTAAAACAAAATTATATGAAATCGTGAAGATGTGCAAACAAGTTGCAATCTTCTAATCAAAAGGAAACCTTTTATTGAATGCAATTTTTGTAATATAATGTTAAAAAGGTTTCCCAAGCCACAAGCAAAGATTTTTTATTTGTTTCAACTTTTGGGAGCTAGCTTAGATATCATAATGCTTCCAAGGCCTGTCATACTAATTCCGAACATCACTTTTTTGCTGATGCAATCTACCAATTTAATCTATTCAAATCTATATTATTACACACATCTTTAAAATATTCTCATTACATCATTAAACTATCAATATTATATTAATTAAAATTTTTAATTATTAAATTTGTTAATTTAATCATTAAATTACATATCAAATTTTATGTAGCATACTTTAAAATAAAATTTTTGAAAAGTACAACGTTACTGTTTAAGTTTTAAAAGTAAAATAAGATTTTACATCTCATTTAACGGTTAAATTAATGATTTTAGTAATATTGGAAGGATGTAACCTTGATAGTTTGAAGATGTAATTAAAATGATTTAAAGTGTGGGAACCCATTTAGAATCAAAGTTAGGATTTAATTCAAGTTAGGTTTTACAATCAAAGACAGTTGGAATATAAACTATTTTAATATCCGGAGATCTTACATTGAAAATTCAAACAATTCCGATTTTGATTAGCTTCTTCATTGCCAACATCAACATTTGGAATCTTTTTTTTTTGTTTCGGATATTATAATATCTGGTTCCAGTTTCATCTAAGGCTTGCGTTAAAAAAGTGAAGACCTTCTTCTTATTCAACAAGAAAAAAGAAAAACACTTATTATAATTTACTTAAACATGGGAAGGGGTTGTATTAGGCGGGGTTGGTGCTGAGGCCACGCGCTTTCCACGTTCCGACCGGCTGTTCTCGGCGAACTTGAGACTCGCCGAGTGCATACCCTTTTTCTTTTCGTCCTCATTCCACTCCGAAGAGTAGTAATGTTCTTCGGTGGATTTGACGACATCTTTGGTTGGTGGGAAGAACATGCTGCCCCATTGAGGGAAATGCACCAATGTCACTGGAAGAGTGCAAGCCACTATCATGGCTCCCATCCATGAAAGACCAGATGCGGTCGAAAATCTCGATGTTGAGAAGAAAATTAATTGTGTCAATCCGGACCCGAAGTTCCCACCGGCACCGGTTAGACCCGAAATGATTCCCAAGGATCGTCGTGAAATGAAGGGGATGATGCCGAACGTGGCGCCGCATGCGGCTTGAGCTCCGATGGAGAAGAGGATCATTGCCAGGACAGCAATGGGAAGAGAATTGGCACGGCCTAGCCAGATACAGAAGACACCTCCTAAAGTTTGTAAGATCCATAGAACCCAAAGCCTGCCTCTCATGCCAAATAATTGGGCTGCTTTGTCAGAAGCGTAACCACCAAAGGGACGAGCAACAAGGTTTGCCATGCCAAAGGTGGCGGCAATTATCCCTGCTGTGTGTAGTTTGAGATTAAACCTGTTCATTGACATTGTAGTCGATTAATTTTACTCTTATTGTTTGATTTTTTTCTGTAAAGATATATGCATATATATTGTAGTTGTAGTATTTGACTTACCTGTCGTAAAAGTATTCAGCAATGACATTATCAGTTGACAATTCAACTCCCATGGAGTAGCCATAGAGAAGAACAAAGATCCAGGTCCTGTAATTTGTGACGGCATACCATAGCACCTGAAATGAAAGCATACTATTCTTTAGCAAAGAATTGACATGATGAAAATTGGCTTTATTTGGAAATATATATATATATATATATATATAATAATTAAACTTACTTTGCCGAATTTATCTTTTGCAACATCACCCTTCTTTTGCAGACTACTAAGGTTTCCATCAGGCAAGTCCTGGCCAAGTGTTAAGACCAAGATCCCCATGATGATATGAAGGCATCCAGGAATGAAGAAAGCGATTCTCCAGGCAGTGAATGGTGTAGATCCAAGTCGTCGAATGATATCATAAACTAAGGGCATCAAAAGCTGAGTTGCACCTCCTCCCATGTTACCCCATCCCGCTGCTGTTCCATTGACCAGCCCTATAATCTTGCTGTTAAACATTGTGCTCATCCAGTATTGGCAGGACACGAATGTAGCAAGGGAGAATCCGATCATAAACCGAACTGCGATATAACCTCCGCTGTCCGAAACAAACGACATGCAAAAGACGGTTGGAGCCGATAACATGATCAAAAAGGCGCAACCGTAACGAGGTCCCAAAAGGTCACAAACGGCGCCCATTACTAGCCTTGAAAATATACTTCCCGAAACAGAAGCAACGCCAGCATTCCCAATATCTTGTTTCTTTAAGTTTAGATTGTCACGGATGATGGGGACAAGGGGTGCTGCAGCAAAAGTGGAGACGAAGCAAGTGAAGAAGGAGATCCAGGACAAGTGAAAAGTCCTCATGTGGGGATTAGCAAAAGAGAAAAGCTTGAACACTTTAGCTTTGTGCTCAGAATCCACTGGTAAGTCGAATTTAGCTGTTGTATCAGTTGGAACCATAGGTGAAGCTACTGATAATGCAAAAGTTGGTTCTCTTCCAGTAACTCCATGCATGGAGCTTCCTGGGGATCCCTCAATGTCACTCATTTTCTTCTTCTTTTTTCTAGGGAAAGTCTTGAAAAGAAAGCTGGTTCTGCTTCGTGGAATTGTTGTTTGGATTAAAGGAAACGTGGGTGGTATTTATACATGATTGGCGTTGACATTTTAGGAGCTGTTTAAAGAGCTAATGGAGATTCCCAACAGTTAAGAATCCTCTTCGCCGCATCAGCAATAGAAAAGTCTCGTCGTATATGGCAAAGGATCAATTAGACAAGTATTAAGAGCTAACCAGTTGCTTAATTAATCAACAATAATCAATGATGATTACATCATTTTTCAAGTTGTTATATGGTGGAGAGAACATTATAATTAACATTCACCCTGGAAGAGATGGAGTGCGTTGGAGTGAAAGGGCAAAGTTGCTACATAGAATACAAATTGATTAAGATGTGGTTTCGTCATTTGTGGTCCTGCTGAAATTTAAACTAGTAAACTGGGAAGATTCTGACCTTAACATAAGGAATTTATCATAATTTTGTATATATGGTTTAAAGCAAGAATCTGAGTACTTTTGATTCTGTAATTTTTAATTTCTTTTCATAGATATTTGAATATAAACACAGAGATATTTTTGGTTAAAATATATTTATCAACTGAATGATGGTTTGCTGAATACAGGAAGAAAATGAAATTCATGGTAGTCATAAAACCTTTTGACTTCCAAAATATCTTGCCATAGGAGTATTTTTTGATAGAGGTTCTTAAATATATATAATAAGCTAAAATTTTGGTTTAAATTTATTTGTTAAATAAAACTGGGTAAAGATTTGAAATTAAAGAAATTTAGGGTTTCATAATTCTTACTTAACTCATATTACGAAATACTCAATTGGTTTATCAAATTCATCATGTTCATTTTACCAACTTAAATCATTGTTTTATATTGAGATTTGGTAATATTTTTTTTACTCGACGTTTCATTGATTTCTTATTTGCTTTTTATTCCACCTGTTAACAACTCCACAACCATCACACTTCCTTCAAAATATCAATCTACAACTTATTGCTAATAATTCTAGTCTTTGACTTCTACTTTTCTTTTCTTTTCTTTTTTCTTTTTCTCCTTGAGATTATATATATATATTACTCAAGATTAACCGGTTTTATCTTTGTTTTGTTATGTAATAATTTTTTATTTAATAATCTCATTATAGGTTCTGATCATATCTGTTTTTTTTGATACAATACTTCGAACTACCCATAGTTCCTCCCCAACTCATAAATAGGAAGATAATACATCTCAGCCCATTCAAACCCACGTCCTACTGCATTGGCAACAATGCCCATGCCAATCGAGCTAAGACTCAATCGGCTGTTATATAATAATTTTTAAGAGATAACATTTTAAGTGTATTTAATTTTAAAAATTGTAACCTTTTACACGGTATTTTGAGGTCTCAACATAAGATTCCCCCATTTGGATATCAAATATTCCATTAATAATGCAACACTTCAGATGACTTCGTCCTTATTTTTAATGACTTTGATTCATTTTACCTAAATCAAAATGAATACGTAATAAAAACTAATGAATCAAATTCTCTAATTCTTTGATATTTCTTCAAATAGCATTTCAACTATATTTATTTATTATTATAAATTAAGAAAAATAATATTTAATTTATTCTATTACTTTTATAATAATCTACTTTTTTAATTATTTTGATCAAATTTACCCTTAAACCATAATAAATAACATGTTTTAGGGATCAAAAGTAGTCTCAATTCCAATTTATTTATTTGAGAGAAGATACATGAAATTAATTTGCTAGAAAATGAAATTATTTATATGTATATTAAGAATAATTTAATAAAATATATTTCTAAATAATTTTATATTCTATTCAGGTATTAATACAATCTTACAATTAGAGATCAAATTTAAGGGATGACGCTAAGCAAACCAAGTTGTTTCCCAGAACAAGTGGAAGTAGAGGCTTACCTCATAGTCTCCCGAGGGAACATATTTGTTTATGATTATTTGACCAAAGGGAGAGAAGCCCGGCAGATCCTACATAAATATGTTTGACCAAGTTATAATTAGGTAAATAAATTCTCAAAACAGGAACAATAATGCTTTAATCCAAATGTGAAAGGATACATGTCCAACACTACTTGACCTAGCTTCCCAATGAAGTAGCTTTATGTAACCCTGCCAAGCTTCTGCAAAATTCAACGCCTTGCCATTTGCATATCAAATCATTTGAACAAAATTTTTATTTCAATCTCCGAAGTCAAATCATTTGCTATTAAGGGAAATATAATGACAAAAAGGAAGTTGAAAAATGTTTCTTCGTTTTAAAAAAAGCCCACAATCTCATACTTGTGCTTAGGTCAACTGGTTTTTGTAATTTCTTTTGCTCTTAATATTGCATCAACTGGAGTTTTCTTTTCTCCTCATGGTTTATCGATGCAGACAGAAAGTCTATGATATAGCTCATTGTTTACCCTTTCACAGGCTCTGAGAGTTTGTTTGGGGAGTATTATTTTATGACTTAGTTTTTGTTTGCATCTTTCTTTAAGAACTAGTGTTTAATAATATTCCACAATAGGGCTTCTAGCAGTTGAAATTAGAGGGTATAAATTTAATATATATATATATATATATAAATAAATAAATAAACACATTTGAGACACTGTGCTGATCATGGCTTAATAGGATAAGATGGAAGATATTAATGTGGCGTTTATATTAATAAAAGCTCCATTAATAGATGTTTAATTGAAGAGTGTGAGATTGCTTTGTAGGAAATGGATAAAGGTTGCTAGATTTTATGTCTATCCATATATTAATACACATTATTGGAAAAGATTTAATAAATCCGAAATTTTCCTACAAGTTTTTAGATAAATGAAGGTTTTATGGGCTAAAATTTTATGTGGAATTCGGTATTGGTATCCACAACTCCTTTATTACTCCATCGAATTAAGTTTGTGTTACAAACATTTAGCTACAAGCAAGGATGATTGGAACATCCTCTTTAAACCAAGACCATGGATTATAGCCGCATTAAAGGAAAACAAAAGAATCCGGGTTTAATGATGTAATTTCATCAATTAGCTAGGCATTGCAAGTAAGGTGTTGATGATGAGAATCCAGCTCAAGTTTATGTCGAGGAGCCACAAAGTATGAGGTATATGATTCATATAATAACATCACGCAGAGATGTCATTTGACTTATGCATTTCCCAAATAATATACATGTGGGAACATTGTTTGGTTTTAGTACACCAAGTACATCTCAAATGCATATCGTCAACTAACAAATAAATATATTTTGACCAAACGATTGCCGGTTGTCACTTGATTGTGGTTTAGTAATGACATAATTGAGCTTATCACAATTTGGGGCCACCATTAACTTCGGTGATTTTTATCTATTTTTGACGAGTACAATTTGTGTTTAGAATACAAGCCAAAAGAGCCATTTTGGATCAATACTATTTCTAATTTAAAAGCTAGTTTGTATTATATTTCATAAATTTAGAATCAATGTTATCTTTTTCCATTCCCAATAGGAGAATGACAAATCAGAATTTTCTTCCTGAAAAAATTCAAATCTAACTAAAAATGTTGAAAATCAGGAAGAAAATTCTGATTTGTTATTCTCTTATTGGGAAAGGATAGGAATGACACGAAATCACAGTTGCATATAATCATTTCACTATCTTTTAGGATTTTATTATATTTAATATTTTATATTATTTCTATAGAGGTAAGTTGGAATACAACTCTTCTTTTAGAGTTTATGTTTTCGGATTCAATAAAATTTTGGCATTATTTTTTAGCTAATTTTAATACAACTATGAGATTTGAAAATACTTCATTTGATTACTATTTGAATAATATGATGAAAAACTTATTTATTACATAAGAAAATAAAAGATAGTTAGTACAAATATAAAGTTGAAATTAGAAAGATGAGCAACGAGTCTTGTAAAAATAATACATTTTTCAAAATAAGTCATGAGAGTGGCTAAATATTACTAATCAAATTAGTTTATTGCTAACTCATACACCAAAACATGTGTAAAAAGACATATTTGTAAGGAAAGTGTTGGGTATTTAGAATAGTATAGCAAATTGATTTGTAATTGCTTTCTAATAATCATAATTGTTTTTTATTCTAATAATTACAACAATGTCTTTAAAACATAAAGCGAAGTTGTTGAATTATTTTTACAATTAATTTACTGGTGGTTTGAAATTGTTATTCAATCTGTGATGAATTTCGACATCTAAAGATGAAAATACTGAAAATCTCATCTTGAGTTTATTCTAAATTATTTCGAAATATTACTCTTTCTATTTATTATTTTTGTAATAACTTAATTCCTTTTTATTTTTTACGTCGGACTGAAAAATCTTGGGCAAGACTTCACCCACGACAGCTCTGGTCATCAAGTATTTTACTTTTCTTTTATTCAATCTCCATAAGATCCGGTCTCAGTACATTTAAATTGGTGAATTCGACAACTATGGCACGCATGCCCATCAAAATGAATGATCCCTTTGATTAAATGCCCCACAAATACAAGAGCTTTTAGTACCTTACTTAGGCAGCTAACAAGCTCACAACACCACACATACCAGTCTAAAAGAATAAAGAGAGCTTTATATATATATATATATATATATGTAGAACAACTCTAAATGTAATCGATAAGTGTTGACTTAAGGTTCAATGGAAAACCTCCAAGCCATCAACTGCTCCGAAACCAATAAATACTTCTTTCTGCTATTTCTGTATTCGAATCTATTGCAACTAATTGCATCACAAAGGCAAACAACCAACCCAATCAAGGTCTACTCTTGATTCATGCATTAAGTATTGCTACTTCCCCTTCTTGGAACTGGTTTGTATAGCACAACAGTAACATATTTTGCACGAAAGCGTTGAGTGAACCCAAGTGCCACCACAGATCTTGGTGGTTCTCGGTTTTCAATGTAAAGATGATTTAGAATCACGTTTTCAGGCAAGGGAAGATTCCCGGATGTGTTCACGCTAGCAGGGTACCTAAGCAAGGTACGATGCAGGTGAGGAGGGACAACTGGTGGGTCACGTGCTTCATCTTCGTTCCCAGGGTATACATTATTATAACTTGAATCTGGTGATCTTGGCACTTCAAACCCCATGACAGTTGCTTCATCCTGTACAAAACACTGCATGTTCAAAACTATGCAATTTTTTTAATGGTCTAGAGAATCACCAAGACTCAATGACTTACTTTATCTTCACCGTATTGGTTGTTCATACTGAGAGATGACACCAGAGGGTAACTCGCCTAAATCATAACACAAGTAACCCTGAAACAAAGCCAATGTTCCTACTCTAAGTATTTCAAAGTCTAACAAAGCAACAGGTAAAATTAACAACTGAAGAAATATACACACACTTGGGATTTGACAAAGAAAAAACAATCATTAAACCATAATTCAACAAAGCCCCATTCAAAACTAGAACAAGCCATACTAGAACATTACTGTCTAGACGAAACTTTGCCACAGGCCAATTAAGCCCCATCGCTTTGCAGACAATAATATATAAAAGATGAGGCAGCTCTTCTGCCTTAATTTCATCTAGTCCAAGTACAGGACACAGATAGTGCATGATCTGATAACCACAATTAGCATTGATGGATTCTTAAACAAGTGCCATAACATCTAAATTTGAGAATCCAGTATTCTACGAGCACCAATCAGCCTAGGTTTCCTTCTTCATGAAGAAGAAAGATTACTAGTAGTTAAGCCAGGCCATAAATGAAGACATGAGTCGAACCACACATCAATAGAACACTCAACAAATGACCTACTATGAATAACAAGTGCAGAAGACAGCAAACTAAGCTGGACAACCTTGTAAAAGAATGGAGCAGGTGAACTCAGATGACAGCTGCAAAACATATTGCTGAGAAAATGGAAAACAAAAACAAGGCATAGTTCATTAAGACCAGCAGAAATGAGATAAGCACACTAGTTCCAACTTTGTAACAACATGGGGGAAGGAGGGAGGAGGATGAATCGTATCTGGCAGATAGATATAAAAATCAAGTATCTTAAATTTTCTGATAAATTCAAAGAAAAAAACGTTTAGAAAGTATGAGTAAAGCATCTTTTGCTTGCCCACAGGTCAATAACAAGGGTAACACTCGCACAGAAGAATCTTGTTTTTCAGTAAAATGTTCGTATAACTGACATTCAGATGTTTTTTACAGGGCCAAGTTAACACTCACCAGCAAACTAATACCTCAATTCCTACAGGTAGATCCCTGTCTATCAATCGATGCCTTGTCTTTATGCAGAAAAGATGTGCCTATAAGGTCTTCTAAAGTGGAAATGTTCCACAAAATGGCACAAATAACTCTACGTACATTTCAAAGATCTTTCTTTTACCAATAAATAAAACCGTCTCACGTAAAAACATTAGAAAAAATTGTTGTTTGTGAGGGAAGAACTCTGTGATAAACCGAAGGATCGTGCAATTCTATACTGAAGATTTAATTTATCACAAAGGTCAGGTGAGGCTATTGTGTCAAACAGCCAAAAACCCTCAGTCCTATTCAATTCCATAACATAATGGGCAATAAAACCCCCAGAATTCTGCTGAAATTCATTTCTAAACGTGGTCTTACTCACTCTTTTAGGGATTCTCTAGCCAAATGCCCCTAACTACGCTAGAATTCATTACAATATCCAATCTTTATAACAAGAGTGACCATAACATAGAGCATATAAAATATCTTCAAAGCACACAATGCAAAGCTAAAAAGAATAAACAAAATCCTTGCAGAAATTACAGACCAACTCTAAGAGCAATATAAAAGCCAGGGGAATTATTTGTTAACTAACACTGACCCGATTTGATAGCGGCCCAATCGCCTTCAATCACCAGAACTCCAGCTTTCAACACCCAAGTTTTTCCTTAAAAAAAACCAAACTTTAACCCAAAATAATTGAATATTTTTCCACTGTCATCCAGCTTAGCTGCAAAAATAAAAGCAAACCCAGATCAAATTAAATGCAGCAGGTTAAAATCTTAGCCCTCAAATAAAAACATTTCAAACCCCAAGGATTCACTGGAAACCTGAGCTAAAAACTTGAAGAAAGAGAAATAGAAAGCAACCGACGTTGGAAAATTAAGAGACAAAAAGAAATTTAATACAAAGAAGGATTTGTGGCTTACCCTATGAAGAAGAAAAATTTCCAGAATAAAGTAAAGGGGGTAAAAATAGGCAACAGTTGGAGAAGAAGCCAAAATAAGAGTGGTAGGGGAATCCGCCACAAGAGTCTGCTATGAAAAATATGTTTGATTAAAAACATCAACGATAATATACTAAATAAATGAAAAGAATAATTAATTAACCTTTTTAATTTAGAGGCTATGCCATCTCAACAAAATATAAGAAGTTAAAAAGGAGAAATTTTTTTGAGGCAGAAACAAAAATACAAAATTCAGGGCCGAGCTTTTGCCTGACGAGACACGACCATGCACCATTACTATTACTTTGTTTTACTTTCATAAATTTTTGCTTCCTAATTGCCCCTCTCTTCTCAAAATAACCAAATTTCTTTTAATAAAAATTTATAAAGGATAAACTACATATTTCGAAAAAAAATTCATTTATGGATTTCTTTTGGGTAAACAATTAAAATAGTTATTTTTGTTTACCTCAACTTGTATTTTAGTTATTTATATTTAAAATGTTACATTTTAGTTACTTATATTATCAAATTGTAACATTTTAGTCACTGAGCCGTTAATCGCGGTTAACGGTGTAACAGTAAACTGATATGGCATGTTAAATCATCATTTCAAACAAAATTTTAGATTAATTTATACAAATCGATCCTCATATTTTTTTCATTTTATGTAATTTAAATTTTTTTCTTTTATGTTCTTTTAACCTTCTTTTTTTTCTTTACTTTCCATTTTCTTATTCTAATAGTCCTACCCGAACCAGCAACAACAACTACTTAAAAGATCATAGAACTTCCATTAAAACCCCATTTACAGACAGTTTACCAACATATCAATTTCATGCGACCCCATACAAGGCCTTCCACTCACACTCTATTTTTCTTATGCCTTATAATATCCTTATTCTTTAAAATTTTCAACATCTAGAGTTATAGAACTTACAGGAGATTGAAACATTCATTGATTAAACCAAAAATCTTAGTTTTTGGTCTTAACGAAGAAGAATAAATTGTTTATGTTTAGGAAGAAGAACCAGAACGTAGAATAGATGGAAAGAAAGATTATCTGAAATGTTCCCTACCAAAATCAAGAAAAATACAAAAAGGAAATTTGAATACAGATATTGTTTGACTAGTAAAGTCTATTCAGTTGACTCTTAACCAATCTCATTACAAGACCCGCTTGCACAATGTTTGAGCAAATCAAGCGTATCATACCCCTGGCAGTAATTCGTATGTGGCGTGGTCTTAAAGACACTTTATTCTCCTACAACTTTCTCTTATATACTTAGTAGGCACTTCATGCTTAGCCAAAACTCTGAGGTGTACTATTCATTTGTCGTACTCTTTCTTTAAATGAAGAATACCTCGAGATGAAATCCTTAGATACTTCCACAGGCGGATACTTTATGCACCAAACTTTAGTTTGCCAAAAGTCTGTAAAATGGTAGACTATGCTACCATAGTGCGCCAATACAGGTAACATGCATGCCTACTTGCTTTTTTTCTCGAATCCACCAATGTTGGGGTGTGACAAAATGTATTTGATTTAGTTAATTAATAAGTATTTAGATTAATGTTTGGCTACCATTAGTTCATATTAATTAGGAAAGAAACGAGATTCTAATTGAGTGAATCAATTAGCCATCCTCATTTTTAATATCTATGAACCATTCACTAGCCATTACAATCAAGTTAACAAAAAGTCGAAGGAAGATGAGAAATCTTAAAAATAGGGGAAGACAAAAGGTACAAATGCTTAATCAAAATTCTGAAAAGAAAATTACTTGTATAGTGAAGACACTTAAAGCCATACGATGTTAGAAGACTGCATAATAAGATGCTCAAATTTGCCATATTCATTTCAAATTTAATTTCTTAGGGTGTGTTTGGTTGAGTGAAAAAGTGGAGGGATGGAAGAAGGGAGAGGAAAAGTGGAAAGAAAATAAATTTTGAGTGTGCTTGGTTAGGAAGAAAAGCGAGAGAGAAAAAATAGGAGAGATGATGATTTATCCTAATACATAAAAACTAATTCTTCCAAATTGGAAAGATGAGAAAAGAGAAAATGAGAGAGATTTCTTAGTTCAAAATTATGTATTTTTCAAATGTTTTATTTTCTTTCCTTTCCTTTTTCAACTCTACCAAGCAATGTATGGAAAGAAAATTACTTTTTCTTTCCATTTTTCTATCTTTCCTAGGAAAGAAAAATTATGATTTCCATCCTTCTAGATTTTATCCCTTCAATTTTTCATCCTTCCAATTTTATTTTTGCTCTACCAAGCAAAGCCTTAGAGAATAGTTCATAAAAATCTCACTGGATAATCATTACAACTTGCCGAGGGATGATACATGAAAATCTCCCAATAGATAGCCCATGAAAATCTTTAAGGGTACAATTCATAAACATGCCTAAGGAAATAATACATTAAAACCCCTCAAGGGATAGTTCACAAAACCCCTCAAGAATACAATTTAATCACCCAGCCAACTTAATCAACTCTTTTCAAAAACAAGTCATGCCCTTACACTTACTTGAAATTCCTCACCTTCAAGAGATGTATATTGTTATATCGACCAACAAAAAAAATAAGGGCCTGAAGTAATCAATGAGTCACACGACCAAAACCTTAGCAGACACACATAATACAAAATAAGTAAGGCAATGCAACTTTGACAAAAGGCAAGTAGCAAGCTTAAAAGAAAGATACTAGCAAAGGATTGGAACAGGCACAAGCACGACCACTGGTCCCCTCTAAGCCCTAGATCACATCCCTATGTATAAGGTAAGAAAGAAGCCCGAGGCTAAGGTAAGAACCATGTGCTCAATCAAAATACCTTTAACAAAAGACTTAGAAAAGGGCCTCTAAATCAAACATTGATTAAAGCATTGGAAAGTGTCACAGAGCAAAAGGTTCAGTGATCCTATAATTTACTTTCGACTTGTAGGAATTCAGGAACACTGGAGTCCATCTCAAAACTCTATCTTTCTTAGAATGATTGAAATAAGACATCTTTTTAGTGACACATGCTCGTCCTATTGCTCCTCTCATGTTAAAATAAAGGAATAATATACATTTTGCCCTCTAATTTGTCCACTTGTACCTACTTGGTACCTAAATTTTTTTCTACCTAACTAATACATTAACTTAAATTTCGTTATACACTTCAGTACCTCCATAGTAATGCCATTAAAGTTTGTTGACATAGCACTGACAACTAATATAAAAATACTTATGACGACATCATATCATAACACGTATCGTCTTTTTATTGATTGCTAGTGTCACGTTAAGAGTTTTTAAAGGCATTACTGTAGAGTTGTAGAGATACGTGACATAATCCAAATTCAAGTAACTGAAGTAAAAAGAAGAAAAGAAAAAGAAAAAAATGTTTAGTGCTAACTAAGCACAAGTGGAAAAGTATATTAACCCTGAAATAAAAGAATAAACCTATTCATTTTCCATTTTTTCTGCCGAACGTTTCTCATGACTTGGCCAAACTCCAATGTTTCATTTCTCCCTTTCCTGTCTATATATAGTCTCCTTTGATATAAACCCTATACATGTAATATATTCTCTTCTATTTCGTGGATATTAGGATAGATGGACAGTCGTTGTTTGCAGGTGTAGCATCTTCAAGATTCACATGCAAATGCACGGTGGTGAATGGTAATTATAGTAACGTACTCTCTTCAACCCCCCGCTCCCCTTTCTTCTCTTCCTAATTTCATTCCCAAAGTTCCTTGAAAGTGAGAATCTTGATGATGCTGCATCGGCAATAAATTAACGACTATACAAAAGAAACGGAAAACAAATGGATTCTCTCTCGGTTTCAAAGTAGTTTGCCATCTAAAGTTTCTACTATATCATAAAATCAACAAAAACAAGATGATTCTTACTATGTCTGCTTGTTTTTCTATTGTTATCGGGTGCGTATAGTATGATGTACATGTACTCTTACATCTATCTTAACTTCATGGGGTATTCTTCTATAAAGGGTATTTTTTTCTGTTTAGCACTTTGCAGTGGTAAGGTAACCATAAGGTACACGCCAAAGACTTTGGCTTGCAGATCAATGGTTATTCTTATGAACCAAATATCCTTCTGTAGTGGAAATGGGTACTTTTTCATGGAGAAGAGACTTTGCCTCGATGTAACAAAGAAACTATTCACCTTCTTATTGTGTTTATCTTTGCTTGCTGTTATTTAAACAAATTAGATCCATTCTTATAGTTTGCATATCTTTGATTTTTAACATTTTCGTCGTGGATTTTTGCTTGTGGGATTGCAGATTATATGCAAAGGAGCAACTTTTCCATATTGGACTGATGAGCCTCAAGAAAGGAGAGAGAAATGGGATTTTTAAGATTTGTTTCTTTATGGGATTTGATGATATCAGCTAACTAGCTTACTTCAAGTTATTGGTTCTTAGCACCATCTTTGTCTTCATTAGAAAAAGATTCAAAGATTGATGCTTTATTTTTCAAAAAGGAAGAAAAAGACACTTGTGGACGTTCTAATTTCAAGTGGTTTGTCTGCAGAATTAGTTGAAAACTGGAACCGTTGATCTGCGAAACTTCCATGTGGAAGATCAGAGATGGTGTTGGGGAAACATGCCACATTGTCATTGCCATTGTTTTCTGTTTGATAGCCCTTTTGCATTAAATAATCACCCATCACCCATATTTATTGGTGGACCAAAACCAAACACACCAGAAGCCGATGCCTGCAACTCGGTCCTTCAAACCAAAATTACCTAAAATGCGGCTCCATTCAGTACAAGTACAAGGAACGAATATGGGAACACAAATTATTAATTGTTTCTAACCTAAGTAATTTTATTTGTATCATTTTATAACAACGAATATGATTTTTTGGTTTATTTAATGGGACTAAATACGATTTATATATTTTTTTATAATTTATAATATATATTTACATTTAATTAGTAATATAAATGTATTGATAAAAGGATTAATTTTTATGAATGTAATTATAAAAATTATAATATTTTAAATAAAATAGTCAAAAATAGAAATAAAATAATTTTGCTTTAAAAATTTAAAGATAATTTTATTGTACATAAATTAAAGAAATTTTTAAATGAAATAATTACTTTTTTAAAATTGTAATGATAAAACAATTACCAGAGCTCTTTTTTCATCATCCTCGTCTTTTTAGTGTTCTGATTTGCAAATTTTTTAGATTTCTTCAATCTTCACTAAAACGCTCAGCCAATCAATTTGGATTATCGGCAATCCATGATTGGGATTCAGTGATCCAAAACCAACAATGCCAAAGATTTGACAATTTAGGTGTTCTCTAACTTTCTCTCTTTGTGAAAACTATTCTTATTAAAATTCTGAGGTTGGTTATTCACTCATGAAATTTTTACAAAATTATAGATATCTATGTGTCTCTTTTACTTTTCAAAATGGTTAATTTGGACCACTAATTAAATGATAAACTCTTATAAAGATATGGAACACCTTTACTAGTAAGCAAGTGTACCAATTTAGGAAAAATATGGTGGACTCTATTTCTTTTTGAAGAAGCCAAGAAAATAGTAGCACTATATATAACTCTTTTTTTAGTTCAAAAGGATTTTTTTATTTATACGATCTTACAATCAAAGATAGAGAACCATAAAGGTCTTGTACTGTACAATGGGAAAACCCTTTAGCAATACATATAAAAAAACAATATGATAACTTGACTAAAACTCAAGCCATACCGAGGAAAAATCACTTGACAAGAACCCATTGGAACAAAAGAAATGCAACCAAAACATGAACATCACAAACACAAGCCTCTTTAGTGGGCTTCAACCACCAAATCAAAACTCCCCAAATTGATACGTTGTATCCAATAATAATGCATTGTTCTTCCCATTCGTGACTCCAACAAGGCTTCATAGATTGATAAAAATCATGAAACTAGATGTAGGCAAAAGTGAGCTACCACAAACTCTAAAAAGGGGGTCTCCGCTAACTGAGGCAACCAAATCAATATTGACTCAAGAAAGATTTATTTTTCCAAAAAAAAAGGACTTCATCATGCTAAAAAATGATGGAAGGCTAGCAAATGAGGGAGCAAGATCTAGTAAAAGCCAAGAAAGGGAAATGGTGGGGGGAGATGGAACAAACAATAATGAAAAAAGAAAGGGAGAGAGGATGGGTGAAAGTGAAAGAGAGATTGAAAAGGAAGAAGGAAGAATAAAGAAAGAGAGAAAGGGGGGAGGAAGGGGTTGGTGACTGATGTTGTAGAATCAAAAGTTAGTTAAAATTTGTTAATAAGAGATAATGAAATAGTGAGTTTTGGTTATGAAGTGGATTAAATGAAATGAAGTGTTTCATTGAGTTATTAGACCAACATGAGAAAAGGCTATAGGAATTAAGGAAATATTCAGAAAATTCTCAGGTCTTTCTTCTCTCTTTTCTCTCTCATTTTCCCCTTCTTTTGTTGTTAATTCTTTCTATTGTAACCAAGGTATTAGAGCCTCTCAATTCTCCATGGTGGGTGATGGTGTTACCACTTGTTCTCAGAAATAGGTGAGTCAATTGCAACAAGAACTTTCTAAATTGCAAACTGACTTGGATAGAAAGTTGGAAACACATTTGGCAAGTTTCTAGGAAGACTTTTAAGTAGAACTTAAACTAAGATGAAAGCTCTTTTTGAGCAATATTTGGGAAACCGGGTCCTTTAAATAAGGGAAAATGTATTCTTAGGATGCTTTACTAGGGTTTTCTCCTATTAGTACTATTGCTCATGCATCTTTCATTCCTTTAGACGAGATGGGATCTAGTTCGATTCAAGGGGGCATAGTAGTTGGCAGCCCTTACGTTTTTAAGCTGAATTGTCCCAAGTTCGATAGATCTAATTTTCAAGGTTGGTGGGCCAAGATGGAGCAATACTTTGAAGGGGAAAGGGTCCCTGATACTACTAAAATCTAGTTTGAATATACAAGTTGAATAAACGAGCATAATCAAGGTCAAACTCCAGTAGCTTGATTGTATCTCGAGCTTAGAAAATTATACTTTATCTAGCTCAAGTTGAATATCAAGCCTCAAGTTCTGAATTGAGCTCAAGCTCGAGCTTACCACTAGTCAAGCTTGGTTTAGCTCAATTACATTCCTACCTTCATTTTCAATTGTAGTCCTAAAAATATTCGAATTTGGTAAATTTTGAATTCAACTTGAAAAAACTCAAATTTTTGGTTTGATAAATTTTTTATTTAACTCGTACTCAAACTATCAAACTAGCTAAATTTAAATATTTTAATATTTTATTCGAGCAACTTGAGCGAGCCTAATCCAACTTGTTTAACCTTAATTTATTTTCATCTTCCTCTTTTCCTTCCCACTTTTGTTGTTTACTTTTCTTTCCCATCTCACTTTCTCTTTTCCATTGGCAGGTAAATGCATTTATTTCTTTCTTTCTTTTTTCTTTTTTGGTTAAAAAGTTTTTTTTTCTTGAAATTTCATCATCAACTCCATTTTCTTTTTCCTTTTTTTGCTTGTAAACCTCTATTTCATTTTAAATATTTTTTTATACTTTCAAACACGAATTTTTTGTTTATAATTTTTTGGGGGCAAAACACTAAAAAAATCCCAATTTTTAAAAAATTTACCGAAATGGACCCGGTAATAAATTAATTACTGGATTGGCCCAATTCCCCAAAAGCACATCCACGTCAGCGCGATGTCAGGGGACGTGGCAGGAAAACGTTTTCTCAAGAAAGCGTTTTGCCTACGTGGCAACAAAGCGCACCCTCAAGGACGCGTTTTCCTGCCACGTAAGCGCTCCCCTGGGGACACGTTTTGGCCATGCGTGAACAGTAGCAACGGCTACTTTTTTTACCGTTGGTGACCCCCACAACGGTAAAAAAAAACTATAAAACCCCCCACCCTTTTATTTTTTTCACAAATAAACCCTTTCTCTAATTTCCTCTCAATTTCCTCTCAATTTGCTCTCAATTTCCTCTCAAATTTCTCTCAAATCCCTATTTAAAAGAGCTTTAATTTTTTAATTATTTTTAAAAAATTTAAATTTTATTTTTTAAAATTTTTGTTTAAATAGTAAAAATTTATACGAATTTAGCAATGGCCGGAGAATTGATTCGTCTTGATGACAAGCACATATCCGTCGAACAAATGAAAATGGTAAGTGTTAAAATTAATTTTAAATTTTATTTAAATTTTTTTTATTTATGCAATTTTAAATAATTATTAATTTATTATTTGTTATAAAAGTCTGTAGATCGGATATTGCAATGCTATATCCGTAATATGCATGGTCCACTGTCACCGTTGGTAGAGAATTACCTGCGGGAAGCGGGTTTTTGGCACGTGACGACGATAGGCCGAGGATGCAAGTTGGACCCGAAACTTATCAGTGCGTTGATTGAGAGGTGGAGACCCGAGACGCACACATTTCATCTTCCGTGTGGAGAGTGCACTATCACTTTGAAAGATGTGAATCTGCAATTAGGATTACCGGTGGACGGGTACCCAGTCACCAGGTCTCTTAAATCTGGTGATTGGGGAGCGTATGCTACGAGCTTTTGGGCGCTATTCCGGAGAATATTAACGGAGGTCGGATCGAGATGGGCTGGTTACGAGACACATTCCCGGATCCAGATGATGATTCAACCGAACTAGAAAGAATCTGATATGCTCAGGCATATATTCTTCAGATAATTAGAGGTTATCTGATGCCAGACCTGTCACGGAACCTCGTACATCTAAGATGGCTGCCGAAACTCATTGATTTTAGAGTAGCCGGTGAATTGAATTGGGGGTCGGCCGTGTTGGCAACACTGTACCGGGAGATGTGCGGGGCGACGCGATCGAATAAAGCGAAAATCGGAGGTTGTCTGTCACTACTGCAGTCATAGGCACGATTTCGTTTTCCATTTTTACGTCCTCGAATAGACCACCCATATACATTCTCACTCATAACGCGGTAAATTTTATATTAGATTTTACAATTATTATGTAGATTTAAATTATAATAGTATGCTAAAAATTTATTTAATTAGGTGGAACCATTCGGCAAGTTATGTTGGATTACCTAGCTGTCTTGAAGGTATACAGCTTCTATTAGACCAAAAGCCGGAAGCACAAGTAAGTATTAAATAAAATTGATATTTCCATCATGAGTTAGTCAATTGGTATTTAGTATTTAGTATTATGTATTATGTATTATGTATATAACTAATATTTCCATCATGTTCATATAGTTAGAATGGACACCATACGAGGATCCGGCAATTCGGGCAGTAATTCCAGATGAGTCTTCCAAAATCCAAACGCTTGGCACGTAAAAGTCGCGTTGGTCAACTATGCGACCGTGGAGATGCACCAGTCAGACAGAGTATTACGGCAATTTAGATTCCGACAAACAATTCTCGTGACACCTGAGGTGTTTGATGATCAGCACAAAATTGACCTACGGCAATTGCATACGGATTGACCGAGACTCTGGTCATACTACATCTAAATGTGGGAAGATCGATATGATTATATACCTACTCTGGAACCGATCATCGTTCTAGAGTTAGCGTGCGTGTCGAAATACATGTCATGGTTTAGGATCCATGGCAACCCGTATTTACTGTCAGCATAGGAGAGGCAGCGACAATTACGTGTCCAAAGGGAACGACGTGGCCCTTTAAATCCAAGATGAAGGGACGACGACGCAGGCCCATCAACGAGGCCCAAACATTCACCCGGCCCATCATCAGCAGCCATTCAATCACCAGACCCAGCAAGAGCACCAACACAGTCACCCGACCCAGCAGTTCAACCGACAATACCCACTGCACAGCCTTTTCAGATGATGTCAGGTGCGCATCATAACTCTTTTATGTATCCTAACCCTTATATGCTTCCTTTTTCGAGTCCTATGGCAGGTTGGAGTTCATGGCTCGAATCATCTCTATTTTTCGTTACGCCGAGTGGACCATCGATGTATAGGCCAGCGTCGCACGAGGGATCGCAAGAGGGGCCGTCGGAGAGCTCTTCTTTTTACCAATCCCCGTCACCGTATAGGTTTCAAACAGCTTCGTCGTTGGTGATACAAACACCTCCACAGTCACTATTCTATCAAGGTGGCTTATCGTCCCAACACCGACAACTAGATACCCTACCGGAGGAACCAGAATCCCCGCCGGAGCAACCACAACCTCTCCGGAAGCTGGACAAAGGAGGAATCCAGCGCGTAACCGTCGATGGCCGCCATGTGGCATTGAATCCGGCGGGCACGGAGATTGATTTTTATTTTAATATATTTGTACCAACATTTTGAATATTTTGATATTATTTGATGTAATAAAATAGAAATTCTTCTATATTATTTCATGTACTAAAATAGAAATTTACTTTTACATTTTTAATATAATATAAATTCTTTTAAATAAGGCAATATGTTGAATATTTGTTTTGAATACGTTGTTTTGAATAAAAAAACAGTTGCACTGTATTCTCCGATAAAAAAATAACACCATTCTCGGTGTGGCAAACCTCACCATCATAGTAAATAACAACACTAATACGTTCACTCATCTTCAATTTCTATCCTTTTTAGCCTCTCTAAATTTTTTTTGCTTTAACTTATACAATCTGAGGGAAAATTTTTCCTTATTTATAATCAATCGTTAAACTCAATTGATGGACCAATTAGATATATAAGAATATATAGATAACAATTTCGTATGATTGTGGACTGTTGTCCATGTATTCATGGCATGATTAAGACCCATCCAAAGTAATTGCCTAATTTCCAAGAAAAGAACAAAATTTACTTTGAAAGCAAAGAATTATTCTTGTAGAAATGCTTTACTTTGTTCAGAATTTTTTATGACATATAAACTTTAGTTTTAATTTAATTTGCCTTTTGTTTTAAAAAAAATTGGTTTTCGGATCAAATTCTTTGAGTATAACATATGCATTGAAATTTTTAACTATGATGTAAAATTAAGGCTAAAGGGTCTTTAAAGTCCCTCAAGTTTTTCCAAAAAAAAATCAATTTATTGTTATGATATACTTAGACTACTAATTGTAATTCTATAGAATGATTGAATTTACATTTAACTTACAATGTGGATAATTATTTAATTTGGATTATTTAGATGTAATAAACAAAATTGAAATTTGAAAAGAAGAAGAAATCATGAGTGGTAACTATTTCTTAGTTAGCAAAAGTAAAATACTTTATTTAAATATTAAAAATGATTGATATGAAAGAGAAGATAGTTGGCATCTTTTTATTCATTTTAATCTTCTTTCTATGTTTGAAACCTTCTTAACCATTCTTTTCTTTCTTTAGTGTTTTCACTCTTTCATTTCTTCTTTATTTTCTTCATTTCTTTTTGCTCTCCAAAAAGAAACCCATAATTTTGATTTGGATTTGATGGTTTGTTTGGATTTGTTTAAATCCATTCTTTTATTTCAATTTTTTTCTTATTTATAACTATTTCTTGGGGTACGCTAATCAATACTAGTTTTAATTTGCTAAAAATTAGGGAAAATATCAATGAATAGTGAATCCATGCGTCCACGTGGGAGCTTTTATCAGGAGCCACTATAGCAAAAGCGCGTCCACATGGGAGCTTTTTTCAGTACTTCTACTGACAAAGCATCTTGCTTAAAGCGTTTTTGACACTGTTTACTCAGAAACGTCAACTCGAAATTATTTTATCAGGAGCCATTGTACTAATTTTTAAAATTTTTAATTAAATTAGTAACCTTATGTAACACCCCTAACCCGTATTCGTCGCCGAATTAGGGTTACGAAGCATTACCTAACAAACACAACCATTTTTATAATCAAACTGATCACAAACATAGAAATTAAACCATTTTCGCATGACTATTTATATATTTTACAATCCAAATCTAACCAAAATATACTCAAACCTATACATGCCATAAGATCGAGTTCAAATTTTTAACAAAATACCAAAAGAAGTCGATAGTGTGATGACTATGTCGATGATCCCCGAGCTCGAACGCGTCTCCAAAATCTATAAAACAAATGAACAAGAACAATCAAAGTAAGCTTTTATAGCTTAGTAAGTTTATAGCATATCTAGAATACATATAAACGAACATATGAAAAATCATTATATGCTTATAATCAAGTTACGTACACAATCATTAATTGCATATACAAATTCCAAATATACTTATCATTTTCATTTCATGAATGCATATCTATGATCTTCCAAATACATATGTCAAAAGCTTATATTTTTAACTTATCAACTACATGAATCAAATGCACATTTATACTTCTAATCCACATGTGCCGATTTCATACATGTATATTCAACAATTTCATAGCAACCAATATATGTACTTACTCACTAAACACATAGATCCAAACATTTATAAGCTCATCGAATACATATAAATAAGTATTCATATATTTATTCATTATATATATAACCCAAAATCATTTATATATATATATCACATGCATATAATCACTTAATTTAACATATTCACTAAGACTTAGCCTCGCTAGGCTTATAGCTCGATTCGGATCACCAAGACGTAGCCTCGCTAGGTTTATAACCTGATTCAGATCATCGGCACGTAGCCTGCTAGGTTTATAACCTGATTCAGATCACCGGCACGTAGCCTGCTAGACTTAAAGTCTGAATTAATTCACTGGCACTACATCCGCTAAGCATCGAGCCTGAATACCACGGGTATGAAATTGGTCTTTCACAAAATTCTTTATAAGAAAATCTAGATATTCTTTATATCTCATATAAATCTTTTCAATAATTGTATCTCAGCAAGAATCGAATTATTATTCCAATCTTCGTAGCAAACATACATTTGAATAACATCTCTATAGTTCATATCATTAAATTCGGTTCATAGAACTCAATACCTGCATTCGAATATTATACATATTTTCTTCTATATTATAAGCTTCAACTTATAAAACTCAAAGCAAACATTAACTACATACATATAATTCATGTGATTAATTTCAACTTATCGAGTTCAATACATACATTCGCTAACATACATGTAATCTATTAAATTTCATCCAACTTATAAAATTCAGCATATATATATATTCGCTAAATATATATATAAATAGAATCTATGCAATTTATTTTAACTTATAAAACTCAAATATACATTAACTAATACATATATATACAACTCATACATTATATTTTAACTCATATACTTACACTTATACAAAATAACTATATATTTATATTATTACCTATTCGATATTTCCATATATATAAATATACTTAACATTTAAACCTTGAAATATGTTCAGAACTTATTCGAAAATATACATGTATATTCTTCAATTCCCACAGAGACATTCATTCAAAATTATTAAAGTGTATACAATATATACCATTAATCAAACTCAAAGATTATACTTATTTATACATATACATATTCGAAAATTAACACATATATATACATATAATTTCTTACTTATACTCAATATATATAAGTATTTATTCATATATATACATGCTTATTCAATCCAACTTATACCAATATTTGATACACATACATATATATACATCTTTATATATCTATTCAACATCATGTAAACATATATAACAAACAACATTAACTAAATTCAAACTTTATTCACATATATACATACCTATGTTCAATACATCACATACCTATATATATAGTTCCATATCTAAATTATTTACAAGGGCATTGATGTATATATATTTGTGTATTCATACTCATTCGAACCTAACACATATATATATACATAATTTTCATACTTTCCATTCGATTTATATACTTTTAAATTTTAACTCGACATAAATACATTTGATATTCATACATATAAACTAATTTAATAAAAATTAAATAGCTAATAGACTTACCTCGGACGATGAAAAATCGAAGTCGGACGATTATTCGACTAATTTGGCTTTTCCCCGATCTAACTCCAATTTCTTTGGTTTTCGATCTAAATATATTCAAAATAAGATAATTTATTTATTAACACATTCAATTTAATCCAAAAACACATAATTTGGCAAATTACTATTTTGCCCCTAATATTTTCACTTTTTGCAATTTACTCCCTATTGCATAAAACACAATTTATACAAAATTTGCCCATACCACACAAGGGCCGAATATTCATGGTTCTCATACAAGTCCACACATTGCATTTATTTCACATTTTAGTCCCCCAAAAATTTAATTTCACAATTTAGCCCTATTTACTCAATTTCACTAAAAATTCCAATACAAAACATATTAATCTATCACATATCTTTCATTTTTCATCATCAACTATCACAAAGTCTAAGCATTCATCAATGGCACATTTCAAAATCATCAATAATTCACAAAATTAAAACATGGGTTTTGAAGAACACAAAGCAACGATCTCTAAAACAAAAAAATCATCAAAAACCGAACAAAATCCATACCTTAATCAAAGCTTGAAAGTGCCGAGTGAAATAAGCTTTAAACCCTTTTATTTTCTCTCCAATTCGGCCAAAAGATGAAGAACATGGCATTTTAATTTGTTATATTATACATATATTAACCTTATTGTTAATTTACTATATTAACCTTTACTAATATATATATAAAACATATATAATAAGGTTACATTAGTCCTTTGCCATCCACTAACTTACATAGTGGGCTAATTGCATAATAAAACCTCTAAATTATAAAGACAACAACAATTAGGCACTTTCATATTTAACCACTACATTTTTATTTTACGCGATTTAATCCTTTTATTTAATCGACACTCAAACGCGTAAATTAAAGCACCGAAATTTTCACACTAGTAAATTCACACATAATAAACACAGAAAAAATATATAAAAATATTTTTCTAATTCAGATTTGTGGTCCCGAAACCACTATTCCGATTAGGGTCAAAACCGGGTTGTTACACCTTAAACCTTAATTTAATTGATTTTTTCTTAAAAAATAATAAACACGAAAACTAATCCAGTTCTGAAAAATTTATAATTAATTTAATTGACAAGCCCTAAACCCTAATCCCTTATTTATTTAATTTTTTTTCTCTAAAACCCTAAACTTTAAAACACCAAAACCCTAACCCTAACCCTAACCCTAAACCAAAAACCCACTACGCAGGAGACGCGGGCAAAATGCGTCCTTGAGGAAGCATTTTGCCTACTCGGACATAAAGCGCGCCCTTAAGGGAGCGATTTCTGTCCATGTAGGCAAAACGCTTCCTTAGGGACTCGTTTTCCTGCCACGTCCCCTAACATCGCGCTAACGAGGACGCGCTTTCGGTGAAATAGGGTCATTCCAATATATAATTATTTACCGGGCCCATTTCGATAATTTTTTAAAAAAAGGGCTTTTATATGTAATTTGCCCTTTTTTTGTTATACTATCTTTAAAATACGTTCATTATTTAAATAAAAAATATGTACATGAAATAAGCTCATACTCAATTAAGCTTAAATATATAAATTGAAGAAACAAATTTAATCAAGTTCTAGTTTAAATAACTCAATTATATTTCGAGTTCAATTCAAACTTAATTGAGCTCAAACTAAATATGAATCTCCAAATTTTAAATCTAGTTCAAACTTACCAAATTCAAACTCCAATCAATTTCATGATACCTTTAAATTCCAAAACATAAATTTGAGGAAATAGCTGTTTGTGAGAGAAATCATCAGCTCATTTGTTGACCTAGAAATTAATGTGTTATTGTGGCCCATGCATATTTTAATGTTTGTTATTAGACACTAAATTCCCATTGCTACCTACAGACATATTGACTGAGAAAGGCTCTATCCTTTGGATTTCACAGAACTGGAGGCTTTTTCTCTTTCAATCGTGATTTTGTTGCCATTATGGTGAGATTGACTCAGTAATGCACCAAAAGTTGGGTGGAGCTGGAAGTTTCAGTGAATGAACTGACGACCCCCTTGGACATTTATGCCCTTACACTTTTTCATTCTCTAAAATAATTATAGCGTATATATTTTTTATGGTTTAGTTGCAGAAGTGCTTGTTCTCTCTCTCCTCTCAATACTAAAAACAAGTTAATTACTCAATTCATTTAATTATATTTATAATTGAATAATTATAAAACAATTAGTTACTCGATTAAAATATTTATATAACATTACAAAAATTTAAATGTTAACATCTGTTCAAAAAAAGATTATTAATACATATATATGACTACACTATGAGATTAATGTAAATAATATTAAATAAAATATAAACATTCATATAATATATTATTATCGTTTTATTAATAAGATTGTTATTTGAATATAATTTTATTTTTAATTTTATAAATATCAATTAATTTAAAACTCACATTATTTCTATATATGTATATATATTTAGTTCAATGTTCTTAATGCTAATTTTCTATTACCACCTCACCGTCACAATTGCGTTTGAATCCAAATGGTTCTTCATTGTTGATTTGAATTTCACTACTGTAGTAACTAATCTCACCACCACCACTGTTTTTAATCTCATTCGGAACAATCTCACTGTCTATCAAAAGGAAGCCTAAGACTACCATATTTGGTGCCACCTGATCATGCCAACTTTATTAGTTTAATGCATCCCATTCCAAAAGACATTTGTAATATCGACATATAATATATATATAAGTTACTGAACTATTAATAAGTTTATTTTTCATTAATTCAACTTTAAAAAGTTATAAAATAGTCACTGGAGTATTCGAAAGCTCTTATTTAAGCCACTAGGCTGTTAAGATCGCTATTATAAGACCTTATATGTTCGCATTGCCTGCACCATTAGAAAGTTCACATTCCCCTTCTCTTCTATAATTTGTTTGTTTTTCATGAAACAGTTTTGGACGTCACCAATCTGCGAACTAAAATTGAAATAAATTTATTCTCCGATCTCTGACACTGACCATTAAATAAACTTAGATCTAAGGTATGTTCTTTTACTCGTCAACGGGTACTTATCCACTATACTAATCGTCAAATCGTCGCTTGAAGTTCACTAACCGAATTTTAGAAAAGAAATTAACAACCTAGTAACTTAAATAAAATCTTTTGAATAGCTCAACGACTTAAATAAAATTTTTGAATAGTTCAACAATGACTTTGTAACATTTTGAAATTGAGTGATCAAAACATTTACTTACTAATAATTTAGTGATATTCGGCGTAATTTAAGGATGGTCTTAATCAACGTTAACTATGTCTGTTTTTAACTTTGAATTATCTGATTTAAAGTCCTTAGCACCAGGCTGGCAAGTGAAAATATTTGGTGTTTCGATGGCGGCATTGCACCTTTTTCAAGCAGGACTTTAACCATTCTCACTCATCCTTCTTATAAACATTAATTCCAAAGCAGCACTGTTTGGAAATAAGGTCGACACTCCTTTTGCAATGTCAAAGTTTTCACAAACGAAGCCGTGAAATAAGCACGTTGTTTTGTTGCCATCTCTTCTTTTGACTAATCTATAACTTGCCTTTTGCCCATGTTTTCATGTCTCACTCAATCAGCTCACAAACACCCTCCTTTTTCTTTAACTAAATTTTGGTGGCATGTATTTTTTTTTAAAAGGAAAAAATAAACAAATGGGAAAGTGCAAATTGATGGCTAAAATGTCGACCTGCTGAAATTGTTGGTTGAAAATTTCATTTATATTTTATAGGAGTGTTATTTTTTACATTTATTTTAGTATATAGATTAGTAATAAATTAATTCAATTGGTAATATTTAATTATTCATGTGACTTATTTTTAACAAAGAGAGAGAATTTTTTTTTTACTTATTTTGAATATATCTTTTTTTTACAAGATTCTTTACATTTTTTAATTTCAGGTTTAAATTTAGAGTAAATTATCTAGTTGATCACTCAACTTTTAGGGTATTTTCATTTTAGTTACCCAACCGTTAAGTCTCTAACGACGGTTAATTATACACGTCACATTATGTTTACGCTTTTATTTTGGTCACCTAACTTCTAGGTCGTTTTCATTTTGGTCACCCAAAAAAATATCATTTTTAAAGTATTGGTTGGCGTAAAAAATTAAGAGTTAAAGTGAAAAAAGGTAAAAACTAAAATAATGCATTAAGAAATTGTCAAATTGTAATTGTTTAAAAAATTCAATATTGAATTTTAAATTTCAAAACATAAAATCAATTAAATAACTTGTTAAAAATTTTATCCCTTAATAATATTAATCGATTTAGTATTTTAATATTGTTAATCAAATTAATCTCCTTTTAAATTTTAAAATTTTATTTTATGTATCCATATTATTTTTAATTAAATCAAATCGATAACTCATAATTAATAATTTTTGTGAAACATAAAATTTCTTTTGATTATATAATCTCAAATCTTCCATACTTAGCTAAAAGCAAAAAAATTATTGCGATTAATAAATTAATTATTTGTTCTTCGTTTGGGTAAAAAATGATAAAAAATTTCTGAGTTTTGTTTGGCATGGAAGATAAAATTAATTCATTCAATTAATTGTAAAGATTTTTTTTTTTGCTTTTAGCTTAGTATGAAGGATTCAAAATCATATAATTAAAAGAAATTTGGGTTTCATATGCAATTATTAAAGATTATTTATTTGAGTTGATTTTGATTTGACATAAAGTAAAATTTTAAATTTTAAAAGGAGGCTAATTCAATTAATTTAATTAATTACAATATTATAGTAACAAATCGGTTGACACTATCAAGGGATAAAGTTTTTCAATAACTTATTTAATTGATTTTGATGTTTTGAAATTTAAAATTTCAATATTGAAAAAAAAAGAAATTTAGAACTTTCGGCAATGGAATAAATAAGTACAATTTGACAATTATTAAAGCATTATTTTAGTTTATGTTAACCAGTGAGATGAACAAGGGGAAAAGATAAGGGTTCGATGGAGAAGGAAGGAACAGAGATTGGAAGGAAGTCTCAATTCTCCCTGGAGAGATGGAAGATCAAGTGGGTTGTGCACGCAAGTCTATGAGCTATTTGCATTGCTCTTTTATAGTGGAGGACAAATTTGGCTACATATCTTAAGATTTTTGACGTGGAAATCTAATTTGATACCCTGGGCAATGACAGTGATGTGATATCTTAGAATGGGGCATGTTAGGGTGGCTAACAATTAATTACTCTGGGTTTTCACGTTGTTCTCATAAACCCTTGGCATTAGCACAGATGCATAGTTCGCCATGTTGAGGTTCATGAACTAACCATTGGTAAGTTACAAGGTCCGCTATACGAGGTCTACCATATGGGGTATAATAATTGCCTCCTTAGTTGAGTGAAGGTTATGATGAAGTGTATAATAAAGTGACCTTCGTGAACCTGGTGAAGAATTCGCAACACGGATGTCTGTGATGGAAGTGTCTTGAAGTTTATGATGAAGTGTTATACATTGTATAAGTATTCTCATTTTAAGCCTGAATATATGTAATTTTGAAACTATAATTTGAATTTTGAATAATTAAAACTTTTAAGCATATTAAATTTATGGGGAGGTTTTAAATACACGTTAATTTGAGTTTAATCATGAAGTTTGCAAAACTTGCAATGTGCTTCGTTGGTTGGATTTCTAATAAAACCATCTTTGTCTTTAATATTTAGATACATGTTTTGTGCATTGGTTGGATGGATTTTTTTGCGTATGGGTAATAGTGCGTGCACGATAACTTACCTAGGAAGTTTTGTGATAATCGAAGTGTTTTAGCCTTATTACAGTTTGTTTTCTAAGTTTTTGGGTTTCTACAATTCCTTTCTCATTTGTGTTCCTAGTGTAGTTCAGTTCTCTAGGTTTCAACTACTTTAATTCCCTTATATTGTTCTTTGGTTTTCCTTTTTATTGTTAGCAAAACATGGCCGCCAGATTGCTTAGCATTCTTATTCAAAGTAAGGAATTTGAGTATTCAACGTCTGTAAAGGAGATGTGGAAATTGTTGGAATGTAGTGGAATTACATGTTTTAATAATTTCATATATAGATTCGATATTTTAAAGGGAAAACACCAATTGAGTGATATGAATAATCGTAAAAGATAAAATTGTTGCTTTCTTTTGCCCTTATACATTTTTGAAGCAATGTTTCATTTGTCTCTACATATATTTTTTGTAGAATTGTTGAATTTATGTGATGTGGCTACTAGGCAATCAATGAGTTCCTTATGGTGGAATTTAATGGCATCTATAAATGTATTAAGAAGAATATACATTGTAACCCTTGCTAGTGAGAGTAATTAAAAAGGGTTTGTAATGTTCGCCACTCGAAAGGGAAGAAAGCTGTAGTAAATAACAAGCGAGGGATAAATATATTAAAATTGAGCAAACTTATGGGTAATTCCCTTTCCCTCTAGCCTGGGCTAAACCTTCCACTAAGAAGCACTTGGGATCCTCACTAGTTAAATGCAGTAAAAGAGGCTCAATTGGAAAGGCTGCAGACAAGTTCATCGATTAGATATGAGCAAGTTCACTACTTGAGGAACGCTTGGCGGTTCTACTTAATGGAGAAGAGTCTTAATAGTTGGGATGATGCAGACTTCAATACCCTCGATGAAGCTCAACTTGATGGGTTAAAACCATGTAATGAGGCTTGGTCATATGGGGATAATAGTGTAACAGTGAAGATTCACGTATATTTAAAATGATTAATTTATAGACTCGCAGATCAATTAAAGTTTCATGTATGATTATCTAAAGTAAAATGTTTAAAATAAAAATCTATTTAGATAATTATATAAATTTAATTTTAAAGGATTTGATCTGCTAATCTACTTGCAAGTTCCGTTGCAGGATATTTTATTTATTTATTTTAAATATATTTTATATCGAACCAAACTTGCACAATACCCTAAAATAGTAGATGATGTTAAAACCTAAAACTAAAAAAAGCTTAATCAAAGTTATACATCAATCAATTAAATGATGTATTTAAAAGAATTTAATATCTATGTTTACTCATGGTAGATGTGTGCCTGAGTCGGGTTAAATCAAAGATCAAATTTGAAAAAATTCAAGCTTGAATAAATGGGCCCACACTTCTAAAAAGCATGTATTATTGCTTAAAAATAATAAAACATATCATTTTATATTGATATTTATATGTATTTATAATTTAATTTTTAATTATTTTAAAATTTATTTAACTTAAATTCAAGCCGAGCTATATGTGGAAAAAAACATTTTTCCCAAAATCCGCTTTGTAACACCCCTAACCCATAACCGTCGCCGGAACAGGGTTATGGAGCATTACCGGAGTTTATAGATCAAATATAATTAAATTGTATCATTTACTATTCATATCCGAAATCATACATAATCAATCATATTGTCCCTTAAATGGACCCTCGAGGTCCAATTTATGCAATAGAAACAAGTTGGGAAAAAATCGAGAACTCAGAGAATTTTTCACAAAATTTCAAAATTTTTCTTAGGTGCAGTGGACACACGGCCAAGTGGCACACTCGTGTTTCAGGCCGTGTGGGCATTCGATGTGAGGCAGCACACGACTGTGTCCCAGCCCGTATTCATACCTGTGTAACTCTTTGAGTTGGGTCACGCGGCCATCTACACACCCGTGTGCTAGGCCATGTGGACAATTTAATTTTCAAAAATTAGGTGCAGGGGACACACTACCAAACCACACGCCTGTGCGCATGGCCATGTGTCACACACAACTGAGACACACGCCCATGTCTCTGCCAAGTGGCACACTCGTGTTTCAGGCCGTGTGGGCATTCGATGTGAGGCAGCACACGACTGTGTCCCAGCCCGTATTCATACCTGTGTAACTCTTTGAGTTGGGTCACGCGGCCATCTACACACCCGTGTGCTAGGCCATGTGGACAATTTAATTTTCAAAAATTAGGTGCAGGGGACACACTACCAAACCACACGCCTGTGCGCATGGCCATGTGTCACACACAACTGAGACACACGCAAATGTCTCTGCCAAGTGGCACACTCGTGTTTCAGGCCGTGTGGGCATTCGATGTGAGGCAGCACACGACTGTGTCCCAGCCCGTATTCATACCTGTGTAACTCTTTGAGTTGGGTCACGCCATCTACACACCCGTGTGCTAGGCCATGTGGACAATTTAATTTTCAAAAATTAGGTGCAGGGGACACACTACCAAACCACACGCCTGTGCGCATGGCCATGTGTCACACACAACTGAGACACACGCCCATGTCTCTGCCTGTGTAGACGAAAATAGGCCATTTTTAAGGCCAATTTTAAGGCCATTTTCTCACCCATTTTGCCTTCCACCTACAACAACATTTAAGCACATTCATCAACCAATTCAAGACATATTAATCAAGCTTTATGTATGACATGTTATCACATTTATTCAAGTACCCATTTTACCCCTTTTTGATCAATTACTCATATAAATATGCTTATACCTAATATACCATTCCAAATATACTTATATTAATACAGTATAACCTCATGCATATAAACATCAAACACATCATCACTAGCCATTCCAATGGCTAATTACAACCAATACATTTCATCATTTGGCTTAACATAGCCTATACATGTCATTATACCAATAGAAGTTTTACTAATTATACCAAAGTGAGCTGAAGGATAGTGTGATGATGCTCCGACTGATTCCCAATCTTTATGAACTTTCGAGCACTATAAAACAGAGAAAGGAAAACCGAGTAAGCATTTAATGCTCAGTAAGTTCGCATAACGGAAAATTAACTTACCACTCATGTTCATTTAAAGTAAGCATACAAATAACATGCATCCAAAGCAAATTTGCCATTTGCTTAAACACATATACTCATCAAGCAAGTTAGTTATGAATTCCAAGTACTTTTCAAGTAATAAAGATGAGCTCATCGTATAAATATTTCCATATATTTTCAGGTAGATACAATTATTGATTTATTCAGACCTTAACTTATCTTATATTGGAAACTTTTCCCATTAAACCTTATGGAATATTGATGGGTATTGGGTAGTACGCATAAAGTGTACGAATCTATAATCCGTCAATTCATATTCAAGAGTGTTCATGAGAACACTTAAACAGGAAGTTTTCTTTCGAGCCATGATTGTCACTAAACTAACTATAAAAATGACTAAGGTAAGAGCACCTATCGAATAATAGTATAGTTATGGTGGGTAGGAAATATCGTATCCACGACGACTAAAAGTACTAGTAATTACCATTTTTCTATTATTTAGCCGACAAATTAGAGTGATTGTTTTTAATCTAAAATTACTAAACTAATTTAACCAAGGACTCAACAGAGAATAAAATAAGAAAATAATCGAAAATACCAATAAGAGAGACAATACCCAGGAAAGGCTCCACCTAGACTTCACTTATTCACTTATTATGATTCTAAATTTAAACAATTTATTCACTTGTGTCTTAATCCGTAGAAATCCTTAAATTATGTTAATATCTATTTTGAGAGTAAGAACAACTGACTCTAGGTTGATTAATTGAAATCTCTTTCTAATTAAAACCCCTATTGTCGCATTAACTCGATCTATAGATTCCCCTATTAGATTTGACTCTAACCCGGTAGATTTATGTCGTCCTATTTCTAGAATTGCATGCAACTCCACTCAATTATGCTAGATCTATTCTTAAACAGTGACTTTTACTCCACTAAAATAAGCACATTAAATATGAATTAATATACTTAGATTATTAAAACATGAAATAAGCATACATAATTGAGAATAAGAATCAAGTATTTATCATGTAAATCAGAAATCAAATAATAAGATTCATCATATGTTTCATCTTCCCTAGGTATTTAGGGAATTTAGTTCATAATCCTAAATAGAAACATCTCAAAGTTAAGATAACAATAAGACATAAAGAAACCCAAATAAGCTTCTAAGAAATTAAATGGAGATCTTCAATCCTGAAGGAGATTTACTTCTGAGTTGATTTCAAGGGCATTTTTCAAGTCTTTTCTTCAATTTTCTCTATATATCCCTTTAGGTCCTCTTCTAATATGTATTTATAAACTTTAAAATGCTTCGAAACCCTAAAAATTGAGTTTTTTTCCGCGTAAAAGAGAAGCAGAGTGCGAAATCGACACGAGCTGGCACATGGGCGTGTGTCCAGCCTGTGTGGAAATGCTCAGGCCGTGTAGATACTGAAAATAGCTCTTTTTGCTTGATTTTGGCTTTTTTTTGCTCTTTTTGCCCCTTATGCTCACCTAAGTATAGAAACATGAATTTAAATGATTAGAAGCATCAAATTCACTATTTTACATCATTAATCATCCAAAAAAACATTAAGAATGAGATTAGAATATGTTACTTTTACAGCTTATCAAGCCATAACACAAGAAGCTCAAGTGAGTCATGTGACGAGAAGCTTATTCGGGCTTTATAACGGGAAGCTCATAAGAGTCATAATTAGGAAGCTCATGCGAGCCAATAAGGGGTAGCTCCGGATAGCCATTAATCAGGAAGCTCCGGATAGCCATATATCGGGAAGTTCAAGCGAGCCATATCGGGAAGCTCCGAAGAGTCATAAACGAGGAAGATCACAAAGAGCCTTTAATCAGAAAGCTCACGAAGAGCCATATACGGGATGCTCATAAGAGCTATGGTGTGTCTACAACACATGCAATATCACAACCGATCGGGATGCTCTGAAGAGCTATTAACGGGAAGCTCGTAAGAACCATATAACGGGAAGCTCAAGAGGGCTAATAACAGAATGCTCTTTTGAGTTATGGCGTGTCCGCAACATATACAAGACCACAACCAATTTGGGAAAACTTGTATCCATAAAATTTCATTCATTCATACGGGATTTAGCATTATTGGGCATGTTGGATATATAATTATTTTTTATTTACATTACAAATTCATAATTCACATATACAATATTCATTTCAAACATGCAAGTATGCACAATTTAGTTACACGAAGTTACCTCAGCACTTGCTCGTATATGAAAATCCACTAATCTGACACTTTTTCTTTTCCTCGATCTAACTCATTATTTGATCTTTCCGAATCTATATAAATGAATTTAATCATCAATTTATTACATTTCACATTCAAATCAACCCAATTCACATCTTAGGCAAAAGTACCATTTTGCCCCTATAATTTTAATAAATTCCAATTTTGGCCCTAGGCTCGGAAAATGAAATTCATGCAATTTAATCCTTATTCCAAGCCTAGCTGAATTTTTCCTATAACATTTACAGCTCATGTAATTCACAAAAATTAAAAATTTTCCATGAATTTTACATTTTTACAATTTAATCTCTAAATCACAATTTCATCAAAATTCACGTTACAAAAGTTGTTTATCTATCAACAACCTTTCATTTTCTACCATAAATTTCAAAATTTCATCATACTCATCCATGGAAAACTTTTAATACTTTGATAACTTTACAAATTAATCCCCAAAATAGGTAGATTAGGTTACTACAATCTCGTAAATATAAAATTGCTAAAATGGGACATGATTACTTACCCAGTTAAACTTGCTTGAAATTCTCTCTCTTAGCTAGGGTTTCCATAGAAATTTTGGGGAAGATGATGATATGAAATTATTTTATTCATTTAATTAACTTATCATCCATTAAATTTTCAACTTTCCAATTTAGTCATTTTCTTTTGTAATTTTCCATGGATGAATCATCATAAATATCTACTAACTTTTCTTAATGCTCTATTTTCCATATAAGGACCTCAAATTTTGAATTCTATAGCATTTAATCCTTCTAGCTACTAGAATTCAACTTTTGCACTTTATGCAATTTAGTCATTTCCTCCTAATTAAACATAAAATCGGTAAAATTCTCTTATCAAAATTTTCATATGTCTTTTCTATCATAATGCAGACTATGCAATAATATTAAAATAAATTTTCTTTCTGACTCAGATTTGTGTTCCCGAAACCATTGTTCTGATTTCACAAAAAACGGGCTGTTACATGCTCTAACCAAACTCGATTCAGCTCAACCAAGTTAAGTTCAAGATAATTTGTTTTAACCTATTTGGATAATCATTCTATTAAATAAGTATTTACTAACTTAATTTTATAAACAATAATTATTATTTAATAAAATAAATTATTGATTTCCCTCCGGCATTAGCCCTAGTATAATGCAAATGTAAAAGACATTACACCTTTAACTTTAGTCCTTAATTGTGGATTGAGTTTTGGTGAATCTAGATAATTATTTTAGGGGCTAGAAATAAATAATAATTTTTTAAAGAGTTAAAAGTACAATTTTATTATTATTTTAATTTGTGATTTTATAAAATTTTATAAGATTCTATAGTTCATTTACTATTTTTGGAAGCCAATGTCACTGTTTGCCTCATGCTTTCATCCTTTTGCATCCTTTCTAGAGTTTCGATGTAAGGATTCCTTTAACAACAACCAACCCCATTTGTTAAAATAGCTTGCAATGAGTCTCTGGACCTATCCTTTCCTTATTATTATTATTCTTGCTTGCTGAACCTTTGTTCATGTTTATTTTTGTAAAATGATAAAATAATAGGATTTGGTCAGGATTGCCCCTTTTTCATTCAAGGGTTTCTCTGAATTTGAAAGTTATCACTTAGTAGGTTTCCATACCAAGGCTCAATCCAATTAAGTCCGTAGCGTCTACCAATTTTGCCATATCCCCTTTTGTGTCTTGAGATTAAGACTTAAACCTCAAATACTAGAGCTTAAATCCTAGATTTTATATCCAAAACTATAAACCTTAAATTTTAAACCTTTAGTACTAAAACTTAAAATTTAAACTCTAACTTTACATCTTAGAAATATTGTTATACTCCTATGCCAAAGGCATCACCAATGCCATAGAGAGAGCCTACAATGTTACAAATATTTAGTGACGGAACTTAACGGTAGAGTGACCATTTCGTAACAAAATGATAACGTAAGTGACTAAAACGTAACATTTCAACATAAATGACTAAAATATAATATGAGACAAACAAAAGTGTCTGTTTTTATAATTTACCCACCATTCTAGTATATGTAATGATCATATACCCATTACCTTAAATGATGTGACGAAGCCATAAATGATAAATTTTAAAAGTAAAAAGTAAATACTTTTACATTAATGTGATTTAAAAATTAAAAAATAATATTTTTAAAAATTTATATTTGAAAAATAATATAACATTTATTGCTTTTAATATCAAGGCATCATGATTTATTTGCCCGTCCAACTTAAAAAATTATTTTAGTTCGTTATTAACAAGAACAGGTAATCCCTTTCAATCTATTATAAACTCCAAGAGTATACATAATATTTATACCGCAATAGTCACGTAGGAATATGATAGATATTTAATATATTTTGCCTAAAAAATATATAATATATTCCTAAAAAATAATATCCATAATAATATTCTAACACCCCCTCAAGTTGGAGCATGCATATCATAAATGCCCAACTTGCTGAGAAGGTATTCAAATTGTGGTTTACAAAGGCCTTTGTAAAAATCTCAGCTAACTGAATGGAGGTCAGAACACAAGAAGGTGTAATCAACCCATCCTACATTGCATCCTTAACAAAGTGACAACCCACTTCAATATGTTTAGAACGCTCATAAAATACAAGATTTTGTGTAATATGCAACACTGATTGACTATTACAAAATAAAGGAATAAATTTAGGATGATGATCACTTAGGGCCAGTTTTTCATTGCTTTTGAAAAGTACTTTTGAAAAGTTTGGTTTAAAATTTGAGTGTTTAGCATTGCAGTCAAAAAGTACTTTTGAGAAATAAAATGTCCATTTTAGACATGTTATTATCAAGTAACAAATATGCATTTAAATAATATTTAAATTAGTTAATATTATTATATTTTAGTAAGAATATAAAAAAATTATTATAACTTGTTAATATTTTAATATATGAAATATAAATTTTAAATATTTTAAGCAATAAATATTAATTATTTATAAAATTTAATTAGAATATATAAACTATATTTTAAATATTTAAATATAACCTTTAAATATTTGTAATTAGTATTTCAAAAAATATTTTTTTATTTTTAATTAATGATTTTAACACATTTGTAATTAAGCACCAAAAGTGCTTTTGGGAGAGGAAAAGCTAAAACTTTTAGCTTCTCCTTTTCAGTTCCTTTTCAAAAGTACTTTTCAAAAGCACTTCTGAAAAGCTAAAAATTTCAGCTTGTTCTTCATAATTTTTCTTTCAAAAGTGTTTTTGGAGTCAGAAATGCTTTTTTTAAGCAATGAAGAACTGGCCCTTAAGCTCAATAACTGGGCCTTCGGCCATTTGAGCTCACAAGTGACAGAAGTCATATACCTATACTCAACTTTAGCGGAAGACTGAGAAAACATATCTATCACCACAACCCCTTTACTCAAATAGGGTAGGAAATCAACAAAAACAGATGACCAAATCAAAGGGTAATCCGAGGCACATGCTAGTTCCTCAATGCATCCTTTACCCTTCTTGTAATTGCCACTTCTTCAACAGTTTGTAGATAAACCAATTCATCATCTAATGCATTCAAAAGCCACGAAGATAGTGCAACGCAAATAGCATAAGCCCAATCATCAAACTTGTCGAGCTTTAATCGAATAAGAGTAATAAAATCACCAGGTCGATCTTGAGGACCCAAGAAAAACGGAGAGTTAAGTTTCAATTTTAGGTGGTGGTGGTGGTGGTGGAGAAGTAGAATTGTCGCCATCCATTGAGAATGATGAAAAAAATTATGTTAAAAGGTAGGCAATAGCCAACTCAAAGGTTGACACTGCTACGCCGTCGGCAAAACAAAAGATAATAAGCAAACAACTTGGAGAAGAAAAATAAATAAATAAAAAGAGAATCTAAGCTCTTGATACCATGATAAGAATAGGGTAATCCCTTCCAATCTTATTGATAGATTTTAAGAGTTTACATAATATTTATACCATACAGTCATGTAGGAATAGGAAAGATATATATTATATTCCTAAAAATATATCCCATAATAATATCCTAATAGTTATTTATTTATTTTTATCTTTTTAATCCTTAAATTAGTATTTTTGTCAAATTATCCCAAAAGAATAGAAAAGTTAACGTCTATTAAGTTTTCGACATGATAGTCCACGTGTATGCCACGTTGATAATTAATTTAAAAATTAAAAATTCTAAAATAATATTATATTTCAATATTTTTAAAATATATAAAATTTAATTATTAACATGACATAATCGTGGATGTTATGTCACAAAGTTAATAAATATTAATTTCTCCTATTTTGGAGTGATTTAACAAATAACAAAATTTAAAATTAAAAGAGACGAAAAATTTAATATATAAATAAAATAAATTTTTAAAATAAAATTACGGGCAATTTACAGAAAAAAACCTTTTTTTTAAATTACTGAAATGGGCCAATAATTTAATTATTTACCGGAATGGTTCATTTTCCGAAAAATCGCATCCACGTCAGCGCGAAGTTAAGGGACGCGCCAGGAAATCGCGGCCACGTCCGCGCGATGTCAGGGGACGTGCCAGGAAATCGCACCCTCTAGGACGCAATTTGTCATCACGTCGACAAATCGCATACGACGTGGTCGCGACTTGCCTCACAGTGTGAAAGGTCAAGAACGGTCAAAAATTTGACCGTTGCCCCCCCAACGGTAAAAAAAAAACTATAAATACCCCCACCCCTTTTTTTTCACAAACTAATCCTCTCTCAATTTCCTTCAAAAATTCTCTTAAATCCATATTTAATTTCAATTTTCTCTCAAGTTCCTCTTAAGTTTCTCTTAACTCCCTTTTTTTAAATAATTTAAAAAAAATTTTTTAAAAATTTTTTAAACCGTAAAAAATTGTACGATTTCAGCAATGGTTGGAGAATTGACTCGTCTTGATAAGCATCACATATCGATGGAACAAATGAAAATTGTAAGTATTAAATTTAATTTTTAAATATTATTTAAGAATTTTTTATTTATGCATTTTTAGATAATTATTAATTTTTTATTTGTTATAAAAGTCTGTAGATCGGGTATTGGAATGCAATATCTGGAATATGCATGCTCCTCCATCACCGTTGGTAGAGAACTACCTGCGGAAAGTGAGTTTTTGGCACGTGACGACGGTAGGCCAAGGATGCAAGGTGGACCCGAAACTAATCAGTGCGATGATCGAGAGGTGGAGACCCGAGACGCACACATTCTATCTTCCATGTGGAGAGTGCACTATCACTCTAGAAGATGCCAGTCTGCAATTGGGATTGCCGGTGGACGGGAACCTAGTCACCGGGTCTGCCCAATCTAGCGATTGGGGGGCGGTGTGCTACGAGCATTTGGGCGCTATTCCGGAGAAAATGGAGGGAGGTAAGGTGGAGATGGGCTGGTTACGTGACACATTCCCTGATCCGGATGACGATTCAACCGAAATTGAAAGAATCCGATATGCTCGGGCATACATTCTTCAATTAATTGGAGGTTATCTGATGCCCGACACGTCACGGAGCCGCGTACATCTAAAATGTCTGCTGAAACTCGTTGATTTTAGAGCAGCCGGTGAATTGAGTTGGGGGTCTGCCATCTTGGCAACGTTATATCGGGAGATGTGCGGGGCGATGCGACCGAGGAGAGCAAAAATAGGAGGTTGCCTGTCACTACTGCAGTCGTGGGCACAGTTTCGCTTTCCATTTCTACGTCCTCGAGTGGACCACCCATATACATTCCCACTCATAACGAGGCAAATTTTATATTAGATTTTACAATTATTATGTAGATTTTTAAAAATAAGAGTATGCTAAAAATTTATTTAATTAGATGGAACCATCCGGCAAGTCATGCTCGATTACCGTCCTCTCTTGAAGATATACGGCTTCTATTGACTAACTGTCGGAAGCACAAGTAAGTTTTAAATAAAATAGATATTTCCATACATTCGCTAGTCGATTGATATTTAGTATTTAGTATTTAGTATTATGTATATAACTAATATTTCTATCATGTTCATATAGTTTCAATGGACACCATACGAGGATCCGACAATTCGGGCAGTAATCCCGGAAGAGTTCTTACAAAATCCACAAGCATGGCACGTGAAAGTCGTGTTGATCAACTACGCAACCGTGGAGCTGCACCAGACAGACAGAGTGTTACGACAATTTAGATGTAGACAATCGATTCCCGTGGATCCTGAGGTGTTTGACGATCAACACAAAGTCGACCTTCGGTAATTGAATACGGATTGGACAAGATACTGGTCCGAGTACATAGAAATGTGGGAAGATTGATATGAATATATACCTACTCGGGAACCAATCATCGTTCTGGAGTTAGCGTGCGTTCCAGAATACATGCCATGGTTTAGGATCCATGGCAAGCCGTATTTATTGACGCCAGAGGAGAGGCAGCGGCAAATACGTGTCGAAAGGGAAAGGCGCGGGCCTCTAAATCCAAGACGACAAGACGACGAAGGCAGCCCCTCAACGAGGCCCAAACATTCACCCGGCTCATCATCAGCGGCCATGCAATCACCAAGCCCAACGAGAGCACCGACACAGCCACCCGACGCAGCAGTTCAACCGATAATACCCACGCAACCGCCTTTTTAGATGATGCCAGATGCATTTCCTAGCCCTTATATGTATCATAACCCTTATATGTTTCCTTTTCCGAGTCCTATGGCAGGTTGGAGCCAAATGCCCGGTTCAACTCCATTTCGTGTTATGCCGAGTGGACCGCCGATGTATAGGCCAGCGGCGCACGAGGGATCGCAAGAGGGGCTGTCGGGGAGCTCTCCTTTTTACCAATCCCTACCAACGTATGGGTTTCAAACACTGTCACCGTTCGTGATGCAAACACCTCCACATACACTATTCTTTGAAGGTGGATCATCGTCCCAAGTCCGACAACCAAATGCCGTACCGGAAGAACCAGAATCCCCATCGGAGGAACAACAACCACCGCCGGAAGCTAGAGAAAGGAGAAATCCAATAGATAATCCGCCGTTTACCGCCATGTGGCAATTGAATCCCTCAAGCATAGACATTGATTGCCGTATTTAAATTTATTTGTTCAAATATTTTGAATATTTTGATATTATTTGATATAATAAAATAGAAGTTTATTTGATGTAATAAAATAGAAATTTTTTTTAGTTATTTTGATATTATTTGATGTAATAAAATATAAGTTTATTTGATGTAATAAAGTAGAAATTTTTGAATATTTTGAATATTTTGATATTATTTGAGAATTCTACTAACTATTAATACCCTTAACTTAAAAACCCTAACCTAATTAAATTAAAACCCTAACTTAATTAAATTAAAACCCTAACCCTTAACTTAAAAACCCTAACCTAATTAAATTAAAAACCCTAACCTAATTAACTTAAAAACCCTAACCTAATTAAATTAAAAACTCTAACCCTTAACCCTAAACCCTAACCTAATTAAATTAAAACCCTAACCCTTAACTTAAAAACCCTAACCTAATTAACTTAAAACTCTAACCTAATTAAATTAAAAACCCTAACCTAATTAAATTAAAAACCCTAACCCTTAACTTAAAAACACTAAACCCTTAACTTAAAAACCCTAACCCTTAACTTAAAAACTCTAATCTAATTAAATTAAAAACCCTAAATGAAATTAATAATTTTACTTTCACATAATGTTAGATTTGGAAAAATGTTTTGACTGGTACTAACAATTAATAATTTTATATAATTTGACAAATTTACTAATCATTAATACAATTTATCAATTAATAATTTTACATTAACATAATGTTAGATTTGGAAAAATGTTTTGACTGGTACTAACAATTAATAATTTTATATAATTTGATAATTTTACTAATCATTACTACAATTTATCAATTAATAATTTTATTCACATAATGTTAGATTTGGAAAAATATTTTGACCGGTACTAACAATTAATAATTTTATATAATTTGATAATTTTACTAATCATTAATACAATTTATCAATTAATAATTTTACATTCACATAATGTTAGATTTGGAAAATGTTTTGACTGGTACTAACAATTAATAAATTTATATAATTTGATAATTTTTACTAACCATTAATACAGTTTATTAATTAATAATTTTACAAACTTAATTTTTTTACAATTACATTCAACTATTGCGATTAGGGGATGATCGACTTGTATGGCCTAGATTCCTACACCATCCACACAACTTCGTTTGACTGGCTGTTTCTCGGATATCCATATTGTTACGTATTCTAGTCGAGCAAGGTCGACCTTTTGGTTTGCCACGTAATTCTCTATCCGGTAACAGCTTAAAAGGAGCAAGAGATACGGGAGGCCACTTACGTTCATCTGGGACCGGTGGGAAAACGTGTTTCCAGACGTTGTACATGTTTTCTAATTTGTACATTTCGTCCACATAACTCATCGGATCTAGACGGAGATTCTGACAAGCTGCAATAACATGCGCGCATGGATAACGAAGTGCATCAAACATCCTACAGTCACAAGTCCTATTTCGCAAGTGTACACGATATTGCCCGCCAACAACACCTTGGTGCGGTCTGTCAAACTCTGTCACGTGAAACCATAAATTGTCTCGATTGTGACACACTATGTGCATGGTGTTTGCCCTCGCCTTGGCCTTGTTAATTTCTTGAACTACCTTACTGCACTATACATGTCCTCCCTGCATCTGGCCTGCATAACTTGCTGCTCGCTTTGGAAATAGTGCCGCCAAACGAAAATATGTCTCTCGCACAATCGATGTTATCGGTAGATGTTCCTTTAAGAACAGAATTTATGCATTCAGCCAGGTTCGACGTCATATGGCCATATCGTAGGCCGCCGTCGTATGCTTGTGCCCACTGTTCAAAATGTATGTTACAAAGGTAGTCCGCCCCTTCTCCGTTAATTGAACGTAAAATTGCCAACATCTCGTGAAAACGATCTTTATTTATTTCATACCCTACCAATATAAGATCATAGCGAATAATTTATACCACTTCTACCAATAAAACTAATTCAAATTGATAAACGAAATAACACAGATACAGACTAAATACCCATGTTGGTCACTTGTCGTCGTTCGCTCTTAGATGGATATTGGGGTTTTTTACAAAAATATTATAAAAAAATAAAAATTAACCAAAATATTATAACTTTTTTATTATTTACGAAAATATACCAAAAAAACAAAAAAACTCGCAAAGCTCGCAAAAAGTCGACACCACTGATCAGGCCAATCACATTGGCGGCACCAAAGGTGCCAAAGAGATTGGTGGCACCAATGGTGCCAAAGTGATTGGCGGCACCAATGGTGCCAAAGGACTAAAATGTGGCTAATTGCCTTCTAAGCCCTCCTTATTTATTATTTTCTTTTTATTCCCCTTCAACTCATTTTTTTTTAATAACTCTATTTTAATTTAATAAACTATTCTCATTTAATAACTCTATTTTAATTTAATAAACTATTAAGTAATACTTAATTTTTTTAAATTAAAATAGAGTTATTAAATGAGAGGATTCTAATTAAGTGACCATTTGCAGTTTTAAGGACCTGACATGCAAATTTACCATTTTGAATTTTGAAAGTGAATTGCTGCTGTGCGCACTAAAATTGAAATGTGGCTAATTGCCTTCTAAGCCCTCCTTATTTATTATTTTCTTTTTATTCCCCTTCAACTCATTTTTTTATTTAATAACTCTATTTTAATTTAATAAACTATTCTCATTTAATAACTCTATTTTAATTTAATAAACTATTAAGTAATACTTAATTTTTTAAAATTAAAATAGAGTTATTAAATGAGAGAATTCTAATTAAGTGACCATTTGCGTTTTAAGGACCGACATGCAAATTTACCATTTTGAATTTTGAAAGTGAATTGCTGCTGTATGCACTAAAATTGAAATGTGGCTAATTGCCTTCTAAGCCCTCTTTATTTATTATTTTCTTTTATTCCCTTCAACTCATTTTTTATTTAATAACTGTATTTTAATTTAATAAACTATTCTCATTTAATAACTCTATTTTAATTTAATAAACTATTAAGTAATACTTAATTTTTAAATTAAAATAGAGTTATTAAATGAGAGGATTCTAATTAAGTGACCATTTGCGTTTTAAGGACCTGACATGCAAATTTACCATTTTGAATTTTGAAAGTGAATTGCTGCTGTGCACTAAAATTGAAATGTGGCTAATTGCCTTCTAAGCCCTCCTTATTTATTATTTTCTTTTATTCCCTTCAACTCATTTTTTATTTAATAACTCTATTTTAATTTAATAAACTATTCTCATTTAATAACTCTATTTTAATTTAATAAACTATTAAGTAATACTTAATTTTTTAAAATTAAAATAGAGTTATTAAATGAGAGAATTCTAATTAAGTGATCATTTGCGCTTTTAAGGACCGACATGCAAATTTACCATTTTGAATTTTGAAAGTGAATTGTCTGTAAGCACTAAAATTGAAATGTGGCTAATTGCCTTCTAAGCCCTCTTTATTTATTATTTTCTTTTATTCCCTTCAACTCGTTTTTTATTTAATAACTCTATTTTAATTTAATAAACTATTCTCATTTAAATTAAAATAGAGTTATTAAATGAGAATAGTTTATTAAATTAAAATAGAGTTATTACTTAATTAGAATTCTAAGGAGGGCTTAGAAGGCAATTCGCCACATTTCAATTTTAGTGCATGTGACAATTCACTTTCAAAATTCAAAATGGTAAATTTGCATGTCGACCTTAAAACCGCAAATGGTCACTTAATTAATTTCTCATTTAATAACTCTATTTTAATTTAAAAAACAAGTATTACTTAATAGTTTATTAAATTAAAATAGAGTTATTAAATGAGAATAGTTTATTAAATTAAAATAGAGTTATTAAAAAAATGAGTTGAAGGGAATAAAAGAAAATAATAAATAAGGAGGGCTTAGAAGGCAATTAGCCACATTTTAGTCCTTTGGCACCATTGGTGCCGCCAATCACTTTGGCACCATTGGTGCCACCAATCTCTTTGGCACCTTTGCTGCCGCCAATGTGATTGGCCTGATCAGGCTGGTGTCAGCTTTTTGCAGGTTTTTTTTTGTATATTTTCGTAAATAATAAAAAAGGTAATATTTTGGTAAATAAAAAAATTTATAATATTTTGGTTAATTTTTATTTTTTTATAATATTTTTGTAAAAAACCCTGATTTTTGCCTGTAGTAGTTCGAAGCAACGTGTCTTAGACAATATCTATGGTGTGTGCGTTGCCATAAGCTTCCCTGTCGATCAAATACAGCTAGTATACCGGCACCCTGATCTGAAATAACACATATATCAGGTTGGGGGCACACATGTTTCCTTAACTTAGAGAGAAAGAAATCACAGTCATTAGACGACTCCCCCGGTGTTATTGCAAATGCAATTGGAATAATTCTCCCACCGCCATCCTGTGCCACTGCAAGCAATAGCCGATGAGTATACCTACCAAACATAAAAGTACCGTCAATTTGTACCAAGGGCTTGCAGTATGGAAATGTGTCTCGGCATTGCTTAAAGGTCCAAAACAAGCGTTTGAACACTTGGCATCCACGTAGCAATCGCCCGTTGTAGTACGCATGTTCCGTTTCAAGGTCTGTGATGGCACCTGAGACGTATCTCTCTAGCACCTGACACCACTGCCATATTTCATTATATGAGGCGTCTCACCCACTATGCATCTTCTCCAACACCTTTTGCTTAGCTATCCAAGCCTTGCGGTAAAAGGGCGTGTACCCCATTTGGCTACGGATGTTGGCAATTAACACCGACACTGAAGTCCTGGGATCTACTTTTACCGTGGACAGTATCAAGCTAGCTAACATAGCTGAATCCATCTTGGGATGATCTTGTGAAACACCTATAAGCCGAGTACATTAAATAATGCAACATTGCATAATAAAAGTATTATTCAGAAACCATCAATACTATACCTGCAGCACATGTATGTGGACCTTTGTACTTTTTAATCTCCCACAACTCTGTCCTTTTCCTTAACGAGACGTAGATTTTCCATGAACATGTGCCGTCTTGGACCGCACACTTTGCCTCAAACTTATCAGATTTGGATTTAACGATGTGGTAGTTAACGCCGTTTTTGATGCTATGTTGTTTCAAAGCACCAATAAAACTATCCTTGTTGGTAAACTGATTACCAACTTCAAATTCACCGGAATCTACCCCCGAACTTGTACAATCATGCAACCAGTGTGGTAGATCTGGAAACTTTAATGCATCATTTGCAGACAGATCGACATTATGCATGTGGGCTGGAGGTGAGTATGCTTTGAATCGTGGATTTTCTTCTTCATCTGAACTCCTTTCAGCATCTTCAAGTTCTGTTGGAATAGGCTCCAGTTCAGAAAATAAGCTAACTTTTGCACCATCCGGCCTGGGCTCTCGAGGTGGATCCACATCGGAATCATCTTCTAACCCACAATCATCTGCAACGTACGAGGTCCCCTCACCGATTGACGTCGTAGGGAGTACGTCATCCCTTCTTCTGGGCATTTGATAACGTCCCCATTTGGATGTAGATTGCCACCCACTAGAACTTGATGCCGTTCCCCAGTATGTATTTCCAACATTAAACGTCGAGCCACCGACGTACATGTCTCATCCACCGACAGAGTGTCTTACAGAGGATGTGCATTCGATACCGCTACCGAACATGGACTGTTCCTTATTTTGTAACCCGCTAACCGAGTATCGGCCTGGGGTCGTGTATACATCTCGAACACCGGTCGCAAGTACATCAGTTGACAATGTAAATTGTATATATAACTCAATATAAGGTGCTCCACTAGCAAGATGAGTCTGCACCATTGCCTCCAAGCTACGAACACCTTTTATGTCGAACGAGTCATATGTCACCGGATCAACAGAAGAACAAAATCGATATGTGATAGACAGAACTTTCATTGGCGTCGTTCCGAAAATTTTACGCCTAATTCTTTTACGAAGTTCTGTCAAATCTATGTTCTGGTTAAAAACCAGTCGCACCGTATTCCCCGACAAAAAAAACAACACCATTCTCGGTGTGGCAAACCTTACCATCGTAGTAAATAACAGCACTAATACGTTCACTCATATTTGGAACTCTAACCTTCTTAGCCTCTCTAAATTGTTTCTGCTGTGACTTATGCATTCTGAGAACATTTTCTGCCTAATTTATAGCCTCAGCCCAAACATGCTACTGTAGCAAAAGCGCGTCCACGAGGGCGCGATTTTCACAAATTCTTCTCAAATAGCATCCTCCTAGAAGCGATTTTATACTATTTGCTTAGAAACGTCAAAAAAATTATTTATTCCATGAGCTACTGTAGTAAAAGTGCATCCACGAGGGCGCAATTTTCACAAATTCTTCTCAAATAGCATACTCCTAGAAGCGATTTTATACTATTTGCTCAGAAACGTCAAAAAAAATTATTTCTTCCATGAGCTACTATAGCAAAAGCACGTCCACGAGGGCGCGATTTTCACAAATTCTTCTCAAATAGCATCCTCCTAGAAGCGATTTTATACTATTTGCTCAGAAACGTCAAAAAAAATTATTTCTTCCATGACCTACTGTAGCAAAAGCGCGTCCACTAGGGCGCGATTTCACAAATTCTTCTCAAATTCTTCTCAATTAGCATCTTGCTAGAAGTGATTTTATACTATTTGATCAGAAACATTAACTCAAAATTATTTCTTCTAGGACCTAAAAACCCTAAAAAGCCTGAACCCTAAGCCCTAAAAGCCGAAAAAACCTAACGTGGGAAAAACGACAAAATCGTGTCCCCCGGACCGCGCCATGTGGTAGGAAATCGTGTCCACGTCAGCGCGATTTGCTGACGTGGACGCGATTTCCTGGCGCGTCCCCTGACATTGCGCTGACGTGGATGCGATTTTCCGAAAAATGGATCATTCAGGTAAATAATTAAATAATGGGCCCATTTCGATAATTTTTTTAAAAAAGGGGCTTTTTTTAGTAAAATGTCCTAAAATTACAACACTAAATAAACCATTATGCTAAATATAATTGAATTGATTTTATAGCTGAGAATTTCATTTAGGGTCTGTTTGATTGGCAGTAAAATGTTTTCCGTAAAATGATTTCTGGAAAATGTTTTACTTTTTCGTAAAATGATTTCTTGGAAAATATTTTCGGTGTTTGATTGAATCATGTAAAATATTTTTCATTGTTTGATGATTTCTGAAAATATTTTCCGGAAAAGTTGTTTTTACATATATTAATATATATTAATAAATTTTATATTTTAAATTGTTTTTACATATATTGCAATGATTTATTTATAATAATACTCAATTATTAAGCTACAATATTAATCGTTATAAATTCAAAAAAACTAATATCAAATAAATTATTTGTAATTGTGTTAAAAAAACAAGTATTGAATAATTGTAATTTATTTTAGCCAAAAATATATGTTACTTTTGAGAAAATATTAGTTAGTATGTACAAATAATTGTAATTTATTTTAGAGAAGCAAGTAGGCTTGGATATAGATTTCTTATTCATCTCGAATTCTGGATTGATTAAGTAAATTTCCAAACCTTTCAATAGATGAAATTGTTTCAATTATCCGAATTGATTAACCATGATGAGTTTATAGCAAAGACTCCATCAACAGCAGAAACACAGCAGATTAACCCCCAAAAAAGCAAAAACAATGGAGGATCAAAAACAAAGCTCGCAACAATTACAACATGGTAGATGCCTAGATATATTTACTTTTTAAGAAAAATAAACTCCCAAGTCTTAGTGAAGATAGAATGGAAATGCCTTATAAGCAGCAGAAGAAATATATTATCATCTAAATGCCAAATGAATAATTTGACATAGAAGTTAGCTCAACCTTACATTATTCCAAAATATTTGATGATATACAAGACCAAAATCGAAGACAGATATAAAGGACTTGGACAAAATGTAAGCTCAACACAATAATTAGCTTGTAATGATATTGGCGAGAACATCGGTCTTACCTCTTGCATAAACTGTAAACTAAGCGGATAGCATCAAGCCATCGGTTTAGAGATTCCCACGAGTCAAGAATCGAAAGGAAGAATGCACAATACTCACTAAAGTTGGATTGCTATTCAGTATATTGTTTACGCAATTGTGCTAGAGAGGCTTGAGAAACTTGTTTCGCTTCGGCTTTGATGACTGCTCAATTGGAAAGCGAAGAGGACATAGAGGAAGAAAATGAAAGTCACGAGGATAAACCAACATAAACCAAGAGTATCTTGAACCGACTCAGTATAGCGGTTTACATTGATTTTGCCTTGCATGCATAACATCCTCGAATTTATTATGATAGTGATCTACAACAAATATATTTTTGTTCATACTCTATGATTCATTCCATTTAAGTTCGGACATTAAATATCAAAATTTGCTTGAAGAAATGAATCCCTTGTTCCGGAAAGCAGAGAAAATTGAACTTGATATTTATTTGCAATAGACAACGAAAACCAAAACCAATCGACTTTTTACTGTTGAAGTGCTTCATGATTCAAAAGAACTCGTTCTCTTCCAATCACGATGCGAGCAATTGCGCTTCCTCTTGGTGGTGCGATCATATTTCCTCTTTGAGATGGGGTAGATGTAGTCATCAAAAATATTGTCGAAAAATAATAGAAAATATAGTGAACCGATAATTGGCGGTTTAAAACAAAGACCGATGCATCGATGAAAGAAATATGAAATGCATGGATTACACTAAAATATATTAGTCCAATAATAATCTTAAAAATCCGGAAAATGCTAATTAACCAGGAAACAGAGCAAGATATTGTTCTCATTGCTAACAGACTCAACAATGCTTACGGAATGTTCAATCAATTTAGAAGAGAATAAACCTCAAATATAAAGTTCAAAGATCAATACTGACCATTGAACGAACAAGCTTCAAGGCATCGTCGTAAACTGTAAAGTTTAAAACGTCAAATAAGAAGATATCCACAAACTGAGAAGTCAAATTGCATAACCCTAAAACTTTAAATTAAAGAGAAAAAGAGGTATATCATTATCTTTCTTGTAAATTTATGCCGAAAGTTTTCATTTGCCAATAATTATGCCACCTATATAGCCTAAAGTGATATTAAATCTAACCAAAACTCTGTGGTCCAAAATAGAACCGCACCGATCTCATGTCTTCAAGTTCATTTTAGAAAGCAGATGAAATGATCTAAAATCAAGAAAAATAGAACCGGACCGATCTACCATCTAGCAAGAAAAAGCAAGAACCGGACTCGATTTAGAAATCAAATAAGTGAAAATTAATGAAAAAATACACATTGATGACAGAGAGAGAACTACATGGAAATCCCAACAATGAGAGAACCAATTCTTCCAAAATTGGGAAACAAATTACATGAACAACTAATTAACAAAAAACCCCAAATCCCAATTTCAAGACCCATATTAACCTGAATTCTCATGAGAAGATCAGAACTATGTTTTTATGGAAAGCGGTTATCTCGAAAACTTTAATGAGCCATTTCCACCTTAGAAAGCTCTTAGGAGTTCTGATTTAGGCGTAATTCCATATTTGATGAACGCCTTGTTATCATTGTTAAGAATCGGTGTTGGCTGATGGCAAGCAGACGATCAGGTGTCAAGGATAGGGGAAGGGGAAGGGGAAGGGGAAGGGAAAGGGAAAGGAAAATTTTCCTAAAAATGTCTTACCGAATTAGAAACGGTAAGATATTTTCCAAAACTAAAGACATCCTTTTTCCTGTGTTTGTAATTGGTTTTACATGAAGAAAATATTTTCCAACAAACAAACACCAGAAAATGTGGAAAATTAATTCTGGAAAATATTTTCACCCTATCAAACAGACCATTAATTTTTGGTTGGGCTTGAGAATTGAGATGTGCAATAATAGGTGGACTCAAAAGTCTTGAACGGTCAACAGAATGAACAGAGGGAAAATGCAATTAATTTTTTCCAGATTCGCGCGCAAAGGGAACGGAATATCGTAAGCCTTGTTAAGGCCTTTTCGGTAATTTCGTGTTTGTTGTTCTATAAAATCTTTAGCATCTACAAAGGTGTAGAGACGTTTCAATTGAAAACTGTGTAAAAGTTAAGTTTCCAAAAAACCTAGTTAAAATTTTCCTTCATATTCCCTCGTTTTCTCGGGTAGAAAAAAAAAAAAAAAGGACGTTTGCTCGCATTTGTTAATCAAAGATTGTTTTATTAGGAAACATAACTGAGCTTTGAAATAAAAAGGTAATCGAATCTTAAACGGGAAAAATTTTTATTCATCGGATTTGCATGAAGGTAAGGCCATACTTAAGCATGGAAATCACGATATTGTCATGAGTCTCTATTTTTATTTTTATTTTTACTTTTTTTTTTCAAGTTAGTTAGGGTTTTAGTTTGAACCGTATGCGATTATATTGAAATAACTTAACTTGTGTATAACTGGTGGTAACAATGTTTATTGACTGTATTGGTGGCTTGAGTTAGGTTTTTTAGGGTTTGGAGCTGTGGCATTGTGCAGATTGTGATGTTATTTGACACTCTGCATATATGGTTGCTTTCTTGTTCATGAGAATTTATGCAGATATTATTGAATCATAATTTATAGCAATAAATCATCCCTTTATTTTGTCCACAACTAGGCTTTTTTAGATGTGAATTAATTGCGTTCTCTATGCATTGTTTTAAGATTCTTTTTGTTCATTTTGAAGGCACGACGCTTGCTGTTAGGTCTAGTAAAGCTAAGGGTGGTGAAGATGGTGATTCCAAAGTCAAACTGGTGGAAAAACATCAGTGAATTGTAGTACTCAAAAGTCAGAGCGATTTGAGAAGCAGATAAAAAATTTCAATTCAATGACTTCCCCAGTTAAGAGGAAATCTGAGCAAATTGAAAAGCAGAAGAATTTGAGTCCTCTGAGGAGGTCTGAGAGGGATAAGATGCTCTCCTCATCTGGTTCTTTGGGATCAAAGAAGTCTGATACGAGTCCTGGGTTCTTGGATAGAAAAAGGAAGAAAGAGAAAGAAGAGAACAGTGTGAAACCATTGACTACGCGAAGTGTAGAAGTTAAACAGAATGAACAAGAAGATGGGCAAGGTGAGGTACAGAAGAAGAGGATGGATGCTCGTGCCTATAGAGCATTGTTAAGGAAAACACCTCAGCAAGTTGATAGAGCTGGTAGCTTCTGTTCATTCTTCCTCCCTCATTTTTCAGATTATAATTGCTCATAAGTGTAACTCTGACGGTCTATGCGTGTACCTCTGATTTGCTTCTTTCATCTGTATATGAACCTCCTTTTCTAGGACATATTATGTTGATCTAAAATATGTGTTACTCTTCTTTTCAGTTATATTATTCTTATGCTTGCCTGCTTGTGTTGTAGATCATTGTGGTGATCTGAACAGAACTGATTGTCGAAACAGGGAGGTGGAACTTTTAGAAAAACTCACCGAGAGAACTCATGAAAGGTCTGTGGTGGCAAGTACAAATCAATCTGTAAAGGAAGCATTTGAAAAAAATGATGAGCATAAATCATTTTCTACTTGCCAAAAGGATAGTTGCAAGGATATGTGTTCAACGAAAGATGTTCCACAAATTGTTAAGAATCGTTTGGTAGATGGAGAAGTTAATGATGATGCTGGAAAGGCCATGCAGGAAAATCTGCGAAGTCCAAAGTTGGTAACTTCCATCCTGCTTGGGCTGGTCCTTGATCGTGATATTATACTTTCTTTTTTAAATTCCCCTAAAGTCCTACCAAATTAGATCTTTTTGCTAGTCATTCTAGTTTTTTTCTTCTTTTTTTTTAATATGTAGGTTGAGGTCCTTAAGCTTGAGATTAATTTTGAATGTGATGGCATGATGTACATCTTGGAGAGGATATAAGCTAGATTTTTGTCATTGCGAGGCTTATTTCTGAGCAAGAGGGAAATGATTGCATCTATTTCTATGTTTAGTTTGTAAGATAAAGGGGAATATTTGGTGTTGAAATATGATATATGTAAATGCTTAGTTGAGGGCTGTTGGTGTTTGTGATGGTTGCATGTAGACGTACTAAGAATAATAGTGCTAGGATGCTTATTTAGGTTCTAATTGGTCAGGGTGCATTTTTGGCCTTTGTTAAATACAAAAATAGGACAGTAAACTAGATTATGATGTATGTTGTTTTATGATGTTAGCATTTCAATAGATATCATGACTCACCAACCACGAGAATATTCGTGAAACCTCCAGTGGATGATTTTGTTGGACCCAGTTCTAGTTCACTAAAACTGAATCTTTTGCTAAGAATTTTTACTTTTTTAATAATGCTCCTTATAACAAAATTAGATTGTTAATTAATTCAACCAAATTAAATTCACCACACTCAACTACCTTACATTTATGGATTGAGATACCAACAATTTTATTGTGTTACAAATTGAACTGTCTCTCAATGCTGCCTGTGGTTATAATAAAAAGTAAATGAATTTGTAATAATGGTACAGCCTTTGTTTATGAGCAGTTTTAGCTTTTCTTTTCGAATTTTGGGAATGCCTTATCATGAAACGGATGAAGTATATTCTTTTCTTTTTTAAAGAAATATGAATTCATATTTTGCAGGGTCAACTGTGGTTCAAAAAAGCAGGAGACTTGCTCTTTTAATGCAAACCAGTTATTTGGATCCTCCGATACTAAGGTTGTTTTTCTTCTTTCATTTCTTTTGAACCCTTTTTCCTATATATATATACTTATGAATAAAAGAAAGCTGAGGAAGGTTGGGTGTTTGGATCCTCCGATATTAAGGTTGTTTTTACTTTCCTAGATACTCTTTACTAAAAGAAAACCGAGGAAGGTTATAAATAAAATAAGAATTAATTGGGATTTGCATGCCTTTCCTTTTCTGATTTTTTCTTAATGGATAGTGTCGAGCAGGTTTTCAATCCTTTTACTTTTCATCTGTTGCGGAAAAGGGAAATTCAATCTTTTTTGTTGATTTATTAATTTTTATCGAATGAAGTTTGCTAAGTTTAAAAATGTGATGTCTTTGATAGGCAAGGTTTTGGTTGCCTGAGTTTGTCTTAGCCTCTTATGTGGTATGCCTTTTATTATCTTTTGTTGAAAAAAAGATGGATGTCAGAATCCAAGAAACCAACAGTAGATGTCTTTGGTTGATTAGTAACTTTTGTAGCAAATGCTTACTTACTTTGTTGTACTAGTGGAGTAAGGATCTAGTTTTCTACTAAGGTCTCATGATAATGATTTTTTTTCTAACCCTTATCTAATGATTTTATTTGATTTTTATTTGACCTTTTCATAACTGTTTCCTTTGTTTTGCTGCATTGTATTAGGATAGAGGGGAACCTGATGTTGGTATTAGCACGGGACATGCTGAAAAGCCCTGTAGTTATATGCAACAATGCATCTCCTCTGCAGATCTTCAAACATGCAATGATCAAAATACTTGCATTGTATGCAAACTTGATGGGAAGCTCTTGTGGGTAACCCTTTTTCATCGGTTTACGTATATTATAATTTTATATGGTTGATAGGTGAATATGTGGAGCTAATGAGTAGTTTTATTCTGCATTAGATGCTTTGATTAATAAGAGATTTAGATTCACTATTCTTATAAATATTTTGGGTTGCCCTTTTTATGTGTCTTGATAACCTTTGTTACCTGGACTCTTCTGTTTGGGGTGCCGTACCCGGGTTGACACGATCCAATATGGATCCTGACACGGGATACGGGTCAGTGGGTCAGTTCTGGCAGAAAATGGTGGACATGGCTGTGGGTGATAACTGAGAAGAGAAAAAGGGAGAACTTTGATTTGCAGAGATGAAAGAGAAGAGATAGACATGGTAGAAGGAAGACGATGATAAAAGAAAGAGAAAAAAACGTTTGAAATAAATGATAAAAAAATAGGGCATAATAAATGTCATACCCTATATTTGCATTGGATTTTTGTCTTTATAAGAGAGTAATATGTAAAAATAATGTCAGGCACAATTTTTGGGGAAGGTGGAGAGTTTGAGAGGGGAAAAAAGGTAAAAAAGGAAAGTGGAAAGGGGATATAATATCATTATTTTTTAAAAAAACCATTAAAAAGAGTTGATATTTTAAAAATTCCACACTAAAATCATTAATTTCATCTTTTTAATTAAAAATGGTATTATAAAAAATCCACACTAAGTATCTGTGTCCAAACTTTTGTGACAACAATGAATCTGACACTTGGATCCTTATCCGTGTCTTGAGTCCTGTTAACATAGTTGATAACCATCCCTGTTATAATTTTGTAATGTTAACTTAATTTGTTCTTCTATGACTTAATGTTTAAAAGAAATTTCAGTCAATTAGATAGGAGACATTTGGACAATTAAGGACTTTCACAGGTCTTTAGCATGTCCTACATAACTTTGTGTTAATTTTAATCTTTTTAGATTGTTCAGTATATTCTTAGTTATATTTGATGACTACTCTGTGATTAAATTTTGGATGTATTTTATCTTACACTCTGTCATCCTATTTTAGACGCTGTCATGGAAAAGGTTGTCAAAGAAGTTATCATCTTTCGTGTCTAGAACCTCCCCTTGAGGAGTTCCATCTTGGAGTTTGGTACTGTCTATCATGTGTGAGGAAAAAATTAGAATCAGGGGTGTATTCGGTTTCAGAGGGAATAGAAGCAATTTGGGATTCTAGAGAACTGGAGGCTTTGGAGGATGGTATGGGAACAATCAATTATCTTCTTATTTCCATAGCTTTTTTTACCCCTCATTGCAACATATTTCTATAATTGTGCCATTGATGTTTTCTGACTGCTTTGGTAGATTATGTTGCCAAAGTTTTTAGTAATGCTATCTTGATTTGTTTTGTTTGATAATTGCTGTACTTCGTAACAATAACATATAGGATGAATGAGCTGTTACTGATAATACTTTGCATTTGGTGTTTGGTTTTAGGATTGCGAGGACAGAAGCAATATTTTGTGAAATACAAAGGTCTTGCTCATGTTCATAATTGTTGGTTACCGGAGAACCAGGTGTTGCTTGAAGCTCCATTACTTGTAGCTAAATATAACAGAAAAAATCAGGTTCACAGTCATATTCCTTCAGTGGAGGATTATTTTGTAAAATGTTACTCGAGATGGTCATTCAGATATGTTTATTGTTCAGGGTTCTGTGTGGAAGCAACACTGGGCAGTGCCACATCATTTGCTACAGAAAAGATTGTTGATTACCGAGTGTGATCGTCATTGTAACGGGCATGATGATGATAAGTTATGTTGTCATGTTGAGTGGCTTGTGAAATGGTGTGGTCTTGGTTATGAGCATGCTTCATGGGAGTTGGATAATGCTTCCTTTTTCCGTTGTCCAGAAGGCCAGAGCCTTATACGAGATTATGAAACTTGTTTCAAGAAGGGAAAGAAATCTTCTAAATTTAAGGTGCCTAAAGAAAAGTGTGAAATAATTTATATTCTAACAAGATTTGGTCCAACTTAATATGTTGGTATTTCGTAGTGGTTAAGATGCATCTGTCTATAATTTGTTTAATATGTATTTACATGCTTGGACTAGTGGACAAATAACCTATGGTTTGCATAGCATTTGTTGCTTGGCTATTCTGGGAGGCCACAAGGAGGGTATAGCACTGCCACATCATCAACCCTTTGCCGGATCCCTTGTGTGAACATGTAACATTCAGGTTTAAAACCCCAAATAATAACTATTGGTTCAAGCCCTAATATCTTTTTATATTTGAACTTGTGATTTTTAAAAGCTACCACCACTTGATTTGATGTTAACCATGAGATTTGTATTTGTTAAATTATTATGTTGTACCACTATTGAGCCTTATGAATTATGTGGACATTTTTGTTTGGCAAGATTTGGTTTGGGCTTCATTTACCTGTTACGCCACCACTATCGCGATTTAACAGTTATAATATGTATGTTCTATTCCCCTTTTATTTGAAGGGCTTGTTTCTAACTAACTAGGAGCTTGCACAGGACAGAGCAGGTACATCTCTAAAGTTTTCTCAATTACCAGCTGGTGTTTCATCTGGAATAGATGCTAATCTTGATTTTGTTAGCAAACTAAGCAACAATTGGCCTAGGAGCCAGAATGCTGTAATTTTTGATAATCAGGTACGCTTGATCAAATATGTTGTTACTTGGGTCTGTAGTGTATCTGAAGATGATCTGATCAAGCATTTTGAGTTAAATCATGGGTCTAAATCATGGGTCTACTTACATACATGTGGGTACGTGCACACATGCTCATTAACCTTGTGAAATGCCAGATGTAGCATAATATGTGAAAAACAACCCAATAGATGCCCATGAATTTTTTTTCTCATTTTGCCTATGCGGAAAGCTGACCTACTGGCAATCATACATGTGTAAGCTTATAAAAAGATACAATACGCACAAGATCCGTAATATACACCTTACCTGCATACACCATTACATTACAGTAGTGAGCTGCAAAGCTTCATGTGCAATAGTTCTGAATTGTTTCTATTTTTTGCAGGAAAGGATTCCAAATGTTATTTCTTTCATTATGTCTTTTCCATCTGACAAGTCAAGGCCTTTTCTCATTATCTCAACTTCCACTTTACAATATCTATGGGATGAGGAGTTCTTGCGTTTGGAACCAGCTACCGATGTTGTGGTTTACAGTGGCAGTAAAGAAATTCGGAATAGCATTAGGAACCTGGAGTTTTATGAAGAAGGAGGTTGTGTAATGTTTCAAGTACTTATAACCTCACCTGAAGTTGTCAGCGAGGTATATGCCATCTTCTGTGATAAATTATAGTTTGAAAATTGTTGTCTGTTTAAGTTTGACAAGAAGTGCAAGTATCAAATAAGGTATACTTGTTTTGTGTGAGAATTTATACTTTGCACCTTTTGATCAATTTGTATCCAGATTTCAAAGTTATTAGGATGCAGTGCTGCATCACTATTTGTTATTAGTTTAATGAGTTTTCTTGAATTAACTATCCAATTTTCAATTGAGGAAAAAATTGCCACATTTTTATTCACCTGATATTAGTTTGCCTGTTAATTTTATTGTGGTTCTGCAGGACTTGAATGTGCTTGATTGCATAGGATGGGAGGTAATAATACTCGATGAGTGCCAACGTCCAACAATTGCTTCATGTTTTGAACAAATTAAGATGTTTACTGCTAGTAAGAGGCTTCTGATTATCAGCAGTCAACTGAAGGTTTGGCAATTCTACTTTTCACTTGTTATTGTTTTCTGCAGGTTGATTTATGTATGCTACATGGTTTCTGCAGGATAATGTGGTTGAGTACCTTAATCTTCTTTCTCTGCTTGATTCTGAGAGCGATTCAAATGGTAGTGACAGCTTGCAAATGACTTCAAGTGATAATATTGCTATTTTGAAGGAGAGGTTGGCAAAGTACGTCGCTTATGAATCATCTAGGTTTGTAGAGTACTGGGTTCCTGTACTCTTATCCATTCCACAGCTGGACCGGTATTGCTTTACTCTACTTTCAAACTCTCTCTCACTGTGTTCACCTTCAAAGACTGATCCTGTAGGAGCTCTCCGTAACATTCTTATCACCAGCAGAAAGGTTGAGTTTACTGAACTTTTTGCATCATCTACATGGTTTGGACTCCCCCTCCTCCCCTTTTTATTTTCAAATAATCTAATATATCAAAATATTCTAGCCAATTTCTGGTTGTTGTGTGTTAGCCTGCTGTATGGACTTTAGAAATTAAGGTTAGGTTACATTTCAAAGATAAGTTAGAAAATTTCTGTTGCATTATCATAAGTTTTGCTATTTGGATTTAGTAAGCTGATAGTGCTTGTAGAAAATCTTGAAATGCAAATTTATTTATTTATATCTTTAGGATGGAATAAATCGTTACAGCTCAAACTTAGAATCTTTAATCATCCCCCACTTGTTTGAATTCCTTTTATTTATTTTGGATTTCCAAATGCCCTGTTTTATCTTTTTATTATTATCATAATTATAGTATATGTATTTGAGTTGATTTTTTTTTCTCATGATATATGCATTAGAATGAGGATGTGTAAAAGTTTACTTTTATGATGAGTTAATATTGTGTTTCATGGTAATTGTTGACAGTGTTGTGATCATCCTTATGTTGTGGATGAATCCCTTCAAATGCGGCTCACTAAAGGCCTTAAGGATGTTGAGTTTTTGGATGTTGGCATAAAAGCAAGTGGCAAATTACAACTACTTGATGCAATTCTTTTGGAGATCAAGAAACAAGAGTTAAAAGTGCTTGTTCTTTTCCAGGTACACTTGTCTTGACAAGGGGTTCTGAACCAGTATATAGCATTATGCACGTTTTATGTTATTGATATTCTTTAGCAGATGATGCTGAAGCGATTAATGTACATAAGAAGCTTGTATGTATTTTCCCCTGTACATTATTGTTTATGAGTTTGTTAAAAGCAAATAAAGTTACATTTCCGGGGTTCTACCGTGCTTTTGTTAAAGCACTTTACCTGCCATACGCCATTTTGATGTTTTGACTGGTGGCAGAAATAAAAAGGCTCTGGTGCTTGTCATGTAAAAATGAATGTGTAGCTCAGTACCTGTTTGGTCTTGCTCTTGGGACAGCTTTATTTCTCAAGAAGCTGAATTGACCAATTGGGTCTCTACATGAAACTTTCAACTTTTGCAAAAGTTGAGCTAAAGTCGAAAATGCTAACTTGACCTTTCAAAAAGCTGCCATGAGAAACTGCTTGATACATATTGTGAGAACTTGTAATGAGCAGAATATATATTACTGATTTCTGATAAATTCTAGGTGAGAGCTCTTTAAAATGTTCTAATTATATTTTCAACTGATTTCTGATGGAAAATCCAGCCATGCTGAACTGGTTGTTACATGACAGTAATGTTGGTTAACTTGAATAGACTGGTTCAATAGGTCGTTGTGTCAATTAATGTCTAGCCTCTGCCTTTTGATGTTTCAATGTCTTAAAGTAGCATTTTGGGATTTAAATTCAACATGCAATGGTAACTTTACTGCTTGTATGAATATTGTTGTTTTGTGTCTTGAACTACTTTAACAAACCCTTGTCTAAATAGTAATTACTTCTTTATTATGAATGTGCTTGCATATAACTTCTAAATAGTAATTACTCCCGCAAAACAAGGTTTTGGCTATTTTATGTTTCTCATGTAGATGGTTTGATTGACAGTACACTGGTGGTTCTGGAAGGGATTTAATGGGAGACATTTTGGATGACTTTCTGCGCCAAAGATTTGGTACAGATTCTTATGAACGCGTAGATGGTGGTGTCACCCCTTCAAGGAAGCAATCTGCTTTGAATAAATTCAATAATGAGAGGAAGAGATTTGTCTTCTTATTGGAAACTCGTGCTTGTCTTTCCAGCATCAAATTATCTGCAATCAGTACCGTCGTAATATTTGGAAGTGATTGGAGCCCAGTGAATGATCTAAGAGCATTGCAGAAGATAACACTTGATTCTCACTTTGAAGAAATAAAAGTATTTCGTTTATATTCAGCATTTACTGTGGAGGAAAAGATTTTGATGCTTTCAAAACAAGACAAGACACTTGATAACAACATAGTGAACATAAGCCCTAGTAGTAGTCACATGCTGCTTAAATGGGGGGCTCCGTACCTACTCAGCCAGTTGGAAAAAATTCATGGTATCCCAGCCTTGGATGCAAGTAACTTGCCTGAGCAATCACTTCTGAAAGACGTGATTCAAGAGTTCTTTATCTTACTGAGTCAAACTGGGATAGACAATGATGCAAGCAAATTATCCCTAATTTTACAAGCCAAACAAAATCAAGGAATGTATAGGACAGAAATGCCATTGTTTGGCGAGCAGAAAATCCAAGTGATGAATGAAGATCCACCTCATATATTTTGGACAAAACTTTTGGAGGGAAAGAGTCCGAGGTGGAAGTATTGTTCTTCGTTTCAGAGGAACCGGAAAAGGGGTCTATACCTCGATGATATCCAAAAGAAATCTGAGGTTGAAAGTGCTGAAGTTGTAAAGAGACGCAAGGTGGTCAATGATGGAAACGATCATCCCTCTCCAAGACATGGGCTACAAGAGGACAGACAAGGTAATGGGCAATTAAAATGCAATGAATTGAGTTTTGGTAGAAGATAGTTCTCTCATTTGGTCTTTCCTGAATACTCTTACTATTTGCAGGAAGCACAGGAACCTCAGTATCTCCTTTGAGTAAATTGGCTGATCCTGTGAGTGATAAAATTCATGCAACCAACTCAATTGATCTGGCCAGTGATATCTCAGAAACACCATCTCTTAACATGGTAGAATGGGAGAGAAGAAGAAAACAGCTTGATTCTCAGAAGACTCTCCATGTTATTTTGTGGCCACAGATAGCAAAACTATGTGAAGTTCTACATCTCTCAGTATGTGCCTTAATCACCAGTGGAAGAACTAAAATTAGACGTGCTCAGTGTGGGCTTTGCTTTTAGTTCTTAATTTTGTTAAAATAAAAAACATACCATTGAAAAATATTTTGTGGGAGGGGGATATTTAACTTCATTAGAGATTTCAGAATGCTTTTTGTTTCTCAGTTCTGAAAGTAAAGAGGTAGGTAGAGTAGAGGGAAAAATATGGTTCATAAATATAGTTCTCTAGAACACTCCAATCTTGAATTGCACTTCTTATTGACTATTATTTTCTTATGCAACCATTTCTGGCTGGCTGTTGCAGATTACTGGAGTTCCGTTATATCATTTTTATGTTAATATGACTAAAAGTGGAAAAGTTGCTTCAATAGGGTTTTTGAAAATGGGCCAGTTTAGGATGTTGTTTTGTAGAAATGCTGCCTGGTTTGTCATTTATTTCACTTCTGAAAATTTTCCTCTGGAGATAAGATGGAAAAGAAGGATCTTTTTCATCTATTTACTAATATAGGGGGTTTTGAGCTTTTTATTATAAATACTTTTCATGTATTTTCTGTAACGGTGGGCCTTGAAATCTCTTTTTCTCTGTAATGGTTCAGCATCAAAGCCTTTCCATTCTATCAGCCTAGTATTATAACAGCTTATTTTGTGGTGCTTCTTGTTTGTGTTGTAGGAGGGTGTGAGGGATTTAGCCGGAAAGTTTCTTGAATATGTCATGAATAACCATCTGGTCAATAGGGAACCAGAGACCATTTTGCAGGCATTTCAGATTTCTCTGGTTAGACCTTTATTCGCTTTTATTTTCTTAAATTTATTATGCAATTGGACTAGGATGTCTTTCATATGCTCTGATTGTATCCATTAGTTTGTCCTTTATGTTTGAGAGAATGAAGTTAGGCTTTTATTATACTTAACTTTTTTTTTTTAAATGCTGTTAAATTTGACATCAAATGTCCACTCCTTTTACCCCTTCTCATAGACAGCTGCTGTATTATTTGCAGTTTTGCCTTTGTAAGCAAATGGATATGATGGAAATTATGTTATGTGGAATTCCCCTTGGTAGGACTCAGGAACTTGCACTTTTCAGGCCTAGCTTTTTGTGCCAATTGTGCTATATTTCATCTTTTTTTTGGCAATATGTATTCCAATCAGTTTTAGATCCGTGTGCCGAATCTTGTGATGGTATATTTTGTTCATAAGTTCGTACTTGGCATAGTCAAGCTGTGTTTCTTTCTTTATAATGTTTGCAACTTCTTGTTGAAAAGGTTTTTGATGTTTAATCTTGGTTCCAAATGGTGAGGAGTGAAAGGTGAATACTCTTACCATCGCGTTGGTAAATTTGCATGTCGTATTTTGTTAGAGCTTGCACTCAAAATATTCTACTGAGTTTTTGATGCTTAAGTTGGCTATCTTTCTAATGGTCCACTCAATACAGTAGGACACATTATTTAATTTAGATGGAATAGGTTGAAACTTTAACCTTCAACCTTGATCGGGTAGAGTAGTTTTATATAGAGATGTCTTTCATCTATAGGCAAGTGAAGGTTGAGTTCAGCTAGAATTACTCTTCTTGCATGGAGAGAGAGGTAAAGAACTAAGTAGGTCATGTCTAGTTCTTAGGTCTAGAAAATAGTCAAAGGAGCCCATCTTTGTTTTTGTTTGTATTCTCCTCTTGTTGTTCTTTGATATAAACCCTTTTTTGGATTTATTTATTAATATATGTGCTTAGATTTGTCTACGTATTTTACTTTGATGAATAAAAATAGGGTAAACTACAACCAAGGTCACTAAACTATTAGTAGATTTACATTTTGGTCACTCAACTTCAAAATGTTACAAAATGGTCACTGAACTATACGAAAGTTAAAATCACTTCTGTATGGCCTTCTCAATTTGCATCGTCTGCACCAATTAGAAGCTCTTTTCTTTTCTACAGTTTGGTTTTTTTTCATGAAATAGCTTTGAAGGTTACGAATTTCCAACACTGATTGACAGATTGGCTTGGATCTAATGTATGTTTTACTACTTGTTGATAGGTATTGATTCACCGTACCAATTGTTGAATCGACGCTTGGAGTTTTTTAGCTGGACTTTTAGAAAAAAAAAAACTTAACAGTCTAGTGACTTGAATGAAAATTTTTGAATAGTTCAGCGACCATTGTGTAACCTTTTGAAGTTAAGTGACCAAAATGTAAATTTTCTAATAGGTTAGTGACCTTCAGTGTAGTTTACCCATAAAAATATTCAGGTAACTTCGAACATTCTATTAAGGTGTATAGCTGCTGTATTTTTGTGTATATGTTATGAATATTTGAGATTTCTAAAACCTTCTATTGCATGTAGTTTATAAGAATTTAAGCAGGTATTAATTATGTAATGGTACTTCAACATGTTTATCTTTTGTTTTCTGTACGTTCAGTGTTGGTGTACAGCTTCTTTGTTGAAGCAGAAAATTGATCATAAAGAATCACTTGCACTTGCAAAGCAGCATCTTGGCTTTACCTGCAAGAAAGAAGAGGCAGCCTATGTTAATTCATTGCTGCGGTGTCTGAAGAGAATGTTTGTATATCGTACAGGATGTTTGAAGGTTTCAAATCCTTCCAAAGGTTCTGAATTATCAATTAAAGCTGATGGAAACACAGAGGATAAAGATTCATTGAGGTTTCAAGAGGCTTCTGATGCACAGGTCATTGCAGAGTCTGGAGTGTCCCGAGAATTTCAATTGGCACAGAGAGATCTTGCAAAAAGCATCAACGAAAGTGAGAAAAAATTTGATAAGCAGTTGACAAAACTAACTGAGAAGCAAAAGGAGGAAATGAAGCAACTTAAAAAGAAGTACGAGGAAGAAAAAGCTCTGCTGGAGAACAAGAAACAAACAGAAGCAGCTGTTATCCGTTTGCACAGTAATTTCTTGATGAGGACTAATAAGATAAAAAATTTGGATATTGAATATGCTAGTAAGTTTGATGAACTAAAACAGAGGATGGATACAGGCCTTAAGAACCTTGAGGCATCGCAGGGGGCAGCAAGAAGCAATGTTTTAGAGAGAAAGACTCGTTGGGTGGAAGCAGTTAAGTCCTGGGCTAGGGTTGAATTAGTGAAGCCACCTGTTAGCAAGGCTAATCTTCCTGAAGGAAGTTCTTCCAGTTCTGTTCAATCTGCCAAAGGAAGTGAGGTAAGATTGTCCGAAGTTCTTCCTGACAAAGTTGATCCCATTTATATGGCTGGACCCTGCAAGGAGAATTCTAAGGTAGCATTAATTGAGGAGGGCAATAAAACTGTCTGTTTGGGTGTTGGTGAAGAACAGGCCATCAACAAAGATTCGTGTCCCAAAGAACTGGTTTCTGTAGGAGAACTTCCAAATGTAGGGGTTCAAGTTCCACCAACTGTCAGTTCAGGTGATGTTACCGAGAGTGTCCTTTCTCTTAGACGGTTGAATGAAGACCAGATTTCTGATGAATATAAATTGAAAATGTCAAATGGTAATCCTGAGACTGTTTCTCCTACTGATGCTCTGGAGAATGCTGTTCCTATTGAAGCATGCTCACATGAGGAAATTCCTGATGGAACCACTTTGAGCAAGCCTAACACGGAGGTTCCCTTGAAAACAGCTAAGAGTGTAATTTTCTGTGAAGGGCAGAATAATCTAGCCTCAGTGCAAGTACCATCATCTGAAATTAATTCTGATATATATAAATTAACAAAGGTTGATGGGGAGGTTCCCTTAAAAGAATCTGTGGTTGCCAATTTCAATGCAGGTCAAGAAACCCATGTCTCAGCAGAAGCACCTTCCTCTGAAAAAATTCCTGATGGAGCTGCATTAGGAAAGGCTGTTGGGGATATCTGCTTTAGAACAACTAAGATTGTCAATTCTAGTGGTGGTCAGGAGAATGTTCTCTTGTTGGAAGCACCATCACCTGGAGAAAATCCTGTTAGAACCACATTAAGCAATCTTGATGGCGAGGTTCATTTAAGAGCAGCTGAGACTGTCAGTTCTAGGGAAGATCATGAGAATTTGCCATCTTTGGTGACACCTTCATCTGAAAAAATTTCTTGTGGGACCACATTAACCATGGTTGAAGGGGAGCTTGCCTTGAATGCATCTGAAGTTTGTCAGGGAAATATCATTTCTGCTAACACTTCATCTGAGAAAGAGATCCTTGGTGGGGCCACACTGAATGTGCTTGACGGAGAAGTTCCAAACATCTCATCAGAGATTGCAAGTTCCAGTGATGACATGAATAATGTTGTCTGCACGAATCCCTCTACATCTAAAGAACAAGAACAAATACCTGATACAGCTGCACTTTCAATGCCTGCTGAAGAGATCTCTTTGGCTGAACCTGAAACTGCTTGTAGTGAACTCCTCGAAGGTGGTAGTGCTCATAGAGAAAATGATGGAACATGTGCCATCGAAATTGATCGGCTTGATGGCATACTATGCTTTATGAACTTAGAACCTGAATTCCAAGAACGGTCTCTGGCAGATCCATCTTCATTACAGGCTGTGGCAGATTTGGTATGTAGGATTCTTTTTGGTCTTTTCTATTAAACTTTTTTCTGCTAAGACATTTCTTATGTTGATATTTCACACCTAAAAACTAAAGCAAAGTAGTAACAACATAGATTAGAAGGTAATGCAGATAATCTGCATGGCTTTGGCTGCTCTATTGTGGATTTATTTAATATACCCTTGTGGTATAAATTGGAGAGATTATGCTATCAATACTCTGCTACTGGCCAGCTCACAATTTGATTACAATTCTTATATGGACAGGTATCCCCAAATGTGGGTTCTCTTCCTTATGCTTCCTCAGGAATACAAACTAGAGATGTTGCAAACAATGAAATGCGAAATGCTTCTCAGGTAGCTGAAACTTTACCATCTAACGGTGCTGTTGATGTGACTTGCAATGTGTCCAATCCTGATACACAGCAGTTGAGGTCCACAGAATCAATTTTGAACCTCTCTCCGGATCTACCTTCAGTTAGTGCAACTGAACATCAACCAAGCAATGATGGTCAACATGCTAACCTAATTTCTCAGGCTCAAAGGCAATCGATAACCAACCATATTGACCTGTCCAGTCAAGATGTTTTGCAGCCCCTTCATTCACCCATCAATGGAACCATTGGTCGGCATTTGAGGCAGATTTCAGAAACAAGTACAGCTTCAGTTCCTTCTGTTTCCAGAGGCCATCCCTTGCAGACTGCACCTCCTGTATCATCCCGGACGCCTTTGCCATTATATCCTGACCCCCTTAAAAATGAAATGGAAAGAATATCCCAAGAAAGAGACCAGACCATTAAGGTTCATGAAGATACGGTTAGTTTCCTCTTGCTTGCTTGGTAAACAATCATATATGGTTTACTTTCTGCTGAAGACTTCTTCTTTGAACAGAAGCTGCAGCTGAAATTCGAGTGTGAGAAGGAAATTGAGGAAGTTGTGGCTCAGGTTCGTAGAAAGTACGAAGTTAAACTTCAGGAGAAAGAGACAGAATTTCTGATCCGGAAGGAGGAGCTTGATGTAAATTATAACAAAGTTCTCTTGAATAATATATTGGCTGAGGCCTTCAGGTCTAAATGTATGGATAGTGGGGCATCTGGCTCAGCAGGAATACAGCAAGGTGAATCTTACTTGATTATTTTAACATGGTAATGAAAGAATAGAGAATCAGAGTGATGCTTTGATTCGTCCACTTGATGAAAATTCTATGCCTTGGTGGGTTTAGGGTTTACCTACTGAATCCCATATTTGTTGTGGTCAACCTTTTGACACAGTATAGTTCTATTCACTACCGAAAATTTAGAATTTGTTTATATTGATTGTTTGGGTTACCACAAATTTTTATGTTGAAAGTTTAAAGAAAGAGTATGCTTGGTAACTGTTTGTGTGAACTTGCTGGCATATAAATATGTGTATGAGCATAAAGAAGCCAACACCCAACCCAACAACCATAATATATTTTGCTTGTACCCGTTCACGTAGCTAAGACGTTCCTTTTTGCAATGTTTCACTATACTGACCGCCTAACCATTGTCATTCTGACAGAGGCAAATTCCAGTTTCATGCAGCAGCTACTTCAACTTTCATCACAACGGATGGTTCAACAGCCTTCCACTGCTTCTGGTCTCCCTTCAACTGGCTCAGCCACTAGCATGCAAACTGTTTCACCAGCTGTAGTCAATACACAAACCATGGGTCCATCTTTGTGGCCTTCCGGTGCTTCTGGTCTCCCTTCAACTAGCTCAGGTACTAGCATGCGAACTGTTTCTCCTGTAGTCAATGCACAAACCTTGCGTCCATCTTTGCAGGTTGTTAACCCTTTAGAAATTTTCTCAGGCACTAGCATGCGAACTGTTTCTCCTGTAGTCAATGCACAAACCTTGCGTCCATCTTTGCAGGTTGTTAACCCTTTAGAAATTTTCTCAGGCACTACAACTAGACCTCCCTGTATCAGTTCCGTCTCTCACGTTACAGGAAACTTTCAAATGGGCAGTGAAATTCGTGCTCCAGCCCCTCATTTACATGCATATAGACCTTCAGCTTCTATTTCCTTGAGCAGGGTTCCATCGCAGTCTCGTGGAATGTCAAGTCAGCTGTCACACAACCTTGCATACAGGCAGCTATCAACTACTGGCCAAGCTGGTAGGATCCGGCATGAAATTGCCGGAGGGTTAGCAGCTCTACCTAACTCATCTTTACCTTCAATGGATGTTCTAATGGGAATGCACAATCAAGTATCCGGTGCCAATCCCAATCCCCCAAGCAACTTGCTGCCAGGTGTTAGTTCAAGCTTGGCCCTAAGTATTCGGTCGAACCCAGCTCAACACAGCGGAGGAGCAACTGACATTGTTTGCTTGTCAGATGATGACTAACTCCCTTGAAAATGGGGCTGGGTTCTAAATTACCAGTGCAAGGTCGGAAAATGGGGCCTGACTTTGCTGCGGAATTAGCAGTTGTCTTGGTTGTATATGAACCAGCATTGTTTGTACTTGATAGTTCTTTGAACTTTGAAATATATATATTTTTCGTCTATTTACTAGTGTCTTCAAATCTTTCTGAAATTCTAGCCTAGGCTATTCCTGGGGATATGAATGACGTGCTATGTGAACTATATTTTATCCAATTATAATATAGTAAATTAATCTCATAATTTTGATAAAAATATAATTAATTTTCATTGTATTAATTATATATTATTATTTTCAATTTAAATTCAAAATATAAGTAATTATTCAAAAGTTTAATATGAACGGAATAATATATTTTTATTTTATTTTTTCTATATGTATTTATATTGAATTATATAAATAATATTTTATATTAATTAATTTGATGTGGTAATTTCAGTAACAATAATTGAAAATTTAATTTAAACTTGATTTTTAAAATTACAGTTTTTAATATAGATATATATATTTCAATTAGGTATTATAGACATTTATAAAAGATTTATAATTTGTGCTTAATAAATTATATAAAATTTAACAATTGTAATTATGAAATTTAGTATTATATTATATTCTCATTTATTACTTTTTATGTATAAGATACTATTATCTATACTATTGATTAAGTATTTTATTGAGTTGAAGTCACCTGGTTTTAATTAAGTTAGGAATTACCAAAAAATTATTTTATTTGTAAAGGAAGTTATATGATTATGTGAGTGTTTATTTATTTTTATTATATATTTTATAAATTAATAAAAATTATCAATAATAAGATTTGGACCAAGAACACCGTGCAATATAAACTCTATTCATTTCTTGCTTGAACTAAAATAATTTTTAAATACTAGTGTTCTTAATTTTTATATACTTGTGTATCTATATTATTAATAAAATTTTAATTGAGTTAGTGTCCAGAGATTTTGAAGAATTTTAACCAAACATGAAATTTGAAGATGAAGATAAACTTGAGATAATTTTTTAACTGGAATGGGTAATAACTCATTCCACTTAGCACGGACTATAATATGAGCTATAGTAACAAAAAAAATGTTTAAAGTATCGCTATTGAAAGATCAAGATAAAGAAAAACATATCTTGTTTGAGTTCGAATATCTTGGGTAACATATTTATCCCATTTTATATGGAGATGATTTTAAGCTTAACCAACATGCTTCTAAGTTTATTTACGAAGACCTACCTTTAAGAGAAAATAGGGGAATTGAGTAAATGCATATAATTATAGTGAGGAACTATTGTTGAGTGCATTTATAATTCATATTTGTGTGATACGAAATTGAGAGCTTTTATGTTGTTTAATCATGAACATTTTGAGAATTTTATTCTTTGCAATTGTACATGGTTTTGGATAAATTTAATTTAAGCCATTGTTACCGATGAATTTTTCATTGGATAAGCATTCATAGATACAGGTGTGTTATTGAATTGCTTAAATAATTTTTGAAATTTTGTTAGAGCTTCTACTATTTTTTTGGTGTTCTCGTTGTGCTGTATATACTAGCACTTTATTTTCAATTAAGTTAATAACTCATAATATTATTCATATAATCAACTTGAACTACAACTAAAATCTATCAACTTTGGCACCACATGATGTATAAAAAGTGATATTCATTAAGTTGAAATTTCAAATGGTCCAAGGATAAAGCTAAGGGCAGACAAGGGCTTTAGTCCCCTTAACTAAATGAACAAATTGCACTTTTAGCCTTCTCAAAAAATTATTAATTTAATTTAAGCCCTTTAGCCCCTTAGTGAAATAAAACTATATTTTTGGCCATTCTAAAAGATAATAATAACAATTTAATTTAAGGTCCTTTTAACGTCGATACACTCAGAATTTTATGGACTCTCAATACAAAATTTCTTATTATCGCTTTCTACCCTAAAAAAGAATAAAAAAAGTGGCATTGGATATCATTTTCATTGATGTCATACCATTGACTTGGGTGCCTTTACTATTGTTTTTTGGTGTTTGTAAATGGAAGCAATCTATTTGACAACTGCATATCCACTAGGGTTATGGACCAATGGATGCCTTCATCAGCAAGGCTATTGATGTTGGTCAGCTTCTGGGCAAATATTCCTTTCCTAACTTTTGCTTTTCCTCTTCCATTTCCCTTCACTTAAAATGGTTTGGTCTTTGATGTTTCAAAGTTGTTTCCATTTTCAAACATAATTAACTATCTAATTTTATCGCTACATTTAATCAGTGAAATTAAAAATTCAACAACACTAACATGTATGTCACTTATTAACTTAAATCAATTTTGGACTCAAAATCAATATACACAACAAGGTTAGCAAGGGATAAGTGAGGTGTAAATCTCAAGCCTAAGTCTCGAAGCTAACTTAAGGTCAGTTAAAGTCGACTAGAGTCATGATCCTTTAATTAAATGATACGGTTGTAGCTTTAATCTATTTCAAATATTAATAGTTTAATTTAATAGATTTTAGCTTCTTCATTAAATAAAAAATACAGTTTTGTGTTGAATTCAAATTATCTTTGCTTATTTTTTTAAAGCATTCACCTCATTTTTTAAAAAAAATTTATTTCAACCTCAATTGCACATTTTTTTAAAACAACTCTGCTAATAAAGAAGTAGAAAGTCAAGAAGAATGATCTAATTAAGTAGGAAAAACACAGATGAAAATTATGTGAAGGATGTATAGGAAAACAAGCAGGAGATGATAGATTGCTCTAATTGTGAGGGGCCCTTAACAAAAGAGGGAGAAAGAGTGGTGTAACCTATGTTTGAGATGTAAAATTAAGAGAGGTTCTTCCACCCACCCATCCCCCTTTTATTTATTCATGGTCTTGAACTCCTTTTAAGAGTCCAACTCTTTTCCCGTGTAGAAAGAGAGGGTTTTAATGACAGTATCAGTAAAGAGTGAGTGAGCCTGCTTTTGTAGGGTTTTGGACTCTCTTTTATAGACCTAAATTTACTGCACTTTGTTTTTCTCTCAGGGGGCAAAGTCAACAAGATACCAAAAGCAAGCTTTTCCATGGGAACAGCAGCCCCTAATGCCGTCCCTAATCTTGGTTTTATGGTTAATTGACAATAGTAAAATATTATTGACAAGTTATAGATGCAAGCAAGCTACAAGGAGAGGCAAAATTGAGCATGTGATATTATTATTAGGGTTAAAGGAAAAGAGTTTGTGAAGATCCTTCTATACTATTACGAATTATGCAAATAAAACCAACTATTTTCATGAATAAATTATAATTAGGACAAAGAAAAAAATAAGATGGTGCTCCTCATTTTCTTCAATAAAAGCTGATCTCACAAAAATGGAGCTGTGAAAAATATAGTAAGGCTTTGTTTTATATTTTTTTCAAAAGTATTTTTAAGTTACAAGCAATGTTAAATAAACTATTTTTAAATTTAAATTATTTAAATTATTTATATTGGGTATATAATTATTTTCCTATTAAAATTTATTTTAAATATATATCATAATAATGGTTATATTTTATTATTCAAATATAACTTCTATATATTTAAATTTAAATTTATAGATAATTGATATTAATTACTTAGAAATACTTAAATTTTATATTTCATATATCAAAATATTAAAAATAGGTTACAATAAATTATTTTTTATTTTTATTAAAATACCATAATGTTATTGAATTTAAAATTATTTAAATGCATATCTTTACTCCACAATATCATGTGTAATGAACATTTTTTAGTTTTCAAAAACACTTTTAACATCAATACTTAACACTTAAATCTTAAATCAAAATTTTCAAAAGTAATGAAAACATGAAAAACCAGACCTTAATGTCAGTCCATGATCAGTAAAAATAAAAAACAAAAATCTAAAATTTCAAGAAAAAATACTAACAAAATTCTCGTAATAATAAATTTAATAAACTCAAAATTTAAAAGTTTAAAATTTAATATTCATAAAAGATTCTGTAAAAGTAAAAAATTATAAAAATTTTAAATTTTGTAAAAATTAAAACACACAAAAAATCTAACAAAGAAAAATCTAAAAACCAAATCATATTTTAAGATTTTAAATATTTTTAATTTTGTAGCAATATTTTTAATTTTGTGGTAGTGTTTAATTTTTTTCATTTTTAATTTTAAAATTCAACCAATTAGAGAATTACATGTATCCGTGATTTCATTGTTGTATTTATCTTCTTTCTTCTTCTTTTTTTTCTTTCTCTTACATTAAATTTTACAAATAACATGTTAACCTACATTTAATTATCTCATTTTTTTTTTGTAGTTCGGAGATTAAAATCCCTTATTTATTTTGAGAATGACTAAATTGCTAATGACCTAATAAATTATTAACAAAAATTGTTTAACATTATTTTGAATAGGGCAGAGCCAAGAGGGCTGATAGAGCCCGACCCCCTAAAATGGGAATTTTTACCTTTAGTTTTTTTTTTATAATTTTAAAAATTATATTTTGATCCCCTCAAAAATAAAAAGAAATTGATTTAATCTTTTAAAATTTATAAAGATATAAACTATTAAAATAATAAAATTTCACTTATATTATTATAAAAATATACAACTTAATTTCGATCCCGTTTAAAAAAAATTTTGAAATCGCCTCTAATTTTGAATTATCTTCCTTTCGAATAGTAAAAGATATTAAATTGGTCGCGGCATTATATAGTAGAGTAAAGTCTAGAATACTTGTTTCTAAAATAGAACACGTAGGGTTTCCTTTCTGTCAAATTTTCTTTTGCTGGACATGTGATTTTATTTAACAGTAAAAAAAGGCAGCAGAAAAGGTACACCAGAAAGTAAACAATCCACAAAAGATTCATTAACATAACCAACACATTTAAAACATGGAATCCATGTCCACCCGCCAAGGACTTTATCTCATATCACCGACGGTGGCACCAATTTGAACGACTCTATGAAAAGACCATGCCAAATTCCAGCACCCTTAGTGTGCCATGAAAGAAAATTCCCGCCCTTAGTATAACCAACCTTGCACACTCCAGGTCCCTAGCCAGATAAAAGAAGAAAAATAGCTCATAACCACACAAACCAGAAGTCTCTATCAACATCAATAGCAAAACCATTTAATCAGGAAAGAACAACTTATGTGACAACCTTAACGAAGTCTTAGAAAAAGACAGCCATCCGAAATTTGGACAAATAAACACCCAAAAAATCGTCTTCCACCAAACACTCAAACAAGAAACCATCTCAAAAACAGCAGAATATTGGAATGAATCATCTCGCCTATCCTTAACATGTGCCTTTTCAATTCTTACCAGCTCCTGAATTACCTCATCTTCATCACCAAGACCTAACTCCAAAGTTCTTTTCGCTTCTTTTAATATTATTTTCTACCTATTTCTTATGTCAGAATCAGTCAACCATCTGTTCACAATGGGTTATTTTACCCAAATAACCAAAATAATAATTAATTACATAAATAACCCTGATTAAAAAATAATCGCTTAAATAACCTGAAATAAACAATAAAATTAGATTATAGGGACTAGATGGCCGACACCACTATTTTTTCTATTAAAAAAAATAATTTTTGAGGTTTTAGACACTAGATGACCGACACCTATGTATTTTTTTTCAAAATTTTTTGAGAGCTGGCACACTGATAACTGACACACATTTATCTAATTAAAAAAATTATATTTTTAGGTGTCAAAAGGTCTTGGTCTGACAATAAAGCCAAACTCACCCAACAAAAAGAGATAGAAATATTGCAACATTAACCCCTCCTTGTTTTCCCATCTTTTTTTATTTCCCAAGTTTGATTACATATTTTATGGACTGCTTATATAAAATATGTAATCAAACTTGGGAAATAAAAAAAGATGGGAAAATAAGGAAGGGTTAATGTTGTAATATTCTCATCCCTTTTGTTGGGTGTGTTTGGGCCTTTGTTGGCTGGCACCTAACACCAAAATTTTTTTTTAATCAGATAAGGAGGTACCGACCATTAATGTATCAGTACAAAAAAATACATGAGTGTTGGTCATTTAGTGTCCAAAACTTCAAAAAATATTTTTTAAACAAAAAAAATAGTGGTGCTGACAATTTAGTCCTCATAATTTAATTTTATTGTTCATTTCAAATTATTTAAGTAATTATTTTTAAATTAGGGTAATTTATATAATTAATTATATTTTGGATTAACGGGTCACAGTGCGATCAGATTTGGAGGTTGAAACAACACCTTTCTTTGATTTCTTTCCCTGGAAGTCAAAACTTGAATTTCTATTTCCTCAATTGATTACCCCGTCCTTGGAAAATCTGTCACAATCAAACACTCAAAGAATATTAGCACTGACATTTTCATCCACACTCCCACTCTCCAAAGCCATCATTAAAAATATTATGACCACAACTGTCTGCAGCCTTCTTAGTTCTAGTAACTCGACATTTAATTAACATCTTTAAAAAATTGCAAGTCACGATAAAATACTTTTGACTGTTAAGGTTTATGTTATAACAGAAAGTTTGACAAAACCCTACAGTGAATGAGAGCCCACGCAAACCCATACATAATCAAATAAGTAAAGGAAACCAGATTATATCTCAAGATAATTATCAGCAAAAGAAAAAAAAATCATCTAAGAAAGTAAAAAGGAGTAAATGTGTGACTCGAATTCCGTTTGATCTAGTTTGAAAAGTTGCAAGTATAACTTATTTGTTAAAAAAATAAAATAGAGAGGCAAAATTGGGAATCTGTAGGGGTGAAAGTCTGAAGCCGTAGCCCACCATAGATCCCCATCCACCACTAAACTCGATCGGGGGTCCGCCCCCACGATACAAATCTTGCCGCATAAGTTGAATCCGTATAAAACTATACTTCTTTTATTAGACGGGTTGTTTAGCCCTTTAAAAACTGTGTATAGCCACAAACCTTTTATATTGTTGTGTTTCAACATTAATAAATTTTTCCTCCTCTACTCATGGTTTTTCCAATAAAGATTTTTTTATATAAAATCTGCGTGTTCTTATTTTTCTTTTTTATTGCTTTACGATCATTCCTACTACTATTATCAATGTATAGTATAACTTATATAAATAACAATATTTCTTTCATGTTGATTTTGAAAGATTGTCCAAACTTCTTTAGTTGGCTCACATATAGAGATGATCTTAAACTATTCAATATTCACTCAATTGAATATTGCATTTCGCTTTTCTTGCTTTTTTTTTTTTTGGAAGTATGGTATAATTAGTAGTAGTGACAGTTGGGTGAGTCCACCCTTCTTATACAGCAATCCAAGTCCTTTCACCTATATGTTGAAAGCCTTCATACTAGCCTTCCAATATATATGTGTAATTTGAGGAACCGATTAGTAACAATGTGCGAGTAATTGAGTTACCTTCCTTCATAGCTTTCATAATATTAACTAAGCTTAGGATCTTCTTCAAGTGCGTTTAAAGTTTGCTTTGATACCAATTAGAAAATCACATGATTTTTTTTATTAAAATTTTTTGTCGAATTAGATGTTGTAACAGAGTCTTTGACTAAAGTGATATGCTAAGAGAGTTGAGGATAGTGAGAGACCAAGTTTTTTAACGCAATTCAGATTAAACAATCCTACATCTACAAGCCTAGCTCAAAGAATGAGTTTATTAAACAATCTTCCTAGTACAGCTATTCATTTAAGCCAATCTACGAATTATATGTTTTTAAATATAATTATATGTGCGTAACGATTAAATTGATAGAATTTATAAATGTAGATGGTTAAAATTATTGAATTATTTAGAATCGGATCAAATTCATAGAATATGCAAGTATTGATGACTAAATGTGTTATTATACCAGTTAGAAAAAGACCACATCATCACTTTCATTAACCATTTAATGGAGAGTGACCAAAATGGAAATGATAAAAACTGTTAGTGGCTAAGTTAAAATTTTCATAAGTGAACGACCATAATAGAAACATGTTAATAATTGAGTGACTAATTTTATAATTTACCACACAATAAATTACTTTGTTTGTCATAACAACTTGTTAAAGGTTTATGCTGCAATATATTAAAATATTGGCATAGAAGGACCTTGTTGTTGTTGTTGTAATGTGTAATATGATATATAAATTTTGAAATCACTAACAACATTATTAAATTAATACTATTTTACATTTATATGTTACATATACAAACTATTATATTAATCTACCATGAAAATGTATGTATTTATATATTAAAATTTATGTATCAAATTACACGTTAAAATAAAATTCACATATAAATTTAATATTTATTCCGAGTATTAATATATTGTAAACTACACTTAAGCTCCCAAACCTCTTAATTAATTATATTCACCTCCAACAGAAATTGCTTACTTAAACTTGTAAAAATTTGCAACAATGGTAATGAGAGCTCAGATGTTACTCGGTCGGCATATCTCTTTAGCTAAGCTGGTGGGGTCTCTCACTCACCACTTTAATCGCAATATTCTAAATATTTCAATTGGAAGTGAAAGTTTTTAATTCTAATTTATTTGAGAAAAATATATATAGGTGGAAAATAGGGTCCAACTTGATGTCTAACCTAGGGTTATGCCCTGTGATTTGCAGTTGGAGTGAGGGTCCAAAGTCTATTTGGATATTCATTCATGATAATGACCCTTTCCTCAAATTAACTTTTTCTAAGCATTTAGGTTCCTTTCTTCAATTTTCGCATTACTTCCATTTAAATTATGGATTAGGATTGCATAATTATATATAATCATCTTAAATACTCAGCAGCTTTAATATTTAAACTTCCTTTTAAAAAAAATGATTTGCTGAAAATAAATGAATTGGTCAAATACACTGATTTTAGAAGTGTGGCAATGATTTTTGACTAATCATCTACCTCTCTTCAATGTTGAATTCAACCAAAGACAAAGCAGCATTCTTTTCTTCTTTATTTGAAAATGACTGCTTTTTGGACCAATTAAAGAATATCACTGTAGTACAGGATATAGTTATATAATATAAAAAATTAATAAAAATAAGATAGGTGCATTTTCCCTCCCTACTTACAAAATGGGTTAATTGAATTATATACATTAGATAAAAAATTACATCAATTTCTACTATTCAAAATTAGTCATTATATGTCACAATGAGACACATGTGACACGTCATATGTCACTTCCGTCAGCCACACTAGTTTTCAACAGGACAAATAAATTTTTAATAATGCTTTTTGATCTATTGTACAAACACTCATTTACCCATTTTTTTAATAAAAAAAAGACAAAATACAATCTAACTCTGACCATATATCATAACTGCTAAATACATTCTTATAAAAATGGTTAACATATTAATTTTTTTAAAAAAATTATCAACTTAAAATATAATTATTTTATAGTGGAGAAAGAAAAACTAAATTAAATATAGTTAAAAAACCTCCAGGTATATTTAATTGATATTTAAAAAAATCAATAACCCTTCCATCCCCGAAGGAAAAAAAAGGGATTTCTCTCTCATCTCTGTTAGCTTGGTTGTACTTCACTCCAAACCTTATCTATTTACACCTCACAGGTCACGGTTTCAAATAAATGTTTCTTTTATGTTCCTTGTTGCAAATTTAGCCAAAAAATATTCTGTTTTTGCCTTCTTAACCATATCTCTGGGTTTTCCGAGCCTTAAAAACAAGAACAAAACCCAATCTTTTTTTTTCTTTTTTGGTTTTTGATCTTCATATCATGGGAAGTAAATGGAGGAAAGCAAAGTTGGCTCTTGGCATGAACATGTGTTTATATGTACCTCATCAAAAGCTTGAAGATTCATTACCATCATCATCATCATCATCATCTGCGTCTTCAACATCCATTGCTAATGTTGCTTCAAGGTTTTCTACAGATGCCGTTCCTCTATCTCCAGTTTCTCCTTCAGGCAACGATTGCCGCCCTACAACTCCCACCCCTTCCTCTTCTGGTTTCCGGGTTTCTAAATCCAGCCCAAAATCTTCCAAGGTTTGCATTTTTACATTCTTTTTTACTAAATTTGACTTTTTTTTATAAAAAAACTTCTGAATGAGGATCAAGTTACAAATTTTCCCATCTTCTGAACTTGGTTGGTCTTAATGCTTTTTTCCCTGGATGGATCTTAGAGGATATTCTGGTTGCTAGTGATTAGCTTATTTGGTTTTCCCTGGATGGTCTTAATCTTAATACTTCATCCTTTTTAATCCTTGGTAGTGGGATTTATTTGAAATGATTATGTGCTTACATTTTTTTAATACAGAAATTAGTCCTACTCTCAGTTGTATTCCCTTTTTTTTTATTGATTCAATATATGAACTATGAAAGTATGTACAATATTAAGAACTACTATCTATGTTGACTAGTTTCAATTTATTTTTACAGACTGTCTATGTTTCATTTTTACCTATATATATTAAAAAAATTATAATCTATCTACCTGGTTTCAACTTCCAAGGCTTGTTATCATGTGGGGTTGGAGTGGTAGGGAAGAGGGGGGAGGAGTGTCTGATAGTGTGAAGATTCTGAAATTTCTGAAGATGGGTATTTGTTGTTGTGTTGTTTTCAACTCTCCCATAAGTCCATATAGAGGCCATGTGGGGTAAGTGGACTAGTCTCTTTGAGGACCATTGCCCTTTGGCTTATTAGAAAAGTGAATACAATACCCTACTGTAAGCTGTACTCTTTCTTTTTCTTTCTCCTTCACCTTGATGGGTAAGTGCTTTGTCTGGTCATCATAACATCATAACTGCACTACTCCACAAAAAACGTTCCCTTCTCTCCTTTTCATGTTAATGAAAGCAGGCAGTGGATTAATTCAATTCTGAGCTTTTGCTCTATTTAAGCTTCAACAAGAAAAAAAAAAAAAGGACTAGTGGGAAATAAAAAATTTAATAGTGAAAATTCTGGGGCAAACCCCATCATTTCCACATCTTTTGATGAACTTTGGATTTTTTTTCTTTTTGGGTTATTTTATTGAAAGGGTCATCATTAGTTTGAGGGGATCGTTGAGCTTGCTTAACTGGCAGTAACTTTCTTTTGGATTTAATAGATTATTTGTACTAAATTCAAGAAAAATTATTCATTAATTGCATGTTTCTCAAAAGACATCCCTTTGGTTTTTGGTGAAACTGTCCTTTATAGTGCTTTGACCATTTAACATTGACCTACTTTTGTGAATTCTTGTCTTTAGTTTCTCAGCCATTTTATTGCAGTTAACCCTATTAAAATCAAGTAGGCTTTATCAGGTAGTTAGGTAGCATTATATTTCTTCTTCTCATGCTCCAATCTCAATAATAGTGCTGTACGATGACAGAAAGAGTTAGTGATGTGCACTGTACTGACAATTAAATTTTTTTTTTCAGAAACAATAGGTATATTATACCATGCAATGGCAATACTAATTGTTAGATGCTAGTTTGGAAGTGATATGGATTTAAACCCTAATAGAGAAATTAAATTCCTTTTAAAACTAGAAAATGTACGCCAACTTTGATGCCTCTGAATTGCAACTTGCTCTCTTTTGTCCTTTTCCTTGCAGTGTAGCACTTCGGGGAATAAGAATTCTGCTTTTGATGAGTGCCTATGGTTATTAGTTAAGGACTTGAAGTGATATCCTGGGAATTTTTCATTTTCTCTGCACCCTTTATACTAAATTCACAAACATCTTTGTGCTGTCAGGCACTTGATGTATTTTACCTTGAATACTAGAGATGTTTGATTTTCTTATATACTGCTTGCAGCTGCTGCTGTGATTATGTTTCATGTGAGGCAATATTTGATCTTTGACTATTCCTTTAGTTTTTGGTTGTTAATCCAGCTTCCAGGATTAACACACATTATGGTGAATTAAATGTTATTAAGAGCGTACATGTTAAAGTTGTATCTGTCATTTTAATATAGCAGTTGTTTTAGCTACTGAAATGTATTTCAGACTTGGTCGTGTTGTTTTCTCACTTGCCTGTTCTTCGAAACTGCAGAGAACCTGTTCGATATGCTTGACAGCCATGAAACCAGGCCAAGGTCATGCAATTTTCACTGCAGAATGCTCCCATTCTTTCCACTTCCACTGTATAACTTCGAATGTAAAACATGGGAATCAGATTTGTCCGGTTTGCAGAGGAAAATGGAAGGAAATCCCCTTTCAGAGTCCTGCTTCAGATCTTCCCAATGGAAGGTCAAGAATCAACCCAGCAGACTGGCCCCGGGATGATGCGTGGACGACTGTGGTACGGCGGCTACCTTCCCCTCGGTTGGATCCAACTAGGCAGATTTCTTCACTCTTTCATACTTCTGAGCCAGGTACTTTTGATGATGACGAAGTACTAGATCTGCAGCATGAGACAACTGAAGAAAATGTCTTTGCCAATGATGCTACTAAGAACAACTCTATTGGAGCAATAGAAGTTAAAACATATCCTGAAGTTTCTGCCATTCCAAGAGCAACCTGTCATAATAATTTTGCCATATTAATCCATCTGAAGGCTCCCCATCCAAGTGGGGGAAGAAGTGAAACTATGTTTTCCCCTACAACTCAAAATTCTCGGGCACCAGTTGACCTTGTCACAGTTCTTGATGTTAGTGGAAGCATGGCTGGTACCAAGATTGCGTTACTAAAACGAGCTATGGGGTTTGTTATACAGCATCTTGGGCCCTCTGACCGGCTGTCTGTTATTGCATTCTCCTCCACAGCCCGTCGCCTCTTTCCTCTTCGCCGGATGACTGAAACAGGCCGACAGGAAGCATTGCAGGCTGTTAACTCTCTTACTTCAAATGGTGGGACAAATATTGCTGAAGGGCTTAGGAAAGCTGCCAAGGTAATAGGAGATCGAAAGTGGAAGAACCCAGTTGGAAGCATTATTTTGTTATCGGATGGGCAGGATACCTATACTGTTACAAGTCCTAGCGGAGCTCATTCCCGAACAGATTACAGATCACTTCTCCCTGAAGGTCCCTGTATCCCTGTGCATGCCTTTGGGTTTGGTGCTGATCATGATGCTTCTTCAATGCATTCGATTTCTGATATATCTGGGGGTACATTTTCTTTTATTGAAGCTGAAGGTGTGATCCAAGATGCTTTTGCACAATGCATTGGAGGGCTTCTAAGTGTGGTAGTGCAGGAGGCGTGTCTTAAATTCCAGTGCGCTCACCCAAATTTGGTAATTAATTCGATAAAGGCAGGGAGTTATCGAACTAGCATGGCAGCTGATGCCAAAACAGGTTCTATTGATGCAGGAGACTTGTATGCTGAAGAAGAAAGAGATTTTTTGGTGACGGTCAATGTTCCAGTTGACGAATCCTGTGATGAGATGTCATTGCTGGAAGTTCAATGTATTTACAGAGACCCCATATCAAAAGAAATAGTGTCCTTGGACGAAGCCAATGAAGTAAAGATCCAGAGGCCCACAATAATTGGACAAACAGTAGTGTCAATGGAAGTAGACAGGCAACGAAACAGGCTCCGCGCTGCTGAGGCTATGGCTGAGGCTAGATCTGCTGCTGAACATGGTGATCTAACTGCTGCTGTCTCACTACTAGAGAGTTGCCGCAGGGCTTTATCCGAAACCATTTCTGCACAAGCTGGTGACAGGTTATGCATTGCACTATGTGCTGAACTAAAGGAGATGCAAGAAAGGATGGCAAACCGTCGAGTTTACGAGTCATCTGGTAGGGCTTATGTGTTGTCGGGTTTGAGCTCGCATTCCTGGCAAAGAGCAACTGCACGTGGTGATTCCACCAATAGTACAAGCCTTGTTCAAGCATATCAGACCCCTACAATGACAGACATGGTGACGCGTTCTCAGACCATGTTCTTTGGCAACCCTCCACAACGAAAGCTTCGACAAACTCAGTCATTTCCAGCCCATCCAGAGGCAAGGTAAATCATCAGCAAAATGTTCAAAAACCATCCCTCGACCCTACATTCAATATCTTTTTGCTTTTGTGAACTTTTTTGTTTTTCATTTTTATGGCATGGGGTAGTAAGGTAAAAAAGGGGAGTAAGAGATAGTGGTGGGTATATGTTGTTGTTCTGAGATGTAAATTAATAAAAACTGGAGGTAATTGAAATGTCTGATCAAAGAGGAGAGAAAGGAGTTAGGTGTTTACATATGTTGATAATGGGGGCATTGTTAAAGAAGGTATAGGCATGTAATTGTGGAAAACTTGGGGTGAATTCTTCACTTAAATATATGATAATGGAATGGTATAATCCTGCTTTTGATTCTTTTTTCACGTCGTACTGTTGAAAATTTAGGTGGAAAACAAAAGCAAGCATATAGGGTTTGGTTGATTCTTGAGATTATTAGGTGAACTTGGCATTGATATTACTCATTTTGATTCCAAATTATGTGCTCAATATAAAGTTTCTGTTATCCCAATTCCCAAGTTTCAAACCTGTTGATGAAATCATCTAACTACATACTAGAACTGATTTTATGTAAGTTCAAATCCTCAATCAAATGATTATACTTTTCCTTATTTACTCTTATGTTGTATGTTCAGGCATTGGACGATAAAACATGTAAATCGAAAGATTTTTTTAAGTATTAAATTAATATTAGAAAATTATTTGATAAATCAATAAAATTAACTAACAAATCGAAGTGCTAAATTTGAGTTATAGAATTTGTTTAGTATATTACTCTTTGATAAATACAAATTTTAAATTATATAAAAAAATTATTTTTACATCTTTAGTCTTATTTTTTAAAAACATTCCACCTTATTTTGAACGAAGTCAAAATTTTAAATGAAAAAAAGGATTTTCTTATACAATATTAAAAATTAGTTAAGATCTTAATGAAAAATTAACAATTAATTGAGCCCGTTGAAGCTCCGACGAGCTGTCAAGTGGTGGCTGATGTAGGAAAAATGATGATATAGCAACTAACATGATAACGGACATGGATGATTTAAATTTTTTAATTATTTTAAAAGAGTTTAGTAAATTTTTAGTTATTAAAGCCTAAACATTAGTAATATTATAATATAGAAAAATTATAGAAAAACTAATTAGAAATTATATAGCTTATAAACATTTATTAATATATTATGAAAAAACTAATATATTATAAAATTTTAGAAATTAAGAAAATTACAAAAGAATATAATATATTATGAAAAAATTGAAAGAATTTTAGAAATTATAGAAAAAATCTAGAAAATTATATGAAATTATTAAAATAATAAAAATACATAAAATTATTATAAATATAATTTTTTATAGAAAATATTTGTTATTTTGAAATTTGGAGTCTTTAGTTTTGGTTTGAGTTTGAAGTATAATGATGGTTGAACTTGTATGAGCTTGGCTTGAATCCAATCCAACTCGATCTATGAACATCTTAAAAAATAGTGATTTTGTTATTAAAAGGTTATTGAAATTTTTATAAATTATTAAAATACTATAAAAGTTTAAAAAATTATAAAATAGAATAGTATATAAAATTATATAAGTTATTTAGAAATTAAAATTTACTACTCATTTTACAAAATTTACATTTCTTTTATAAGTTTTAAATATATATATTTTATAATGTTAACATGATTTTATATAGCGTTTTAAAAATTCAATTAGAGTATCGATATTTTAATAATAGTAAAATTAATATTTAATATATTATTTTCATTTCCAGAAACAACCTTAAAAATATTATATTTTTATAAAATATATATCAACTCTTAATCTTGAAATTTAAAATCTTCACTCACAATATATCAAATATTTTCCAATATTTTATCACAAATTCTACAATTCCTCCAACGATTTGAAAGCTATTGTTCTATTTGGACCTACTATTATAAAATATGAATTACCATAATAAGTGATCATCTACACCTTCAGCGAAGAGGCAAACACATGAGGGCGGTGGCATACGTATTATAGTTAGCCACATGGTAAACAACAGGTTCACAGCACGTCTATGTAAGTGTTAATGTTTTCTTTCCATGATATGCCACATGGACCATGCAATTTGCTTGGTGTCCCATTTCTTGCGATTATTTATTTGTGTTAAATTATAGAGTAAAAATTTAAAGATTAAATATATTTTAAGTAAAGTTTTCAAAACCAAATTGATTAGACCTGGTTCATATATATGATTTGATTAAATGAATCTTTAAAAACATAAAAAATAAAAATATTTTAAAAACAATTTAATCAATTTTTTAGCCTAATTCTACCAACTCGTATTGGTAGTCTGATGCTTTTCTTCGTATCCTAACTGGTTCAAATATTCATGACTCTAAATCTTTACACATGTAACTTAGTCCTCCAACTTTTATTTTTAAGAATTTAATCTCTCAACATTATATATTTAAAGATCCGCTTTCAAATATATATAACCACGTAATAGTTTAGTTGAAAAGCTAATGATATTAATTATTTGAATTAATTCATAAAATTATAAAAATATAAAAACAAAATTATATTAGAAAGCATATTAAAAAATAAAACTAAAATTAATCATTTTTATAAAATGAAAAGAAAAAAAGGGTGGGTGTGTGCCACAGGAAGGTTATTTGGACATTCTTTTAAAATATAGGTATAGATGTTGATTGAAAATAAAAAACCCTCTATAATCCAGTTCTTCACCCTTCTCGTTCATGGCACAGAAATAGTTAACAGTCAAAGCAACAAATTTACCAAAAACAAAAGAGTATCACCAAAAATAGAAAAAAGAACTAACAAAATGTGGCTTCCATGCATGATTTACGTAATAAGTCGAGTTTTAACTAGGAGAAATAACCTATGCATGGATCAGTTTCTAATATCAGTAAGGAATCAATGGTGGTGGGGGCCATGGCTAGGCCTATGGAATTTAAAGCAGGAGGGTCAAAAGCTAAGAATTCATTGGGTCACTTAGTTAAGGATCGGGGCAATGAAATATAATTGAGAGTGATGAGGAGATGATGGGAAATAGGCACGTGGAAATTGAAAGACAAAATTTCAGTCCCCAGAACAGAACTCGTGGCATGAGCATGAAAGAGATAACAAAAAAGGAAGTGAAGGTGCGTAAAAGATCGGAGAGTGCAAGTCCAGCTAGACCCATGCTTGCTGACTGGGTGGATGCTATGACTCGACATCTGGAAGTCCAGGCTTCGCAAGTAAATCGTGAGACGGCTAATTTAGAGGAGGTGGCTGTGCAAAAGTCGGCCAACTATTCCAGTACTAAGGAGAATCAGGTGGTCGAGGGTATCGCTACTGTTATAGAGGGTGAACCGAAAATGGGGATGGGGGATTAGTAGTGATCAGTGAAAGGTTTTTTTTTTTCTCTTTCTGCTTGTTTTAGTGAAGTACATTTTAAAGCCCAGCTTACTGTCTTTGTAAATATCTAACACAGATGGATATTTATTTTAGTGGTTAAGTGTTTTAGGTATGTGTGAGGTCTTGGGTTTAAGTTTCACCTTGCCAAATTTTGTTATTTTTTTTAATTCTAGCTTTACTCTTGATGAGTGGGCTTATATAGGGTTGAATGCTATTTTATATAAGAATGAGTTTGCTGGTTCGAGTGATAAGGGAGTTGGTGTGTTAGGGGTCTTGTGTTTGAATCCTGGTGCAAGCGTGATTGATATTTTTGCTCGGTTGTCTGATAGAGTTTCGGTTGAGTTAAAATTATGAGGGAGATAATTAAGGGATTATGTTGGCATATCTTCTTATTTTCTGTTCTTTTTTCTGAATTTTAATTAGTTTCTCCCTTCTTCCAAAATTAATGTCAGTTTCTGTTTCCTCTCTATCTTTCTGTAATTTTATTTTTGTTCTTCCTTTTTTTGGCAAAATCCCTGTTTCTCCGTTCCTTTCAATTTTCTTGTTCACTATTATTGTTCTTCGCGCGATTTCGGTAAGCCTCTCAATTCTCTTCGTTGTAGTAGCGTACAGTTGTTGTAGGAAATCTAAACTCTGCGATCGGTTGTGTAGGTGAAGACGGTGAATCTTTAGTTTGTGCTCCGACGGTTTAACTTTCGTGTGTAGTCGTTTTGCGATGGTAAGTGTGGACCGTTGCTCGATTTAGTTTTGGTTGTTTTTGTAAATCGGATGTTAATAGGACTTTGGGATTCTGTTTTTAGGTGCTGGTGGTCTCGAGGCTGGTTTCACAATAAAATCGTAACAGGTGTGTTCCCAAATTGCAAAAAACGAGGCTTTGACGAGAGCCGAAATTGTCTATTGTTGACGCCACGCGGGCGTGTGGCCGACCATGTGGGTGACAGTGTGCGAGACACGACCGTGTGTTTGATGAGGGCATGGCCGTACGCAAGACACGACCTTGTGGTAATGTGGGTGTGGCCGTGTGGGCCACACGGGTTAGGCCAAATTGGGCGAGTGGGCCCACACAGACATACCACACAGTCGTGTGAATTTTGGGCCAGGCCGTGTGGGCCGCACGGGCAAGGTCAAATCTGGGCGTGTGGGCCTACACGGGCAAGCCACACAGGCATATGGGCCCATATTTCTAAAATTTTCCTTAGGGTCTCACGGATCACTTTGATCGACTGTGGGCCTACCGTAGGGTCGGTAAGGGCTAACCAAATCCTAGGTTTTGTGATCTGATTTTCTGATAGTATGCTCTGAGTAGGACACTTCTATGCATATCTGGCTATTCTGCTATATGTGTATATCTGATATCTGTACACAAGCATGATAAACATGTTATATCTGTATCTGTGTTCTATATCTGTTTTTGGGGTGGGATTGCATATATGGATGAAGTGTTCTAAAAGGCAACCTTCGCCTATATTCTGGCAGCTTGGCTGCACTTTATCTGATATGTGTCGTAATGGCACGATATAGTGTGTAGGGATGGGTGAGTGTTTTTAACCCCGCATGGTGTGTAGAGGATGGGGGTAGGATTCTGTATATCTTATCTGCAGATCTGTAACTGTTATCTGTATCTAAAATGGACATGAGTTCGAATCTGAATTTGAATTTGACTGTGCATGTGATTTCTGTATGTATAGCATTTCTATATCTGTTGGGTTACACACTGAGTTTAGGAAAACTCACATCTGTTTGTTTGTTCTATTCAGGTGCTCACTTCATAGTTGTTTAGGCTAAGTCAGATGGTTATCTCTTTGTTAGAAAAATTGAGGGGGTGCTATTGTATGTCCTAGTGTATGTGGATGACATAATTATCACTAGAAATCATCAAGGTAGCATAGATGGCTTTGTTTCAACCTTGGATACTCAGTTTTCCTTAAAGGATTTGGGGCCTCTAAGTTACTTCTTTGGTATTGAAGTAACTTCCACCACTGATGGATTATTTTTGCACTGGGCCAGTGCAAATATGTTCTTGATCTTTTAAGAAAGGCTCGAATGGATCAGACAAATGGATCTCCTACACCCATGGTCACTTCATCAAACTTGTCTCAGCATGTTGGCTGTGCGATTGAGAATGAGCCTGAGTATAGAAGCATTGTAGGAGTTCTGCAGTATGTGGTCATCACCAAACCAGACATTACATTTGCTGTCAATAAAGTGTGTCAATTCATACATAGGCCTCTTGATCAGTACTTCAAGGCTATAAAACGTATTCTCAGGTATCTTCAAAGTACTGTGGACTATGGTCTTCATTTTACTGCAGCTACCAACTTGGATTTGGTTGGTTATTTGGATGCAAATTGGGGAATGATAGGAGGTCTACTACAGGGTTTTGTGTGTTCTTTGGGGGTAATCCTGTAGCTTAGGGATCGAAGAAGCAACAGATTGTCTCCAGGTCAACAACATAAGCTGAGTATAAAGGGCTAGCTCACACTGCTACAGAAGTGGTTTGGCTTGAGTTTCTTTTGTCTGAGATGCATGTTTCTACCTCAAGAAAGGCCACAGTATGGTGTGATAACTCAAGAGCTGTTGTTGTATCTGCAAATCCAGTGTTGCATTCAAAGTTCAAACATGTTGAGTTAGATATGTTCTTTGTTAGAGAGATTAGATCTGTTCTTTGTTAGAGAGAAGATTGCAGCTGGAAAACTTAATGTGGGGCATATTCTAGCACAGGAGCAAGTTGCAGATGTCTTTACCAAACCTTTGTTAGCTCATTTGTTTGCAAAATTTAGATCGTGTCTTAAAGTGGTTGCGAAGTTTAAACACTCGGCAGATATTAAGAAGATGAAGGCATGTTAAGGAATGAAAACTGTTATGACAGTTAGTAGTTAGAGCTTGGTAGTTAAGGTAGTTATAGTTAGTTATCTGTTAATACATTGTGTGATAAATACTATGGTTTTGTACTCTGCATTATCAATAATATTCAATCAGTTTTGTTCACTTAAATTTATTCTATGTTTCTCATTAATTTCAGAGCCTGAAAAGTTTGCGATAAACTTGGAGAATTGGGATATATTGTTTGGGGTGTTGTGCTGGTGTTTAAGGAAGCGACGTAACATTTTGGTGTTTGATAGAGATTTTACGGATCGCAAGAGTGTGTAGGAAAAGGGTCACCGGTGGTGCAATGAAATAGTGAAAGCATTGCAACTTGGTAATAGCAGTAACGAAAGTGTTCGTCGGAGGGAATGCAGGCAGATTGGATGGGAAAAACCTGAACTAGGATTGATAAATGTCAACATTGGTGGTGCGCGTAATCACCAAAAATAGAAAATATTAAATTAAAGACTTTATTCACAATTTCCCTCCAAATTACATTAGTTTTTCGATTTTGACATCTAAATTTATTTTCGTCTCATTTTAATATATAATTTTTTGCTTTATTATATATTTTTTGTCTAAAAAGTTAACAGTGTTAAAAAATTGATGACAAATTCAACTAATTAAATTGTGCCATGTGTTCAACTTTAATTGATGATGTGACCATCAATCGTTGATGTGATTATTGACTAGTAGCAATAATTTAGGTATTGAAATAAAAAAGAAAATTTATGTTCCAAATTTGAAAAAAAAGTTTTGATACTAAAATGTGAAAGATTTTAAAAATTGTAAACAAAATAAAAATTATAACAAATCTATAAAATCTATAAAAATGTAGGTCTGGAATGGACCTAGATTAAATTCATTAGCATCTGAATAATCGTTTATCCAGATTCATTTTGGACGTGGTTGAGAATAATGTAATTATTAATATATATATAATTATTAACTAAATTAAAACATTATTATTCAAAATAATAATGATTAATATTAATACATTATTATTAAAACATTTGGGGAAAATGATGTTTTTTTAAACTATGGAAGATGAAAATTCCCCATTTGCCTGAGATAACAAAAAAAGTGAGAAATGTTGTTTATTTACCAGAGTATATTGTGATGTTTTGGTTAAAATGGTAAGGTTGAAAATGTAAAATTATGTTTTCTTAAATTTAAATTTCATGATTTTCGTTTTTAGATTTATGAAAATATAAAAAGATAAAATAATTTTTCTGTAAATAACTAAGTTTTTTTCTATAAAACCAAGTAATTTCATGTAAAAACTTGAGTTTTTCCTTTTACTATGAAAAACTTAAAATTGATTTTAAAAGAAGAAATATAAAAAATTTAAAATGATAAAATGATTTTTCATGTAAAATCCAAATTTTCTTACAAAACCCAATTAATTCTTTGTAAAACTCATGTTTTTTCCTTACTAGAAAAAGTTAAAATTAATTCTAAAAAATAAAAAATGAAATTAAAAATATAAAATGAGTTAAAGATGAGTGATTAAAATGAGTGTATAGTAACATTACCATTAATGGGGAGTGGCTAAAATGAAAAACTATCTAACAACGAGTGGTCAAAATGAGAAAGCTATCTAACAATAATGTTATATTTGAAATTTTTATTTTTCGATAATCAACATAAAATTTATTAAAATTGAGTGACTGTATAGTTGATTTTAATATTTATTGCTTTGTAAGTTAAATTGGTTATTGGTAAATTTATAATTGAAACAAATCTTGATTGATCTCCACATTATAATAATATAATATAGACAATTGTTATTAACTAAATTGGAAGTGGTTGAGAAAAGAAACGAAGATCTTAAGCAATTAGTGCTTGAACATGGCATGCAATTAAGATTTACCTACAACTAAAAAAACGGTAAATCTTACCATTAGTCGGATAATTAAAAAAAAGTTATAATTTGGTCACTAAAATTTTCAAAAAAATAATTTTGTCATCCAACTGTTAAGTAGGAGTATAAATGAACAGAGCGTTCGATGAATTGTTCGTGAACCGTTTGTATATGTTCGTTTATTAAGCTAAATAAACGAGTATGAACAAAATTTTTATATTAGTTTAATAAATGAACAAACACAAACAGAGCTGTATACGGTTCGTTTATGTTCACGAACAAGCTCGTTTGTTGGCTCGTTTATTTATTAATGATATTTTCTTATAAAAATTCCATTGGTATATATTAATAAAATTATCTTGGTTTGTATTTTTTTCATTTATAATATAATTATTTATATTTATATTTGACTATTTTATATCTAAACAATATATGTGTGTATGTATTTATTTATTGTTAGTTTGTTTATTATTTATTAACATTGTTCGTGAACATGTTCGATTAAGTTAAGTGAACATGTTCGTGAACATTAAACAAATGAACATGAACAGATGTTTGTTCGTTCAAGCTCGATTAATTTACAGCCCTACTGTTAAGTGACACCTTTTTAGTTGGTATAATAACAATTTTAGTCCTCAATTTTTATACTTTTTATTAATTTGACCCTAATTATATATAAAATGATAAATTTTTTTTAAATTTAGAAAAATTAAAAATTAAAATAAAAGTAGATAAAATTTCAAAAATATATAAAGTGAGAAAATGAGGAAAATTGTTTTAAACCCTCTAAATTTTCTCTCTCTACAATGTGCATAGAAATAGTCAATACCCATTCTTTAAAAACATAGAAAAGAAATAAAACATTAAGAAAAATTGTTAATTCTCTATTTTTACCTTTTCTGTTTCTTTACATAGTTTTTTCCATTATAAGAAAAGAAAAAAATTAGAATATAATTTGTTTCTACATAGTCTTTTTCCATTATAAGAAAAGAAAAATTAGAATATATTTTGTTTTTATAATTTAGGTTTTAAAAATAAATTAAATGACTTGGAAATTTGAATTGAGTCTGAAAAATAAAATATTTTGGTATATTTTGGTATTTTTTTGTTAAAATATGGCATGGAACTTGACATCAAGTTATTACTAATTTGGTTTAGAGAAACACGATGAAGCATGTAACGACTTAACCTCTTTTTTTTTGTCTATTCTTAATTTATTATTGGATTCTATTGGATGATAAGTTTTATTTTATTTTATTTTCCATACATTAACAACAACATTTTGAGATTTTATTTTCTTGAATTTTATATAGAATTTTCTACTTTTAAATAATTTTGAGTTTTCTTTTATAATTTATATACATAATCATGGTCAAATTGAAAAAAAAAGTTGAGGATTGAAATTGTTATTATATCAACTAAAATGTGCCACTTCATAGTCTGGTGACAAAAAAAGATATTGAAAGCTTTAATGGTTAAATTATATTTGTTTAAGTTAAGTGACAAAACAAAAACTTACTCATAATTTAAAACTAACAAAATATTTAATTATAAATCTATGTAAAATTATATGCAATCAATACATTAAATATAATTAAAAACTCAAAAATCTTTATATATATATTTTTCCAAATTTTCTAAGAATTCTGATCGAACTATGTTATCGGCTCATTCATTTTCATTTTCTTTTATTTAGGGTGGGTTTGGATGAACGGTGCGTTTAACTGTGATTAGTGTAAAAACAATGGTAGCGGTGAAATTAGATACTGTAACGTGAGATAAAATCGTTCATCCAAATCCACCCTTAATAAAAAAAATTCTCGAACTGATTGTGTCAAACTGTTAGGGACTATTCCACTTAAAAGAATATTTAGACCAAGAATCTTCAACTTGATTACCCACAATATATAAATAAGCCACAGCATATTAGAGTTATTGGAAGGGGAGCTGCACATGGAGACTGAAGGCACAATTTGGATTCAAATGAATACTAAGATATTTCCTCTATATTTTGTTAGGTAATATAATAATAGCAATAAAATGTGCTTAGGCCGTTGCTTGTGTTATGCGGCTTTCCACTTAAAATGTCTAATAATTTATTTTTCTGCCAGTCCATCAGGTGCTGCAGTTACTCAAGTTTGACTTTTCCTGGGGGTTTGACTAATAAGGGAGGGTTGAGTGTTGACTTGAAATGGAGCACGTGTATGAGATCTAACTTCAGCAAGAATTGGAGTTTGTATTTGTATATAAGTTTTTATTATATAAAATTTTAAATTGTAATTATAGAATTCTTATTTATTTTTATGTTTAATATCATTTGCCTTTTTACTCATGTATTTTTATATTACTATTTTTAAGTTTGATAAACTTTTAAATCTATAAACGTTTTTTTTTACTAATAAAATTTTCAACATCTAAAATTTTAATTTAAAGACATGCAACTTCATTACTTATTACAAAGCTTAACTCTAATTATACTTTGATATATGATAAAATTTATCTCTATGCTGTCAATCAATTATTTTTAGATTACTTATCATATATTATTTATTTTAATTATGAAATTTACCATATAAATAAGTTACACATATAATAATTTAACTAGGTTACTCAACTACTAAAATCATTAATTTTAATGGTAATGTTGAGGAGATAACAATTTAATGGATAAATTATAATTTCCTTTTTTTGTTTTTATTTGATGAACATTTTCATTGTAGCCTTCTAATATACGTAACATATAGCTGAAGGGTTCAATGGAAATCTTCCATGCAATGGTATCCTACGTATGTATATGTATCTGTGGTTTCTCACATTTTAGCTTTGAATTGTATCTGACATTAACACCTAATTTTAAAAAAATAAAAATAGATGGAAAAAATCCCCTGATTGAATCAAATTTCTTTACCGTTTCTGTATAAAAAAACATTAAATAAGTATACAAGTTTGTGATAATTTTTTGTGACCTACATTAACTTGGTAGAAAAATAACAGAAAAGGCAAGCTTTGAGACTTCATATTCCGTTGGTTTTGTTAATCTTAAGAAAGGAAGCAAACCTGTTTTGAATATTTTCTTCTCCCCTGTGCAAGCAAATCCAGTTCAACGTTCATATAAGTTCGGCAAAAAGCCATTAACAAAGAGAGAGAGCTTGCTGCAATCTTCATTTACGTTTCTACATGCAAAGTCAACCAACCCTGCATAGTTATATATATACACTCAATCTTCCCTTGAGCATAATATTCCTCCTTGCCGACAACTTTGTAGCCATTGACAACAGTTTTTTGTTGAATCTAAGGTTCTTTTGCCTCATTTGCCGATCAAGAAAAGCTTATTTGCTTGTAAAATGGACCTGGTTCATCTAACTTTTAACAAGGTAACGACACGACTTCCATGTTGTCTTTATTATCAACTTATGTTTCTTGTCTTAATTATTACTTGTAGTAAACTTCATTGGACAGGTAAGCCTGTTCTAGGGAACTGAGTTTTGACAAATCAAGTTTTAAATACACATAGATATTATCTTTTTTGTATTAAAATCTTTGAGAGAGAGAGAGGAAAATAATTGATTAAAAGAAAGCATATGGGATTATGTAGGCGTGCAGTGCCAAAAACGATGGGGTAGCCCTTTTCCACGCCATTAAAACCGGCTTTTTTAAGTGCCAGTGTCTCAATGCAAATGTATCAGAGAAGATAAGTAGTGAAGGTAACGCGTAATATATTGTGTTGATTACCTTTATTAATATAAACGTTTTGCCCCATGTGACCCCTTTGCTGCATTTCTCATGAGGTGCTTCCTCTTCACTTTTCTTTTTTTTTTTAGTACCCTTTCCATATATATATACAATGGCACGGGATCCATTGCTCCTTAGCCACCACCACCTTGTTCAACACTACAATTTGTCTTTTCCATTTCTCTGATCTTCAACCTTGAATTCTTCAAACCATTTGCCTCGAGACGCCGCCAGCACTGGTTATTCGTTAATATCGGCTGTGAAACTTTGGTTTTTGTCAGTGTCAAGCTTAATGTAGTGCTAATAATGTTGATGTTTTAACTACATTTTGACTGATAAACTGATAGGTATTCCTTGTTTTTGTGAATTTTTCAGGTATAAATATCTCGACATCTGAATTTATGAAATGGGACTTGTGCGGAATCCGAATATGAGAAGTGGGGATATGTTGGAAGGAATGCTCAGCGATTATGTTGGAGGAAAGGCAAAGGCCAAGGCTCCAAAAAATGCCTCGTCTCGGCTTGTGACAGCTCTTACCTGCCTGCAGTTTGCCTTTGCAGTGTATGCAACATTCCTTTTGTACTACATGAGTCCAGCAATAGACTTAAGAACCAAACCGGATTTTGCTTGGGCCACAAGGATTGCAAGAAACATGAAACAGTTCATCATCCCACCGCATGTTCTAGGGCGCTACCAAGAGGCCGCTTCTTTCATCCGAGCTGAAATCCCTCCGATTACACCATCCACAATTTGTGAGACCGAGAAGCTTGATTTCATGCAGAAGAAGTCCAATGATGTTCAAATGATCAAGTTGAAGAGAGAGTTGTATGATGAAATACTGGATTTCCAAAGCAAAACTATTGGCACTGAAACTCTAGCTCAGCTAATGGCAATGAAATCCAAGTGGGATATTCGCGGTCCGAACAAACCGAAAGTGACAGTGCTCTTGAACCATTTCAAGAGAAAAACACTTTGTGCTCAGCTTGATTCATTGCTTCACCAGACACTTCCATTCCATCATGTTTGGGTGATTTCATTTGGAAGTCCAAATGAGCAATCTCTAAAGAGAATCGTCGAGACCTACAACGATTCTAGGATCAGCTTCATTAGTTCAAGCTATGACTTCAAGTACTATGGCAGGTTTCAAATGGCTTTACAAACTGAAGCTGATCTTGTATATATCCTTGACGATGACATGATTCCGGGTAAAAAAATGCTACAGATTTTATCTCATGTAGCTGGAACTGAAAAGTACAAGAACTCTGTTTTGGGCAGCATAGGAAGGATCTTGCCTTTTAGACAAAAGGATTTCACATTCCCGAGCTACCGGAAATTCCGATCGAAGGAGGCAGGGCTTTACTTGCCTGACCCTGCCTATGATATTACAGTCGATAAAATCGTGCAGGTCGATTTTCTCTCTAGCTCCTGGTTTTTATCTTCCGAGCTTGTCAAGTCACTTTTCATTGAGACACCTTTCACATTCATGACTGGTGAAGATCTTCACCTCAGGTATGTTTACTTGAACTGAAACTCTCAGAAATCATCATGGTTGTTTTATTTGCATACAGACATCGATGTTCCACACCGGAAATATTAGGACCCGCTATGATATATGTGTCATTACCAAGTAGAATTTAATTACATTTAGAGACAAATAATTATAGAAGAGGGATCCTTAAATATTTGATGAACTATGTAAGAGAAAGGGCTCAATGCAATAGAAAGTTGACCATACAACTAACCTGATCTAAAAGTTGATGATGTTGAAAGTTGACTCAGGAAGCATTTGAGGTACTAATTCTCTATTTAATTCTATGAAAGAATCTTCTATGCTTATGCTACAATATATTAATACCATTTGGTCAGCTTTTCTGGATAGTGTAAATCACTTTTGTAGAAAAGTATACATATTTATATGCTAGTTCCAGTTAAAAATGGATGCTCTGTATCCTGTTTCCACTATTGATATTTCTGCATCATTGATTTGTCTGTTCTAAATTATATACATACTTTCAAATTACACATAAATAATCATTAATCTTTGATTGGATAAACTTTTTCTTCCTTTTTTCAAGATACTGATGGTTATATTTATTTTGGGTAAACTTGTGCAGTTATCAACTTCAGAAGTATAGAAATGCAGGCTCATTTGTTCTTCCAGTTGACCCTACTGACAAAGAAACATGGGGAGATAGTGAACACAGGCTGGCTTATGTGTCGGAAACAACGGTGATTTTCAAGGACATAGTTCAAGTTAGAGATGATCAATGGTGGAGGGCACTAAGTGCTGGTTATGTAACTCAGTGGGCTGCAATGTACCCTCAAAAGATCGATGCTCTCTTATACGCTCACTCTCTCGATGAGGTCAAGGCACTTGCACCGCTGCTCGAAAAGTTCAGGTCCACTGTCGGGAAGAAGGCTTACATTGTAGTCCCTGGAGGCAGCTTCTGCCCTTGTGAAGATGCTGCTGCAGCATTGAACTGGCCAAAGTTGGTTTGTAGAGAGCGAAGATTTAAGATTTTTGATTTGCAAATCGGAGCACTTTCAGGAACATCAAACTCTGAGGTCCCAGTTGTGCAAGCAGTGTACTCTAGCATGAAAGGGTTAATCAAAATTCACAACCCCAGTGTGGTGATCACTGTGACTGACATTGATCCCAATGTGAAGAAAGCTCTGAAGATGGCAACCGAGACGAATGTAAATGGTACTGCACTCGTACTTTTACCAAGGCCTTCGGTCTCGAAGGTTCTATGGATGGCTGATCTAAGATCAACAGCATTGCCAAGTAAGAATGTCAACCTTCTCTTCTTTAGAGCCATATCCGTATATAGTACCTATTGAGCAATAATCTAAGTGGTCAATTGTGAATTGCAGATTGGAACCGGATGCGGGTCTCCGTCAACATAATAACTCAAAACCGTGCTTCTTCCTTAACAAGGCTTCTTAAATCTCTGAGTGATGCATACTATATTGGAGATGAGATTCCTATCAGCTTCAACATGGACAGTAAAGTGGATGAGGCAACTATTAAACTTGTAGAATCATTTGAATGGCCTCATGGCCCTAAAACCCTTAGAAGGAGAATCATTCAAGGAGGCCTCATTAGAGCAGTTAGCGAGAGTTGGTATCCAACATCAGATGATGACTATGGCCTGCTACTCGAGGACGATATCGAAGTCTCTCCTTACTACTATCTATGGATCAAATATGCTCTCTTAGCCTACCATTATGACCCTCAAATATCACTTCCCGAGCTCTCATCGATCTCTCTTTACACTCCTCGGATAGTTGAAGTCGTGAAAGAAAGGCCGAAATGGAATCCAACCGACTTCTTCAAACGCATTCACCCGAACACACCGTATCTTCACCAGCTACCTTGTAGTTGGGGTGCTGTTTTCTTCCCCAAACATTGGAGAGAATTCTATGTGTATATGAACATGAGGTTCACTGAAGATGCCAAATCAAATCCAGTTCAAATCCCAAAGTCTAGAACAAATGGATGGCAAGCTTCATGGAAAAAGTTTCTCATCGACATGATGTACCTTAGAGGATACGTTAGCCTTTATCCCAACTTTCCCAACCAAGCTAGCTTTTCGACCAACCATATGGAACCAGGGGCCCATATCAGTGCAAAGGACAATGTTGTTAGGCATGACAAGGCAGATTTTGAAGTCCCATTGTTGAAGGAAGATTTTAGACCCCTTTTGCCTAATGGAAAGATGCCACCAACCTCCAAGCTGCCATCACTTAACCTTTTCAATCAACCTGTTTCATTGAAGGGACTCAAGGCAGCAGGCGCCAAGTTGGGCCAAGATGTGTTACGATGCGATAATGCCACCGAGATTGTGACGGTTAATCATATCACCGGCCTGCCACAGCAATGCTCGAAATTCCAATGATTGAAATCGTTGGTTTTTGGTTATTCTTTATTTCTTTCATCAGAAAACGAAACTCACCAAATGGAATATTTTTGTTTGCTTTTATACTTTGATGTTCTATGCAAATCAATGAAAGCCAAAAATGGCTACGCTGTAAATTTTGCATTTTCTCATTCTCTCTGGTCTGACTTTCTGATTTGAAGCCAAACCCTTGAAACATATATTTTGCATTAGATTTCAAAGATCTTTGTGCCGAACGTCTAAGAGAAAACTGATCAATTGGAAAAATTTCAATGCGAGTATCAAGCAACTATTTAAAGATTTTTGTTGGTGCTACCTTTTTGTTTTGTTGGATTTCTTTTACTTGAACCAGAAACTGAGTATAAACAGAATATAACTATCACAAAACTATAACTGCTGGTGTTCTCAATTTAACACGGTCTCACTATTGCTTGGGACTTAAAGAGTTTAAATAGGTGATTTTAGACTGACAACCAACTATATTAATATGCTCCTCGACTCTTCTGACATTGATAATGCAAGTTCTTTGTTTTGATACCCCATCCTCAAGATAATATGGTGGCTAATTGCATGGCAAGGAACACTATGGACGACCATTTTAGTTATTGAGTTAGTTTTCCTTTAAGGATCCTTTGTGATCCTTCATTTATTACTATATATATATTTGGTATATATAATCTTAAAAGATTAGAAAAGTCTCATATAACTAAAATGAGGGAGCTCTATTTATAGTTGAGCTCCCCCAGATCCAATGGTACAAATCAAGTTACATCAATGGTTGAGATTTATGCATATCTACAAAATAAGAGTCCTAAGGAATTTAAACTCTATACATCTTTACCCCTTAGGATTTACAATCATTATTTTGGTAACTCTAGTTTTACTAGACTATTTCACTGGACCACCAAGGCTTCAAGTAGATGGGTTTCTCCATGTGTTTCACGAATCGAGCTAGTTCAAGTGGGTCAAATAAGCCTCATTTAATCAGTTGACCTCCATGGGACGTTCTGTGTGCAATGGTTACAGGTTTTAATCCACGGCTCGTGACATTTTCCCCCACCCATTCTTGTGACGCCCTCATCGCGTCCTCGGGATGACACTAGTTCAACTCGTCTTAGAACTCTCTTGATGCCTCGATCGATACCCAACTAGCCTCTCTGTCGGATAATTCTACCCCTCAGAACATTTGCATCGACTTATGTCTCCATCGTCGTCTAAGTTGAATTGTATTTCCCTTATACATCTCGATTGCAAGAGGTCACCGCTCTTACTTACCCCCATTGTGACTTGCCTCACTTGGGATCCTCTTGATCCTCACAAATAGGTTATGGAACACCCACATTGAACACCGAGTTAACCTTAATTATTGCCGCTAACTCTGGTTTGTAAGCCCCTCGACTTACCCGCTTTAAAACTCTGAAAGGGCCCTTGCGTCTTTGCCAAGCCAGCGACAAGTCATAATATAAAACACTAGATAAGTGTTTGATATGTACCTTACTCATAACATTTACTCGATTCAACTGTCTAGTTTGTATCACCACTTTTCCCACAAAATCGATGTACAACCCACATCTCTCATAGGTGGTAGCGCTACTGATACATCAACATGCTTCATATCAGTATTTTGCTCCTCTAGCATTTTCAAGGGGGTGTTTGTAGTACTTTGGTCTACCAAGTCAATATTAGCACCACACGAAACATCCTTAGCTAGCTGGATTGTCGATAATATCTTGGTTCCATCTCTCATGTCTAGACTCACTGACACAACGCAATATTATTGTCGAGTATCCAAGATGCATAAAAAATCGGTAAAAGGAAGCAACAGAGCATTAATATTATCTAGGAAATTCAAGCCAAGAACAAAATCATAATCATCCAAGTGAATTACCTTAAAATTTTCCTTGCCTTTCCACTGACCTATCTGTAGCTCAATTCCTTATGCTACTCCCACAGTTGGGACCTTATTGAAATTTATGGTATTGATATTCTTGGTTGATTTGCTAATCGAGAGACCAAGTTTACCCACGACTTTCTCCAATATGAACAAGCCTAATGCCTATGTATCAACAAGAACACTCTTTTTTTAACCGCGATGTTAATGTCCACATACATCACCGCTTTCTACTTGCGGTCCCTTTTCGCCTTAGCAGAATTGAGTATCATTGATCCAAGTTTCAATACCTTATCCTCAACAGGCTTTGCTTAATCTTCTTTATTGATAATGGACATCTGAAATCGCTCTAAACAGTCCCATATCCTATGCGGACCACAACATAAGAAGTACTTTATTGACTTCTTCTCATTCTCTCTAACCTCCTTAGCTTTGATAGAATGCACGATTGAACCAAGTCTCATCATTGCTTTACCTAGCTTATCATCCCCTTCAATGGTAGAAAGTGCAGATATCTTTACACAATCCCTCACTATATGCAGACCGTCACAAATGAAACATTTTACTGACCCCTTCGGCTTGTTGTTGGGTTTCCACTTCCCATTAGGTGGTTTCTCATTGCCACATTCTTACCATTGCCATCTCTAACTTGTTCCACTTTCTCATGGTCTCCCGTACCATTGCCCGTCTCTTTAGGCTAGAAGACTTGAACTTGTCTTTCCTTCGACCAAGCTCGACAAAGGACTCTACCTCGACCATGGCTACAGTAACCTTCGTGATACATTGTCGACGCAAATCTTGCTTTGCCCAAGGTTTCAACCTATCTTTAAACTAGTAGAATGCTTCTTTCTCACTCAGGTAAGTGATTTGAAGCATCAACTTACTGAAGTCTCTAACATACTCCTGAACAGTACCTTGTTGTGTAAGTCGGTGCAACTTATCCCGAGCCTCCTCCTCAACATATTGAGGGTAAAACCTTTTCTTAGTTATTTCTAGAACTCCTTACAAGTCCTAATCGCGGTACCACCTCGTTTTTCATTTGTGGACCTGCGACACCACCATATGAGAGCCACATCAGAAAAATAAACTGCAGCAGTGTTTACCTTAGTGACATTATCCTCAATATCCATCCCCTAGGGAAAATAGTCACATCCCTTACGAAACTCATCCCTTTAAACTCTTTCAGTTTAGAAACATCTATGTTACACTGCTTAGGAACTGAAACCAACATCCCATTACCTAGAGCAACTTTATAGATAGTGAGCTCCCACTAGAGCTCCGCAACATGTTCCTTCAAAGTCGTTACCATGACTTCGAGAATTTTATTTTTCTCTGTCTAATCACCCCTAGCAACATTGAGGGCCTCTTTCATCACATCCGAATTGGCATTAAGAGCCTCCATCACATAGTCCCTGAGTTGTTCTTTCATCAAGTCCAACTTACCGGTGTGTCCCTTAACTACCTCTAATGTCTTCCTCATATCCCCAATGGACTCCTCGAGATTGACCACTCGACCTTCCAAAGCCGATAGCATTTCTCTCGATCGGCTAGTTTTTCTAGCCCTCTCATAGGTCTCCATCGGCTCAACCTGTTCTTCTACTCCTTTTTTCATCTTAATTGGCGCCTTCAAACATTGGCTCGGATACCAAATATCATGGGGCTAGAACTGTATTCTCACAATTCGAGCTGCTTTAGGTGAATTCTTGGGTTCAAATCTGTCTAAGTCAACCTTACTCTTAGCAAAGTGAAAATTCTCAATAGAAATTCTCTAAGGCATCAAAATAAAATTGAAAACAAACTCGAAAGAGAAAGAAGCCATGAACAAACAAAAAGTCACAGAAAAATAGCGCACACAAGGTGTTTGAGTAAATGCTCTCAAAGTATCTCCATTACTTTGAAGGATTACAATTGAGTGATTACAAATGAGGGGGAAGACCTCTATTCATAGTTGAGCTCCTCTAGATCCAACGGTACAAATTGAGTTATATCAATAGTTGAGATTTGTGTATATTTACAAATTCTCTAAGGCATCGAAATAAATTGAAATCAAACTCGAAAGAGAAAGAAGCCATAAACGAACAAAAAGTCACAGAAAAATATCGCACACAATGTGTTTGAGTAAATGCTCTCAAAGTATCTCAATTACTTTGAAGGATTACAATTGAGTGATTACAAATGAGGGGGAAGACCTCTATTCATAGTTGAGCTCCTCTAGATCCAACGGTACAAATTAAGTTATATCAATAGTTGAGATTTGTGCATATTTACAAATTGAGAGTCCTAAGGGATTTAAACTCTGTGTATCTTTATCCTTTAGGATTTATAATAATTACCTTGGTAACTCTAGTTTTGCTGGAGTATTTCACTGGACCACCAATGCTTCAAGTAGATAGGCTCCTCCATGTGTTTTACAAATCGAGCTAGTTCAAGTGAGTCAAATGAGCCCCATTTAATCAATTGACCTCAATGGGATGTTTTGTGCGCAATGATCACAGACTTTGATCCGCGACCCGTGACACTAGCATCCTAGTAAGAGTTAAGGATATATTATAGGTTGAAACTTGATAGCAATGAGTGTTTATCAAAAACATTAGCAACCATATGTAGTGAGATACATCAAACACACAATAGAAAAATGCTCTCAATTAGTACCCAAAGGAAAATTCAACAAGAACAAAACACAAGTTGGAAGAACACCATAATACTCAAATGTTATCTAATAGACACAAATATATGAAAAACTAAGCTTTAGGCAATGAAACAAGTACTAACCATAACTAAGAAAATAAGCAAAAAGTAAGGAGAAACCAAGAATAATGAGTATTTAGGTTCCAAATCGAAAACAAATAAGATTGGGATAGATATTATTTTAAAATGAGCAAAAAGTAAGGAGAAACCAAGAATAATGAGTGTTAAGGTTCCAAATCTGAAATAAAAAGGATTGGGATAGATATTAGTTTAACTTTCAAGGATAAAAAAAATAAAAAATAAAAGTATGTCTTATAAAATAAAGAGAGACGGAGAGAATAAAGAACAAAAAATATGAAAGTAATAAAGAATGTACTTTATTGATCAAATGGATGAATTACAATGCTTTATCGAGTCTCTATTTATAGGCATAAGAAGTATAAAAGAAGTAGATATCTAATTCTAATAACTATTAGAATTTAAAGTACATCAAAAATTTATCTTGATCATGATGGACATCCACTTAATAAGATATTCATAACACTCCTCATTGGATATCTATTGGTAGATAATGTGCCTCGTTAAAACCTTATTAGGAAAAACCATGTGGATAAAAAACCTAATGAAGGAAAAATAGTACACAATCTTCTATTATAATCTGCCTCGTTAAAAACCTTTACCAGGAAAACCCAATGGGACAAAACCTTGGTTAAAGGAAAAGAGTACAACTTATTTTTAGACTCCCCTTGATGGCAACATTACATTACATCTTTGAGTCGACGCATTCCAATATTATGTAGTAGTCTTTGAAATGTTGAAGTTGACAATGCCTTAGTAAAAAGATCTGCTAAATTATCACTAGAACGAATTTATTGAACATTTATATCACCTCTTTTCTCAAGATCGTGGGTGAATAATAATTTTGATGAAATATGTTTCGTTCTATCACCTTTGATGTAACCACCCTTCAATTGAGCTATACATGCTGCATTATCTTCATATAAGATAGTTGACATCTTTTCTTGTAAAGGAAAATTACATATCTTCTGGATATGTTGGGTCAATAACCTTAGCCAAACACACTCTCGACTTGCCTTATGCATTGCAATTATTTCTGCATGATTGAAGAAGCGGCAAGTAATGTTTGCTTTGTTGATGCCATGATATAACAGTACCCCCACATATAAATAAATATCCTATTTGAGATCAACCTTTAGGTGGATCTAATAAGTATCCAGCATCAGCATAGCTAACTAATAGGGATTTTGAATCATTTGAATAAATAACCCCATATCAATGGTCCCTCTGAAATATCTAACTACATGTTTAATTCCATTTCAATGTCTACATGTTGGAGAAGAACTAAATCTTGCTAACAAGTTTACAACGAAAGTTATATCAGGTCTTGTGTTGTTTGCAAGATACATCAATGCCCCTATGACATTTAGATATGGCATTTCAGGACCAAGAAAATTTTCATCATTCTCGCAAGGATGAAATTGATCTTTAATCTCATCTAATGATCGTCCAACTATTGGAGTACTTAATGGGTGTGCTTTATCCATGTAAAATTTCTTTAATATCTTTTCCATGTAAGTTGATTAATGAACATGAATTTCATCTTTTAAATGCTCGATTTGTAATCTAAGATAAAACTTTGTTTTTCCAAGATCTTTCATCTCAGATTCTTTCTTTAAATAATTTATTGTATTTTGAAACTCTTCAAGAGTTCCAATAATATTTAGACCATCAACATAAACAACAATTATCACAAAATTTGATCCAAACCTTTTTCTAAAGACACATGGACAAATTGGATCGTTTTTGTAACCTTCTTTTAACAAGTATTCATTAAGAAGATTGTACCACATACGTCTAGATTGTTTTATTCCATATAAACTTTTCTTTAAACTGATCGAGTAATTTTCTCAAGAAACTTTATATATTTTCAGGATTTTAAATCCTTCAGGGATTTTCATATAAATTTCACTATCAAGTGTACCATATAAATAGGATGTAACAACATCCATTAGATGCATGTCAAGTTTTTCACATACTGCCAGACTAATAAGATATCTAAACGTGACTGCATCCACTACAGGAGAATATGTCTCTTCATAATCAATGTCGGGCCTTTGCGAAAATCCTTGTGCTACAAGGCGAGCTTTATATCTTATGACTTCATCAATTTCATTTTGTTTCCACACAAATACCCATTTATATCCTACCGGCTTTTACACCTTTAGGTTTTTGGGCTACAGGTCCAAAAACTTTACATTTAGAAAGTGAACTCAGTTTTGCTTGAATTGCATCTTTCCGTTTTGGTTTATCTTTTCTATTTTTACATTCCTTAGTAGATTTAGGCTCAAGATCCTCATTTTCTTTTATTATTTTAATAGCAATATTATAAGCAAAATTGTTTCCGACAACTATTTTTTTTCGGTTCCATCTTTTTCTCATATTGACATAACTTATCGAGATCTCTTTATTTTTATCATTTCCATTTTCACTTTTAGGTACCTAAATCTCTTCTTGAGTTTTATAATTAGTTATGTCATGGGTCTCTTCAGGAACCCCTGCCTCCACTATATGACCATCTTGAATGTTTGCTTCTTTACTTTTACGAGGATTTTTATCTTTGGAACTGATCGGTCTTCCACGTTTCACGCATGGATTAATTTCTTTTGCATTAATAGTTTGCCCTATTAGGAATCAATTCGTATTGGAGCATTTTTAGCTGGTATGTGAGATTCAATGAATCTGGCAGTTGATTTGTAAAATGAATTATCTGTTGAACTTCTGGTTCACATTGCTTTGTATGAGGATCTTAGACATTGATAATTCATTTCAAATACTTTATTAATCCAGCTTTTTATTCTCTCCCCCTAATGTTGGGAAAGCTGACAACTCTTTTCATAACTAAATATCGAATTAATAGCTCAAAAAATAATATAAGGAGACTCATATAAATATAAATTCCCAATCTTTTATAATGACCCATCTTTGTGCGTTGTGGTGGAGTAGTTGGAACATATACCGCACATCCAAAAAATTGTAAGATGGGAAATATTTGGCTCTTGACCAAAAATCAATTGTAATGAGGAGTATTTATAATTTATTAGTTTGATGCGTACAACATGTAAATCAATACAATCTCATGCTAAAATAGAAAGGTTTTTTATTTTCTCATAAGTAATTATCTAGCTATTAGTTGGAGGCATTTGATAAACAATTCAACTAAATAATTTTATGTGTGAACATGAGCTACAAGATGTTCAACTTTTATCCCAATTTACACGCAATAATCATTGAAAACTTGGGATGTAAACTCACCAACATTAGCAAGATGAATTGTTTTAGTTGCATAATCTGAAATTAATCATTTAAACAAGCAATCTCGCAAACGATAGGTTGCGAGTTGATAACGCATGTGATTATTTTGTAGATGTATCTACCAAAATCATATAATATCAAAACCATCCACATGGTGGATGAATGAGCCCATATTTGTTTCAGAAATGCAAGACATTAAATCTTAACTTTAGCAGTGAGTTTTTGATAATCAAATTTCATTGAGAACAAACAATGTATGAGAGTTTTTTTTAAATTAAAGAATCTTCTGGTTCTTTAATGGATATCCATATGAATTCTCAATTAATTTTCGCATCATATACGATCCAGGATGGTCTAACTATTCACGCCAAGTAGTAAACACATTTGTATTAGTAAACTTCTGGTTTACTTTAACATGTGTTTCAATTGTACTAACTTATAACAAATTGATAATTTTATTATCATTCCTTTTAATCTGTATCCACATAGAAGTACTATTGTGACATTTTCTACTGGAAATGTCTAAATCAATGTGAAGTTTATAATGCCACCAAGTCAATAAATATAATTTCCAAATAATTATATGCAGTATTCGCTTCAGAGAATATGCCAAAATCTTCAAATGCCCAAAAATCTATTAATAGTGAAATTTGAAAGTGGATCTTATTTTCTAGATGTACAATAGGTACATAACCAATGATTTTTCATACATAAGTTTTCTCTCTTGCAAGTTCTCATCAGTAATATTTTATCACGTAATTTTATTTGAGAACTTATTCTGAATACTGTAGAGTTATACTCACAGTTTAAAAAAAACTTGCAACTTTAGGTGCATCCAACCATAATAAGCTTTAGATAGAATTATTGTATTCTATTGCTCATAAGTATATCTTTCACAGTCAAATATTTTGTTTTCAACTCTTTAATAGGGATGATGACAAAAGAATATCACAAAGATTATAAAATAAATATAAATTAATAACCCAATCCCTTTTTATTCATATGAAATATAATATTTCCTCATTCACAATCTCAATATGAGATCCATTACAAATAACTTTTAAAAGTAATGTATTAACCATCACAAATTTTGTGCTTTTTAGATAGTGATATGTTAACTCTTCCGGAGCTTTCAACTAATTTTGTACTATCAAATATTGGAATAATATTTGTTTGTTTCAATGCCAAACAAGATAAATATTTTCTATCTGTAATGATAGAATTCATTACTATATTTTCATATCATTCCTCAAAGACTATCAATGAAACAAAATATTTCGGCATACGCCACATATGTGGCCAATAATCTTTCATATCACATTGATAACATAAGTTATCTTTACCCTTTGAAAAGTTATCTTGAGAACTCTCATTGTTCTCTTATTTATTACTATATTCCTACTTTTAGTGGTCCATGAGTATATCTTTTATTTTCTTTATATTTACATTCACTTCGGGGAATGCAATAGATTTACTAGGACGAACTTATAAACGTCCCAATAGATGCTTTATTTCATAATCACCATCGCAAACATGCGTGGATTTCAAATCAAAATCTATCTATTCATATTGTCATGAACAGCCTCCAATTATAATAAACATGATATAATAAATAAAATATAGTAAAATATACCTGAAGATCTTTAACATCATCGTCATCACCTTGACAAATCTATTCTTTACCCGTGTTTGTACAATTATGAATGAAAGATCGGGAATAAGAACCACAATCCATTGTGAGATTGAATCTTTCAACATCCTGAAGATGAAGTTGTAAGGGAGAAAGTTTAAGATGAAAAGAAATTTGATTTGTGAGATGACTTCGAAAGATTTTGAAAAAATAGAGAATGATCGTGTTGATAACGTGTTATAAAATAAAGAGAGACGGAGAGAATAAAGAATAAAGAAAATATGAAAGCAATAAAGAATGTACTTTATTGATCAAAGGGATGATTTACAATGCTTTATCCGAGTTTCTATTTATGGGCATAAGAAGTATAAAAGAAGTAGATATCTAATTCTAATAACTATTAGAATTTAAAGTACATCAAAACTTCATCTTGATCATGATGGACATCCACTTAATAAGATATTCATAACAGTATGAGCATTTTGTTAGTTACAAATATTTTCTGCTTTATTGTGTTGAACGGAGGTAAAAGCTCTAGTCAATTTAAAGCCTGCCAATGCAATTGAAATCAATGTTATCCAAATACTACATCAATGAGGTTGGTAGGAATTTTTTAGACAAACTACATCACACTGGCATTAATCGCCAAACCAAAGGAGGCATAAGTCATGTTGGAGTTGGAAAGACTATTAAAGCACAACTCATGATGAAGAACATTAATGAAAAGCCAGTTTATTCCCATTGGGGTGGTTGCTCGCCAAATCGTTGGCAAGAAAAGGTTCAATCAGTTTAGAGGAAAAGAAATTGCTTTGCACTCTCAAATACATGATTTATTTTACATGTATTAAGAAAATGTTTAATTTTTTTTGTTAAAAAGGAGAAAAGGTTTAAATTTAAATTTTGCAAATGTAACCTTTTTCATATCAACAAAACAAAATTTTTAAAAATTTAAAATTTTTATTTTGTAAATGTTGAGGCTAAATTTATTGATTTTGTTTTAAAATTTTGAATTAAAATGATAAAATTTGTAAACATTGAAAGCTAAATTTGTTGAATTTTTATATTTAGGATAAAATTGATATAATGTTTAAACATTATAGGGCTAAATTCGTTATTAGAATAAAATGAAATCTATGTTAGCGTCCATTGACTAAAAAATTGATTTTGAATAGTTTAGTATCTAAATCGAAAAATTAAAAGTTCAGTGACCAAAATAAAGCACAAAAATAGTTTAGTGACCATTTATATAATTTACCCTAATTTTTTATATTTTATTAAGGGTGTTCAAGCGGTCGGTTCGGTTAATACCCAAACTGAATTACCATTAACTAAATTAATCAAAACCATAAAAGTCTTAACCGTTAAATGAACTGAAATATTTTCAAAAATTTTAATCGATCGAAATAATTTTGATTAATTCGGGCAATTAATGAAATTAACTGAAATTTTTACATGTTTTTTTTGTTTTGTTCAAATAAGTTTGAAACATGAAAAAATATCATTACATTATTATTTTTATTTACTTTTAATTTAAAAAGAAGAAGCAAAAACAACACTAATTTAAAATCATCATAACAAACTCTACGTTAAAAACAAGAAAATTTGAGACATGAATGATGAAATGAAGATAAAAAGGTTTGAAAATGAAAAGAAAATCGAAGAAGTCAAGAAGAATATAAGATCGTATGGTGTTAAGCGACGCCCACCCAGACTTTGTCTTGAGTTTGATGATGGGAAGAAAAAAAAATTAAGGCTTCTTTCTTTTATTATTTTATTTATTTTTCTATTTAAAAATATATAAATCTTTTATAATTTTAAACCCATTATATTAATTTGTATAAATCCACTTAATTTTAAGCTCATACTTTAATTTTTTATATTTTGAGCTTACATAAAATATTGGACCTATTTAATATATTTGGCTTATAATATTTTATTATTAATAATTTTAATTAATCAATTAATTCAATTAATTAATTATTTTAAATCGAATTAACCATTAATAAAAATTTTAAAAATCAATTTTTGACCGAATTAAATTTAGTGACTAAGATGTTAATGTTGAGTTTTTTGATTTTCAATAAATTTTTAGCTTAGAAAAGATAGAGTTAATATTTCATAATTTTGGTTATTAACTAATTGGAAATTTTAATTATTAATATACATAACTAATTCATTATAAGTTTTGAATTAGTTATGATTTTTCACATGTAATTAATAAAATATTTTAAATAATTTTAAAAGGTTAAAATATGCTTTAAGCTATTCTACCTTTTATATATTTTAAATTTAATTAGTACACTTTTATTTCAAGAAATTTAGTTTCTTTATTTTTCAGATTTAAAATGTAAGTTCAACTGTTAGTATCATTAAATTTTTTTGTTATATACATATTTTTACAATGTCATCATTTTGTTACACGAACGCCAAGTGAGTATATATTTTAATTTCAAAATATTACACCAATGAATTTAACAAAAGATTTTAAAGCTTAATGCATAATTTGGTACTTGAGTTTGACATTTTTTAAATGTTGTATCTGGGTGATTTTTTGGTCCAATGTGATACATGTATTTGATAGAAGTTACAAATTTTGGTACATGAAGATAACAATGTTACTTTTTAATGTTTAATTTGATTCTAGAGTTGATTTGATAAAAGTTAATTATTAATATTAAACGCTACAATGGCATACATAGAATCAACTCAGTACAAAGCACAACGGATGAAGAATAAAAAATAACTGAACCTTACATATGGTAATACTCGAACTTGAGTTGAAGACTCACCATAGCGAATAAGGGAAGGCCTTATTGGTACTTTAATCTTTAAAAATGTTGTAACAAAATATTGAGTTAAATTATGAGGAAAAAAAGAAAGGAAAATCATTGTTATCCGTTAACACAAAATAATTGTAAAGCGGAAGTGCAAAATCACAGAAGTAATAAGGCAAAGAGGAGCTTTCAAATGATTTCATCAATACTTAATTTCTGCATCATACTCAGATTATAAAGCAAAATGGTTAGGTGGACGCAATTGTGGTGTTACGGCTAAATATTGATTTGTCCACTGCTGCATTGACATTTGAACATCATTTATACTTTGCATTCAAGGTTTTCAAATTTAGATATAGTAAAAGGATATGCTGTTTGAGTTGCCTAAAACCTTCCTAAAAAAATTATTGAATTTCCTATATTAGAAATCGGGTTACATGTTGTTCTCTTCATTTAAAAAATGGATAAATTAATTTTATATGTTAGGTCAACGAGTAAAATAGTATTTCTCTTAAAAATTCTATCAATTTCTATTATTAGAAATTGGTTCCTATATGTCGCATGAGGTACACATGACACGCCACATATCTCAGCATAGTTATTCCGTCAACCATGCCAGTTTTTAATAATATAAATGGATGAAATTTTTAATATTAGTGACGAATTTACTCTTTAAACTAACGTATAGGGACTAACTTGCCAATTTCTTTGAGTAGAGAGAACAAAATGCAATCTGACTTCTAATACAAGGCCTCCATGATACTTTTACCGGAAAAGCTTAGAAAAATTTATACATACTCAAATTCAATACTCACACCTAAGTCCTTGTGATGGGCATGATCTCTGTTGGAATATTTTCAAATATTTATAGTGTTCCAATAACTATAAATGAATGAGTGTAATTAATCAAAAGTTATATTATTTGATTTTTTGAAAAAGAATTATAACTATTTAAATAATATTATTTGAATAGTTATAATATCAAATGAATAATTATGTGTTTATTTTAAAGACACTATTATTGAGAAAGACACCTATTGAAAGATGTCTCTATGAAGAGACATGAAAATTCTTATAAATAGGAATGAATTCCATTTGGAAATCACACCAACAAATTCTAATATTCTTTCTTTCCTTCCTTCATTTTCTAATATTATTAGATTATTCTATAAAGTATTACTGCAGAAATCCTTTGTAGAAATTGAGTTTCTTGTTATACATTGCTCAGTGTGTAGTGGACTATTCTCGTCAGTGCAAAATGCAAATAGTCATTGGCTTCATTGTATCCTCAAGGTTAATTTGCTTGGAATTCATTTGCACAGCGAAGATAGGTAGGAGAGAATATAACCTTAAAGATAGTGACTTGATACACGCCTTGGAGCCTTGTCCTATTTCTTCTTTTTCTGTTCAAGTTCCGTTCGTGTGTTTGAGATTTTCTTCACCGGAGATTTATACTAACAATTTTAAGGTTATATTTCATGATGACTACCACAACTCATGAAAGTGGAACACTAAGGGAGTTGGCTTCCAACTTTGTCAAACTTGATCGGTTTGATGGTGGCACTTTTCGATGATGGAAGAAAAAGATGCGCTTCTTATTATCAACGTTAAAGATTGCTTATGTTTTGGATACTCCAAGACCTGAAGAGAATGATAACGAATCTGTTGCTGCAACCTGAGAAAGACAAAAATGGGACAATGCTGATTACATGTGCATGGGCCATATATTGAATGGTTTATCTGATGGTTTGTTCGACACCTACCAAAACGAGGTCACCGCTAAAGAATTATGAGACAAATTGGAGACAAGATACATGACCAAAGATGTTACAAGTAAGAAATTTTTTATCAGTTGTTTCAATAATTATCAAATGGTTGATGGTCGTTCTATTATGGAACAATTTCGTGATATTGAAAAAATATTGAATCAATTTAAGCAATATGATATGAAAATGGATGAATTGATTGTTGTATCCTCCATAATAGACAAACTTCCTCCATCTTGGAAAGACTTTAAAAGAAGTCTAAAACATAAGAAAGAGGAAATATCTCTTGAGGCTTTGCAAATCATTTTCGTATTGAAGAATAATATCGAAAGCAAGATCAGAACCTAAATTCTGAAAATGCCAAAGTGCATGTTACGGAAGAAGTACAGACTACTAAATCATTAATAGAAAGTTCAAACAGACTGATAGAGCACCTAAGTTCAAAAAGAAACAAAAGGGCTCATGCTATCATTGTGGTAAACCGAGACATTTCAAGAATGAATGTCGATTTTTAAAGAAGAAATCATCTTCTAAGGCTAATAATAACGAAAAGTTTATTGCAATGATATCTGAAATTAATATGGCGCAAGATGATAATACATGGTGGATTGATACCAGAGCAACCAAACAAGTGTGCAAAGACAAAAGCATGTTCGCAAAGTTCACACAATGTGAAAATGACAATGTCTTGTAATGGGAAATTCTTCCACCGAAGCAATCAAAGGCAAATGGTCTGTTGAACTACAATTCACTTCTGGAAAGGCTTTAACCTTAAATGATGTATATTATGTACCAGAAGTTAGGAAGAATTTAGTGTCTGGAAGTCTATTGAATAAGTTTGGTTTCAAACTTGTTTTTGAGGCAGATAAGTTTATTTTGTCTAAGGGATGAATTTTTGTAGGGAAAGGGTATATGTATGAGAGTATGTTCAAACTCAATATTATTAATAAGACTAAAAATACTATTTCTACTTATATTGTTGAATCTTTTTGTTTGTGGCTTTATAGATTAGGTCATTTGAATTATAGAAAATTGAATGACATGTATAAGTTAGATTTAATTCATATTTTTAATAATAATATTGAAAAATGCAATACATGTATATTGACTAAAATTACAAGAAACCTGTAACAACCCGATTTTGACCCTAATCGGAATAGTGGTTTCGAGACCACAAATCTGAGTCAAAAAATTTTTTAATATTATTTTTAGTGTTTATTATATGTTAAGTTATAGGTGTGAAAAATTCGTGTGGAAATTTAATCGTTTGAAGGTTCAATTCGATAAAAAGGGTTTAATTGCGTAAAATGAAAATTTAGGGGTTAAATCTAAAAGTACCTAATTGTTGTTGTCTTTTTAAAATGAGGGATTTATGATGCAATTAGACTAAAACATAGATAGTGGGTGGCAAAGGACTAATATAACCTTATTATATATGTTTTGTTTATTAATTATTAAAGGTTATTTTAGTAAACTAAAATAAATGATAATATATGCTAAATAAAACACAAAAAAAAGCCATTTTTATAATCTTTTCTAGCCGAATTTGAACAAAAGAAAAAAAGGAAGAAAGCTAGCTAGGTTCGGCCATTGTTGTGCTTAAATTTAAGGTTAGTTCTTTGTTCGATTTTTGATAATTTTTACGTTTTTGAGATCGTTGCTTCGAATACTTCAAAACCCATGTATTAATTTTGTGAATTATTGATGATTTTGAAATGTGTCATTGATGAATGTTTGAGTTTTGTGATGTTATTTGATGAAATATGAAATATATGTGTTAGATTAACATGTTTTGTCTTTGAATTTTTAGTGAATTTGAGTAATTAGAGTTAAATTGTGAAAATAAATTTTTGAGGGAATAAAATGTGAAATAAATGAAATGTGTAGACTTTTATGAAGACAAGGAACATTCGGCCCTAGCATAGTGTTGGCAAATTTTGTGTACTTTGTGTTTTGGTGCAAAAAGGACTAAATTGCAAAAAGTGTAAAATGTCAGGGGCAAAATAGTAATTTGTCTATTTATGTATTTTTGGATTTAATTGAATGTTTTGATGAATAAAAAGGTTAAATTTGAATATGTTTAGATCAAGAAACGAAGAAAACGGAATTGGATCGGGGGAAAACGAAAGTAGTCGAGTAGTCGATTGTGTCCGCTGATATCCGAGGTAAGTCTATTAGTTATTTAATGTTATTAAATCGGTATATAGGTATGTAAATGTATTGTATTTTTGTTGAACTTTAATTTAAAAGCATATTGATTGAAATAAAATAAAGTATGAATGATATACATGTATTATTAATGTTCGAATATATGTATATAGGTTTATACTTATATAAACCTTTAAATTTAGTTAAAGTATAACCGGATATAAGTATATACATGTATAAATTATTAGATTAATCAAAGATATGGATAAGATATATGTATATATATATATAAGGTTCGAATGATTATATAAGTATATTTATATATAAACTCTTGGATTTGATTTGTGATATATGTATGTTATAATTGTATATATATAGATTCGAACAAGCATACAAATACACATATATGTGTTGTGTATTGAATTTAGATATGTCATATATATATGTATAAGTTCTTGTTTTGAAATTGAGTATGAATTTATATATTTATATGGTAGATTCGAATATGTATAAATGTACATGTATAATTTCTTGAATTGAAATTAGGTTTGGAATTATATATGTATACATGAAATCAAATGTGAACGTGTATGCAAATGTATAAGTTTTGTATTGAATAAATGGTATGAAATTATTAGTTTAGATTATTTTAATATGTTCGAATGCTAAAGGCACAGAGTATATTATAAGTTCAATCTTACGATATTAGTAGTAGAATCTAAAGTATGAGGTTATATATATATAAATATGTTTTGTTGAAGTATTGAATTATCAAGTTAGATTTGGTGATGGAGATTTATATATCCATGTGTTTTAAAAATATAAGTTATCAATTTTGAGCTGAATCTCTATGCATGGATTTTATATAATATATATAGTTTGAAAATAAGATGTTTCGGACTTTACGTCTAAGAGGCTTGATGCCGATGAAATGTTTCAGACTTTATGTCTAGCGGTGCTTGATGCTTGGGTGAATTACTTGAGACTTTTTGTCTAGCGTGCTTTGTGCTTGGTGAAATGTATCGAGCTTTGTGCCTAGCAGGCTTTATGTCGGTGTTTTATACAAGGCTCTATGTTATATAAATCTTATGTGAGCAATAGTAAAAGCAAATAATGTGTTAAGAAAGCTAAATTATTCAGGTATGTGTTAGCCATTTGCTTAATTAGTGTTAAGGTAAGTTGATTGTTATAATTTGATAATAGTTTCAAATGAAATATAGAGTATGAGTTTACCATTTGAGTATAAGCATTTTTGGCATAATGATTTATTGAATATTTGGCTTTGCTAAATATTTATGTGTATTTGGCCATATGGTTTGTTTATGTGAAAATACAAGGTGATTTTTATTAAAGTGTTATATGGTACAAATATTAGGATATTTTGTTTATTTTATCTTAATGATGGAATAAGTATTAGTATATATATATAAATGAATTTTTGATTATAACTTACTAAGCTTTAATAGCTTAATGTGTGTTTGTATTTGTTTACCTCTGTTTTATAGATTTTGGAGTCGCGTTACGAGCTCGGGGATCGTCAGCATAGTCTATCACACTATCGACTGTCTTTGGTATTTTATAAATTTTGAATTCGAACCTATGGCATGTATAGTCTAGTTAATATGTTTAATTTTGGGATGTGTAAATATGAGCCATGCGAAAATGGCTTATTCATTTTGGTTAAGTTTGGTTTTATGTTTTTGATCTATTTGGTATATATATATATATATATATATATATATATATATATATATATATATATATATTTATATTTATATGATGTTTAAAGTTATGCAAAAATTTCGATTATTTATATGGAAGTGTGATGTGTTTAGCATATTTGTTAATATTTGTATAAATTCGTTATAGTTAAGCCTAATTTGAAAATAATATTTGTATTATATGTAGTATAGTTAGTAAATTGAAATGAAATAAATGTTTGGATAATTGCTTGATTTATGATATTAAAATTTTGATCTGTAATGCCTCGTAACTCTAATCCGTCGACGGACATGAGCTTGGGGTGTTACAAAACCCTTTCCTTAAGGTTAAAAGGAAAACAAAATTACTTGATTTGATACATAGTGAATTATGTAACATGCATAATACTCCTACATTAGGTGGAAAGAAATATTTTGTTACTTTTATTGACGATTGTTCTAGATTTTGTTATATATATTTATTGTATTCAAAAGATGAAGCGCTTGATAAATTTAAAGTTTATAAATCTGAAGTTGAACTTCAGTGTGAATCATTTATCAAGTGCTTAAGATCGGATAGAGGTGGAGAATACTATAATCCAAGTTATTTTGAATCCATTGGAATTGTCCATCAAGTTTCAGCCCCTTACACACCACAAAAAAATGTAGTTGAAAGGAAAAATAGAGTCTTGACTGAAATGGTAAATTCAATGTTATCATATTCAAGTATTGGACAAGGTTTTTGGGGAGAAGCTATTCTAACAACTTGTCATATATTGAATAGAGTTCCTAATAAGGAAACTAAAATAACCCCCTATGAACAATGGAAGAAAAAGAAATCAAACCTTAGTTATTTGAAGGTTTGGGGTTGTAGAGCTATTGTCAAAGTTCCAACACCTAAACGTAAAAAGTTAGGTGAAAGAGGAATTGAATGCATATTTATAGGATATGCACATAATAGCAAGGCATATAGGTTCATGGTAATTGAACCAAATGATTCAATTTCAATTAATACTGTTATTGAATCAAGAGATGTTATTTTTTATGAAAATAGATTTAATTCTATATAAAGACAATTACAGCCACAACAATTGATTCATTCTTCAAATGAGAATGAGATTCCATTGGAACAAATTGATAATAATGATGAATCTTGTCAAGAATTAAAAAGAAGTAAGAGGATTAAAAAGGTCAAAGATTTTGGACCAGATTTCATTATGTTTCTTGTAGAAGGAAAATGTGAAAGTATATGCAATAAGATACCTTATTGTTATAATACGAAATCTGATCCTATTACATTTGAAAAGGTAATGAAATCTCAAGACTTTGCTTTTTGGAAAGAAGCAATAAATGATGAGATGGATTCAATAACAGGGAATTAAACTTGGATCTTAGTTGATCTTCCATTAGGTTCCAAACCAATAGGTTGTAAATGGATCTTCAAAAAGAGAACGAAGGTCGATGGAACCATTGATAAATTTAAAGCAAGGTTGGTAGCCAAAGGTTTTAGACAAAAACAAGGTATTGATTACTTTGATACCTATGCTCCAATAGCAAGAATTGCTACAATTAGACTCTTAATATCACTTACCTCTATATATAATTTGGTTGTTCACCAAATGGATGTTAAAACTGCATTTTTAAATGGTAAATTGGAAGAGGAAGTGTACATGGAACAACCGAAAGGATTTGTTGTTCCAGGACAAGAGCATAAGATATGTAACCTTGTTAAATCTTTATATGGGCTTAAACAAGCACCAAAACAATAGCACCAAAATTTTGACAAGGTTGTTTTAGCTAATGGCTATAAAATAAATGAATCTGATAAGTGCATATATAGCAAATTTGAAAATGGAAAAGGTGTCATAATTTGCTTATATGTAGATGACATGCTCATTTTTGGCATGGATTTGGAACAGATAGAAAATACAAAGAAATTCTCGTCAAACAAATTTTCTATGAAGGATATGGGTGTAGCAGATGTTATTCTTGGGATTAAAATAACCCGAGATGAAAGCACTATATGTAACAGCCCAATTTTAAGCCTAGTCGAAACAGTGGTTTCGGGACCACAAATTTGATAAGGAAAAATTTATTTCTTATTATATTTTTATGTTCTAGAATTTCATGGAAAGATTTCATGAAAATTTCGTTCGAAAATTTCGACGTTTGAGCACTCAATTTAATCAAAAGGGCTAAATTGTAAAAAGTGCAAAAGTTGAGTTCTAGAAGCTAGAGGTGTCAAATTGCTATGAAATTTTAAATTAGAGGTCCTTAAATGGTAATTAGACCATTGGTTATGTTATGGACAAAAATGGACATGAAATAGGTGAAATAGGATATTTTTAAGTTAAGGGAATTTTGGTAATTTGGTAATTAAAACAAATTAAAAAGACAAAATAAGGCCAAAATCATCATCTTATCCATGAGTGCTAGCCAAATATCATGTGGACTCCATGACTAGGGTTTGCTCATTCTTTCAAGCTTCATGGTAAGTCTGTTCTAGCCCCGTTTTTCTTGTTCTTTATATTTTTAGAATCCTGGTAACTTACTTAAGCTATTTCTATCATTAATTCGAGCTAGAAATTATGTTTGAAAAATTACCCATAGATGAAAAGTGTGAATTTTGATGTTTCATGATAGAATATGAAGCTTAGAATTATATTAAACGATTTTTGCTAAATGATTTTCAGCGAAAACGAGTGAAACGGTATAATTGTTAAAAATTATTATTGTTCATAAGTGCACTTTAGAGCAAGAATTTGATGTTTCTATAGAAGGACAAATTTTTTAGCATGTCATAAAACATAAGAAAAAGGAATAAAATTTAATTTCTGAACCTAGGGGCAAAATCATAATTTTGTGAAACTTTAGGGGCAAAAATATAATTTTTCCAAAATGTGATTTTTGGACTGGATTGAATAATGTGAGTGTAAAATAAGTTAAATGTGTTATTATAAGTCAAGAAAGACAATGAATCGACTTTGACTAGTGAAAAAGAAAAAAATGAGAAAAAGTAAAATTCGGAATAAAAAGAGATACGAATGAAGTGACAGAAATGATCACATGTGTGACATGGACTGTGTGTAGGTCACTATGTGAAAGTGAAAGTGATGGTCACGTGTGTAGTACTATGTGTAGGCTACTACGTGTACCGGAATGAAAGGTTGCATGTGTAGTACTATGTGCAGGCTACTATGCGTACCGGATAGCTTCGATCACGTGTTCAACCAATACCATAAGGCCTCTACAATATCAAGACGACACCTCAACACCGGTTAATTACCCAACGGATTTAGGTTTCAATCTCGGAGATAATTTGACCAGCCCCATCGTTCCAGATTTGAACGATATGGCAGAAATGGATAGAGTAAAAGTAGAACTACGGAAACACCTAGAAGATTGATGCAAGTGATTAGAAGAGAAGTTCAGAGCTATGGAAAATGTTGATTATCGGGCCCAATTTATGCCCGACCCATACCAGCAAAACAAAAATAACCCATTTACAAATACAACCCAACAAATTCATCAAACCCCATACCAGCAGACCTGACCCAAAGCCCAACCAGGCCCAATGACTTAACCCTAGCCCAAAACAAGAAAAAAAATCAGAAACAAGTCAAACCCTAGGTGCGCTGCACCTAGGGGGTCATTCGCCTTTGTCGCCGCCCTAGCCTCTGCCAGCACCGCTACGGTCACGTCACCGCCCTCCCACTTACGCCGCCAGACCTGCAAACAAACAAGAGAAATAGCAGAAACAAACAGTAGCAAAGATTGGCTATAAAAGCCAACGGAAAATGTATTTTGGGGGGGTTTGGATTCTCTTTTCCTTTTCTTTTATTTTCACAGAAATAAGAAACAAAAATCAAAGGTGATTTCCGACCCTTTTCGTTTTCGTTTTTACATATTTTAACATTTTTTATTTTATTTTTTTCTTTTTCTTCATCTATTTATATACATATAATATAAATAATAATAAAAAAGAGAGGGAAACTCACCGAGGAGAGGCGATTCAGTGAAAAATGGGAAACTTTTGGTCTCCCTTGCAGTGCAGTGGTGGCCGTGCTGACCGGCGGCAGTCTTGATGGCTCTACCACGGACCCTTGGCCGGTTTCTGAGGAAGAAAAGGGGAGTTGAGAGAGAGTTTGAAAGTTTTTTTTGAAAAGAAGAAAGAAATGAAATTTTTTGGAATTTTTTTGAAATTTATAGAGGTACAAAATGGCGCCGTTTAAGGCTCCTCTGACCCGCGCGTCGACCCAACCCGACCCAAAGGATCCGCGTGTCTTTAACTTTTGGGCTATTTGCGCGCGCAGTCCCTCCTATTTTGCGGAGTGTTGCAATTTGGCCCTTTTTCCATTATTTTATTTTATTTTTTATTTACCCCCATAATTTTATTTTTGCTTCAATTTGATCCATTTCAAGCTGAGTTTTGGGGCTTTGGTTTATTTGCAGTTTTGGTCCCCCTCTTTCGGCGCGCATCACAACTTAGTCCCTTTTGTCTTTTTTATTACATTTCGCCCCGTATTTTTTTGCTTTTACTTCGATTTAATCCCTTTTTCAGCATTTTTATTATTTTCTTCATTATTTTAATATATTGTCATCTTTTATTATTATTATTGTTATTATTATATTTACTATTATTAGTATTGTTATTGTCATTATTGTTATGTCTTTATTTATATTTACTTATGAAAATTTTAGATATATGTGTTTCATTATATTATTATCATTATGTAATTGTTTATATGTATATACGTACATATATATTTTTCCAACTTATTTAATATATAAATACTCATTTTATATACATATCTATATACGTATATTTATATTTTTCTCACAAATGAGTAAATACATACTCATATATATTTTCACATATTAAAATACGTATATATGTATATATTTTGCATCTTACTTTATTTTTTTATATATAATTCGCATATATATTTTTCTTATATGTACACTTATATATTTTATAATAGTTATACATACCTGCATACATTCACGTTTATATATATTTCATTTGCATAAATATACATACATACATATATATATATATATATATATATATATATTTACTTGCTCTTTATATTTTAAAATACATATCTTGTATATACTCTTTACTTTATGACTCATATATGTACCAATATATACTTCTTATATTTGATGCTTGCTACATAAGTATGTATGCACATACACTTATATAATTTTTCATGCATAGTAGTTTTAAAAGATGTATACATGCACATGTTTTTCATAGTTTCATCATTTTATACATATATATGTTTATATATCTTTTATAATTATATGATTTTTGTTAATTTATTTATTTACATGTTTATTATTGTTTATTTTTTCACTTTAGTTTCTTATTATTTGTTATTTTCCCCGTATGATTGTTTTCATTGTTTATGGTTTTACTTGTTTCATTTTATTTACATTGCATCATTATTATTATTTTACACCCACTTTTACTTGGATTTATCAAAAAACGGAAAATTTGAAAATATAAGTAATACTCGGTATTTGGGATCTTCGAGAGAATCGAGCCCTAACGTATTGGGTTCCAATTTTCTTCGTTGAATCTAAATAATCAAGATTACTCTTTTAAAAATAATAAAAAAGCTCATTACCGGGAATTCAATACGTTGTGTCCTAACGCATTGGATATGACACGTTGTTTTCCCGAGATGAGGTTTTTTTTTTCTAAAAATAATAAAGGTAATATTTTGCGTTTGGAAATTCGAGAAAACGTGCCCTAATGTGCTGGGTTTCGATTTTTCTCATTCAACCAAATAGCTAAGTATCCTTTTAAAAAATTTCAAAATAAGGCAATATTTTGCGTTTGGAAATTCGAGAAAACGTGCCCTAATGTTCTGGGTTTCGATTTTTCTCGTTTAACCAAATAACCAAATATCTTTCAAAATAAGTAAATTTTGGCATTCATTCGCGTATCGGGAATTCGAGACATTGTGTCCTAACTTACTGGATATGATGCTTTTTTTTCTCGATTAATGTGAAATATGCTTCTTTTCCCAAAAATTCTCAACATTTTAATACAAGGATTGTATTTTTAATTCTTCAAAGTTTTCAATTCTCGACATTAAGACATTAGCTAATCAACTAGGTCCCAATTTTTGGGCGTTACGAGGGTGCTAATCCTTCCTCGTACATAACCGACTCCCGAACCCGTTCTTTTGAATTTCGTAGACCAAAATCGTTGTTTTAATAAAATCAAACCGTTTATTAAAAACAACCATTTTCGAGGTGATCCAATCACACCTTATTAAAAAAGATTGGTGGCAACTCCCGTTTTTCCGTTTTCATTTTCAAAAACCAAGTCGACCCCGTTTTCATCAAAAAAATGGTGTCAACATTGATTACTGTTGTGGGGTTGATGTTAAGGATTTAAGTTTAGTCCCAGATCTAGTGCTCCCACCAAAACTCAAAATTCTATAATTCGAAAAATATAATGAGACTTGTTGTCCTGAAGCCCATATCACCATGTTCTGTCGAAGAATGACGGGATACGTCAATAATGACCAACTGTTAATTCACTACTTCTAGGATAGTTTCATCAGGTCGGCCGCCAAGTGGTACAACTAGCAAAACCGTGCCAAAATCAGCTCATGGAAAGACTTGGCACAACCTTTCATGAAACAATACAGTCCTGTGACGGACATGACACCCGACAGAATTACACTACAAAATATGGAAAAGAAGCAAAAGAAAAGCTTCAGGCAGTATGCTTAGAGATGGAGAGAGGTGGTAACACAAGTCCAACCACCTCTTCTGGAGAAGAAAATGACAATGCTTTTCATAAATACTCTGAAATCTCCGTTCATTAACCACATGTTGGGAAACGCTACCAAGAGCTTCTCAAATATAATAATGTCCGATGAGATGATTTAAAACGCAGTAAGGAGTGGGAAAATAGATGCGAGGGAAAACGTTAAAAGATAAACCCCAAGAAAGAAAGAAAATGAAGTGAACACTGCAAGCGTGTATAATAAAGGCTATTCAAAACCAATCACTGTGGGCCAACCAAGGACCTTGGCAACCAGCTATTAAGGCCCTTCAAGGCAAGAATCCAACTCAAGACCAAACACAGAAAAACTCTAGTTCACAACCATCTCGATGACATATAGAGAGTTATATCAGAACTTGTTCGATGCGCATGTAGTATCTCCATTTTACTTAAAACCCATGCAACCTCTGTTCCCAAAATGGTACGACGCAAATGCTCAATGCGAGTACCACGTAGGAATAATGAAACACTCAATTGAGAACTGCACTGCATTTAAAAAGTAGATTGAAAGGTTCATCAATATGGGACTCGTAAAATTCGATGACCCATTAGGACCTAATGTAGCAGGAAATCCGCTACCCAGTCATTCAAATCAAGGGGTAAATGCGATAATTGGGAATGGAGGAAAGATGACCAAAATTGATGTTGTGGAGGTAAAATCTCCGCTAAAATGGGTCTGGCAAAAAATATAGACAGAGGATTAATTATGCAAGATTCGAAGGAGGTATTCAAAAGAGCGAGGAGCTACTGTGAGCTCTACTCTAAAGAAGGTCATGAGATCCAAGAGTGCACTAAATTTAGAGCTTTGGTGTAAAGTTTGATGGATAACAAGGAGTTAGAATTTTTTGAAGATGTTAAAGGCTCGGAAGGAGGAGACATATGCGCCTCAGAGGAAGGATCAACGGGGAAAGTCCACAAGGTCAATCACTTGGTGGTGATTATTTCACGGTCGAGAAGCAAAGAAGTGGGAGCACAAGCTGCGCCGAGAGTCATAATTCAAAAACCCGTGGCTTTCCCCTATAAGGATAGAAAAAGGGTTCCATAGAATTTTGACTGCAATGTGATGATCCCAGGAGAGGAAAACTCGGTTGGCACTTTAGAAGGTTGGCACTTTAGAAGAGGGCCAGAATATTGGCTTCTACATGCGCAATAAGAGGTGCTATGACCCTATAAATACAAGAACTAAGCTTGTTAAAGGAAAAAATATGACGGTTGAACATAAGAAAGAAAATACAGCTAGACTTGAATCACCTGTTAATGAGCCAGTAACTGAGAATGATGCTAAAGTATTCTTGAATTTCTTGAAGCATAGCGAGTATAGTGTTATAGAACACCTTCATAAACAACCAGCTCGCATATCAGTACTAGCCTTGCTCTTGAACTCAGAGACACATCGTAGCGCGTTGATGAAGGTGCTGAATGAAACTTATGCCGCTGATGATATCTTTGTGAACAAGCCAGACCAGCTGGTTAACAATATAAGTGCCGACAATTTTATCTTTTTCAATGATGATGAAATATCGCTAGGGGACATGGGATCCACGAAGGCTCTACACATCATTACCCGCTGTAAAGTATATACGTTACCAGGGGTGTTAATCGACAATGGATCTACACTTAACGTCTTGCCTCTATCCACACTAAATAGGCTACCAGTGGATAGCTCTCACATAAAGACGTGCCAAAATATAATGAGAGCATTCTGTGGTACGGAAATGAGGGTAATGAGAAGGATTGAAATACCTTTTTTAATTGGCCCAAGTACATATGAGGTAGACTTTTTGGTGATGGATATCAAGCCCTCTTATAACTACTTGTTGGGTAGACCTTAGATTCACTCAGCTAGGGTAGTGTCGTCATCACTACACCAAAAGTTAAAGTTGGTCACAGAGGGTCAACTGGTGACGATAAACGCTGAAGAGGATATCATTGCATCCATAACTAGTGACGCACCATACATAGGGATTGATAAAGAGGCAATGGAATGTTCTTTCAGATTATTGGAATTTGTAAACGCAACTTTCATTGTCGAAGGAAACAAGATCCCAACGCCCAAAATATCTAAAACTACGAGGATGGGTCTGCAGTTGATAGTTGGAAAAGTAGCCTTACCTGGAAGGGGACTCGAGAAATACCTCCAAAGGAGAGTCGAGACACTATTGCTGATGGATAAACGAGACTACTTTGACTTAGGATACAAGTTAGATGCGAGGCAAAAAAGAAGAGAGCTGGAGAAAAAGCAAGAAAGGAGAAAAGCGCGACTGAGTGGGGAAGAGGTCAAGTGGGAACTAATGACCTTTCCCCATATATCTAAAACGTTTGTGTCAGGAGAAACCATTTATCCTAAACGAATGAGGTCAAGAAAAGAAACTGCGAAATAAATGTTGGGAAATCTAAGCATCAACGCCATATCCGAATAAGGAATTAGGAAAGAGAATTTATCAGGCATTTGTCCTTACATACCTGAAAGTGTTCTGAAAAATTGGATTGTGGAAGAGATTCCTGTAATTTTTAGAGCTAATTCAGAGTAATGTTCAAAACACACTTATTGCTCTAAGCCTGGGAGCAATAAGAATCCTTTTGTGAAAAAAAAACATATGTCCAACATCTTTATTTCAATAAAATACATCTTTGTGTCTCATTTTAGGCAAATATTCTTTTATTTTTTTCCATTTCATTCATACTCATACCACACAGATAATTATTCTTAGATTCATTTGTTCTTTGGGTTTCCCTTCATTCCTATAACATGTCTCCAGATATCAATGATATGAGCGACGCTGCTACTGACTCAGGGTCTCCTTTTGAGAAAGATATCTGTCCAGAGGAACCTCAGGACTTTGAAGATGATCGAGATTGTAACCAATCTCCTGATTCGTTAAGGATGGTAGAACAAGATGAGAAACAAATCTTACCTCACAAAGAATTAGTAGAAATTGTGAGCTTAAGAGAAGAGAAAGAGGTGAAGATCGGAGCCTGTATCACCGTAGAGACAAAGCGAGACCTAATTGAGTTACTTCAAGAATTCAAAGATGTCTTCGCATGGTCGTATCAAGATATGCCTGGGCTAAGCACTGATATCGTAGTGCTTTGACTCCCCATAAAGGAAGAGTGCAAGCTAGTTCAACAGAAGCTCCGAAGGCTAAGTCCCGACGTCTTGCTGAAAATAATAAAAAAAGAGGTCAAGAAACAATTCGATGCTGGTTTCCTGCAAGTGGTCAAATACTCAGAGTGGGTAGCTAATATAGTCTATGCCCTAAGGAATATGGAAAAGTACGAATGTGCGTAGACTACAGAGATTTAAACAAAGCTAGCCCGGAAGATAATTTTCCATTACCTCACATCGACACTTTAGTGGACAACACGGTAGGTTATTCATTGTTCTCATTTATGGGCGGCTTCTCCAGATACAATTAGATTAATATGCATCTTGAAGATATGGAAAAGACCATACTCGTAACTATGTAATGAACATTTTGCTATAAAGTTATGCCATTTGGACTAAAAAATGCATGAACGACATATCAAAGAGCTATGGTAACTTTGTTTCATGATATGATGCACAAAGAAATTGAGATTTATGTCTTCGGTATGATTGCAAAGTCCTGAACAGAAAAGGAGCATGTACAAGTCTTGAGGAAATTATTCTTGAGATTGAGAAAATTTCAGCTGAAGCTCAATCTAGCAAAATGTACCTTCGGGGATAGGTTCGGAAAATTGTTAGGATTTGTAGTTAGTGAAAAGGTGATCAAGATCAACCTAGATAAAGTTAAGGCTATACAAGAGTTGCCTTCATTGCACACTTAAAAAGGGGTTCGAGGTTTCCTAGAAAGACTAAATTATATTGCCCGGTTCATTTCACAACTAACCGAGAAATGCGATCCCATATTTCGTCTCCTTAAGAAACACAATCTAGGTGTATGGGATGAGGAGTGCTAGAAAACTTTTGACAACGTTAAACATTACCTATCCAATGCTGATGCCACCTAGCCCAGATAAGCCATTGATGCTGTGCTTGGCAGTATTCGGGAATTCCATGGGATGCGTGCTTGGTCAACATGATGAGTTAGGAAGAAAAGAAAGAGCGTATACTATCTCAGTAAGAAATTCACTGAATGTGAGACAAGATATTCACTAATCGAGAAGTTGTGTTGTACCTTGATCTAGACAACTTGAAAATTGAGACAATACATGTTATACCACACAGCTTGGCTCATTTAAAAAATGGACCCTCTAAAGTACAAGATGGAGTCGACTGCTCTGAATGGAAGAATAACCCGATGGAAAATTTCGCTTTCTGAATTTGATATAATTTATGTGAACCAAAATGTAATAAAAGGGTGTACAATAGTAGAATTTCTAGCCAGTAGAGCTCTAAAAGATTATGAGCCTTGAAACTTTCATTTCCCGAATAAAGATTTGATGTATGTTGCAACCACTGAAGAAGATGCTCAAGAAGGACATCCTTGGAAATTAAATTTTGATGGAGCTTCAAACGTTATGGGTAACGGAATCGGGGTAGTCCTGGTATCCCCAAACGGAGATCATTATCCCTTTACTAGTAAATTAGATTTTGATTGCACGAACAATATGGCAGAATACAAAGCATGCATCATGGGTATCCGTGCAACCATAGAACGCAATATCAAAGTACTAAAGGTATATGGGGATTCTGCACTAGTGATCTATCAACTCAAAGGTGAATGGGAGACAAGAGATCCCAAGTTGATCGAGTATAGAAGGCTGGTCTTGGAGTTAATTAGAGAGTTTAATGACATCACTTTCTGCTACCTTCTACGAGATGAAAATCATATGGCTGATGCCCTAGCTACTTTAGCTTCGATGATCAAAGTGATTAAACAATAGGATGTAAAACCTATCTAGATGAGTATTTATGAGGCTCCAGCCTATTGTTACAACATCGAGGAAAAAAATGATGATCACCCTTGATACCACGATATATTGCAATATGTAAAGAACCATGAATACTCGGAGCAGGCAACCGAGATAGATAAAAGGACGCTAAGAAGACTGGACAATGACTATGTCTTAGATGGGGAGATCCTATATAAAAAAAAGAAAGGATCAGGTGCTACTAAGATGTGTAGACGCTGTTGAGGCCAAGAAAATCTTAGAAGAGGTCCATGAGGGTGTTTCCGAAACACATACTAATGGTTTTACAATGGTTCAGCAAATCATTAGATTCGGATATTATTGGTTCACCATGGAAGGGGATTGTATCGGTTATGCCAAGAGATGTCATAAATGCCAAATTTATGGAGACAAAATTCATATGCCTCATTCACCTTTTCATTTTATGAATTCTCAATGGCCTTTCTCTGTGTAGGGCATGGATATCACTAGGCCGATCATGCCAAAAACTTCCAATGGGCATCGATTCATCTTCGTAGCCATTGATTACTTCACCAAGTGGGTAGGTGCCACTTCATATGTCAATGTCACAAAGTCAGCAATTAGTAAATTCTAGAACAAAGAGATCATACATCGGTATGGAATGCCAGAAAGGATCATATTTGATAATGCATTGAACTTGAACAACAGTACGATAGCGGAGGTCTGTGGTCAATTCAAGATCAAACACTATAACTCGTCACTATATGCCCAAAAGTGAATGGTGCGGTAGAGGCAACCAATAAGAACATTAAGAAGATTGTGGGGAAAATGACTGAGACTTATAAAGATTGGCATGAGAAGTTACCATTTACCTTAAATGTTTATCGAACGTCTATCAGGACCTCCACCGAGGCAACGCCTTTCTCATTGGTTTATGGAATAGAGGCGATTTTGCCCATTGAAGTCAAGATTTCTTCTCTCTGAGTTTTGTCAGAGGTGAAGTTAGATGAAGCAGAATAGATCCAATCCCGATATGATCAGCTGAACTTGATTGAAGAGAAGAGGTTGAAAGCTATCCGTCATGGCTAGATGTACCAAAAATGAATGATACGAGCTAATGAGAAAAATGTTTACCCCAAAGAATTCCATGAGAGAAACCTGGTATTGAAAAAGATCCTTCCTAGACAAAAAGACTTTAGAGGAAAGTGGATGTCAAACTGGGAAGGACCTTATGTGGTAAAGAAGGTCTTTTTTGGAGGAGCGCTAATTTTGACCAAGATGGATAGCAAAAACCTGCCTAACCCTGTGAATTCAGATTCAGTCAAGATATATTTTACCTAAAAAAAGGGAGAGGCTCAGGTGAAAACTCGCAAAGGGCGTCTTGAGACCAAAGGGGTTTTGAGTTGAAAACCCAGGAAAGGGCAACTCAAAGTTTGATCGAAGATTGAACATTTGGTAGTCACGTCCTCTCAAAAGAAGAAACGTTACATCTTAAGGCATCAACAAAGTACTTTAGATCTCCTAAACACATATCAGGCTCAAAATGATCCTCGAGAAGTTTGTGCGGAGAAGCTCATGCTACGATATTTGGGGCAACTAGTTTTATCTTACTCATCTTGTATTTTAGCAATGCTTGCTATTTTGATTAATCTATTCATTTTGAGTTTTGCTCTCAATAAATTTCAACCTTGTATATTGTTAAAATATTTTTCAAGCATTTTTCATTGAAATAACGATTAATGGACTAATAATATTCAAGTAAAATGATTTCTTGCATATTACTCTGAAAGTTTTCTAAATAGTATAAGGACCTGAAACAGGACCACTAGTCAGAACTAACCAAATCTAAGAGTTAGAAAGGTTTGGGAACGAACAATTTAAATTGTGATTCTTTCCTCAGGTTTTCTGTCAAAAATACCAGTTGAACAAGAAGGCAGGGTAATGCGTTAGTAATAAAACCTTGATGAACAACGAGCAATGTCAACCTAAGCATTAAAAGGGGATCATTCTCGAAAAAATGACATTTTGCATTCATGCAAATATTATTCATATACATCTAGTTAGGAGCATTTGATTCATTCTGATCATAACATCCTAATCGCTTAGCATAAATATAGGCCCATGAAATGGATTTTACAAGTCATGTTCCCTAGAGAAAGGTGTAACAGATTAGTGAAATCACAAATCCTATACCCCTGAAGTTATAGTGGGACTGATTAAAGTTATCGTGGTGAGTCTTATCTCTCTGAAGTTGCAGTAGAGCAGATTAAAGCTACAAATCTCATCCCCCTAAAGTTGCAGTGGAGCAGATTGAAGATAGCAAATCTTATTTCCCTGAAATTGGAACAGATTAAAGCTACAAGTTACAAACCTTATACCCCTAAAGTTGCAGCGGGTCAGATTGAATCTACCATAGCGAATCTTATCTTCCTGAAGTTGTAGTGGAGCAGATTGAAGCTACAAATCCTATACCCCTGAAGTTGTAGTGGTCAGATTGAAGTCATCATAATGAATCCTATACCTCTGAAGTTGCAGTGGGTCAGATTGAGACTACAACAGCAAATCTTATCTCCCTGAAGTTACAACAGAACAAGATGAAGCTACCAATCATATACCCCTAAAGTTGCAGTGGTTTGGAATGAAGTTACAGTCGCAAATCTTATCTCTCTGAAGTTGCAGTAGAGCAAGATGAAGCTACAAATCCTATATCCATAAAGTTGCAGTGGAATAGACTGAAACTACAACAACGAATCTTAGCTCCTTAAAGTTGCAATGGAGCAAGACGAAGCTGTGACACTAAATCCTGCCCTCATAAAGTTATAGCGAAGAGGATATAGTGGAGTAGAGCATCCAATGATTTGAAAAAATGGGTTACTTAAAAAAGAGAAGCACTATAGAAGTTGAGATTTAGTAGGACCAGACAGAATTGGTCCTCTTTTAAGGCCTTTGCTCCTTTCCCGTTACACGACAATGAGCAAATAAGGGAAATTGTAGTGGCCCAAATTTATTTGACCCAAAATAAAACCAAAAATAAATAAATTTACAAAAAAAATAGATTGGCCCAAATAAAAAAACGAGCCCGAAAGCCCAGAACCTAAACTTTTTTTAAAACTCTATTTAACCCTAATCCTTCTCGCGTCGCAGCCTCACCACGTCGGCAGGCATGCTGTCTGACACTCCCTCTGCCACCACCTCCGTTGACCTCGCCAATACCTGTAAAAAAGGATGAAAAAAGACAAAAATAAGGACAACAGAAACGAAAGCAGAAACAGAAGCAAAACAAAAATAAACAATGTAATATTGGCTATAAAAGCCATAACCAGATTGTGAGAGATTGAGAAATATACAAAAAAAAACAGAGATTTTAAAACGGAAATCATACAAGGTGATTCATTCTTTTTTATTTTTATTTTTAAATAAGTAAATAATAATAAAATTTTACCTGTCGTTTGATCTTCGCACCATCGTCAGTGTTTCTTCCAGTTCGAAAGGTCGTCGAACCCCTTAAGATTCAGCCAAGGCCGCGGTGGAGGACGCTGAGAACCAAAAAGTTTTCTTTCTTTTGTAGAGTTTCGACTTTAGTTTGGGATTTTTCGACCCCAAATTGGAGTTCTACACAAAAAAAGAGAAAAAAGGGAACATTTTGTTTTTCTGGCCACTAGGGATGGCGGTCACCATCGCCGACGACCTGTGGCCACGGCGGTCCCCTTACCCGGATTCTGAGCTTAGCCTAGAGGGAAACAAAAAGAAAACCCCCGCTTTTTTTAAAAAAAAACACGGAACAAATGATTTTTTTCTCAAAATTTTTGGTTTTATAGCCTTGCTAAACGACGCCGTTTTGATCGGCGTTCTTAAGCCTCAAAACGACGTCGTTTTGGAGCCAAACCCGATGACTCGACCCGGATCCTCTTAGGATCAGCATGTTTTTAAAAAGGAGGGGATATTTACATTCCTGGTCCTTCCGCCTTTTGGGTTGTTTTAATTTAGTCCTAATTTCACTATTTTTTTTTCTTTTTAGAAATTTTACCTCGCTTTCAATTAAGTCCCCGGTTCGCTGGTCTCCTAGAGAAGGGACGCGTGTCTTGAGGATTGGGATAATTGCTCATTTGGTCCTTGTTCGTTTTCGCGCTTTTTATTTTGGTCTTTTATTTATTTATTTTATCCCAATTTATCCTTTAGTTTAATTTAAGTTATGATTAAGTCATTTACTTATTTTAATTCTTTTATTTATTTTTTACTTATTTGGTTATTTATCATTCCTTATATTTGAAATTGTTTTTATTTATTTATTTTCTTTTCATCGAGCATTTATTTATTTATCTATTTTTTTCTTTTCCTTTTTACACTTAAATATTAGATTGTTTATGCTCTTTTATTTGTGTATTTTTTATAATTGTTGTTATTATTTTATTTTATTTCTTTTCTCGTTATTTTATTATTTCTTTTATTATTTTCCACATTTTCTTGTCATGTTTATTTGTCCTTTTTAATCATGCATTTTCTATTTTTATTTTTATTTTAATTTACCTTATTTATTATTATGTTATTATAGTATTCCTTTATTTACTTATTATTTATCATTCTAATATTATATTATTATATTAAATCATTATCACTATACCATACATTATATTTAGACATATTTGCCCATTTTGTATTGTACCCGAATAAACTAAACATACATCACTTTAAACATCATATTAATTTTTTTACTCGATGCGTAAAAAGGAGTATTTGAAAACCAAGGCAACGTTCTTATTTAGAGATTCAAGAAATCAGCCCTAACTTACGGGGTTTGATTTTCTCTTTGAACCTAAATAACTGAACATCCTCTTAAAACTAAAAACACATGAGATTTAAACAATAATTGAATAGGGAGAAGTTTTATTTTCGAGAATTCGAAATGTCGTGACCTAACTTACGGGACATGACTTTTTTCATTATCTCAAAATAAGAAGGCTTCTTATATAAGTTTTGATTTAATTAAATGATTTAAATAAAAAAATGCAAAGAGGGATCATATTTGAATCTTCGAATTTTTATTTTTCGACACTAAAGACATCAAGTAATCAATTAGGTACCAATTTTGGGCGCAACAAGGGTGCTAATCCTTCCTTGTGCGTAACCTACTCCCGAACCCATTTTCTGGATTTTTGTAGACACAAAAATATTGTTTTAATAAATGAAATCTCTTATTAAAATGATGAAATTACGAGGTGACCCGATCACACCTTTTAAAAGTGATTAGTGGCAATTCTCATTTTCGTTTTTTAAATAAAAGTCGATTTCATAAAAAGGTTTCGACAGTAAAGATTAGAGGAAGCCAAGGAAAGGCCTCCCTTAATGAGTGAGAATGAAGGGTTTTTTTTTGGGTTCTTACCAAACTCCAATTGGATGGCAAACCCTTTTAACTTGCATTGGCAGGTACCTAATTTTTCATATAAGAAAATGTTCATCTTACCTTCCTGCCTTGTGGGCTAAGTTTCATTCTCATATTTATCTCCCTTAAATGCTTAAGAATTCAGATTTACAAGACCCCATTTGACTGTGACACTGTTCTTAACCACCAAATTTGAATGCTTAAAACATGACAGAAATCAATCCACCATTCCTAAATTATATACTTTGGTATAAATTTTAAAATTATATATGAACTTTAGTTTAATATGCAATTTTATATATGTAATTTTAATTTATCCAATTCTCACAAATTATTACCACAATTATTGATAAAGCATCATTTTAAGTTTGTATATTGCATACACAGATAATTACACTTATCCAATATAAAATAATTTGATGTATTTATTTCTTTAAATATGTATAATTGAATCAAAATAAAATTCTACGTATATGTTTGAACCACAATCAAAATTTCATATGTATAATTGCATCAAATAAAATTCATATATATAACTATGTATCAAATTTGTTACGTACTTAAATTTAACAAAAATAGTTTTAAAGGGTATATTTAACATTTACATTTAGGTGTAAAATTTACCATTTTTTGTTTTACTGGATTTTGCTTATTAACCTTATTAGAGTTATCACCTTATACTGATTTTTTTAATCTTATTTTAATTTCTTTTAGAAATTTTGACTGTTACTCATTGCTTAAATAAATCCTTACCTTCCTCCTTCTGGAAGAACTAAAAACAAATACACGTAGTACTTAAAACTATAACAGCGTGAAACACCAACCTCCCTAGCAATCTAACATAAAAAGCCTACATTCTCAAACAAGCCACAAATCATCTCTCTCTTGTTCTTTTTTTCCTCCAAAGCTCAATTTTCTCCTGCACTCTCACTGTTGAATTTCCCGGTGGTGGCTTGTTGTAACTTGACTTGCTTTCTGTTGTTTTTATGGAGTTTTAGCAACCCTCTGTCAAATAACATTGTCAATTTATATATTCTTTCAAAGGTATCTCTCTTTGTTCATTCTTTTGAATCTTTTTCCATTTTCTGCATAGTTATCCATTTATTGCAAGCCAGAAAAAGGTTGATAAATATCTTATAAGAGTGCAACATTAAAAACCTCTGCAACACATGTTTGTTTGTTTTGTTTCAGCAAAGATGGGAGAAATGTCAAGCTTCCAATTGGGAGTTATAGGGGCCCTGTTTCTTTCTGTTGCATCATCTGTCTCTATTGTCATATGCAACAAAGCTTTGATGAGCAATCTTGGCTTCCCCTTTGGTAACTTTTTTTTTTTTTTTTTTTGCCTTTATTTGAAATAGAAAATTTTCAGTATTCATTTATCCTTGGGTGCAGCTACCACACTCACTAGTTGGCATCTCATGGTAACATTTTGCACCCTTCATGCTGCCCAAAGATTCAATCTGTTTGAGAATAAATCAATTGACATTAAGACTGTGATGCTTTTTGGCATCCTCAATGGTGTTTCTATTGGATTTCTTAACTTGAGCCTTGGATTTAACTCCATTGGTTTCTATCAGGTGAACTCCATTTTTTGTTGTTGTTGCAAACGTTATATTCTCACACCTTCATCAAAATCAATATACCCCTTATTCTTTGTGGTGATGACTCTTTTGACAGATGACCAAACTTGCAATTATACCATTCACTGTATTATTGGAAACTGTCTTCCTCAAAAAGCAATTCAGGTTTTTTCTTAATTGAAGCCATTAAACTTGTGAATACTTCGAGCACTTTTGAGATTCAAAGCTGATCGTAACTCTTTGTTTTACTGTGTGCAGTCAAAAGATAAAGCTATCCCTCTTCCTTTTGCTTGTTGGAGTTGGCATTGCCTCCATTACTGATCTCCAACTCAATTTTGTTGGGACAATCCTTTCTCTCCTTGCCATTGCAACCACCTGTGTTGGCCAAATTGTATCCTTTTACTCTCAAGCTTAAGTTTCTTGAAAATGATCACTAAAATGTTTTATTTCTTAACTTTGATTAATATAGCTGACAAACACCATACAAAAGAGGCTCAATGTGTCTTCAACCCAGCTGCTGTACCAGTCAGCTCCATTTCAAGCAGCTATTCTTTTTGTGTCAGGCCCTTTGGTAGATCAGTTCCTCACCAAGCAAAATGTGTTTGCTTACAAATATTCCCCTATAGTCCTGGTAAAAGAACCAAATCCCTCCCTTTCCTTAGCATATCAATAAAACAGATATCATGAATGATATTTCAGATAACTAATTGCTTTTTTTTTGGAACATTGATTTGCAGGCATTTATCATCCTCTCATGTATTATTTCTGTATCTGTCAACTTTAGTACGTTTCTGGTTATTGGAAAAACATCCCCAGTTACATATCAAGTACTTGGTCACCTCAAAACTTGCCTGGTTCTTGCCTTCGGCTATACACTGCTGCATGACCCTTTTACAGACAGGAACATCCTTGGAATCCTGATAGCCATTTTTGGCATGGGTTTATATTCATATTTTTGCACCCAAGAGAACAAAAAGAAACAAGCTGATCCATTGGAGTGTCAGGTAATGTCATAGAGAAATCATCAAACAGAATGCTCATAGATATCTATGCCTTTCTTTTCTTGTCTTTATATCTTTCGAGAAAGGGTTGTTGACAATTTCTTTATATGTATTGTTTTACAGATGAAAGATAAGGAAGACAAACCATTTCTGGCTCACGAGAAAGAAGGCCATGAAGTTAAAAGTTCAGACAAGAATTCCATTGTCTAAAGCAAAAACAGGATTTTGTTATAAAGATTTTGTCTATTAAGTTAAGGTGTTGTTTCAAACGTTTTGTACCTTCCAGCACAAATGACTTTGATTCTTTAAATAAACTGAAACGATACTGGTTTGTAGCCGTTCTAAAAAGTTGTTTCACTTTAGTAGCAGTTGTTTCGATAGTTCAGTAATGCAAATTTTACTAGTAAAAGCACAATAAGATCAAAATTGCTTATGTAATTCGCATATAATACTATGTCCACACAGCTTTTTTCAAACAAATAATTCACCAAATAATTTCTCACTACCAGTAATTTAAGCTTAATTTAGCTGACACTCACAAAAAATAGTTGTAGACAAGTGCGAAACCAGAAAATTTGGGGTCAAAATTAAATTGTAATTTATAATACCCTATATCTTTATCATTTTTAAAATATTAAATTAATTTTTTATCATTTTTAGGAAGGCTAAAGCCAATTTTATTTTTACTAATTTAAAATTTTAAAGTTTCTAAAATACCTAAGTAGACAATTTTCCATTTTAAAGGACCGGGCCTACCAGCCCTTAGCTACGCTCCTGCTCTCAAACACTCAAAGCATAGTTGGTACTTGTTCTAAACGCTACAGCAAGGACCTGTGCTAGATTAAACTTAGAATTGTCGATACTAGATGCTGATGCACTAGAAGGCTCGCCAATAATGTTACATTTTCTAATATTATTGTTGCTTCACTGCATGAAAAGTGAAACGTATACGTCTTAGGTTTTCATCTTTCAACCAAACCAAAGGTGAGAGACGAAACGAAAGTAAAATTCTCAACTTGATTAGAGTGATAGAAATCGACTATTTTCAAGCAAATTAATTTCCATATTACTACTAAAGAGAATAATATTGAAGGTAAAAGTGAATTATTTCCATTGAAGGTATAAGTGAATATTATTGAAGGTAATAGCATCGGCAATAGCACGATATTCTGCTTCAGTGGAGGAACGAGAAACAGAATGTTGTTTCTTTGAAGACCAAGAAATAGGAATAGAGTCGAGATTGACAACATAACCAATTGTAGATGTGTGATCCATAGGGTTGCCAGCCCATTCAGAGTCAGAGTAGGCAATTAAACGACGATCAGGCTCACCGGAAACACGGAGTCCAAAGGTAGCAGTATGATGAAGATATCGTAGAAGGCGTTTGAGAGCTGCCGAATGAGACATGGTAGGTTGGTGCATGGCTTGAGAAAGTCGACCGATAGCAAAGGCAATGTCCGGCCGAGTAAAAGCCAGGTACTGTAAATTGCCAATGATGCGACTATAAAGAGAGCCATCAATAGAAGCATCTTCAAAGAAAGTTTCGGAAATAACAGAGGATGTCATTGGAGTGGCCAGACCTTTACAGTTTTCCATGTTAACTTCATGTAGCAAATCCAAAATATATTTGCATTGACTTAAGAAAAGACCATCAGAATGTGGAAGTACCTCAACACCAAGGAAGTATCGAAGAGAGCCCATGTCCTTTAAAGAAAATATGTTGGAAAGAGCATCAATAATGTATCGAACTCTGTTAGGAATTGTCAACCACAATTATGTCATCGACATAGATCAATATATAAACAGCGACTTCAAAACGGTGAAGATTTGACTAAGACTTCACAAATCCCAAACGTAAGAAGATAAGTTTTAGATCATTATACCAAGCATATGGTGCTTATTTCAAGCCATAGATTGCTTTGTTTAACTTGCAAACATGTGTTGGTAAATCAATATTTTCAAAACTGATTAATCAGCCAACCATTTTGCGTAGCAGTTGTCTTGATAAGGCAAACAATAGCAAGTTTCACAATGGGACTGAAAGTACCGTGATAATCTAGTCCACGACATTGAGTATATCCTTTGCCAACAAGGTGGACTTTATACCTTTCAACAGAGCCATCGGGGATATGTTTGATCCGAAACAACCTCTTACAGTCCACCACATTCGTAGATGAATCATATGGAACCAAGTCCCATGTTCAATTGCACACAAGGGTATTAATTTTGGCTTGCATGGCTAAATTCCAGTGGGGGAATTAGCTTAGCATGTTTCTAAGAACGAGGTATTGATGGCCACTAAACTAATTATAAATACGAATAAGACAAGCGCACTTATCGAACAATAGTATAGTTATGGTGAGTAGGGAATATCGTATCCACGAGGACTACTAGTAATTACTATTTTTTCTATTTTTCTACTAGTAATTACTAGTAATTACTATTGTTTTTAATATAAAATTACTAACTAATCTAACTAAGAATGCAACAGAGAATGAAATAGGAAAATAATCGAAGATAACCAATGAGATAGACAATACTCAAGAAAGAATCTACCTAGACTTCATCTATTATTATGAATCTGAATTAAACAATTTATTCACTTGTGTCTGGATTCGTAGAAATCACTAAATTATGTTAATATCTCTTTCGAGAGCAAGAACAACTGACTCTAGGTTGATTAATTGAAATCTCTTTCTAATTAAAACCCCTATTATCGCATTAACTCAATCGATTTTATGGATTCCCCTATTAGATTTGACTCTAATCCGGTAGATTTATGTCATCCTACTTCTAGGATTGCATGCAACTCCACTCAATTATGGTAGATCTATTCTTAAATAGGGACTTTTACTCCACTGAAATAAGCACATTAAACTTGAATTAATATATTAGAAATATTAAAACAAGAAATAAGCATACATAATTGAGAACAAGAATCAAATATTTATCGCGTAAATCAGAAATCAAATAATAAGATTCATCATAAGTTTCATCTTCCCTAGGTATCTAGGGAATTTAGTTCATAATCCTGAATGAAAAAATTTCAAAGTTAGAATAACCACAAGACATAAAAAATCTCAATAAAATTTTGAAGGAAATTAAATGGAGATCTTCAATCTTGAAGGAGATCCGCTTTCGAGTTGATTCTGATGGTGTTCTTCTCGAGTCTTTTCTTCAATCTTCTCTGAGTGCCCTCTTAGGTCTTCTTCTAATTGGTATTTATAGACTTTAGAATGCTCAGAAAGCCTAAAAATTGGGTTTTTTCGTGTATTTAGGAAACAGGGTGCGATATAGACACGGGCTGGCACATGGGCACGTGGCCAGCCCGTGTGGCTCACACGGGCATGTGGCCAGCCCATGTGGAAATGCCCAAGCCATGTGGATTCTGGAAACAGCTCTATTTGTTCGATTTTGGCTCGTTTTTCGCTCCTTCTGCTCCCAAATGCTCTCCTAAATATAAAGACATGATTTTAAAGGATTAGGAGCATCAATTTCACTAATTTACATGATTAATCATCCAAAAACGCATCAAGAATGGGATTAAAAATATGTTACTTTTATGACTTATCAGGTATAGAGTGGGTGGATGTAATGGTGGCTTGGTATTGACGAGGCTTGAGACTATTAGTTTTGGAACGGGTGATCATTGGGTGGTGGTAAGCAATGTTGGAAGTTGAGGAATACACGAATAAGGCGCCATTGCGGTAGTATAAGGAGAAGGTTGAATGAAAGAAATTAGTGGCAGTTGTTGTTTGTGGCGACTTTGGTAAGTGATTAGTTTAGAGGGTGTGGTATTTATGGTGATGGTGGGGTTGATTGTAAAGTAGTAATGGAATTTTGGTGAGTAGAGTCAAAGGGACAAGATAGAGTCTAATATCGATGGATGTGTGGGCAGTTGCAAGCGTAGTGGTGGAACATATAAAGAACTTTGAATAGAATCTGGATTGAGATTTTTATTTTGAGTGTTTTGAAATGAGATCGTCTCACAAGATATTATTAATTTTAAGACAAGAAAAGATATTTGTAAAAGGATAATTATCTTTAAAAAAAAACATCTCATGATAAGTAAAATTTGGACATATATGGATCAAAACAATGGTGACTATAAAATTTGTTCAAAAATCCCAAGTAAACGCATAGTGTAGAACGTGACTCAAGTTTACTTTTGGCATATGGTTTAAGCCAAGGTAGCATAGACAACCAAATACTTTTATGGATTCAAAATTTGGTGGTTTTTGAAATTTCAAAAAGAGATTGATGTTCAATGAATTAAATATACTGCCTGATGACAGGCATAAGTCCAAAATAGTGATGATAAGGATGCTTGATGTAGCAATGTGCAAGTGTCACGGGGCTAGACCTTTCGTCTCGCAATCCGTGCGGCCTTAGGCGATCCGTTTGCTCCAAACTCGCCCAAGTCAGCCTTAACTCGATGAGGATTCTTTAAGAACTCCTCCAAGGCACCAATTGAACAGCGGAAGCGATTTTATGCCAAAAGAAGCTAAGCAAAAGAACAATGAAAAGAGCGCGCAAAGTGTTTGAGTAAATGCTCTCTACTTCTCTTATTCACAAAGAATAATGAAACAATTCAGGAGTGAGTACAAATGAGGGGGAGGCTCTCTATTTATAGTTGAGCTCCCCCAAAACCGACGGTCAAGATACAATTACATCGACGGATGAGATTTAACCATATCCCTTAATTTTAGGGATTTACAAGATAAGCCTTATCAAATCTAATCTAATCTTTACAAGATATGATTCCCTCTATCTTCTAAGATTAGTTACCATATTAGCCTAAGTTGCCATCTCTTCGCTATCGGGCCAACCAGGCTTCAATCTGACAGGCTTCTCCAATACCTCTTTGAATCGGGCCAGTTCTTGTGGGCCAAATGATCCCCATCTGAGCAACAGACCTCCATTGGATGCATTTGGTGCGCTGGTCACGGGCTTTGAACTGCGGCCCGTGACATTCTCCCCCACCCATTCTCGCAACGTCCTCGTTGCGACTTCCGAATGGCACTGACTTGATTCGCCCCGGTCTCGTCTCGACGCCTTAGCCTTTCCCTTCCTTCGGGACCCTTGCCTCGGCTTACGTCGCTTCTTAACTCGAGCCGTCCTACTCGCTGCATTTACTCTGGTCAACTGTCCCACATGCATCGCTTCCTTTTCTTGAAGTCGATGCACCACCCACCTCTCCCATAGGTGGAAGCCTTGTCGACGACTCGGCCAACTCGACGCTTCACTCAACTTGAGCCTCATTGGTCCCGGCTTTCACTGTTTTCATCGCAACTCTTTCCTCTAAGTCCGATGACAAACTCACCTCTTCCCTGGGTGGAAGCCCCTCCGATGACTCACCAAGCTCAGACGTTGCCTTTCTTTTGACTCCGGCTTGCTTTGGACAGTTCCGCAACTCATGCGGACCACGGCACAAGAAGCACTTTACTTGCTTCCTTCTGCTCCTCTTTGCCCTCTTGGCTTCGGCTTTTCCCTTGCTCGAACCAAGCTTCTTGGGCTCCTTGTCTGTTCCATCGTTCCCCTCGATGACAGACTTCCTCGGACACTTCCGCAACCTATGCGGACCATGACACAAGAAGCACTCCACTGGCTTCTTCTCGCTTTCGGCCTCCTTGGCTTCGACACCCCTTGCGCTCGAACCAAGTACCAAGGCCTTTTCCACCGGCTTCTTCTTAAGCGCGGATTTCCTCGGACATTTCTTCAACATGTGTGGACCGTCGCAGAGAAAGCATTTCAGCTTGTCCCTTTTCTTCTTGGGTTTCTTCTTCCCAACTCGTGGTTTCCCATTACCACCATTGTCGCCGTTGCCATTGCCATTAACTCTATCTTCCTTGTGATCCATTTCACTTACGCCCCTTTCCTCGGACTTGGAAGACCCAAGCTTGTCTTTCCCTAGACCAAGCTTGACCACGGCCTCAACTACCGTCATGGCTTCCGACAGCTTTTGGACACCTCTTTGTTCCACCTCCTGTCTGACCCACGGCTTCAATCCCTTTTGAAAAGCAAGCAATGCTTCTTCATCGGTCACATCTGAAACTTGGAGCATGAGTTCCTTGAACTCTTGAACATACTCCCCCACTGTGCCTCGTTGCGTTATCCCTTGCAACTTTGCCCAAGCTTCTTCCTCGGCAAACTCTGGGTAAAACTGTCCCTTTAATTCGCATTGGAACTCTTGCCACGTCCCAATCTCACCATGCCTTTTATCGTGGTCCTACTCGCCACCATAAAAGCGCAATGTCGAAGAAACATTGAAGCAAGTGTTTACCTTAATCGCATCTTCCACGATGCCTTTTGGCACTAAGTAGTTTTCCATCCTCCACAAGAAATTGTCCACATCACATGCGACCTTGTCCCCACAAACTCTTTCGGCTTTGGGACATCCTCATTCTCGAGTCTTGCATTTGCCACTCCTTTCCCCACTACCGCTTGACACAAGGCCGCTCTCCTCGAGCTCCTCTATTCTTGTGCTCAAAGCCCTCGTCGTGGCCACTGTTTCCTCCTTCAAAGCCATCATCATGGCCTCGAGAGCATCATTCCTGTCCGACAGTTTATCCCGGTGTGAATTAAACAACTCGTTTACCTTATCCATGGTGGAACCAAGAGACATCTTTACATAGTCTCTGGACTGCTCCTCCCAGTTTGCTATGCGATCCTCGAGCCCATCGAGTGCCTCCTTTACATCCTCCATGGAACCCTCGAGTTTTTCCACACGTTCCTCTACTGCCGATATTGTCTCCCTCAAAGACTTCCTCGCCCACCTTTGTTCGAACTCTTCTTTCGACATCCCAACGGTGCCTTTGAACCAACAACTCAGATATCACTTGGTTCAAAACTTGGCTCGAATACCACTTGGTTTGAACCTGGCTCGAATATCTCCTTGGTTCGAACCTTGCTCGGATACCACTTGTCACGGGGCTAGACCTTTCGTCTCGTAATCCGTGCGGCCTTAGGCGATCCGTTTGCTCCAAACTCGCCCAAGTCAGCCTTAACTCGATGAGGATTCTTTAAGAACTCCTCCAAGGCACCAATTGAACAGCGGAAGCGATTTTATGCCAAAAGAAGCTAAGCAAAAGAACAACGAGAAAAAGCGCATAAAGTGTTTGAGTAAATGCTCTCTACTTCTCTTATTCACAAAGAATAATGAAACAATTCAGGAGTGAGTACAAATGAGGGGGAGGCTCTCTATTTATAGTTGAGCTCCCCCAAAACCGACGGTCAAGATACAATTACATCGACGGATGAGATTTAACCATATCCCTTAATTTTAGGGATTTACAAGATAAGCCTTATCAAATCTAATCTAATCTTTACAAGATATGATTCCCTCTATCTTCTAAGATTAGTTACCATATTAGCCTAAGTTGCCATCTCTTCGCTATTGGGCCAACCAGGCTTCAATCTGACAGGCTTCTCCAATACCTCTTTGAATCGGGCCAGTTCTTGTGGGCCAAATGATCCCCATCTGAGCAACAGACCTCCATTGGATGCATTTGGTGCGCTGGTCACGGGCTTTGAACTGCGGCCCGTGACACAAGTAGTTTCAAAAAAATGTCTCTGTTGCCTTTCAATTATGCTGCCCTTTGCGGTGTATACAGAGGTGATACCAAATGTTCTACACCATAAGAGTGAAGATAAGATTGAAAATTTTGAAATTCTCCACCACCATCAGTTGTGTGAAATTGATGCTCTAGTAAAGGGTGCAATGTTTTGAAGATGTTTAAAATCTCTATCTTGGTTTTTAAAGTGAACAGCCACATGTAATACGAAAATTGATCGACAAATAAAACATAGTATTGTTTTTTGTCAACAGATAGAACAGGGGAGAGTCCCCCATAAATTACTGTAAATTAATTGTAAAGGCTTTTCACTTTGCAAAGAATTTTTGGAAAAAGGTTGTTTGTGGTTTTTATTAGATCAATTAGAGTAACAAATAAATTGTTTCTAAGAATAAGAAATCGGAATTGAAAATAAATGTAAAATCTTATTGAGAGTATGGTGATGAGGATGACCTAAGCGATGGTGCCACGGCTGATAGGGGACAGCAACATTGCACCTTGGAGTATTAGAGATATTGCCCAACGACCATTCATATAGCCCGTCTCTATTCCGCCCGAGAAGCAGTGGCGCCCCCGTAGTCAGATCCTTCACAAGATAAGAATAAGGGAAAAATTCAATAGATGTATTATTGTAAAGACAAAAATGAGAAACGGAGATAAGATTAGTTTTAATGGTAGGAGTGCAAAGAGCTTGGTGAAGTTTAAATTTTTTATCTGAGACATTTAAAGTGACATTACCAGTGTGAAAAATTGGAACAGTGTTACCATTGCCCATGACGATTTCTTCTGAACCATGGTAGTCCTGTGTAGTGGTCATACTGTGAACATCTGGGGTCATGTGATGAGTTGCATCGGTATCAATTATCCAAGGTGCACATGAATTTTGAGATCGAGCAGGAAAACTGACTCTTGCTTGCATATGATTATGAGATATCGAACGACACACATGTGCAGAATGGTCAGGTCAGTCACAAAGTTGGCAGTACACGATGTATGTGGAATGTTGTTGCCGCTAAGTGTTACATAGTGGACGCTAATGTTGATTGAGTCCGTTGGGATTGTTATTAGAGTTTTGTCGATGGTTGTTTGTGTTGTTGCCAGAACGTGATGAAGTGAATGATGACCTGTGGACAATATTTGCTGTGATAGGTGTTATTAGAGGCTTTTTGTTGTCTTCATGTCGTGAAAAGATTTCATGATCGAGGAGCTTGTTGAAAAGCTCTTCATAAGTGATGGGAGTGTCACTAGATCGGATGATTGCAAAGATGTGTTTGTATTCGAGACCAAGACCTTGTAGGATTCGAACAATAAGATGAGAATTAGTGACGGGTTCACCAATAGTGGCAAGCTCGTCAGCAATAGACCTTAACTACAAGTTCAAGCTACTAGAGAATATTCTATTGTTGTTGCATCATGATCTACATGCCCTTCTTCAGATCTCAAAAGGGGGCATCCATCATGGAAAAAAAAATTTGGTTTAAGAAACACTTATGTATATAGAATGGTATATAATGTAGAAAAGAATGTCTTGGGTTTACTTTGAAAAAAAAAAACCAATTAAGATTGGTTATTTATAAGGTTTAAAATTAGAGTTTTATTACGATTTTTCAAAAACTTGACACCCATATATATCGATCTCATTTCAAGTAACTATTTCACTTTTCAAATAAAGAGTTACAAATTATGAAATTTTAAAATTTTTAAAACAAACATTTTCACTCACTATTTGATTTGAATATTATCTAAATTCATTACAAAATTAAATTCTATTGTTGCATTATCATTGAAGTATCTTATTAAAAACTCGACACCCGTGGGGCGATATGGTTTGATTTTTGTTAATTTTTTTGGATTTTTTGAACTGCCTATCATAATTTAGTTAGGTTCTTGATTTTTCCATCTTAATTTTGGATTTTGAATTTTTAAACTTACTTCAACAAAATAAATTTTGTTTTTATGACTTTTGGATGGGTGAATTACCTAAAAATACCAAAAATTATGAAAAATTATCGGATTAGACCAGTTTTTCTAAAATTTATCGAACGTGTTTTCCCTAACGGCTACTCCCAATGGTCGAATTCAACAGCTCCCCCCCCCCCGCCCAAACGACCATTTTTTTCCTATTTAAACCCCTAATTTCTTACTTTTTCAATTCACTCTCAACTCTCTCTTAATTCATTCTCAATTCTCACTCAATTTTCAATCCTCTCTCAACTCTCATTTTTTATTAAAATTGTATTAAGATTTTTTTAATTAATTTTATATTACGATTTTTTTCATATTTATTGAAATTAATAATGGTAAATTCTCTAATTCGTTTGGATGACAAGCACATTTCGATCGTTCAATGGTAAATGGTAAGAATTTTTTTATTATATTTAATTTAATTATTTTGTTGTTATATTGAAATTTAATATTTTGTATTTTTTTTATAAATAGTCGAAAGATTAGATTTTAGAGATGTATATTCGCAATCTATCCACTCCTCCATCGTCTTTAATCAAACCATACTTAAGAGATGCGAGATTTTTACATGTAACCCTTAAAAAACCCCCTAACCCCTAAACGGAGAAAGAAGGATACGTTTTCCTAAATCGACCTAATTTGATAATTTTTTTAAAATTATCAGCATTTTTGGATAATTCACCCCTTTTGAATATTATTTGGTAAGATTCAAAGTACTTTTCATAAATATTTTTAAAACAATAAATAAAAATAATCAATAACTTTTATATGATATTTTTGAAAAACATTTTTATCTAGAACTTTTAAGTTATTTTATTATTTTAAATATGAAAATTTTATTTTTACCTCATAAAATTTAAATTTATTATAAATTAAAGGCATAATGATAAATTTAGCCTTTAATATTCACATCTTTGTCAATTTGACCCTTATTCATTTTTAGCTAAATTTGGCATTCAAATTTTAAAAAAAGTCGAATTATACTTTTTAACAAAAATACTGGCTAAAACGTTAAATTTTTAAACATGGAGGCCCTCATGGCTATTCACATGTACTTCATGCTAATTTTTTTAATTTTTATGAATTTTTTATATTTTATATTTTTTTGAATATTTTTATATTTTTTTAATTATTGTTGATGTGCATACAAGACAAAATGTGTCAAACCAGAATGAAGTACACGTGAATTGCCACGGGTTGCCAAGCTAACATAGTTAAAAAATAATATTTTAATTAAAATTTTCGTTTTAAAAAAAGAGATTTGACTATTTTTAAAAGGTCAATAACTAATTTTAGCTAAAAATAAATCAAAGTCAATTGACAAAAAATATAAATATTAAAAACTAAATTTATTATTCCATTTAAATTAAATAAAATAAAATTTAATTCGATTCAAATAATTATAATTTATTAACTTTTATTCTATAAACTATCAAAACATCTCAATTCAAATCAATTTTTATTCTCAACCTTGTATAAATATCAAAATACATTTAATCATTTGATAACTATTACCCTAATTTCAATAAGATGTGAAAAACTTAAAATTTAAATCGATACACTAAACTCAGCATTGATAAGTGCCCAAATCACTATCGCAACAAATAATATTATAATAAACAACAAATAATATTAGTATTTTCAAGTGGAAGTAAATAACCGAAGCAAGCAATTCGAACAAAAAGCACATAAAAGAAATGATTTTATGACTGGTGAGAGAATTGAAAGGGCGAGAGACAGCGCCGCCCACATGACAAGCCATAGTGCCGAAAGTTTTCACTATCACCTATTTCATATCTAATTTTAATTTTAATATTCAAATCTTACTTCAGCATTTATTTAATTTAATACTTAAATTTAATTTTTACATTCAATTTTATACATAAAAATTTTCTTTTGTCTTAATTAAATATTTATATTTTTTACTAGAGAATAAGTGTTAAGTTTTAATTAAGTTACATTATGTTGATTGGCCTTGATGTTAAATTAAACTTAAATACTAAATTGAGAAAAAAACTTTTTTATGGAGCATAAAATTAAAATTAAAAACGAATTATATTATTAGCCAACTTTCTTTCGTTACGTAAACGATTATACGGTCGCACCTAACCCAACCATCCTCGTTCCTTTATGGGATACTTTATCTTTATTTTATTATATTTGATGATGTCCGTATGTTATTACTACTATATAGGAAAAAATTGTGAAAGGGCTACTTTGTTTTATTTATTTATTTAATAAAATAATCTTACATTTAATGAATTATTTTTATCAATTTACTAATACTCTTTTCTTAAATATCACGTAGATGTTAGGAATTTATTTTAAAAATAATCATTTGTGACATGTCTATACCATTAATAATAAGTTATGGTCAAGAGTTAATGAAAACTGAAAAAAAGAAAAAGCAACGCTATTATTTGAATGTAAAATTATTATCATTTTGTAGATAAGGATTTGTTTTAAGTTTTTAAATTTAAGTAATGAGTTTGTTTAAATATATTTTAATTTGTTACTTTCAGTAGTTTGTTTTTTTTTATATATTTTTTATGTTATTCAAGACTGGAAGACGATCAGAGTTCTAGGTTTGGATGGTTTCTATTTGGAGGAGAAGATAGAAGGTCTCCTTCTGCTAATGAATCGTTTTCCTCTCCACCGAGGCAATTTTTTCTTCTTTTCTTTGGCTTCTGTTTTTTACATTACTGCTGTTTGTTTGTTCCCTAAATGACCGAAAAGGCAGACACATATCTATGGGGTTGTTGGTTTTGCTTTTTTCTTAATGCAATTTCTGCCTCTGTATTTTACTTTAAAAAAATGATTCGGAACTAATTGTTTTCAAGATATTTAAAATTACATTCAACTTTTTAAGAATACAATATATATTTTACTATTAAATTTAACATGTATTGATAATTATTTAATGATATATGAATATAAAGATTTATGGTGATTGATGATAAAACTAGTACTATTCCATAAAAGTAGAAGAGTAGTGGGCATATAAAAAAATAAAATAAAGAATGGTCATTTTCATTTTATATGAATTTTCGTAAATATGATAATAGAGTTATAAATTTTAGTGGAGCAAGTAGCAAGATGTTTTAATGAAGCCAGAGCTATGTGAAATTCTTTGGGTGTAATTGGAGGATTTTGTACGGTGGCATGCAGTTTGTGCTATATAATTTAATTTAGACACAACACTATTGAATGAAAACCACATGAGTTCATCAACACTTATGCCACCATTAAAAAAACAAGAAAGAAAATTTGGAAATCAATACGTTGTCTATTTTTGTTTTGTGATCAAGTAATCTTTTACATCTTATTGATGTCGCTAATGAAAAACAAGTTTTAATAAGAAAATTCATTAACATAAGATTTAAAACTATGCGAATATTTTGATTAACCTATAATACAATTTTCTGTATGTTTAATTAGCATGAGATTCTCTAGCAATTAGATTAACTTGAAACTAAATTACAACGTTTTGTCCAAGGAGTGGTTGCCCCAAAGTCTTGGAAAATTTATTTATCATGTAATAGAGTTGTTATTCTTTTTAAGATAAAAGGAAGTTGGATTGCATTTAGTTAGAGAGTACATTATAATAGCATGAGAAAACACAAAGTGACTTGAAGTAAAACATTTTTTTACATATCCTTCAACTTAGAACTTCTAAAGAGAACATTCGTCGCACTGTGAGGCCTTTCCGTCTCTTTGCAAGTTGGCTACAAGACCCCTTGTTTAAGGCTTGGGTGGTTTCATAAAATCAGCTCAAGAGTGGAACAGGTGACTTTTGGAAACATCTTCATTCGCAAGAATCATATCATAGCAAGGCTTAAGGGTGTTCAACAGGCTTTAGACAGGTTGAATTCTAATAATTTGAGGAAACTTGATATTAAACTCAGAGAGAAGCCCGAAGAAATATTGGGTCTTGAAGAACTCTTATGGCGTCAGAAGGTTAGATGTGAATGGTTAATGGATGGGGGCCGTAACACCAAATATTACCAAAGCAGAACGATGACCAAAAGAACTAATAGAATTGAGGCTTTTAGGCCAGAAGATGGAGGTCGGTGCTTTGATGAGGAGAGACTTAGAAGGGAAGCTGTCAACTTTTTTACAAGTCTATATACAAACGACAAGGCGGGAGATGGGTATTTCCTGATTAAAAGCTAATTTTCGAAAATTTCTGATGTTGTTAGTGATTTACTCAATTTTGATGTTACAAACTAAAGCACTTTTTTGAGATTTTGCCTTTCAAAAGCTTTGAGAAGGGATGGGTTACATGCTAAGTTCTTTAAGAGTCAATGGGATATTGTTGGCATTTCAATTTGCAAACTGATTCGGAGAATTTATCAAGGAGAGATTTTGCTCTCAATAGCACTTTCATTGTTTATTGGCCTAAAGTCGACCACTTAATTCCATCTGATTAACCTATGTTTCGTCATCTATAAAATCCTAACAAAGACCATTATTAACAGATCAAGGCCGATTTTACTAGAGATTATCAGGTTAGCTTCATTGAAGGTAGGTCCATCACAGATACCATCATCATTGCGTAGAAAGTTATCCACACTATGCATACTTGTAAAGGGCATAATGCATGGATAGATATTAAAGTGGATCTTGGAAGGGCTTACGACAAAATCATATAGGAATTCCTCAAAACTCTTTTGGATACAGGTTTTTTTGCATAAAATGATTCACCTCAGTAAGTACTAAATTTGTTATTCTACTACGCAAATTGTATGAAATGAAGGTATGATTGAGGAATTCAAACCTTCTAAAGAGATTTGCCGAGGGTATCCTTTATCATCATATCTATTTGTTATGGGCATGGAAAGATTAGCTCACGATATTAACAAAGTAATTGAGAACAAGAATTGAGTTCCTTCTGAACTTTCAAGAAGAGGGCTGAAAATCTCACACCCTCTTTTTTTGCTAATGACTTGTTTTTTTTGCCCGAGTTGATATGGAGAAGTGGATGTAATTAGCAATATGCTAAACACTTTCCGCTATTTCTCAAGTCACAAAGTTAATGTTTGGGAAACTCAAATTTTCTTTTCAAAGAATACTAAGAAGAGTGTAGGGCAAGCTATCAGTGTAAAACAAACTGTGTTTTCATATAGTGTACTATCTAGGTTGGTATTTAGGAGTCCCTTTATTTCACAAGAGAGTGATAAAGGATACTTATAAGTTATTCTAAAAACTATTCAGACGCATCTTAATAGGTGGGATGCTAGGAGGCTTTCAATGGCGGGAAGAGTGACACTTGTTAAATTGGTCATTTTATCAATTCCTTACTACTTTATACAGTTTGCTCTCATTCCAAAAGGCATGTGTGATAAAATAGTGAAACTAGTCAAATTTTTTATTTAGGGTTCTATGTTTGAATCAAGGAAGCAAGCTTTTTATTGGGTGAAACCAATACATGTTTATTTTATTCCATATAGAGGACCCAATCGAGCTGAATTAAAGGGAGATAAAGTTCACATTGGTTGTAGTTTTGACAAACTGATACATATTTATTTAGTAGAATTTAAATCTTGTCTTGTACTAAAGATTGATAGTGAATTATTCTCTAAGTAAGACTCCACAAACATAACAAATGTAAGAAGTTTTTGAACTACGCAACTAATTTTTATATCCATCTCATAATTTTGCTCTGTTTGCTAACAAAGCTAGTTTCAATTAAATATGCAACTGAAAGGCATAAGCGGACAAAGAACCTTCCCCCCTCACACCTATAAATACCTTGAAGAACGAAGAAGAAAGGATTGAATCCTTGACTCTTTTACTAGCCCTAGTCCTCTATCTTCCTCCTTCTCTACCTCCTTGCATTTTTCCGGCTCTCTTTGCTCCATCACCTTATGCTCTTTATCTCCTCTATTGCTGATACTTATATTAACACATCCAATAATTATTTTGAATTTCAATCAAATACAAGTATAAACAAAAAAAAATTCCAGCACTATCTTTCTTTCTCGTACAGAAGAACTTTTTTTGTAAGGGACAAAAAAATCTTAAGACATCTCAGGCGTAAGAGGGAAATGATTGTTTTCAAGTTAATTTAGTTGCAAGCTTTTCGACCAGCTATGAATTTTGCTGTTGCTTATTTTACAAGGAAAAAAACAAAACAAATTAATTTTTTTCTTCTTTTTTCCCTTGTGATTTCATAAAAATTTTCTCATGAATAACCCATGTTTTAATAATTAAATAAATAAAAACAAAAAGTGAAAAAGGGGGAACGTACATGATTGGTTGCATAAATCTCGCGTACTTTTTAAATAAACTTCAAATCAAATGAAAGGTGAAAAGGGTAATATAGTAAATTTAAGTAATTCAATATTCGCCTGCCAATCGTTGTCTCATATACGCTTTCCTCCATCTCAGAATTTTCAGTTCTCTTAAACAAAGAGAAAACAGGGAAAAAAAAGCGAAAATTTTCGAAACCGAGTCGTTCTTTTTCCTGTTCTTTTCTTTGTATTTGAAATTTCAAAGAAAAAAAAGCAACATATTTTGATTCTATGCCACCTCATTTCTGGGGATCGGAGGATCAAATTATCATTACATTTCCATAGATTTTTTTAAAAAAATTCTGTGTTTGTCTGGCAAAGAGCTCTCCTCCTCTGTGTTTTTGAAGAAAAAAGAAAGAAGAAAAGGAAAAATGGCTGGTTCCCAGAGCGGAGATTTAAAAATGGAAGGATGGTTACATTTAATTCGTTCGAATCGGATTGGATTACAGTACTCAAGCAAACGTTACTTTGTTCTTGAAGATCATCTTCTTAAGAGCTTCAAATCCATGCCCATTTCCAATCTCCAGGTTTCTCCCCTCTTTACTTTTTTAGTATTTTTTTGTGTGTGTGTGTGAAGAAGCTTATATTGCAAGCTTCGTTACTCATTTACGAATATTGTGAACAAATAATGGCATTTAACTTTAATATGATTCTCTTTTCTTTTTGATTAATCGATCTAGCTGCTATAATGAAGGAATAACGAATTTTTAAAGTAACGGTTCTTATATTTGTTTATTGGTTGTATTTTTTTTTCATTCATTTAATAGTGATTTTGGTTGCTTTTATGAATTAGTTGAATATACTTAATAATTTCATAACAAACGCGTTTCTCACTAGGTATAGTATGAGTATTTCGATACGGAGGGAGAGTATTTCTATACTATACTAACCTGGTTGAAGTTCTTCGCTGACTTCTTTTTTAGATACTTTTTTTTTGAATAGTTTCTTTCAATAGAGCTGTCTTTCAAATTTACTCCTTTTTTTCTTTTCTTTTTGTTAGAGAAATAACTGTGTAAAGGTAAATCTGGGGAATTGTACTGTCAACTTTGTGTCGGGAATACTTTACTTTAGCATACATATGTCAGTCTTGTGTTCTTTAATCTTTAGTTTCTTTTTGAAAGTTGAGTTGATTTGATGATAATTTTAAGCCAAGCTAATAAGTGGCTATGCATAATTGTACAAGTGATGAAGCCAGGTTTTGTTTTAGTGCGAAGTGGCTTAATTTAATTTGATGATTATCATAAGCCAAGATAATACGTTTATGCATAATTATACAATGATGATGAGGCCTCGTCTTTGCTTTAGTGGGAAATGGCTTAAGCAGCCTCGAAGAATACTCGACGATCAAGCTATCTTGTGCCTCTGTTTCTAGATGTTGCAGTTCATTTTTAGTTTTGTGAAAGTATTGTTCATATGATTTGATTAATCAATAAATGGGGATGCTAAGATGGTATTTAGGCTCAAATTCATTGAGTATGTTCTTTTTGTTTGTAGCTTCACATTTGCATACCGTTTATTTTTCAGATATGACAATTTTATTGAGCATAAAAGATAAACCTCTAAGATAAACCTCTGATTTTCCTTTTAGGAACCTGGTAGAAGTGCAATCATTGATTCTTCCATTCGAGTGACAGACAACGGGAGGGAAAGCATTCACAGAAAAGTATGTGGTTTTTTCCCTCTAGGACAGTGGTAAATTTTCTGGTTTATGTTTTCTGATTGGTTCATGCTATCGGACCCTTAATGACAGTTCTTTGTTCACCTTATAGGTGTTCTTCATATTCACCCTTTACAATAGTTCTAATCACAATGATCAACTTAAGGTGAGGCAAATACAAAGATTCTTAGTCAATATATATCATACTTTCACCTTCATGTATGAGATATGGAATCTAAATTTTATAGCTAGGAGCTAGCAGTCCTGAAGAAGCAGCAAGATGGATTCAATCCTTGCAGGAAGCAGCCTTAAAGGTGCTGAACTGCTTTCTCTTGTTAATGCACATCTTAACTATCTGGCATTAGATGATATGAGACTGGACTTGATTGTATATATGCAGGGTGGTCCATACTCTGGAAATGATGCTGCTTATTCAAAGAGCAGATGGCAGTCCTTCAGGTATAATAAAGAGACCATCTAGCATTTCTATTCAGCATAAGCTTCTCCCCCTTTCTTTTTTGTCTGTTCACCTATGCTTGCAAATGATTTGCAGATTGCTTGAATAACTTAAGTTGGATTTGTTTGGGATAGTTAGTAGTGATGAGTGTGATAGGACATGACGTGCTTTTTTATCAAGTATTCTCCCATAGTTGTTCCCCATAACTATAAATCAGTTTCTTATAAGGATTCTGTGCATGCAGGTCAAGTGGTTCAAATAATGAAAATCACAATAATTCTCTTGACTGGACTCTTTATTCATCCACAAAGATGGACAGAGTGACATCTGATGTTGTAGCACCATCACCTTGGACAATCTTTGGATGCCAAAATGGCAAGTACAAATCAAATATTTGTGATTTTTTAGATAGAGTTATTTGTCTAAAACCATGAGGCAATGCAGGTCTCAGACTGTTTAAAGAAGCTAAAGAAAGGGATTCTCATAGAAAGGTTGGTAGCTTTTGATTCACAAGTCAAGGATATTCGTGCAATTGCATTTGACTCTTTTCTCTCCTCCCTCCATTGGCAGTGGGATGACCATCCTGCCATCATGGCTGTGGGCGTTGTAGATGAAACTTCAGAAGCCATTTTTCAAACACTTATGTCTCTTGGACCCTCAAGATCACAGTAAGCTTCCAATTACTCTTTAGTTTCTTAAAATAAAGCTCTTATATTCTTTTGCAAGAGGCATGGTTTAATTTCAATATCAAGTGGTACTTTAGATCTATGCATATTAGCAATCGTAGTAGATCTAGCATTGTGATTTGTTGGAACAGACTGCACTGTGATTGCTATTCTTACTGGCCATATTTAAATGCGCTGTTAGAGTTCATGTGTCACTTCTGTTGTAATAGAGAAGAAATGTCAACTTAAGTTTGATGGATGATAGAAATAGAAACCAAGTAATTATTTCCCTTGTTAATATGAATCCAATCTCTTTAGAAACTCTTAATCCAGAAACGTTTATTAGCTACACAAAACCATAAGAAGAAATCTATATTCTGAATATGACTTTATGCAAAGATTTAGCATCAGTATTTGGTGCCCGTTTAAATGCATATATATTTTTTTATTATTACTTACTGATGCTCTCTTGTATATCCTAAAGTTGTGCGAAATTAGAGTAATATTCATCTAGCAAATTTTTTTGTCTTATCCAGCATGCTTTCTGTTTCTTTTTCTAAAACCGAGGGTAATTTTGCAGATGGGACTTCTGTTTCTACAAGGGTTGTGTGGTTGAACATCTTGATGGTCATACTGATATTGTTCACAAGCAACTCTATAGTGATTGGTTACCTTGGTCAGATCCAAACTTCTGATATAGTCATTATATCTTGCAAGTCGGAGATTTCTGTTTATATGTCTTCTCTAACTCATTATACTTGCAGGGCAATGAAAAGGAGGGATCTCTTGTTGCGGCGCTATTGGAGAAGAGAAGATGATGGAACATATGGTACTAATTGTTCTGAGGGAACTCTTAACATTTGTATTCAAAGTTGGAACAGATCAAGTTAAACTGCAAACTAACTTATTTTGGTTGATATATGACAGTTATCCTCTACCACTCAGTGTGTCACAAGAATTGTCCCCCGCAGAAAAGCTATGTCCGTGCCTGCCTTAAAAGTAATGTATGCCTGAAATACATAATAAGAAAAGATAACTTTTCTACATTTTCTGAGTTCACCATATTATTCTGTTATACATAAGTAAATACATTATAAGTTGCATGAGCTGGTTTTGGTTTAAATTTAGCATGCAAGAGCCTTGTATTCTTAGTATCTCATGTGTGCATGATCACATGCAATTTACTGGTTTGTGTTTGAAGCATCTTTGGCTTCTCAATTCGGATACTGTTCATTGGTTCATATTCTATTGCTTTATTTTGATTTGATCAATTTCGCCATTGTTCTTGTATACCACATAGAAATTTGTGGGTTGCTGCACATGATGCACTATTGGTTATTTTTATTTTTATTTTTTTTGTGTGTTAAGGAACGATGTGGAGATGTATTTTTAAAAGAAGCAAAATCAAAACTTAATCTACAACGTTATTGTTTGACGCTTACTTGCAGGTGGTGGATATGTCATATCTCCTGTGAATGAAGGAAAACAGTCTGTTGTAAAACACATGCTTGCAATTGATTGGAAATTCTGGAAATCTTATCTTCGAACTTCAGCAGCTCGGCCTATTACCATTAGGATGCTTGAGAGAGTTGCTGGTAAATCATTTATTTGTGTTTTAACTCTGTGGGATTTGTCATCCTAAGCTTCAACTGATGTTATAATCTTATTTATTTGTTCATATTATTTTGTTTGTGGTTTGTGCATCTGTCTTATAACTTTGTGTGATCATTTGAGCCATTAAATTTCTAGGAATTTATATCATGTACTTGCAGCATTACGAGAATTATTCAGAGCAAAACAAGTAAAATATCCTTCGGACAATCTTTCTTCTGGAGAGTTGATACGGAAAGTTAGGTTGCACCAGAGTGTGGAGGATGGCGCAATTGATATGTGTACACAACTAGAGGCTGGGAAAACTAAGGAAACTACAAGTGAAGTAATGGAAAGGGCTCCTTCAGAACATTCAAGTCTGTTAGGTCTTAATGATGCAGCTGATGAATTCTTTGATGTTCCCGAACCAACAGACTATGAGCAATCAGAAGCTGGTTGGACTTCTGACTTTGGTCCTGAAATATCTCAGGTGCACATCAAAGTAATTTTTTTTTTTTTACATGAAAGTGAATTTGCTGTTAACTTGTGGTTGTATTGCCGTTACTCTTAGCATTAAATGAGGCTATTACAAGTTCTGCGTGTATTATTTTGCTATGAGTTTCTCACTTGACTTCTATGTGACTGAGAAATTTGTAGGATACACGCCATCCAAAGTTATCAACTGCTGCTGTTTTTGTGAAGAAGTTACATGGTCTTGCAGGTGGCTCCGTTTTGGATGATCAGTATTTCACCTTAACTTCTAAATGTGGCAATGAAGAAAAAAAAATTTCTCAAAGAAAGTTGTAGAAAGATAAATTGCTGATAACTTACAGTTCTTCCATGTTGCAGTTCAAAAACGAGGCTACATGGACTTACAAGACATGACGAGGGAAGATGGTATATGTTGCTCCTATGGAAACACTCTTCCCAAGGATCCAACTTGTACATTGCCTTGTAGTTGGACAGCTGCAGAACCCTCGACATTTTTAATTCGCGGAGAGAATTACCTAGAGGACCGTAAGAAGGTATGAAGAACAATGCTTAAGTGAGGATAAAGTTGAAGTCTATGAGAAAAATTCAGCTGGTGTGTTCTATGATGATTCATTCATTGTACGTGTGATTGCATGATCATGCCGTGAACTGACATTTTGTCTCTGATGATCTCTGACTATACTGTCTATGGCTCTATACATGTCCTTCCATATTTTGCATATAATGTTTGGATACAATCAATTGTCAACTTTTGTAGATATCATATAGTGATCAACTTCTAGAAGTTAGAAGTCATGGATATCCCCATTGATTTCACTTTTAACTTTCATTTTATATAGCTCCAATTTTAGTTTTCCTGCATTAAATTTCAACTTCCAGTTTAAAATTATTATGTATTTGCTTTGCTTTCAGTTTAAGGCAAAGTGCACTTTGATGCAAATGGTTGCTGCAGATTGGCTAAGATCTGACACAAGAGAAGACGATCTAGGAGGACGTCCTGGGAGCATTGTTCAGGTTCTTTTCATTTCTTTTTTCTTTAAACATATGTCATTACTAATTTTTCAGATTGAGATTTGAGGTCATTGTTTGTGAGTCACCCATAAGCAAAACTAGTTGCATTTGCAATATGTTGCCTGTACGTTAAAATAATGTTACAAAAATTGTTGGTTTTGCAGAAATATGCTGAGCAGGGAGGGCCAGAGTTTTTCTTCATTATAAACATACAGGTATAGGAGTTTTTGCTTGCTTTTAATTCCGCCAAACTATATTTCCATCTAGGCTAACATACTAAAAAGACCCTTAAACTACTACACTGTGTTTAAACAAGCCCTTAACCTATTTTTGTAGTTAAATAAGCCCTTAACCTATGATTTTTACTCATAAAAGGCCTTTATTTTAATATTAAAGTAAATATATTTTGAATTTCAGGCTCTTATCTTAATTTCTTGTTCATCCAATAAAATTATATACACTTTAACATCAACATAAAATCTAAAAGAGTAATCAAAATTTTCAAAAGAGTATTTATGTCATGCATCTAAGCACTTTCAAGAAATTTAAAATTTTATTTTTATTTAATAAAATATTCTCATCAAATTCACATCGGCATAAAATGCAAATTAGTTTAAATTTTTTAAATAGTTTTACTTTAATATTAAAATTAAGGGTTTTCATGGGTAAAAATCATGGTTTGAGGGCGTATTTAACTACAAGAATAGTATAAGGGCTTGTTTAAACAAAGTATAATAGTTTAAGGGATTTGTTAGTGTATTAGCCTTCCATCTATGTTTTCATCGGTTCTTAAGCATTGAAAATAATCAAACTATTTCCTGCAATGCAGGTGCCAGGTTCAACAACATATGGTCTAGCACTATATTATATGATGAGTAGTCCAGTGGAAGATTCACCCTTGCTACACAACTTCATCAATGGAGACGATGCATATAGAAATTCACGGTTTAAGCTCATTCCATACATATCAAAGGTTGTTATTTGCAGCATTTTGCAGTTGAGATCGGGAATCTTTTCTATTCTAGTGAGCTCACTTGTCACCAGTGGGTTACGTAATAAACTCAAAGAGAAACAAACAATCGATCTTACATTTAACTCCATTTAAATTGAACAGGAGAAACTACGTTTTCCGAATTCTCTGCACCTTTTTTGACAGGTCACTTAGTTTATACTTACTACTGCTTTCAAAGATTTGCATTGTAAGAAATCCCTAAGCTTAAGGTTTCTGTACTGAGCCTACCCAGGCCTTATGACCTATGAAGCGAAGTAATTGCATGCAGTCTTTACCATGAAGACTAGCCGGTTTAAACTCATACCGCATATAGCTTCATTTCACAATTTGCATTGCATAAAGAAAAAAGGTTTTGATAGATGACTTTGTTTTGTTAGGGATCGTGGATAGTCAAGCAGAGTGTCGGAAAGAAAGCTTGCCTCATCGGCCAAGCTCTGGAAATGAATTACTTCCAGGGGAAGAACTACTTGGAGGTAAATTTATAACATTGCCTCATTTTTAAACAATCAATGTTCAAAGTGGATTTTGACAATTCTAAATAGCATGAGAAACTCCGGCATACTGAAACTTCGTAATTGTTTGTTTTCAGCTTGGGATCGACATCGGATCATCAACGGTGGCAAGAGGTGTAGTCAGTCTTGTGCTTGGTTACCTCAACAATCTGGTTATTGAAATGGCATTTTTGATACAGGTAAAACAACAAACACCAAGCAAAAACAATGAATGGAAAAATAAAATGGAATTTCAGTGTCTTTGATCTTACACTTCCATTAATGTCCAAAATTGTAAATATTTCATGCGGAAACCTACAGGCAAATACAAAAGAGGAGCTGCCGGAGTACCTTCTCGGGACGTGCCGGCTTAACCATCTGGATGCAGCCAAGTCTGTTCCGGTAAAAGTATGATTGAAAAATAAAATTCTTAAATCTGATGAAAGAATGAATCCCAAAATCAAATCAAACGGGCTTTATCAATCAATACCCATTGATATTATAAAAAAACAGCTTCTTCCTTTTTCTTTTTTTTTTGTATAGATGACAGTGTTGATTAATATTGTATTCAAAAAATTTTCCCGTTTTGATATCTTTCTTAATTTAGTTGTTAGCTTATCGTTTTCTTTTCTAAATTGAGTGATTGCACTAATACTCATGGTCTGGTAAAGATCGAGTTCAAATCAAAACCATTCTTTTATTTCCTTAGAGAAAATCAATAATATTTTTTCTTAGATTTGATAAACAAAGTAAATGATGACAAGTATTTAACTAAGAATTAATTAAAAGTTATATGTTCCTATTCTTATTTTCGTGATTATTTTACTAAACTGATCACTTCATAATAAAGAAGCAAGAATTTGTATCAATCTGATAAATTATGGAAATTTTCCATTTTCAATATTTAATTTTAAATTGTGTTGGATACTTATTAACTTTTAAGTAATTTAATATTTATAAAAAAATGGTGAATATGATAAGTGGATTTATTTATCACTTAAAACTATGAAATAATTCATTTATATCGTGTAAAACTTAAATGGTTTTCATTCTCTATAATTTTTATATGACTAGTATTTTAACAATCCAACCATTAAATTTATATCAATCTAAAATATTGTATATATTAATATATATTTAATGGTTGAAATTTTTTATGTAAAACAAATAGTTAGAACTTTTTAATTTATGCTAAACATGTATGATCTACATAAATAAAATATGAAATATGACAGTTAAATTATTAAAATATTAATTGTATAGAAAAGTATGAAAAAATACAAAATTACTTAAGTTTTATACCGGTGTAAGTAGATTCCTCCCATTTTATTAATATATCAAACAATTTTATAATATAAAATCAATCCTAAAATTAAGTAGTTAAATTTTTAATGTTAAAATTTTCAATTTATCATACCCCTTGCTTCGTTTCTTTTTGCATTTACAGTTAAATCTAGGAATCTAAATATCAAGGGCTCGTTTGGTTCGCTGTAATGGAATAGAGGCGTAATAGGTAATTCTTTTGTTTGGTTGAATGGAATGGAATAGAGGCATAATGGTATTCTTGTGTTTGGTTGAATGGAATAGAGGTGTAATAGCATAAGGAAAAAAACTAAAATGACTAGAATACCCTTAGTAGAAAATTTTTTTAGGTAGATGATTATTGTTATTGTTATTAAATTTTAATAAGATTATTAATATAAATAATAAATAATTTAATCATATTTTAACATAATTATTATTAAATATAATTTAATAAAATATATAATTTAATAAAATATATGAATTTACTAAAATCATAATATATAATACTATAAAATAATTTAAAATAATTATTATTAAATATAATTTAATAAAATATATAATTTGATAAAATTCTTAGTATTAAATATTCTTATATGAATTTACTAAAATCATATTATATAATACTATAAAATATAATTTAAAATAATTATTATTAAATATAATTTATAATCTACTTTATTATTTTTAAACGCAATACATATTTTAATGTGCTAAAATATCATTAGTGGAACAAATAATTTAATTATTCTACAATTAAAAATATTACCAGTAATAAATAACTTGAGAATTATATTTTGCATAAACATAATTTTCATATATTAACAAAAGGTTAAATGAAATTCATGAAATTCTATGCCATAATCCATATGTTATACAGTTTTAGAACATCAAAAAGTTAGAAGATTGTAATGACATACCATCCCAAATATTACAAATAGAAAAAGTTACGAAAATATCATCAACAGAAATAAGAAGTTTAATGGTCAGCAAAAAATCTTCTGACCCATTCCAACCGCACATCAGAAGGTAAACTAAAGAAAATGAGCATTTGAGTTGGATGATCTGGAATTCATAGTTAAAATCCAAGCAACTAATCTCTAACACTCTCATCCCCACCTAATCAAAGGTAAAGTCACTGCCTTTCATCTTCCAATACAACTTAAGCATGGGATGAAGAGTGTTTCCATTAATTATGGAAGAAAAATGAATATATTTTCTCTTTTGAGATTTTTTTTCTATTTTTACGCTATCTTTCTATTTTTACGCTCTACTAAATACATTCAAAGTTTATAACCAAATTATCTTAACATATATGTGGTTCTTAACAGTTGGAAATTAACTAAATACAATATTAAGTATACTTACAAGAGATGATATTTAATATGGTTACACATGTATTATGACACCTTGTAACTTTTGCATAGATAAAATTACAGAATGTATACAAGGTTGCTTTTTCCATGTCATTCTTTTTTAAATCTCTTTTGGATATCAATTATTCCAAAAATATCTTTATAAATTATTTGGAGCAGATTATTAATAATAATATAATTACCCTTTAAAATGCACTAGACCACGCAAATAGTATATCAACAGACAAAAGCATTAAGTTTATTCAAATAATAATAATAGAGCGAGTATTTAAATAACAATAATAAGTTATCTTTAAAATTACATTGTATAAAGATATTTTGAAATAATTTTAAAAAGATATCATGGTCTCCAAATGAAAACTAGATAAAATAGTTTAACTTTGAAAGTCCGTTATGTAGAGGAAAGCCGTGCATCAACTACGACATCACAATTGAATTTTTGTCTTAAATCTTCATATATTTCCCCAAAGCAGTCTCTCATACCATTTGAAGACTCCCATTCATGGTCTCCAAATAAAAACTAGATAAAATAGTTTAACTTTGAAAGTCCGTTATGTAGAGGAAAGCCGTGCATCAACTACGACATCACAATTGAATTTTTGTCTTAAATCTTCATATATTTCCCCAAAGTAGTCTCCCATACCATTTGAAGACTCCCATTCAAGATATTGAATATGGCATGTGAAAGAACCAACTTATTTGATTAAAAGCACCAACATATACGCTTCACACAGTACTTTGCACAAACAGGAGTAGATGTAAAAGCAAAATCAATAACTGTAAACATCATTAAAAAGGCATTGTCAGCAAGTCAAGATCTATGACCCAAATATAGACAAAACGCCAACAAGACACATAAAGAACAGAGGGAATCGATTTAACAGATAACTATGGATTTAATAGTACCTGTCTTTACAATTAACCATAAACCGCAAATACAACTAAGCAAATGAGATTCAATTATTACAATTTAAATATAAAATAATAGAATTCAAATACATGAAAAAAGTTAATACTATCTTTCCTAGTTGAAGGTGCATTTACAGCTTTTATTTAGTACTCATGAAACTTAGTAAGGGTGAGATTCCTAAGGCCAGGATATCTATTGCATCAAAGAGCAATCTATGGATATGGAAATTCCCACATATAAAAAACACATAAGAGAATTACAGGCCCTAAATCCAGAGATGGCTTACCTCCTCCAATATCCTAAAAACTTCAACTATCGATGCTACCTTCCTTTGATGAAATGACAACGACTCCCAATCCTGCACATTACAAAAAAGTAAGCTGTGGTTTAACCATTGTTCCAAAGTTCTGGCAATTTTAATTTGAAATAACTCATGATAACTGTCTGTTAGTAAGACAAACACAGGATACTTATATTTCATATATTCAAACATGTTATCATATATCAGCATCAAATCCAATTAAGGATACAAACAACCTACCTTGGCTTGAAAGGTAGGTCAAAATCATCATCTTCTGTCACTCATTGACAAAAGTAGCTCAAGAAAATAGAACCAAAGGGATTTGTGACCAATATTTTTAGAGGGAGAAAGCAAAGAACAGAGGCAAGAAGAAAGAAAATATGTGTGAGTCTATGCAATGAACACAAAAAAAGAGAAAAAATAAACAACATCAAAGACACAACAAATAAGAGCTACAGACCAAGAAAAAAATAAGTCAACAACTTCAGTTGTCAATATGAGTCTATCAAATGTTTCATTTTCTCACTTTTGTCTCAAAAAATTCATAACAATGTACAAGTACAAATCTATACAGTCTCAGTATGAATTGATACCATCCTACTATACAAAAAAAGAATAAATTAATATAATCCTACTATGGAACTAACCTCAAGTTCCAATGCTCTTCTTGTCCATTTCAGTATATGAGTATGCTGACCAATCACCCAATCAATAATTAATGGCCCTGAGACTTTTTCAATCTACACACAAGTAAATCAAAATTAATACTCCATTTAGTCATCAAGATATTATCTAAACCCATACATCAAAAGCACTTTCTTTTGGAAATGTTTAGCTCCTAAACATTCCTATGTGGAACATTTTCCAACCTGCATGATACCATTACCCACTCCACTACTTGCATCAACCTAAATAATATCGGATGCACAAAGAAAATTATGTTTAAGATCATCATTAATCCTAAATCAAAGTTTTTCTTTTATAACCAGAAGTCCACAAAACAACAACTGAACCAATAAGCAAAATCATGTCCAGCTGTTGTTTGTAAAGTGCACCTCTCTGTATTTCAGTTAACATATTATTCTTAAAAAAGGACCAAATAAGGATTGAATGACATGATATCAATCACATTTAAATTAAGATCCAAGGGGCTTTAAAAAAATGATAGAATGTTCAAATATCAGACTAATAAAGTTCAGAAAGTATTTAATCCTTAGAGAAAAACAATTGCTTCTCCATTAAAAAGAAAACACTAGCTAGTAATATGTGAATCATGAACAAAGAATAACACCAGAAAAGAATAAAAAAGGTAATATTGCAGGAAGCAAACAACGAGGAGAAATACAATAACAGATACAAGATAGAATGATAATGCAGAGACATAAGTTTACAAACATGATTCAAAACATTTTGATAAGTAATACAGTATCATAAAATGCAAACAAATAACCTAATAATGGTCCAAATATATATGGTCTAGGAGAATGCTGCACTTTTTGTTCCTCAAGAGCAGAAGTATAAAGTATTTAGTTAACACAAAACCTGACACCACAAAACGAGGGTTTAAAAAAAGCACCTTATTTGCCTGGACAAAGTATTTATACAAGAAAGCCCCCGTTTCTCCCAAAAAGCATAAATACGAACAAAATAAAGCATAAAAAACAGTAAATACATTTCCATCCCAAAATTTTCTCTATCCTAGCTTCGGTAATGAAAAAAAATCATAACCAGCAAGAAACGAAATGTCGATTTACCAAGAAACTAATGAACTGAAACAATCGCACCAAAAACTAATCGTATTTATAAAAAAAAATTGCAATAACACCCATTAAAAATGCATGCAGAGAGGAAAGAAATAGAGATTACTCACAGGCCTATATATTTGAGAAGCCACTACAACCACACTTCCCTTACAGGAAAAAATAGAAGCTACAATAAATTGCAGCTTCAATTGGGCCGGAGATCTGAGACGGTGGAGTCAGCGAAAGATGCCAAGATGAAAGTGAAACGGGAGCGGGTGGAAGTTTGGTTCGCTGGTAGCTTCTGTTGATGTTGGGAGGGAGAGGGTGGAGGTTGATTTCAGCTTGGGAGGGTAAAATAGAGACTGAATAGCTAATCCTTGCTTTTGGAAGGGAATACAAATCGGCCTTGAAGCAGAGAATTTTAGAAATACGTCCATAACGTAATAGGCCTGTATTAGGGCATTACACCGGACCAAACATAGGATTAAGTGGGACCTACGGAAACCATTACACTCAACCAAACATGGTGCAAGTTTTTCTAGAACTATGTATTAATTTTAGTGAAGGTACTATTTTATTTTACTCGGCTGCTTTAAACGTGAGCCTCACATTAGATTGAAAAGGAAAAAGAAAAGGGATTACTTGTTTTCCGCACTTAAATGATGATGTTGTACAGTTTAAAAGTTCCTTTCAGCTGCTTTGATAGGATGTTCCTTTACAAACACACGTTTCACCAAATTGGCAGACATAGTTGCCCCAATCAATTATTTGCCTGCAATTAATATTAAATAATTTCTTTTATCATTTTACTCGTGATTATTTACATGGAAAAGGTGTTCTGGTTTCGTGGTCAAAGGTCTACAGATGTATTGTAGGGTTGTTATAATTTTTGTGGAAACAGAGAACCAATCTGTACTTAAAAAAGTAGAATCTAGGCACAATTTGGCAGGTTGTCCGTTTCAAATATACATATCTATTCCTAAAAAACTAAATTCTCCTAAAATAAGTTTAATCAGTTTTAGAAATAACATTATTAAATTATAAATAGAACCCCACTGTATTATGATATTTGGAATACAAAATTCAACTAAACTGAATAATTTATGATAATATTTGATTAAAAGCATTAGAATCCAAATAGATTTTTTATTTTCTCGGAATTTCTTTAAACTCTAATAAATCTCTTACCAATCCAATTATCTATCAAAATCTTTTACTGCTTACGTAAATGAGTGAAAAGAAAAACAAAAATCTTACAATAAAAGGAAAATCAATTTTAAAAATATATAAAAAAGAGAGGAAAAAGGGACCACAGGCATGTGAGAAGCTACAACTAAATTATATTTGCAATATTGTTTCTCTTCCTCCAACTCACTCCATCTCTCCTCCACTTTTTTTAATTGCTTTATATATTATTTGGTACCTCTATTTAGCTTCAATATTTAATTTAGTACTGAAGTTTTCTTTGTCTCATACAAGTACCTAAATTTGACTTTAATGTTCAATTTAGTTTCTGAAATTTTCTTTTGTTCCAATTAAGTACCTATATTTTTACTAGATCATACATGTCAAATATTTTGGGCCATAAAATGTTGTTCAGTTTGGATGCTAAATTGTATATTGAAACCAAACTTAAGTACCAAATTGAAAAAAAACCAATTAACAAATTAAACATTAAATAGCAAATGGTATATTAAATTTATTAAAATTTAAAATCACATTTATATTCTTTTCAATTCAAACAATTATTAAATCAAAATCAAACATCATATTTACATTGCACATACGTAAATTATCAAAATTTTAATTTCTTTTCTATTTCAAACCCTTTTTAATTTTTAATCATAACCTTTGAGTAATAAATAAATAAACACACCAATACTATATTTTATCAAAAAATCTACTAGGGGTTACATTATTAATTTTCATCTAGATACTTCAAGTTTTCTTAATAAAATGTGATATTTAAATTATTAATTTTCTTTCATTTTACCCAAAAGCATAATACCTACCAATAAGAGTGTGACATGTGGTATTGTTTAGGTAAAACGAGATAGTTTAGATACATTTAAATAATAATAATTTAGGTATTTAAGTGGAAAAGTGGTACAGTGTGAGAGGCAATTTTGTAGTTAAGCCAATTAATAAATATTTGACAGATGAGCGGTCATGAAAAGTGAAACCGTACAGTCACCTCCATGTGCGTCATCCCACATTAACTTTTGCTCCCTCTCTCTCACACACACAAAATCCCTAAAAATCCCAATGTCAGACACAGTAATATCATCTCCTCTCTCATTTTCCTCTAATCCAAACAATGCCTCTCCTTCAACTCTCTCCTTGAAACAAGGTCCCCTCTCTCTCTCTTTGCATTTTGTTTTTCTTTTCCCTGTTCAGAGAATAAAAAAACATTTTAAATGTTAGCATTTCATTTGCATTTTTTCTTTCACTTTCTCCTCTACAGTTTAGCTTTGTTCTCTGTTTGATAACTCAGGAAATGAAGAAAATGGCACTTGGAACTCTTTTCTTTGTAATTATTTACTAATTGTTAGAAATTTCATTTTGCTACATTTTATTTTCCATGTATCCAAACAAGCTATTGAAATTATTATTACTTTATTTGGTTAAAATTTTTCATGCTAAAATGACGACTTAACTGGTTCTCTAAGATATTTATTTCCTTATGTAAAACCCACCTAAATAGGTTGTTTATTTATTTATTTGGTTAAGCTTTCACACCTAGGAAACTTTATTTTTATTAGTTTAGTCTCCTTAATTTCTTCAATTTTTTTATATAAAATAAATAAGTTGTTGCTTGCTTTGCTAATTAGGCTACTTGTTTAGTAGCAAATCTAAAAGAGATATTTATTTCCATATATAAAATCACCTGTATAGGAAACTTTATTATTTTTGCCTTAAATAGTATCCTATACTCCTTAATTTCTTAAAAATAATTTTTATAAATAAAAAGTTATTGCTCAAGACATTATTGCTTTGTAAATAATAAAAAAATGATAAAAGAAAAACGGAATGTTAGCTAGAGAAGCTGATTTCCATATTGGATAATAACTTGTTACAAACCCCTTTTGTAGGCGTTTAAATTAAATTTTCCACTTATTTTGTCATAAATGTTTACATTAAACGCGTTTTATTATACCTTTGTATATAATAGTAATTAACATTCATTTTTTTTCTTTATTTTGTGAACAGAAAAATAAGGAAGAGCAAAATCAGAGAAAAAAACTATGAATAATTCTTGGTTTAACAAATGCTTCGATGGGTTTGGGGTCAATGATGGTTTATTTGACGACGTAGTGAAGTATTTAGATTTCCCATTGGAAGATGTTGAAGGAACGGATGATGATGGTGCTAGTGGTGTAAAAGATTTTCATCTGCCTCTCGGTGATGTTGAAGATAAAAGTTATGTTGGTGGCGGCGGTGATGATGGTGGTGAAGATTGGGATTGTAACTTCCAAAACTTGGAGCCGCCGCCTGCTAATGTTTTGGCCGGCTTGTCATCTGGTTTTTGTGGCGATTTTTTCAGTGATACTTTGGAGAATAAGTTTCCAGTTTCTGTGAGTTACCTTTGTTTCTCCTTATGCTAGTGATGTCTAATGATATTTATGGAGTTATTAGTTACTATGCTTTAGTGTGTATTAGATTAGTGTTCTGTGTTTTGGCTATACAGTTTACAAATCTAACATGTGCATCAATACATGTGCACTTTCAGGATGTACTTCCCAGAAAGCAACCATTAATAGGCAATATGTTAATTATTCGTTAGTCTTTGTTAAAAAGCAATGTTATGCAAAACAATTTTGTTTCGTAGGAGTTGTGCAGTGTTTCTCAACCTCGTAGTTATTAAACATTAGGCTCTTTATTGACAAAATTCTTCTGTGAAGGATGCTCTGGGAAAAGCTTTGGTTAAAGCTGGTTATATGGTGTGAGAAAGAGTTACAAATGAAAATACTTGATACAATAAGAGCATGAGGCATATTATGTGCACTGGTGGAGTCATGCTGTTATAGTGTGGTACATGTTTTTGGTCAGAGAAAGCAAGCAGGCTAATCAATGCTTGGTTTGCCTTACCAAGAAATGCAGTTGATTGTGACTCTCTGGTTACTGTTCAATGGCACAGTGGTTCTTTTTAAGATAAATTTTAGTATTAGAGATTCATGTAATTGTTCTAGTAGTCGATGGTGTTTTCTATTATCATTTTCAATTGGATCCTCGTACAGCCACTAAAATGAATGACTAATTCTTTAGAGTTTATTTTTTCTTCCTATCCCTTTTATTTATTTATTGTTAAGATAGGAGTAAATTCTTCCTTAACCTCACATCTGACTTATTGCTTAATTCTTCTTCCCTTTTGTATCTAGTGTGATGAGTCTTCAGAGCTAAACCAGTTGTCAGGCATTACCAAAGCATCCTCCAGCAGAAGCACTACTACCCTAAACGGAGAATCTGTGGATGTCAAAGGTTCAACCTGGTTCCAGACTTCTAGTCCAGTGTCTGTACTTGAAACCAGTAGCGCTTGCTCATCTGCAAAGCCGGCACCTATCAACCCTAAGCTAAGTTTCCTGGTGAAACGTGACCGAAGCAAGCGCAGGCGAGCATCTACCTTTAACCTGCAGTTCACATTGCCTTCCATATCCTCCACAGGATCTACTTCCTTGGTTGGTTCTGAATCAGAATCAGAAAGCCATTTAACAGAGAAATCTGCCAAAAAGAGACAGAAGAAAAAGAACCTGACATGGCTTTCAGGTTCCTGTGAGATCGACAAATCCTCCTCCGAAGAGGCTGCTGTTGTTAGGAAATGTACGCACTGTGAAGTTACAAAAACTCCACAATGGAGAGAAGGACCCAAGGGTCCAAAGACCCTTTGTAATGCATGTGGGGTTCGCTACAGGTCTGGCCGCCTCTTTCCAGAATACCGTCCTGCTGCAAGTCCTACATTTGTTCCATCATTGCACTCCAACTCTCACAAGAAGGTGATAGAGATGAGGAAACAATGCCAAGCTGCCGAAGTCGGTAACACCATCTACGGTGTTAATTCCACCAGAAATAGAAATGCGATTTAAATAGCAACCGCATTGATGATTATTAGTTTAGCAAGCATTTAGCAGGGAGCTTCCTTGTTCTGTGTTTTACTATTACTATTATTATTATCATTATTTTCCTTGTTTGTCAGTGTGTACATTAGTGGAATAAGTAGGATGTTAGATGATGACATGTTTGGTAGGAGTAGGCAGAAAATATAAAATCAGAGGGAAGTGGAGGGTGGATTTTCAAATTAGGGTTAGTGATTGGTAATGCCATTTAGATGTTCTTTTTAACATGTGTGACAGTATCAGGTCTCACCCTATTCATTTATTCTTCTTAAATGCAATTAATTTAGTCTCTTTCTTCATATTATCTTCTATTCTTCCACTTCTCCCATACTCACCCAATCGTCCTCAAACTCTGCAATCCATACACTATGGTTTGGAACAAATTTGCCCAAAGGGTTCATAAAACTAAGGCTGAGCAAGAAACTTCCATCCGAATGGTTACTCGAACCAAATTAAAATTTATTTTTATTTAGTTTATAATTTATTCTATTTTTGTAAAAAGTAATTTTTAGCTCTTTAAATTTTATATAATTTTAAGTTAGCAAATGATAAATTTGCACTTTGATCTCCTAAAAATGATAATTTTTAATTTAATCCTTTAAAAATTGAAAAAATTATGAACTATTAAAATAGTAAAATTACATTTTAACTCCAATAAAAAAATATAATTTCATTTCAATCCCTCAAAAATTTTCTAACTTCGGCCTTTTTCAATGGAAACAAATGTTGAACTAAAGAAGCCCTAAGAAAAGAGATTGGTTGGGACTTTTGGCAAATGCAAAGGCAATGCAACCAAGTGCAGAGAGTGTAGGCACAAAGATTAACAAATTTTACTAATTGAATTAAATTTTATGTGCACCTTTGGTTGGAACTTCATCTTGTCATGGAGTTAGAAATCTCAACCACCACAATATCATACACCGTCTAGTAAAGTTCGTCAAAAACTTTCTATTTAGCATTCATTTTCATGGCAAGATTGAACATACGGTCAGCTATTTTGTTCTTCTGTCTTGATATATATACCACTCAAAATTCTTCTATCCGTTCCAATAAATCCTTTACTCTCCCCTCTAACAAGTTCTAATCTCTATACAGTCCATCTCTAAGACAATATTCTTAATTCCCTTCTACGCTAGCTTAACTCCCTCAAAAGCCCCCCCAACTCAGCTTCCAAAACCGGGCAAATCCCTATTTTATGGGAAAACCCCTATAGCCAACCTCCCATTGTCCCTGACCACTCCCCCACTGCAGCAACAAATGAGCCCACAGCTGCATCAGTATTTACCTTTATCCACTCCCATTTCGGCACCTCCCATCGTATCCCCACTCCCCTACTTATGCTATCCAACCCCTTTCGAAATAAACATTCGGCAGTACTAACGTTATCCACAAGCCGCAAATACCACTGCAGAAATCCTGCTTTCTTTTCAAAGTTAGGATAAAAAATTCTTTTGTTTCGCGCCTCAACAAATAATCCCAAAAACCACATCTCAATTATCACTTACTATTGGAAAGTAATCCGGTCTAGATATATTAATGAGTATCCAATCTTTGAGGCTCAAAGATATGAATTCGGTAAGTTTTGAAGGCTGAATAATAGCCGACCGAGTTGTAACTGCCCTAAAACAAAGCCTCAACACATGATCCGTGTCTTCCACCCTACATCCACAACTGCTGCAATTTGCCTCCTCCGTCATGTGTCTCCGCACTCGTGAGGAGTCCGTCATTCAATACTAGCCGTAGGAAAGATCTCACCCTTTGTGGCCCTTTTAGCCTCCGTGCTGCCTTCCACAGAAAGTCATTTACCGTCTGATTATCCTGCAAAGAACTGTAAGCAGACTTGACACTAAGGGTGGGTTTGGATGGGCAATTGAGTGAGGTGCGGTGCGTGTAGCTTACTTTTTGTCTCACGCTACAGTATCGCTATAGTATCTAATCTCATCGCCACCGCTGTTTTTATACTAACCACAAGTAAACGCACTGCCCATCCAAGCTCACCCTAAAACATCTTCTCGATTCCCACCTCCAACACAACCTATCATCCTCACCATTGTTATTTGGAGGTACGGTCACCCCAAGTCTCTGAAGACCATTCTCCGACAACACAAATTGTAGTCGAGTCCAATCCCATCTTCCATCCCCCTCCACCATCTTTGATACTGGAGTGAATTCCGTGGGGTTGAAATTCGGGTCTCTTACATGTTCTATTAACGGGCCCGAGCCCGGAATCCCTTCATCATGCCAAAAATCCACCGACCTACCATTTCCAAGCTTCCAACATATCCCTTTCTTGACAAATTCTCAGACCTGAGCTATTCCCCTCCACAACCTGGAGCAACTGCCTCGTATGATGGAGGCCGGGAGGACCTCTTGCTTGTTATGCAAGACTTTGACTCATAAATGATCGACGTTCTGAGCTATTTTGAATTCTGACTTCATTAGAAACGATTGGTTTAATTCTACCATCTTTCGTAATACCACTCCCCCTCATTCACCCCTTTGCACAATCAGTCCCATCCAACCAAAAGAACTCCCTTCTTTTCCGTTGATCCCCAAACAAACCCACAGATAATCTTTTCCATCTCAAAGCAGACTCCTTTGGGAACCAACATGGTTTGCATAACATAGGTCGGAATAGTAGCTAGCACAGACTTTGCCAACGTGATCCGTTCTGAAAGCGACAAACTTTTTGCCTTCCAACCTGACAATTTCTGTCGCATTCTATCAATCACGTACCGATAAGTCTCTCTAGTAACTCTTTTGTGAAGCAAATGTACCCTAGATATCGACCCAAGTCCTACTTTCTTGAATCCCAATCCATTGCTCAAATTTAATCCCATCATATTCGTCACATTCTTGCTGAAAGATACCTGTGTTTTTCACGGTTCACTAAATGTCTAGAACTTTCGCAAAATCGAACAATAACAGAATTAATAACTCCCATTTGTTCCGTCGAAGCTTCTGCAAAAACAATTAAATCATCCGCAAAGAAAAGGTGGTTAATTACTGGCCCTTCCCTATTCAACTTAATCGGTTTCCATCTACCATCATTTACCTCCAACGCAATGGCTTGGGCCAACCTTTCCATACACAAAACAAATAGATATGTAATAAAGGATCCCCTTGACGTATACCACGCGAGGTTGAAAACGGTTCTGAAAGCAGCCCATTCCAACTCAGTCTGCATTCGTACATAACTGACGCATTTCATAATAGTTTCACTTAACAAGTCTAGAATCCCAATATCCAGCAACGTGTCATCAATAAAATCTCATCTTAACATTATCCTTTGTACAAGAAAAATGTTGGGGAAGAAATTAAATTGTATATTTTTATAATAGTAGAAATATAATTTTACTATTTTAATAAATTATATTTTTATAATTTTTAAAGAATTGAATCAAATTTTTATTATTTTTAAGGTAAAAGTATAATTTTATTATTATTAATTTTAAATTTTATAAATTATAAAAATCTTAAATGAAAATTTTTCTATTTTAAGGGCGTGCCTGTGCTTGCTCTGCCACTGATCTTATAAGTCACCGTGCAGAGACTAATAGACCGGAATTGCTTAACCATTTCTGGGCTTTTTACCTTCGGAATCGGAACCAATATAGTCTTATTTATCCATTCCTCAAGATTACCTCCCTCCATCACCCCTTGAACCGTCCCCACTACACTTCACTTCACTACCTGCCAATTTTTCTGAAAAAACATAGCAGGCAACCCATCAATCCCCGACGCTTTCAACGGATGCATATCCATTACTACCCTATGCACTTCTTCCTCCGTAACAATGCTAGACAAACACCTTAATTCATTATCCGAAAATTTTAAAAAATTGACCCGAACTGCATAATAAGGTGCTGCCAAGCTATCCGTTTGGAATAGATTAGTAAAGAAATCTACCGCATGTTGACGTAGCAGTTTCGGATCCTCACACCAATCCTCATCCCCTACTTTCAGGGAATGAATATTGTTCTTTTGCCACCTAGCCATCGTACTCAAATGATAAAATTTCGTATTTCTGTGATTCTGTCCCCCTCAATCAACCACTGACTTGATCTTTGTTGCCAAAGCATTTCTTCCTGACACCTTTGGTCAAGTTTTGATTCTTCACCAACCATGCATTATTTTTGTTGTGGTTTAGGGTTTTCCATTTGCCACATATCCACACCATGTTTTCCTCTTGCTTTTCTAACAATCCTCATCATCTCTGCATTCATCTACTTGGATTTGCTTGATGTCCCATTGTCGGTTTTGATGTTGTTTCTTCACCAACACCTTTCAATTTGTTCCTTTTTTTCCGTTCAATGTTGAAAGACAGCATTTCCAAGGGTTGATTAAAAATTTGAAGAAAATGAAAATCGATTTGATTCAATTTTGGTTCAATTATTTAATTCGGTTTGATTATTATTTAAATGTATTTAGTTTAGTTTGTTGTTCACAAATTAGAAATTTGTAATTTTGAACCAAATCAAATTATACTTTTATAATTATTTTAATTTTATAATATAAAATAAATATTTTACATTTAAATCGATGAATTTTAAAAAATATATTATAAAATATAGGGTTAATATTTAGTACACTCGCACTATAATTTTTATTCTACAAATAATCTTGAAAGTTTGACAAATATTTTTTAATATTTTATTATATTTTTATAGGATATTTGTCAACTTTCTAACTGTGAAAACTCCCCATTCAATATACTAACTAATTTCCTATAAAATATAATCAAATAAAGATTTTTATCGGCCCTTCCAGGTTCCTAAAAGACATTTTGCCACTGTCCAAGAGGGAAAAGGATTCACATTTCTCTTAATGCTTTTTCTCTAGTTGTCAGTTAGCATAGATTGTCCTGTCAGCACATGTTAAAATTCTGTTACAAATTGACAATTAAAATCAATCAAACAGCAGATTTGATAATTTTGTAAGTTTAGAGCCCAATTGAATGTAAAAAAATTTGAAAAGATTTAATTGATATTTTTTTAAAAAAAAAAATTTGAGGGTGTTTATACCATTAAGCCAAAAAAAAAAAAAAGTGTTGTAATATGCTGAATGTTTTATCAGTTTTTATGTTGGTGTTGGTCATGACCCTTTGCTTTGCCATTTTAATAGTCAAGCCCTTTGCTCGTTGCCACCTCTTCTACTCTCTTTCTAGTCAACTTGAAACAAAAGGAGGGAAGGACCTGAACAGACGGAAAACTAAGCTAAATATACCAATTGTAGGCAATACAATTACATATTTCACGGGTATATTATGTAGTGGATTTGGAGGTCGATCAATGCCAGAAACAAGCAGAACACTTTTCCAAAAAAAAAAAAAAAGGAAAATTAATAAATTTGATTCACTTCATGAAATGAGGGTAGTCAAAATAGAAAATGATGATGATGATGAGCGAGAAAAAGATAATAGGGCTTATACAATCATCCAATAAAAAGTTCCAAACATGCAATGAAGCTTTGATGATAATGATAAAAAAAAAAAAAGGTTTGGCTACATTTCTGATTGCAAAGAATTTAAATAATTTCTGGAATTGTCCAGCTTCTGGAGTTGAACTTGAGATAACAAGTTAGTATTGTCGTCAGCCAAAAACATGAATGACAAGCTTTGCATGTCTGAAAGTCAATTAGTTGCAGGATCATGGTTGATGGTAGTAGCAATCATCCTTTGAGAAAAGCCAAGACATTCAAGAAACAGCAAATTATAGCTGTCAATTGGGTACTATAACCTACATCATGGATTTAAATACAAAAAGCAATTTATGGTCGTTATTGTGGTCGCTTCGGCACTTATCATGATAATGATATTCAATAACGATGACAAACAAAACTAAAACCACAAAGTAATGACCCTATTTCATGTTACAACCCATGACACTACATTTTCATGTAACTATCTTTATCCTTTGACAATAAAATGGCTAACCAAGATTATTTAACGATTCATCACTAAACATAAGCAGGTGAGTTTTAGACAGCAGATACATATATATATGGCAAAGAAGTGCTAGATTAGACATGTCCACAAACTTCAACACTTTTTTTTTTTTGGTATTAGCCAAATTAGAAGTATCTGGATAGGTGAAGAGTCCATTAACAGATTACAAAAATTATTACTAGCTAAACATCAACACTTTCCTGAAAGGCTTGCCACTCATGTCTCCCTGTAGTTGAAATACATCTTAACTCCCTATTGCATCTTCAAACCTGCAAAAGGGTAAATGGAAATCTCAGAACTTATCATGAAGTAACTTCTAAATTGAAGCTACTGAATTGCAAATGCTTCATAAAAGTTAAAGCTAAATAAATTCATAATCATCTCATAAGATCCCACATGGTAAAAAAAATCAATTATGATCAAACAAATACACACACAACAGGGTCTAAAACAACACATGATCAACAATGAATCCCTTTATTATAAGGGATTCTCCATGCCACAAAAACCAGAGGAAGGTAAACATAAAAGGTTTGTGAAACTTCTCTATGGTAAAATCTTTTAGCCTATGAAAACAATGGCCTTATGACCAACAACTACAAGCACATTTCCTTGTAAAATGCAAGTCGCTAAACTATATATTATCTGCTAAGACTCAACATAAAAGAGAATAAATTTTGAGTTTGCTAATAAAAACTGAGAGGAAAGAAAATAAAGTGAGATCGTTATAACAAATCATTCCGAATTAGAATGATAAGAGGAAGGAAGAAAAAAATGATCCAAGTTAATTCTTTTCATCTTACCAAGTAAAAATGAACTGATTAACAAAATTCAGAGACTTAAGAGTCATTGAAAAAAACAAGGGGAAAAAAAACATTTTCGCTGTTAGCTGAATCAACAAGCGATTTGAAGGAAAACGATTTGTTAGCTGCATTAAATCGCTTATTGATTTGTTAATCAGTTAATTCTTTACTTAGAAAACCTCAAAATTCAGAGATTTATGCGTCATTTGGTTCATAAAAATAAGTATTCTGGTATTAGTTTAACGGGTCATGCATTATTTGAGTGTAATTCTTGAGTGAAGGCTACGTAACCGTCTAACGCTATTGGCTCACATTTAATTTAACAAAAAGAAACATAAAAGATAAAAGCCATTGATCTCTGGTTCTAGATTTACAGATGAAGTTGGAATAAATTGAAGATAATGCAATTATAGACATTGAAATAAGTGAATTTATCAGTAATAGAAAAGAAACTACCGGAATTAAGGGGATTGACTGAAGGAGAGGTTAGTTGTAATAGAGCTCGAGGCCCATGCCATCGTGAATCTCGTAGTCTTTGAGGGTGATATGGTCCTTGTAGATGGTGTACCACTTCTGGATTCGAATCTTATCGGCACGGGTTCCAGTCTGAGCAGCAACCAGTTTCTTGAGGTCGCCGATGGTGTCGTCCTCGTTACACTTCACCCTCACCTTCTTCCCCAGCCTGTCGTTCAACACTACCTCTATCATCTCCTTTCGTTCTTTCTATTTTCCTGTTAACACAAATTACCAAATATTGTTGTTTGTTGTTGTATCGTTAACGCGGCCATCTCTTAATTTATATAGTTACATATGGGCTATGCGGGTTCTGGAAATTCTTTTGAGGGTATTTCCGTACTTTTCTTCTGAGCAAATATTCGTATGACCAGTTACTGCTTTACACGTGTCTACACTTTGGTGAACCATGCAAAAATGGGTATGTTTAATGCATATATTCCTATATCTGTATGTGATGGGCTTTCATTTTTATAAAATCCAAAATTATCATTAAATCATAAGTAAGTTTACATTTTGGTCACTTAAATTTAAAAAATTACAAAATGATCATTGAACTATTCAGAAGTTTTTATTTGAGTCATTGGGTTGTTAAATTTAAAAGAAAAAGTCCAGCTAACAAGCTCCAAGTGACGATTTGACGATTTATTAGGTGGATCAGTACCTATCAATAAGTAGGAACATGCCTTATAACCAAGTAGATCTAACAATTAATGTTAGAGATCGAAGAATAAAGTTGCTTGAATTTTGATTTGTAGATTCGTGACGTTCAAAGTTGTTTCATGAAAAAAAAAAATTCAATGATCATTTTGTAACTTGTTGAAGTTAAATGACCAAAATGTAAACCTACTAATAAATTAGTGACCTTATGTGTAGTTTACCAAACATATAAAAAATCGGTTAAAAATTTATAATAAAAAATTATATAAAAAAGATATAAGAATTAAATATCATTTTGGTTGAAATGGTAAAACTCATATACTAAAAATTATGATATTTTGGGTTTAAATCTAATGATTTGCGTTATATATGTATTTTTTAAATTTATCAAAATATAAAAAATGCTCTCAAAATAATATTAGTTGCTTTATAAAAATAATAGGCTTTTGGTAGTTTTAGGCTTATTAGTGAAAAAAGCCCTCAACGAAAAATTAAAAAATCAATCAAGCACTCAATAAATTTTAGCACTCAATTAAGCCCTTCAAGATGAAAAATTAATCCATCAAAACCCTCTATTAAATGTTGACCAAGTTTGACCATTAAATTTTGCTGACATTGTTGATAAACCAATTGCACGGTGACATGTGGAGACCACATGTAGTAAATATTTTTAAAAAAATCCTTAAAAATTAAATATTTTTAAAAGATAATGATTTAAAAATCACATCTAGGTTTTTTAGGTTCATTTGAATCGAGATAACAACTTGTCTAGGTTCATATTAGATATAGTTCTTTAGACAATTACAAAAAGAATAATGAAAATTTATTATTATTATTATTATTATTAATTATAAGAAATTATAAAATTATTATAAATATTAAAATGTTTAAAAATTATTAAAAATCATGCCTAAAATGCACAAGTGGTTATCCAGATGCATTTGAACCTAGACAATCATTCTTAGTTCATTCCATTCATGGTTTTAATAATTTTAATAATTTTATTTTAATAAATTTAATATTTATTTTATAATACCTTATAACTCTAAATTTTTTAAAATAATTTTATAATTTTCTTATAATTTTTTAAATAATTATTGTTTTAAAGAATTAGATTTTTAAAAAATAAAAATAAAAATACTTGCTGATCTGGGCCACGTCAAGCATGATGTACACGTGGTTGCCATGTGTTGTCGGCTAATTGGTCTATCATTCACATAAGTAAAATTTAATGGTCAAATTTGATAACATCAATGGAGGAGTTTGATTGATTATTTTTCATTTTTAAAGGCTCAATTGGGTGCCATGTGTTGTCGGCTAATTGGTCTATCATTCACATAAGTAAAATTTAATGGTCAAATTTGGTAACATCAATGGAGGAGTTTGATTGATTATTTTTCATCTTTAAAGGCTCAATTGGGTGCTAAATTTTGTTGAGGGTTAATTGAATTTTTTTTTCACTAAGGTTTTTTTTTTTACTAATAAGTCGTAATTTTATAATAGAATTGAGATTCAATTAATGGGTGACATCAAATCAATCAAACACAATATAATAGTACAAATATCTATTTATCTATCTATCTATCCATCTATCTATCTATACATACATATATTAAGCCCCTAACTGAGTTGATGCCTGGTGTTGAGTTGGTGTCACAAGTCTATGGAGTATCAACTCAATTGGGAAGTTACTAAAATACCCCTTATCTATCTATACTTGTATTAAGTCTCTGGTAGAGTTGGTGAACAGTGCTGAGTTGATGTCACAAGTTTATCGAGCATCAACTCAGTTGAGAAATTACATTATTATGAGAGTTTTTTTAATCTTTTTATAATTTGTAAATCAATAAAAACGCAATCATAATAAGATTTAAATCCATGACACAATAAATTATCAATATTTGACTTTATTCATTTCTTCTTCTTCTTCTTCTTTTATAATGACTTTATCATTTCAATCAAAGCATCATTTGATTTTTCTATCAACTTTTATTGAATATGTTTGTTACATAAATTTTATCCACATAGTGAGTGTACAATAATATAATTTAATATAAAATTTTTAATATCTTTATTAATTGTATTTACAAATCATCATTATTTAATTTATAATATTACTCTCATCACATTTACACATGGTTTAATTCGGTCTTTTTTTACAGTTTTGATATTGAGGGTTAATTTTAAAAAAATGAGAAAAGATGAAATTTATTATCTTAAATTTTTGGGTGTTTCTATTTATATATATATATATATATATGTAATAGGCCAATTTTGGCCTGGTTAAAAAATAAATAACAAGCCCAAATTATAACCCAATTACATTAGCCTAAAACTAAATCTAACCTAGCCCAATAAACCCAGCAAAGCCTTTTCGCCTCAGTGCTGCAGCAGCAGTTTCCTTCCCAGCCTTGGTGCCGCAACAACTGTCTTCGCGCACGAACGCCCAACAGCCCACGTTGCAGCAACCGTCATCACCCACGACGCACTCATTCCACGATCTCCATACCTGCGAAAACACAAAGACAAATGGGAATATAGACCGAAAATAAGGGGAAAAGAGAGAAGGAAGAGGGGGGATACAAAAAGGGAATGATTTTTTGTAAAAGGGGAGACAAATTTTGTATTGAAAAAAAGAGAAAAAAGAGAAAAGCAAACGTTTTGGAAGGTGACAAATTTTGGCATAGTTTCTTCTGTTCTTTTACTGTTTTTATTTTATTTTGTTTGTTTTCTTTTGTTTCTTAAAACAACAAAAAAGAATAAAGAAAGGGAGTAAAGAAAACTTACCGGTGTGGCGTCGTTGAAGCTCCTTTGTTTCGTCGCCATCGGAGCAGGGGAGGAGTTTTCAGAGGCAGAGATACGGCGCAGCTTCAAAGGAAGAAGGAAAATGAGTTTAGGGTTTTAAAATGGGATTTTATAGTGTTAAAAATGGGACATTTGCACCATTGGTCCTTTGTTTTTTTTGGGTGATTAAATCAGTTTTTTTTATATTTTTAAATTAGGCAATATATTTTAATGCTGTTTTAGTTCAATCCATGTTGCTGCGCAGTGCTTGAGTGATTTGGATAATTTGCTCTTTTGATCCTCCTTCTGTTTCGCGTGATTTAATTTGCTCCTTTTCACGTTTTTAATTTTCGAATTTAGCCTTTAAATTCTATTTATTTTCAATATTAATCCTTAATTTGTTCTTGTTTTTTAAATACTGTTAAATTGTTTATTACTATATTATTATTAGCATTTATTATTATTGTTATATTATATTATTATTATACATATATTATATGCGCATTTATGTGATAATATTTTAAACACTTTTTATATACTTTATTATTATTATTATTATTTTATATATATACGTATATACATTTTTATTTTATAATATTCATACGTTTCCCATATTTTATAATCTATATATGTTTATACATGTTTTTATGTATATATATATATATATTCATATATTATTCAAAACTTTTATAAATATATTTTCCATATATTTTATAGATACATATATACCCTATTTTCATAATTATTAATATATTATGCTTACGTTCTTATTTTTATGACAACTCATTATATTTTATGATTATGTTCTTTTTATAATTCTTGTATGCATATATAGGTATATTTTAAATTAAAGTAATGATTTTATGTTACGCATTAGCATTTTATCATACTTTTAAAGAAAAATCTATTTTGGCTTTGTCAAAGCATTAAAATCGTTTTTATTTTTAAATTTCTAAATATTTGGCATTCATGATTCTCGAGAAAGATCGTGTCCTAACTTCTTTGGATCGTGATTATTTTTCAACGAATTTAGAAAGCCGAGTATTTATTTTGCAATAAATTCACACAAATTTCTAATAAAAGCTTGTTCTCGGGGATCTAAAATTTCGGGTCCTAACTTACTGGTCCTGATATTTTAACTTCTCGAAATAAGGTGTTTTTTTAAAACAAAAGGTGCTATTCGGTATTTGAAATTCTGAGAAATTGTGCCCTAATTTACTGGGTTTCGATTTTTCTTTATTTGATCTAAATAATCGAATACTCTTTTTAGATTTAATTGTGTGAGTTTTAAAATCAAAAGACAAACTTAATTTTAAAGATTTAAAAATATTGTGCCCTAACTAACTGGGTGTGATATTTTATTTCTTTAAATTAGGAATGTTATCTTTTTAATTCATCCTCGAGTTAAAATTTTTTATTTAAACTCTTTTCAAATTTTCGACATCAAAGACATTAAATAATCAATTTGGTACCGATTTTTGGGCGTTACGAGGGTGCTAACCCTTCCTCGTGCGTAACTGACTCCCGAACCTGTTTTCTCAAATTTCGCAGGCCAAAATTGTTTTTAAGGTGAGCCGATCACACCTCAATCAAGGATCGGTGGCGACTCCAATTTTTGTTTTCAAAGTCGATAACTTATTTTTGTTTTCAAAAAAATGGTTTCGACAGCTTGGCGACTCCACTGGGGACCTTCGAGAGTCGAGCCATAAATTGATTATTTGGTGTCTTTTTGTCGAAAATTAAAGTTTTTTTTTTAAAAAAATCATAATTTTCCTTTGCATTCATTGATTTTCATTGTTTGCTTGTTTGGCTTAAGTCTGTTATCTTATTTGCATTTTGCATCTCATAACGTCAATCATTTTTACCCCTTTAGGTGGGAGTGAGAAACTAGTCCTTCGTGAGGTTTTCACCTCCGTGCAGGATAGTGGATCGCTTTTGGAATACATCTGTACCTATGTCTTCGTGAGATTTTCATCTCCGTGTAGCCATAGGGAAATGTATTCCCCTGAACCGAACTTGGTCCATATGAGCCTATAATGGGTGAGGATCGAGGAATCTGCTGGTTTGGGTACCCTTGCTCTAGAAGCCAAAACCGCATATAGTGAACCTTAGGAACTTACCCTAGGTAGAATTACTCTAAACCTTAGTAGATACCTGACTAGGAGTTTTTATTATTTCTTGATTGTATTGGATTAAATGTTTATACCTGATACTAACCCGTTTTGTTTTGTTTTTTATTGCATTGCATTTGCATTTTAGAAAAGAGATGTTGATTCAAGTTTGATTACTAATTTAGAAAGCCTATCATAAGAAAACGGGTTTCTTGATAAAATGGAAATAGTACGGCTGCCTGAATATATTTCGAGAAATACAAGAAGGGCGGTGGAAGAATTCGTGACTTTACTTCGGGGCCCGAGGATTCAAGATGATTGTCTAAGAGCTTTTAACATTCCAACTTTCTTAAAGAAGCTAATGAGCATTGCAAGGATAGACAGATAACGGATTGCGACCAGAATCAAGCAGAAGGAGCTAGTAGTGACATCCTTTGGAAGTTCGCGAGGTTTATCTTAAACATCCGGATGAAGAAAGAGGTCGATGTTTTTTGGAGTATGAGGACGAGGCTGTACACGCATCCATTTTATGTAAAGAAGTTTGTCTTCTAGTGAAGTTTTCTAAATAGAATTGAATCAGAATCAACGTCTCTTTTATGCATTCATTTCATGCATTTGCATTGCATAACATCATATGCATTAAAATCCATTAAAAAGCCCTAATTGGTTAAAATCATTCCTCAGTTAACCTGGAAACCAACCAGCCAACCCAGCACCGTTACGGTACAAGAGCGAAATTAAAAAATATGGACCAAAGGTTGGAAAAGCTCGAGCAGTTTCAAAAAGAAACGCAGGATCATCTTCAACAGCAAATGAAGGGACAACTCGAGAAGATTCAACAAAGTTTGATGGATAAAATGGAGGAATCACAAGGAAGTATGATGACAAAGTTAACGCGATTTTTGACTAAAGGAAAAGATAAGGGAAAGAGCCCTGTAACAAATATTGAAGAAGAATGTGAGGATGGACTCCAATATCCTCCAGGCTTCACTCCTCTACATGTGCAGCACCAAGCGGAAGTGTACCCCCGTAAATATTCTGTTACGATTAGGCCCCAACAATTTCAGGCCGATGCTTCGAGGTCAATGAATTTCCAGGTCGGATCAGGCTTTAGTCTTGAGAACAATCCTACTAATCCTATTATTCCTGATTTTGATGAAATAGTTGAAAAAGAGAGAACAAAAGAGGAATTACCAAAGCAATTGGAGGAAAGATGGAAGTGGATTGAGGAGAAATTCAAAGCAATGGAAACTACTGAAAAATGCCATGGGATTGATGCTAAGGATTTAAGTTTGGTACCGGATTTAGTGCTCTCTTACAAGTTTAAAATGCCGAATTTCGAGAAATATAATGAGACCACTTGCCCTGAAGCCCACATTACTATGTTTTGTAGGCGAATGACTGGGTATGTCAATAATGACCAGTTATTGATACACTGTTTTCAGGATAGCCTCACGGGGGCAGCGTCTAAATGGTATAATCAATTGAGCCGTGCTAAGATTAGTTCCTGGAGGGATTTGGCACAGGCTTTTATGAAGCGATCTGATCATGTGGCGAAATGGTTCCTGACAGAATTACTTTGCAAAACATGGAGAAGAAGTCGAATGAAGGTTTCAGGCAGTACGCTCAGAGATGGAGGGAGGTTGCAGTTCAGGTCCAACCACCACTCCTTAAAAGAGAAATGGTGATGCTTTTTATAAATACGTTGAAGGCCCCATTCATCACACATATGTTGGGAAGTGCCACAAAAAGCTTTTCTGACATTGTTATGAGTGGTGAGATAATTGAGAGTGCTATTAAGAGTGGAAAGATTGATGCTGGAGGAAATAATAGAAAGCAAGCCCCAAAGGAAAAAGAAAATGAGGTGAACAGCGTGAACACGTACAGCAAATCGATTACGGTGAATCAGCCAGGAAAGGTGGTTACTAATCAGCAGGGTTCATCAAGACAAGAATCAGGTGTGAAGCCAGGTACTGAGAAGCTTCAGTTCACACCAATTCCGATGTCCTATAAGGAGTTGTATCAAAGCTTGTTCGATGCACATGTAGTTGCTCCTCATTACTTAAAACCCCCACGGCCTCCGTTCCCCAAATGGTACGACGCAAGTGCACAATGCGATTATCATGTAGGAATTACGGGACATTCTATAGAAAATTGCATTGCCTTTAAAAAATTGGTTGAAAGGCTTATCAGTATGGGCGTTGTCAAATTTGACGATTCATCCAGTGCAGAAAATCCGCTACCTAATCACATTTGATAATGGGGTGAATGTGATGCATGAAGAAGTGGTAGGAAACGTTCACATCAATGCCATACATGGAGACACAACTAAAGAAGAGATATTGTTAGATATTCGCCTTTGTAAATTTGGGAGTGTTTTAATTAATTGGACTGTAGAAGAAATCTCTGTGGTATTTAGAACTTACTTAGAGTAATGTTCAAAACACACTTGTTGCTTTTAGCCTAGAGGCAATGAGAACATTGTGAAATAGGCTCATGTTTGAACGTCATTATTCTATGAATACATCTTTGCATTCATTTTTTTGAGCCAATATTCTTTCATTCTTTTCGAATAATTCTAGATTCTTTCATTCTTTTGGATTTTCTTCCAAATCATTCATTCATTTAATTCATAATCATACTGTACAGATAACTATTTATAAATTTATACATTCTTTTGTATATTCTTTGGTATTTATTATGGGCCCCCAGATATTAATGACATGAATGACACTGCTACAGATTTAGAATCTCCTTTTGAGTAAGACATGTGTTTAGAGGGATCTCATCACTTTGAAGATAACATAGATTGTAGCTTATCTCCAGACTTGTTGAGGATGGTAGAACAATAAGAGAACAAATTTTACCCCTTGAAGAGACAATGGAGATTGTGACTTTAAGAGAATATGCATAACTGGATATACGAAGCAAAACCTTGTTAAGTTACTTCAAGAGTTCAAAGATGTCTTCGTATGGTTATACCAGGATATGTTCAAGTTAAGCACTGATATTGTAATTTGAGCAATAGCACAACGTTAAAAATTTGCAGTATGTTCAAGATTCATATCATGAATGATGCAGTTAGAATTCTTTGTCGGGGCAATGCCTTCTTCTCTGGCTTATCCCGTTGAAGTCAAGTTGTCATTTTTCTGTATTCTTGTTGGATTTCATCCTAATTGAAGTGGAAGATCTTACGAGGAAGACCTTATCTGGAATAATATTGATTCTGATCGAAAAGGATGACCTGTACTTGCCTAATCTTATGAGTGCAGATTCAATTCAAAAAAAAAGAAAAGAAAAAAAACACAAAAACAAAAAGAAACAAAAAACTTCCATTGGGGCAATGCCTTTCTGTTTAGCTTATTACGTTTTTTTTCCCATTGAAGTTGAAATTCTTTTTCTCCGGGTATTAGCTGAGTTGAAGTAGGATGAAGATTTAATCTCGATACGATCAGTTGAACTTAATTGAAGGAAAAAGGCTAAAAGTTATTTGTCACGGTCAGATGTACCAAAAACGGATAATGCGAGCTTATAACAAAAAGGTTCGTCCTAGAGAATTCCACGAAAGAGACCTGGTATTGAAAAAGATCATTCCTCTACAAAAGGATTTAGAGAAAAATGAGTGCCAAATTGGGAATGTCCTTATATTGTAAAGAAGACCTTTTTTGGAGGAGCTCTGATTTTGAGTGAGACGGATAGTAAAAACTTGTCTAATCCTGTAAACTCAGAATCAGTTAAGAAATGCTTCGCTTAAAGAAGGAGAGGACCAAGGTAGAAACCCGCAAAGGGCACTTTGAGTCACAAAAAAAAAGGAAAAAAAAGATGTGAAAAAAATAAAAACGAAAAAATGAAAAGTGAAAATGAAAAAGTAAAAGTGGAGAGGCTAGGGTGAAAACCCGTAAAGGGCGCCTTAGACCAAAGGGGATTTGAGTTGAAAACCCGAAAAGGGCGGCTCGAATTTTGGTTAGAATGGGGCATGCGGTGATCTTGCTATGCCTGAATCAGTAGGAAGGGGTACGTGACATCTTGGGGTATCGACAGAGTACTGTAGATCTCCTAAACACACGTCAAACTCAGAATGGTCTTTAGAAAGTTTGTACAGAGAAGTTCAAGCTGCGATATCTGGGGCACCTAGCCTTTATACTGTTTATATTTGCTTATTCTTGGAATACTTCATTCTTTTTCAAGATTCAAGTCAATTTCTCTTTTATTCTCAATATTCTTGATAATTTATTCATTGCAAGCTATGCTCTCAAATCAATTCTATTTTACCTGTCATTTTATTCTTTTTTGCAAACGTGTTGCATTAGAATAATGATCAATGGACTAATAAAACTTTCACAAGGGAAGTTTTGCATATTACTCTAGAAGTTTCTAAATAATACAGTAACCTGAAACAGGACTATTGTTTAGAAAGCACCAAGTTTAAAGGTTGAAATATCTGGGAAGGAAAGGTCTAAATTGAGACTATCCCTTCAGATTTTGTTGTCATAACATTGATTGAACAAAGTGACAAGATGTCATGTTGGTGACAAAGCGTCAATGAACAAGTAAGCAATAATCACCAAGCAATAAAAAGAGGTTTCTTTGGAGAGAATAATCCTTCATTCGTGCATAGGCATTTGGGTATGACACCCTGAGATTGGTATGAAAGACCAAAGAGCTTCACATTTTGCATCCTTGAATTGCGATAGATGTGGATTGAGAAAAGACCAAATTTTTCTACCCTTGGGTTACAGCGGGAGAAAGATGGTACAAATTTTACGTCCCAATGGATGAAACTTTGAGGTTTACAGTGAGGGGCAATTTGATCAAGCGTTTATTTGGAGATGTGATCTGAACAAAAGACGTTGTAGCACGTCAGTGATACGACTTTAATAAACTTCGAGTAATGACAACCTAAGCGGGATCATTCTCGGAGAGTAAAATTTTGCATTCATGCAAACACCATTCACACATGTCTAGTTAGGAGCATTTGATTCATTTTGATCATGTCATCCTAATCATTAGGCATAATTAGGTTCATTATACAAGTCATGTTCCTCGGAGAACAGATTGGTGAAATCACAAAGCTTTGCCTCCCCGGGTTACAGCGGAGCAGGTTGAAAATGGCAGATCTTGCCTTCCTGTACTGATAGAGAAGCAGATTGAAGATTTCAGATCTTGTCTCCCTAAGCAGTAGTGGGGCAGATCAAAGATGGCAGATTTTACCTCCCTGTGATTACAGTGGAGTACATTGAAGCCAGTAATTCTACTTCCCTGGGCAGCAGTGGAATAGATTGAAGATTTCAGATCTTGTCTCCCTAAGCAGTAGTGGGGCAGATAAAAAATGGCGATTTTACCTCCTTGTGGTTACGATGGAGTACATTGAAGCGATAATTCTACTTCCACAGACAGCGATGGAATAGATTGAAGATTTCAGATCTTGTCTCCCTAAGCAGTAGTGGAGCAGATAAAAAATGGAAGATTTTACCTCCCTGTGGTTACAGTGGAGTACATTGAAGCCAGTAATTCTACTTCCCTGGGCAGCAGTGGAATAGATTGAAGATTTTAGATCTTGCCTTCCTGTATAGACAGCGAAGTAGATCGAAGATGGCGGATTTTACCTCCTCGTGGTTATAGTGGAGTACATTGAAGCCAGTAATTCTACTTTCCTAGACAGTAGTGGAATAGATTGAAGATTTCAGATCTTATCTCCCCAAGCAGTAGTGGAGCAGGTCAAAGATAACAGATTTTACCTCCCTGAAGTTGCAGTGGAGTAGACAAAATAGAGCAGGTCACGTCAACTTTCAGTGGAATAAATTGAAGCTACAAGTCATATCTCCCTGAAGTTGCAATGGAGCAGACTAAAGATAGCAAATTTTGTTCTTTTGAGAAGCTACAAGGTACAAGTCCTATCTCTCTGATATGGCAGTGGAGTGGATTAAGGCACCAATTCCTATACCTCTGAAGACGTAGTAGGTTAGAATGAGGCTTCTTGAAGAAGAAGCGCACTAAGATCCAGTATGACCAGGCAAAATTGGCCATTTTTAAAGTCTTTGCTCTGTTCTCGTTACACGATAACAAACAAAGATGGGCAGCTGTAATAGGCCAATTTTGGCCTGGTTAAAAAATAAATAACAAGCCCAAATTATAACCCAATTACATTAGCCTAAAACTAAATCTAACCTAGCCCAATAAACCCAAAGAAAGCCTTTTTCGCCTCGGTCTTTGCAGCAGTTTCCTTCCCACCTTGGTGCAAGAACAACTGTCTTGGCGCATTTAACGCATAATGACCCACATTGCAAAGAACCGTCATCACCCACGACGCACTCATTCCACGATCTCCATACCGCAAAAACACAAAGACAAATGGGAATATAGACCGAAAATAAGGGGAAAGAGAGAAGGAAGAGGGGGATACAAAAGGGAATGATTTTTGTAAAAGGGAGACAAATTTTGTATTGAAAAAAGAAAAAGAGAAAAGCAAACGTTTTGGAAGGTGACAAATTTTGGCATAGTTTCTTACGTTCTTTTCTTGTTTTTATTTTATTTTGTTTGTTTTCTTTTGTTTCTTAAAACAACAAAAAGAATAAAGAAAGGGAGTAAAGAAAACTTACCGGTGTGGCGTCGTTGAAGCTCCTTTGTTTCGTCGCCATCGGAGCAGGGAGGAGTTTTCAGAGGCGGAGATACTGGCGCGACTTCAAAGGAAGAAGGAAAATGAGTTTAGGGTTTTAAAATGGGATTTTATAGTGTTAAAATGGGACATTTGCACCATTGGTCCTTTGTTTTTTTGGGTGATTAAATCAGTTTTTTTATATTTTTAAATTAGGCAATATATTTTAATCTTGTTTTAGTTCAATCCATGTTGTTTGCTTGAGTTGCTTGAGTGATTTGGATAATTTGCTCTTTTGATCCTCCTTACATTTGGCGTGATTTAATTTGCTCCTTTTCACGTTTTTAATTTTCAATTTAGCCTTTAAATTCTATTTATTTTCAATATTAATCCTTAATTTGTTCTTGTTTTTAAATACTGTTAAATTGTTTATTACTATATTATTATTAGCATTTATTATTATTGTTATATTATATTATTATTATACATATATTATATGCGCATTTATGTGATAATATTTTAAACACTTTTATATACTTTATTATTATTATTATTATTTTATATATATATGTATATACATTTTATTTTATAATATTCATACGTTTCCCATATTTTATAATCTATATATGTTTATACATGTTTTTATGTATATATATATATATTCATATATTATTCAAAACTTTTATAAATATATTTTCCATATATTTTATATATACATATATACCCATATTTTCATAATTATTAATATATTATGCTTACGTTCTTATTTTTATGACAACTCATTATATTTTATGATTATGTTCTTTTTTATAATTCTTGTATACATATATAGGTATATTTTAAATTAAAGTAATGATTTTATGTTACGCATTAGCATTTTATCATACTTTTAAAGAAAAATCTATTTTGGCTTCGTCAAAGCATTAAAATCGTTTTTATTTTTAAATTTCTAAATATTTGGCATTCATGATTCTCGAGAAAGATCGTGTCCTAACTTACTAGATCGTGATTATTTTTCGACGAATTTAGAAAGCCGAGTATTTATTTTGCAATAAATTCACACAAATTTCTAATAAAAGCTTGTTCTCGGGGATCTAAAATTTCGCGTCCTAACTTACTGGTCCTGATATTTTAACTTCTCGAAATAAGGTGTTTTTTTAAAACAAAAGGTGCTATTCGGTATTTGAAATTCTGAGAAATTGTGCCCTAATTTACTGGGTTTCGATTTTTCTTTATTTGATCTAAATAATCGAATACTCTTTTTAGATTTAATTGTGTGAGTTTTAAAATCAAAAGACAAACTTAATTTTAAAGATTTAAAAATATTGTGCCCTAACTAACTGGGTGTGATATTTTATTTCTTTAAATTAGGAATGTTATCTTTTTAATTCATCCTCGAGTTAAAATTTTTTATTTAAACTCTTTTCAAATTTTCGACATCAAAGACATTAAATAATCAATTTGGTACCGATTTTTGGGCGTTACGAGGGTGCTAACCCTTCCTCGTGCGTAACTGACTCCCGAACCTGTTTTCTCAAATTTCGCAGGCCAAAATTGTTTTTAAGGTGAGCCGATCACACCTCAATCAAGGATCGGTGGCGACTCCAATTTTTGTTTTCAAAGTCGATAACTTATTTTTGTTTTCAAAAAAATGGTTTCGACAATATATATTATCAAATTCAGTTGATAAATTTGTGTTTTTAGCTTTTTAGGTGAAAGGGTCATAAAGAAAAAAAATACAAAAAAAAGACCAAAATACACAATTTGTAAATATTCTAAAATCAAGACTAAATTGACACATACATAAATGATGAGGGTTAAAGTTACTATTATGCTAATTTAAAAAGCTGCCACATCATCATTCGTTTTGATGAAAAATAAAAAGAAATTATTTTATAGTCTTTTATAATTAGATAATAAAATTTATCAATAATTTTAGTTACCCTTAATTTTTATCCATATACCGAGTGCCCTTCAATTCAACTATACCTAAATTTTTATTTTGATAGCAAAGCTCTACAATTCCATTTGTTTACAGAAGGTGGTTTAGTCTTTTAGGCTCTACAAGCCCATTTGTTTATTTTTTCATTTTTAAATATTGGCGTGTTAAATAATTGTTTTTAATATAAATAATAATTTATTATTCACTTTCAGAATTATAAACTTCTCACTCAGTTTTATTCATTTATTTAGATAAAAAAATCATCCACTTACAGTTTAAAAAGTACAACTATAAGAGCTACGGAGTTTCCTTCTTTTTTCTTCTAATTTAAATATCCTTATCTACTCTAAATTTTCTTGTTCAAACATTCTAATTATATTTAGCGAATAAATGTACAATGACACTGTATATTATATTATATTAATCCCTTTGATAACACGTTTCTCAAGTTCTAAGCCCATTGTATTAAGCCGAATAAATTATAAAAGAAGAAAAGCAAAGATCTTGTCATTCTAAACATCAAAACCAAATGAAAACACCCCCCCCCCCAAAAAAAAAAAAGGGGGTTAAAATCTGGGGGAAAGGAAGAATATGAAGAGAGAAACACCAGAGCCATTAAAATATTGATTCCATATGAGCGTTAATCAGTCACAGGGAAAAAAAAGCCAAAACAAAATCTTGAATAGTAAATAACTAATGAACATGTAATTAACCAAAATAGCACAGCCTACCGTTTCAACACCATCAGGAAACAAAATTATATACATACCAATTTTGCTACTTCAGCCCTTCCCATAAGTACACATCGTCGTACTTTCTAATTCCATGTTTTGCCACAAATATGTTTGGCAGGCATTACTCCGAAACAGTGACCTCTTTGTCAACCCTCCAATAGTTTGCATCGTTGAACTCCTTTATCCCAGCACCAACTTCGTCGGAGTTCTCCTTTTCGGGTACATTAGGAATGATATTCCTTTTCAATGGTCCTGCTTCCCCAACTATCCCTTCTTTCAAGGCTTGTTCCATTGCCTTCTCCGTACCTTCTAATTCCACGCCTACAAATTCAACATCCTCTTCAAACAAAGAGCGCACAGATGGTGGAGATTTTTTACTTGAATTGCTGCTCACTGATCCGTCACTCATATCCACGGAGTCTGAGGAACCATTTGCAAGTATGGATTCCCCATTCGAGGGCTGTCCAACATCAGTCATCACTGTCTCTGTAGTTCTGGCTAGGTTGACATCTGAGCTGTCATCATCAAGAAACGGATTCTTGCTTGAACCACCCACTTGGAAATCCGATGATTCTCCCCACCCCACCCATTCAGGTAAAGGCCTATCTCCAAGCAAGTCCTTGTTTTCAGTTGTATCAAACCTGAAGAATCCCATATCATTAGAAGCATTTGCTTTCTCCCCTTGGGGATCCAAGTCTCCACCGTTCATCGAATTTTTAAATCCATTCATCGCATCAGAAGTAGATGTGCCATTCATTGACTGTTTGCTTTCATTTAACTCATCCTCCTCTCCAACTATCACCTCATCGTCACTACTGCTGTTACCACCATTTGCAGTTCCATTCAAGTTAACATCATCAAATACCTCTGTGGGTGATGTGGCCATAGGTTCATTACCGATTTTATCATCTTGGAATGCAAACCAATTGGAATTTGTAAACAGACTGCTGCATTAAAACATGGGTTGTAATCGCCATTAAAATGGTTAGTTCAACAGAAGAATTCAACTGTGATATAGCCATGAAGCTAAGGCTACTTGAACAAATATTAATCAGCCAAATTACTCCATTACTATGAGTAATAACAAGAAACTCACCTCCCTTGGTCATCACTGAGCCTCAAGGATGATATGACAACCTCAGCAGATTCATCATCAAAGTATACATCCTGCATCGTAAAAATACATTTGCCATCAAATTTCACATTAAAAATGACAAAAAAATGCCAGCTTGTTTGGTTCTCCATCACTCAAGCTGATCTTAACAAATAGCCCTAAATTATGTTACCACCGATGTCTTTTTAATAGACATACAGAAGCCACAGGAAAAACACCCTCTTGGCCTCATATTAAACCATAGAGAAAGATTTGAAGTAAATTAAAAGAAAAAGAGTTGCTTACCTTGTCATCTCGACCAAGACCACCATGGTCCTGAAAGGAGTAAAACAAAAACATTAAGTATAGCAAACAGGTAGAATTCAAGAAGTTTTCAGGAGAAGCAAACTACACACTTCTTCATTATCATCATTCCCATATATTTTGTAACTGAAAGCCTGACTTAGGTTATTTGCTAAAGCTGCAACATCATAATCTCTATCATGAAGATCATCCTCGTCGCTATCCCTTGTTCTATCTTGGAATGCTGTTGGGCGGCTGGACAGGAGAAGGAAAAATACATTACTCTTTAAGTGATTTTCTGTTAGGTCTCACAACTATGCCATTACTGCAACTGGAAACAACGTGCTAACAACAAATATAAGTTCAAAAATTGGAAATACCAACTCTTCACATTAGCAGGCACCATATGACAGGCAAAAGCCATAAATAAGCAAGAAAAGTAGAAGAAACATTTCATATCTCATTTTTATAAGTTGGAAATCTGTCGCAAAGACCATCTAGAATCCATTAGTGCTAGCACTCCTTAAAATGCCATACCAAGCACCAAAATCTATAGGTAATTGACCCAAAATAAAAATCCAACTAATCAGACTGAAATACCAATCAGAAATGAAACAAGCACGTACCCACAAGCCCATCGATAAACATTTTCGACTGCATTACGTTCTTGCAAAACATTAGTTTGCCACTCGTTCCATTCGCTATTTTCCTATAAGGAAATTTATGAAGACGTGTCAGCAAGTAAGAAAAGAGTAAGTCAAATAATTCAACATTGCAATTCCAGCCAATGAAAGATATCACCAATGTGGCAAATAACAAAATAATAGAGCTTAATTCATATTTACCATACCACATAGAGAGATCCGTTCTCTAACTTTGGTTATAACAAAAGTTGTTAGGTTAAGCAATAATGCACCTAGATCCTGTAAGATCCTGACAGAAACATTCATACAACATTAAACAGCATCCAATTCCCCACCTGTATACATGCCTGAATGCGGCTGTTGCTGCTTCCCAACTGTAAAATTTTATTTGAAATGCGTGTAATATGTCCAATGTTTCCTACCCGATGTGCACATTTTCCGGCAGCAGGTAAAGTAGGCTGTTTGAGCAAAGAAGAGTTAAGCTGACTGCATAATCATGTAGCTTTATAACAGCTCCTGATTCTTTATTTATAATGGCTGTTAGGAAAATGGGGAAAAGTTGCATGATTAGAGCATCTACCTGATTACTGTCACCAGAAAGAACTGGATTTTTGTCAGTTTGAAGAAATTTCCCAATCAAATCACATTCTTGAAGAAGATTATCAACTATTGCATCATTCTTGCTTTCAAGACACGATAATATTATACTCCCCACATGATGATGTAATGCATTGTTGTATGGGTACCTGCATAATTTGAAATAAAGAATCAATCTTGAGCCTGCTGGCAGAAAAAAACCAACACCTACCTCAGGAAGACATCAAGCATTCTCTTCAAGATTCAAACTCCAATAAGTTTTTTAATTCCATTCAAGATGCCGGTTTTAAGCAAGAGCTTACTCGAAGAAAAGATCAATAACTCGTTGAATGGTTCCTGTGTTGACCAATTCCTTCTCTGCAGCTTCATTTCCAATTCTCAACAGTACAGCAATAAACTCCACAATCTGAAATAAAAGCAAAAATTTCAGAAATAACACATGCACCTATTGCACCTATTGCACCTACAAAGTTTGATATGCATTACAAACACCAAAAGAATCAAACAGGTGTCAGTTATCAGATTGAGTATTCCATTTTGGTTGGTACAGGAGACTTATGATGAGAATATAATATGAACCTTTAGACGATGCTTCCCAAGAGGCGGCCTCAATTCTCCATATGTGGTAGGCAAAATTTTCTCATCAGAGGACACATTCAAAAGCATGAGTAAGTCACCTACACAAACAAAAGCAGCCTTCAAGACCATGGCTAAAACGAAAGCCAACAGGTTCCAAGCACCTAGGAATATACAAAAACGATTACATACAACTTTCAGCAAAAGAAACCCACTCACCAAGCTTAGGCAGCATAGCATTGATAGTCTCCGAATTCACAGGAATTGAAGGCTCATACATATGTTGATGTCGGAAAGAATGCATCAAGGGAGAAACAATTGCTGATCTTTTGGGATCCAACAACGAGATGCAAACTGAGAGTGAGTGTATAAGGCCAGATTTTGAATGTGAATCTTCCAATGCATGACCAAATATCCTTACAACAAAGCTGCATATGAACATATACAAAATTACCGGTCAAGTCACAAACATAAACAAAGTAGAGCATTGAAATGGCAATGCATATAGGGAGGGAACACAAAGTAACTGAATCTCAGAAACCTTGGACTAGAGAGTTTAGTGGCTAAAGCTGATGGGGAATTCCGTGTTATTGTACATAATGTTTCTGCTGCATTAGCATGAACTTCAGGAGGACACTGGTCAATGTAGAAAAATAAAAAGCAGGTTGTGAGGTATTCGTTACGAGAAGAATGGCATGCCGTGAAAATATTAAAACAACATTACGCCAGAATACAACAGAAAATTCTCTTACTGATGGACTCAATTTATCCACAATCATTTCCAGCAAATTGCTATCAGCTAACCATTGCATTACATCCAAAAAATTGGGATATACATGATCATCACCTCCTACTAACCGAACCAAAACCTGTGAAAATAAGCATCTCATCTCAACGCTCATCCAAAACATATGAAAAGATGAACCATATAAAACTCACTACTGCACTAAACCAGGAAAAAGAAACTACTCAGGCACCTCCATGATGGATGTGATTCCTATCAAATCAACCAGTTGGCGAAACACATCTTGATGTACCTGTTACAAAGCTGTCTCAGTAAATCCATATAAATAAAACATTCTATCCTTCATAGTTCAGAGATTATAGAACACAAAGAAGCCCAATATTGCCATGCAAGTCATTACACTTGTAGTGTCATTACTGTACAAAACTCAGAGAACCAACTCACCAGATGAAAATGATCTATAATCTACAGAACTGTTAACAACACCCATAATTTAGCACATTTAAGTTAACTTACGGAGACAAATTATGTAGATGCATCATGCACATCCATGCCAAAGTTCAACTGAGGCACAAGATGAAGTTCAAACTGACAGTCTACATTCATACATGTCTCGGTTACACTAATCATCCAGATTTACAGGTTCTCGAATGCATCATCAAACAACATAAATGAAACAGATAAGCAAATTTCTGAGGAATCTAAGAATGTGATAGTAAGCACAAAATCTTTACTTACTTGAACATAGTTCATAATTGGAACAGTCTTCCGTAGCATAAGGCAGACAACAACCTAAAGTACCACAGCAAAAGAAACCTATTAAGTGGTAATAATAACTAAAGCAGTAATCAAACTAAAAATGATTGAACCAGCACAGAAACTACCTTACTGAAATAACCGGCTAGCAAGGCACTATGAGGACGGTTTGGTTCCAAGAAGGAGAAGAGTAAGTTCATCAACTGCAACAAGGAGACAAGCATAAGAAACAAAATCGTAGCAGTTTTCACAACTAAAAATGCATAATCAAGAACAAAAATGAAATACCTCTTCCTCCTCCACTAAAGTCTTCAGAATAACATCTATCTCACATGTAAATATCTCACAGGCTATGAATGGGAACCTAGATACATAAAAGAACACATCATTAAGAAAGGAATGACTAACATCAGATAAGTTGCAAGCCAACAAACTAGAAAGATTTATTTTTCCTGATTCTTCATTAAATGAAAATTACTTACTTGAAGACCCGTTTGCTGTCAGCATCCTCTGGAGGTTCTTCAACAACATATCGCAATAACTGCTCAACTTGAGCTCTATCTCGCAGACTGCAAATAAAATATTGAGCACATCATGAGCATCAAGCAAGACTAATCATCTATTAGATTCTACAAAGACTCCGACATTCACTAATAATCAATTGAAAAGAAAAACTTAAGGAAAAGGCACAATGTTATATAGTGGCAAAAATTACAAGTTGATGAGCCGACTGTTTAAAGCTTTACACTCTTGGATTATTTCTTCCTCATCCAGAAGCTCTTCCAAAGTAAAGTTTTCCTTGTCTAATATTGACTCCACCTACAAATGAGTATCGAGTCAATGAAATTAACCAGAATCCAGTAAACAAAAAAAATCAATAACCCGACAAAATTCTTAGAACAAGTCGTAGAAAATGGAGAACGAAAATGAAACAAAAAAACAAATGCAGGTAAGCATATCTACATAGCTCAACAGATTTTCTGAATTACATGCAAAAGCAGATAAAACAAAGTAAGAAAGTTCAGCTTCAAATAAACAGAATTCCAACCATTTCCAACTAAAGAAAGTACTTAAAATTCAAAGTTAATTCATCAAGTTGAACAAGGAAATTTCCCAAAAAGGCGGACAAATTTAAGTCGTCGAAACTAGTCTGCTGTGGCATCGATGAATCCAAAGTAAATTTCAAATTAACTAAGCAGAAAGAAAATCAAGAATTCGAACCTACAAAAACAAAAAGAAAAAAAAATAGAAACCTAATGAAAAATGACAAGTTCATTACATACGATAGAAAATTACTAAATCAATGTAGTAAGTAAAGATTAAAGAAATCAAGATTTTAAATTAAAAAGAAACAGAGAAATTAATTTAATTAATCAAGCAGTATAAAAATCACTCACCGGAGAAGAGGCAGATAAAGATGTTAGCTTCCAAAACATGGTGAAGAGATTAAGCAGAGAAATAGATCTGTAAACCTTAAATTTTTACCAGTGAATCTAGGAGTTGTCCAAAGAGGAGGAAAAATAGCGCGAGAAAATATATAAGAAAAAAAACCCTAATTTTTGCTGTTAAAAAAAGAAAGAGAATGAGAGATCGAAAAAACTATAAAAGAATTTTTTTTTTTTAAATGTCGGAGTAGCTGAGGGAACGAAGAAAAGGGAGGGGAAGAGTTTTTTTTTTGGCTGTGGAAAAATACAAAATGAAGCATGTCCCACGTATTTCACAAAATTATTCTTTTGGTCTAATGGGTTAATGGGCCATGTATGTAATGGATGGTCATGGTATGGTGGTGATGGTCATGGCCTCAAGGTGACTTGTGAAAAACTGATCCACCAGTTTCTAAAAATGGAGAACACTCTAAACTCACAGCATCATTCAAGTTTTTAAGGTCACGAACTCTGACTCCGATTTTTTCACAAATTTGTTTTTTTTTTTTATAAAATATTTTCTTTCAAATTACTTCCTCTTTTTGTAATTTCTTGCGGAAAGAATTAGTGCATTTAAACTAAAAAAAAAGTGAATAATGGAAAAATGGTCGCTTCTGGAGGTGGTGAGAATGCCGATAGTGGTGGACACGCAAGAATGCTACTGGTGGCAGTACAAGTTAGCAATGGGGCAACCAAAAGAGTTCACTTAAGGGAAGAAGATTTGTCAGATGCCTATGGAATGCCTATTGACTCTCCCTTCGAGGGTTGGGCTACTTTCAAGGCTATATTGATGAATGTTAATAAGAACAACATTCCTTACCTCTGTGGAGGTTGAGGACATTGATCTTCGAGAGGATGAAATGATTACCGAGACTATCGAGGTATAATAAGGATTAAAATGCATAAATTTTAAAATTTATAGTAGAAATTAAAAATAGGAGGTCCTAAAATGATTATCGTGAAATCGGCTTGAAAATTTGAATTCTAAATTGAAAGTTAGGTTAGTCTCAGTTTTAAGAACTAAATTGAATAAGTTTCAGAATATGTGTGACTTTACAATTGATTGTGAATTGAGTTGGAAAATTACGTTAGGCATTGTTGGCTAAAATTGGCGAAGAGTAGTTCGAGTTTTTTGTAAGTGTTTCTGAAACATAACACTTATTTGATTTCTATATTTCTTGATATTATGTGTCGTGTACTGTTTAGGGTAGACTTATTGTAGAGAATGGAAAGGAATTGGAGTAAATTCAACCGAATACCAAGATACGTGCCTAAATGAATAAACTTGCGATAATGGAATAGATTTTCATGGTGGATTGATATGAAGTTAAGTAGAAGCATACTGAAAAATATCAAATGAAACTTGCAAAATGGTTGAATTATAGCCGTACACGATGTGATGGAGATGATCGAGGGGCTATTAGGCCAAAATTGAGAAACCATCGTTGCCGGGCAATCTGGGATGGCAGGTCATTGTTGTCGGGCTTTCTAGGATGACATAAATGACTTATGAAACCATCGTTGCTGGGCAATCCGAGGTGGTATGCCATTGTTTCCTAGCAATTAGGGATGGCAGGTCATCATTGCCGAGCAATCCGGGATGACGATTTTAAATGAGCTAAAAAAATGGGCTTACGAGTTTGGAAATGTATCAGTATGTTAATATGGAACGATATCCTTAAGTTAGGCAAATGTGTAACCAGTGACAAACTCATGTTAAAGTTCAAGCTATATAGATTTTAGACATTCACTCAAGTTTATGCGATTTTCCTATCCTACCTCGTTTAAAATAAATAAATTGAATTCCCTACTCATCGTACAATTTGTCTTTCGTGTGTAGGTTAGGTACATAGCTTTATTCGAGTCCCACTTCAACATTCAACCGAGATCCTAGATTCCCTAAAGTTTGTTGTCTTTTGTTATACTTATTGTCATGTACCTAAGGAAGTCATTTTAGGATTTTGGATGGTCTATGTATGTCTGATATGTGATCATGTACTTAGATGAATGGTTAGCTTTGGTTCAAGTAATATATATACATCTTGCCATTTTGTTGTGGAACCTTGAATGATATTATGAGTATAACAATTTGAAGTTAATTGGGTAAGGTAGATAATAGGGTGAATGCTTAGGTAGATATCATGTAAAAATGGTATTGAATGGTTTTTGGTATGCTTTTGTTTGAGAAATGGTAGTCGATAATTTTGTTGTGTTTTGGTGCCAAATGTGGCATATTGGTTAGATGTTTAGGGATATATTCGATGGCATGTTTTAGCATGGTTTTGACATGTTATAGGTAGGTTCCTAGTGGCAAACTAAAATGCATTTTAGGTCATTATTAATGGTTGGATTGTATCATACATCAAATGACCTATTTTGCACCACACAGTTGTGTGTCACACAACTGAAAATTATTAACCATTTGTACCATACATTTTTCAATAGTCACACAGGCTGGCCACACACCCATGTAAGCACTGTAGATTTGGTTATTTAGTTTTTCACACGGTCCCAGTTTGTTACACGGCCTAGCCACACGCTCGTGTGATTTTGTTTTATATTTGCAAATTTAATCTACAAGGTCATAATGAGTTACACGGTCTGGGCACACGGCCCATAATTGCTCCTTTTTGTTGTAAAAGTTTCAAAATGGTCATTGTTGATGCCGGGTCAATTCTAGAGCTTTCGTAAGCTGAATTTAAATCTGATTTTGTTTGCAAAGCATGATTTTACGTGAATGTATGTAATTATTCAATGTTTAATAGAATTTTTGACTTATGAATCGCATGTAACTATTCTGTTAATTACTGTAACATCTTATCGCTCGGGTTCGATGACCAAACCAAGAAATGGGTGTTACACTAACCTCTTAGAAGGGAGGTTACAACTTGCTTAAGAAAACTTAATTCGTCTTTATAATGATGTCTCTGCTTCATCTATCCCATCAAAGAGCTCAGTGATCAAATGGGGTTAGGCTAAGAAAGAGTTCAAAAGGAAAGGTATTGAAATTAGTCAAAGAAAAGGTCCTTTAGTGCCGGCTAAAGAAGAAATTGACACCATTGTTGAAAACCTACCTGCTATTGAGTGCAATAAGGGTGCCTCCATGAATAAATATGTGGAGGTTGTTGACTGTGATGTAATGGATGGGTCTGATTATGTGTAATACTAAGGTCAATCAATACCACTTTCCCTTTTATTTTATTATAGCCCTTAAAGTATTTGATTGAAACTGTTAGGGGTGTGGAAACCCCCATTTTGATATATACATTAAGGAGTATTATTGGGAGCATGATACAAATATCTTAGCTTTATTTTAGAATAAAATTAGTGGGCAACAAGTTGATCGAGTGATTTAGAACTTTGGATTTCCATTCTCATATCGTTTTGAAGCTTATGGCATTGTGGGTGGAATATGAATTTTTTGGAAAGTTTTTGCCTTTATGGAAATTTTGTATAATCATTGGAAAACTACTAAGTCTTGGATTTGGAAATGTATACTTTAAGGGAGGATATATGCTAATTAGGTTTATATATTCAAATTTGGAATGGTGATAAGGTGGCAAGGGAAGGAAATTCCTTTTGTTTCACACAATACCTATTTTCGAACAAGCAAATAGGAGGGTTGTTGATCTTATACATCCAAGTTACTAGGTTTGGAGATCATCTCCTATATGAGAAAATTTAGGGCGTAATTGGCTAAATGAGTGAACTTCTTGTAGTTTCTCAATCGTTAATGGCTTGGATAGATTTGTATAGAAATGCTATTTTGATGGATCTTTCTTTGTGAAGACTGCTTATGAGCTTATTTGGGCACAAAATGCATAGTCTAATAATCCTTCCCTACATACTTTCAATTGGAAATCCTTATGGAGAACTAAAGGTCCTTTCAAGATAATTATATTCCTTCGAAAGAGAGGCATGTAAATTGATGACTGTTTTATTAATTATTAATCTAATTTAATGCTTAATTAACTATAAATTAAAACTAAGTGGAATCATCATCATTCTCCACTATCAACATAAAAAAAAATGGTGTAATAACCATTTTGGTACTTTGGATAATTACTACCTAGGTCATTAAGTATTCTCTTAATTAAAACTCAATAATGATTAGACTTTTATAATTTACTCCCTGAGCTTTAATTAACTATTTTCTCGGTTAAATTATTTAACTAATTTTTAATATATATTTTTACTAACTTTCTTAATCTTTATATTTTATCCTTGTAGAGTTGGTTTATGAAAATGAGGTTCAGAAATCACGTTTTTTGACACTACTGAAAATTGGATCGTTACACTGGTGCTCAAAAGCTATTCGGGTTTGACTTGAAAAATGTAACACCCCTTACCTGGTCTGGTCGTTGGACTCGAGCTATGAGATGCTACAACAGCTATCAGAATAGTATCATGCAAATCACATCGTTTAATTCAATTTGAAACATACCAAAGACGTACTCAACAACAATTGGGGAAGAGAGGAGGTAGGAATGAGAAATAGCGGAATCGGGGTTGAGAATTTGGAGCTACCCTCCCCAAGCAGAGGTTGTTCCTATAGACAAAAATGACATTAACTTAAAAGTTCAAAAAAACTTTATCACACCTGATTCTCCTAGGGACCCGAATTTAAAGAAAAGTTGGGGAGTTGATTGTATAGAAACATGAATTTTCTAGCTTTATTGAAATATTTAGAAACTTAAGTGGTGGTTAGGGAGTAATTAGATTTCAATTCTAGTTTAGTTAGATTGGAATTGGTTGGTTTCAAAATGGAAGACATAATGATTATGATTTAGTGGTTGATTTGGTCTGTGGAGACCGCGCCCATGGAGTATATATATATGGTGTGTGAGGAAATAGAATTCTTCTAAGTTCCGTTTACAAATTATTCTCCGCCTATAGTATCGTCTTCTTTGACCACTCCAGAAAATAAAGGGATAAAGTTGAAGGAAGCTCTGTACGTTGTAGTCATCATGTGATTTAAAGTTTGTGTAAACAACCCTAACCCGTATCCGTCACTGGAATAGGGTTACGGAGCATTACCGAAATATATAGATCAAATACAGACATTTCATATTATTTAACATTCATATAAAAAATTATTCATAAAGTCCCTTATATTAGCCTTCGAGGCCCAAAATATGCATTATAAAAAAGTCGGGACTAAATCAGGTACTTAAAGAATTTTTTGTAAAATTTTAAAAGTTTTCCTAGGTGAAAAGGACACATGCTCGTGTGGCATTTGAAATAAGGCACACGGTCGTGTCCAGCCCGTGCCCTTACCCATGTAACTCTTTGACTTGGGTCACACGGCCAAGTCACAAGCCCGTGTGCTAGGCCGTGTGAACATGAAAATATGTATTAAATAGATGCAGGGGTCACACGGCCAAGCCACATGCCTGTGTGCCAGGCCATGTGGTCAATTCTGAGCATTCTGTTTTGAAACTTTAAAGATGCAAGGGACACACAGCCAAAACACATGCCTATGTGCTAGGCCGTGTGTCACACATTGCTGAGACACATGCCCGTGCCTCTGCCCGTGTGGACAAAATAAGGTCATTTCCAAGCCTTATTTATCACCCAAACATGTCTTTCACCTACATTAACACTTAAACATATTCCCAATCCAATATAAAACATTTGAATCAAACCAAAACCAAGTCTTATGCATAGTGTAATACCCCCTACCCGTATTCGTCGCTGAAATGGGGTATGAGGCATTACCATATTTTACCGAATAATTTTTTTTTCAAAATCCCAAAGTTTTTTTTGAACTCAATATAACCCCTTTATAAATATCTAATCTTCCCTACAATTTTAAATCGAGACCAATCCAACACAACCAATCAATTTCAACATGTTTTCAAGATAGATTTAACGTATTCATAAGATAACCTCATCACATACCAAAACCAAAATTTGTTAGCCATACCAATGGCTAACCATGCATTCATTTCACATTAACATTTACTTTACTAGCTTATACATGCCATTGATTTCCAAAATAAAGTTTCTTTATATATCGAGATCTTGAGGTTAATAGTGTGATATGTCTCTGATCGAATCCGACCTTCGAGCTCTTAACACTACAAAACAGGGGAAAAAGAAATAGGTTAAGCACTTTGTGCTTAGTAAGTTCATGTAACAAGAATTATACTTACCTAATATTTTCAATACAATGCAATAAACATTCATACACCCATTCCATACATTATTCCCCTATCATGCACAAAATCAACATTCAAATTAGTCCAATAATTTCCATGTATCAATAATTTATACCATGATTGATGAGCTCATCAATTCCATGATTTCCATTCCCTTGTTATTTTTCCATATTTATCCCGTTGAACTACTTGGAATTTCGATGGATTTTCAAAGGTACACTTTAGTGTACAAATCCGGGTCCATCAATTCATATTCATGTGCACACATTTCCATTTCAGAGAGCACACTCCCGTGAACCTCATCCTTACAGCAGGATTACCAGTCCAGGCTAAATCCCCTGTAATATAAACTTATAGAGTATTGTCAAGATTTCCAGTCCAGGCTAAATCCCTTGCAATGACAATTACTCTAATGAGCTTGGATCTGAATTACAGTCCAGGCTAAATTAAGACCTTAATTCAGATTACCCGTCCGGGCTAAATCCATTTTCCACATATTCTTCGGGAGGGCTATATCAGGATAGGATCACCTGTCCGGGCTAAATCCTTTTTACCATCAATTCCTTTTTAGAGATCCATCGAATTTTCCTTCTATTCAACCGGGATTTATTCCCCTTTTTATTAAATATATCAATGTTCCATCAATTTTTATACAATGAACATTCAAATCATATTCACATCAATAACAAACATTTCAAGCATTTAAGAATATAATTCGAGTTACATGAACTTACCTCGATACTTGTTCGTAAACAAAAAACTACTAATCCCGAACTTTTTATTTTCCTAGATCTAGCTTCGTACTTGAATTTTCTGGATCTAAATAAATAAATTTAATCATTAAACTAATACATTTCATGTTCATATGTAACATTCTCTATAATTCCATTATTTTTTTATAGTTCATTCAAAGCTTTCTCCTTGAGTCATAGTCGCTAAATTATTTATATCTTGAGCTACGAAACTCCAAATTAAGATCCACTAATTTTACCCAAAACTAGACTCACATATATTCTTACCGTAAAATTTTCAGAATTTTTGGTTTAGCCAATAAGTAAAGTTTATTCTTTAAAGTTTCCCCTGTTTCACTGTTTGACAGTTCCGACCCCTCTTCACTAAAAATTAATTATCTCATTTTACAAAATTTGGATGATGTTATTGTTTGTTTCTTTTGAAAATAAACTCATTAAGGATTTTAAACATATAAATTTAAACCCCTAATTATTTTTATCCAATTTTTGATGATTTTCCAAAGTCAGAACAGGGGAACCCGAATTCATTCTGACCTTGTCTCGCAAAATCTATTATATCTCATGATTTACAATTCCATTGCTTACACTGTTTCTTTTATAAGAAACTAGACTCAATAAGATTTAATTTCATATTTTATTCATTCTCTAATTCTATCTCTACAATATTTTGTGATTTTTCAAAGTTAGATTACTGCTACTGTCCAAAACTGTTTTAATGCATGATGTTAATTACTATTTTTCCCTAAGCTTTCAATAAATGATAATTTCATCCCTGCTCAATTAACCTCTCAATTGAGCTGATTTTTCTCAATTAACACTTTATTATATCACTTTAAACTACTTTATAACCTTTGGAAATCAGAATTTTAGCACTAGACTTTGATTCCAAACTTTTTCATAATTAGGTCCTACAAATCAATTTCTATTGAAATTACCTAATAAAATCATTTCATAAACAAATTAAAGCTTCAATTTCATGCTAAATCATCATATACTTCCAGCACATATTCATAGAAACTTTCAATTTCATTCATAAAATCAAAAACTAATGAATTTAGTAATAGGACCTAGTTGTAAAAGTCTTAGAAACAAAAAAAATTACAAGAAAAAGGCAAGGATTAACTCACTTGGTGCAGAAATTATGAAAAACCAGCTTGAGTAAACCCTTATGATGTTTTTTTCTGATGAGAATGAAGAAAATATTAAGAGAATTCTAGATATTCCAATTTGGTCCTATTTTATATTAGTAAATTTTTGTTATTTTCCCATTTTGCCCTTATTTCACCTATTCTCCTGATTTTTCTCAGCTTATGCCGCCCAAAATATATCCTTTTGGGCTTATTTGCAATTTATGTCTCTCCTCATTTAACAATTGAGCTATTTAATCCTTCTAGTAACTTTTACACCTTTTTCAATTTAGTCCTTTTCACTTAATTGACTACTCAAACATTAAAATTTTCTAATGAAACTTTAATACCATATTACTAACACTTCATAAATATTTATAAAAATACTTTGACTCGGTTTTACGAGATCGAGGTCTCGATACCTTGTTTTTACCCGATTTCTTCAATAATTTTTTTCTAACTAACCACTAAATCGGTAAAATTTTTCTATCGATATTTTTATACGATTTTCCTATCATATGAATATTCATGCAAAAAATATTAAAATAAATTTCTCTTTAAATCAGATTTGTGGTTACGAAACCACTATTCCGATAACCTTAAATTTTGGCCATTACACATAGCATATCATCTTATATAATCAAGTATCCATGCTTAACAATTTGATTACTTACATATATATTCATATTTGTACTAATTCAAGCCATGGTACAATTTGCCTATTAGTTAACCATCAATCAATTATACCAAAACACATATCAACCATGATAAGACCATATACTTATATATATCAAAATGCATCAAACATAAACCATACCAATGGCAAATCACAACCAAACACATACATGCCATCATTTGGCCAAATTTAGCCTATACATGTCATTATACCCAAAATTTTGCTATTTATATCGAAACGAGCTGAAGGATAGTGTGATGTAGCTCCGACTAGCTTCCAACCTCTACGAGCTTCCGAATAATATAAAACAGAAGAAAGAAACATAGTATGCTTTAAAGCTTAGTAAGTTCGTATATTGAGAAATTAACTTACCATTCATTTACATTTAAGGTAAGCATACAAATATATCCAAAGCAATTTGGCCAATAGCCTATACACATATACTCATTAAACATGTTAGTAATGTATTTCACATGAATTTCAAGTAAACATATATGAGCTCATAAATATTCGGTTTTCCATATACATATACTTTTCACATCAAGTGTCCATGAAACATGTACACATCCTATCCTTGTATTTCAAGCATATATTCGTAAAAAATCTTTTCAATTTCATAACATCTCATGTTAGAACTTTACCCATTGAATCATTTAAATATCGATGGATACTTGGGTAGTACACACGAAGTGTACAAATCTGTAATATATCAATTCATATTCAGGAATGCTCATACAAGCACATAACAGGAAGCTCTCTCTCGAGCCATATAACAAGAAGCTCATGTGAGCCATGTAACGGGAAGCTCATTTGAGCTGTATAACGGGAAGCTCATAAGAGCCATAATTGAGAAGTTCAAACGAGCCAACATTGCGAAGCTCTGGAGAGCTATTAATCGGTAAACTTACAAAGAGCCTTTAATTGGGAAGCTCCGAAGAACCATATATCGAGACACTCATAAGAGCCGTGGTGTGTCTACAACACATGCAGAATCACAACCAATCGGTATGCTTCGAAGAGCTATTAACGGGAAGCTCGCAAGAACCATATAACGGGAAGTTCAAGAAGGCCATATATCAGGATGCCCATGAGAGCTAATAACGGGATGCTCTTTTGAGCCGTGGTGTGTCCGCAACATATGTTGGACCACAACCAATTCGGGAACCCTGTATCCATCGAATCTCATTTATTCAAACATGACTTAATACTTGTCGGGCATTATCGGACATGTGATCATCACTTGTTCATGGCAATTATACAATTCACATACATATCATTCAATTTAAACATATAAACATACAATTTAGTTACACAAACTTACCTCAACAAGTGTTCGTGTATTTGAAATCTACTAATCTGACACTTTCTCTTTTCCTCGTTCTAACTCCGTATTTGGTCTATCCGGATCTATATGAATAAATTTAACATCAATTCATGTTCATTTCAATTCAATTCACATCTTTGGAAAAAATACCATTTTGCCCTTATACTTTTGATTAACTATAATTTCATCTCTAGGCTCAGAAAATGAAATTCATGCAATTTAATCCTTATTTGAAGCCTAGCCAATTTTTACATGTAACATTTACAGCCCATGTATTTCATAAAATTTAAAATTTTTCCATGAATTTTACATATTTATAATTTAGTCCTTAAATCACAATTTTTCAAAATTCACTTTACAAAAGTTGTTTATCTATCAACAAATTTTTATTTTCTACCATAAATTTCATAATTCATGCATATTCATCCATGGAAAAATTTAAAACTTTGATAACTTTACAAATTAATCCTCGAGATAGCTCGATTAAGCTATTACGATCTCGAAAATATAAATATTACTAAAAAGCGGGACAAGATTACTTACCCAATTAAGCCAAGTAAGCTTGCTTAAATTCTTTTCTCTTAACTAGGGTTTCCATGTAAAATAATTTGGGAAAGATGATAATATGATGATATTTTTATTATTTTATCATTTATAATCTTTTATTATTTTACTTTCCAATTTCATCATTTTCTTTATTTAATTTTCCATGGATGAATCATCAAACTTGTCTACTAACTCCTCTTAATGGTCTATTTTCCATATAAGGACCTCCAATTTTGAATTCCATAGCTATTTGATACTTATAGCTACTAGAACTCAACTTTTTCATTTCATGCAATTTGGTCCTTTTATCAATTAAACATGTAATCAGTAAAATTTTCTTAACAAAATTTTTATACGATATTCCTATCATACGATAGACTATAAAATAATTTTAAAATAAATTTTCTTACGGACTCGGATTTATGGTCTCGAAACCACTATTCTGATTTTACTGAAAATGGGCTGTTATAATTTGGAAGTAGAGAACTTGGGGAATTGATCAGTTTTCTTATCCCTCCAAACTCGTGGATTAAAGGAAGGAGTAGAGTAATTACTCTCAAAGCTTCTGTATAATTAAGGATTTTGGGTTTTAAGGTTTGAATGCCTTTGAGTTAGTCGATAAGTGGTTGTTATACTTAGTTGCTAGGACAAGGGAGGCTTTAGCGTTTGGACAAGCTAAGCTGTCAAGAATAAGGAAGCAATGTGAGTTTCAGTGCTCTACTTTTGAGTGATCGCTGACAATGCATTGTTTGAATGGTCTGTGTTTAAGTTGTTTTGAGTTTGTCTGAAATTGTTGTTATGTATAGATTTGGTACATAAGCATACCAAGCATGAATTTGTGTTGAGTTTTGTGATGATGTATAATTTTCGTTGATTGTAATTCTAGGTATGTATAAGATGGTGTAGGTAATTGAGTACCCGTAAATGTATTTTTATGCATGAATTGATTATGGTACTACTACATATAAATTTGGTGCTCCACGTTATTATGTTATGTGATTATATGTTTGTGTTTATAAATTGTGGAGTACGAAGGGGAAATTATTGACAGGTTAGATGAAGTTAAGATTAGGAAAGGGTGATTCTGTATACCACGATCCAAACTTTTCTAGATGTAAACCGTGAAATACAAATCCCTGGGACTTGTGGAGGGGACACTACGGTGTTCGAGCATCAAGGTTAAAAGTGGCAAAATAGAGGAAACGACAGATAGATAGGGAAATGGAATTTTCATTAGATTCTGCAATCCGGTATTGCTGGGTTCAAACTGAGATATGTGAAGTTCCAGACCTTGCGGAAGGGACGCTTCGGTGTTGGAACATCAAGGTTAAAAGTGGCAAAATAGAGGAAAGGATGGATAGATAGGGAAATGTAATTTTCATTAGATTTCACAATTCGATATTGCTGGGTGTAAACCGGGATGTGTGAAGCTTCGGGCCTTGCGGGGGGATACTTTGGTGTTCGAGCATCAAGGTTAAGTAATGATATCGACTGTCTTACTAGAGTGGCACTATGATGATGCTTATTAGGTTTCATACAGCAACACTGCGACAACAATCAGTAGGCTCTATGGGGCAACCTCGTGACGACTGTAAGGTCCTTCAGGACGATACCTCAAAGGAGGTTTAACGTGTAAGATCGTATCTCGGCTATGACATCTAAAGTGTTTGGTATGACATCTAAAGTGTTTGCTATGACAATGTATAAGATCATAGCTTGACTTTGGCAACCAATAGAGTCCACCAGGACATTAAACATGGGTTCAGACTGGGTAAGACTATAGCTCGAATATGGTGTCAAGTGAAGTCCGCCAAAATGGGTGGGATAGGAAGATGACATTACAAGGTAAGAAAGAGACTGAAGTATGATCTATTTGGAGAGTAACATGAAAGGACAAGTACAACTTGTCCGAGAACGCGGGTAAATGGGTTAGTCCAACAATTCGCCAAATTAAGAAGATAAGAAAGACGAGTAAGAACATATGAGTCTACAGGTTTTGGCAAGTAAACCCAAGTCGGGGGTGAAAATAGAAGGATAAAGTGGAACCTAAGCCTAAGGGGTCTACAGGTAAAAGATAGCCTGAGCGGGTAAGTCTGTTGGGGTTCACTTAGAAACAATGATTGTAACAACTCATTTTTAATGAAATCGAAATAGTGGTTTTAGGATCACAAATTCGAGTTTGTAAGAAAAATTATTTTAAAATTATTTTATGGTCTATTGTATGATAGGAATATCGTATAAAAATTTTGTTAAGAAAATTTTATCGATTTCATGTTTAATTGAGAAAAGGACCAAATTGCATAAAATGCAAAATTTGAATTCTATTAGCTAAAAGGATCAAATAGCTATGGAATTCAAAATTAGAGGTCCTTATATGAAAATAAACCATTAAGATGAGTTAGTAGATAAGTATGCTTAGTCATCCATGAAAAATTAAATAAAGAAAAAGATGAAATTGGAAAGTGCATAAAATAAAAGATGATAAATAAATAAATACCTAATATCATCATTTATCATCATTGTTCCCAATAAAAAAAGATAGAAACCCTAGTTATGGTGTTCAGTTTTTGAGCAAGCTTAATTGGCCTGATTAGGTAAGTATTTTGGTCCCGTTTTTAGTAATTTTTATATTTTCGAGATTGTAATAACTTAATCTAGCTATCTCAGGGGTTAATTTGCAAAATTAAAATTTTTCCATGGATGTGTATGCTAAAATTTTGAAGATTATGGTAGAAAATGAAAGGTTGTTGACAGATAAATAATTTTTGTAAAGGAAATTTTGATGAAATTATGATTTAGGGACTAAATTGAAAAGATGTAAAATTCAAGGAAAAGATATAAATTTTATGAATTACATGGGCTGTAAATGTTACATGTAAGAATCGGCTAGGCTTGGAATAAGGATTAAATTGCATGAATTTCATTTTCCGAGCCTAGAGACGAAATCATCATTAACTAAAAGTATAGGGGCAAAATGATAATTTTGCCTAAGATGTGAATTGAATTTAATTGAAAATGAATTGTATTAAATTGAGTTAAATTTACTCATATAGATTCGAATAGACCAAATACGGAGTTAGAACAAGGAAAAAAGGAGGTATTGGATTAGTATATTACAAAAACACGAACACTTGTTGAGGTAAGTTCGTGTAACTAAATTGAGAATTCATATGTGTTAATTGAATTGTATGTATGTGATTGTATTGTTGCTATGTATATGAAATTAATCGCATATCCGACAATGCCCGACAAACATTAAGTCTCGATTGAATAAATGAAATTCGATGGATACAGGGTTCTCGAATTGGTTGTGGTCCTGCATATGTTGTGGACACACCATAGCTCGAAAGAGCATCCTGTTATTAGCTCTTATGAGCATCTTGATATTTGGCCCTCTCGAGCTTCTCGTTATATAGTTCTTGCGAGCTTCCCGTTAATATCTCTTCAGAGCATCCCGATCGGTTGTGATCCTACATGTGTTTTAGGCACACTGCAGCTTTTATGAGCGTCCCGTTATATGGCTCTTCGTGAGCTTCCCGATTAAAGGCTCTTTGTGAGCTTCCTAATTAATGGCTCTCTAGAACTTCCCGATATGGCTCGCTTGAACTTCCCGATATATGGCTATCCGGAGCTTCCCATTAATGGCTCTTCGGAGCTACCCGTTATTGGCTCGCATGAGCTTATTGATTATGGCTCTTATGGGCTTCCCGTTATATAGCTCGGATAAGCTTCCTGTTACATTGCTCACATGAGCTTCCTGTTATATGGCTCGAGAGAGGGTTTCCCAATTATGTGCTTAAATGAACACCCCCGTATATGAATTGACGGATTTCAGATTCGTACACTTCATGTGTACTACCCTTGTATCCATTGATATTTTAAATGATTCAACGAGTAAAGTTCTGATGTAAGATGGTATGAATTTAAGATGAATTATTATGATAAATAATTGAAACACAAAGTTATGATATGTACATGTTTATGGACACTTGAAGTGATAAATACATGTATGTGGAAATTGAATATTGATGAGCTCATACATATTTCTTGGTGTTTACATGACTAACATGATTTTTGAGGATATGTGTTAGGCTTTTGGCCATGTTGTTTGGAATATGTTTTATTTGCTTACCTTTAATACGATTAAATGGTAAGTTAAATTACATGTTATATGAAATTACTAAGCATTAAATGCTTACTTTGTTTATTTCTTTTGTTTTATAGTATTCGAAAGCTTGTAAAGGTTGGAAGCTGGTCAAAGCTACATCACACTATCCATCGGTTCACTTCGGTATAAATAATAAACTAATTTTGGTTATAATGGCATGTATAAGTTATTTAGCCAATGTTGGCATGTAAATGTTTGATTGATAATAGCCATTTGAATGACTTATGTTTGGTATGTTTTGATGTATATATATAAGTGGATTTATCATGTTAGAAATATTGAGCTTGATTATACGTATATGCATTTGGTTATTTAGGTTAATATGAACATTAGGTAGACATGATAATAAATTGTTATTTGAGGTGCCTAAGAGCACATTGGTTGTGTGAGGTAATATGTCATGTTTAAGGCATGATTTTGGTTTGATTAAAGTGTTTTGATATGGCTTGAAAATGTGTTAAAGTATTGATGTAGGTTGAAGAAAATTTGGGTGAGAAATGTGGCCTTGGAAAGGGCCTATTTTCGTCCAAACGGGTAGAGACACCGGCATGTGTCTCAACAGTGTGTGACACACGACCTAGCATATGGGGGTGTGTTTCGGCCGTGTGTCCCCTGTATCTTTAAAATTAAAAATAGAATGCTCAGGATTTTTCACACGGCCTGGGACACAGGTGTGTGGCTTGGCTGTGTGACCCCTACACCTATTTAATGAAATTTATTATGTTCACATGGCCTAGCACACTGACGTGTGACCTAAGTCAGAGAGTTACACGGGTACTAACACGGGCTGGGACACGGCCGTGTGCCCTATTTCGAATGCCTACACAACCTAAGGCATAGGCGTGTCTCTTGACCGTGTGAGCTACACGGCCTGACCATACAGGTGTGTGCCTCTTGTACCTAGGTAAAATTTTGAAATTTTGCGAAAAAATTTCTAAATACCCAGTTTAGTCTCGACTTGATTCTAATGCATGTTTTGAGTCTCGAGAGCTTATATAAGGGACTTTATGAATAATTTCTGACATGAATATTAAATAATCTGAAATGCCCGTATTTAATCTGTATATTTTGGTAATGTTCTATAACCCTATTTCGGTGATGGATACGGGTTAGGGGTGTTACAATGATAGCGTAACAGTCTGTCTGGTATAGTTTATCAGAAACCAATAGAGAGGAAGGATGTTTGACCAGGATTAAATAATACCAGATAGACCGTGTGGAGCTAATAAGAGAAGAGTCTGCCAAGGACTAACCTGGGACGGATAGTTTGTCAATAATACCGGAGGGTAAGGATTTGAAATCTAAGGAAGTAAATGGAAGACAACCAATGGTAGACAATGGAATTTACATCAAAGGTTGTGAGTAAAAATGGAAGATAAGCTTTTTAGATAGTAAGGGAAATTGGGATAAGGCAAAATCAAACCTATACCACTAGAGGACCATTACCGTAAAAGAACATGCTTATGTCTCAGATAGAGAATAAGTCCGCTAGTGGTGAGCTGGGGGAAAAGGGGGAGGCATCGACCTCGTCGGTGAAATCTGTGGAAGGCCAATGATGATCAGAGAGTTGAAATCTCTACTTAAAATGTTGTTCCTTAAAGTTTCTGGATTTTTACAATAGTGTTGTCTTGCATATTCTCACTAAGCTCATTTGAACTTACAAATTTACTGCTTATTCGTAGGATAAAATTTTGACTTAAGAATCGAGTAGAGGGACCAAGCTAGATATCGCTAGTTTGTGAGAGGGGTGTGATTGTCATTCATGTGTATAGATGGACACTCCTTAGAGGTTACGTCTCAAGAATTAAATTGGATGTATTAGTGTCATAGGCTTAATCAAAATAGCGAATAACGTTAGAGATTACCAATATAGTAAATTTGTAATAATTCTAAAGTTTGTTTGAAGTGGGTTATGGCTGAAGTTAAATTTTGAAAAAAAAAGAGTGGAAATTAAAACATTTAAATAGGATAGTCAATGAGTTTAGTTAAGTTACATGTGGGTCGTGACATTTAGTATCTGGACTGGTGGATCGGGTTGGGTATAGGGTGTTACAAAATCAATTAAAAAAATGACATTAGCTAGGTATTTCTTTTTTTTTCTCATTATTACCCTCGAGATAGGAAGATGAATGTCGCCACTGACTGGTGCAGTATAGATTGTGGCAACGAAAGGCGGAAAAGGGGAAGATCAAAGATAAACGTCGGTGAATGGTGATGAGAAACATTGCTGGCTGGCGGCAGACACTGGGTTATGAGGGATTGGAGGCAACAAAAGAGACGGTTAAAATGGGAGGAACAGAATGTCTTACGGGATTTGAATTGGTAAGACATTTTCCTTAAAAAAAGCCTTCATTTTCCCTTTTTTGGAGAATGATTTCCTTTAGTAACTCATTTTCCACCAAACAAACATGGGAAAATAATTAAAATGTTTTCTGTAAAACGTTTTACATGTAAACAAATGGACCTTTAGTGTTAGCAAGAGATCCAAGCTTTTTTGTGGTGCGACATTAGCAGAATATAGATTAGGCAACAATATCATTATCCGATGTACACTCAAAGGATATCCTATATTAAATAAGTGGTACAATGTCTTTTTCGAGAAAACAAAAATACACTACAAGCTGGAATTGGTCATGTTAGGTATTCGACAACTACAATACAATTGCGTCATCTATTTTCAACAAATGGTTGGCTCACCCTCTACACAATTTGGTTATTCAAATAGCAAATAAAGCTGCTATACTTAGTCTAACTGACATACTTATCATCTTTTTGTTATTTTTGTCATAACATTAAAATATTTACCAAATTTATAAGAGAAAATACAACACATTATTACATTTCTTAGTTAACAATTTACACTACTTAAATACCAAACACTCTAACATGGTAATTATATAATTACTACATATCATTTATGTATTATAATGATACTTTTTTGCCATTTTAAATTTTCCAAATTTATGTTCTTCATCTTTTTTAACAAATAAATATTTTTTGTTTTTTATAATTTATTACCATTAATAAATAGACATTGTTATTAAAAAAACTAAATATTACTATGGCGTACAATGTATGGTATGTGTGAACACTTGCCTTTTATATACTTATGTATATGTTATTTTTATTTGGCATTACCATTTATAAATTAATATATCAAATATTTATGATTATTTTTAAATATGTTATTAGTCCTTGTATTTCTAAAAAATTAAGATTTGGACCCTATACTTTAAAAGTTAAAAGTTCAATCTCTTATTTTTTTCAATTTAAAATCTTAGTCCCATCATTATCATTGTTGATAGTTTCGCTAAAATTTATCAACTTAACATGATTATTTTTCATCAAATATATACCATGTCACATGAGGACAACTTAATCAACATGCCAAATGAGTAAATTTTGATGGAAAATACTTATGATTTAATCACTAGAATAGGTTTTTAAATAAAAAAGTTGGAGGATAAAAGATTAAATCTCAAATTTGGTTTGTATGAGGACTAATGTCATATTTTTTATATTACATGATTCATTTAAATACATGATCTTGAAATTATTTTATTTTATCATTTTATGACTAAACAAATTATTCAATATTATGTGATTCCTATATAATATATGTGTGAATAATTGCATTCTATTTTATCATTTACAATTTGAGGTAGACGTCAAGATCTTCCTTGACTAGACTTAAATATGCATTATATATCTGTCATTTTCATATATACATTTATATATAATACTTATGATTCAGTATAAATACATAATAAAAATTATTTTATCATTTTATAACAAACTAAATTATTCAATATTATAAGATTTGTATACATACATAATGTAAAAAAATTGTATACACATGACATCACTTTTGACTAAACAAATTATATACGCATGATACTTTAATCATTGTAAACAAAAATAAAAACCAAACCTAACACATCTAATAGAATTCTCAGTATTGCATTATAGCTTCATTATCTCAAGATATCTTCTATATACTAAAATATTGGCTATTATTGTCATTTAATTTGAGAAGATTTTCACGCACTTCACCTTTATATAAAGCATCCATTTGGTGTTTGGGTAAGCAATACATAAGAAAAAGAAAAAAAAACCATTCCAATATTCCCCCTTTGATTTGCAAGCCATGAATAGAAAGAAGGTCAAGCTTGCTTATATCACCAATGATTCAGCAAGGAAAGCCACATACAAAAAAAAAAAAAAGAAGGGTTTGATGAAAAATGTGAGTGAGCTAAATACCCTTTATGGTATTGATGTTTGCTCTATCATGTACAATCCTTATGAGTCCCAGCCAAAGGTTTGGCCATTCTCCATGGGAGTCCAATGAGTGCTCTCCAAGTTCAAAAGGATCCCCGAGATGGAACAAAGTAAGAAGATGGTGAACCACGAGATTTTCCTCTCCTAAAGGATTGCCAAAGCAACTGAGCAACTTAAGAAGCACTGCAAAGAGAACCGGGAAGAGGAGATGACCCAAGTCATGTTCAATAACATTTCTGGTGAAAAGGTCATCTGTGGTTTGAACTTGGGGGACTTGTATGATCTCAACTGGTTGCTTGATGAAAACATGAGGGATATCGACAAGAGGATCGCTGCACTTGCTAATACACCCCTTAATCCCTGAGGGGCATCGTCATCGTTGTCCTCATTTGTGGCTGTACTACCACCAATGACAATGGTAATGCTCGAAGCGATACCGAGGATCAATATAGAGGACATCGTACAAACAAAGGTGAATAACATGGATCAAATGCAGAGGCAACAATGGATCATAGAGATGATTTACAACAACAATAACAACAACAACAACAACAACAACAACAACAACAACAACAACAACAACAACAACAACAACAACAACAACAACAATCCTTAAACTCATGTGGCATTTGGTGGCAATGAGATGATGTTCCAGTTTGGTGACAACATCAATCTCAATAATAGCCTTTGGTCCAATGCTTTTTTCCTTAGAAAAAATAAGATTTCATTTGTGTCATCTATTTGCTTCTATTATGGCCTTTGATCCAAAGGTATTTTATCATTTTATGTTATGATGGTGTTGTGCTTTTTGAAACTTGCTCACAAATCGCATATGACACATACAGGGTTCATATACAATAATTCATAGGGTTTGCATAACATTATCCTAGAGTTTGCACATAGGGGGTTCGCATACTTAAGGTTCGCACGTAAGGGTTCACACACTTAGGGTTCACACATTCATTCCTCATATGGGTTTGCCTAGTATTGCTAGGGGTTCACATACTTAGGGTTCGCTCAAAAGGCCTCATAATAAGAATTCGCACATGGTATAACTTTCACAAGGTTCCCATAATTATTAGGCTCACATATACTATACATAGGGTTCGTATAAATAAACATGTATGGTCTGCACCTATGCTCTAGGGGATCGCACATAAGATTCTTATTAGGTTTGTCTAACGGCTCGCATATTATATTAACATACAGAATTGCATATATACTTAGGGTTCGCCTATCATATCCTATGGTTCGTATGAAACATATTACTTACTTCCAATTCAACAATTAGTTATACATAATGACTTAAGTTTAGATCTCACACCTGATTTGAAATCACAAAAACCTTAGTTTTGGAGAGGAGATTAAAGATCCACTTAAGGGAAATGGATGATTTTTGAAAACTTTGTCTCCTTTTGAATTGAAAGTTGATTTGAAGAGAAAAGAGCTTGAGGGTGTTTTTCTTAAAAATTCGTTAGATAAGATTCTAGGGTTTGAACAAAATCAACTATTTATAGAACATATTTTACCCTAATTAAAATAGGTTTTCCTAATTCATGTAAAATTAGGACAATTTTTAAATAAGGACTAAATTGAAAAAAAATAGTTTTTGGCTGGGCTATTTTGTAAAATTTGGCACTTTTATGGGGTAAAAATAAAGAAATAAATTAGTTTAGTAGAGGCACACAAAAAGGTTTGAACTTGAGACTTATGGGTATGCTAAGGCCTTACCACTAAACCAGCAAACTCATTATTGTAAACTTTTAACACAAATGATTTTGAAGGCATTTTAACTCTCTTACCCTTTGCTTTTTTTTAAAAAAAAATAAAGTTCTAAAATTTATCTCTATTTCTGGTAATCCCTATTTTGGGATGTGGCAGTAGTTTAAGTAAATTATAGTACGATAAAATAATAAGTAAAAAAATTGGTTTTGTAACGCCTCGAATTTGGGCATAGATGGAAATAGGTCTTGAGCGTTGGAACTCATAAAAATTTATGTGTGCAAGAAAATGACATAAAGGAGTGTTTGCTTCAGTGGTTAAGTGATTTAGGAGTGTTTAGGAATGTCTGAGAAGTTCTGGGATCAAACTTAGGCTCTAGCAAAATTTTAGTTTTTCCTCTTAAGTAAACCTTGACTCTGGACTATAGGCCTTATATATAAATGTGCTAGATTCACATCACAAATGAGCTTGTGGCCTAGTGGTGGTGGTGTGACTTGGCTATTGTAAGAGCTTGGGTTCGAATCTAATGGAATACAAAGAGATATTTATTTTATTTCTTTATGGTAAGAGAGGTGGAGTTTGATTGAAACTCTGGATGAGGTTTGAATTAGTCAAGGAAGAGAGAATCAAGGGATGTGGTTGGTAGTTGGGTGTGATTAGGAGGAGGAAGTCAAGGCATACTAAAACTCCTCCTACTTATAAAATGGTAGAAAGCCAATAGAAGATCTACCATAACTGGTGGAGAGATTTCTAATTCAATTCGATCGAGACAGCTGTACCTGATTGGGGAAGCTTGTATATGCAAATTTCAGCTAGGTGTCTCTTTTGTGTGATTTTCGGTAGTTTGAGAGCATTTTTGGGATATTATTGTTGTGCTAGTTTCAAGTTTTGGGTGTTGTGTCAATTAGTCTTGGTTTTCTTGAGTGCCGAATTTTCTTGCTTTCTCCTCTTTTGCGATTTCGTGCTTTACCTTTGTGATCAAATTCCTTTTGGGCATTTTCTTTGCTTTATTTCTTGAAGCCGAACCTTGTCTCTCTACTCTCGATCTTAATCCTTCATTTGGTCGAACCCTTGTCCCTCTTCTCTCGCAATCAAAGTCAACTACACCATTTTTCTTTCCCTATTTATTCACCTTTCTTCTCCTCCCAATATCTCTCTTTGTCTTGGCCGAACTTAACATCCCTCTTAAATACTAAGCCGTCTACTCCTTGGTATTTTGGTTTCGGTTTTACATGACTTTGGAGAAATCGGTTGGCATTTGTATATTCCTTCTCTAGTTCGCTATTATTCCAGATATGACTGATTCTGATTGATTCTGAGGATGGCATTTGTACTATTAACGATATGACTGATTCTGAGCATGGCATACTACATACACGACATGCTGCATGGGGTTGGGATCTTGTATTGGAGGAAGTGATTGATATGTGAAGGTCGCATAGGTCGCATGAGACAACTGTGGACCCACCGATGGCTATAAGCCGATTATGTGATTGGCAGCTCTGCTGCAATATTGGTTAGTGCCGCAACCGGTGCTACATAAGGAGTGTAAGGAGGGTGGGTCAATTTAATCCCCACATGAGTGTAGGGTTGGACAGGAGATGGAGTGTAGGGTTGGACAGTAAATAGAGTGCAGGGTTGGTATGGTATTTATGCATTGTATATTCTGATTCTGATAATGAGATGGGCTTAGGCTTAGATATATGTGACATGTGCCTTTTGATATGGGCTTGGGCCCAGCCGAGGCTGATGTGGGCTTAGGCCATTTGCCACCGTTACCGTAATAGGCTAAGGCTCACCCTGATACTATTATTGTTAAGGGCTCAGGCTTGGTCTAATTCAATTCTTTAATGAGGGGATTACACACTGAGTTTTCATAAGCTCACCCCGTTTTTAACCTTTCAGGTAATCCCAGCTTTAGACGGTTCGGAGCTATGAGGGACTCGGAGAGGGACACACAACTGCACTTGTTTTATTCTATTTTTCTCATTTACTTAAGCAATTTGATTTTGATTCGGGTTGTAATAAGACCTTTATAATTTCTAGATTTTAAATTTGGGATTTGATGTGATTGTGATTTATATCTACTAGAGGTAGAACACTGTTTTCCAAAACCCATAACTATTTTCTGACATTACGTTTCTGCACCTCAATTTTTAAATATCACGTTTTCATAAATCATTTTCTTTAAATTAAGCTTCCGTAACAATAAGGTTTTGAAGGTAATAACTTTTTAATAAACCTCGATTGAAAATAAACAAACGCAAACTGAGGTTTTATACAAATTTTTAAATGCAAGAAGAGTTTTTAATGAAAACATGGTTTTCAAAAAACACTTCAATGTGGCACGCCAGATTCGGCCCTAACTTCTAGGCCGAATTTGAGGTGTTGCAGGTTTTATAAGAGAGTAAATAAAATTGCATAAAAGAATGAAACTAGATAACTAATATGTAGACTTAATCAAATCTAAGCATAGGAGACTAACTCGCTTCGATGGTCTTAACTAATTTCTATTTCGGGTTTTACTCAATCAACTAGTCGCTAACCTCGCAGGATCTCTTGATCTTCCACTAAACTAATGAGTTGGTAAGAAATACGTATCTCTTGACCTCACAGTCCAAACCGACTTGGGGTAAGGGGTTCATGGATAGGCAATACCAATTTTGGGTTAATTCCCATATAGATGACTTCCTAGTGTTGTTAGGCCTAGGGTTTAAGTTATTCCAATCCCAAACAGTTGATTCTCTAAGAAACCCTACATAGAAATTAATTAATCACACATCCACTCACTAATCCCCTATAAGAGGATTAGTTCCTTATAGATTCCATAAACAATATAAACTTGATGAATAAAATAAACATGAAAAATAATTCAAGAGTATAGTTTAGAGAAATCTTGATTTGTATTTGAATAATTGAAGTGCAGAAATTCTCAAATAGTTTATGTGAATCCACAAGTCAGATTCTCCGAATTACACGAACGAAAATAAACTGAAAATTAATCCTAGGTGTAAAAGAAACTAAAAACTGAAAACAAAAATGAAAGGAAAATTCTAAATTACAGAAAAGAAGTCCTCTCAAGTGTTTAATAAGCCTATTTATAATATTAGGGTTGGTCGTCCTTAGCCCTAGTTTGGCTGAATTTTCTACGTTAATATCCATTTGTACAGAGCAAAACACCCTCAACTCATAAATGTTTCATGTACAGGGTCGGTGTCGCGACATCTGCTGCATATGTTGCGACACTGAAGGCAGTTTGCTTGGCTTAGGCGTAGCTTCAGGGGTGTGTCGTGACATCATCTAGCTATGTGATGACACTCAAGGCAATATGGCTATTTTGATATTCTGCTCACTATGTTGTGACATAAACCCTCTACGTTGCAACACGGTGATCAGTCTATTTTTTTATACCTTAAATGATGTCTTGTACACTCACCAAACATATCAGCTTTCCTTTAGGCCTACTTAGGCCCCTAAGGTCATATAAACGACTCAAATCACACTTTTTATTAAATGAAAACTAAGATTGAAAAACTAACTAAAACATAATAAATTTGCTCATGTTCAAGCTTCTTAAGTATGAAACCTAGTTTAATCTGTTACAACGAATTGTGGCAGATTAGTTATCCCGGTTGTGATAAAATTTTACACTTCACTAAAGATAGAGAATAAAAGAAACGTTATGGTGGGTTTAGGAAAAACATTATCATTAGGGAGAAAATGTCCTTGTCACGCCTCGAGAAATTTGCATATTTTACAATGCTCCATATTACGAGTATGATTTTCTTTAAAATATTGATTTAATAGATTTTAAAAACATCAACATGGATAACATTGTAAACTATCTTACTAAGGGAAGGGGCGAGTGGAAATATCAACCTAATATTGGTTCCCCAATAGCGTTTAACCAAGTAATTAAGTTCCTCATTGCGAAGATGTGGATACAATTCATATGTACCAAAATATCTTATTTGATGAATGTTTCTAATGTGAATACTTTTGGAGCTATTGTTCTATATGCTATCTTGCAGGGAAAATAGGTCTGCATAGGGGAGTGGATATACCAAAGCATGAAAATATGCATCAGCAGCTAGAAGGTCAGAATTATCTTCCCACTCCTTGTGACGAACTTGTGCAAAAAGGAAAGAGTTCCAATGATGACCACTAAATCATTTATGAAGCTAACAAAGAGTCTGTTCAGAGACTTCATGTTTACACAGTTTATAGAGCTTCATCGAAAACAAATTAAAGAATAGAACCAACGTCGAAAACAAAAGATAGATGTCTGTCAATCCTTAAAATGGAATAGCAAAGCAAAGGCTCTAGGTACAAACGTAAATGAAATACTTGACTCAGAATGGATTATTCGTTGGATGCATGCGAGGTCGATCGGTCAGGACTATGCAAGGAAGCATGGTATGCGAGTACCACACGTTCTATCAAACAAGTATGCCCCTTATGCAATTCGGCACCCAATCAGAAGAAGGAAATAAGGAAGAAGATAAAGATGATGATGAGGAATATTAAGGAGAGGAATGAGAGGAAGAGATGGAGCAAGAATCCCCATGCGCTTATAACTATGAGGAAACCTTCCAACCGAAAAGGGCCTTAAACAAAAGCATGATAATTCGTACCCCAACCTATTCATCAGGTGGAAGATCGTCTAAAGCGGTTGCCACAAGCAATGAGAAAGCTCCGATGGAGAGGTGGCCAGAACTTGATTCCGCCAATGAACACCACATAATCACCCAAAAATACATTAAGAATGAGGCTAAAATATGTTAATTTTGACTCTTATCAAATTCATTCAACTATAGTATCATGATTGAGCTTTCCTTATTGACATACCATTATGAAAGCTACTCGATTAATGCTCGTTCAATGATCTTGTTACCCTCATAGGATATCCTTAATCTCTTTGGGATAACTATTTTCTCCCAATATGATCATATTTTATCTCACGGTAACCATTACATCTTCTTTCATGAAAATTCAATTAATATCATACAATAATTAAGTCATTCATCATAAAGACAAACGATCCATGGCCACAATTACTTTTCATCGATCATATAATACTAATGAGGGGATATCATTTACCCATGTAGTGGGTTATAAATTCCACTATTGTGAATGATGCTACATATTGCAGAAGTTATATATTCAATGCACTAGCTTTTGGTTCCTTATTTATTCGAACTCAGGCTTTTAATTAATTTAAAGTATACGAGTCACACATACATAGTCCACATCCACTTAGGATTAAGTTATGCCGCACTATGAATGTCACAAGTGAATAGATCCATAAACAGATTTAGGATTTATTCTACTTGGGTCTTGTCTGATGTACTGTTAGTCACATCTATGTCTCTATCTTCGGGGAGTCATCTTCTTTGATGCCCAAGACAAATCATCTTCCCAATTAGATTTAATAGACGACATGTTAGTCTTTCAACTGATTTGCTCATTTCCGATAAGACTATCTGCATGTGTAGCTTCGTCTTCTAATATAAGTTGTCTTTCTATATTACAATCTAATCACGTAATACCTTTTAGTATTAATTAAACATTAGATAACTAGCGAGCCAATATTTGCTTCCATTTTATTTTGCATGCAAAAACCATTGAAGACAATATACAAAAGTTATTAATGTAACTCAAGAATACTTTTACTAACCAATCTATTTGAAAAAAGTGCAAGTGTACATATACGAAAATATTACACTTAGGGCATTAGATCCGACAAATAGAGCCTAAAAGAAAGTGGCATTGATACACGCTTTGAAGCCTTCATTAATTTTTCATAAGTTTATTTTATCCCCATACACCAACAAATCCATAATACCTATTTTGTTCAGTGATTTCAAACTTTGTTTAGGTCACATCTACTTCCATTAACCTTACATCATTATTAGATCGGTTTGGAAAGTTTGGTGTTTTCTCCATGTCTAAACACACACTTTTTTGTCAAGACATCACCTAAATATTATTTTCACCTAAAAGTTAGATATCTTTATGGCTGGCTTCTATTGTGTGCATAAAACAACAATTTTTAAAGTACAATTTTACTGCAAGCGTATAGGTCATTTGTAATATTTGTAGTGTTACAACAGAACACTTGGGTATTCCAAGGATCAAACCTAAATGAGATGGCGATTGAGTGATAGATATCATACACTAGAGAGTCTAAGCGACTACTAATATGATTTTATAGTACGACAAATAATAACAAGAAAATTTTGCAAGAAAATTCAATATGTTATTCTATGGGCTAAATTGCAACAATCAGAAAACAAAGACATTATCCAATAAATAAATATCGGTGATTGGTTGTTTTCGATAGGGTTCACCAGTCCTCGAACAAGGGACTTAAATCGTTTAAATTACTAGGTGGCTTCATTTTATCTTTCGATCTCAATTTTACCAACTTAGATGAATTAATTTTAATTTATCTCTCGATCTCACCAGTTAATTCGAGACTAATGATTGAGTGCACAACAAGATTACCTTTCAATTTCACTTGCCTAGATCTTCCCTTAGGAGCGTTATTTCCTAAGTTTTTAGGTCTTTTCGATTTAGTCTAATTTGTTACGATTTAGTCATTTGTCCAAAAATCAGCTTAGCCACATGTCCATCAACCAACCCATTTTTTAGGTTTAGCTACTCATTCTGAAAATAAATAAAACAAATATGGAAATGAAAAGTAAGGAATCCATAGACGTAAAGCTTATGAAAAATTGAAAAGTTTGGATTTTTATGTAATAAAACTTAAGGAACATGAAACAAAAAGCATTCAACAATAAAATCTACAACAATAAACATAAAAGGAAAAAAAATTAATAGATTGAAAGTAAAATAAATTGAAATACATTAAAATAAAGCTAAGAATGTCTTACAACCAAGGTATAAGGACTGAGATTGCAAATAAACCTAAGCCACAGTGATAACTTACTTAACTACCCCTGAGAATAATAAAACTAAAAGGACAGTTGCTGGGAAATGTAAAATCTACAGCTAAGGAAATGAAAAATAAGAAATCCTGGAAAAAGAAGAGAAAAGCTAAGAGAAAACCTAGAGAAGAAAAATGCTAAAACTAAGATAATGTGTGTGTCTCTCAACGTCAGCCAAATTTGGTTGTTTTAGGTTGCCATATGATGGATTTTTGTTGCCGAAATTCCCTCTACATGGGCATTGGGTGATTGGTGGATCGAGTAGACAAATACTACCATTTTTGTCCCTCTCACAATGTTAGTGTCGCACAGAAGAAGATATTGCGATACCTCGAGCAGCTGTGAGCATTGGAGTCTTCTTTGGAAGATGGATATCATGATAGCAATGAAGGGTGGTCTCAAATCTTCTATACTATTGGAGGTATCGCGAGTCCAAAGTGTGGATATCATGATACCCATGTCCTTTGGTGTCGTTCTCACTTGTTTTCAACCTCCAACACATCCCTACACCACTCAACCACATGTTAGGCCCCCCAATGACACTATTGACCAAATTGGGTCACAAAATGAGGAAAAATGAGACATTTACCCTTATCAACTTAAAATCTAAAAAGTACAAAAAAAACCATGAAAAAGAGGCTACTTTGATTGAGAATAAGCTCCTTAATTATACCAAGCGAGGCCAAATGGGTGAGGCTAAGAAGAGTTCAAAGGGAAAGGTATTAAAATTAGGAAAGGAAATGATCTTTTAATGTAAGCTGAAAAAAGAAATTGATGCCATATTTGAAATCCTACCAGCTATTGAGTGTGACGAGGATGCCTCCATGAATGAATATATAGAGTTTGTCGACTATGCTGTATTGGATGGGTTTGATTGTGTTCAATACTAAGGTCAATAAGTACTAATTTCCCTTTTTATTTTATTATGGCCTTTAAAGTATTTTATTGACATTTTTAACGGGTATGGAAACCCTCGTTTTGGTAGATTCATTAAGGGGTATTATTGGGAGCATGACATGGATTTATTATCGTTGTTTGAGACTAGAATTAGTAGGAAACATGTTTGATCAAGTGATTCAGAAATTTGGATTTCTATTTTCGTATCGTGTTTTAACTTGTGGCTTCATTGGTGAAAGATGAATATGCTGGAATGCTTCTATCTCAATGGAATATGAAAAATAATACTTTAAGGGAGATAGGCATGCAAATTATGTCTGGATATTTAGATTTTGAATGGTGATAAGGTGGCAGTGGAACCAAAGTCCTTTTTACTTCACAAAATACCTATCTTCGAACAAGAAAAGAGGAGTGTCGAAACCACCTTTTTGAAAACAAAAATTTTAGTTATCGACTTTAAAAACAAAAACTGGAGTCGCCACCAATCCTTTATTAAGGTGTGATCGACTCACCTTAAAAATTATTTTGGTCTACGAATTTTGAGAAAACGAGTTCGGGAGTCAGTTATGCACGAGGAAGGGTTAGCACCCTCGTAACGCCCAAAATCGGTACCAAATTGATCATTTAATGTCTTAGTGTCGAAGGTTAAAAGGATTTTAAAATCAACTCAAATGATGAAATTTGAAAAAATGATAATCAATTGTTCAAGTCATGTAAAGAATCGAGTCCCAATACGTTAGGGTACAATTCCTCATAATCCCTGAACTTTGAATATCACTTTTATTTTATGTGAAAATCTTCATTTTGAGAAAGTAACATGCCACACCCAATACGTTAGGACACAACAAGTTAAGTTCCCAAAAATGATTTTTATACTCATGCATTTTGAATAAAGAATATCCTCGGTTATTTAAGATTAACAAAGAAAATCAAAACCCAATACGTTAGGGCTTAATTTTCCGCGAAAATCCCAAACTTAAAATAATGCTTTTATTCAAAAAAACTTCAATCAAGATAAAATGATTTTGATATACTGACAAAACCAAATACGTTTTCCCCTAATATACCCCATAAAACTAGCACTTTAACATGAGTTAAATATATATTTACAATATGTGTATATACATAAATAAGTACAACATGTAAGTAATTTTGGTAATATGTGTATGTATTTTAAAACACATACATATGGGTATACATAAAATGAAACCTGTAAAACTTATAATAACTTCTAAGAAAATATGTACGTTTATTTTACAAAAATAGTACATGTGAAAATTCTGTAAAATAAAATATAAAAATATGTATTTATGTATGTATTTAAAATAATAGAAATGTATAAATATATATAAAAATATAAAGTATATAAAAGTTTAAAAGGAAAAAGAAAGAAATAAAATGTATGTAAAACGTATATAAAACATATGCATGCATTTTAAAGCTCAAGAACATATATATATATATACCAAGAAAAAGAATAAAAAAGTTATACGTTTGTAAGTAAAAAAATGAAACCAAATATAAAAACGATATGTATATATGTACATGAAAATAATGAATAATATTAATAATAATAATAGACAATAATAGTAATAATAAACAAGTAATAGTACCATAAAATAATAACGTAAAAAAATAATTAAAATAGTTTTAAAAAAATGGATTAAATTGAATAAAAGACGAAAAAGCAGGGGGCGAATTCAAAAATAAATAAAAAAGGATCAACTCGAACGCACTAGCAACAATGGGGGACTAAGAGGGAAATTAATCCCACCCTTCAAAACGCTGCGCATTGAGGGACCAAATCAAAACAAAAATAAAATACGCGGCCAATTTTTAAAAAACAAAACATATCTAATTGAAGCGCATTGCAAAAAGGGAAGACCCTAAGCGCAAATTCCCCAATTGGCCAGAACGCGCGGATCCTTCCCTCCGGGTCGGGTCACCGCGCGTGTCAGGGCTTGGGTAAAACGGTGCCGTTTTAATCTCCTATTTAAAGCAGCTTTTTTTTCTAAAACCATTTGAAACATAATAAAAGAAAAAAAACAAAAAAAAAACTCAAAGGCCCTCTGCTAGGGTTTTCTTTCGCCCCCTTTTTGCACCGCCGCCGCAAACGGCCTCCGTCGCGTTTTCACCGATTGGAGATGCGACGCAATGAGCTCCGAAGGTAAGTTTCTTTCCTTTATTTTTTTATTATTGCAATATATAAAAAAAACCAAATCGGAAAAAGAAAGGAACAAAATCTAAAAAAAATCGAATGATCACCTCTTTAAAAAAATGAATAATCGATTTGCTCTTATTGATTTTTTCCCTCTGTTTTTCAGTTTTTCTTTTGATTTCTCCCTTCAATCCCCATTTACAGATTGAAATCGGCCTTATATAGCCGAGTAAACTCCACAAAAAATGATGAAAGAATTATTTTTTCCTTATTTACTGCGTTTACTCTCGTTAAGTCCGCTTTTGCCGCAGGTATGAAGGTTGTTGAGGGATGCCGCGCACGTGGAGGAGCAACTCTCGCGGAGGAGGCCTCTAGCTCCGAGTTGTGCGCCGGTTGGGACTGCTGGAGGCGGGGGCTGCTGCTAGGGTTTCTCAACCCTTTCCTTTTTCCATTAGTTTCGGGCCTGGATTAGGAATTAGCTATTGGGCTTGTTGGGCTGTCATTATTTTGGGCCTGTAATTAGGTTTAATTTTTTTTGGCCCGGGTATATTTGAGCTTGTACAACTGCCTCTCTTTGCTCATTGTCGTGTAACGGGAATAGAGCAAAGACTAAAAGCCCAATTGTGCCCGGTATTACTGAGCTTCAACTTTATCAGTGCTTTTCTTCCTCAAGTAGCCTCGTTCATTCCTACTGCAGCTTCAGGGGTATAGGAACCAGTGCTTCGATCCACTCCACTGCAACGTCAGGGAGATAGGATTCGTACCTTGTGGCTTCTCAAAAGAACAAAATTTGCTATCTTTAATCTGCTACACTGCAACTTCAGGGAGATAAGACTTATAGCTTCAACTTGTTCTGCTACAACTTAAGGGTAAATCTGATGCGATCTGCTCTACTGTAACTTCAGAGAGATGAGATCTGCGGTTTTAATCCACTCCATTGCAACTTCAAGGAAATAGGATTGGTTACTTCTGTCTGCTCCACTACAACTTCAGGGAGATAAGACTGAATAGGATCTGCCCTCTGCAACTTCAGAGAGATAAGATCTGTGCTTTTAACCCGCTCCACTGTAACTTCAGGGAGATAAGATTATTTTCTTCTGTCGGCTCCACTGCAACTTCGATCTACTTCGCTGCCTAGAGAGATAAGATCTGTAATCTTCAATTTATTCCACTGCTGCCCAGGGAGATAGAATTACTGGCTTCAATGTACTCCACTGTAACCTCAGGGAGGTAAAATCTGCCATCTTTGATCTCGCTCCACTATCGCTTAGGAGATAAGATCGTAGTCTTCAATCTATTCCATCACGCCTGTGGAGATAGAATTATCGCTTCAATGTACTCCACTGTAACCTCAGGGAGGTAAAATCTACCATCTTCGATCTGCTCCACTACTGTTTAGGGAGATAAGATCTGTAATCTTCAATCTATTCCACTGTTGCCCAGGGAGATAGAATTTCTGGATTCAATGTACTCCACTGTAACCTCAGGGAGGTAAAATCCACCATCTTTGATCTGCTCCACTACTGCTTAGGGAGATAAGATCTGTAATCTTCAATCTACTTCACGCCAATACATGAAGACAAGATATGCTATCTTCGATCTACTTCATGCCAATACATGAAGACAAGATCTGCTTTCTTCGATCTACTCCACCACCAGAATGGGAAGACAAGATCTGCTATATTCGATCTACTTCACGCTAATACATGAAGACAAGATCTATTTTCTTCGATCAACTTCACGCCAATACATGAAGACAAGATCTGCTTTTTTCGACCTACTTCGCCACCAGTATGAGAAGATAAGATCTGCTATCTTCGATCTACTTCACGCCAATACATGAAGACAAGATCTTCTTTTTTCGATCTACTTCACACCAATACATGAAGACAAGATCTACTTTCTTCGATCTACTTCGCCACCAGTATGGGAAGATAAGATCTGCTATCTTTGATCTACTTCACGCCAGTACATGAAGACAAGATCTGCTTTCTTCGATTTGTTTCGCCACCAGTATGGGAAGACAAGATCTGTTACCTTTGATCTACTTCACGCCAGTACATGAAGACAAGATCTGCTTTCTTCGATCTGTTTCACCACCAGTATGGGAAGACAAGATCTGTTATCTTTGATCTACTTCACGCCAATACATGAAGACAAGATCTACTTTCTTTGATCTGTTTCGACACCAGTATGGGAAGACAAGATCTGTTATCTTTGATCTACTTCACGCCAGTACATGAAGACAAGATCTGCTTTCTTCGATCTGTTTCACCACTAGTATGGGAAGACAAGATCTGTTATCTTTGATCTACTTCACGCCAGTACATGAAGACAGGATCTGCTTTCTTCGATCTGTTTCGCCACCAGTATGGGAAGATAAGATCTGTTACCTTTGATCTACTTCACGCCAGTACATGAAAACAAGATCTGTTTCTTTGATCTGTTTTGCCACCAGTATGGGAAGACAATATCTGTTATCTTTGATCTACTTCACGCCAGTACATGAAGATAAGATCTGCTGCTACTTCACTGTTGCTCAGAGAGATAAGGCTTTATAATTTCACCGATCTGTTCTCTGTGGAACATGACCTATATAATTCACTTTATGAACCTAATTATGCCTAATGATTAGGATGCCATGAACAGAATGAATCAAATGCTCCTAACTAGACATGTATGAATGACATTTGAATGAATGCAGAATGTCATTTTCGAGAACGATTCCTTCTTGTCACTTAGGTTATCATTACTCAAAGTTTATTTAAAGTTTCATCGCTAATGTGCTATAGCGCCTTCTTGCTCGGCTGGCATCTCCAAAGAAACACTTGACCAGATAGCCCCCCACCGTAAACTTCTAAGTTTGATCCACTGGGATGCAAAATTTGTACCATCTTTCTCCCGTTGTAACCCAAAAGTAAAAAGATTTGGCCTTTTCTCAATCCTCTGCTATCACAATTCAAGGATACAGAATGTGAAACTCTTTGGTCTCTTACACCATTCCCAGGGTGTTACACCAAATGCTCATGCACAAATGATGAATTCTTCTCCAAGAGTAATTTTTTCTTATTATTCGGTGATCATTGCTTGCTTGTTCATTGAAGCTTTGTCACCAACACGACATCTTGCCATTTTGTTCAATCAATATTTTAGACAAGAAAATTCAAAGGGATAGTCTTAGTTTAGACTCTTCCTTATTAGATTTCCAACCTTTGAACCTAGTGCGTTGTAAACAATAGTCCTGCTTGAGGTTCCTATATTATTTAGAAACTTCTAGAGTAATATGCATAACTTCCCTTGTGAAAGTTTTATTAGTCTATTAATTATTATTCTAATGCAACATGCTTGCAAAAAGATCATGGATAAGAATAGAGTTGGCTCTGAGCATAGCTCAAAATGAATAAATTTTCAAGGATAATAAAGATGGATAACAAAGAAATTGATTTAGGAATGCGTATCTTGGAAATGAATGAAGTGTTCCAAGAATAACAAAAATAGTATAAGGATTAGGTGCCCCAGATATCGCAGCTTGAACTTTGTTGTACAGACTTTCTGAAGACCATTCCGAGTTTAACATGTGTTTAGGAGACCTACAATACTTTGTCGATGCCCCAAAATGTCGCCTACCCTTTCCTATTGATTCAAGTATAGCAAGACCACTGCATGCCCCATTCTGATAAGTATTTGAGCTGCTCTGATAATTGCAAGTGCCATTTTGATCAACATTTGGGCCGCTCTTTTCGGGTTTTCAACTCAAATCCCCTTTGGTCTAAGGCGCCCTTTGCGAGTTTTCACCTTAGCCTCTCCATTTTTACTTTTTCATTTTTCATTTTCATCTTTTCATTTTTTCACATCACTTCTTTTTCTTTTTCTTTTTTTTGGGACTCAAACTGCCCTTTGCGGGTTTTTACCTTGGTTATCTCCTTCTTTAAGCGAAGTATTTCCTGACTGAACCTGAGTTTACAAGACTTTGCAGGTTTACCATCCATCTCACTCACAATCAAAGCTCCTTTGGAAAAGACCTTCTCTATAACATAAAGTTCTTCCCAATTTGGCATCCGTTATATTTTTTGTAGAGTGAGGATCTTCTTAAGTATTAGGTCACCATCGTGGAATTCTCTGGGACAAACCTTTTGCTATAGGCTCGCATCATTCATTTCTTGGTACATTTGACCCTGATGACTAGTTTCTAGCCTTTTTTTTCAACTAGGTTCAACTAGTCATATCGGGATTGGATCTTCATCCTACTTCAGCTCAGCCAAAACTCGAAGAGAAAAAACTTCAACTTCAATGAAAAACGTGATAAACTGGAAAGAGTGGCATTACCCCGGTAGAGTTTTCATTGCTCCATTCATGATATTCACCTTGAACATACTATAAATTTTTGATATCATGCTGTTGTTCAGATTGCAATGACAACGCTTAAACGGGCACATCCTGGTATGACTATACGAAGGCATCTTTGAATGCTTGAAGTAACTCAACAACGTCTTGCTTTACTTTTTGGTCATGCATGTTCCCTCAAGGTCACAGTCTCTATTGTCTCATTTGTTTCTCTTATTGCATTACCATCCTCAACAAGTCAGGAGATAAGCTACAATTTATGACATCTTCAAAGTCATGAGATCTCTCTAAACACATGTCTCACTTAAAAGGCGATTTTGAGTCTGTAGCAGCGTCACTCATGTCATTGATATCCAATGACCTATTGTAGGTGCTAAAGGATATACAAAGAATAATATGTATGTATGAATGAATGGTATGGCAGAAAAAATCCAAAAGAATGGAAAAAAAATCGTAAAGAATGAAAGAACATTTACTCAAAGATGATTGCAATAATGTATTTCATTAAAATAATAATGTTTAGACGTGAGCCTATCTCACAAAGAAATTCTTATTGCTTCTAGGCTGAAAGCAACAAGTGTGTTCTGAACATTACTCTAACAGACTCTAAATACATCAGGGGTTTCCTCTATAGTCCCATTATTTAGAACACCTCTAAGGCGAATATCTAATAAGGACCCTTTTAATTGTGTCTGCATGTATGACATCGATGTGCAAATTTCTCACCACTTCTTCATACATTGCAGTCCCCCCATCCTCAATCATGACTGGGTAGCAAATTTTCTGCACTAGACGAGTCACCAAACTTGACAATACCCATGTTGATAAGTCTTTCAACTTGCTTCTTGAAGGCAGTGCAATTCTCAATCGAATGTCCCGTAATTCCTGCATGGTATTCACATTGTGCGTTCGCATCATACCATTCGGGATACGGAGGTTGTAGAGGCTTCACATGAAAAGGGAAAACCACATGTGCATCAAACAAATTTTGATACAGTTCCCTATACGGTACTGGGATTGGTGTAAACTGGAACTTCTCAGTCTTCATGCCGAAATCTTGCCTCGATGAATTCTGTTGATTACCAACCACCTTTCTTGGCTGACTTACAGTAACTGATTTAGAGTAACCCGTGTTGTTCACCTCATCCTCTCTTCTCCTTGAGACTGACATTCTGTTACTCTCTCCAGCCTCAATCTTTCCATTTCTTATGGCATTTTCGATTATCTCTCCATTCATAACTATATCAGGAAAGCTTTTTGTAGCACTCCCTAACATATGCGTAATGAACGGTGCTTTCAGTATGTTAATAAACAGCATGGTCATTTCTTTCTCCAAGAGCGGTGGCTGAACTTGGACTGCGACTTCCCTCCATCTTTGTGCGTACTGCCTAAAACTTTCGTTCGGCTTCTTCTTCATATTTTGAAGGGTGATTCTATTAGGAGCCATGTCTACTACATGACTATACTGTTTCATGAACGCCTGTGCCAAATCTCTCCATGAACTAATCGTGGTACGACTCAATTGATTGTACCATTTAGATGCTGCCCCTGTGAGGCTATCTTGGAAACAATGTACCAATAGCTGGTCATTGCTAACATATCCAGCCATTCGCCTACAGAACATGTTGATATGAGCTTCTGGGCAAGTTGTCCCATTGTACTTCTCGAATTCTGGCATCTTGAACTTGTGAGGGAGTACCAAATCTGGAACTAAGTTTAGCTCTTTAGCGTCAATCCCGCAATAGCTTTCAGTGACTTCCATTGCATTGAATTTCTCCTCGAGCCATTTGTATCTTTCCTCTAACTGTCTCGGTAAATCCTCCTTCACTCTTTCCTTCTCAACCACTTCATCAAAGTCAGGAATGACAGAGTTAATAGGATTATTTTCGGGATTAGATCCTGGTCCAACTTGAAAGCTCGAAACACCAGCCCGAAACTGCTGCGGCATGATGGTGACAGTAGATTTACGCGGGTATTCAACTTGAGTTCGCACATGTGGATGGGTGGAACCTGGAGGATAGAGAGGTTCATCATCATTTCTCTCATCGACATTTGCCATGGGGCCCTTTCCCTTATCACCTCCTCCAGTCAACAGTTTGGTTAGCTTCGCCATCATATCATCTTGGGATTCTCGCATCTTCTTAGACATATCCTCTCGCATCTTATCTAACCGCTCCTGCACCCTGAGCTGAAGTCGGTCTTACATCTCCTTCTGACATTGTTCGAGTTTTTCCAATCTCTGATCCATGTCCTTAATCTTTGCTCGAGAACTGTAATGGTGCTTGGTCGGTTAGTTGGTTTCCAGGTTAATTGAGCAATGATTTTAGTTAATTAGGATCCTTTAACTGTATTTAATGCATATGATGTAATGAAATACGAATGCATGAAATGAATGCATAAAGAGACGTTGATTCTGATTCAATTCCATTTAGAAAACTTTACTAGAGGACAAATTTCTTTACATAAAGCGGATATATATACGGCTTTGCCCTCATACTCCAAGCAAAGACATCTTCTCCTTCTTCATCCGGATGTTAAGATAAACCTCGCGAACTTCCAAAGGATGTCACTGCTAGCTCCTTCTGCTTGATTCTGGTCGCAATCTGTTGTCTGCCTATCCTCGCAATGCTCATTAGCTTCTTTAAGAAATTTGGAATGTTGAAAGCTCTTAGACAATCATCTTGAATCCTCGGGCCCTGAAGTAAAGTCACAAATTCTTCCATCACCCTTCTTGTATTTCTCGGAATATATTCAGGCTGCCATACTATTTTCCATTTTATCAAGAAACCCGTTTTCTTATGATAGGCTTTCTAAATTAGTAATCAAACTTGAATCAACATCTCTTTTCTAAAATGTAAATGCAATGCAATCATAACCAAAACAAAACAAAACAGGTTAGTATCGGGTATAAACATTAAATCCAATACAATCAAGAAATAATAAAAACTCCTAGTCAGGTATCTACTAAGGTTTAGAGTAATTCTACCTAGGGTAAGTTCCTAAGGTTCACTATATGCGGTTCGACTTCTAGGGAAGGGGTACCTGAACCAACAGATTCTTTGATCCACACCCATTATAGGCTCATATGGATCGAGTTCAGTTCAGGGGGATGCATTTCCCTATGGCTGCACGGAGATGAAAATCTTACGAAGACATAGGTACAGAGGTATCCCGGAAGCGGTCCACTACCCTGCACGGAGGTGAAAACCTCACGAAGGACTAGTTTCTCGCTCCCACTTAAGGGGGTAAAACGGACCATGCAATGCAAAATGCAAAGTTGCCAACATACCAATATGAAAAATTAATGAATGCGAAGAGAACTCATGAATTTTTTAAAAACTTTTGACTTTCAACAAAAAGACAAAGCATAATCAATTCATGGCTCGACTCTCAAAGTCCCCAGTGGAGTCGCCAAGCTGTCGAAACCACCTTTTTGAAAACAAAAAATTTAGTTGTCGACTTTAAAAACAAAAACTGGAGTCGCCACCGATCCTTTATTAAGGTGTGATTGGCTCACCTTAAAAATTATTTTGGTCTACAAATTTTGAGAAAACGAGTTCGGGAGTCAGTTACGCACGAGGAAGGGTTAGCACCCTCGTAACACCCAAAATTGGTACCAAATTGATCATTTAATGTCTTAGTGTCGAAGGTTAAAAGGATTTTAAAATCAACTCAAATGATGAAATTTGAAAAAATGATAATCAATTGTTCAAGTCATGTAAAGAATCGAGTCCCAATACGTTAGGGTACAATTCCTCATAATCCCCGAACTTTGAATATCACTTTTATTTTATGTGAAAATCTTCATTTTGAGAAAGTAACATGCCACACCCAATACGTTAGGACACAACAAGTTAAGTTCCCAAAAATGATTTTTATACTCATGCATTTTGAATAAAGAATATCCTCGGTTATTTAAGATTAACAAAGAAAATCAAAACCCAATACGTTAGGGCTTAATTTTCCGCGAAAATCCCAAACTTCAAATAATGCTTTTATTCAAAAAACTTGAATCGAGATAAAATGATTTTGATATACTGACAAAACCAAATACGTTTTCCCTTTTTTAAAAATGATAAAAAGTTAATATACCCCATAAAACAAGCACTTTAACATGAGTTAAATATATATTTACAATATGTGTATATACATAAATAAGTACAACATGTAAGTAATTTTGGTAATATGTGTATGTATTTTAAAACACATACATATGGGTATACATAAAATGAAACACAGTAAAAACTTATAATAACTTCTAGGAAAATGTATACGTTTATTTTACAAAAATAGTACATGTGAAAATTCAGTAAAATAAAATATAAAATATGTATTTATGTATATATTTAAAATAATAGAAATGTATAAATATATATATAAAATATAAAGTATATAAAAGTTTAAAAGGAAAAAAAGAAATAAAATATATGTAAAACGATGCGAAACATATGCATGCATTTTAAAGCTCAAGAACATATATATATACTAGTAAAAAGAATAAAAAAGTTATACGTTTGTAAAAGTAAAAAAAAAATGAAACCGAAATATAAAAACGATATGTATATATGTACATGAAAATAATGAATAATATTAATAATAATAATAGGCAATAATAGTAATAATAAACAAGTAATAGTACCATAAAATAATAACGTAAAAAAATAATTAAAATAGTTTTAAAAAAATGGATTAAATTGAATAAAAGACGAAAAAGCAGGGGGCGAATTCAAAAATAAATAAAAAAGGATCAACTCGAACGCACGAGCAACAATGGGGGACTAAGAGGGAAATTAATCCCACCCTCCAAAACGCTGCGCATTGAGGGACCAAATCAAAACAAAAATAAAATATGCGGCCAATTTTTAAAAAAAAAACAGATATAATTGAAGCGCATTGCAAAAAGGGAGGACCCCAAGCGCAAATTCCCTAATTGGCGAGCAGCGGATCCTCCTCCTGCCCAAGTCACCGCATGGTCAGGCTTGGGTAAAACGGCGCCGCTTTTAATCTCCTATTTAAAGCGCTTTTTTCTAAAACCATTTGAAATGAATAAAAGAAAAAACAAAAAACTCAAAGGCCCTCTGCTAGGGTTTTCTTTCGCCCCCTTTTTGCACCGCCGCTGCAAACGGCCTCCGTCGCGTTTTCGCCGATTGGAGATACGACGTGATGAGCTCCGAAGGTAAGTTTCTTTCCTTTATTTTTTATTATTGCAATATATAAAAAAACCAAATCGGAAAAAGAAAGGAAAAAAATCTAAAAAAATCGAATGATCACCTCTTTAAAAAAACGAATAATCGATTTGCTCTTATTGATTTTTTCCCTCTGTTTTTCAGTTTTTCTTTTGATTTCTCCCTTCAATCCCCATTTACAGATTGAAATCGGCCTTATATAGCCGAGTAAACCCCACAAAAAATGATGAAAGAATTATTTTTTCCTTATTTACTGCGTTTACTCTCGTTAAGTCTGCTTTTGCCGCAGGTATGAAGGTTGTTGAGGGATGCCGCGCACGTGGAGGCGCAACTCTCGCGGAGGAGGCCTCTAGCTCCGAGTTGTGCGCCGATTGGGACTGTTGGAGGCGGGGGCTGCTGCTAGGATTTCTCAACCCTTCCCTTTTCCATTAGTTTCGGGCCTGGATTAGGAATTAGCTATTGGGCTTGTTGGGCTGTCATTATTTTGGGCCTGTAATTAGGTTTAATTTTTTTTTGGCCCGGGCATATTTGGGCTTGTACAAGGAGGATTGTTTATCTTATACATCCAAGTTACTAGGTGAAGATTATCTCTTATATGAGAACAATTCGAGAATAATTGGCTGAATGAATTAACTTATTGCATTTTTTCAATCGTTAAAAGAGGTGGATAGATTTGTGGGGAAATACCATTTTGATAGATATTTCTTTATAAAGAGTGCTTATGAGCATATTTGGACACAAAATGCATAGTCTAACAATCCATTCCTATAGTTTTAATTGGGAATTGTAACACCCCAAACTCGGCCTAGATGTCATGGCCAAATCTAGAGAGTTACAATAATCATTTTCGAAAAGTTCAACTTAGATTATTTGAATGTCAAACAATCTAAAACAATTTAAACAGTTATACCAAACCACAAAAATCTAAACTTTTAAACAACAATCCAAATGAGTATATGATAGTATAAGTTCAGATAAAATAGTAAAATAATCAAGATGGAGATGACCGAGCTCCTGCTACGCTGACCCGCCTAAGTCTGTGGGTTACCTGAAATTCAAACAAATAGACAAAATGAGTTTACAAACTCAGTGTGTGTAACTTATGTATTCAATTATCTGAATAATGTCAAACATATCTTTGACTTAATTTATTAAGATAGTTCTCAGAATCGGATACAGAGTTAGAAACTGAGTATTTTAGGTACAATACAGATCTTATTAGATACAGATGCAAAACTTATCAGACACAAATACAGATTCCTACCCCCATCCATTACACACTATCTCCGTCAATCCCTACACACCGTGTGGCGTCGACAGCCATGGATTCCAGCTTTCGTTGTTAGCAAAAAGTTCAGGTTTTTGCTACACACCTGACATAGTGTCGACATAGAAGCAACCAAGATGAATCTAGAACCTAAAAACAACAATCCAGTGACCAATTAAACAATTATTCTCAATCGAATAGCTAGAATTAGCATGCAAAACCAAAGATACGTCAAAAAGCTTTGACACAAAAACCCAACTCAAAAAATTCAACCATTTACCCATCCACGTTACAGGAATTCACGAACCTAAAACGTTAAGGGATTGTTATTCTCAAGATCTTCACCTAAAATAGAACCAATTGAACACTCAAAAAGATAAATTGAACAAAACAAGCGGAAAAACCCAATTTGACAAATAACAAAAAATAGCAACACTTAACATAATTTCGACAACCAAAAGTTACGCTGATAACTTTTCAGTCAAACACAACAAGTACGCAACTTCCTTGATAGAACAACAACAAAATTAATGAAAGGAAATAAAAGAAAAAGATGAACAAAGCATGATAGAAGGATGGAAGAGAAAGAAAAAATAAAAGAAAAAAGAGGGAACGACGGGAAAACAATTTAGTTAATTTAAAAAATAATCAAATTTTATGGAATAACACAAAATTATACTTAAACATTGATTACACAGAAACTCGAACACAAAACCAAAGGGTATACAAAAGCTTAACCATTGAACCAACAGACTCATTCTTGACACAAAATCACACATAATTAAACTTAATTTGACAGTTTAGGGATAAAGATTTAGACCAACAAATAGCAAAATTTTCTAGAAATGGGACTTGAACTCCAAATCTCAACACATAGTTAAGGCTCTAAACCACTAAAGCATATCCTTAGTCATTGATAGAATCTAACAAGTAAAGGTTAATTTTTTGGGGTGTTACAGTAATCCTTATGGAGAATTAAAGTTCCATTCAAGATAATTTTATTCCTTTGGAAACTATGAAATTAACTTTTTTCCATTAAAGTTGAGCTTTGGAAAAGAGGCATGTCAATTGGAGACACTTGTTTAATTAGTAGATTACATAATAAATTTTGGGACCAATTGTTTCACACTAGTACCTTTTCTTGAGTTAGGGGTGTAAAAGACACAGTGGTCTTCGTAAGCATTTCTATTTTGACTAAAAAATGAACTCAATTTGATAATTATCAAGTCGAGCTCGAGCTCGAGCAACTTGAGCTATCAATCGAGCCAAATTTGAGTTTAGTAGTGCTTGAATCGAACGGCTGGCAAGCCTTATCAAGCTTTTAATATTTTTAAATAATTAAATTATGATATTAGCATTAATATATATTGTTATACCTAAGCTTAATCATTGGGCTGGGCTTGAGCTTGAGCAGAAAAATTGGTAAACGAGTTTAATCAAATTCGAGCTCAAGCCCAATTATATCTAGAGCAAAGCTCGAGCTTAAACATAGATGCTCGATTAAGCTCGAGTCGAGTCTCGAGCTCAAAATTTGAAGTTGAACTCAAGCTCGAGCTTGGCAATATACAAGCTCGAGCTTGACAATATTGAAGCTTGGCTTCGCTCGATTGCAACTCTAGTTGGGTTGTTTGGATCGAGTGCTTAGCTACAAATATAGTGGAAGCTTATAATAAACTATTCGACCAACATATACTACGTCAACATGGATATGCAGATCAACCCAATGCTTCCATCTTGATAATTGCACTACTCCCCAAGTTGATGAATGTTAGCGTTAGGGATTGTATTTAATTGGCAATCTGATCTTCTTTGTGGTGCAACATTAGAAAAATATTAAATGATTGCAACATCTCTTTTCAGCCAACGACTACCTCACCCTTTACACAATTTAGCTATTCAGATAGCAAAAAAAAAAAAAAAAGTTGTTATGCTTAGTCTAGGTGGCATACTTACCATCTCTCTGTTATTTTGGTCGTAACATTAAAATATTTACAAAATTTATAAGAAAAAAATATATAGCACATTATTACAATTCTTAGTTAACAATTTACACTACTTAAATACCAAACACTCTAACATGGTAATTATATAATTGCTACATACCATTTATGTATTATAATGTTTTTTGCCTTTTTAATTTTCTAAAATAACTTTTTTGAAAAAATAAATACATATTTTTGTTTTTATATACTTTATTACCATTAATAACTAAAATTGCCTTGTCGTCATTGCATGTATGGTATGTATGAACACTTGCCTTTTATATACCTATGTATGCGTTATTTTTATCTAGCATTACCATTTATAGATTAATATACAACATATTTATGATCCTTTTAAAATAAGGATAAAATATACTATTAGTCCCTACTTCTACCGAATTAAAGATTTAGCCTCATACTTTAAAAGCTAAAATTCAATCATTTTACTTTTCAATTTAAAACTCCTAGTCTCATCATTATCATGGTTGGTAGTTTGGTTGAAATTTATCAACTTAACATGACTATTTTTCGTCAATCATATAACACTTCATATGATGACAACTTAATCAACTTGTCAAATTGATAAATTTTGATTGAAAATACTTACGATTTTAATTATTGGACTAATATTTTCAAATAAAAGTTGGAGGACTTAATTTTTACTATAAGTACAGACTAAGTATCGATTTTTTTGTACAAGGACTAGCACCATATCTTTTATGTTATGTTATTTGGATAAATACATGACGAAAGTCATTTTATCATTTTATAACTAACCTAATTATTCGATATAATAAGATTTGTATAAATACGTAATAATTTTTTGTAAAACATATGACGTCACTTTATGACTAAATAAAATATATATCTACATGAAACTTTAATCATGGAAAAAATAAAAAAATAAAAACCCAACACATCCGATTGAATTCTTTGTAATGCATTACAATGATATCTTCTATATACTAAAATTATTGGGTATTATTTTCACTTAAGATGTGAACATTTTCACTCCCTTCACCTCTATATAAAGCATTCGATTTCTGTTGGGAAAGAAATCCATAAGAAAAAGAAAAAGAAAAAGCCATTCCAATATCCCCCTTTGCTTTGAGAGCCATGACAAGGAAGAAGGTTAAGCTTGCTTATATCACCGATGATTCAGCAAGGAAAGCCACCTACAAGAAAAGAACGAAGGGTTTGATGAAAAAACTAAGAGAGTTGAGTACCCTTTGTGATATCGACGCTTGTTCTATCATGTACAGTCCTTATGAGTCCCAACTTGAGGTTTGGCCTTCCCCCATGGGAGTCCAACAGGTGCTTTCCAAGCTCGAGACAATCCCCGAGATGGAGAAAAGTAAGAATATGTTGAACCAGGAGAGTTTCCTCTCCCAAAAGACCACCAAAGCATCTGAGCAGCTAAAGAAGCATTGCAAGGAAAACTGGGAAAAGGAGATGACCCAGGTCATGTTCAATACGATTTGTGGCAAAGGGGTCATCCATGGTTTGAACTTTGAGGCCTTGAGTGAAATCAACTTGTTGCTCGATAAAAAAATGAGTGATATTGACAAGAGGATTGATGCACTTGCTAGGACACCCCTAAATCCTCAATGGGTGTCATCATCATCGTCCTCGTCCCTGGTTGCAGTGCCACCGATGATGATGGTAGCTCCCGAAACGATGCCGAGGACAGGTACGGAAGATATTGTGCAAGAAGATGTGAACGAAATGGATCCAATACAAAGGCAACAATGGATCATGGAACTGATGAGCAACAACAACTCTCAAACTCATGTGGGAGGCAATGGGATGATGTTCCAATTTGGTGACAACATCAACCCCAACAATGGCCTTTAGTCAAATGTTGTTTTCCCATGGGGAAAATGAGAGTTCATTCGATTTATCTATTTGCTTCTATTATGGCCTTTGATCGAAAGGTATTTTATCATTTTATGTTAGGATGGTGTTGGGTTTGTTGAACTTTGCTTACAGATCAGAATTTTTTCCTTTAACTAATGCATCATTTTAGTTTTTAGGATTAAAAAATTATGTTTATTATTTAAATTTAGAGTTTTTATGTTATTCTCATAATTTGGAGTTTTTATTTTATCTTTTAAATTTTTTATGCTTCAATCTTAATTACTTTAATGAAGCAATATTTAATATCATAAGTTAGATTAGATCTTAATGAAGCTATCTTGAATGCATGCTATAAAGCAATATAGGAAGATGCTTTATTATTTGTGAGACAAGTCAGTGAAGGGATTAAAACTGATGAGAGATAATTAGGGAATGGTAAAACTAGATTTGTTGCGACTTTTTATCTAATTCTATGGAATCAAAACTATATGTTTGACGTGTGTTTGGTTGGCATTCATATTATTTTTCTATTCAACATAATATAAATTTATATAAATTGGTATTACTACATTTTAGTAATTCATGTTTGGTTGGCATTCGTAGGTTGATAAATATATACCGACAACTTGTATAAATATTTAAAATATGATAAAATGCTTTTGTTTTAAATAGGTTAATTTGGATTGATTAATTTTTTTTCATTTAGTTTTCAGAGTTATGGTTGGACTATTTTTAATTTACATAATTAGGGTTAGTTTTTGAGCCATTTCAAGTTCAGGTCATTTTAGGTTAAGGTTGGAAGAGTTCGCATTGTTGACCTTCTATTGTCAAATCAAGTTATGTTCTATTTGGATTCAAATTAACCGGGTTGGAGTTTCAAGTTCATATTAGAATTTATAAGCCTGTATAAAATTATATGAATATATAAATAATTTAAAACAATATAATAATCTAGGATAAATTAAAAAATTATAACACCCTCAACCCGGCCTAGACGTCATGACCAAATCTAGAGAATTACAATAACCATTTTCAAAAAGTTCAACTTAGATTTTTTGAATGTTAAACAGTCTAAAACAATTTAAACAATTATTCCAAACCACAAAAATCAAAACTTTTAAACAACAATCTAAAGGAGTATACGATAGTATAAGTTAAGGTAAAATAGTAAAATAATCAAAATGGATATGGCCAAGCTCCTGCTACTCCGACCCGCTTAAGTCTGCAGGTTACCTGAAATTCAAAAAAAAAGACAAAATGAGTTTACAAACTCAGTGTGTAACTTATGTATTTGATTATCTGAATAATATCAAACATATCTTCGACTTAATTTATTCAGACAGTTCTCAGAATCGGATACAGAGTTAGAAACAAAGTATTTTAGGTACAATACAGATCTTATCAGATATAGATGCAAAACTTACCAAATACAAATGCATATTTCTACCCCCATTCGCTACCACCATCTCCATCCATCCCTACACACCGCATGGTGACTGTATGTCACATTTCAGATTAATTGCAGTCTAACTGCAAGATCAAAATGTGATAAATCGCCAAAATCATATTTATATACATGGCTTAGCCACCAGAATTGGCAAATCATTAAACTGATCACACTTTCTTCTTCACCCAAATCCCAACCCAATGCAGAAACAGAGATGCATACACAGTGATACAAATTCAAGTCATGTTTAGATATTTTGTATCATACTCGCTTAGCAAATAACATATAGAATATACATACAGATAGCAGATTTTTCATCGTCCAATCATCAAATATCAAGTTATATAGCCTAATTCAGATAATACACACCCTACAGAAGGCCTACGTTCGATTCAGACAACGTTTATGGCCCTAGGAAAAAGTCAGATACATAGCCCATATGCCCTTGTAGATTCACACGACCTACATGGCTGACCAGTGTGCCCTACACGGTAGCTCATATCAGTGCCTTACATGGCCTAGCACACGCTCGTGTGACTCAAAATAGAGATTTACATGGTCTAGCACACGCCCATGTGACTTAAAATCCAAAATGTCTCTCGCACGACCTAGACACATGCCCGTGTCTATTGCCCGCGTGACTCAAAATTAAAACAGTCTCTAACACGGTCTACCACACAGCCTGGCACACGGTTGTGTGGCATCGACAACTATTTATTCCAACTTTCGTTGTTCACAAAAAGTTTGGGTTTTTGCTACACACCTGATATGGTTTCAACATAGAAGCAACCGAGATGAATCCGGAACCTAAAAACAACAATCCAGTGATCAATTAAATAATGATCCGCATTCGAATCGCTAGAATTAGCATGCAAAACCAAAGATACGTCGAAAAGCCTCGACACAAAAACCCAACTTGAAAAATTCAACAACTTACCCACACACGCTACATTAATCCTTGGACCTAAAACGTTGGGGATTGTTCTTCTCAAGATCTTCGCCTAAAATAGAACTAATTGAACACTCAAAAAGAGAAATTGAACAAAACGAGCAAAAAAACCCAATTTGACAAATAACAAACAATAACAACAATTAATAGAATTTCGACAACAAAAAGTTACGCTAAAAACCTTTCAGTCGAACACAACTCCCTTGATAGAACAATAGCAAAATTAACGAAAGGTAATAAAACAAAAAGATGAACAGAGGAGAAGGAGAAAATGATAGGAAGCACGGTGAAGAGATGGAAGAAAAAGAAAAAAATAAAAGGAAAAAGAGGGAATGGGGGGAAAACAATTTAGTTAATTTTAAAAATAATCAAATTTTATGGATTAGCACAAAAATTATACTTCCACATTGATTACACAAAGACTCGAACAAAATACCAAAAGGTATAAAAAAGCTTAAACATTGAACTAGTAGGCTAATTCTTGACACAAAATTAAACTTAAGTTGAAAGTTCAAGGATAAAAATTTAGACCAAAAAATAGAAAATTTTTCCAAAAATAGGACTTGAATACCAAATCTCCACACACAATTAAGGCTCTAAACCACTAAAGCATATACTTAGTCATTGATAGAATCTAGCAAGCAAAGGTTAAATTTTTGGGGTGTTACAAGAATCCTTATGGAAAATTAAATTTCCATTCAAGATAATTTTATTCCTTTGGAAACTAAGCAATTAACTTTTTTCCATTAAAGTTGAGCTTTGGAAGAGAGGTATGTCAATTGAAGACACTTGTTTGATTTGCAAATAACATACTAAATTTTTGATCAATTGTTTCACACTTGTACCTTTTCTTGAGTTAGAGGTGTAAAAGAGACAGTGGTCTTCGCAAACATTTCTATTTTGATTAAAAAAATGAACTCGATTTGGTAATTATCAAGTTAAACTCGAGCTCGAGAAACTTGAGCTATCAATCGAGCCAATTTTGAGTTTAGTAATACTAGACTCAAACGGCTCACGAGCCTTATCAAGCTTTTCATATTTTTACATAATTAAATTATGATATTAGCCTTAATATATATTGTTATACCTAAACTTAATCAATTGGTTGAGCTTGAGCTTGAGCTTGAGCAGAAAAATTAGTAAATGAGTTTAATCAAACTCGAGCTCAATCTCAATTATATCTAGAGTGAAGCTCGAGCTTAAATATATATGCTCGATTAAGCTCAAGTCGAGTATCGAGCTCAAAATTTCAAGTTGAGCTCAAGCTCGAGCTTGACAATATTCAAGCTCAGCTTCACTCGATTACAACTCTAGCTTGGGTTGTTTGGATTGATTGCTTAGCTGCAAATATAGTGGGAGCTTATAATAAACAATTCGACCAACATATACTACGTCAATGTGGATATGTAGATCAACCTAATGTTTCCATCTTGATAATTTCACTATTCCAAGTTGATGAATGTTAGTGTTAGGGATTGTATTTAATTGGCGATCTGATCTTCTTCATGGTGCAACATTAGCAGAAGATAAATGATTGTGACATCTATTTTCAGCCAACGGCTGCCTCACCCTTTACACAATTTAGCTATTCAGATAGGAAAAATAAGTTGCTATACTTAGTCTAGGTGGCATACTTATCATCTCTTTGTTATTTTTGTCATGACATTAAAATATTTACCAAATTCATAAGAAAAAATATATAGCACATTATTACAATTCTTAGTTAACAATTTACACTACTTAAATACCAAACACTCTAACATGGTAATTATATAACTGCTACATACCATTTATGTATTATAATGTTATTTTTTCCTTTTTAATTTTCCAAAATAACTATTTTTTGAAAAATAAATATATATTTTTTTGTTTTATATACTTTATTACCATTAATAACTAAAAGCGCCATGGCGTCATTGCATGTATGGTATGTATGAACACTTGCCTTTTATATACCTATGTATGCGTTATTTTCATCCTGCATTACCATTTATAGATTAATATAGAAAATATTTATGATTCTTTTAAAATATGGATAAAATATGTTATTAGTCCATGCACTTCTACCGAATTGAAGGTTTAGCCCTCATACTTTAAAAGCTAAAATTCAATCATTTTACTTTTCAATTTAAAATCCTAGTCTCATCATTATCATGGTTGGTAGTTTGGTTAAAATTTATCAACTTAACATGACTATTTTTCATCAATCATATAACACTTCATATGAGGACAACTTAATCATCTTGTCAAATTAATAAATTTTGATGGAATATACTTACGATTTTAATTATTGGACTGATATTTTAAATAAAAAGTTGAAGGACTTAATTTTTACTATAAGTACACGACTAAGTCTCGATTTTCTTCGTACAAGGACTAGCACCATATCTTTAACATTACGTTATTTGTATAAATACATAATGAAAGTCGTTTTATCATTTTATAACTAACCAAATTATTCGATATTATAAGATTCGTATAAATAAGTAATAATTTTGTTGTAATACATATGACGTCACTTTATGACTAATAAAATATATATCTCCATGAAACTTTAATCATGGAAAAAAATAAAAAATTAAAACTCAACCCATTCGATTGAATTCTTTGTAATGCATTACAATGATATCTTCTATATTCTAAAATTATTGGCTATTATTTTCATTTAATTTGAGAACATTTTCACTCCCTTCACCTCTATATAAAGCATCCAATTTCTGTTTGGGAAGGAAATACATAAGAAAGAGAAAAAGCCATTCCAATATCCCCTTTTGCTTTGAGAGCCATGACAAGGAAGAAGGTTAAGCTTGCTTATATCACCGATGATTCAGCAAGGAAAGCCACCTACAAGAAAAGAACGAAGGGTTTGGTGAAAAAACTTAGTGAGTTGAGTACCCTTTGTGATATCGATGCTTGTTCTATCATGTACAATCCTTATGAGTCCCAACTTGAGGTTTGGCCTTCCCCCATGGAAGTCCAACAGGTGCTTTCCAAGCTCGAGACAATCCCCGAGATGGAGAAAAGTAAGAATATGTTGAACCAGGAGAGTTTCCTCTCCCAAAAGACCACCAAAGCATCTGAGCAGCTAAAGAAGCATTGCAAGGAAAACTGGGAAAAGGAGATGACCCAGGTCATGTTCAATACGATTTGTGGCAAAGGGGTCATCCATGGTTTGAACTTTGAGGCCTTGAGTGTAATCAACTTGTTGCTCGATAAAAAAATGAGTGATATTGACAAGAGGATTGATGCACTTTCTAGGACACCCCTCAATCCTCAATGGGTGTCATCATCATCATCCTCGTCCCTGGTTGCAGTGCCCCCGATGATGATGGTAGCACCCGAAGCGATGCCGAGGACAGGTACGGAAGATATTGTGCAAGAAGATGTGAACGAAATGGATCAAATACAGAGGCAACAATGGATCATGGAACTAATGAGCAACAACAACAACAACAACCCTCAAACTCATGTGGGAGGCGATGGGATGATGTACCAATTTGGTGACAACATCAACTCTAACAATGGCCTTTAGTCAAATGTTGTTTTCCCTTTGGGAAAGTGAGAGTTCATTCGATTTATCTATTTGCTTCTATTAAGGCCTTTGATTGAAAGGTATTTTATCATTTTATGTCAGGATGGTGTTGGGTTTGTTGAACTTTGCTTACAGATCATAGTTTTTTCCCTTCAACTAAAGCTCTTATATCATTTTCCTTTTTAGGATTAAAAAACTATGTTTATTATTTGAATTTTTGGGGCGTTATAGGAATCCTTATGGAGAATTAAAGTTCAATTCAAGATAATTTTATTCCTTTGGAAACTATGAAATTAACTTTTTTCCATTAAAGTTTAGCTTCGGAAGAGAGGTATGTCAAAAGAAGACACTTGTTTGATTTGCAAATTACATACTAAATTTTTGGATCAATTGTTTCGCACTTGTACCTCTTCTTGAGTTGGGGGTGTAAAAGAGACAATGGTCTTCGTAAGCATTTCTATTTTAACTAAAAAAATGAACTCGATTTGTTAATTATCAAGTCGAGCACGAGCTCAAGCAACTTGAGCTATTAATCGAGCCAAATTTGAGTTTAGTAATGCTTGACTCGGATGGCTCGCGAGCCTTATCAAGCTTTTCATATTTTTACATAATTAAATTATGAAATTAGCCTTAATATATATTGTTATACCTAAGCTTAATCATTGGGCTGAGCTTGAGCTTGAGCAGAAAAATCGGTAAAGGAGTTTAATCAAACTCAAGCTCAAGCTCAAGCTCATTTATATCTAGAGTGAAGCTCGAGCTTAAAAATATATGCTCGATTAAGCTCAAGTCGAGTATCGAGCTCGAAATTTCAAGTTGAGCTCAAGCTCGAGCTTGACAATATTCAAGCTTGGCTTCACTCAATTACAACTCTAGCTCAGGTTTTTTGGATTGATTGCTTTGTGGAAAGACGGAAATGTGCAAGTGTACACAATCGCAACAAGTAATAAAGTGACAAGTAAATGTCAAGTTATCGTACCCACGGGACTGTGAAAAGAATTATTTATGAATGCAAGTTTAAAACACTTTGGTGAAGAAAAATATTTTGATTTGAGGAAGTTATTAAAAACTAAGATTTTTAACTAAGTAAAATAAATAAAAATAAAATAAAAGTTCCAATGCACGATTTCAAAAGATGATTTTAATCAAGATGATATAATTTTGCTAGATTAATTATATTTCTTAACTTAGAGTTATTAAACTCATGTTCATGTTGTTACGAATAAATTCACGGCAACTCGGTAATTTGCTAACTTATGAACATACTTACCTACCAAAATTCCATTTATCTCTTAACTATATCTCTATGTCAATTCAACCGATTAAACAAATTTTAATAAGCAAATGTGTTAATGCACATACATACTTATGAAATTAAAATAATATCTTGTACATATCTCTATGCAAATTCAAGCATTTAATTCAATCTCATAAGCACATAAAAGATTACGTGAGGTAATAATGTATTTCTACCTTGAAACAGTTTAATCATAATAATCTTGCAAGTTATGCAAGGCTAATGTATCATTAGATACTGTTGCTAATTTAACCTCAGCTACCTTAAATGATTAAACATGCACTAATTAAGTATCGTGTCAATTAATTACAATTTCAATCCATTTAAATAATTAATTCATTAGTTACCTTACAATTGTAATGCAAGAATAACTTAGTCATGGTTTTACTTAATCAAACATCTTACCGAGGCCTATAACAACACAAACACAATTTTAATAAATTAAGTAGACGAAATGCAATCAACCTAACATGAATTAAATTTAAGTCATATGAATTAAATTAAACATATCAACATCACAAATATTCATAGACATGTTCATCATAACAACAACAAAATTAAAAGGATAGGGAACAAGAATCAAATCCGGTGTTTCTCCAAGGCTTGACTAGTTTGCTCCGCTTCTCCTTCTCCGCTTGGTCTTGTTCAACCGAGGCTTCTACGAACACTTGAATTCTGCTCCAAATAGTGAATGAATGACTCTTTTTTAAGAGGTGAAATCGACAAGGGAATGAAGAACAATGTAAGGGAAATGAAGAGAGAAAAATGATAGAGAAGTGAAGAGATGAGAAGAGTTGAGATGTGTTTGATGTGAGTAGCCAAGGGGGTATTTATAGGTTGAGATGACTGCCAAAATTAGAAAAATCAGCAGCCATAGAGTCCCCCCATGGCCGGCCACACATGTGGCAAGCCTGAAGGTTTCAAACTTGCTATTTTAAGGTAGGGGCAAATCTAGAAAGGTACAAATAGTGGAGGGGTTTGAATGCAATTTGAAGAAGTCTTCAAGGGCCATTTTGCAAGTCAAATAATCAGCCAAGCAAGCTGATTGGGTCAGCATGTGAGACGGTTTTGGGCTGCCCAGTGCTCGGTTGGTTCAGTTTTCTCAGTTCAGCTCAACTGAGCCCCTTTTTATAATTAATTAATAATAATTTATTTAACCCAAATTAAATTGGATCAAAATTAAAATTAGTTATATTATGAATTAATACACATAATTTGGACTGTCTTATGCTTCAAAATTAATTTGCCTTGATGCTTCAAAATTGCTTCTCGGTTTTACGCTTCTAGCAGTGTCTACCGAGCCATTTTTCTCCCTTTGTGCGAATCTATCGAAAATGATAAAAATTAATCAAAATTTATTATAAAATTAAGTAAAATTCAACATGTTAATAATTTAAGTACAATTTAATTATTTTATAATAATTATATATTTTTTGACACGATTTTTACAGAAACTGCATGAATTTGAGTTAAAAATGGCATGAAAAAGTGTGCATATTTTCGTGTTTCCACACCCCCAAACTTAATTCATTGCTCGTCCTGAGTAATGCACAAATTTGAAAAGAATTTCTCGAAAATACCTTTGAAAAATTCCATTAGAACAACATCCTTCCCAAAATTATGATTTTACTAAACTTATGCTCAAAAACAAGATTTTGATATTTATGCTACGTATGTATACATATTATTCAAATTAATCTCAATTATTCTTATGATAGCAAAAATAGTCTAAATTCTTTCTCAATAAAGACATGCTAAATTCCTACCAATTTGATTTTATTCCCTTATTCAAGATTAAGTTGCAATCATTAAGTTTAACTTATGCCTTCATATGTTGAACATAGCAATTTCTCTCCACTAATGTAGGTAGTATAGAAACTTGAATCAATAGGTCTTTAAAAAGGTTGTAATGTGGCTAGGCTAGGGGTAGGTAAAAGATAGATAAATTTAGGCTAAAAACCCTAGACTCAGCTTTAATTGGACCTTCAGAACAATTACATTAAATACACAAACTTACTTTACTTTCACATGCTCTTTTGTACATCTATTTTCTTTCAAGTACATATGCTTTCCTTTTTTTTCATGAGCATTTTACTGTATGTACTACATTTTTTTGAGCATTTGATACTTCTTTTCAACTCCCCCAAACTTATTTTCAAAGAATGTTCTAAATAATACTGAGTCTAGTATTTGAGACAACTTAAAGATAATTAAGAGAAAAGCGGTGGCTAAATATTGCAAGGGTTCAAATAAAATTAGGCCATATAGTCTCAAAGTTGGGTTTCAAGGGATAAAAGTTCATCATGATTGGCTTCAAAGGCTGAAATGGTCCAAACAAAAGTTTCCTAAATCATTTTCAACTTTCCATGCTTCCTAGGATTTTGCCTCAAGAAACTACTAAGTCAATTCTAGAGACTTAAACTTTCATGCATGCCTAACTTTCCTAAGGAACTAAAAATTTTATGGTATGATTTGCATGCTTTATTAAAAATACATTTATATCATAATTCAACTAACATAACAATTATTGAAATAATAAAACTTTATTTATACTAAAGTTTAGCATACTGAACAAAATTTCAAATTTTTGAACAAACTATATCCTAATCATAATTAAAAGAAAATTTTATTCTGAGAGGAAATAATTTCAATTTTTTGGTACCCCTACTTAAGATGAACAATGTCCTCATTGTTAAAAGTGAATAGATACATACACACCAGGTATGATTCTATAAAAGAGGAGGTGAGTCAATTTGACTGCTTATGTAACACCCCTTACCCGAGGCCATTGTCGGAGTCGAGCACGAGGCATTACCTAACTTAACTTACTAGTTCGGAGCATAAAAATTTTCTTTTAAAATTAATTCACTCACGTTCATTCAATATATCCCTAAAAAGGAATCTTGAGACCCTAAATCATGCAACGGAAATGGTTTGGGTCCAAACCGGGAACATTAATAATTTTTCGAATACTAAAACAAATCAAAACAATTCATTTCACTATTCATAATAAAATTGTCCAACTACGCGACAGTCACTAATTTGATTATAACTCAAGTTAAAAAACTAAAAATTTAGATCCATAAATTTTCCCTGAAACTAGACTCATATATCTTCTTACCATAAAATTTTCAGAATTTTTGGTTTAGCCAATTAGTACATTTTATTCTTTAAAGTCTCCCATATTTCATTATTCGATAGATCGACCCTCTTCACTAAAAATTAATTATCTCATTTTACAGAATTCAGATAACATTCTCATTTGTTTATATTGAAAATATAATCACTAAGGAATATATAAATATAAATTATAACTTCCAATTATTTCTGTACAATTTTAATGATTTTCTAAATTTAGAATAGGGATTTCAAAAACTATTCTGACCCTGTCTCACTAAAATTCAAATATCTAAAAATATACAACTCTTTTGCTTACTATATTTCTTTCATGTGAAAATAGACTCATTAAGCTTTAATTTCATATCTCACTTAGCTTCTAATTAAATTTCCACCATTTTTGGTGATTTTTCAAAATCATGTCAATGCTGCTGTCCAAAAACTGTTTTAGTGGAAAATGTTGATAACTAAGTTTATAACACCTTCACTTTCTTTCAATTAAACCCTATACATGCTATATAAACCTTAAGATGCACAATAAAATTTATTGAAGTAATCTGGATAGTGTGCTCTGATGTGTTGATCTGCTCCACCGATTTCACATCAATTTACAAAGAACATTAATCACACAGGAGTAAGCTTATGTAAGCTTAGTAAGTTCAAAGGCATAAAAAATAATTCTTACCGAACATCTTATAACAATTATACAATATATAATTTCACTAATTCTTCCTTTTCTTAATCAATTTAGGAAACGGTTATGGAATTGAGTACTTCATTTTTTAAAAATGCCATAGTATAACTATGGTCAATCACATAATACACAACGAAGCCATAGCCCAGCCATGGTCTTACATGGAAGCATATATCACACCGATGTCATATCCTGGATATGGTCTTATACGGAAATCACATATCACATATTGTCATGGTCCAACCATGGTCTTTTCCGTCAATGCGTATGAGTGACTGAACGAAAGTACTCAATCCAATGTTCCACTAAATTAGAAATTTTATTCAAACATTTATATTTTCACAATTATCTCAGTTTAATAACATTCATATAAAATAACATACCATATCATTCATGAAATTTCAAAGTATAATACAACATTTCCTGCCAACCACAATCTCAAACAATGAATTTACTCAATTGAGCTCAATATCAAATATCAATTTATATTCCAACATTTGGCTTCAATTGCACTTACAAATACTTGTCAAATTAAGGATCGTCTTACAGATTTGAGTACATCGTTTGCCCGGTGCCACGATTTGCTTGAATATTTTACAATGCTATAACTCAGTATGGTTTCCTTCACTGAAATACCATACCTACTTTTCACAACTCAGTATGGTTTTCTTCACTGAAACACCATACCTACTTTTCACAACTCAGTATGGCTTTCTTCACTGAAACACCATACCTACTTTTCACAATTTTCCATGGATTCACCATGGGCTTATTCGTCAATTCATCACTGATTACAGAACATATGTACTCAATCCTGCGTATCCCTTAATTTAAACTAACAATCTCATTTTTTTCCATTTTTACCATAATCATAATTCAACAACAATATACAAATTGATACAATATATCAATCCCACATTAACAATTAATCATAAAAATTCAGCCGTATGAACTTACCTGGGCCAATTTGTAGGATCTGTAAAAGTTCAGAGACTATTTTGATACTTTCTCTTTTCCGCATTTATCTTTAGATTCCCATTCTATAATATAATTTTTTCCATTCATTAGCATCTAACTCAATACTAATTCACTTCACAATTTATGCCCTTTAATTTTTGAAATTACACTTTTACCCCAAAACTTACAGTTTTTACAATCTAGTCCCTACTCAATTAACAATTTAATTGAACTAATTTTTTCCTCAAATAACACTTTATCTAATAATTTTAGGCTATTATACAGCCTTTGATATTCAGAACTTCAGTACAAAACCCCAATTCCTAGCTTTTTCACAATTAAGTCCTAAAAATCATTTTCTACTAAAATCACTTAATAAAATCATAATATAATAAAATTAAATCTTAAAATCTATGATATTTCATCTTAAAATTCCAGTATTCACTCATGGTAACTTTCAAAATCATTCATAGAATCAAAAACAAATGAATTCAATAGTTGGACTTAATTGTAAAAGTCACAAAACATGAAAAATTACAAAGAAAAAGCAAGAATTGAACTTACATGATGAAAATATGAAAACCAGCTTGAAAACTCTCTCCTATGGCGTTTTGGCTGAAGAAAAATGATGATATCTCTAGACTTTTCAATTTTGTCTTTATTTTATATGTTTAATTTGTAAAATTTCCAATTTTGCCCTTATTTCTCCTTATTTTCTTGCTGATTTTCTTACCCAAACCGTCCAGCCCATATACTTTAGGCCTAATTGCCTTTTAAATCCCTCCTTACTAGTCACTTAAACTACTTAATCACAATTTAACAAATTTTGCACTATTTTCAATTTAGTATTTTTTTAATTGATTGACTATCCAAACGTTAAAATTTTCTAACGAAACTTTTATACTAACTCAATGACACTCCATAAATATTTATAAAAATATTTATGGCTCAAATTATGAATTCGAGGTCTCGATACCTCGTTTTAGACCCAATTTACCAATTAAATTCTTTTTAAATCACAAAATTCACTAAATCACATAATTCACTAATTCAAAAATTCTTCTAAACTCACACTTGACCCATAATTATTACTTTATTAAATTTTTCAAGCTTACTTGTCGGATTTAGTGATCTAAAATCACTGTTTTCGATACCACTAAAAATTAGGTTGTTACAGCTTAAAGTACCAAGCTCTCTCTAGATCCAAGCCTAGACATGTATATATCTATTACCACACTTTATACTTTTGCAACTTGTTCATTTTTATTAATAATTTCCACCTCTTGTTTTATTATGCGAAAATAAAAATTCCTAATAAAACCTAATCCTATTAAATAACCTAAAAGCGAAAATAAAATAAGGTCAAGATCCCCCATTTTTATTTATTTGCAGATCCCTCCGAATTCGACTCATCTTTTGCTCCATCGTCTTTGTTTTTGCATGAATCGCTTTGCTCCCTCTTCGATAGTGGACTCAATGGTTCAAATATGAAATCTGGAAACTCAGGCACAAAAATAAATGGGTCATTGTATATTTTCGTAAGAGCGCTTCTCATTGAGTCATCCCGTATTTTTGAATATCTCTAGTAAGCGTGTTGCTGCCACTGCATGTGTCGCGTGATGTCCATCAACTTTGACAGCTCATCTCGAAGATCTGGACAAGGTGATTAAGTCCTGAACATTGAAGTTGCGACGTCAGGTTCGGTTACTAGTTCTATTGGTTCTGCCTTATTAAGGATTTCAGCTGATTGCATTGGTCCAATCTCTGTGGGATCTTCTTCTTATTCGGGATCCTCTCTCTCTTCAACTCGTTGCTGTAGAACAGAGTCTCCAGCTATTCGGTAGAGGGTCCAATCTGTGATTGTGCCCTGGCTATAACTTGTCTTCTTTATGTTTGCAAGAATTTTAGTTTTCAAGCACAAAATTGTTATCGTAAAGGGAAAGTAAGCTGGGCCAGAACGTCTAGTGGCATAATTCCGCATTTCTATCAAGATCATTTTTCCCACATCAATGGGCTTTCCAGTTAAAATCGAGTATAATAAGACCATTCGCTCTAATGAAATTGTAGTCCCATGTGAAATAGGCATAAGGTTGAATCCAATGAAATAGAACCATACCTTCGCTAGTGGTGTCAAATATTCTCTGCAACAAGTGTGAATTCCTTGCTTTGACACAATCCACTTAGAACCTGGAATTGTAAGTTCCTCGAGAATTTATTGTAGATTTTCAGACTCAATATTGCTCATCAAGGAAGAATATTTGTTGTTTTCGAAATCAGGTAATTTAAAGAATTCATTAATATTGGTACCTTGATTCTACGAATAGAAACTTTCGTCAATTCGCTTGAGATTAAATTTGCATAAAGTTCACGAACTAAATCCTCATCCACACTAGGTCTTTTCTCACAGAACAACTCCCAATTTAAAGCTTCAACAACTTATCAAATACGTGCCATGAAATCAATATAGTTGCTTTCTTTCAACATAAAGCCTTTTTCTAGGTGCATCTGTTGATTCTTGAAAATGCTTTCGTATCTCGCTTTAGCTTCTTCACAGTGGAATTTGTTTTGTGATTCGTCAATTTGGGCAGAGGCACGAGTTCTTTTGCGAGGCATGATTAACCTGATCATAAGATAGAACAAATATTTTCTCAAAAATTTAATTAGTATAAAATATTAATAATTCAATAATTTGAAAAATTAAATAAAATTGAAATTTTAGGAGAAAAATTTGTCTTACCACCTTTTTATAAAAGTTAAGCACTCAACGAAAATAAATCTAAAGTAAAAGAGGTTGGTTTAGGGATGGTTGTAGGGTGACTTGATGGTGTGGTGTAAGTAGCAAGGTGGCAGCGGCACGCTAAGGAGCAGCAGGGCATGCATGTGTCGTGCGAATGTGGGGAAGTGGGTAGCAAGCAAAAGGTCAAGCGTGCCTTGCTAGGCTGCCATGCTTGATCTGCCAAGGAAAAAATGACAAGGAGCGCGACTCTTGGCGCACACATTGTGCGTGGGGGCTACTAGGTGTGTGCATAGGCTGCTAGCCGAATGGGTGAGGGTGCTGAGTGGAGCTGGGCGGTGTTGTGGCTAGAGAGTTCGGCACTAGGTGATTTGTGGCTTGGTGTGTTGTGGATTTTAGGAATAATTGAGGGATGAGTGAAAAAAAATAGAAAAGGTGGGTGAAATTTATAGTGAATGGAGTGGGAGTTTAATTAGAATTCTTAGAAAAAATTAATAATTAAAATATTCTAAGTTCTAATTATCATAGAGTTAACAACAATTAATAATTACTACAATGTATATTAAAATATTATTTGCTATTAATTTATTAAAATAAAACTTATTAAATAAAAATGATCAAATTTAAATTAATATATATTATAATGGATATAATTATATATTAATAATTATCATCTTATTTATTAAATTAAAATGTTTATTCTAGATGCCTTTTAAAAATATTTACAAAAGAGCATCTAATTTTTAATATTTATAAAAGAGCAACCAAAATTTGAAAATAATTCAATTAAGTACCTAGACTTAAGGAAAATTTGAAATTGAGTTGCAATTTAAAACTTGGATCAAAATTGACCCTTTTTTATTTGAAAAACTAAAAATTTATTTTGCCATTTAGGGAATAATTTCTCGGAAGATTATGTTAAAATCAATTCCCAGGAAAGATTGGAGGGGTCACAAGCGGTCCCGCTTAAGTTCCGATCTCCTAGACAGAATTTATTTAAACATACTAATCCCGAAAGTATACCCTAAATCATTTATTAAAAAAACAAGAAAAATTAAATATCTAATAAAACGAACTAGATTTGATCCCATTCAATTTTATCCCCCCTTTAATGTTTTAAGCGCTGAGCATTGACTCGAAAATTACCTCTCTTACTTTGAAGTTCGACAACTCCGTATGGATAAACTTGGTGACTCATAAAAGGACCGGACCATTGTGATTTTAACTTACCTGGAAAGAACATCAATTTGGAATTAAATAACAAGGCTTGCTAACCTGCTTCAAATTCTCAAACTCGAATATGCTCGTCATTCTATCTCTTAAGTCTTTCCTTGAGTAATTTGGCGTTCTCGTATAAGAACATTCAGAATTCTTCTAACTCATTGAGTTGGAGCATCCGTTTCTCTTTAGCAAGCTTAAGATCCAAGTTGAGTTGTTGGAGAGCCCAGTATGCTTTGTGCTCTACCTCCAAGGGCAGATGACAGGCTTTCCCAAAGACCAACCTATAAGGTGACATCCCTAAAGGTGTCTTGTATATTGTCTTGTAGGCCCATAAAGCATCATCCAATATTTTGGACCAATCTCGTCGGTTCGGACAAACTACCTTCTCGAGTATGCCTTTGATCTCTTTGTTTGCCAGTTCAGCTTACCCATTCATCTATGGATGGTAAGCTGTGGCAACGTTGTGTTTCACTCCATGTTTTTCGAGTAACCATTTCAAACATTTGTTTACAAAATGGTACCCTTTATCACTGATGATAGCTCTCGGGGTTCCAAACCTTGTGAACACATGCTTCTGCAAAAACTTCATCACAACCTTAGCATCGTTCGTCGGATACACCTCGGCCTCAACCTATTTAGACACGTAGTCTACTGCTACCAATATGTACATGTGACCAAAAGATAGAGGGAAAGCACTGAGAAAGTCAATACCCTAAACATCAAATAACTCTACCTCAACGATGTTTGTTCAAGGCATCTCATTTTCATTGGTGACGTTTCCAACCCTTTGACAATGATAACAACTTTTTATGTAAGCATATGCGTCTTTAAATAGTGTTGGCCAAAAGAATCCGGCTTGTAATACTTTTTTCGCAGTACATGTACCTCTGAAGAGTCCCCCACTCGGAGTTGAGTGGCAATGATATAGAATCTTATGTACTTCATCTTCTGCCATGCATCTCCTGATCATTTGATATGTACACTTTTTAAATAAGTATGGTTCTTCCTAGAAATAGTACTTCACATCGTGAAGAAACTTTTTCTTTTGATGATACGTCTTATCAATTGGCATCAAACCACAAGCTAAATAGTTAGTAATATCAGCAAACCAAGGGGTATTATAGATATGATTTACCTTCAATATGTGTTCATCTGGAAATGTCTCCTGAATGGCTATAAGTGGAGAATTCCCTTCTTAAAACTCCAATCTGGACAAATGGTTTGCTACTTGGTTTTCTACTCCCTTTCGATCTTGAATTTCTAGATCGAACTCTTAAAGTAGAAGTACCCATCAAATCAATCTCGGCTTAGCGTCTTTCTTGGCAAGTAAATACTTAATTGCCGAGTGGTTCGTATAGACAGTCACTTTGGTACTTAGAAGATAGGATCAAAACTTATCAAAAGAAAACATAATAGTAAGTAACTCTTTCTCTATTACCATATAATTTAGTTGAGCTCCTGTTAGAGTCCAACTTCCGTAGTAGATGGGATGAAAATTTTGTTCCTTCATTGGCCCATGACAGCTCCTATCGCGAAGTCACTTGAGTCACACATCAATTCAAATGGCAAATCCCAGTCTGGTGTGACGATTGTGGGTGCTGAAACTAACTAACTCTTCAAATCTTTGAAAGCTCTTAAGCACTCCTCATCAAATTTGAACGTCATGTCCTTGTCCAATAATTTGCCTAAGGGTTTAGCAATTTTGGAGAAGGCTTTGATAAATCTTCGATAGAAACCAACGTCGCCCAAAAAGCTCCTAACACTTTTTACAAATTTTGAAGGTGGGAGTTTCTCAATAATGTCTACCTTTGTTTTATCTACCTCAATTTCATGTCTCGTTATCCGATACCCTATAGCAATACCTTCTTGTACCATGAAATGACACTTTTCCCAATTGCGTACAAGGTTTGTTTCTTCGCATCGTCTTAGTACCTTGTCTAGATTGGCTAGGCAATCATCATATGTATCTCCGAATACTGAAAAATCATCCATAAAGACTTCCAAGTATTTCTCAACCATATCAGTAAAAATAGACATCATACATATTTGAAATGTAGCAGGTGCATTACATAAACCAAATGACATGCATGTAAATGCAAATGTACCTTACGGACAGGTGAATGTTGTGTTGTGTTGATCTTCTGGTGCTATTTTAATTTGATTATACCCTGAGTATCCATCGCGAAAATAATAATAGTCTCACCCTGCGAGTCTATCCAGCATCTGGTCTAAGAATGACAAAGAAAAGTGAATTTTCTTAGTCGCCTTGTTCAGCTTCTGGTAATCGATGCAAATTCTTCATCCCGTAACTATCAGTATCAACTCGTTATTCTCATTTTTAATGACCGTAATATCTCCTTTCTTTCGCACGCACTAGACCAGACTTACCCACGAACTATCAGAGATGGGGTAAATTATACCCATACCTAACCACTTGATGATTTCTTTCTTTACGACGTCCTTTTTAATGGGGTTCAGTTTTGGTTTTCCATCAATCGTCCATTTTTTGTCATCTTTCAGGATGATCTTGTGCATGCATATAGACAGACTAATACCGCGAATATCGACTATGGTCCATCCGATAGCCTTCTTGAATTGTTTCAATACTAGGATGAATTTCTTTTCTTACTAAACGGTTAATTCTACTGAAATAATCACAGTCAAAGTAGAAGTGTTACCTAAATAAATATATTTTAAATGTGAGGGAAGTACCTTCAGTTCTAATTTAGGTGGCTTCTTGATTGAGGCTTTTGGTTGGGCATAATCCCTATTCTCTAATTCCAAAGATTCAAAACGGGATTGCAGATTAAATCCCCTTTGATTAGCTTCTAGAAAAGCTAAGTATTCATCCCCCTCTTCATCACTTGGAGGGTCTGATGTCAAAATTTGTTCCAATGGGTCCTCAACATAGTTAAGTTCCCTTTCCGTGATTAATTCCTCTAAATCAGACACTACAAAGCAATCATCAATTGTGTCAGAAAATCGCATAAACTTAAAAACATTCAATGTTACCTTATCGTCCTGAAAACGCATAGTAAGCTCGCCCTTCTACACATCAATAAGGGTCCTTTCAGTTGCTAGGAAAGACCTTCCGAGGATGATTGGCACTTCTTTGTCTGCTTCAAAGTCTAGAATAACAAAATCAGCAGGAAAAATAAATTTGTCTACACGTACCAATACGTCCTCGATTTTTCCTTCTAGATGTGCTAAGGATCGATCTTCTAATTGAAGTGTAACCGTAGTAGGTCTAACTTCACCTATCCCAACTACCTAAATATTGACATGGGCATCAAGTTGATACTCGCACCCAAATCACATACTGCCTTACCACAATATGTTGCTCCAATATTGCAAGGTATGGTAAAACACCCAGGATCCTTCAACTTTGGGGGTAGTTTGTCTTGAAGATATGCACTACATTCCTTTATCACCAGGGCTACCATCTCAAATTCTCCAAGCCTTCATTTTTTTTGACAGGATATCATTCATGAATTTGATGTAGTTTGGCATTTTTTCAAGTGTTTCATCCAACGAGATGTTCATATGAAGTTGCTTGAGTACATCTAGCAACTTCTTAAATTAAACTTCATACTTCTGCTCCTGAAGTCTTTGAGGATAGGGTAGTTGAGGCCTCTTTTCTAGAATTGGTTGATTCGTCTTTTATAGTAATTCTACTTCTATCGAAGTTGTTAATTTATCAAAATTAGCTGGTTTAGAAGTTACCTTATTAGATTTTGCAAACTCTGGTTCCTGTGAAAGTGAAATTTCAACACTCGGTTGAACTTCTTCTGAGTCTTGAGAATCGGCTAGCTCCCTTTCAACTTCGACGGTGTTGGGCTCTAATGTCTTTTCTCTCATCAATGTCAACGCTTTATAATGCTCCTTCCCAAGATTCCTCGGATTCTCTGTATAACTAGGTAAAGCACCTTATGGTCGGTTTCTGGGTTTAGTTGTAAGTTGGCCCATTTGGTTTTCCAAGTTTTTCAATGTAGCTGCTTGGCTTTGGATTAAGGCATCATTCTTGGTTATGTATGCCTTCAACAAGTTTTCTAAGCCATTGAATGGTTCAGTTTGAAGTTGTTTCTAAACTTGTTGGGTAAAGATAGGCGGCTGGGTCGGTCTAGGTTGGGCGTCTGTGTTACTGGGTCCAACCCCTTGGTTACTCCAGGAGAAATTAGGGTGATTTTGCCATGATAAGTTATAGGAATTGAATTGTAGTCCTTGCCTTCCTTGATTTTGGTTCTGGTTACCCATGTAATACACGAATTCTGGGTTCGATGGACATTCTTCGAACAGATTTCCTTGCCTACAATAGACACAGGCTACATTTTCAAATTGATTCGGTGACTATGCTGCAAAACTATTAAACCCATTAGTGGTAAAATTTTTAAGCATTGAGGACATTGAAGATATCTGAGATGCGAGTGAAGTGAGAGCGTCCACTTCATGTACTCCAGCGACTCATTTTCCTGATGCTACTCGATTGGTTGGCCATTGATAATTGTTACTGGCAATTCTCTCAATGATTTCATAAGCCTTATTATAAGACTTAGAGAGGAGAGCACCGTTAGTAGAAACGTCCACTTCCATCCTCGTGTGAGCATTGAGACCATTATAAAATGTCTCAAGTTGGATGCAATGTGGGATTCTATGATTAGGGCACTTCCATAATAATTCTTTATACCTTTCCCATGCCTCATACAAGGACTCATCATCCATTTGTTGAAAAACAGTGATCTCGTTCCTCAACTTAGCATTCTGGCTAGGCGGGAAATACTTTATGAGGAATCTTTCTGCTAACTCTTGCCATGTGGAAATTGAATTTGGTGGCAATGAGTTCAACCAGGCTCGAGCTCTGTCCTTTAGCGAATATGGGAACAACTTCAATCGTAGTGCATATTTGGGTACTCCGGCTAACTTAAAAGAATCGTTCACCTCCATAAACAGTCTTAAGTGAAGATGAGGATCTTTGGTAGGCATTCCATTGAATTGACCCACTGTCTGAAGCATCTGGAACATGACTGGCTTCAACTCGAATAGTTGTGCCTCGATTTCGGGTTTCCTAATACCCGGATTAAGATCATGAAATACTGGCACAGCATACTATCTTAGAGCTCTATCCCTATCATCAGCAATAAGGATAGGATTTTAAGCAGGGTTTGCTCTGTTTCCTTGATTCAAATTTTTAAAGTTCATCTCTTAGGTCCTTTTTGGACTTGATCGTCTTCTTTGCTGTCGAAAAGTTCTTTCTATCTCAGGGTCTACGGGGAGTAAATTGATAATTCGGTCAATACTCATAACCACCTGAAATAAACACAGAAAAATTAATTAAGTTAAAACTAAACAAAAAAAATAAATCAAAATGCAAAATTAACAAATTCGCAAATAATGACTTTTTAAAATAGTCCCCTACAGCGGCACCAAAAACTTGGAACGACGGAAATGTGCAAGTGTACACAATCGCAACAAGTAATAAAGTGACAAGTAAATGTCGAGTTATCGTACCCACAGGGACTGTGAAAAGAATTATTTATGAATGCAAGTTTAAAACACTTTAGTGAATAAAAACATTTTGATTTGAGGAAGTGATTAAAAACTAAGATCTTTAACTAAGTAAAATAAATAAAAATAAAATAAAAATTCCAATGCACAATTTCAAAAAATTATTTTAATCAAGATGACATAATTGTGCTAGATTAGTTACATTTCTTAACTTAGAGTTATTAAACTCATGTTCATGTTGGTACGAATAAATTCACAGCAACTCGGTAATTTGCTAACTTATGAACATACTTACCTACCAAAATCCATTTATCTCTTAACTATATCTCTACGTCAATTCAACCAATTAAACAAATTTTAGTAAGCAAATGTGTACATGTACATACATACTTTTGAAATTAAAATAATCTATTGCACATATCTCTATGCCAATTCAAACAATTAATTCAATCTCATAAGCACAAAAGATTACGTGAGGTAACAATGTATTTCTACCTTGAAACAGTTTAATCACAATAATCTTGCAAGTTATGCAAGACTAATGTATCGTTAGATACCATTGCTCATTTAACCCTCAGCTACCTTAGATGATTAAACATGCACTAATTAAGTATTGTGTCATTTAATTACAATTTCAATCCATTTAAATAATTAATTCATTATTTACCTTACAATTGTAATGCAAGAATAACTTAGTCATGGTTTTACTTAATCAAACATCTTACCGAAGCCTATAACAACACAAACACAATTTTAATAAATTCAATAGATGAAATGCAATCAACCTAACACGAATTAAATTTAAGCCATATTAATTAAATTAAACATATCAACATCACAAATATTCATAGACATTTTCATCATAACAACAAAAAAATTAAAAGGATAGAGAACAAGAATCAAATCTGGTGTTTCTCCGAGGCTTGACTAATTTGCTCCTCCTTCTCCACTTGTTCTTGTTGAACCGAGGCTTCTACGAACACTTGAATACTGCTCCAAATTGTGGATGAATGACTCTTTCTCAAGAGGTAAAATCGGCAAGGTAATGAAGAACAATGGAAGGAAAATGAAGAGAAAAAAATGAGAGAGAAGTGAAGAGATGAGAAGAGTTGAGATGTGTTTGAAGTGAGCAGCCAATGGGGGTATTTATAGGTTGAGATGGCTTCCAAAATTAGCAAAAATAAGAAGCCATTGAGTCCCCCCATGGCCAGCCACACACGTGGCAGGTTTAAAGGTTTCAAACTTGCTATTTTAATGTAGGGGCAAATTTAGAAAGGAACAAATAGTGGAGGGGTTTGAATGCAATTTGAAGAAGTCTTAAAGGGCCATTTTGCAAGTCAAATAATCAGTCAATAAAGCTGATTGGGTTAGCATGTGGGACGGTTTTGGGCTACCCAGTGCTCGGTTGGTTCGGTTTTCTCGGTTCAGCTCAACTGGGCCCCTTTTATAATTAATTAATAATAATTTATTTAACCCAAATTAAATTGGATTAAAATTAAAATTAGTTATATTATGAATTAATACACATAATTTGGACCGTCTTATGCTAAAAAATTAATTCGCCTTGATGCTTTAAAATTGCTTCCCAGTTTTGCGCTTCTAGTAGTGTCTACCGAGCCGTTTTTCTCCCTTTGTGCGAATCTATCGAAAATGATAAAAATTAATCAAAATTTATTATAAAATTAAGTAAAATTCAACATGTTAATAATTTGTACAATTTAATCATTTTATAATTATTATATATTTTTCGACACGAATTTTACTGAAACTGCATGAATTTGTGTTAAAATGGGCATGAAAAAGTGTGTATATTTTCGTGTTTCCACTTAGCCGCAAATATAGTGGAAGCTTATAATAAACAATTCGACCAACATATACCATGTCAACATGGATATGTAGATCAACCGAATGCTTCCATCTTGTTAATTGAACTATTCCAAGTTGACGAATGTTAGCGTTAGGGATTGTATGCAATTGGCTATCTGATCTTCTTCGTGGTGCAACATTAGCAGAAGATAAATTATTGCAACATCTCTTTTCAACCAACGGTTAGCTCACCCTTTACACAATTTGGCTATTCAGATAGCAAAAAAAGTTGTCATACTTAGTCTAGGTGGCGTACTTATCATCTCTCTATTAGTTTTGTCATAACATTAAAATATTTACCAAATTTATAAGAAAAAAATATATAGCACATTATTACAATTTTTAGTTAACAATTTACACACTTAAATACTAAATACTCTAACATGGTAATTATATAGTGATACATGCCATTTATGTATTATAATGTTATTTTTTACCTTTCTTAATTTTCCAAAATAACTATTTTTTTCAAAATTAAGTTTTTTTTTTGTTTTATATACTTTATTACCATTAATAACTAAAATTGACATGGTGTACATACATGTATGGTATGTTTGAACATTTGCCTTTTATATATCTATGTATGTGTTATTTTTATCCGGCATTACCATTTATAGATTAATATACAAAATATCTATGATTTTTTTTAAATATGGATAAAATATGCTATTAGTCCCTGTACTTCTATAATTTAAGATTTAGCCTCATACTTTAAAAGCTAAAAATTCAATCATTTTACCTTTTCAATTTAAAAATCTTAGTCCCATCATTATCATGGTTGGTAGTTCGATTGAAATTTATTAACTTAGCATGACTATTTTTCGTCAATCATATAACATTTCATATGATGACGACTTAATCAACTTGTCAAATTGATAAATTTTGATGGAAAATAGTTATGATTTTAATTATTGAACTGATATTTTAAATAAAAGTTGGAGGACTTAATTTTTACTATAAGTACAGACTAAGTCTCATATTTTGTTCATACAAGGACTAGCACTATTATAAGTCTCATATTTAATGTTATTTGTATAAATACATGATGAAAGTAATTTTTTTTGTTTTATAACTAACCGATTTATTTGATATTATAAGATTCGTATAAATACGTAATAATTTTTGTTGTAATACTTATGACGTCACTTTATGACTAAGTAAAATATACATCTACATGAAACATTAATCATGGAAAAATAAAAAAATTAAAACCTAACCCATCCAATTGAATTCTTTGTAATGCATTGCAATGATATCTTTTATATACTAAAATTATTGGTTATTATTTTCATTTAATTTGAGAACATTTTCACTCCCTTCCCCTCTATATAAAGCATCCAATTTCTGTTTGGGAAAAAAATACATAAGAAAAAGAAAAAGAAAAAGCCATTCCAATATCCCCTTTTGCTTTGAGAGCCATGACGAGGAAGAAGGTTAAGCTTGCTTATATCACCGATGATTCAGCAAGGAAAGCCACCTACAAGAAAAGAACAAAGGGTTTGATAAAAAACTGAGTGAGTTGAGTACCCTTTGTGATATCGACGCTTGTTCTATCATGTACAGTCCTTATGAGTCCCAACTTGAGGTTTGGCCTTCCCCCATGGGAGTCCAACAGGTGCTTTCCAAGCTTGAGACGATCCCGGAGATGGAGAGAAGCAAGAATATGTTGAACCAAGAGAGTTTCCTCTCCCAAAAAAAACCATTAAAGCAGCTGAGCAACTAAAGAAGCATTGCAAGGAAAACTGGGAAAATGAGATGACCTAGGTCATGTTTAATACGATTAGCAGCAAAGGGATGGTCCATGGTTTGAACTTTAAGGCCTTGAGTGAAATCAACTTGTTGCTCGGTAAAAAAATGAGTGATATTGACAAGAGGATTGATACACTTTCTAAGACACCCTTTAATCCTCAAGGAGTGTCATCATCATCGTCCTCATCCCTGGTTGCACTGCCACTGATGAAGATGGTAATGCCGAAGCGATACTGAGGACAGGTACAAAGGATATTGTGCAAGCATATGTGAACAAAATGGATCCAATGCAGAGGCATCAATGGATCATGGAATTGATGAGCAACAACAACAACAACCCACAAACTCATGTGGGAGGCAATGGGATGATGTTCCAATCTGGTGAAAACATCAACCCCAACAATGACCTTTAGTCAAATGTTGTTTTCCCTTGGGGAAATGAGAGTTCATTTGATTTATCTATTTGCTTCTATTATGGCCTTTGATCGAAAGGTATTTTATCATTTTACGTTAGGATGGTGTTGGGTTTGTTCAACTTTGCTCACAGGTCACAATTTTTTCCCTTTAAGTAAAGCATCATTTTACTTTTTACGATTAAAAAATTATGTTAATTATTTGAATTTAGAGTTGTTATGTTATTCTCATAATTTGGATTTTTTATCTTATCTTTTAAATTTTTCTATGCTTCAATCTTAATTACTTTAATGAAGAAATATTTAAGATCATAAGTTAGATTAGATATTATTTGATAATTTTGAAAATGAAAGTTCCTATAAAAATATATAGAAGCTATCTTGAATGCATCCTATAAAGTTATTTTGGGTGTCCTTGAAGGCTGTAAATCTACTTTTCAAAAATTAAAATATTTCATTCCTTTTCCTCATTGAGTACTTGCATACTAAGATTTCAAAACCCTTTCCTATATCTTTTGAAATGACTTTGAGGCTTCAACAAATAATAAATATATTTCTTTCTTTACTTTATATCAGTGGTGCACACCTAAAGGTATTCCCCTGTCACTTTTTATGATCCTAAGATACAGATTCCATTCTAGGATTTACTTCTACAAATAATAAATACGTATCCTTCAACGCATACGTTCCAAGCTTACCTTTGCATAAAGAAGAAAATCCATCTCGGACAATGTTTTTCTTAACAAGTTTGTACTTTTGAATTTACTTCTATGAATAATAAATACATATCCTTCACCACATATGTTTCAAGCTTACCGATGCACATAGGACAAACACCATCTCACACGAAGTTTCTCTTAACAAGTTCAACCTTTCTAAGGAGGCAATCATTGCAAATTTTCCAAAAAAATAGGATGAGTTTAAAAGATAATGTAGGCTTCTAGTGAACAATGATCCATTAATGTATGTTTGCATATCTCCCTTATTATGTTGATATTTCCAAAGAAAGAAAATGAGCTTCTTTAACCGAGAGTTTGCCCCCAAGGTCATCAGTCCGAACAATCCGGTCTTCCCCCTAAAAATAGAAATAGGTTTACCCAGAAGATCCTTAATACCTACTATGTTCAATTGGTTCCCAACTTTGTTTAGGTCCTCTCCACTTCCATTAACCTTGCACCATTTTTGGATCCAGTAAAAAAAGTTTGGTGTTCTCTTTGTGTCAAGACAGATGCTTTCTTGAAGAGACATTAACCAACAATTATTTTTCCCCATAATTTGGATATCTTTCACTTTATTACAAATATACCTCCTTGTCAATAACCCTTTCCAAATCCATGTGTCATAAGGTTATGCTTCAAGCTTGTTTGCAAATTTCAATTAATTATCAAGCAAGCTTAAATTAAATTTTAAATTTTATTTAAAAAATAATAAATAAATTTCCTTATTTGCCTTGGATAAGTGTTACACCCGCAAAGGTATATTACTTTTTGGGATCCAAAAAAAGAGACTCCACTTTTGCATTTATATATAAAAATAATAAATACATTTCGTTCATTGCATACGTTTCAATCTTGCCTTTGCACATAAGACAAAAAGCCATCTAGGACAATGTTTCTCTTAATAAGTTCAACTTTTGAAAGGAGGCAATCATTACAAATTTTCCACGACAACAAGATATGGTTAAAAGGTAATTTGAGTTTTTAGGGAACCTTTCATGATGTACTAGCGTCCAGTTGCACATTTCTCCTATTATGTTTGTAACGACTAAATTTTCGATAGTGTTAAAAAATACGGTGTCAGGACTTTATTACTATAGGTTTTTAATTAGGTAAATGTTTGGGATATAGATAGCAATTATCCAAAGGAATAAAATAGCTAATAAATCAATTTTAAATAGACGATAGTGGGATGCAATGTTAAATGTAATTGGATTAAGTTAATTATAGCTTAATGCTTAATTAATCATGATTAAGTAAATTAATTAAGTTTAATAATAAATTAATCATGCTATATAAAGTGAAATTAAGTAGAGAAAGCCATCATCTTCTCCATTTCATGACCGTACACCATAGCCAAGAAAAAAAAAAGAAAGCTTTGAAACCTAATTGATATTCGCCCACTTATTTCAATTAACATCGACGTGGAACCATTAAGAGGGAAAGGAAAACCAAAGCTGTCAATGAGTGATGCGAGACCTTGATTTGTACTCTTATAATTTGAGGTTGATTTATTGGTTTGCATATACTCATTAATTGAAAATTTGAATATTAAAGTGAGCATATAATGATCGTAAGAATTGAATTGGTTTGATTTATATTGAATATCGAATAGTGAATTGAATTGAATTGCATTGGATTGAGTTGTGTGACGGTATTGAATTTCAAACTGTAAATTGATCTGAGTATAGTAAAAATGAGTACAAAATGAATTTCCAAATGATATGTGATGTATGAAATGAATTAATGATGAGATTGAAATGTGATATGTAGTTATAATGGATATTGATTTAGTGTTACCCTAATAACGGTATCGAGTATTGTCGAATTAGTTTGCATGCCCTAGGTTGAAAATCATCATTGCTAGGCCATCCAGGACTGTAGAATGTTTAGATAATGAATGCCATCCTTTTTGGGCTATCCAGGATGGTAGAATAAGCAAATTATGAGAACCATCGTTGCCAAGTCACCCAGGATGGTAAAATGTAAGAATAATGAAAGTCATCATTTTCGAGCCATCCAGGATGGTAGAATATTGAAATAGTGCAAAACACCATTTCCAGGCCATCCAGGATAATAAAATATTGAATAGTGTAAACCATCATTGTCGAGCCATCCGAGATGGTAAAATGTGTATATGGTAAAAGTCATCATTGTCGGGCAACCCAGGATGACAAGAGTAGAATAAGAGTTATGGAACGATGACATGTGTGGTTCATGATAGATAAGGCATACAAACTATCATGTGAATCAGTTGAAAACGAGTCCTGAGGACTGAAACATATACGAATGAGTCAATAGACTCCAGAAAGAGATTTGAATGATAAGTTAAATGGTTTATTGATGTTGATTGAATATGGAATAGAATGACATAATTTCAAGGATATAAATGTCTGATTCATAAATGGCATTAAATGATTGGATGGCTTTAAGATAGATATTTGGCAAAGGACTTAAATTGGTTTTACCATTTTTTACTTGTATGCTCACATGTGCATATGTTAATAGAATTGTTTGACATTATAGGGTATGATGGGATAGTCATTGATACTATATGCTTTGTGAAAAATTTCTAATGTTTATGTTATATTATCTTGAATCATGAAAGTATCACGGAACTTTATTGCTTAGCATATTGTATGTTTATTTCGTGCACAGATATAAGTAATTCTAAAAGCCCAATAGGTAAATCTAACATCAATACCGTAGCCTCCGACTCAGGAAATTTTGTAAAGTTCCCTTTCATTTTGTCAAATGGCATGTACCTAGGATTATCTAGCTTAATTATTAACCCTAAGCTTAATTATTGAGTCAAGCTCAAGCTTGAGTAAAAAAATTTGTAAACATTTTAATCGAGCTTGAGCTGCTCGATTATATCTCCAACCAAGCTGAAGCTTAAAAATAGATGTTCGATCGAACTCGAGCCAAGTATTGAGCTCCAAATTCTGAGTCACGCTTAAGCTCGAGTTTAACAGTATTCGAGCTCAGCTTGGCTCGATTACACCTCTAGCTTGGTTTGTTTAGATTGATTGCAACTTATCCTCCAGATGGAATGATTTCACTATGCCTTAAATTTCTGATAACACTCTAGAATAACATATTTTTATGTATTAATTATGTATTTATTCTGAGTATGATCCTGCTAATTTGAGCTATTTATGATTGTTTATCTCATAGGGACTAAATTTGAGGCAAAAGCAAAATTAAGGGCCAAAAGCGTGAATTTAGAGATAAAATGGGCCAAAAGCGTGAATTTAGAGATAAAATGTGCGACACAAGGAAAAGTTGGTGCCAAAAGTGCAAGCATGGAGGAACAAGGGTTGAAATACAAAAAGAATAGATTTTATTCTATCAGACTCTATTTTAATTATATTAGGATAATTAATATTAAGATAATTATTAAGGATTATTTAATTTTAGAATTTTATTTTATTTATCTTTATTTATCTTCAATTAAATGTATTTATCTTTTGGGAGTTTAAGTAGGATTAGACTATTTCCCCTAGCACTATAAATAGGGGGTGAAGTGACTCAAAAGGCATCCATCTTTTTCTGTAAACACTCTTTCCCTAAAAGTATAGGCTTTTGTTCTTCTCATATTTCCTTTCAATAAAATCTCTATTTTTATTTTATTTATTTTCTTTTCCACCACAACCATGAGCCACTGAACCCATCTAGCCGAAGGTTGTCGATATTCCTCAAAAACGGTTCTTGAGGCTTAGAGTCTGTACTTAGCCTCCTCGCTGAGTATTCATCATTTCTCCGCACTACGGGGCTGACGCTTCCGTCTATGTCTCTTAATAAGTAAGCTTTTCAATGTATGCAAAGGCGGCCGCTTTGTATATTTTAGGAAGGTTGCACAGTCGGTTCGTTAGCTTATTGCGTCAGAGGTTGGCGGGCCCAAGAGACAAAATGGAGCGGGATTCGCTATTAAGAAGTGTTGATCTAGCATAAGGCGATCCCACAGAAGTGATTGTTGGCTAAAGTCAGGTTCCACTAAATCGTAAGTCTAAAACCTTAGAGCTAGTGGTCGTAGGCGTCCAATTCCACTATAACTGGCTTATTCCGTCAAGGAAGGATCATCTAAAGCCGAGAATTGAACCCAAGGCAGAACGAGACAACTGGAGGCTGGAACCTCCCATAAGAATTTCCTTTCTCTCAACTCTATTTTTAATTTCTCAAATTTTTGATTTAATATTCTTAATTCTGTTTTTATTTTATTTTTTGTTTCTAGATCCAAACCTTTAATTCTGTTATTTTCTTATTTTTTTCCCAGGAACGCAGGTTTTCTTGGGCAAGATTCTGCTTGGGATTTCACGGAACAAGATATTGTGCAAATCCAGTCCATGAGGGTTTGACCTTACTTCCCTTTTACAATTCTTTTTCATTATTTATTAGGGATAGGATATTTTTGGTGCTTTCAACTACCGCATCAAATTTTTGCGCCGTTACCGGGGACTGGCAACGTACTAATCTTGTTTTTTGTTTCTTATGACCAGATCTACTCTAGGTACTCTTGCATTCGATTCTGAAATTAAGAAGTCTGCTAGAGCTAATCGCAAGGAGACAAAGTTACAGAAAAAGCAGTCGGCAGTGGTTGGAACTCAAAGTAACCCACCGCCAGAAATCGAAGTCGACGACGATGCTGAGTCCAGGGTTAACGAAAACCCTACTCAAACACTTGAAAACAAAAAAGTAAAAGTTGACTCACCAGAAGAAGTGCTTAACGCTAGGTTTAACGAAAACCCGAATCTAGCACACCAACTAAAGGCTCAAATGATTCGGCAACTGGCCGAAGCTCCAACAGAACAACTGCCATTGTGCATCGCGTATCCTACTGTGGATATCGATTTTAAGTTGAAGTCAGGTCTAATCCAGTTACTACCAACTTTTCGTGGGTTGCAAAATGAAAATCCCCATAAGCATCTGAAAGAGTTTCATATGGTTTGTCTTAGCATGAAACCTCAAGGGGTAACTAAGGATCAGATTAAATTGTGTGCTTTCCCTTTCTCCCTAATAGATTCCGTTAAGGAATGGTTATTTTATTTATCCCCTGGATCTATTACAACTTGGGCTGATCTATCTCATTCATTTTTTAACAGGTTTTTTCCAGCGTCTCGAACAGCTGAGCTAAGAAGAGAGATATTTGGAATAAGGCAAAAAGAAGCTGAGTCCCTTTACGATTATTGGGAGCGGTTTAAAAAGTTGTGTGCAAGCTGCCCACAACATGGTATAATGGAGCAATCTCTCCTCTAATACTTTTATGAAGGTTTAAAGCCCATGGAGATGAATATGGTAGACGCCGCTAGTGGAGGAGCATTGGTCAACATGACTCCCCAACAAGCGAGAGACTTGTTCTCCACTATGGCTACAAATTCTCAGCAGTTCCGAGCAATTTTGAACCCTCTAGAAGGGTTCACCAGCTAAGTAATTCAACCTTAGAGGATAAAGTTGATAGACTTACTAATATGATAAACTCTCTTATTACAGAAAAAACGAAGATAGCCTGGTTATGCGAAATATGTGCTACATCTGATCATGCAACTGATGCATGTCCCAGTTTGTATGATGATACCATGACCCATCTAGATGCTGTGGGAAATTTTCCTGGGTGGTCACAAAAGCGATATGACCCCTACGCTAATACCTACAACCCAGGGTGGAGGGACCATTCTAACTTAAGTTATAGAGCCAATCCATGAAATAATCAGCCATACCAAAATCGGTTTTTGCAACAGCCGCAAGGTTCAGGTAATTCTCTAGAAACCATGGTCAATAAGTTAGCAACTAATGTTCTTGATTTTCAACAGTGAATCCAACAACAAACTCTTAATTTCCAAAAATAGACGAAAGATTTCCGATAGAAAACCAAGACGTCCATCAGAGAGTTGACCACATTGATCGAGAAATTGACCTCTCAAGAGAAGCTTCCGTCAAAAATAGAACCAAACCCTAGACAAAATGCGAATGCAGTGACATTGCAAAGCGGAAAGGTACTAAAACCGATTCTTGACAGGAATTTTGCCCAAGAAATCGCCCAGGAAAAACCCAAGAAAGACGAACAAGTCCGATCGAAGCCTCTATTGCCTAAAATTTAACCTCCATTTCCAGAACGATTCAACCAGTGTCAAAGAGGTAAAGAGGATAAGAAAATCCTCGAAACATTTAAGAATGTCGAAATCAATATTCTGTTGTTGGACGCTATCAAGCAAATACGGCGGTATGCTAAATTTCTTAAAGAGCTTTGCACCAAAAAGCGATATTAACTGGTAATGAAAGGGTGAATGTTGGTGAGAATGTATCCTCAGTGTTACAGCGAAAAATGCCAGCAAAATGCAAAGATAGGGGCATGTTTGTAATACCATGCAAAATAGGTCATCTGGGAATTAAGAAGGATATGTGTGATCTAGGGGCTTTTATAAATGTAATGCATATTCTATTTATGACTCACTTAACGCGGGTTTTTTGACAAAAATAAGTGTTATCATTCAATTTGCGGAAAGGACTGTTGTGCATCCAGAAAGAGTCCTTGAGGATGTTCTGGTAAAAGTCAACGAGCTTATTTTCCCTGTAGATTTTTATGTGATCAAAATGGAGGAGGATAGCACTCTTGGATCTTCAGATCTCCTGCTAGGTCGACCATTCCTTAGTTTAGCTAGTACCAAAATCGATGTTCGAAGTGGAACTCCCACGATAGAGTTTGGTGGGGAGATCATAAAGTTTAATGTCTATGACGCCATTAGCCATCCAAGAGAAATCTTGAGCGTAAATTGTATCGACATAATTGACTCTTCAGTGGAAGAGAATTTTGAGTCAATTTATAGAGATAATTATGAACTTGATAAATTTGAATTTTTTAATGAGTTATTATCTCCAAATACTAAATTGTTACCTTCTGTTATACAGACACCAGAGTTGGAGTTGAAACCACTTCCTAAGCATCTGAAATATGTATTTTTGGGGAAGGGTAATACCCTACCAGTCATAGTCTCCAATAGACTCTCCACACATGAAGAAGAAAGTTTGGTTCATGTACTAAAAAGTCATAAGGAGGCGATTGGATGGACCATTGCAAACTTAAAAGGGATAAACCCTTTGACGTACACACACAAGATCTACTTGGAGAAAGACACGAAATCGAGGCGAGAGGAGCAAAGATAGCTAAATCTAAATATGATAGAGGTAGTAAAAAAAGAAATAATCAATCTTCTAGATACTGACGTAATTTACCCTATTTCTGACAGTAGGTGGGTAAGTTCGGTACAAATCGTGCCCAAAAAAAGGGGGTGACAGTAAAGAAAAATGCTGAAGGTGACTTCGTACCTACCCGAGTACAAAATGGGTGGCGCTTCTGCATTGATTACAGGAATCTGAACTCATACACTTGAAAAGACCATTTCCCTCTTCCTTTTATAGATCAGATGCTCGAAAGATTAGCCGAAAAAACTCACTTTTGTTGACTTGATGGATACTCAAGTTTCTTTCAAATTCTAGACGTACCGGAGGACTAGGAAAAAACCACTTTTACATGCCTATTCGGTACATTTGCGTACAAAAGGATGCCATTCGGTCTTTGCAATGCGCCGACCACCTTCCAGAGATGCATGATGAGTATATTTTCTGAGTATGTGGAAAAAATTATCAAAATTTTTATGGATGATTTTACTGTATATGGAAATTGTTTTGATGAATGCCTTAAAAACCTAACGATAATTTTGAGTAGGTGCATAAAATTTAATCTTGTCTTGAATTATGAAAAGTGTCTTTTATGGTAGACAAGGGTTTAATTCTGGGTCATGTTTCATTTAAAGAAATTGAGGTCTATAAGGCCAAAATTTATATTATAAATTCTTTGCCTTATCCCTCCACTGTGAGGGAAATTCGTTCTTTCCTTGGCCATGCAGGGTTCTACAGGCGTTTCATAGAGAACTTCTCGAAGGTAACTGAACTACTATGTGAGTTGTTGCAAAAGGATAAGAAATTTGAGTTTGAAAAATGTAAGGAGGCATTTTGATACACTCAAGTAAAAGTTAGTCTCCGCTCCAATAGTACAACCGCCAGATTGGAAATACCCATTTGAAATTATGTGAGATGCCAGCGAGCGCGGTGTAGGAGCCGTGTTGGGGCAAAGGATAGACAGAGAACCACATATCATATGTTATGCCTCGAAAACCCTAGATGCTACGCAGAGCAACTACACCACTACGGAAAAAGAACTCTTAGCCGTTGCATTTACTTTAGATAAATTTCAACCTTATTTATTGAGATCTAAAGTAATTATTTTTTCTGATCATGCAGCCTTCAGGTACTTGATCGCGAAGAAGGAAGCAAAATTGAGGCTTATTAGGTGGATTTTGCTGCTCCAAGAATTTGACATCGAGATTTGAGATAAAAAGGGATGCGAGAATTTTGTGGCTGACCACTTAAGCAGAATAAAAGTACCTTTTGATGACATCCCTATTAAGGAAGAATTTCCCGATAAGAGCCTATTCTTGACCAAGGCACGTCTCCCATGGTATACAGATATAGTAAACTTTCTAGCCATAGGATCGTTACCCACTGAGTTAGCGCGTTCTGTGAGGGACAAGCTTAGACGCAACGCTCGATATTACATTTAGGATGACCCATACTTGTGGAAACACTATTCAGACCAGATAATATGAAGATGTGTTCCAGAAACCGAGGTAACTTCTATCCTTAATTTTTGTCTTGCTGAAGCTTGTGGAGGTCACTTTGGCCCTAAGCGGACCGTTTATAAGGTGTTAGAATGTGGGATATATTGGCCCACAATTTTTTGAGATGTATATAACTTCTGAAAGTCTTGCGATAGGTGCCAACATACAAGTAACATCACTAAACGAAATCAAATGCCCCTTTCCCCGATTTATGTATGCAAAATCTTTGATGTATGGGGCATCGATTTCATGTGCCCATTTATTTCTTCATTTAGCAATGTATATATAATTCTTGCAATAGACTATGTTTCTAAGTGGATCGAAGCAAAGCATACTCACAATGATAATGTCAAAACTGCTGTGGAGTTTCTAAAACGAAATGTTTTTTCTAGGTTTGGCACACCTCGAGCCCTAATCAGTGATCATGGCACCCACTTTTGCAATAAGGTCATGGAGGCACTGTTGGCAAAATACAAAGTCCACCACCATATAGCTACGACTTACCATCCCCAAACGAATGATCAAGCTGAGGTCTCAAACAGGGAAATCAAGACTATTTTAGAGAAAACAGTTTGTCCCAACCGAAAGGATTGGAGCTTTCGGCTAAATGACGCACTTTGGGCCTATCGAACTGCGTATAAGGGACCGATTAGCATGACCCCGTATCGACTTGTTTTTGGCAAAGCTTGCCACCTTTCGGTCAAATTGGAACATAAAGCCTATTTGATCATTCGCCAATATAACATGGAGTTAGAACCCAAAGGAAAGGCAAGGAAATTAGAAATCCAAGAGTTAGAAGAAATTCGCAATGATGCCTATGAGAATGCTCACATTTATAAAGACAAGACAAAGTTGTTTCACGATAAGAGAATAGCTCAGAAGCATTTTTCGATAAAACAAAGCGAAAATGCAAAGAAAAAGGAAAAAGCTAGAAAAATAGAACCACACAGCCCTATCCATGGTACCAAACAGCCTCTATTCTAGATACTATTCCAGCCCAGAATACCTGCAGCCAAACTACCCTATTCCTGCAGCCAACCACCCTTATCCTTGCACCCAAGCACCACCCCTCAGCATAAATTAACCCCCCAGCCCTAAAATTTTAAAACGTTTTTTTTTCTTTTTCCTACAAAACCACCATAGCCGTCCCTCTTCCCTCCACCATTCTCTCTCACCATTGATCGCCACCACCATGGTTTGGACCCGTAGCCACGCCACCGCTGAGCCTTCCTTCACTATGAACCCATGACGGTGTCGTTTCTTCGCACCCCAGCCATCATATGCTATCGACAGTAACAACATGAGAAGTTTTTCTAAACTTTTCTACCTATTTATTTCTTTATGTCCATATTGAGGACAATGTGCTTTCAGTAGAGGGAGGTACTCTTCGTTATTACTGTCATTTTCTGCTGTGATTTTGGTTGTTGTTGCTGTGATTATTTTTGGCTGGGGTTGCTGCTTGAGGCTTCATTTTGTCCTTATTAATTTATTTATTTTTAGAATCTCTTGCCTCTTTTCATGCCCAAGATTTTTACCAAGAATTGCCTACTGTTTGACCTACAAGCATGATTCTTGTTTTCTAAGGAAATTATGGATTTTCCATAATTGATGTCATCTCTACTGTTTTATTCTTATTAGGCTAAAAATAATTGTGATTCATAGAGTTAACTTTATCTTGCTTTTTGTAAAATTAATCAAGTTTAATACAAAGTGGACACTTAATATGTTTGCATGCTAAAATATGTTCATGACTATTAAGGTAATTACTGAAACTTATTTTTGACACTTGATTATTTTTTTCTCTAAAGTTCTCATAAAAAAGAGTTATTATTAAAATGTCGTTTAATGTTTCCGTGGTTATGAGTGCAGCTTAAAAACGTGACTGACTAAGTAACCGGGGTAGGGTGCTTGAGTTGTCATCCTATTTCGCTTCAAAACGTTGTGTGACGTGTTAGGTAAAACTCCGCTAACCGAAATTAATTTTTAAGAACATGTTGGGCTGAGTAACCGGGGTGAGGTGCTTGGCTACCATCTCTCTTCGCGTCAAAAGGTTTGATGTGTTCTTAAGAAAAAATTATAATAAATTAGGAGTCTGCTGGGCTGAGTAACCGGGGTGGGGTGCTTGGTTGTCATCTCTCTTCGCGTCAAAAGGTTCAGTATATTCCTAAAGCATAAAAAATATAAATAATAAATAAATCAAAATCAAAATAAAAAAATATATAATTTGGAGACTAAAGGAGGAAACAAATAGGGTGCCTTGGTAGGTTTGGTAATTTACCTAATTTTCATTAAATAATTCGAGTCGATTCTAATTTTTGTGTGTATTAATTGGAAAGCTTTTTCTGTTTTACTTAAAGCAAGCTTAGGGTTCTCTTTATTTTTCATATGCATTTTTTATTGGCTTTTATAAAACTTTGGAGTGGTATTTCTTTTATGGCATAATCAAACTTTCACAGTAGATAGGAACCATACTTGAGGGCAAGCATGGGCTAAGTAGGGGGAATTTGATAACACTCTAGAATAACGTATTTTTATGTATTAATTATGTATTTATTCTGAGTATGATCCTACTAATTTGAGCTATTTATGATCTTTTATCTCATAGGGACTAAATTTGAGGTGAAAGCAAAATTAACGGCCAAACGCGTGAATTTAGAGATAAAATGGGCCAATGTGTGACACAAGGAAAAGTTGGTGCCAAAAGTGCAAGCATGGAGGAAACAAGGGTTGAAATGCAAAAAGAAGAGATTTTATTCTATCAGACTCTATTTTAATTATATTAGGATAATTAATATTAAGATAATTATTACGGATTATTTAATTTTAGGATTTTATTTTATTTATCTTTATTTATATTCAATTAAATGTATTTATCTTTTGGGAGTTTAAGTAGGATTAGAAAATCTCCCCTAGCACTATAAATAGGGGGTAAAGTAACTCAAAAGGCATCCATCTTTTTCTGTAAACACTCTCTCCCCAAAAGTCTAGGCTTTTGTTCTTCTCATATTTCCTTTTAATAAAATCTCCATTTTTATTTTATTTATTTTCTTTTCCACCATAACCATGAGCCACTAAACTTATCTTGCCGAAGGTTGTCGATATTCCCCAAAAAGGGTTCTTGAGGCGTAGAGTCCGTACTTAGCCTCCTCACCGAGTATTTATCATTTCTTTGTACTACGAGGTTGACGCTTCCGTTTATGTCCCTTAAGAAGTAAGCTTTTCAACGTATGTAAAGGCGGCCGCTTTGTATACTTTAGGAAGGTTGCACAGTCGGTTCGTTAGCTTACTGCGTCAGACGTTGGTGAGTCCAATAGACAAAATGGCGCGGGATTCGTCATTGAGAAGCGTTGATCTAGCATAAGACGATCCCACAGAAGGATTGTTGGCTAGAGTCAGGTTCCACTAAATCGTAAGTCTAAATCCTTGGAGCTGGTGGTCGTAGGCGTCTTCTTCCACTATAACTGGCTTATTTGGTTTGGGAAGGATCATCTAAAGCCGAGGATTGAACTGAAGGCAGAACGAGACAACTGGAAGCTGGAACCTCCCATAAGAATTTATTTTCTCTCAACTCTATTTTTAATTTCTTGAATTTTTAATTCAATATTCTTAATTCTGTTTTTATTTTATTTTTCGTTTCCAGATCCAAACCTTTAATCCTGTTATTTTCTTACTTTTTTCCAAGAGTGCAGGTTTTCTTGGGTAAGATTCTGCCTGGGATTTCACAAAACAAGATATTGTGCAAATCCAGTCTGTGAGTATTTGACCTTACTTCCCTTTTACTATTCTTTTTCATTATTTATTAGGGATAGGATATTTTTGGTGCTTTCAACGACCGCATCAATTTCTAACTAGATCCAATAACAAATTAAGGTACAAGAATTATAAAGTATAGAGAGACAATTATGGAAACATTGAAATAATAGTTTTTAAGGGTGAAGAGACTAATCCCATATAGGTCGTTCATCATGAGCATCATTTAGCTATAAATATAGTGCAAGCTTATAATAAACAATTCAACCAACATACGTCAACATGGATATGTGGATCAACATATGCTTTCATCTCAATAATTGCAAGTATGTCAAGTAGATGAATGTTAGGATTAGGTATTGAATTTAATCGGAGATTTGAGCTTCTCGATGGTATGACATTAGCGAAATATAAACGATTGTGGCATCTCATTTTAGCTAATGGTTGGCTCACCCTTTACGCAATCTGGCTATTCAAATAATAATGGAAGTCGTTTATAATTAGTCTAGTGGCATTCTTATCATATGTTTTTTTTTTCATACCATTAAACTATTTATCAAATTTAAAAGAAAAAATTACAGCACATTATTTCATTTCTTAGTTAACAATTTACACTAATTAAACAACAAACATTCTTATATGGTAATTATATAACTATCAGATACTATTTATGTATTACAATGTTATTATTTTCCTTTTTAATTTTCCAAAATAATTTTATTCAACCTTTTGTTTTGAACAAATAAATATTTGTTGTTTTTATATATTTTATTATCATTAATAAATTTTTGAAGAGCAATTACCATTAATAACAAAACATTGTCATGGTGTAGATACATGTATTGTATGTGTGAACACTTCAAATTTATTTCTTTATATATACACATTATTTTTATTTGGCATTACCATTTATAAATTAATATATAAAAATTTTATGGCTTTTTTGAAATATGGATAAAATATGCTATTAGTCCCTGTACTTCTTTCGAACTTAAGATGTAACAGCCAATTTTCAGTTGAATTGAAACAGTGGTTTCGAGACCACAAATTCGAGTCCAAAAGAAAATTTATTTTAATATTATTTCATGGCCTACATTATGATAGAAATATTGTATGAAAATTACGTAAAGAAATTTTACCTGTTACATGTCTAATTTGATGTAAATGACCAAAAATGCATAAAGTGCAAAAGTTGAATTCTAGTAGCTAAAGGGATCAAATAGCTATAAAATTCAAAATTCGAGGTCCTTATATGGCAAATAGATCATTTAGAGGAGTTAGTAGATAAAGATGATTAGTCATCAATGGAATTTAGCAAATTGTTAAAGTTAATTTTGGAAATTAGGTATCAAAGTAATATTAAATAAAAGAAAAAATCTAATATCATCATTTTCACTATCTTTCCTAAATTAAAGACATGGAAACCCTAGTTATGGGTGTTGAGTTCAAGCAAGTTATTTTGGCTTAATTAGGTATGAATTCTTGTTTGATAACATGTTAATTTGCATGACATTTTGTGTTTAATTTGGTTTATTTCTAAATTGATCCCTACTAAATTAGTACTATTTATGTTTTGATCTTGTCGGGGATGCAATTGGGACGCTAAGAGACAAAAATGAGCTTTAATGTTCTTATTTTATTATTTATTTATTTATTTATTTTTATGTTGAAGTGCTTAAAGTCAAAATTAATAAACAACATGTGTATAAATAGGGCTTTAATGTTCTTAGGAAAGACAGATTCTAATTTTATATTTTAATTTCAATTTGGAATTAAAGAGAAATTACTCTTTTTCTTCCAATTTGGGCGTGAGCATTCTATTGCTTCAATTTCCATTTCTTTGCTCTTTCAAAATTCATTTAATTGTCTTTCAAGTCCTTTCCTTTCCTAATTTCCTCTATTATCATCAAATCACCTTTCATAAAGCTACAAAGCATGACTAAATCCATGTTTCACTAAATTCTATCTTAACTTTAGGCCGGTGTTCTTTCCGGTCGGGAATCGTGAGATAGGTATTTGTGCTAAAAAATCTTCCAATCGGTTTTCACATTTTTCCTAAGTATCGGGATTGACAACTCATCCCTTAAAGTTAACTCGATTTTAAGTCAAAAAGTGCACTTTGGGTTGGAGTCGTGTTTGCTGATAGTTGGAGAAACGAGTCAGTCATGCTGTATCGGATCTCTGAGAACAAATTAAGGAAGAAGTGATTGGGTTTAATCGACCCACGCGGTTGAGGCCGTTAACTCGAGTTGGGTTCTTCAGTGCACAAGACTGCCCGAATCTTGAATCGGGAACATGTGTATCTCGATTAGATAATCTGTAAGGGTTGGTTTGCAGGTCGTACCAGGACCAACTAGGAGAGGAAGAATTAGTGGTTAGGACGTTCTTAAATGCTATAACCAGCTTATCATTTGGAGGAGAAGATTAATTTTCGAGGATCGATTCTTAATCTGCAATCTACCAAGTCTAGGGCTAAGGCTTATTATCTCTGTTTACAAAAATCTAAATTTATTCCCCAATTTAAATTTATTTCTAATATTAATTAATTCTTTATTTATGTTGATTCGATTATTTACTTTCTAAACATTTTCAGAACCCCCTGATTTATTTTTTATTATTTTTGCAGGTCCGTTTGGAGTCGTGGGCACGACTTTTGCCACGAATTTCAGCACGACAAACATTTTGTTCACAAGTTAAATGCAAAAGTTGATTATAACATCTAATCCCTGTGGACTCAACCCTACTACCACTATTTACTACGATTTAGTAAAAACCACCAAAAATAATTCCTACAAAAATAACTCTAAATATTAGTAAAGTCTGGTAGTAGGGTCGAGTCCACAAGGATTGGATGGTATAATCAAATTTTGCGTTTAACTTGTGAACATAACGTTTGTTGTGTCGAAAGTCATGGCAAAAGTCGTGCCCACAACTCCAAACGGACCTACAAAAAAATAAACAAATAAATCAGGGGGTTTTGAAAATGTTTAGAAAGTAAATAATCGAATCAACGTAAGTAAACAATTAATTAATATTAGAAATAAATTTAAATTGGGAAATAAATTTAAATTTTTGTAAACAGAGATAATAAGCCTTAGCCCTAGACTCGGTAGATTCCAGATTAAGAATCGATCCTCGAAAATTAATCTTCTCCTCTAAACGATAAGTTGGTTATAGCAGTTAAGAACGTCCTAACCATCAATTCTTTCTCTCATAGCTGGACCTGGTACGACTTTTAAACCAACACTTACCAATTATCTAACCGAGATACACGTGTTCCTGATTCAAGATTTCGGCATCCTTACGCTCTGAAAAACCCAACTCAAATTAACGGCCTCAACCGCATGGGTCGTTTAAACCCGATCACTTCTTCCTTGATTTTTTCTCAGAGATCCGAATACAGCACGGCTGACTCATTTCTCCAACTGTCACCAAACACGACTCCAACCCAACGTGCACATTTTGACTTGAAATCGAGTTAACTTTAAGGGATGAGTTGTCAATCCCGATACTTAGGAAAAATGTGAATACCGATTGGAAGGATTTTTAGGACAAATACGTATCTCACGATTCCCGACCAGAAAAAACATCAGCCTAAAGCTAAGATGGAATTTAGTGAAACACGGATTTAGTCATGCTTTGTAGGTTTATGAAAGGTGATTTGATGATAATGGAGGAAATTGGGAAAGGAAAAGACTTGAAAGGCAATTAAACGAATTTTGAAAGAACAAAGAAATGGAAATGGAAGCAACAAAATGCTCACGCCCAAATTGGAAGAAAAAGAGTAATTTCTCTTTAATTCCAAATTGAAATTAAAATGTAAAATTAGAATTTGTCTTTCCTAAGAACATTAAAGCCCTATTTATACACATGGTGTTCACTAATTCTGGCTTTACCCATTTCAACATAAAATTAAATAAATAAATAAATAATAAAATAAGACTTCTTTCTATTTTTGGCTTTTACAAATTCAAAAAATCTGATGAGTCCATGGCTTTCTCTACATTTTTTATTCGGCCTCATTTCATTGATTGTGTTTCAATTTGGTCATTTTCTGCTCGTTTTTGTCTCTTAGCGTCCCAATTGCATCCCTGACAAGATTAAAACAAAACAGCACTAATTTAGCAGTGATCAACTTAGAAATAAATCGAATTAAATACAAAATGTCATGCATGTTATCAAATCCCCCTACTTAGTTCATGCTTGTCCTCAAGCATATTGTTCCTTCAAACATTAGAAATTATTAAACAATTCATTAAAAATCAAACCCCTTTTTCTCATCCATAATCAATGCAAACAACATAGGCAAAAATAAATAAATGCTCAGAATATATAGTTTGACCGACAAGCGTCATAAAAATGAAATATGTGAACTAAATCATTTCACTAAATTGAGTTTGAATCCAATAATTTGTAAGGTATTGTTAATTAATCACGCATTAATAAAAAACATTTAGACACAGTCAAACCTTTTTACAAGAACTAGGATGACAACCCAAGCACCCTATCCCGGTTACTCAGTTCAAACAGTCTTTTTTTAAGCTCGGTCAACAAAGTGTTTGTAAGTTCTCGATCTATCACTCGAACCTTTTTAGGTGAGATGAAATGACAACCCAAGCACCTCACCTCGGATACTAAATTCAGTCACGTTTTCAAAACTTTCACTGATAACTTAAGCCTTTATTTATTTATTTTTCATTTTATTTATTTATTTTTGTACAAGTAAATATTTTTCTTCCAAACAATCAATTTATATGAAAAATCTAGTTACATATATTAACTTTAAGACACACATGTCAATTAATCTAGATATTTGAACACTTTAATTCAAAAATTACCCAATTGTCCAGATTGACTAAGTAATGAGATTAGAGGCACAATGTCAAATAAGTTATCAAATAAATCTAGCATAAGATTGAACATATGCAAAAGAGATACATGCAGTAAAAATCATGCATATTTACCATCTTACCAACTCAAACCCCTCCCCACTTAATCTATACTTGTCCTCAAGCATGCTTTAAGTGAAATAAAAGACAGAGTCCAAATAACAAGCAAAAAGAAAAGTTAAGAATACTCCTCATGTGTCTTTTAACGATGTTGTCAGTGTTCGGGGTAACGACTTTGCAGGATGTCGAGGATTGTGGAGGCTTGGGTTTCTATTGTTCCAAGTCGAGCTTCGATCTGTCTTAAACGTACCTCTAGAGATAGAGGCAGCTCCTCTTGTTCCCTAGTAGTGAAGTGTGGACGTTGGCAAAAGACCATATTGCTGCGAGTTGTTCATGTACCTGGAGGCACAAAATAACAAACAGGAAGGGTACCGATAAGTAAACCCATAGAATCCAAACAATATTTATCTAGGCTATCCATACTATATGCACATGTTAAGGACGAAAAATCAACTTCAGAGGAAAAAAGTCGAGAGGTTAAATTCATAATATATGACCCAAGTATTAGTGGACGATTACATCGCAAAACAGCATGAAAGTTTCGTACAAACAAATATCCAAAATTAACTTCAAATCCAGAATGGATACACCACAAAAAAAATTAGTTTTAGTTAGAACAGATGACGAATCATTTCATCTTGAAAAACTAAAGGCTAAAAATCGATGAATATATCTCAAAGCGGGTTCATGCACCAATAAGTCTTTTGTGGCCTTCGGATTATAAAGTTGATTAGAATGAGTTAAAGCACAATAAATATCTTGAGCATCAAAGTTACTTGGAATATCTAACAAAACAGTCGGATTGAATATTGTTAGGGTCGACGAAACCCATGGCAATGTTAACCTCAGAAATCGACATCCTAAAGTCCTTACCAAGTAACTGAAAATAGATAACGCTTTGTGTTTCAACAGTTCGTAATGCATTAATATTGAAGCTCAATGTGGTTTAAAATTCATAAATCAACTCATAATATGCACTACATGAAATATTTACAAGGGAATTCCAACCAATATCATCAAAATAGCAAATCACAGCATCGCGAATATTTAACATATCAAGAGTGGAAAGTTTGATTTGCTTACAGATCAAGAGTGAACGTTGTCGGATGTCGTCATATCTTACGTAATGCTCTGAAGTTGAAAAGTTTAGAAACCCTCGTAATCATCCTTCGATAGGAATAGTGTTTTAACGACCTTGTATATTATGTTAACCGTCTCGTGATGGTCAAACATATTTATTAGGCGAGTCAGATGGTGAACTTGTATTTCCACCAGCTTCAGTTATACTGTGTAGGGGTATCGCTGACTCATGTATCGATTGTCAACGGGCTCGAGTGGTGGACGATCGTGTTCGGCGTTTAGAGACACGCTCGTTTGTATTTGAGGGACCTTCGACATGGTCATTGGAAGTCCCAACCTCCTCTGAGTAACCTGCATAATACGTTAGTAAAGGTAAGACAGCTTGAGGATTAGGAATCAACCTTTTGGGAGTACTGGGTTGTTGTTTGAGTGTTCTATTTCGACTGGAGTTGGACTCCGTCGGCGACGAGTCCTCATTAATGCAGTCGTCTGTCTTGTAAGAGGTGGAGAAGGTTCTGAGTTATCGTCATCTAAATCAACGACTGGAGGTGTTAAAAATCGATGTCGACTTCGATTAAGTGAAGCTGGAATATTGTCAGTCATTTGGTTCCGAGTTCGAACCATGGTTTTCGTACAAGCTTTACGAATAAACAGATTTGTTTGATACAGCGGTGGCAGACGGTGGCGAATGGCGGTGATAGTGGCAGACGGTGGACGACGTGGATTTGGTTAATTTTGTTAAGGGTGACGGTGAGATGTTTCAGGGAGGACGGAGCACCGACGCGTGGGCTAAGGGTTTCGATCGACAATGGCACGGTGTTGATATGGTGAAGAAGGCCACCAAACGGTGTTTTCGAGTGGAGGGGGAAAAGGAAAAGAAAACGGAGGGTTGGTGATGCTTTTGACTTGTCGACGGCGCTGAAGGAAGGGGTCACGGTGATTGGTCGGGGCGACGATGGGTGCGGCAACGTAGCGATGACGAGTCGGTGATAAGGGAAATGATGGCTGCGTGGGTTTAGTGTGGGGTTAGGGTTTTTTTATTTTGAAGAACATGGAGAAGATGAAGAGAAAAAGGGTTTCAGGATTTAGAGATTTGGGTGTTTTATTTTTTTCTTTTTTTTCTTTTTTCTCTATTTTTCCCTTGTGGCCAGTTGGGCCTTCTTGTCCAATTCTATTTTTTTCTTTTAGGCCAGCTAGGCCATTCGGCCCAATTTTCTTTTCATCATTTTTTTCTTTTTTCTCCTCTTAGGCTTCTTTGGGTATTGGGCTTATTTTGGGTTTATTGTGTGGTTAGGTTGGTATTTGGGTATGGGGTAGTTGGGTTAAATGGGTTGGTGTATGGGTATTTAATTTGGGTTTTGGGGTTTTTTATCAAGTTTAGGGATATTGGTTTTTTTTTGTAGGTAAATAGTAGTCATCATTTTGCATACCGTGCCCACACCACTATCATTATCTATTTTTGGAACAATTCATAACCTCCATTACATTCCTCGAAACATCAAATTAACTGGATTAAAATGAAAATTTACTTATTTAAAACCTAAATCTTACTAAAACTCAAAATTAAACAAATGAAAATAAATTTGGGTTGCCTTCCAAAAAGCACTTTTGTTTAACGCCGTTAGCTCGACGATCTGGAAATTTATTTAACCGGTTCTTCGTGGACTAATTCCTCAACCATGTAGATTTGAAATTTTCATAGAAAGGCTTTAATAGCTATCCATTGACCTTGAAAACTTTTTCGGATTCTTCGCTTTTAACCTCGACTGCACTATGTGGAAACACATGAGTAATAACAAAAGGCCCTAACCACTTAGTTCGAAGCTTACCTACAAAAATTCTTAATGTAGGGTCATAAAGTAATACTTTCTGTCCTACCATAAATTATTTACGTGTTATCTTTTGGTCATGGTATGCTTTGACCTTTTCCTTAAAAATTTGGGCACTTCCATACGCTTCTCGTCAAATTTTCTCATGTTCCTAAATATGTAACTTACGATGCTTACCTATAGCTTCCAACTCCATGTTGCATTGCTTGACTGCCCAAAATGCTTTATGTTCTAAGTCAACAGAAAAATGACACGATATACCAAAAATTAGTCGATAATAAGACATACCTATGGGTCCTTTATAAGTTGTATTGTACGCCCACAGTGTATCATTTAGTCACAAACTCCAACCTTTTCTATCTGGCTTAACAGTCTTCTCCAAAATCAACTTGATTTCTCGATTCGACACTTTCACTTGACTGTTTGATTGAGGGTGATAAGTCGTAGCGACTCGTTGCACTACCTCGTATTTTTTCAAAAGTGTGTCAATTACCTTATTACAAAAATGAGTTCTTGATCGCTGATCAATGCACGCGGTGCGCCAAATTTGGAAAAAATATAACTCTTTAGAAAATCGACTACCGTTTTTGCATCAACATGACGAGTGGCTTTTGCTTCCACCCACTTTGCCACATAGTCAACAGCAAGCAAAATATAAACGTTACCGTATGATGAGAAAAAAGGTCTCATAAAATCAATGCCCCATATATCAAATATTTCACAAACATGTACAAGGGTTAGAGGCATTTCATTTTTCTGACTCTAGTTTCCTACCCTTTGGAACTTTTCGCACGTTTTACAGAACAAATATGCATCTCGAAAAATATGTGGTCTATATAGTCCACATTCAAGTACTTTATGCGCAGTTCATTTAGGCCAAAATGTCCACCACATGCATAAGAATGACACAAAGATAGAATCAATTTTACCTTAGTTTCTGCAACGCATCGTGGAATTACCTGATCGGAACAATACTTCCAAAGGTAGGGGCCGTCCCAAATATAGTACCCTGATTCACGTTTGATCTTATCTTTTTCAAATTGCGATAAGTTATAAGAGACTATACTTGTAGCAAGGTAATTCACCATGTTTGCGTACCAAGGGAAAACTATCTGAGTAGCAAGCAGGCTTTCATCTGGAAAATCATCTTTAAGTGGTGTGACATCCTAGGACGGAGGTATTTGGCTCAGATGGTCACCTACCAAATTTTTGCGCCTTTTTTTATTCTTTATTTCGAGATTGAACTCTTGTAAAAGTAATATCCACCTTATAAGCCTCGGTTTTGCTTCATTTTTCCCAATCAGATATTTAAGAGTTGCATGATCAGAGAAAACAACAATCTTAGTCCCTAATAAATACTAACAATTTTTTTCCAAAGCAAATACTATAGCTAGAAACTTTTTTTTAGTAGTCGAGTAATTGCTTTGGGCAACATCCAAAGTCTTAGACATATAGGAGATAACATGTGGTTCTTTCTCGATTATTTGCCCAATGACTGCTCCTACACTATGGTCACTTGCGTCACACATTATTTCGAAAGGATAATTCCAATTTGGTGGTTGAACAATGGGTGCCGAAATGACCTTATGTTTGAGCATGTCAAACACATCTCTGCATGATTGGTCAAACTCGAACTCTTTGTCCTTCTGTAAGAGATTACAAAGTGGTTACGCAATTTTTGAAAAGTCTTTAATGAACCGCCTATAGAAACCTGCATGACCAAGGAAAGAACAAATCTCTCTCACAGTTGTGGGGTATAGTAGTAAGTTAATTATGTCAATTTTTACTTTATCGACAGAAATTCCCTCAACAGAAATGATATGACCTAGAACTAATCCTTTGTCTACCATAAAATGGAATTTCTCATAATTTAGAACAAGATTAAATACTAAGCATCTTTCCAAAATTTTTGCAAGATTTGACAACCACACCTCAAAAGACTCACCATACATAGTAAAGTCGTTCCTGAACACCTTAATTATTTTCTCGACGTAGTCAAAAAATATATTTACCATACATCTCTGAAACGTGGCTGGTACGCTGCAAAGTCCGAACGGCATCCATCTGTAAGCAAACGTGCCAAACGGACATGTAAATGTCGTCTTCCCTCGATCCTATGGTGCTACTGGAATATGGAAAAATCCTGAGTAACCATCAAGACAACAATAATGAGACTTCCCAACTAAACGTTCTAACAGCTAGTCAATAAAAGGAATGAAAAATTATCTTTCTAAGTTAAGGAATTTAACTTTCTATAATCGATGCAGACTTTCCACCCATTTTGGACTCGGGTGGGAACCATCTCACCTACCAAATTCTCAATTACGGTCACGTCAATTTTTTTCGGTACTACATGGACTGGGCTGACCCAATTACTGTCAGAAATGGGATAGATCATCCCAGCATCAAGTAACTTTTGAACCTCTTTCCTTACCACTTCCATCATGGGCGAATTTAGACGCCTTTGAGCCTCTCTTTTGGGAATAGCATTATTTACAACTTGAATTTTGTGCATATAAGTCGAAGGGCTCAACCCCTTAATCTTGGCTATCATCCATCCAATTACCTCTTTATAGTCTCTAAGAACTCGTACCAAGTTTTCCTCTTCTACCTTCGAGAGTTTACTCGAGATTATTATCGGTAAGGTATTTCTTTTACCGAGAAAAGTGTACTTCAAATGGTCCGAAAATGGTTTTCGTTCCAACTCCGGAGCCTGCAACACAAATGGTATGTAACATCCTGAAAATCGAGGGTTAGTAGAATTAGGTTTAGGAATCGAGAGAGAGTGGCCATGCCTTAATTTTTAAGATTATCTATGCATTTTTAGGAAATAAATGAGGTATTGGTTTGTTGGTTAAATATTAGTGAAACGTTCCTTGAAACCCAAGTTCAAATCCATTCTCTCTCACCATTTTTATTATTTTGCAAATTTTACCTTAAACCCTAGCATATGACATGCCTTATTTTTAAAATAAATATTGAAAAATTATTTCAAAAATGAGGAAAAATCCTAATGGTTAAAAGAAATATGAGAAAGCATGGAAATTAAATGAGGTCCCAAGTTCAAATCCATTCCCTTGCGAAATAATTAAATTTTACAAAATCCCTTGTTTTTTTAATGTGTGTGCCATCCATACCCTTGAACCCTAAGTATAAATATAAATTTTTATTGTATTTTTCAGCCTTTAATTGAACTTTTACCTACCCAAGCCGTTCACCCTCTTCCTCTCCTCTTTTCTCTTCAATTTTCTTTCTTTCTCCCATTGTTGTCGTAGCCTACACCTAGTTTTACCATATTACTGTTATTTTTTTCTCATTAAAATCAACCCCAAATATGAAATCTTGAACTCCAAGATCGATCCTGAACATTGCAAAGAAAGTGTCATTATCATTTCTCTCGACTAGCTTGGGTAAGATCTCTTCTCTCTTCAATTTCATAATTAATCCTGTCCATTAAAAACCTAAATTTCCAGATCTGGAATTTGGTGGATTGTAAATGATTTCAAAGTAATTTTTCCAGATTCTAATGAAATCTTAAACTGTTTTAAAATTAAGCCCCAATTTTGGCCACCGCGAGTGGTGGTGCGTGCACCTATGGGAAAGAAATGGGGTTGTTTTGTTTCTTGGTTATTGCCTATATTTTTCCAGAATTAATTTGAGTTATTGAACCCTCCTAATCAGCTTTTAAACCCATTTCAATTAGGGAAAAACGTTCTTGATCGATTGGTCATTCGGATCCCACAAATCGTGAAGCGTAAGTGCAATTAAGTGTAACTAGTTTGTTATTTCGACATAGTTGTTAGGTAAAGGTTATGATTTGATTAAATGAATAAATTTAATCATTAATTAGCTACTGATTTTCTAGTATATTATTTAATTAGGTGCTGACCCAAACGCCCCAAACCATCCGTAAAGGCGAAGAATGATTGTACGTACGGTTCGCATCTATATAGTGTAATGAATCTAACTAGTTTGGATTCATAAAATAGTTATATTTTCAACGATTGGTTTGAAATCATAAGTGGGTGTTTGGGGGATGGTTTAATGGTAAATTGATTGAATTCATACTGAATTTTTGTTTAGGTTTGTTTAAGGAATTATTAAGGAAAATTGGAAGATTCGCTAGTGTGATGCGATGAAGCAAAAAATAAGGTATGGGTTCTAAACTCATAAAATTGTTTGAAAATGTTAAATATAATGTTATATATGATAAATTAGCTTGTTGATTGGATTGTCTTAATAGCAAAATTATTTATTTTGTGAGTGGCCGAACCAGGTATGTTTCGAGCGTTAAAAGATTGACATGTTGGCAAAATTGCTAGTTTGATAGTATGGATGTTTGATTGAGTTTCTAATTGCATATTTGAGTTATGAGATATGAGAATGTTTGACTAAATGATATTTATGATTTAAACGCATGAAATATTTGTTATATTGTGTATTGAAAATGGTGTTATTTATGCACAATGAAAATCTGTAAAGTATGTGAAATTTAACGATATTGATTGATACGAACTCAATGGTAATTTGAAAGATTGGAACACTGTTTCCATTTACTGAAAGTATGTGATTATTGAGGACATGTTGAGCATGTCAAATGAATGTGAAAAGTATTGAGATATGATTAGGTATGAGATTGTGTGACATATTGCATATGCTTTGGATTGGGATTTTGCGGTAGATAGAGGATTTAGTGGTTTTACCACATCGAGCTATGCTCATAATGTTTTGGATTTTGGAAGAGGGGTTCTAGGGAACTCGTGGTGTGTAGCGGATGGTATGGGTAGGAACCTTTTTGCATTGCATCATGTGCACGACATATTCGAATGTTATTGATTTATGCTACACATTGTATTTTGTTGTATTGAATGGTATCGAAATTAATGATTATTACTCGAATGGATGATGACCTATGCTCATACACCGTTTGATATCAATTTGATAATGGCTATGTAATGATATGAAATTCCTATGATGCTTTTATTTTCCTCTATTAAAGCTAATATGTTTCACTGTATTCGATATTTATGTTTTTTTAAATAATTATTTGACTCACACTGAGCTTTTCATAAGCTCACCCCCCAATAGTGTTTAACTTTTTAGGTAAACCTCAAAATTAGGATCAAACTCAGCATTCAGAGAGTCAACTTGGTCCTCGGATTGTTATTTTTTTAATTAAGTATTATTAAGTCTTTATTAGTTTTGGCTTGTAATTTTTAATTATTTCTGGTCTGTGGCCTGGTAACTTTTCCTCTGGGAATTTTTGCATTCATTAATTACTCAAGCATAATAATCGGATAATGCATTATATCGGGCTTAAGTAAAATTTGATATTGTTCCCTAGTTTCACTATATTGCAAATGAACTGTTTTTGAAAAACAAATCGATAAGGCAACTAATTTTCCAAAATGACTTGAAAATGGTTTTTCCGCTGCAATAGTTTAACATCGAGTCTTTTTTAAAAGAAGAGCGACAAGCAAACGATTTTTCTAAAACAACTCTATCAACAATAAAATGAATCCTAAGCATACACGACCTAATGAATGAATGATTTTAAGCTAACTCAAGGTACAACTACAGTTTTCCCTAAAATGAGTTTATTTAAAGTCTTCAAAAGTAACGTAAGTTAGCTTAGCCATTTCGGTTGCTAATGTAGCCTTTTCAATCTAGCCTTTTCAATCTAGGCATAACGTCTAGATTGGGTTTGGGAGGTTACATGGTACAAGCTTAATTTGTGAAAAAGATAATTCAAGAATTTTACCTGTATATTTCTGTAATTGTGGTGCATCCATATGAGCCACTGTTTCACGAACAGCCTCTTCAAAGGTTATCCACTCCTCTAGTTCCTCTATGGCATCAAAGTCTAGACTTGTGCAAAGAATAGTTCGTAATTCATCCTCATCATGACATTCTAAATGTAATTCAGATAAAGGATCAATTATATCAACATTAGAAACATTAGAAATCATGTTAGGGCGGTTCATGGCCTCATAGACATTGAATTTCACCACTTCCCTATCGAACTCCATAATGAGTATCCCACTTCGTACGTCAATCTTTGTTTATGCGGTACTCAAGAATGGCATCTCAAGAAGTATGTTAGACGAATTAGCCGAATTGTCATCCTTCTTGTCGATAATGTAGAAGTCTGCAGGAAATATTAGCTCACTTACCTTGACAAGAACGTTTTCCAACACTCCCTCCGGATGCACCACAGATCTATCTGTAAGCTGAATACTTAAGCCTATTTCCTTCAAAGGCCCTGCTTTAAGTAGTTTATAAATTAACAAAGGCATAACATTAATTGATGCGCCTAAGTTACACATGGGTTTTTTAATACCGACACTGCCTATTTTGCAAGATATGGAAAACATACCTTGGTCCTTACATTTAGGTGGTATTTTTCTTTGTAAAACGGCGAAGACATTTTCACCGACGCTCACCTTTTCATTGCCCATGAGCTTCCTCTTACTTGTGCATAACTCTTTTAAGAAATTTGCATACCGTGGAATTTGCTTAATTGCATCGAGAAAAGGTATGTTGATTTCTACCTTTTGAAAGGTGTCGAGGATCTTATTCTTTTCTCACTCCTTCTTACACTTGACAAGTCTTCCAGGAAATGGAGGAGGTATTGCAAATAATTTTTGTGGTGCTAACTCTACTAGAGCCTTTGTGTCAAGTTTCTTATTATCTCGACTAGTGTTGTGGGCACAAATCATGCCACGTACAGGCTCCAAAACCTTCCCACTCCTCAATGCCATAGCACTTGCATTGTGTCAAGGGTTTAGCTCAGTTTAGAATGGCAGCTTACCTTGGGACTCAAATTGGCTAACCGTGAACGCAAGCTTACTTACTTGCTTATCCAACTCCTGCAAATGCATGTCAGTTTTTTGTCAAAAATTCTCAGTATATTGGTTAGCCTTTCCACTATGGCTTCCAAAGATCACTTTGGGGCTCGTAACTGTTGATTCGGAGGTGGCCTTTATTGGTACAGTTGATTGAACCGAGTATTTGACCCATACCTTAGATTCAGGTGATCTTTCCACCCCATATTATACGAGTTTGAGTTGGGGTCATATCATATTTGGGGTGATCCTGGAAAGCTTCCGACGACAACATTTACTTGTTCTATCGAATCCTCATGTAAAATCAGACATGAGTCAGTCAGATGATCTGGTTTAGCACAAATTCTTCACAATCGTGCTAGGCCCGTTTTATCTGTAAGCAAAGTTTGAACAATGTTAGTCAGCTTATCAATTTTATCTTCTAGAGATAGAGAATTTAACCCATGAACCCGTCTTTTGGGTTCTATGGCTAGTCTAAATTGTTGAGAGTTGGCAGCCATTGTTGAAATCAACTCTCATGCTCTCTGAGGAGTCATATTAACTAGTGCCCCTCCACTTGCCACTTCTATCATTTTCATTTCCATCAAGAGCAATCCCTCATAGAAATACTACTAGAGTGATTGTTCAGTCAATCCATGTTGTGGGCAACTTGCACACAACTTTTTGTATCGCTCCCAATAATCATAGAGCAATTCAGTTTATTTCTGATAGACTCTCATGATGTCTCTCCTTAGTTCGACTACTCGAGCTGCAGGGAAGAACCTGTCAAGAAGCAAATGAGACATGTCAGACCATGTGTTGACAAATCCTAGAGGTAAACAAAATATCCACTCTCTAGCAGAGTTGGCTAATGAGAAAGGAAAAGCACAAAGTTTGATTTGGTCTTCAGTTACTCCTTGAGGCTTCATGCTTCTGCATACCATATGGAACTCATTACGGTGGGTGTACGGATTTTCCTTCTGTAATCCACGAAAAGTGGGTAGTAAATGAATCAAACCTGACTTTAACTCGAACAGCATTCCTCCTGCCGAATAGGTTATACATAAGGGTTGTTGTTCATCCGGTGCCGCTGCGAGCTGGCGTTTAATCTATTTGGCCATCTCGTTTGGTTCATCAAACGAGAAAATTTCCTCGGTGTAAGATATGGTTTTGAATCCTGGATTTGGTCGTTTACCATGTCAAATGTCTTCTCTTCGTAATTGTCGGGCCAATTTCTTAATTTTTGGTTTAAACTCTAATGTTCCCAGTTCTAATCTGGTCATATGGTAAATAAACAAAAATTAGAAAAATATCTCCAATCCCCGGCAACGCGCCAAAATTTGATGGGTGTCGAAACCACCAAAAATAATTCGTACAAAAATAACTCTAAATAGTAGTAAAGAGTGGTAGTAGGGTCGAGTCCACAGGGATTGGATGTTATAATCAACTTCTTTGTTTAACTTGTGAACAGAACGTTTGTCGTATCGAAAGTCATGGCTCATGCCCACGACTCCAAACGGACCTGCAAAAAAATAAACAAATAAATCAGGGTGTTCTGGAAATGTTTAGAAAGTAAATAATCGAATCAACGTAAAAAAACAATTAATTAACATTAGAAATAAATTTAAATCGGGACATAAATTTAGATTTTTGTAAACAAAGATAATAAGCCTTGGCCCTAGACTCGGTAGATTCTGGATTAAAAATCGATCCTCGAAAATTAATCTTCTCCTTCAAACGATAAGTTGGTTGTAGCAGTTAAGAACGTCCTAACCACCAATTATTCCTCTCATAGCTGGTCCCGGTACGACCTGTAAACCAACCCTTACCGATTATCTAACCAAGATACACGAGTTCCCGATTCAAGATTTCGGCAACCTTGCACTTTAAAGAACCCAACTCGAATTAACGGCCTCAACCGCGTGGGTCGTTTAAACCCGATCACTTCTTCCTTGATTTGTTCTCGGAGATCCGAATACAGCACGACTGACTTATTTCTCCAACTGTCAACAAACACGACTCCAACCCAACTTGCACTTTTTGACTTGAAATCGAGTTAACTTTAAGGGATGAAACATGGATTTAGTGATGCTTTGTACATTTATGAAAGGTGATTTGATGATAATGGAGGAAATTGGGAAAGGAAAATACTTGAAAGGCAATTAAGCGAATTTTGAAAGAATAAGGAAATGGAAATGGAAGCAACAGAATGCTCACGCCTAAACTGGAAGAAAATGAGTAATTTCTCTTTAATTCCAAATTGAAATTAAAATGTAAAATTAGAATGCATCTTTCCTAAGAACATTAGAGCCTTATTTATACACATGGTGTTTATTAATTTTGGCTTTAACCACTTCAACATAAAATTAAATAAATAAATAAATAAATAATAAAATAAGATTTTTTTCTATTTTTGGCTTAATTAGGTATGAACTCTTGTCTCGTTTTTAATAATTTTTATGTTTCCGAGATCGTAATAGCTTAATCTAGCTATCTCAGGGATTAAATTGCAAAGTTATTAAAGTATCAAAGTTTTTCCATGGATGAATGTAGTTGAATTATGAAGTTTTATGGTAGAAAGTGAAAGGTTGTTGATAGATAAACAACTTTTGTAAAGTAAATTTTGATGAAATTGTGATTTAGGGAATAAATTGTAAAGATGGAAAATTCATGAAAAAATTCTGAATTTTATGAAATACGTGGGCTGCTATTGTGATATATGAAAATTGGATTAAATTGTATGAATTTCATTTTCCGAGCCTAGGGACAAAATCGTAATTAATTAAAAGTATAGAGACAAAATAGTAATTTTGCCAAAGATGTGTATTGGATTGAATTGAGTATGAATTGTATTAAATTGAGTTAAATTCATTCATATAGATCTGGATAGACCAAATACGGAGTTAGATCGAGGAAAAAAGAAAGCATCGAATTAGTAGCTTTTGTGTACACGAATACTTGTCGAGGTAAGGTCATGTAACTAATTTGTATATTTACATGTTTAAATTGGATGATATGTATGTGAAATGTATAATTTACATGTATAAGTATTGATCACATATCTGACAAGTAATAAGTCTTGTTTGAACCTAAGAAATTCGTTGCATACAAATGACATTGTCATTAAGGGTTCCCAATTGGTTGTAGTCATGCATGTGTTGCAGACACACCACAGCTCGCAAGAGCGTCCTGTTATTTAGCTCTTATGAGCATCCTATTATATGGCTCTCACGAGCATCCCGATTAATGGCTCTCTTGAGCTTCCCGTTTATTGCTCATATGAGCTTCCTCATAATTGGCTCTCCGGAGCTTCCTAATAATTGGCTCTCATGAGCTTCTTGATTAATGGCTCTCTGGAGCTTCCCGATATTGGCTCGCATGAGCTTTCTGGTTACGGCTCTTATAAGCTTTCTGTCACATGAGCTTCCCGTTATTTCGAAAAAGCTTCTCGATTACATGCTCTTGTGGGTATAAATAAATATGAATTGATGAAATTACAGTTTTGTACACTTCGTGTGTACTACTTGTGTATCCAACGATATTTAAATGGTTCAATGGGAAAAGTTCTGATATGAGATAATCTGTATTCGATACGAATTATTATGGAATTATACTTGAAATACATGGATATGATTGTACTTGTTACAAGGACACATGATGAGGAAAGTGTATGAATATAGAGATTTGATTATTGTGAGCTCATACATGTTTCTTGATATTCATGTGAAATACATGAAACATGATTGTTGAGGATATGTGTTTAGGCTTTTGGCCAAGTTGTTTGGAATATGTTTTGTATGCTTACCTTATATTGGAAATAATGGTAAATTAAATTCCATGTTATACGAACTTACTAAGCTTTAAAGCTTACTCTATTTTATTTCCCTGTTTTATAGTAATTCGAAAGCTCTTTGGGTTGGAAGCTTGGCGGAGATATCTCACACTATCCATCAACTCATTTTGGTATAAATAGTAAATTAATTTTTAATGGCATGTATAGATTAATTAGCCAATGTTGGCATGTAAATGTTTTGGTTGTAACTAGCCATTGGAATGGCTTGTGATGGACATGTTTTGATGTGTATATAAGATGCTACATCATGTTTGATGTGAGTGTTTGATATGGTTAATTGATAGAAATCTTATAGGTATGTTAAAATTTAATATAAGTATGCCTATATGTATTTTTGGTCAAAAAGGTAAGTTGGTTATTTGGATTTATAAAGTGATATTACATGTATAAAACTTGATTTTGACTTGGTTGAATTTCATATTATTTTTTATTGATGTCCAAAAATGTTTGGTTAGGTTGATTCCAAATTTGGGTAAGAAATGTGGCTTGGAAATGACCTATTTTCGTCCACACAGGCAGAGACACGGGTGTGTCTTACACACGGCCTACCACACGGGCATGTGGTTTGGCCGTGTGTCCCCTGCATCTTATAAATTATAAAACAGAATGTGCAAATTGTTCACACGGCCTAGCACACGGGCGTGTGGCTTGGCCGTGTAACCCCTGTACCTATTTATTGCAAGTTAGTATGCTCACACGGCCTAGAACACGGGCGTGTGGCTTGGCCGTGTGACCTAAGTCAAAGAGCTCCCAAGTTTGGACACAGGATGGGACACGGCTGTGTGTCCCTATTTCGAATGCCCACATGACCTCAGACACGGGCGTGTCTCTAGACCTTGTGAGACACACGACCTGGCCACACGGCCGTGTGTCCCTTGTAACTTTGAAAAAAAATTTGATTTTTTTTGAAAAATTTTCTGAGTTCCCGATTTACTCCCGACTTGTTTCTAATGTGTATTTTGGGCCTCGAGGGCCCATATAAAGGACTTTATCAATGGTTTTTGATATGAATGTTAAATAAATTCAAATGTCTGTGTTTGATCTGTACATTCTGGTAATGCTCCGTAACCCTGTTTCGGTGACAGATATGGGTTAGAGGTGTTACATAAGATTTAGTTAAGGTACTTTAAAAGCAAAAAAATTAATTCTCTTACTTTTTCAATTTAAAAACCCTAGTCCCATAATCATCATCGTTGGTAGTTTCCATTAAAATTTATCAACTTAACAATATAATTTTTCATCAATCTTATGCCATGTCACATTAGGACAACTTAATCAACTTGTCAAATTGAAAATTTTGGATGAAAAATACTTATGATTTTAATTATTGACTGAGATTTTAAATAAAAACTTGAGGTTGACATTAAGATCTTCCTTCGCTAGACTTATATATACATTATATATTTTCCGCTACTTTATATACATGTATATATAATACTTATTTTCAATATAAATATATAATGAAAGTCATTTTTATCGTTTATAACTAACCAAATTATTTGACATTATTATATTTGTATAAATATGTAATAAAAATTTTGTAATACAAATGACGTCACTTTATGACTAAACAAAATATATATCTACGTGAAACTTTAATCATGATAAAAAATAAAAAAATAAAACCTAACCCATCCAATTGAATTTGTTGTATTGTTTTACAAGTGATATCTTCTATATACTAAAATTATTGGCTATTATTGTTAATTAATTGGAGAATATTTTCACTCCCTTCACCTCTATATAAAGCATCCATTTGTTGCTTGGGTAAGTAATACATTAGAAAAAAGAAAAAAAACCATTACAATATTCCCATTTGATTTGCAAGCCATGACGAGGAAGAAGATTAATTTGCTTATATCACCAATGATTCAACGAGGAAAGCCGCCTACAAGAAAAGAAAAGAAGATTAATTTGCTTATATCACCAATGATTCAACGAGGAAAGCCGCCTACAAGAAAAGAAAGAAGGTTTTGATGAAAAAAGTGAGCGAGTTGAGTACCCTTTGTGAGATTGACGCTTGTGCTATCATGTACAATCCGTATGAGACCCAACTCGAGGTTTGGCCATCCCCCATGGGAGTCCAACAAGTGCTCTCCAAGTTCAACAATATCCCCAAGATGGAACAAAGTAAGAAGATGGAGAACCAAGAGAGTTTCCTCTCCAAAAGGATCACTAAAGTAGCTAAACAACTCAAGAAGCATTGCAAGGAAATTTGGGAAAAGGAGATGACACAATGTTCAACAACATTTGTTGCAAAGGGGTCATCTGTGGTTTGAACTTGGGGGACTTAAACGATCTCAATGGGTTGCTTGATGAAAAATGAGGGATATCACATGAGGATCAATGAACTTTCTAAGACACCTCTTAATCCTCAAAGTGCGTCATCATCATTGTCCTCATCCGTGGTTACACTGGCACCAATGATGATGGTAATGCCTGAAGCAATGTTAAGGACAAGTACAGAGGAGATCAGGCAAACGGAGGTGGACAACATGGAGATGATGAACAACAACAACCCTCAAACTCACGTGGAAGGCAATGAAATGATGCTCTAGTTTGGTGACATCTGCACCCCCAACAACGACCTATGGTCTAATGCTTTTTTTCCTTGGAAAAAATAAGAGTTCATTTGGATGATCTGTTTTCGTTTATTATGGCCTTTGATCCAGAGGTATTTATCAGATTATGTTATGATAATGTTGTGCTTGTTCAACTTTGCTCATGGATCACAATTTTTTCTTGAAACTAAAGCACCTAAATCATGTTCCTTTTGTAACACCCTAAACCCGACCTAAATGTCCAGTCCAAGTTTAGAGAGTTACCTCATCGATACTCAAATACCACACCAATAACACAATAATGTTAAACCATGCTTCGCATAATATTCATCACAAAGATTTTTTAAGTATATAATCCTCCATATTCATACTATCATAGTTTACTGAAACTCCTAACGTAATACTTAAAAGAAAGATAAACGCTTGACCGAGCTCCCACAGTGCCCCCCCGATCAAGACTGAGAACCACTTGAAATCCAATCAATAACAAAATGAGTTGTGAACTCAGTACGTAAAAGAAGTTTGTTAAACTAATGCTCACTTATAAAATCATTCCAAATTCAAAGATTGGGTTCGGTACAGAAGTAATTTTAGTTCAGATTTAGAGCAGATTAGTTACATATATATATATGCAATTTCAGTTTCTTATAAGATACAGATCAGATTCAGATGCAATATTCCTACCCCCATCCGCTACACACCGTCTTCCGCCATCCCAACACACCGTTAAGGACATTCAATGTGCAACCAACCTTGCACACCTTAGAGTGTTTGTTTGACACTTTTAAAGAGACGTAGCTTAGCTGCTAGATCGAAATGCGACAAAGCGCCAGAATCAGATTTATACTCATGATGGCTTAGCCGCTAATTCAGAACAGATTACTTATTCCTTCACAATATCCCAACCCATGTAAATGTAGAGCACAAATACCCATATCATGTATTCAGTCATTCTAATTTATTTCACAAATAGATAAGACAGTTCAACATCAGAATAAGTATCATGGTATACATACAACTATTTTATGCACACATCAGTCTCAGAGTATCTGACAGTTCTCATATAATCAAATTTAATCATTCCTACATTGAGGAGGCTAGTATCAGTGTTAAGCAACATTTACAGCCTTAAAAACAAGTTTCAGGCCCCAATAACATGCCACACAGCCTGAACACATGTCCATGTCCTCTACCCGTGTGGTTCTGAAGTATAAACAGTGAGTTACACGGCCAGGACACACGCTCGTGTCCCTGCACGTGTGACTCTCACAGCCTAGGCACATGCTCGTGTCCCTGGATGTATGGTCTTTTACCACAAATAGTGAGTTACACGGCTAGGAAACGCCCATGTCTGCTGCTCATGTGAACCCTACACTAATATGGCCATACACGGCCTAAACACACGCCCGTGTGCCTTACCCGTGTGACCTCAAATTAATAAATAGTGAGTTACATGACCAACCACACAGCCTACCACACGGCCATGTTGCTCACACGGCCTGGACACATGCTTATGTGTCTGGCCATGTGGTGTCGACAGCCACCATTTTCGGCGACTGAACTTGCAAAAATTAAGATTTCCGGTACGCACATGGTTCCGTTTTGACGGAAAAACAATGCAAGGACTACCCGAAACCTAATTAACCATCCAATAATCAATTACACCAAACCTAATTAACCATCCAATAATCAATTACACCATCGTTTTCAATATTTTACTAAAATCAACCTGTCGTCAAGATCATGTCGAAAGTTTCGACGCAACCCCAACTCAATTCGCATACTTACCTCGCACGAAACAAAGAAAACCCGGCTAACGCGAAAGAGGAAGTCTCTTGTAAAATCCTTGTCTAAAAAGTAACCAATCGAGTGTTTAAACAGAACATTCAAGTAAACGAGCAAAATCCCATTTCGACAAAATAATGTTAACAAGACGGAACTCGCAGAACGAAAGAAGATAACAACGAAACTTCACAATAATCACACAACTGGCCTCACAGACAACGAAGAATTCCCAATTAACGCAGAATCAAATACAGTAAAAAGCAAAAAGAAAAGAAAAGAAGAAAATGAAAGGAGAACTAAGAACTTAGCAAAATGAAAAGAAGAAACGATAGAATTTCTTCAGAATATCTTAAGTTAACCACCATCCCACCTTCCGGCATTTGCAAAAAGAAAATATTTCCTAACGCATATGATGGGTTTTGAACTCGGAACTAGACAGAATACAAACAGATACTTAACTAATGAACCAATAGGCTCACTCTTAACACTGATTTACCCAGAATTGCACTTAACTACATAACACATGGACAAAGGTTGTTTTAAAAATAATAAAACTCTTAACGATGCAACTCAAACCCCAAACCTTAAACGCAAAAGCAGAGTGCAGGACCACAGATACAGAAATTTAATTACTGCAGATTCTCACAATTAAATTCTTAAAATTTTGGGGCGTTACACCTTTTAAGATTGAAACATTATGTTTGTTATTTGAATTCGGAGTTGTTATGTTATTCTCCTAATTTGGGGTTTTTTATTTATATTTTAATTTTTTTTGTTGCTGAATCTTAATTACTTAAATGAAAAAAACTATTAAGTTCTTAAGTTAGATCAAATCTAATTTGATAATTTTGAGAATGAGAATTCCTATAACAATTCATAAAAGCTATCTCTAATGCATGCTATAACTCAATCTAGGAAGATACTTTATTATTTTTAGACAAATTGGTGGAGGGATTAAAAGTGATGAGGGATAACTAGAGAATGATAAAACTAGATTTGATGTGGTTTTTATAATTCTATAGGGATCAAAACTATATGTTTGATGTGTGTTTGGTTGGTATCCTTATTTTCTTAATTCAACATAATATAAATTTATATCAATTGTTATTAGTACATTTTAGTCTTTATGATATACATGTGTTTTTCAACATATATTTCTATTGTGTTATTTTTCTTTATGTTCGAAAGTTTATAAATATGCATTGACAACTTGTATAAATATTAAAAATATTATATTAAATTAGACGGTATTGAACAAGTCGAATTTGTTTTGATTGGGTTAATTTTGATTGATTAATTCAAGTTACAAAACCTTTTTTTTCATTTGGTTTTAAGAGTTAAGGTTGGATTATTATGTGTTTGGATTATTTCGAATTTAGATAATTAAAGTTACTTTTCGATCAATTTAGGTTAGGATTGGACAAGTTTGGATTGTTGACCTTTTAAGACCAAATCAAGTTAGGTTCTATTTCTGTTCAGATTGATTGGGTTGGTTTTCGAGTTCAGATTAGAATTTATAAGCCTATATAAAATGATATGAATATATAAATAATTTAAAACTTATATAATAAAAATTATTAAAATTCTAAAAATAATTTAGGATAAATTATAAAATTATACATTAACATTCATTCAATGTACATTGATATGTGAATTTTATGCAATTGTATAAATGAATTTTTCCTTTTAATTTATTGTACAAACCATTAGCATTATGATTAGGGGTAAGCAAAACCCTATTAGATTCAAAAAAATAAAAAAAATTGAATTTTGAGTTAATTGAGTTAACTCGAATAAGTAATTCGAGTCTTGAGTTCGAATCGAGTTTAATTTTACAATTCGAATAATTCGAATAGCAGATTTGTGTAAGTACGGTTCCTATCAATTTTAAAAATGAACAAATTTAGTTGTCTCTCAACAAAAATCACAAAAAAAAAATTCAAAATAATTTTCAAATTTTAAAATAATTTTAAAATTCAAAATATTTATAAAAATAATAAAATTTATGTTTTTAAAAATTTATATATTTTAAAAAATCTAAAGAATAATAAGGAAAGTTAAAATTTTTCTAAAATAATAATTATGGAAAAGTTAATTTTATATTTTGAAGATTAAAATGAGAACCCCTTAGAATAAATTTACCGTGTAATCGGGTGGACCTTGAAAATGTTGACCATTCTGTGACAAAAACAAAGCAGAAGAGTTAAAAGTTGACGTTTTATTACTCTATAATCTGTAATCTCTCTTTTATTTTTTCTGTTTAATTTAATCCACACAACTATTTTTCAACTTTTACTTTCTTAAACCTGAAGGCAATTAAAAAGGCATCACCAACATTCACTTTCTTAATCCCAGATTTTATTTTTTTTAATTATTTTAGTTTGACGAATCTCTGTTTTTATTTGGTAACTGTGAAAGTTTGTTGTTATTTCCTTTTACTCGATCTGTTAGTAGCAAACAAGATTCGATTATAATTTTTTTTTTACCTTTTAAGGAATGGTTACTTGATTAGAGAAGAGTTGTTTGATTATCTCATTTGTTGATAAGTTACATGAGCTGATTTTCAATGGCGATGTTTTAGCGGTTTTGAAATCTCTCTTTTTTTTCCTTTTTTTTTTAAATTTCCGTTTGATTACAGTGTAAATCAGTGAAAAAGAAAAAACGCGTTTGGTTATATGATAAGTTTCTGGAGCTGTGAGTATGAACTGAAGGAGATTTAGTGGCAGAGATGAATGTAAGCCATGCTTCGGTTCACCCAGCGGAGTATCCACCGACCACGGACGCAGGCGAAGGCGGAGGCGGTGGCGGTGGCGGAAACATCGAGGTGCCGAGAGTAAGGATGAAGGATTTTCAGGGGATGCCCGGTACCCAAGGGGGGCTTGCGTTGCGGATATGTCAGTTTGTTTTTGCCGCTGTGGGACTTTGTATTATGGCAACAACTAGTGATTTTCCATCCGTTACCGCCTTTTGGTAATTCTTTTGATTACATTATAAGGGTTTGTTCTCTGCTTAATATTTGTTTGGATTTGCTAGTGATGATGAGGATCTCCAAAATTTGTATGGTGATGCTGATGCTATAAATGAAATGTCAGAACCTTGCTTGTGCTTATATAGATAGGATTTTAGAATTTAAGAATTTGAATATATGAAGCTGTGTGGGTATATATAATGAGGAGGGAATAGGGAAATTGGGTCATCCAGATTTGAAGCTCAAATCCTGAACCAAATGTCAACCAAGACTTTAAATCAATGGAACTCTTTTGCCGCTTATTGAGTGGCTTGGTTGACATGAAGCTGGTAATTGGTTACTATAGTCATTGCCATCATTCAATCCAAGCATTCTGGTTTTTCTTTTGGTTACATCTCTAGTTATGAGTCAATTTACATATAGTTCAGTCATAGTATGTCTTGTAAAAGCACCAATATCTTAGTTTAAATATACTTAAATTGTAATTAGTATCTTTAGTTAACGGGAATTTAAATTTTTATTGAATTAATTGTTGAAAGTTAAAACTACACTTTGATATCGTGTAATTTAGTTCTTACTATGTCAGTGAGCTTTTTGGATAACGAACGGAAAGAAACCAATTTCGCATATGTTGTTCATGTGAAGATTAGCATCTTTCCCTTAATTCATCTTTGATTGCTTTCTGTTTATGGGTTTGTTTCAAGCCTAATTCCAGTGGGTGCTAAAATTTTAGTGTAATTTGCTAACTTGACATGTTTTACATGCCTAGTATCATTCTAATGCGATGCCAAAGAACTAGAGTGGGAGTTCTTAGAAAATGGCAAATACTGATAATAGGATGTCTCATGTTGCACTCTCTAGGTGCGCTACTATCTGGGCTTGTTAACAATCTTAAAATGCGGTGTGCAAGGAGGAGAACCTAAATTGATTTCTCTTAATGGATTCTTTACAGGAATGTTTATTGTTCAGCATGGTTCTTTCATGCATTGCTATTTGAACCTTTTTCCATATTCTGGATCTTTTGTTTGCAAGCTTTTAGCTTTTTTGGAATTCATATATGATTAAAAAAGTGAAGCTGCTAGTGTTCTTGTATAGTCTCAACTGTATATTGATCTAACATGGAATTTTTTATTATTTTCTACATCAGCTACCTTGTTGCTGCTACTGGCTTGCAGAGTTTATGGAGCTTATCACTAGCTATTATTGACATTTATGCTCTTCTAGTGATGCGTTCACTGCAGAATTATCGAGTTGTTACTTTCTTTACCATTGGTGATGGGGTAAGACATTTACCTTTTGCAGTTACGAATGAAGCTAGAAGGCTGAAGAACATGTGATGTCCTATCAATTTCTGTTGAAGCACATATATGTCTCTAGCTTGCATGTCTGCCTTTCTCATAATCGTGTAGTATATCTACCTTTGTTATTGTACATTTGGCACATACTTATATGGCCTCAACTATGACTAGTTTCTAGGATGTCTACCTTGTGCCTCCTTTTGGAGAAAAGCTTCGGTCTTCTTTTTGAAATATGCAGTAAATCATTACTCATTCCAGTATTCTTCAACTTTCTTTCCTCATTAACAAATTTGGCTTTGAAGCAACAAAATTGTATTGACAGTCTTCATTTCAATGTGAATATTCCAATCAAACTCATTGACTTGCCATGGGATCTGATCTTAGCTGCTATAAGACATTGGTATTTGCAATGGCTAACAACTAGTAGAAGACTAGTAGTCCCTAATAACTCTTTAAGTTATGCTGGTTTGATTTTCAGCTGGCACTTTGGTATGTTTTTTACTCAACTGAAAATTATTGTCCATACTTTATACCTGCCTCTGTTTGAAGAAGCCTCAGGGTTGCCATGATTTTCTCTTATTACTTATATAGCTATTCCTTAGACTCCTCCAGAATCAATTGCTAATTACCCATTAGAACAAAGAACTTCACAATAGTTCCTGCATATGCATTACAAGCTTAATCATGTAGAGTACTTTGATCAGAGTGACATTTGTGAATTATGTGGAACCTTCTGCCATGTCTTCTCGACTTGCATTAGTTGAGAGCTCAAACTGTTCCGAGTATTTTCCACCTCCTGTTTTACATTAAACACCTCTCCATTATCTTAATACTAGTTTTCTGTAATTTATTTGTCCTGATGATATGTTTTCTGCACTGCAGATCGCATCCACTTTGACATTTGCCGCAGCTTGTTCTTCTGCTGGCATAACCGTTCTTATTGACAATGATCTTGATATCTGTTCGCAGAACCATTGTGTGCAGTTTGAAACTGCTACTGCAATGGCCTTCATTAGCTGGTTTACTACATTACCTTCATTTCTCTTCAACCTTTGGTCACTGGCATCCCGATAGAAGGTTACACAGAAAAAATGGGTGTAAATGATGCATTTTATTATGCCAAGTACCATTTTCTTGTAACATTCTCGGGTGCTTGAAAACAAAAACTTGTTTGTATGATTTTAAAAGTTGTATAGTTTGGTCTATAACTATTATCAAATTGAATCAACAGCATCCCCTATTAAAAACATACTGTATTGTAATTATCACAATTCGATGAGCCCCAATATTGCAGGCCATTAATGATGTTTAATCGGTTAATTTACCTAAATAATATAAAAAAAATTAAATACTAAAATAGGTTGTCAGCTAGATTATATACGAAAATAGTGCCTATCTAACAGGCGCAACTATTTTTTTATATTAAAATATTTTTTTTACTTTAAATAAAATATTATTAATTTATTTTTATTAAAAATGTTAAATATATATACAGGTTAAAATGCAGTTAACGGGTCAAAATACAGGTTAAAAGTATTTGAAACCAGTCGCGCTTGTCAGATAGGCGCCATTGGTCGCGCTTGACAGGTAGGTGCCAGTGCCTCCTTTGCGCTTGACACAAAAAAAAAATTTTGTTATTAATTATTATTTATAAATTATTTATGTTTATGGTTTATGGTTTTGGGTTAATATTTTGTATGAATGTAATTTTTTTGTTTTTTATAATTATTTTAAAAGTAATTTGTTAGTAATTTAGGATTATGTTGTAAATTGTTGTGTTTGTAATTATTTTAAAATTAATTTATTAGTAATTTAGGATTATGTTATAAATTATTGTGTTTAGTTTAGTATTTGGTGAGTTTTTAGTAATGTAAAATTATTTTGTTAAATATTTTGTTAGTAATTTATTATAAATTGTTGTGTTTTGTGAGTTTTTAGTAATGTAAATTTTTTTTAAAAAATAATTTTATAGTTATTTTGTTCGACTAGTCGTTCCTGTCAAATAGGCTCCACCAGTCGCGCCTACCAGATAGGCGTTACCTTTTCCATACCATTTTCGTATCTCTACACAGGTCGTATACTGATCCAGGAAATAAAATACAAGCAGTGACGCCTATGAGAAAGGCGCCAACAACAAAACAATATTTAAAAAAATAAAAAATATATATTTTAATATAAAAGAAGTGATTGACCTGTCAGATAGGCGCGACCCAAAAAAAATACCATTTTTATATATAATTCAGTTGACAACCTATTTTAGTATTTAATTATTGTTTTTAATTATTTAGGTAAATTAAACCTGTTTAATCCTTTTCTGATTCTTCGTTAATTAGCCAATGTCAGGTTTGTAGCCAAGAGCCCAAGACTCTGATGGAGATTGAATTGCCAGGAAACGTATACATGGTTTAAACTAAAGTTCGGTTCACCACACCAGGAAGGAAATTTTGAATTAAATTAACAAAAAATTGCAAACCAGAGCTGGATTGGGTGTTTGAATATTACAGAAGGCTCAACTGGGCATTGAAGGATACTTATTTTTTTATTTTAATATTTTATCTTATATTCAATCATAAAGCACCATGTGGTGTCTTTATGTAAAAAAACAAATATATTCTGCATTAAATGTATATACATATTTAAAAATATAAATATATAAAATTTTTAAAAAATTATAAAAATTGAGAAAAGTAAAATCTTCAAGAAAATACAATAATTGAAAATAAATTAGTAATATTATAGTTTAAAAGAAAATTGTACTTTTTAAATAGTTTAAAAATATTTTTTAAAATTCTAAAGTATATAGTTATAAGTTTTAAAAAATCAAAATAATACATAAAAATTAAAAATATTATAAAAATTAAAAAATAAAAAAACGCATGTATTGTAATAGATGTGGTAGGTCAACATCGATCAACGCACGGTCAATATTGGCCAACTCCAAGCAACTAAAATATTTTTTACTTTAACCGATTGTTGACCCAAAGTTAGACCAAAGCGTGAACCGGCCACGTGGCATTTAGAATTCAACACGTCTTTTTTTAGTTTTTTTTTATACTATATATACTATATTGATTAAAATGTTATATAAAAATTAAAAATATGTTAAATATAATTTTTATAAAATTTCAAAATATATAATTATAAATTTTAAAATTTTAAGATAATATATAAAAATTGAAAATGTTATAAAAATTAAAAAGATAATCAAATTTCAAGTAATTGCAAAAAACCCTCGAAATTTAAATTCTTTTAGAATTTTATAATTATATATTTTATAATTTTATAAAAAAAGGTAATATCTTTTTTAATTACAATTTTATTATTTTTACAATTATTTTAATTTTTAATAATATTATTAATTTCAACTAATTTACTTTCAATTATCATATTTTTGTAAGTTTTATTTTTAATTTTATAATTTATATTTTTCTAAATTTTATATTTTTATGAATTTTATGTATTTATTTCTATTTTTAATATTTGTATATTTAATAAAAACAAAGACGCTTTGTTATTGACTATAAGATCTTTTTTAACATCCATCATAAAAAAGACCAAAAAATATAATGAAAGCATACACACATTGAGAAGTGATTGATACTTGAGATACCAAATTGAGACAAAAAAAGAAATTAGGTACAAAGAAAGAAAATAGGTATACTTCAGGGCCAAATCGTGAATTAAGCCATTACAAAACTTCTTTTTTTTTCTTCTCCACTGGGGAAAGCCTGAGGTGTAGAACATATAAATTACAGTCAAATGTTCTCACACAAAAGACCAGTTTACAAAAGAGAAAGCCAAGCAATGGACAGTGCTTTCATCAGCTTCAAGGACTTTCCAAGCAACTGCTTGTTCATATGAGACATGGCGTCCCATTGTTGACATGCAGATTCCGGCTGGTAAGTATGCCAATCCCTGTTAAGAGAAGGTTCGAAATTTTAGCCAATATTTACGAATCGAAAACTTGGTTGAAACAAAACAATGCCATTTTAACAGTAGGGAGTATGGTGGTGTTGTTTAGTTTCAAACCTCCTGCATCAACTTGGCAAAATCGGAGCATAACGTCTTGCGTCCAGTCTCATCAAATATTTTATCCAATGTGATGTCTTGTAGAGCCATTAGAGTTGTCTCGAGCATGTCAAGTCCGGCTTGATTTGCGAAGATCATAACTGGTAGCGACTGCAAAGTCCGAACAGAAACATTAATAAAAAAAATGCAGTGTTCTAGATTTTTTGATAACATTGTAGCCGTACCTTCAATGAACAACACAATATGGCATCCTGATGTTGCCAGAGATTCTTCAATAACGAGTCACCCACAGCTGGTTCAGGTCGCAACAGTTCTGCCCCTAAATGGTAACTGAGGAAATGAGAAATGAAAAATATATATTAGCACTACAAGGATCATAGAGGATGGAAAGAGCTGATTCTGCATAAAATCGAAACTTCCAGGATAGCATGTTAGCAAAATCTAGTGATTTTTGAAACGTTGAAGACTCACCTATAACTCCGGCAGATCCAGTGAGCCAGTGTAAGTGCTTCCGGAGAGCTAGGAGATTGCTTTGGTCCAACAGCTGGGATCAATCCCGATGGAGATATGGCAATGGCAATCCTCTGGACAGAAGATATGACGCTACGGACATACTGGTGTGCCATGTTTGCTACATTATCCTCAAGATTGCTATCAAAAGGGAACTGGAAGGCAATGGTTAACACTGATCGGATGTTTGGACATGATGGGGCATCTACTGCAATATGGTTTGTTGCAGGCCCCGGTTCAAGACTAGAAGTAAGATCCAAAGTTCGATTTGTTGCCAATGAATCCTGTGTATCGGACTGTAAAACAATACATTAGCACTAACAAAAAAATATTTGAGTCCGATTATGGCACTTATTATGTCGTATTTCAATGGCATTAGCATTTTTATAGGACTTTCATCTCATTGTCTCAAAACACCAAGGAAAAAAGATCGAGTGAAGAGCGGTGAAACCTAACTGATTTTGTATCCAATGGTATAACACGGAATCCCGAAGGTAACAAAGGAGCATCATCCGGGAACATCTCATTAATTGGAGCAAACAAAAGCTCAGAACAGCCCCCCACAGCATTCTCATCAATTCCGCTGCATAGCTGCGAAGATGATAATGCAGATATATTGAATTTATATATACATATGCAAAGTCAAATTCAATCAACACATTTGGGCATTCCATACAACTTTAAAATATGAAGGCAATTTAAAAGAACTGAGATCATATTAAAACAGCAGTGAGTATAGATTAACGCAATTAATCAGAATACAATTTATCATAAACATCAAAGGCGGTTAAATGAAAGACCTCTGCAAATGCAATCACGGATGGTTTCAAGTAATATGAAAATATTGATTTCATGTTAAAAATATTATAAAACCGGTAAGATGACAAAAAGTGTGAAGTTCAATATTCTGATTTAACATGTAATTATGTAAATAAACATCAAAATTCAATATGTACCTGCAATAGATGAATGTCCCTTGACAAGAAGGCATTGTCTTCTGCAAAAGAATGGCCTTCGAGTCTTACAACTTCAAGTAACTGATGCACAATAATTACAGAATTAGCAAACCTTATTGGAAAAAGCTACAAAGTGCTTAATACTCACATATCTTAAATTTTTAAAATCGCCTGGGAGGAATAGAATGATCAAATAAGAGATGTACCTCTTCGTGCTCAATGGTGTGGCCAAGTGGCATTATGATCTGACTCCCAGTAAACCTTGTAGGCCTCATTCCAGGATAAGCATATGATCCGGCCTTCAATGATACAGCAGAATAAGCATCAACGTTGAAATCAGCCCACTCTGAACGATGCTCCCTAAGGAAGCGAACAAGCACAGCAGGAGAAACATTCTGACAAGAAAAAGAAGCTTTAGAGCCAAAGGCATGGTCCGGAAGCCTTAATTACTAAACATGCAATTTCATTAATTTAATATAGTTGTTTCTATAGATAACGGGATTGGGTTCAGTTTTCAGCGCCTTTTTAGAACTCACTTGGATCAGCATTGATGCCTTTGCACAAAGAACACCCCCAAGTAGCGGAAGAGCATTGACAGCATTCGGAGTGCTGTTCAAGCTCTTGTTTGAATTAATTGCAATTATCACATCCTCGGCACCATCACAATTCATTATTGACCATCCATCATCATTGAACCCATTTATTGCATCGTTGAAGCCTCTAAAAAGTATATGATAGACAACACAACATTTCAATGAAACAACAAACGTATAGAAACAGGGATTTTATATTCAATATTTAACATAATATTCAGCTACCGGCTTAATCTTTGGCTAAAAGTTCTCAGGACAGCTGGCTGCCTGCCTGGACCATAAACCACCTCGCCACTTGTCTCCTGAGCAATCTGCCTAATGTAATGTAGTGCCTATGCATTGATCAATTAATCAGTACTTCCAGAAAATGCCTTTCAAGGCAATAAAAGATAAAACCAAATAACTTTTCTTTATATGTTGGAGTTGTTTTTGTGTTTAGACTACCAAACTCGATACAATACATGCCAAAAAAGAGAATTAGCACCAACTGTAAAACATGAATCTGCATTTAGGTCCTGCGGTTTAAATGTTAAATGATCCATGTTTTACAGTTGCACTAAATTATTATTTCACCTTTAACTAAGGATTTTACTCACCGCAATTGTCATTTTCTGAGCAACCACTTTTGATGATTCGTAAAGTGGGCGTAGCACCTCTGGCACACTCCATGCCTGGAATAAGGAGTTTAGTAATTTAGCCTTACCACAAAAGAGGCATCTGATGAATACCGAAAAGAAGCACCTACTTATTAGAAGTCCTACCTCGAGATTTAGATGGTCAACAATATGGACTATTGATCCTCCACCCTCACAGCTTCTGATCAAGTAGCCACTAGGAAGCATTTCAGCTCTCACAAACTGAGCTGCAGCAGCTGCATTTGGGCCGGCACCAGAACCAGAAAGAGACCTCTCACAGACCTTGGAAAAGAGAGCATAAAGAGAAAATCCCGTCAGCACCTCTAATCATGTTACTCTCACAATGAATGCATATCAAATTACATGGACCTTCAAGGAGGAAAATAAGAAGTGCAAGATATGCATACCACGAGACTGCCATTCTCTAAAGTCGTAGTGTATCTTAAAGTCCAAAAGTCCCTTGCAGGAGCCAGTGTAGTTGGTGCAAACATCTAAACAAATCTCATTTTAGTCACCCCTCATGTCAAGAGGATTAACATTGATAAATATAAAAAAGAAATAAATCAAAGAATGGTTCTTCTTTGACCTGTGTGTATATAAGCTCAATTGTTCCACCATTGCCAGCTCGAAACATGGTGAAAACTTCAACGTTCCGGCAGTCCCGGAACCAAGATGGCCGATCTTTAAGAATTTCCGCAATCTATTAACAATGACTTAAGGGTTTTGCTCAACTCAAATAGTTCATGTGCAATAACGAAAATAAAATGCTTCAGGTATTTATAGTGACACTGTAACTCATACCTTAGTAGGTTCTAAACTTACAAGACCACAGGCTCGGGCTGCCACTCCACTACAACTTTGGGAAATCGCAAATATCCCAACCGAATCCGGACCAGGCTGAGAACAGATTTAAATAAATGAGCATAGAAACATTTCCAATGTGTGACACGAGAAAAATAGCATACTAGATGCATACACAAACCTTCATCCCAGGCATTTGGACCCAATCTACAGCAGTTCCTGTAGCCTTAGAAAGGAACTCTTTTAAGGTCCCCTCTGCAATGGACAAGAGTCTACCAAGAGCATAATGAAATCAAAACATGTATTATGTCTACATATAGAGAGGGGGGAGGGGGTTCATTGTAGCTAATAATGGAACTTACCCAGCAGGGTTATTGGCATCTTTCAGTGAATGCGGCGGAGTGGTAACCACAGAGTCACAGCTTGCATCATTTGTTGATGCCTGCAAAGCAATCCCAAAATAAGCAGCGATTAAGTTAAAACACCTAAAAATGGAACAGGCAGAAAATGCATAATCTTTGTTCATAGCAAAAGGCCCAAGTAACCCTCTAAGACAAAGAAAGCAGCAAAAAGAACAAAGCCACAAAAATGCACAATCTGAGGCAAACATCACAGGGAAGCATAGGACACAATATTCGCATATAACCATGAAGACAAATTAAAGACAAAATTCTCAAAAAAAGCCAACACCAAAAGAAGTATAAAACAAACTAAGTTACTATATACAGTACCATGATTCAACTGAAAATGCAAATAGAGGACATAAATTATCACATGATACATTTTGAAACAGTACATTAGACTACAGTGCAATGGAGAAGATGAAAGAGCAAGAGACTAAAAGAATATACATTTACAGTATGCAGTTGTTGCTTCATATACCCATTCTCGTTCACCAGCTGAGACACCTGTTTTTGCAACCGATCATTCTCCTCCATCAACAGCTTGTTCATGGCATTTAATTTCCTATTCACCGTCTGCAGCCTTGAAGCCTCTGTTTTTTGCTTATCTCTACATCTGCACGCCCCCAATGACAACAACCCCATTACTGAAATGTTCTAAAAAAATAACTTTTTTCAATAGAAGACGAAAACCAAGTCCTACCGGCGATTCTGAAACCAAACTTTGATCTGTTTAGGTTCAATGTTGGAGAGAATGGGGCACTCCCTTATCAACTGTTGCCGACGCAAAGAACTTGGCTTGGGGCACTCAGCATACACTCGTTCTAAAGCTTCAACTTGCTCAGCTGTGTACCTAACATACTTGCCATTATCAAGATGCTTGTTGATGTTACTGCCACTACTGCTCTCCCTGTGTTGGGCCACCGCCATAGCCATTTCTTGCTAAAACTCAATCTTTCTTATATACGAACAACTAACATATATATATATATAGAGAGAGAGAGAGAGAGAGCTGAAGCTGTGAGCTGAGTGATAAAAGAGCTGCTTGTTTTGAAGGAATTTTGCTTTAGAACTAAGGTTCTTTTTTTCTTAGTAAAGTCCGCCCCTTTTATATATGATGTACGCAACAAAAGGGCATATAAAGAAGGGGGGGAAGCTAAAATGAGGAGTTTCAATTTGAGACAACCTCCTCGAGTGAAAGCCAAATGGGGGAGGGGGGGGTTGTTTGCCTTTTTTATGTTTCTAGCTGATGATGATCATCAGTCAAGCTGCTAGTGAAATGAAATGAAATGAAAACAAAATGGGTCCCAAAATCTGAACTAAAAGATCCAACTTTGATGACAAAATTTTTTAATCTTTGATCCCAATATCTAGCAAGCTCGATTTCACTGAAAAACAGAAGGTCTTTGAGAAAGGCTATATCTCAAGAATATGAGAGCCTGTAAATAGTATTAGTAGCATTCAAAAAGAGGCTGGTCTTTTGCAAAAACCAACCACGCAAATGTGAAGAGAAACTGAATTGCAAACCATTTTGAAGAAGAAGATGAGTCTCGAAAACACACAAAATATTTGAACTCTCACTAAAAGGAGTTTTTTTTTTTTCAGAAAAATAAAAACACACAGACAAAATATAATGTTAGAGAGAGAGAATGGGAAGAAAAAAAGTGGGAGGGGTTGAAACAGTAGTAAGAAAAAAGAGAGCTTGATTTGCAGGCAAACCGACAAAGTTAACAGAGATTATTATTATTTTGCTTTTTGCTTTGCTTTTTTTATATTTCAGTTCACCAGCTCACCTCATTTACTTTACTGCCTCTCTTGTCTATATGAAATGACATGTTATGTTATCCCTAAATCTTCTGACAGTAAATAAAATCTCACCATTAATTAACAATTAAATGAAATTAGTAAAAGAAATAAAAGTTAGGGCCGAAACCGAGAGACTAATGATGCCCCCAATTTTTATTTTTTATAAATTTTAGGTAAATTACATCAATCACTCATTTTTATGCAGTTGATAAAATAATCACTTTAATTTTAATTTAGTTAAATAATTTTAAAAATAGACTAATGATGCCCCAATTTTTATTTTTTATAAATTTTTATAATTTTTAGGTAAATTACATCAATCACTCATTTTTTATGCAGTTGATAAAATAATCACTTTAATTTTAATTTAGTTAAATAATTTTTAAAAAATAATAAATCAGTTATATTAACCATTTTTTGTTACAGACGTAACGTAAAAGTGACATGGCATCCTATTATGTAAACGAACCTAATTTAAAACCCTAGTTGGGTTGGGCAATAAAAGAAAAAAAAAGCAAGGAAGAAGAATAAAAATAAGAAGAGGAGGAGGAAAATAAGAATATGAGAAAAATTCTAGAGTGGTTCAACAGTAGCATGAGGTTATGGATCGCGGCGACAACAGTGGGGCAAGCTTTACAAATAACAGTTTCAGTAACAAGTAACGAGAAACGTCAAGAGCTTTTCTTCACCGTATCCGGCCCAATGCACCATTTCATCTCATCTTAGGTCATGTCTTCTTCTTCTGTTAACTAGCCACGTCAATAGCTCGGATCGTAGAGTATTTGTACCAGATGCTTTGGACGTAGAATTTATCATGGTCTAGGGATAAAATGGTAAGATTGTTACTGTCACAGTCGAGTTCAAACAGATGGTTGTCGTATTTGGGATGTTGGGTTGGTAATCGAAAATGGTAGCTTATTGTGACATTTCCACAAATACGTGGGTTGCAATATTTGTTTCTGGTTTTAGTGACATAAGATTAGAAGCTATGGTTTGGCAACATAACAATGGCAACCACAAGGGCATAGATTGGAAGTTGTAGTTTGGGCTTTGGCATGACAGAATTTGGATGAGGAAAGATTGGAAGGTAGAAAACGAGACATTGATGGTAGAGTGAAGCAAAGTACTATATTTGAAAATAGAGATTGTTGGGATGGAGAAAAATAAGTATAAACATATTGGGCCATTTACGTAAAAAGTAAAAATATTGGGTCATTTATTAAAAATAAAAAAGGACGAAAAAAAGTCACTCAACTTGTCTCGTCCAACGTGGCAAGTTAACTGGCCACATCAACTAGTTAACTGGCCACGTCAATGGTTCCGTTAAGCCTCTAACTGAAAATGTTAATAGGTGACTGATTTGTCACTTTTCGATAACGTTAGTGATTGATTTATTATTTTTTGAAAGTTGAGTGACTGAATTGAAATCAGAGTGATTGTTTTGTCAGTTGCATCAAAGTTAAGTGGTTGTTGTAGTTTACCCTAATTTTTATGTCAAATGAATTTTTTAGAAATTTTATATTTTTAAAAGCTTTTTTGGAATTTTTAGAATCATCATCAATTTGATATAATGTGTAAAGTTGATGGTCAAATTTTTAAATTTTGGACTAACGTTACACAAGTTGGCCACACGCTTGTGTAACTTATTATTGGTATGTTCATTGGTTTCACACGGCACCAGTTAGTTACACAGCTAGCAACATGACCGTGTGATTATTGTTGATAAATTGCATTTTTGACCCACACGACTACAATAAGTTACACAGTCTATTTGCACGGCCATGTGACTCCAGCTCCACATAGGCTTAGTTTATTACAGCATTCATCCACACGACCATGTGACTCTAGCCACACACAACTTCAGCTTTTCACATAGCCAGGGGACACAACCGTGTGATCCCTGTTTTTCAAATTTGCCTACTTTTTTGCAATAGTTTCAAAATGATTCTTCATTAATACTAGGTTAATTTTAAAGCCTTCATAAGTTTGATTTAAATCAGATTTTGATTGTATTACATGATTTACATGTTTATACGTGATTATTTAATATAGATTTGAAATTTGACTTATGAATTGTGCGTAACTATTCTGTAATCGACTGTAGCATATCATCACTCGACTCCAGCAACTAAATCGGGTGAGGGGAGTTACAATTTCACCCTCAACGGCCATAAATGTCCACAAACACATTTCTTGGTATAAATACAAGTCAAAGCCACATCAAGAGACAATAGATGAACATTTAAGCTTAAATCTCAAGAGAAAAACCTTCAATTCATTATTCTCTTTATTTTCTCTTGTACATATCTCTATGAGCTTATTTTTATATCTTTTATCATTATCATTTTCCTTTGTTTAGAGTTCAAACTTGTAAATATCCACCTTTTTAGACGTTGTTATTATTTATTTTTCAGTTCACCAATTGTAAATTGGGTTTGAATTGAGTCATAAAATTAGGAAGGATTTTAATTTAGCTATAAAAATTAGAGGGAAGAGTTCTATCTAAGCCTTAAAGAAAAAAATAGTGCTATAAAGGTTATACCTTCTCGTTGGAAGGTATAATTAAAAGTAGTAAATTGAGAAATCTTTAGCATGGAAAACTAATGTATGGAGGTGACAATTATAAATTAAAGTGTCCAAGATTTTCTTCCATTTCCTTATATAGAATCAAATCTAGTCGTGTCTGATGAAGTTGATAGTAATGTTCTTGCTTCCGATTAGGGAGATGCCCAAAGTTTGCCTGCTCTGCAAGGGCCTAGGAATGAGGTAAGAGATGTTTTTTTTTTTCCAGATGATGAACCAATGGTTCACTCGGTTTATGAGAGCTACCCCTTTAGCTCCACAACTTCAAATCCACCATCCACCCTTGACTATGCCTCCTATGGCACCTTCTCATCCTCAAAACCTAAAATAGTAACTGTTAATCGACCCCCGATCAATAAAATCCGTAAATATGGAGGATTATATCAAATGATGATTTAGAGGTACCCAAGGATGAATATGAGTAGAAGTTGACAAAAAGAAGGCTCAACTCAATGTCAAGGTCATACACACTCTCTTTTGTGTATTAAGGCCAAATGAGTAAATAGAGTGTTCTAATGTCAAAATGGCAATGAGATTTGGGACAAGCTTACCACTACTCAATAAAGAACAAGCCAAATTAAAGATTGGTCTATTCACTATTGACTATGAGCTTTTCAAGATGAAGTTAGAAAAGAGCATCAAAGTTATGTCAAATTAACTCATCCACATCATTAATGGATTGAAGACGCTTGGAATATTTATTTTAACAAGGAATTGGTGAAAAAATATTCGATAGTCTACCAAGTGATTGAGAAGCTAAAGTAACAATTGAGCTATCCAAGGATTTGAATAACCTTTCACAAACAAGATTAATATTTAATATTTTAAAATATTATTAAAATTTCAAATTTTATTATTAATCCATTAAGATTTAGCTTTATTCAAGTTAAATTTTATATAAAAATCAAGTTACTTCTAAGTAAAATTGATCATGAGGCTGACCTACCCACCCACCCAAGTCCGATGGTCCGCTCGAAAAGTGGAACGGTTTAGACAAAAATATAAGCCTGAAAAATGGGCTTGGATAGAAAATAAAGCCCATTTTCTAAAAGGGTCAATCCTCGGGTAGGATCTTTTTACCTAGTCCCAACTTGCATAAGTTGTTTTGTTGTCATTTCGTTATTATATTGCTACTATTTTGTTTCTTTTTGCTTTTATATTGTTACTATTTTGTTGTTAATGTTTGGATATTGTATAACTCTTGTTTTATTGTTAATTTTGGTACTATTTTAGAGGCACTTGCTTGCTAAGTTGCTACTATTTTAATGTTTTTAGTGTATTTGATGTATTATATTTTTTTTAAATATGTTTTTCTATAAAAAATAATCTAAAAAATTAAAAAGGTTGGGTCAAGTTTGGGTAGAATTTTAGGATAATTTTTCGAGCCGAGTCCAAGCATAAAAAATGAGTCTAAAATTTTACATCGATCCGACTCGTGATTAGGTCTACTTATAAGAAACTATTTTCTATAAGATAACTTGTGGTTTTCAAAATAAGAAGCCATTTTTCAAAAAATATTTTTTTTATTTGACCACTAAATTATTTTACTTCGAAACAAATATAAAAAAAATACATAAATATTTTCACAAGTCATTTTGGCTAAATTTTATAAAAAAAGTTTATTTTTTTAAAAAAATTAAGGTTTAGGCCATTTTTTTGGGGATATTTAAGGAAATAGGCTGATTTTGAAGAGAAAAAGTGAAAATGCGTCCTACTGGATGTGCTTTCGTCTGATATGGCGGGAAAGGGCACATTTTCGCAATAGTAAAATTTCAACAATCACAAAAATCCAACTGTAACACCCCTAACCCGAATTTGTCACCGGAACAGGGTTATAGAGCATTACCAGAGTTTACAGAACAAATAGACAAAAATTTCACATCAAATAATATTCACATCAAAAACAAAGCAAAATCAAATATATTGTCCCTTATGTGAGCCATTAAGGCCCAAAATACACTTTAGAAATAGTCAGGACTAAACCGGGTACTCAAAGAATTTTTCGAAAAACATTAAAATTTTTCAAAGGTGTAGGGGACACACGCCCGTGTGGCCAGACCGTGTGTCTCACACAGTCAAAAGACACGTTCGTGTCTCAGGCCGTGTGGACATTCGAACTAGGGACACACGGCTGTGTCCCAGCCCGTATCCAAACTTATGAACTCTCTGACTTGGGTCACACGGCCAAGCTACACGCCCGTGTGCTAGGTACTGTGAGCATTCTGTTTTGCAATTTAATTAGATATAGGGGACACATGGCCGTGTCATTTGGCCGTGTGTGACACACGGCTGAGACACACGCCATTGTCTCTGCTCGTGTGGACAAAAATAGGTCATTTTGAAGCCACATTTCTCACCCAACTTGTCATCAACCTATCTCAACATTTTTGGACATCAACAAACCATAACAAGGCATTCAAATCAAGTCAAAAAATCAAGTTTTATACATGACATATCACTACTACATATATCCAAGTATCCAAACTTACCAAATTGACTTAATACACACATATGCATATTTGTATCAAACATATTATCTCAAACCAATCTTCAATATGCCTATAAATTATTCATCATTCAACCATACAGAGCACATATCAATCATGATAAGGCCATATATATACATATCAAAATATACCAATCACAAGCCATTCAAATAGCTAGTTCCAACAAAACATTTATATGTCATCAATGACCAAATTAACCTATACATGCCATTATAACTAAAATTAATTTACTAATTATACCGAAAAGAGTCAGTAGATAGTGTGATATATCTCCGTCAAGCTTCCAATCCCACTCGAGCTTCCGAATTACTATAAGACACGAAAAACAACACAAAGTAAGCATTTAAGCTTAGTAAGTTCGTATAACATGGAATTTAATTTACCATTTAATAACATTTAAGGTAAGCATAACATACATGACATGTCCAAATCAATTTGGCCAAAAGCCTAAACACATATCCTCATCATGTTAGGTACGTAAACACATATAATAGCCCATAAATATGGATGAACATAGTCATCAAGTAAGTTCCATTCATGTATCAATCGAATCATGTTTCAATATATCAAGTAATATCATTTCCATGTATATATAGGTAATAGTTTGTACCAAACTCATTTTGTCTCATAACAGAACATTGCCCGTTGAACTGTTTAAAATATCATTGGATACACGGGTAGTACGCACGAAATGTACAAAACTGTAATCCGCCAATTCATGTACATGTATGCTTATATGAGCATGTAAACGGGAAGCTTTTCTGAGCTATATAACATGAAGCTCATGTGAGTTGTATATCGAGAAGCTTTTGCGAGCCAAATATCGTGAAGCTTATGAGAGCCAAATATCTAAAAGCTCATGAGAGCCAAGTATTGGGAAGCTCAAGAGAGCTCTGGTGTGTCCGCAACACATCCAGGATCACAACCATATCGAGAACCCTAATGACATGTCATTTATATCCTTTGAATTTTTAAGGTTCAAACGGGACTCTGTACTTGTCAGATATGTGATCAATAATTATGCATGGTAATTATACAATTCACACATAACAACATTCAAGTTTAAAACATATAAATATACAATTTAGTTACACGAACTTACCTCGACAAATGTATGTAAATTCGTAGGCTACTAATCCGATACTTTCTCTTTTCCTCAATCTAACTTCGGATTAGGTCTATTCGAATCTATACAAATGAATTTAACTCAATTTAACTCAATTTAATATAATTCATATTCAATTCAGTCCAATACACATATTTGGCAAAATTACTATTTTACCCTTATACTTTTAATTAATTATGATTTTGTCCCTAAGCTCGGAAAATGAAATTCATACAATTTAATCCTTATTTCAAGCCTAAACAATTTTATACATATCCATAACAGCCCATGTATTTCACAAAATTTAGAATTTTTCCATAAAATTTTCATCTTTTCAATTTAGTCCTTAAATCATAATTTCATCAAAATTCTCTTTACAAAAGTTGTCTATCTATCAACAACCTTTCATTTTCTACCATAAAACTTTATAATTTAACTATACTCATCCATGGAAAACCCTAACACTTTAATATTTTTACAAATTAATCCCGAGATAGCTAGATTAAACTATTACGATCTCGAAAACATAAAAATCATTAAAAAGCGAGACAAGAATACTCACCTAATTAAGAAAAATAAGCTTGTCTATCTTCAAGCTTCCATGGCTAGGGTTTCCATATTTTTATTTTAAGAAAGATGATGAAAATGATAATAATTTAATTATTTAATTCATTTATCATCATTTTATCATTTACTTTCCAAAATTAACCTTACTAATTTACTAAAATTCAATGATGAATAATCATTCTTATCTACTAACTACACTAAATGGTTTATTTTCCATATAAGGACCTCCAATTTTAAATTCCATAACTATTTGGTACCTTTAGCTACTAGAATTCAACTTCTACACTTTATGCAACTTGGTTCTTTTCATCAAATTAGACATGTAAACAATAAAATTTCTTAACGAAAATTTCATACGATATTTCTATCGAACTATAAACCATAAAATAATATTAAAATAAATTTTCTTCTGACCTCAGATTTGTGGTCCCGAAATCACTGTTCCAATTTAACTGGAAACGGGCTGTTACACCAACGGCTAAAAAACAACTAGTTTATTTGCTATACAAACCCTAACCATTTTCTTCATTTTTCATTCAAATCTAATTCTCTCAATTCATCCATTCTCTCAAGTTTTTAGTTCTCATTTTTTTCCATTAAATTTCTTTAAAATTCTTATTGTTTTAATTTTCTATTTCTTATTTTATTCATTTTAATTGATTTTTATAATGACAAATACTCTTATTCGTTTCAATGATAACCACATTTTCGGTGTCCAATTGCAAATGGTAAGAAAATATTTTAATATTTTTAATTTTAATTAAGTTTATTATTAAGTTGTTAGCATTATTAAATTTATTAATTTTTTTTATATTCAGGCTGAATTATTAAATTTATATTTTTTTTTATATTCAGGCCGAATATCGGATTTTGGAAACGTACATACACAATCTATCATCAAGGGCATTGCGTGTAATTGAACAATACTTGCAAGAGGCGGGATTTTTACACGTGTCCCGTATGTTAGGGGTGTAGATTGGATCGCACACTTATTCGCGCGTTGGTGAAAAAATGGAGATCCGGGACACATACATTCCATCTTTTATGCAGTGAGAGTACAATCATACTCGAGGACGTAGCTTTACAATTTGATTTACTGGTGGATGGGTCTATTGTTATGGGATCAATAGTCGTTGGCAGTTGGAGCGGCATTTGCGAGCAACTATTAGGCAAAGTGTCGAACAAGTTTTTTGGTAGCTAGATAGAGATAAAATGATTGCAAGATAATTTTGGTTACCTCAACGACACCTCGAGTGCCCTTGAAAGAGAACAACATGCCCGATAAATCTTAAAATCTAGTACATTTAAGGTGGCTACTACAACTCGTCAACTTAAAAGAAGCGGGCTAAATTAGTTGGAGATTAGACGTGTTGGTCACGTTGTACCGAGAGATATATTGGGCGACACAACCACAAAAAATTAAAATCGATAATCGATGGTTGCATACTCCTTCTACGGTCATGGGCATGGTACCGACTACCATTTTTACGTCCCCGAGTCAACGCCCCTTATACTTTCCCACTCGTAACAAGGTAAAATTCATTTGATAATATAGTTATCATATTATTATTATTATTATTATTATTATTATTATTATTATTATTATTATTATTATTATTATTATATTTTGAAATAACATATTATTTGAATAGTTGAAACAATGCACAAGTCATGTGTAAAGGTGATCATAGGTTGGGCTACCCGGCCCAGCCCGATGGCTCGCCCAAAAAATAGGAGGGTTTGGGTAAAAATATAGGTCCGAAATATGGGTTTGAGCAAAAAAATAAGGCCCGTTTAGAAAACGGGTCGAGCCTCGAGTAAGACTTTTTGGCCCGACCCAGCCCAAATTATATATTAAATATATATTATTTTAATCAAATATACTTTTTATTAAATATATATATTTTGGACTTTTAATCTGAATTATATATTAAATATATATTTTTTATTTTTAATCAAATATGGGCCAGGCCGGGCCGGGCCGGGCTTAGCAATTTTCTTTCGGGTTAGGCTTGGACAAATTTTTAGGCCTATATTACGGGCCGGGCTTGGGCCTAGAAAACGGGCCTAAAATTTTATCTAGGCTCGACCAATGATCACCTCTAGTCATGTGAGATTAATGGGGGATCTCAAAGATAACCAACTATTGTTAGATCAATGACCAAAAGCCGATGTTAGTTTTTAAAATTTTCAATTATATAATATTTATCTAAGGATTTGAAATTTAATATTATGTAGATAATAAAATTTATTATTTTGTACTATAGTTTGATTGAATGTCATACGCCGATTCGAGAATTCAAGCATGCATCTTCGCCATATTTTTGGTCAATCCAAATATCTGGCACGTGAAGGTGTCATTGATAGTTTATGTGACGGTGGAGATGCACGAATCCAATCGAATGATACGGTAGTTCAGGTTTAGGCAAACTATTCTACCATCACCCCAAGACATCGAAGCACTGCACAAGGTCGACTTGTGGGGGAGAACCGATGAATATTGGTCTAAATTCCACAAGCAATATATCAACATTTGGGAGCATAGGTACGATTTCATACCTAGTCGCGAACCATTTCTCACTCTGAAATTGACAACCTCTTCTGACTATAGGCCATGGTTTAGACATCATGACAAGTCATATATTCTTGATGAGGTAAGGACTAAGAAACGTCATACTAGGAGGCCAAGACAACCCCACATCAATCCTAGGTCAGGAGTGCATGCCTTATGGAGTCATTATCAGCTTTAACTCAACACGAGGCACCAAGGGTTAGGGGTGTGCAAAATTCGGGTAAAACAGAAAAAATTCGGTTAACCGACCGAATTCGGTTAATCGGTCGGTTAACCGAATTTTTTCGGTCGGGGTCGGTTAATTATTTTTTGATTTTTCGATTAACGGTTAATACGGTTCGAAACCGGTCTTCGGTTAATCGAAAAAATTAAAAAATAAAATTATAATATATAAATAGGCCCACTATTCACCTAAACCCAATCTAAACTCAAGTATTCAACCCAACCCAATTACCCAACCCAACCCAATCATAAAATTAAATTACAAATAATTTAATAAATAAAAATAAAATTTTAAAACTAAGACTAAAACTAAAGTCTAAAAGTCTAAAAATAATTTAATTATGTAGTGATTCAATTTGATTAATTCGGTTAATTCGGGTAATCTGGTTAATTCGGGTAATTCGGGTAATTCGGTTAATTCAGTTAATTTTTAACCAAAAATAAAAAAACATATAATTTTCGGTTAATTTGGTTAACCGACCGAATTAACCGAAAAAATTCGGTTCAGTTAATTTTTTTGAAAAAAATTTCGGTTCGGTTAACGGTTAAAGATTTTGAAAGGTCGGTTAATTCGGTTAATGTTATTTCGGGTCGGTTAACCGAATGAACACCCCTACCAAGGGTTGCACCACCTCCCGGTCAATATGGTTCATATTATTCTAGTGTTGCTTTCACTAACCCCGTTATTTTTACACAAGCACCACACTAGACACCACTGTACCTTGCTTCAACACCTTTTACAGGTACATTTTTTTGCACTACCTCAATCCCCAACACCATATTACATGACAATGCCGACAACAACACTGACGTATCTGTCACCTTCGAAAATTTTAACAGTTTATATGCATTTGGGTTATGCAATACCATACCATACACTTATTCATCGATAATGTCACAAACACCCCCATCGTCAGTGTTCTACCGAGGTGGCTTATCTTCGCAATGACCTGTTAGTGGAACGGAGGACATACGATCGCAACGTGGGAGCACACCGCACTCAACCACAGAGGAATGAGATGAAGATGAAGATGGAGCTCGAGGTGAAGACGAAGACGATAAAGATGAAGAGTCGAAACCCCAACTTGTACGAAGAAATTCATTTCGTAATCAATACCCACCGAGTTGTGGTACACTTTCGGCCCGATGACGCCGATGATTTTTTTTCCGCAAAAATTATCATGTAAATCATCCTTTAGTTTGTTAACTTTTAATTTATATTATAATAATTTTTTTCCATCCATAATGTAGTTGATATCAATAATGCATACTTTTTTTTTTGTAATCTACGGAAAAATAAAAAAAAATTGCTTATGTTGTATCTCATTGTATTTTACATCAATAATATATTAATATTCACAATTTATCAAAAAATGAGAAGTAATGAAAGAAAATGAACAAACTGCCCATCAAAGGAATGAATAAATGTGTTCATGAGGTATTGTCCTCAACATTCATCGAAGTGTGGACATGGTGGCCTCGTATGCCCTGAGTTCCTACAATAATTGCATAACCTCGGTTGATCTGTCCTCTCCCGAATATCCACATTGTCGCGTATCCAAGTAGAAGTCGACCGACCTTTTAGTTTGCGATGCAACGAAATATTCGATATCAACTCAAACAAAATGCTCGATATAGACGGCCACATAATTTCATATAGGACCAATGAGAATTCAAATTTCCATATGTTATACATACGTTCTAATTTGTACACCTCGTCAACATAGCTTATACAATCTAGTCGTGTCGAGGCACGTGCAACAATTGTTTTAGAAAATGGCTAAAAACCCTAAACCTTAAAAAACCTTAAACCCTTAAAACCCCCAAAATCTTAAAAATACCGAGGAGAGAAAAAGTGAAAACGCGCGTTTTCACTTTCTCTATTCAAAAGCAACATATCTCCTTAAATGTTTTAGAAAATGGCCTAAACCCTATTTTTTTTTAAAATTAACTTTTTTTCAAATTTAGCCAGTCATTTTTCATAGAAAAAGACGTAATGATTTTTTTGGCCCTTCAATTTTATAAAAAAAAGTTATTTTAGTTATTCATTTAAAATTTTTTTTTATCTTTTTTAGCCCTTAAACTTGCGTTATTTGTCAAATCACACAAAAATGGATGAAAAAAATTAATGTTTGATAATTTTGCTGACACGTTAAAAATGTGGATTGCCATGTGGATGTCACTTCAACAATGAATTATTTTTTTTAAAATTAAAATTTTTAATTAAATTATTAAAAATTATATTGTTAATTTTTTAAAATTAATTAATTGCTAGCATGACATATACGTGACAATTAACGTGTATGTCATGTCAATAAAGTTAACAAATATTAACATTTTTATTCATTAGAGAATGATTTGACAAACAACATAAATTTAAAACCTAAATGAGAAATTAAATTAACTTATTTTTTTATAAAGGTGGAGTGAAAAAAATAATTATGCCAAACAAAAACATAGGAACAAACATAAGTTTTGTTTGGAAGACAGGTAAAAGCATTTTGTAGTAGAATGAAATGGCAAAGTCAAAAGGGTATTGGCGATGGGATTAATATTCTTCCACTTTGTCCCCGATCCCCACAATTTCTGTTCATCTTATTTTAGCTTTTTTCTTAGGTGGAGGAGGAGGGTTAGTATTTCATTTTGCCTGTGCTTTTGGGCCCATTTTAGTTGAATTTTAAAAGCCCACTTCCATCTCACTATTTAGCTTCAAAATCCGATTTCAAGAAAAAAAAATTAGGAATTCAATTTTTATCATTCAAAGTTTGAATTTTGACCCATTTTTAATATTGAAACATATTATTTTATTTTTATATATTATATATTACATAAAACTTAAATTTTTAGTAATATATTTATATTAAAATTTAAATATTAAATATTAAATATATTTAGAATATTAATAAAAAATATAAAAATATTAAAAGTGACAAAATACATATTTTTAAAAAAGCGCAAATCTAAAAGGAATTCAAAATATCTATCTGTAAGTATAGATGAAGTAAGAGAAGATTATAAATCCAATGGTACTTGAAGGAGTACAAATTATATTAGTACTTGACCTAACACATAAATCCCTCTAATCTGAAAAAAATAAAAAGAGAACAGTGACGTGGCATTACCTTGAAAGGTTGTCTTAGTTGAAGTGGAAATTTGGTCCCACACTTGATCACACTCTCAATTTGGACCATTCAAAATAAAATTGTTGTGACAAGCTGGCTGCTTATTGTTTCCATCTGATTTTCTGTTCTTTTTGACATGAAACTTCACCTTACAATTTCATGAAATCTAATTAAAAATATTGTAAGTGCTAAATTATGTTGATATGACTACAAACATTATGATTAATGTTTATGAATGAATATGCTGAAATGAGATATCATGGGTCACCCACTCTACATTTACACAACCTTTTTGAAGTGAAATAATAAATATTTCAATTTATCTTTCATTCTCATTATTTTTTAATAATAATTTATTTACTCCATCAAAATATATTTTAGCCCTTAATTTAATTTATTATTTTTTAATCACCATAAAATGAATGGAAAAATTAACGTCTATTAATTTTTTTGGTGTGGCATACACGTAGATGCTAACACATCCATGTGATAAACCATATGAATATCACATTAACAAAATTACTAGACATAAACTTTTTCATTTGGTTTTAGATAACTTGACAAATAATGTAAATTTGATGACTAAAAAATAGAAAAATTAAACAAGAAGCTAAAATTATTTTTTTAAATTAGAAGAGCAAATAAATCATGATATATTTTTTTGTTATTCATGTCTATTTTGCAATGTATTCTTATTATTACATCCATATTACAATCCTGTTGAGATCATAAACCAGTGTGAGTGTGTGTCAACGTATAGAGAGAAAAATGGACGGAGAGGGTTGGGTCAACATGTTTGTAAGAACATCAAAAGAGTCTTGTGGTTTAGTGCAGGGAATCAATGAAGATAGCTAAGGCTAAGGCTAAGGTACCCCACTTGCTTTATATTTCACAGTTTTCTTTTCCCCACAGGACCTTTGATTAATTACCTCCCACTAAATTAGATAGTGCACTCACATACCCCACGTCCAATTGCCATTCTGTGTTTTACTTTATCACCTATTGCCTGCCTGCTGCTGAAATATGCATTACTTACTTTCACAGCAAACTTTGACTTTTTTGTTTCGTTGTTTAAATGCCTTTTTTTGCGAATATATTCATTCATATGTTAAAACCATTTTGGCTGTGAAGGAAGGAGAAAGACAGGAGGGCAGCCAAAGGGACTGTTAGAACTGCTACTCAGGCTCAGCCTGTGTTAGGGGCCTTTATGATTTTGTCCTTTCTTGCTTCTCTAAACCAACAAAAAGAGGCATTTAAAAAACAAAGGCCATCACATCATCTGTTTTGTTTTCGTTTAGATCCAATAGTCAAGAACCAATGACAAAGACATTGCATTTGGGTCAGTAAAGATGTCTGTGGGAGGGGGGGGGGGGTTCCTATCTTTTCAACTGTGTGTAACAATAAAGAAAGTCTGCTTTGTTTTTCTGGTTTACAGACCAGTTAAAAGGGTTTTCCTTTTTTCTTTTTCAGATGATTGAAAACAACCTATTTTGTTTGGTTAGGCAAAATTCTCAACTTTGGTGCTGTCAACCCCAGATAGAAAAGAAAAAGATCGGTGCTTTTAGCGAAGCCCTTTTTTTTTTAACAAGCCAGTAAACCCTTTTGAAGTTTGAACTGATTGATTTTAACATTGTCCTCTCGCAAGGGGGGCCACTTTCCAGGGAATTAAGGGCTTTCGAGGTCCCATTGGGACCGACCATCTCATCTACAATATTTTGCTATTCCCTTCTGGATAGTTTCATACCCTTATTTTCAGCTTAAAATGTCAACTTTCTAATTTCTTTTTTGGTATCCTTTAGTCAACTACACTCCAAATCTTCTCTATTCATAAGCTTGAATAAGAATGGCCCTGGATGATAAAAATAAGCTAAATAAGAAATCAATCTAAAGATAGTATTAACTTTAATTGTAATTATATATGACTGCTGATACTAACTTAACCTGCAGAAAGTTTAGTTTCTAAGAAAACAAAAAAAGGATAGTGAAGGGGTGGAAAAAACACAAAGAATAAAGATAAAAAAGCACTCATATGATGAGGTGACAGAGTAACAAAACAAGCTCGATTTCAACACAACCATGGCTCCTGTCTTAATGCCTCCTTCACTACCATCAGATTTTGAGTTGTTCTAAACTCCGTACTGTCTCAGATTCTTGCAGGTCCTTTGTTTTTGTGTTTGCATCTTCCTCTACTTGAGCATGTGATTTAGTGGCAGTTGTGGTGTCTTCGTTTATAACTGGTGGAGTATCTTGTTTTCGTACTGGTGGAGAAGCAAATACTGGAATTGCTTGCCTAATGGTGACAGGTGGAGGGATACGTAGCAATTGGGGTGGAACTGTAGATGGTGGCTGCAGAGGAGAAGCTGCACATTGTGGTGGCTGGGAGGAAAGACCGGACTGTCCTTGCTGAGTAGGAACTGCAGATGCTGGTGGCTGAGGGGATACAGCAGATGGTGCTGGACGCGGAGGCGCAGAGAAAACAGGCACAGCGGTTCTTATTGTCACTGGAGGAGCAATGCCATGGCAAGGTGTCCTGAACTGTTGGATGGGAACATATGGAGCTGCTCCAGCCACAGGGAATTTCTGCATACGAGGCCCACGGCTTTCAGGTGCTTGCAACGACAGCAGTATGGGCTTGTCACTTGCTGTTGCTGACATAGATCTGTTTCGAGGAACCACCTTCCGGCAAATAAACGGAAGGATTTTTGAGGTGGTAGCAGGAGGCTGTGGACTTGTTGGTCTTGGATTCTGAATCGGAAACTTCTTTGTAAATGGTATTGGGGCAGTGGAGGAGTTCGCCATAGCCATTTTTTCCTTTATGCGGTAATTCAACAATGCTCGAGCTATTGTGATCTGTTCAAGCTCATCATTGTTCTCCGGCTCTGATGAAAAACTTGCAGTTTCTTTCGCCACTGACAAAAAGAAGACAATATTATTCAGTATTAGGGTTACACTACTAACTACATACAGCATTTTTAGGTCAGCTCAAACATGAGGAGATTGATAATTCTTCTAACCACAAAATGGACTCACATTGTTTCAGAGAAGTCCAAGCGGCCATGGCAGCATTCTTTTCCGCTTGTTTCTTGTTCTTAGCAGATTCCCCAGTGAATGTGATTCCAGCCAATTCAACTGTTCCCGTAAAAACGGGTAGATGCCCAAGGCCTGATCTAAATGTTGTATACTGAGGCAATGGAGCTCCAACTCTCTGTGCGATTTCCTGTAAGAGGTTCTTATAAACCCCTGTCTCGTCCTAACATCATGAAGCAATATCAGTATCAAGCCCCACAAAAGAATCTCCATAATCTACCATTCTTTTAAATTTGAAAGTTTTCTTATAGAAAAGGTATTAACCTCTACGAACTGAATGAGGTGACAACAAATTACCAATGTCCAAGTTCATCCACGTTTTCTTATAAAAAAGGTATTAACCTCTACAAACTGAATGAGATGACAACAATTTACCAATATCCAAGTTCATCCACGGACTGGACACCATAAGCTGAACACAATTTAAAGTACACAAACTACTTCTACCGGGAGGTGAAAATCGAACAAATGTGCAAGCAACTTAGCAAGATAGAACAAGACCAGAAAGGTATCAGCCAATAAACATAAGTAGCAACAACCATCATAGATGATGTATGAGATGAACATCTAAAATGTCTCTCATACATACTTTGTAGTCCTACGTAAACATACTTTCCGATCAGCTTTGATCATAACTATATACTCCTCTTTCACTACATCTATAGTTCACATTACAAATGCACTAAAATTCAAGTCTCGACAAGGCCGAGTCCAACGGTATATTAACTTAATCTCATATCAACATTTGCTAGATTAAGCCTCTAAATTATCTCTAAAAAATGACATCTTTAGTTTTTGGAAGATTCAAATTTTACACATCTGCTTAAAGCAAAACTTTTTTTTATCCATGGAAGAAAATCAGACCCCCCCCCCCCAAAAAAAAAATCAACAAAGCATTTCATTTGCATTTTACATTTATTTTTCTTTATGGGGTTTTTTTTGGGTTGCACCGACAAGTGCTCATACAGCTACTCGAATTAATTGAGTCTGCAGGAAATTAAAACGCCTTTTTTTTTTTAAATTTTGAAACATTAATTTTTGCCCTCTCTACGGTTATTTCTCCAGACAGTCAACTGAGACGGCCGGAAATAAAATATTTTTTAATGACCGGAATACCCGTGATTAAGCCATTAATTACACCAATAAAACCCAGATTATTGAAGTACAGCTGTTTCCCAAAATATGAGAATTATTTTTTAAAGGAAGTCACAGTTGTAATTAATTATGGAATTCAATACCATGAAGAGAGAAACTTCCCCAGTTCCCATTGTTCATCTCCACGGAAATTAATTAAAATTTCGCTTTCATCACCTAAAAAGTCAAGAAAACCCCCCACTGCCTTCTGTTAATTCATTAACCCCGAAGGACTTTCCGGTAATTTCCACTCCTCTATCCTCCCCCACCCCAACCACCTGAATTGAACCTCCGGTGAACGTGGTTTAACGCCGATCACCCTCAATGGCTCAACTTAACAAACAAAAGAAAAAGGGCTTCGTAAAAGAAAAATCCCCCCCCACAAATTTAAGCCTTAAATTAAGAGACGCATATTAGCAAAAAAAAAAAAGAAAAACAAAGCTTTGAGAAACTTACTAGGATTCTAGCGGCTAGAGAGTGAGAGGGTCCACGACTAGAGAGGGATTGAAGGGCGACCTCGGCGGCGGAGTGTTCTGCTAGACGGAGAGTAGAACAATAGTGAGGACTCTCAAAGGTTTCGCCGTTAAAGTTGACGGTGGCCTTGAACCTCGGTGCGTGGTCTGGACCTTCCCTAATGCACGTGTAGGAAGGAAGATTAAAGCAGCTCCTCTGAGCTAGCTCTTGAAGCTGATTTTTATACATTTCTCTAAAAAAATCTTTTCTTATTTTCACTCTTCTAATTTTTAAAAAAAATTATCACTCTTCTTCTTCCTTGGGTTTATCTACTTCGGGTAGAAGAGGAAGGCGAAATGGGATAGGACCCAGATCGGGTCGGGTTGACATAGGAAATGGGTTGTATGAAGATCAAGGTTTTTAGGGTTTTTGCATTGGAGAAGAAGAAAGGTGGAGAAAAAAAAAACAAAGAAAAAAAACAGAAAAGGTGAATTTTTTTTTTCTGAAAAACTGAAATCAGAAAGGAAGGGCTTTGCTTTCTAGGAGATAGTGTATTTTAATGGGATATTATGTATTTATTATATTGCTCTTTAATTATTTATTTATTATATTGCTCTTTAATTGCTGGGGTCAACTGAGCATTAGGCTGCAATTGCATGCATGCATGGATGATGTATGTGAGTTATGTATCTTTGTTTGCTGGATTTTCTATATTGCTTTCCTCCTCCATCCATCTTTTTTTCATTTTAATTGATTCAATGGGTTTTGTTGATTCAATTAGTATCATTTAATTTTTTATTTGCTGATTCAATGGGTTTATTGATTTAATGAGTAGTATCACTTGATTTATTTGCTTAGTGATTCTTCTCTCATTTTGACCCAACAAAAATTGTCTTCGTGGATGAAAAAAATGGGATAACTTTGCTCGCATTAGGGGTTGACAGGACGAAATTTCAAGTTTAATAGGAGCCAAAACTATCATGGAAGAATTAAAATTAAAAAAAAAATTGAGATTATTTTGAATTATCAGAAGAACCATGGGGAGAGATTGAAAAGTAGAAAAGGAGTTTCATGGATGTGATGACTAGAATTGAATGTGTGAAAGTTACAGCTCAAAATTAAAGATAAACAGAAAACTAGTATTGAGGCTATTTAAACCTCGCCATGCTAGGTCTGGCTAGACAGTCCAAACCCAATTAATGACTGTAGGACATTATTATTATTCCCACTATAAATTATCCAACTACACTTCGTGTAAAAAGACGAAACACAAAAAATCTAGATAAAAAAAAGGTTTTCTTCACAAATAAAAAGGATTTAGCTATATTAGCAAGGTTAACTAAAATTATCTAAAAGAAAATTAAAATGATTTTTTTACAATAATTGAAAAGTAATAAGAAAAGATGATTATTATTATCTCATAATAATTGTCAAAAAAAGTAATAATGGTTCAAACAAAATAAAAATAATAAATAAATAATGGGGGTGATCACGTGAGCCAATGAATTAAAGTATTATTGGGTTTGGTTTTTTTCCATGATGAATATGAAAAAGAGGTGGCCTAGGCCTGGCCTCCATGACCACACCATATATAGTAGTATAGTGCACTCTTTTTATAAAAATAAAATGATGATGCCCCCCAGTCAGAGTCAGAGCACCCGGTCCATGCACAATCACCAATATACCCTGCACCTTGTATTTCTACTTTATTAATTTAATTTTCCTTTTACATTTAAAATATTATTTTTTATTAAGTAAAATTTTTTATCATATTTTCATATAATATAGTTTTTCATACCATTTTTTAGTTATGGTTTTAAAAGTACTCGAGTTCATGAAGGAGTTAATGGTCATTCCACCAAAATAAAACAACATACTAAGATTTCATTATCGTGGACTAAGTGGGGAGCAAACAAACTTTAATGATAATGATAATTATAATCTCCAGAATTGAATCCATGAACTTTGACCAACTTGAAATGACGAAATTGTCACTAACGAATTTCAAAGACGAGTTTTAATATTCAGTGGGATCAACTATTTACGTTTTTGTGTTTTATAGCAAAAACCCCATCAAGACCTCATTTTGTAAGGTTAGATCAGTTTCTTAAATATGAGCTTCCTGCAAAACCAAAGCTTTCACTTAGTTCATGCAATAACCTTAAATGATGTCATACGGATCTCGAATTCAAACCTTAACATCTGCAACCCCTTTCTCTTCAACTTTCCAATAATCTTCTTTGTCCCCCCCCCCCCAAGAAAATAGTTCAGCTAAAGTCATACTAGGAAAATATGCACATAATGAGCTATTTTTCTCACCTCTATTTATCATCCAAACCAATACGAAACAAGGCCTCAGTTTGAAAGAACGAAAGAGTACCGCTAATTTTAAATTTTCTCTAGCACCTTAGGACTTATTATGTTACTGATGAAAAAGAGGCAAATCTTTAGGAAGATGAATCGTACAAATGGCCAGCTAGCTAACTATGAGTAGAAATTCTAAAGTGTATGACCGGGGGGCGGGGGGGGGGGGGTAGATTACTATGAAGAGCAAATTGAAAAGGAAAAACTAGAGTACATACTGTCTAACCGGATTGACTTATCACCATGAAAAAGGGCTTTGCTCCATGCAAAAATATCTCATTTTCCACATCTTTTAACCATTGACAAACCCGGTTGCATGTCTTTATGGCTTCTGCCTGCACATAATGTAAAAAAAAATGGAACTTTAAAGCTTTTTCCACGGAGATGTATTCAGTATGTACTTAAGACATCATTTCAATTTTGAACACGCTAAGCAAACCTTGTCTGCAAGGGGATCAAATGCCGCATAGAGTTCAAAATCCTGCGTGACCCAGCATAGTAAAACTGACAAATAAAATTAATCACATTAATTCTATGAAGGCTGTAAAATAGAAACTGCAAACTGATAACTTGTAATAAGCAATTGCTGTCAATTAACCAGAGAACATTAAGGAGAACTATAGTGAGAGACACTCAAACTGCAAACCAAAAAGTGTTTTTTTTTTTGTCTGAGACCCCCAAGTGTCCTGTAGTCACATTGGGCTCCGACTAAATCCAAGTCAAGTTGGGCTGGACCCTTAAACGGGGAAAGCTCTCTCAACGTTGTTTTCTCCATCCACAAGACTCAAACCCAAGAATTTGCTTAAAGGGCATCGAGCCCCTTACCACTTGTCTCAATAGACATTGGTACATCAAACCAAAAAATTAACTTTTATCTAGTTAGTTATAGTTTATAATAGACGTCAGCAAAATTTGTGTGTGTGTGTGTGAGAGAGAGAGAGAGTTACCATAGTTTTCATCCCTTTTGAACTGAGTTTTGTATGGCCCAATTCCTTTATCATGCATGGAAGTATACAGTCTTAGGTAAGCTCTATACAATCTGGACCGGAAAAAACCAGTTACCCTACCAACTATCATAAAGCAAAATATACTATACTGATTCAACATGACATAAGTACAAATTGAACTGGTACAAGTTCAACAGTTTTACCTTTTCTGTTGCTGATGATTGTTCAGTGGTGCTGAGAACTCTGTGGATACATATTGATCTAGATATATACTGCGATAAATGAAATGCCAAAGTCCAGCAGGACCACCAATGCCAACAAATGGTTCCCTAGGCCTCTCAGGAGAATCTGTTTGAAGTATTTGCTGGACTTGATGAGGAGATGGTCCAGATCGAGGCAATGGGGCAACATGCAAATCCTCAACTTGAATCCCACCATCTAGCAGTGATCTCTGAACTTCACTAAGAATATTGGACTTTAAGAGGACTGTTTCTATGCGTATCCTATAAAATTTCAGTCAAATTTCTCAATTGCCGAGAGGAACAAAATAAACATTTTATATTTCTATACAGAAGGCATAGAGACAAGTAAATCTGGCTATATTTCCATTTTGTCAGATGGACATAAGTCAGCCTCAAGATATACAGTCAACTGTCGTAAATAGTAGGAAGGTTATACCCTAAGTTCACTAATATCATATTCAAACAAACATACAGTTTACCTGCAATCTTTAAGATGATAGAAGGCATCTGAACTAGTAGTAAGCAACATCAAGTATGTATCGACCTGACACAAGAAAGTAGAAGTTACCACAGCATTGCATGTAGAAGTTGCATAAAATTTAACATATTGCAAACCAAGTGTCACTCACATCAAGAAAATGCACATAAGCATGCAAAAATGCCAAAGGATTATATCTAGGCAAGCAAATTGGAGAAAATGATTCTGATGTCCTGCATAAAGCACGAAGAGATCATTCATAAAAAAGCCCACAAAATCATTAGCATCAATGTAACATTAAATCTGCTAGATATAGAAGGAAAAGAGGAGATAAATAAAAAATGCAAAGACTACACAAACTCAGGACTCAATTGTTTAAGTTCTGGATTATAAAGAAATTGTTTTCTGCCAACCAAATGTAGTTTTGGGCTGTTAAGAACTATTTTTTATGTAATAAAAATTGTCACCAAAACAATAAAAGTGCTAGTAAGCATGTTAATTGCTTAAAATATGCAAAAAAATTCTGAACTGGAATTTCAATTTAGAATTCAATTGGCACATGAGGAATACTTGTAAGATAAGATAATGAAATCGAGGTTGTTTATTGAACAAAAAATGTTTAGCTAGAAATCTGCATAAAGCTCACCTCCTATCCAAGTCAAAAGGATCAACATTACTGATCCACACTCCCTACTAAGGAGGATTATCTAAGAGATGGTTCTGAAACATCACAAGTAATGTGTTTCTGAGGGCAAGTGCATTCAGACTCTCAGGAGTTGACTGATAGAAGGGGATTAAAGACCAGTTAAAAGTTTATTCGACTTACCTAAATGACTCTGATGACATCACAAAGTTTGAAAGTAGCAATATATCATCAGGATGAAGAGAGGCTTTTTGTGCACCAACAAGACTGATAACCTGAAATTGACCTTCGGGTCATTAAAATGTTCTAAACAGTAAAATACTTCTTATGAAGTAACAGGGAAAGAAACAAGAACAAATACAATGCTGAAGCTTATTTTCAGGGTAAAATAAGAAAAAAGAGATGCCAGAGTTTTACCTTGTGTTTACACATTAGTATTGCAAATAACACCCCTGAATCAGCAACATCTTGCAATATGGCACCGGCAGCCTGCCTTGTTGCATAAGCAAGGGGAAGGCAGGTGTATGCATGAAGAAATGTAGCTGGGTTCCTAAGAAAAAGAAAAAGAAAAGGTTAGAACGTACCATTCAGGTACTGTGGAGGAAAATGAAAGCAACACAAACGTGTAAATACAAACACATATTATCCTTGTTCTGAATGCATAATCAATATTTTCAACCAGGGATAGAATAGGACAAATTTTTAAACAACCAGAACTAATAGTCACGCAATTGACTTGGGGTCTAGAAGAGATTAGAATAGTGCTTGTGCCGAAATTATTTACGATAATCGTGAGACTGGAGTTGCAGTGCAAACTGCAAAGATATGTTTAGATAGCAAAAAACCTGTAACTATTAGTGATAATAGGAATTGAGCATTAAGGACACTGATATTGCTACATTATTTTATGTGTTTATTTTCCTATTTTCATTATTTTTGTACTTATTATATAATTATATAATTTTTTTCATTAAATTAAATGAATATATAATTTGAAAAGAATATAGTTTAGAAACTTTTAAGTAAAAAAAATAGTAAAAATTGGAAGGAAAATTGCAACCAGAGGGGAGAATTTTCACTGGACCCATGAGGGTCCAATCTTCAACTGAAGGTGCAACACGGTGAGAATATTCCCGCCATGCTACCCATGAGTTGTGTGGTATGATTGAAGACCCAATTATGTGCACCAATGTAATCCAAATGCGGCCTTAAAATAAGTCAAAGTAGGTTTAAGCAAGAAAGCAAACGAGGGGGGTAGCAGGGTGGGATGGAGGCAGAAAGGGGAGCTCCAATATTTATCTGCAGGAAAAACCCAAAGAAACGCACCAACTGAAGGAGTGAATAAGGGAAGAAAAAACATCATCTGTTCCTCCAAGCAAATGTGTCATATCAAACTTAGGATTCTTCTCGAAGCTCCTATTTATGGACTTTGTTAAGATAAGTATCATCTGCATCCATTTGATAACCAATCAACAGTGACTGAGAGAAGTTCTTTTGCGTGACTGTCATTAACAAATAATATAATGGTGACCAAATAATAATGCGTGAGAAATAAAAGGATCAAGGGAAATTCACAAGCCTTGAATAGGCAGCAGCAACCGAATTCATCAGTCAGGAACTAGAGATTTGCAAGGGTTATTGTAAGAACTACCTGACCATAAATAAGCTCCAACTGTCCCTTTAGTGATTCAAAGGGCTCCTCGTTGCAGCTGATGCAAACTAAATAAATCGGTCCCTTTACAACGAAGACTACCTGAATGAAAATAATACATCACCCCATATTTTATTCAATTGATCAAACAAAAATGTTTGAATATATAAGCTTTAAGTTTGGCCAGTGTTTAGGCATTCTATTCCAAAAGAATAAGAAAAAAGTAAGAGTTTTGTCTGCTTTCTTGATGAAATCAACAGACAATTTTCATGTAAATGTGCCTATTTTCAACAACAATATTGTTTAGAATTTTTGCTTTCTTTTGCAGTCTTCGTGTGTAATAGAATTATTAGATTATTGAATATTTAGCTGCTTGTGAAATGCAATTTCAGTTGTCATAAGTTTCAAAAAAAAAAAAAAAACTTTCTGCCATCACGCCACGACATTCACTTTTCTTGCCGAAAACAATAACTCTCCAATAAATGTCTTGAAAATAATTATTTTAGAGGATTAAAGTTCAACTATAAGGAAACTATCAATAAAATAATAAGATTAAGGTGAAATAGAAATTAAATTGAAGCTTTTCACTATTTTTTTCCTATAGTATTTGATATGTGAAAGGAACTCCAAAAGGTGCACTTAAAAACCTGAACTACTAAGCGAATGAGAAAGTAGTTTGAATGCAAGTAATCTATAATAACTGATTCTAAAGCTAAAAAGCATAAATATCATCTCCAGAAATAGAAAATTTAGCCATGCAATACCTGGTGTTTTCCAGCCTTCACCAATTTGACACGGTCTCCCCTGAGAATCAATCAACGATACATTAAAACTCCTTCAAAGAACTGTCATACAAAGGGAGAAAGTAGCTGAAAATTTTGCATTTGATTAAGCAAAAGAATCATTACTAAAATCTAAGTAAGCTAGATCCAGCCAAGTACCCATTCTCCATGAAGGAAATAATGGCTTGTAGTGTAGCAGAAAAACCAGCTAATTTGTGTTCATCTCCATATCTACAAGTTAAGTATACAAAAGAAACTGAAATAGGAATTATAAGCAAGCAGCCGCTAGTAATTGGCACATCATGCACCTTCCAGTGCTAGCATATTTAGGAACTAAGAACAAACCTGGAATATATTGGTTTGCCAGAGTTACTCAAGATAAAGAAGTGTTTCTTCCTCTTTCTCCATGATATCGAAGCATCATCCTGCACTTATAAATCAGACATGGTTTATTATAGAAATAACACTTGAAAATAGCTTCTTCTTTTTTTAACTAAATGCTGACAATGAACGGCAAACAATGAAATCGTTGTTGATTAATTCAAAGCTTCCTATCTGTTTTCAATTCCAAAATCCAGTTCATAAATATGAACGGCAATGATTAGTGAATTTGGTTAAGAAAAAGCTAAACCAAAAAGTTTTCTCCACATTAACAAAGCCAACAAAAACAAAATGTTAATGAAATGGCTCACCTCGTCGATGCGGTGTTGACCGGGCACCCCAGAGGAGGGCTGAGAATCCGAGATACCTTCGAATGAGCTCTCGTTCCTCACTCCCTGAATCTCAATATCGTCAATATCACTCGCAGCATCAATCCTCGACACGCTGGTGGCGCTGGCGCTCCCTCTCTCACCGGCGTAACTGCAACTGTTTGGACTCGAAGGCCCTTCATCGGCAACCAATTCCTGATCCTCCACTAATTGATCCTCGTCTTCGTCGCCGGTGCTTCTCTCCGGATTCAAGGATCCATTGGTGAATCCATCGCCATTTCCTCGATGACTGGGTTCGGATTGGATCGGTTCATCAGTCACTGATAATAAATCAAACCGTTGGTCCACTGCTTTGGGATCAGAATTAGGGCTTAGTTGGGTGGAGTCATCTAGAGATGAAGAAGATGAGACAGAATCCATTGATATTTAGCTTTACACACCCAGGAAATAAAATCAAAATAACTAGAAGCACTCTTTCAGCTACGATGCCTGCCTAAAATTACTTGTTTTGATTGCGCGGTTTTTTGTTGGTTGGTTGGTTTCTCCCCGACTGTTTTCCGCTTTGATCATGAAAACCCATACGTCTAATAATTATAATTAGGATAAACTATTTAAACTATCAAATATTCATTTTTGTTTATTTAAAGTTAGATTTTAGTCATTTATGCTTAAAATATTATATTTTAATCACTTATATTAACGGGTTATCATATTTTAGTTATTGAGCCATTATTTGCTATTAACGGTATAATAATATCGACACATTAAATCATCATTTCAAATAAAAATTTTAGGTTAAATTATACAATTTGTCCCATATTTTTTGTTTTGAACAATTTAATTTTTCTTTTATATTCTTTTAACTTTCTTTTTTATACTTTATTTTCATTCTCTTCGCTTCTCACTCTATTTTTCTCCCTTCTCCATCTCTTTTAACATAAAAAGAAAAGAAATTAAATTGCTCAAAATAAAAAATATATAGGGACCAATTGTATAATTTAACCTTAAATTTTCATTTGAAATAGATGTTAGGTTAGCTTACCGTTACATCATTGACGACAATTAACACTCAATGACTAAAATGTTACAACACGATAACGTAAGTGACTAAAACGTAATATTTCAGACATACTAAAATGTAACCTGAGACAAATTAAAGTGATTATTTTGATAGTTTACCCATTATATTAAGGTTTTGTTTTATAATTAGAAAGAATTATAATTTTCTTTAGTTTTATAATTACCAATTATAATTTTTAGAGGTGTTTAGTTGATAGAGTGTAATTATATAATAATTTTTATATCATGTTTAATAGTACAATTTGTAATTATACTATTACATAATTTATATATATTTTAAATATTAATTACTATAAAAACTTGTTAGTATGAAAATAATATCTAAGCAAATAACAAAAATTAAAATCAAGTCATCGATACATTATGATGGTCTAAAAAGTAATTGATAATACAATTACTAGTAAAAATAACAAGAAAAATAAATCTCATATGCAATTTTATCTAATTGTTTTAGTGCATATTTATTATGTTATTTCCTCTTTGATATTTAACGATACTCTTTATTATCATCGGTTGGTCCTTAATCAAGTTCACCATCATCCGAATTTGAATCTACATAATTAAGATTATCAAGATATCATTCTTCCATGTACTATTCAAGTATGAATCATCTCAATTCAACTTATGGTTGAATATATGAAATATACAATATACTAGTACAATTTAACATTATTTTTCATGCTATACTAAGTTGATGTTAATATAAGAAATATTTTTTAGAACAACAAATGTCTTCTCAACCATATTTCAAAGCTTTGAATATCAAATTAAAGAGTTCGCGAACTGTCTATGGTGCTTGTGTCTGCATATTTAGCATCAAACTTATAATATTTGGGTTCACAATCTAAATAGTCTGTAGCTTTAGTTATAAAAACTTATATAAATTTAATTTGGAGAAAGACTTATACTAGATTATATTCATTTTTTATAATATGTAAATTAATTAAAAATATATATAAAATTTATACTATATAACTTTTATAAGTTGTCCAATAATTTTCATAATAATTCTTATAAATAATATAATTTTGTCATGACTTTAAAAATTAATTTTTATAAATAATTTATGATTAAAAACTATAACATTTATGAATAATAATAATATTATTATAATATATAGCATGAATGCATAAATAATTTATGTTTGTACTTCTTGACCATAAATTTTATAAATCAATATACTAAACGTTTTTACAACTTGTAAATTATTTTTATAAGAAACTTTTTTATCAAAATTTAGAAAATTTTTAAGATTTGATAATATAATTTTTTGTTGTAATTTTATAAAATACACAATTTAATTTTATAATATAATTTTTCAGGATTCATAATATAATAATTTTTTATCATAACCATCCCAAACACTCATACATTTTCATGCTTATAATATAATTTTTATAAATTGTATAAAAATACAATTTTAAACTTGGATTCGTGTGTAATTACCTGTGTAATTGCTTCAATTCTCACCCTCCCCTTACAAATTGAAAAGTGTAATTAGGGTACTCCGATTACAACTAATCTGGTGAGACCCATCAATTACAATGGTTACACAAACATGTCATCATTGTGTAATTACAAGCAATTACACTCAAATATAATTACTAAATGACTTTTCAAACACTACCTATAATTTTTTTTATAATTGTATTAGACAAAAACTTTTATATTAATCACTACTAACATGTCGCATTAATATTAAACTAGAAATTCCATCTTACGAAAGTAAAACAATTTGTATTATAAAAATAAGGATAGTATCAAAATTATACATTAATTTTAATTCAATGTGCAATGTCATACATGAACTTTGATTTTGTGCATTTTATACTAAAATTTTGATTTGATTTAATTTTCACAAATTACTAATAACATTATCGAATTAGCATTATTTTACATCAATATATTGTACACAAATAATTATATTAATATAATATGAAAATAAATGTTTGTATTCATTTTTTAAATGTGTACAATTGAATCAAAATAGAAGTTTTATGTATACATATAAACCATAATTCAAGTTTCATGCATATAATTGCATCCAATGAAAGTTCATGTATCGGATTGCACATTGGACCAAAGTACAAGTATAAATTTGATATTTATCCCGTAAAAATATTGAAATAAAGTTTTGATTGGAGTAGAAAATAGTAAGTGTCAATCCTAAAGTACGCTTAATGTCCAAGGTAAATGAATGTGCTTTATACCGCGTTCAATTGGAGATTAATTGATAAGTTGCTACACTTGCTTATGTGAAATTGTATGATGTCATGATATGAGTCGTAATGTTAACATTATGGATATTGAGAAGATATATACACATGTATATGTGTATGAGATTAATATAATGGTTTGTCATAAACTATGATGTTATTGTGATATCTCCTAGATTGAAATGCATAGTGATGAGATTTGATAATAAAGATTTGTCTTATTAACAATATGGGGTAGAATTCAGGTATAGTTGGCATGCTATAAGATTTATGTGTTTATCGATGGGAGCATTCTGGCACATCGACGCAATTTATTTTGACACATTGATGCAATTCATTTTTGCACTTCAATGCATATTTTGGCACTATGATGGATATTGTGGAGTGTTAAGGGATGTTGATGTATTAATGCTCAACCAACACTTATATGATTATTGTGGAGTGTTAGGTGATTAATCCATATACATGTCCTTTATTTTATATTAAGTTAATAGAGGCTAATTATGAATGTGATACGCGATCTCGCTATGAATATGATATAAAATCATTTATACATATGAAATGTGATTGCAATGAGAACAAGAAAGATAATTATGACATGAAACAATTAATAAGGTATAAGAAACATTGTATGAAATATGATATTTAGATTGGTAATGAAAATTTTACCAGTAACATAATGATTCATGGATATGAAATGCATATAGGTATACAAGGTATTATGAAAAGAGACTACATTGGTATATATATATATATGATACATTGTATAAGAGACCATTGTAAAGTTAAATTAATAATTCAAAGCAACATGGTGTAATGTAATTGCATGATATGTTAAGTGTTGAATTGGAATTAGTGTACTAGTATTAAAGGTTATCAAAATGTTTAATTTTTAATGATTTAATGTTTTTATTTCGATTTATGTTAGTACGACTGAGCTTCCAATGCTCAGCATGTGAATTTGTTTGATTCTGTGTGCAGGTGATGCATAAGTTTTGTTGAGCTCGTGTTATATTAACAGCATACAAGACTCTTATCTCAGCTTAATCACAATCTGTAATACTCCTTTTGGTTTTAGTTCTGCAGTGGCATGTACCTAAGTTAACAAGGATTAATAATTGGAGTATTATATGTTATCTTTAATTTGTTGGCTCTTGGTAACTTTGTAACCTAAGTTTAGTATGTTTTGATCAGGGTTGTATATGTTTATGTATATATATCATGCCATGTTTGATGTATGAAATAGTTATACGATGGATGAACATTAGAATGATCAATATATTGGGTGTTAAGTAAGCTAACATGATGGTTGAACTTGGTAATTCTTGTGACATGTTTATGCTCACTAGGTTTATAGGTGTTCTATTGAAAATTTTGGATGTTTTGAACTTGGTTTTGAGTCCCATGAGTCAATATTTTGATAATATATTGTCACAGGTAAAAATTGATGAATTATGAGATTATTTTTAGGCTTAGTCATAATTGTATCGGTACATGGAGCCAGTTGCATTGCAACAACTCTGGTAGAATCTAAACATCTGCAATACCAAGGATTTGTATCGTTACAAGTCCTTACTTGTATCGATACATCTACGCCAAATAAGAGTTCCTCCCATGTATTACATTGTTTTAACCCCCAAAGACTCGTACTTTGTCCCAAATGCCTTTGGACACTTGCAAATAGTTTGAAAATGTTTTCAACTTGATTTTAAAGTATTAAAATTGAAATTGATTAATATGAAATGATTTTATAAAAAAAATATTTTTAACTTGATTTTCTAGTGAGTACCTTGCATGATTATATTTGAAGTTTCTTCGACAATGAATGAAACATCTTGCATTCGGGTTTACCATTTGGATCGATATGAAGTAAAACATAATTCATAAAATTAAATGAAAGAGAGATGAAATTAGTTATTACTCAATTGCTACAAATTATGTATATATTTTTGAATCTATAACAATGCTTATACATATAAAGTTTATACTCCTCGCAAAGAATTAATTGTAAATTATCATTTTAACATTTCATCTCAATATTACACTTATATAATCATGTTAAATTACATAAAATATGCCGCGAGAATATTAAAATTCAGCACGTGCCATAAAAGATTACAAGAAAATGATTTTACTTTCCAATATAATGTTTAATATGGGCATTGTAACTTTTTATAACAATGCTAAATATTCAGAAATTAACAAACTATATTTTTCACAACACTTCTTTCTAATAATTTTAAAAATATATTTTTCGGGAATGCAACCATTTAAAAGCTTCTGCACTGCAACAATAATACCAAATTAGCCCTAACTATTTCGATTGAAAAGAAAATGATATAGTATGAAATTAAATAAATATTTAAAATTATATTAAATTGTTTATGTTTAAAATATTTTTAAAAAATAATATAAACCAACCAACCTAAACAATTTTGGATGTCTACTTCTCGAAATCAAAATCTCTCTATATGGTGTTGATATTTCGACAAGAAAACTAGTCCAAGCCTTATACATAAAGTGCAACCCAATTGAGGATTAGCCCAAACATCGGAGTCTCACCTGAAATTACATACATACCCATCGGATTTCGATTTTCCCGAGTTCACTGAAGGTTAAATCGGGCAATAAATCAAAGAAACTGAAAAACCCTAGCTTTATTACTCCACCCTTTTATACTCTTCCATTTCTGAAAACCCTAATCCTCCTTTTCTCCTCCATCAAAGAGTAAGCCCAACAATGCCGCCCAAGTTTGACCCAACACAAGTCGTCGATGTGTTCGTCCGCGTCACCGGCGGCGAAGTCGGAGCTGCTAGTTCCCTCGCTCCGAAGATCGGTCCACTCGGTCTATCTCCCAAAAAGATCGGTGAAGATATTGCCAAGGAAACCGCAAAGGAATGGAAGGGTCTCCGCGTGACCGTCAAGCTCACCGTCCAGAACCGTCAGGCGAAAGTCACGGTTGTCCCGTCGGCGGCTGCGCTGGTGATCAAGGCTTTGAAGGAGCCTGAGAGGGATAGGAAGAAGACCAAAAACATCAAGCATAATGGGAACATCGGCCTTGATGACGTCATCGAGATTGCTAAAGTAATGAGGCCGAGGTCGATGGCTAAGGACTTAAGAGGTACGGTGAAGGAGATTCTGGGCACCTGCGTCTCCGTGGGATGTACGGTTGATGGCAAAGACCCCAAGGATTTGCAGCAGGAAATCGACGATGGCGATGTCGATGTTCCCCTGGAGTGAGAATGCTTGTTTTCTTTTTTTCTTTTATTATCGATATTATTCTCCCGTTTTTACTTTCCTTTTTTTTTTTTAATTTTTGTTTAGTTTTAATGTTTTGGACAATTTGCCGATTTTTGTTCACCAGAGGTTGTTTTTGAGGTCAAGTTAGACGATTTTAACATTTATGGATCCTCAAATCGCTCTAGATGTGATGTTTATTTACTTTGTTTCGTTAAAGATCCCTTTTTGCATCTTATATTGCCTGTTTAAATGAAAATCTTGGTAGTGCTTCTGCTTGGATGGTAAGAAATGAGTGGAAAATGCAGGTCTTGGTAGTGCCCTGTTTGGTAAGTCGGAAATGAATGGGAAATGCAAGTTTTATCAGTCATTCTGCTTGAGAAATGAATGAAATATTTTCATGTTAGTTGAGTATAATTTTTAGGAAGTCAATCACATCCTTCTGCTGGTTATCAATGTGTAATCTTTTTGAGATTATGCTTCAAGATTGAGAAATCTTCAAATGGTTGTTTTTGTGAAGGATGTTAAATATTTTCAGCTTTAATTCTATTGATTTATTGCTGTTTTCTCCCTAAACTACCCACCAATTGCCTGCCAACGAGGTTGTGTTGTAGGATTGGGGGTTACTTCTTCATAGAAGGTTGAGAAAAGCTCCTTTTTAGATCTTATTCTTGTAAGCAATTAGCACTTGTTGACATGTTTGCATCTCCTTTATTATTTTATCCGTTGTGCTAATGGTTTGATTCGAGATCATGAACTCTTGTTTTTAGGCTTTATTCCTTGAATTCAAATGCGTAAACCGTGTTTTTTCTTGATTCATGTTGCAACCACAGGGAAGTTTTTCTGTGTATCATTTGCTAAACTGAGATGGTGTTGTCATTAAGTTAATTCATCTGTGCTTTCTGTTTGTTCCCTCGCATCTGAAATTATATACAGCACAATGTGTAAGGTGTATACTTCCCTAAACTCTAATCTAGCTACTTAGAAGTACTGCTTACGAATACATATTCTAGAGTTATGATTGACTTCACAGTTTAAGTTAGTTTGCACTGGTCATGAATGTGTCTGATACTCTGCTTAAAACAGAAGCAGACAGCTCTCCTAGGAGATGTTGAGTGACCAAAAAAGACCATTCATGTTTTGTGTGCAAATTAGGGGTTAGGTAGAGGAACAACCTGGGTTTTTACAGATGCTATAGGATCTCTTGTTGAATTATGCCACTCCATGACCGTCTCTTGAGACAGTATAGTATTGTAGTGCTTTCCTTTTTTTTAGTCTGGATTGGAAAACCGCTGCAAAAGTGTGTTTAAATAACATTTCATTAATATTACGATGTTATGATATATAAAATATAAATTAAATAGAAGTAGAAATGGGTTGGAACAAAAGTTTTTTTTATTTGAATGAAATTGATTATTTAATTTTATTCCTCCTTTTCAACCTTAACCTCTCGCGATTATTATAACGAGGATGGAGTTGGACCTAAGCTGAGCCAGTGATAAAAGCAAAGAATTATATCAAGAAAATTTCCCAGACCTTTGGAATTCAGCCAAGTATGTGTTTTCTTGTTCAACAGAAAGTTCAATTTATAAATCAAAATTATTAACAGCAATCTTCATTAGAAAATAAATTTCAAAATTATAATTATTGGTAAATTAACAAAATGATAAGGAAAAAAAGTACTAAAAAGTGTGGGAGTGCTTTTTAAAATGACCACAAATAATAGACTTTGAGTCTCTAGTTAATTATTTTTTCTTTTGGAGAAAATGAAGAGAAACATAAAGTAATCCGAGTAGCGGGAAAGAGTTCTTTTTTACGTAGGATTCTTTTTCACTCAACTCACAAATCATGCAATATATATTATAAAAGATTGCATTTATATGAAATTTTGAAGTTTTAAACATGATTTTCTTGTCATAAATAATAATGTTTTCAATAAAAGATCTTTAAATATGATTACTAAATTATAATTATAATTTAAAATTAAAATCTCAAATAATCACAAAATAATATAATTGCATGCTATATAATAACATTTTTTCTTTTTAAATTCTTATAAAACATCTTTTAAATATAAAGATTTTTTATATATTTAAATCACATTTAAAAACAACCAATCAAACCTTAAAATGAAATCAACTTATAAAAAAATAATTATTTTATAACTTTTATGAAAAATAAAAAATTGAATTCTTTTTATTATCGAGAAACGATTTTTGCTAACACCATATAAACTTTCTAATATTAGAAACTACATAATTATTGGGGACCTATGATATTTTCAATATTGAAAACTAGAAACATTTAAATTTTCCTGTATCGAAATAAAACCCAACCTAAATATATATATATATTTATATATATAGCAAGGAAAAATAAAGAAGGAACTCTTTTTTTTCATTTTTTTATTTTATTTGTCAACTATCCTAGTATACTAAAAAAAAAGAAAACTAAATCATCAAATTGGAGCTCAATCTTTTAAGGGTTGCTCACGTAAGGGTTAAACCTTTAAAAATATTCATATAAGGGCTTAATGTTTAAAAAGCAATTAAATGAAAGGAAAATCTTTCAAAATACTAAATAAAGGCCAAAACTTTTTAATAGTGCTCAAATAAGAGTCAAATCTTTTATAGTGCTTAAATAATGGTTTCTCAAATGTTGTATATCTTGTTTCAAATTATGTTATTTTTATTTTTATTTTCAAATAATATCTAATTCAACGGTGGAAGGAGGAGAGAATGAGATTAAGGTTTTTCTCTCCCATTATCAAAGCATATATATAGAGATAATTAACTCATTAATTAAGTTAATTAAGTCACTAATAATGATTTAATTAATTTAATATTCACTTAGTGGAAAATGATGACACTCCACTTAATTAAGCACTAACATGAAACTAAAATGGTTTAATTGCTAATATAACTTTTGTTTATTTGTCATTTAAGGCACTTGCTAATTTGAAAATCGCTTTCCTTTCAATTTTGTCACTAATCAACTTAGTCCTTGTGCTATTTTTATTAATCGATTTAATTCAATAACACTTAATTACTTAATCTCTCCGACCTATATGTGACTTGTAATTATTCTATTTTAAATTATTTACTAGCTCAACTCAATTAATCCGATCCAAAACCCGAGTTTTACGACACTATTGAAAATCAGGTTGTTACATGCAACCGCTTGATTAGTCAAAGCAACATTCTCATATTTCAAACACTTGTTTTCTTGAGACAGTTGAGTGTTGATCTCACACACCATTGCGCATTTACCAAACATCTCTTTATAAGTCTTCGGAAAGTCTTCATCATTTTCACCACAAAACTTTATATCAGAATCCTCTTTGTCAACATTAGCAGTAAAAGCAATAAAGTTTTGATGATCATTTTCTAAGTCAGAACCACTAGAGGAATCCTCATCACTCCATGTCACACAAAGAGACTTTTTCTTCTTTTTAGGGTGTTAGCACACTCAGATTGAATGTGGCCAAACCCTTAACATTCATAGCATTGTACACATTTCTTTTTGTCCTTCTTAGGTTCTTCTTTGATCTCGACTCTCTTTGACTTGTTTTTGGGAAAACTGGTATTGGCTTCAAATTTCTTGAATCTCCTTGATTGTTGTTTGAATGCATTATTAAAATTCCGAGTAAGCAAGGCCATCTCTTCTTGTAAGTCCTCTAATGTAGTATTTCAAGAAGTGGGTACTTCCTTATTGACTTGAAAAGAAATATTTTTATCCTCTTTTCCTTTGATTCGTTTTGCTTCATCTAGATTTATCTCAAAGGTTTGTAGAGAACCAATGAGTTTATCTTGGCTAGTTGTTCAAGGTTCTTGGCCTCTTCAATGGCAGTGACCTTGATGGAAAATCTTTCAGGGAGAGATCTTAGCGCCTTTCTTAGAAGCTTGGCTTTCAAATGCAATTTTTCATAAAATTCACCAATTGTCTTTGACTCCTGCATCCTCAAACTTTCAAATCTCGAAGTTAGCATTTACATTTTTGATTGCTTGACTGTGGAGGTTCCTTCATGTGTTGTTTCTAAGATATCCAAAGCATTTTTTGCCACAATACATCTGACAATTCTTTTGGATTCTTGCATATCCACTTTATAGAAAATTGCATATAATGCCTTTGAATTAACATTTGTCAACTTCTCTTCCTCTATGGTCCATTTTTTACTTTGTTATTCTCTCATTGTCACTATCCATTTTAGGTGCCTCCAATTCAGTTAACATAGCATGCCAAGCTTTCTCATCAATTGACTTTAAATAGGCCTTCATGTGTGCTTTTTAGTAGGCATAATTGCCAACTTCAAGCATAGGGGGTCTTGACGTGGATGAACCTTCCATATTTAGATCTTAGCAACACTTTGAATTTCTACTAGCTACTCTAAGTGTTAGGCTCTGATACCAATTATTAGCTAAAATACGTTGCTAAGAACAAAAACTTCATGATCAAATTGGTGCTTGAGATGGTAGGTGCTTCTCTAGGGACTAAACTAAAAATAATAAACACACAAGACACAAGAAGATGATTACGTAGTTTGGTTTCCCTACATTTGTGAAGCTCAGCTCAGTGAGAAGTATGCACTCTCTTCAACAATTATAAAGCGAGCCTACACACTGTGATTGTTTCCCTTACCGTTGCACTTTAAAGATACAATACTCTCACCACTATGATCACAGCAAGTAAAACCACAACCAAAGAATTTACTAACAAAAAACACTCTTACAAATTATCCTCACAAGAATAAATTAAGTGCCTAACTCTCAATACATTATCCTAGGCAAGTCTCTCAAATATGTAGACATTGATTTCAAGACTTGCTTACAATAAAAGATCTAATACAACCCCAATAAAACATTAATACTATAAAAGTAATACAATATAATAATATATGAAGTAAATGTGAACTCTATGTAGCTCATTAGCAGAATCATGATCCAATCCAAAATCCATAATCTAAGGGATTGCTTTGGGGAATTTTGATCCAAATTATCTACCAATGTTAGTATTCCCAAGCAAAATGATCTTTCATAATGAGTCAGATATTCACCATGTAATTATTATAGCCCAAAAATAAGGTTCAATAAATTGCAAACACCTAAATATAGAAACTGTCTCAACACAAATTTGGTCGGTAGGGGAGTGGGCACTCTCTCTGGCATCAAATTGCCAGTTTCATATTTTTCAACACTTTCCTAACTTTTATTGTAAATAAAACTATGACCTTAGTTTTGTCTCACATTAAATCATTTTGTTTAAAATATGTTTACATTTTTATTAAAATATTTATAAAAAGAAAATATACATCTCGAGTAAAATAGTTTTAATACTATTTAAATTTTAATATTTTTTCATAAAATTTATGCTTGTAATATATTTGAAATACTACAATATTACAAGCACATTATATTTCAAATAATCTATATAAAAAGTAAACCCATGCTTTGCACGGATAAAGAAACTAGTGGGTATATAAATTATACCATTCTTCTCATTTTAGTATTTTTTTTGTCGCAAATACTCAAGCTATTTTTCATTACTCATTTTGTGTCAAAATTTTATAACTTTAGTTGATAACAACAATTTTTAATTCTTTTATTTTAATTTTTTTATACACTCTCTCTCTTGTTCTTTATTCTTCCTTTATAATACCTGGTAATGTCAACAATGCTCAAAATTTTCCCTCTAAGGTCGAGACGCTAGCGATTTATTTTGTTTTTGAACTTTATCACCTACTTGCTCAACCTGATAGGATTTAAATTTTTTTTTCATCAATCAAAACTAGCGGACCAACTAATTGATGAATGTGAAACTAGCCGAGATACTACTTTAAAGATGACAAATTGAACCAAGTTAAAAAATTAGTTGAATTGTTATTTTTTTTATTTTTTTATTTCAAATAAATTAATAAAACAAAAGACGGGGAATTAAATTAATTGAGGAAAAGAAAAATGGTCAGAGTAACGAGAACCGCATCCAGCCTTGAGTGATGAATAAAAGAACGAGGGTTGGTAATCCATCACTAACAAACAACATGACATAGTCCCATACCAAGGAAGAAAAAGGCCACCGCCCAGCCTACACACTATATTAGATTTTGAATATTTCGGAATCAGGATAATACGTGGCCACCAGAATAACCCCAAATCCAAACAAAAGCAACGCACAGAGTTTATATAAAAATTTGGAATTTAGAAGATGGTAGATGATCATACTATGAGGTTAACGTTTGAGAACAAATATATATATGTGATAAACGTCCATTTGGCATGAATCATGTATTTTATGGCATTTTTTTTATAAATATTTGAAATTTAAGTTTTTATTTCAGTTTTTCATACTTTTAAAAACTTAGAAATTAGACAAGTGGGTAAGAGTGTTGAATTATTATAAAGTAGAAAAATTAAAATAAAGGGACCAATCATAAGATAGAGGGATGGAGTTCTAATTAGACCATTTATAAATTACATTTTATAACTTTATTGCGAAAAAGTTGATGAGGTTCGGTGGAAGCTTTGCAATTTGCATGTAGGTTTTAATGTCAAGGACCGACTTTTTTAAATGCTTTTATTAATTATGATTTTTTTCCATGACTTGTCAAATGGAAAGTTACCAAATTCCCAAAACCAAAAAAATTTAAAATTGTGTTCCAATATGTAAAAATTATGGTTGTTAATGCTATGTTGAAATGATGAATATGTAAAAAAGAATAGATATAATTAAAAGTATTAAATTTAATTTAATGATGTGGAATAATGTAGCAAATTGTTGAATTAGGTTTTAGGTAAGGGCAAACGGTGTTGCCTAATTTACTAATTACAGTGGAAACCCTACCTATTTATATGTTTTTTTCTCTTTCTATGAGTTTTCGATAATCTTAAAATGACCTAATTTAATTTCTATTTTGTTTTGCAGGCAATGATTTGATTATGATAAGCTTTTAAATTATAAACTAATAGAATGAGATTAAGGAACATTATAATTCAATTTTAATCTCTATTTTTTTACTTCCCTTTTTGTTTTGTTTCTTAGAATTCAGTATCTCTTTTTATCTGCTATGTTGCATTTGCATTTTTTTTGGTTATATATATATATATATATATATTTGTATTGGTTCTTTCGTGTTAGTAATCATTAAACAATGGAAAATCAAAGGTGGATTGGACAGCTAAAAATGAATCATAAAATGATCATTAATTTAAACTTAAACATAATTACTTTGTTTAATCAGTAGAATCCTCCCTCCTTTATATACCCTTCTTCTCCCACTCAACTCTCTTCATCTCTTCAGCTTTTGCTTTAGACCCACAAATTCCAAGCCAAAACAAGCAAAATATGGTTAAGGATGTAGAGACGGCAGCGGGAAGAGACTACCATGACCCACCACCGGCGCCATTGATAAATGCTGAAGAGCTCACCCAATGGTCATTTTATAGGGCTTTGATTGCTGAGTTCATTGCTACCCTTCTCTTCTTGTATGTCACAGTATTGACTGTGATTGGCTACAAGGTCCAAACCGACCCTTTAAAGAACACCGTCGATCCTGATTGTGGTGGTGTTGGCATCCTTGGTATTGCTTGGGCTTTTGGTGGCATGATCTTTATTCTTGTTTACTGCACCGCCGGTATCTCCGGTGAGTACTATATATATGTTTTCCTGCTAACCAAACAAAAGTTAACAACGAATATAATGTAATTAGACACTTGCAGGAGGACATATCAACCCGGCTGTGACCTTTGGGTTGTTCTTAGGACGAAAGGTGTCACTGGTTCGAGCCGTGATGTACATGGTGGCTCAGTGCTTGGGTGCCATTTGTGGTTGTGGGTTAGTCAAGTGGTTCCAAAAGAGTTACTACAATACCTATGGTGGTGGAGCCAATGAGCTACAAGATGGTTTCAATAAGGGAACTGGTTTGGGTGCTGAGATCATTGGGACTTTTGTTCTTGTTTACACTGTCTTCTCTGCAACTGATCCCAAGAGGAATGCAAGGGATTCTCACGTTCCTGTATGTGCTTTTATAATCTTACACTCTTTAATATAAAATCATTTTTTTGTGTGTGTGTGAAATAGTGATTAATTAAACCCAAAAAATGGAAAGGTACTGGCACCACTTCCCATTGGGTTTGCTGTGTTCATGGTTCACCTAGCCACAATTCCAATCACTGGCACTGGGATCAACCCTGCTAGGAGCTTTGGTGCTGCTGTTATTTACAACAAAGACAAGGCCTGGGATGACCAAGTAATTTCTCTCTCTCTATATATTTCATTTGAATATTTGTGTTGTAATGTATGTATTTAACATTGATAAATGTGTTATTGTATGGGTAGTGGATGTTCTGGGTTGGGCCTTTCATTGGAGCTGCCATTGCTGCAAACTACCACCAATACATCCTAAGAGCAGGAGCAATGAAGGCACTTGGATCTTTCAGGAGCAATGCTTAATTAAAATCGATCGGCTTTTATTTTTCACATAAAATTCAAGGAGTCATCATGAATTAGAGATGAAGAAAAAGATGAGTTCCCTTTTGCATTTTGTTTCTGCAATGTGTTTGGAGGAGAAAAATGCTTGAGAAGAGCCATTGAACTGTAAATATAATATATTTTAACTTGTGTTTTCTTTCTTAATAGTCTAACCATATTTATCGGTTGCATATTTTTTAAATACTTATATATATACAAGGTATAATTATCTACAGACTAAATTTGAAGACGTATGTCAATTTAAGATTTCAACACAATTTTAGCAGGTTGAATCCACATTCTCAATCACCATACTTTTTATTCATACTTCTACTACCATATAACATAGTCAACTTCAAAAATTCGAATTTAAATCCACACTAATGGATTGATTTCACTTTTGTTTGTTTGAGCTCTAACAAATTATGTATAATATAATTGAAGGTCATTAATAATTTTTTTACAAGGTATATTTAAAAAAATTAATTATTTGATTTAGAAATTTTAGTGATGATTCTTTGGATTTGTCTAAGATTTTTGAATTTCATTTATTTCTTTCAGGAGTGACTTGCTTTGGTTTTGACACATTTCATGTAACAGAATTGTATGGTCCTAAAACATGCGTGCCTGACCCTTATGGACTAATTGACAAGATCCAACCTGTAAATCCAGCATAGGGTGCGGAAGGTTTTGATTTTTTTGTTTTAGGAGGAATAGCCTCTCATCATATTGCAGCAGGGGCATTGGGCATATTGAAATTGTTGGTAGAGTTTTTTAGATTTCACAAGTGAGACGAAAATGTGACAAATATCATATTTATTTATATTATTAATTTTTTTTATTTTCTTTACTACACTTTATAATCACTTATCAAATTTTAATCGCTTGTGGAGTCTAAAAAACTCCACTAACATATCAATAATTTTCCTTAAAAAAAAAAAAGAAGAAGGAATAGAAGGTGACATGTTTTTTATCTCTTTGTATAGTCCCCGGGTTGAGCCTTTGAGGAAAACCATTGGTGTCCCGATTGTTGTTCTTAAGAGTAGCCCATCAAACCACTAAATCAACCCTTTTCTCCTCAACACACTATCTAAAACGCCCATTAACGAACAAACACCAAAGCATCATTGTAGAAAATGTTTAAATGGGCCACACTGCAAGGGTAAGAAATAAACATATTTACTTGTAAGAACATCAAAAAAATTTGACATGATTTTTAACTGTTCATGTGGGGGGAAGTTGGCTGCTGCAATTGATTTCAATTGTTGGGGCTTGTAGGCCATGCTTATCCCCTTCCCCTACAATAATATTCAAAGGCCAGGTGTCACAGCCTAGCCATTATAATTACTCACATCAAATTATGTTTTTTTTTTTGGCCCTTTATTGATCCTTCAACTTCAAGCTAACTAAAGTGTAACCCCATATGCTTCCATTTCTTTCTTCTTCTTCTTTCCATCATATACAATATATATGCATAGAAAATCATTCACAGCATAGTTTCCAATCCATTTTTTTTCCCTTTCGTTGATTTTAATTATTTCTATGTACATGATGAGATCAGAGTTTGATTTTTCTTCTCATTTGAATTAAAATAATAATTAAGTTAAAAATAATATCTTTTGCTATTAGTCCCTAGTCCAATAAAGTGTTAGGGAAGGCACCCAATCAAAATGATAAGTCAATGGAGATTGAAAAGAAAAGAAAAGAAAAGTTAACTAGAACTCTACTAAACATTGCCATGTTGAGCCATTATTAGCTTTATTCTACAATGATGAGAGAAGGGGCTCAAAATTAATAGCACGAGACATTTTAGTTTAGAAGAACAATTTGCTATATTGGGCACTTAGGGCTACAACAAACACCCTTTTTACCTACTTTAGATCAATTATTTATGGGGTAGTTTTTTAAAGATGATAACATGCTTGAAATAAGTTTTTCTAACAAATTTTTCGGTTCTCTTTCAATTTTGATATTAAGTAAATCGAATATTTTAAAAAAAATCGAAGCAATTTAATCTATGCTAATTTTGAAAGCGAGCAACTAAAGACAATTAATAACAATGATAATGTTTTCAGTCAATTGTACATATTTTTATTGGTATAATAATAAAATTAGTGCTTAAAGTTTTTTATTCTATCAATTTGACTCTAATTTAACAAACTTAGCCCACAACATTTGGGTAAATTTTGAGACTACATTTGTTGAATTTCTTAGAATCAAGACCTTGACAAAATATGTAAGCATTGAAGATTGAATTTGTTATTATACCAATCAAAATTATGTACAATTGACAAAAGACATTAACATTACGATTAATTGCTTTTGTTGCTCAAATTTAAGCAAATTTAATCAAAATTCTTGTTGCTCAAATTTAAGAGAGATCAATTTGCTCAAGAGTGATCGGAGAAATTTTTTACCTAATATTTTCTTTTATTGTTAAATTATCATCTCTTCTTTTATGATTAGCATGCACCTTAATTATGTGCATATTGTAAACTGATATTCCAAGACTGAAATCAAGGGGAAATTTGGGAGACCAAACAATTTAGAAAGAATCATTCTCATCATTTTGTTCCCCTCTTTTGTACCATCATTTGCCTTACCAAAATTAAATGCTAAGCAACCACCACTATAAAACGCCCCTTCCAAAAGCCATTGTAAAGCACGCCCAAAATTTTAACTCCAAAGCCTGCTGCTCTTCTGGCCTCTCCTCAATCAAAGGAAAACAACAAATGAATCCATTTGCTTCTTTCTTGCTTCTCTTATCTTCTCTAGCTTTTCTCGTCTCCATTGGTAATGGTCAAGACAGAGCTCCCCATGGCATTGCTCACGAGAATCCAATGGCCTTCTCCCCATCGGCTTACGAATTCTTCCACCCCAAAACCCAAAATCCAGACACCAAAAACCCATGTGCAACTTCCAAATGCTCACCATTGCCTGTAGCAGCTGAAGTGGACTCTAACAAAGCACTTGAAACCAAAGCATTACCACAACAGAAACCAGGGCATCCACTCGGTGCTGGTGGAGTTGTTGCCATTGTTTTCGGTTTGGCATTTGTGGTGCTTTCGGCAATGGGTGTTTTCTATGTGATTAAAACCCGCCGAGTTACCGCTACAAATAATCAACCAAACACCGTTCAACTCGAAGCCTGATAGTGTACTCTTCAAGCACCAATTCTCCATTGTATAAATACATATAGGCGAATGCTCTATTAGAATTAAGCTTTTCTTCGATCTTTTTTTTTCTTATTTCTCTTTGGGGCTTTTCTGCTTTCATGGAGTGTATTTGCTTTATGATTCAATTTGTTATATAATTGGGATGATAGTGTTTTTCACAAATTTAGACTATTTCAGTGTCTGAGAAATAAGCAAAGTTCATATAACACAATCATTGGAGGCAATGGCAGACACAAAAACTGTTTAAAAGTACTGAAAGTCAATGAAAGATGATTGAGATTATCATTTATGCCCCATAATCATTGGAAACAGTTCCAGTTCCTGGTAAGAACGTTACAGCACAAGTAAAAGCTACACCATAGGACTTTAATTCTCTCATTTTATACTCATAATTGCATCATTGGTCACCAAGGGTTTTCGTAACCAAATCGGAGGTTGAATCGATTAGACCATTGGTTCAAATAAATAAATAAATTATTATTTTAAAAAACGATTCATACCTATTCACAGATCAACTGGTCTAATGCCACTCTCTAGACCGATACTGTGACTAGTTTCCTATCCGAATGACCAATCTGGTTCAAACAACCATATTGGTCGCTAAAATAACCATTAGAATAAACTAAATTTTCATCCTTCATGTATAGTAGATCCTAAGAGCTTATTTTACCAATACGGGAACTTTTGATAAAAAAAAGTCCAATAACATGTATATTTTGATTTTAGGAACTAAACCATGATGCACTATAGGGATTATATTAGTAACTAGAGAATGAATTTGGATAATAAGAGCAAAACCACTAATCTTACGCTCAGAATATGAACTTAAGAGAAGGAGTTAGTATATAAATTTTCTGTGTAAATTCTGAGCGTAATTGCAAATAGTATTATTACCCAAGTTAATAAAAAGTTAACTAAGATTCACAATTTATACCATTAAAAAAGAAACAATGGAGAAGAAATGAAATATGTCATGAAACTGAATTTACCATTTTTACAAGTTGCGTATTACAAACAAGTAAGCATTCCCCCTTTTGGTTCAAAGAGATTTGAGAGATAAAATTAACAGCAAGCAATTGTACGCATGCAATGATCTGAAGTAAGAGCCACACCAATAGTTGACAGTAAAAATTACCCCAAATCTTCTACCATCGACGGGAACTAATGGCTTCAATTACTGGGACAAATATCTGGTCCACCGTTTTGTTCCATAGAAGGGCAAACTCTGAGCGAGATTTCTTTCCAAATATAGGTTCTTTCATCTGGGAAAAGTCAAAGTCAAACTATGAGAGCTTAATTAATCTACATGCACTGCAGATGGCCAAAACCAAATTCAACTTATGAATGCGTAATCTTCTTGAATAGCTTTCAAATTAATACATTGCTAGAAAACTAAAGAGCCCTTACATTTTCTAAGTTTATTAGCCCTATCCTTTTATTTTATATCCAATAAACCTTTAAAGCATTATTTGCATCCAATTGAGCCCTTGAAGTGCTATTTTATCTAATTATACCCTAAAAGTACTGTTTCTGCTTGACTAAAACCGCTATTCTTCTGATTATATTTAGAGGTTTCCATGCAAAAAGGGGCATAATAAAACAAAAGTAACACTTTAAGAGCTTAGTTGGATCAAATGGAAGGATCAAAGACAATTAAAAAAAATCCCCAAAAAACACACAACTATATATTCCTTGGAAGTTTTCACCTGATCAACCTCAATTCCTATAGATAACCAGATTAACGAGAAAGCAGAATATCGAGAAGAAAACCATTTTGTCTTGTTGCTTCGTAGAACCAAATATAAAACTAAAACTCTACATTTCTCATTACACATTTCATTTTCACATCTTCACTCCTTTCCTTCCCCCAATCAAATCCCCAACTTTTACCACTTGAGCTAAAGCACAAGGGTCTAAAGTTCGTCTAGGAAAACTTTACACCACATTAACTGGGTCTAGGACATACTTGTTCTAATGACGCATTAGCTTAAACGATAAAAAGCGAGACAAGATTGGAGTAGGCATTAATATTGACTCTAGCAATAGCAATAGCCTTATCCAATATAACTTCATTTGTAATAATTCCTCAAAACATCCAAATCTTCAAATAAAAAGCATCTCATTTCCTTTCATCTAAAATATAGATAATGGCACAACAAAGTAATCCAGAAAAATCCTCTTCAATTAAAAAAACAACAACAAATAATGAAAAGAAGCAAATATGAAATAACTTTAATCTATTGCTTGCTTTTTCTAGGGTTTGATATGAACAAATATCGCTAGAAAATTGAAGAAAAAAAACCTCAGATTGATAACTTGAAACGGAATCATATATGCGTTTCCGTTGCTCGAATACAACGATCCCCGTCAATGCGCATCCTAATGTTGCACCAAGCAAACGCTCCTGCATTTTCATCAAATACCATATAGTTAAAAGGAAAGAAGAAGAATTAGGGGGAAAAAAGAGATCAAGCGTTTTAGGATTTGATTCAAGTGGAAACCTGAGCGAGAATGCTGATCATAGTCACAATCTCTGAATTTTGGCCTCGGATTTGGGGGGGAATTTCTTTAGGGTTTATTTTTTTTTAGTTCTGCTTTAAAATTTAAAAAAGAAGAATTGAGGAAGAAAACATATAGCGCTCCGCGTAAGTAGGTTTGCCCATACATGTCCATGGCCCGAAATAGAATAGCATTGGGGGATTGAGGCCCATTTTCCGATTCACATCCCAAAAGCTACGAATTTTGATGTTTATTTTTCATTTTTTAATTTTAGAAATTTAAAAAGCACTTTTTAAATGGGAATTAAAAAAAAACTAAAAGCAGGAAAAACATATTTATATTTATTTTTTCAAAGAAAAAATATATACATTTATATCAACTTGAACTAAGTTTTATGTATTTGTTAAACCCTGAACCCTTTTGCTAGAAAAATATGTGCTAAGCCTAAAACGCATCGTTGACTTTGTACTGATCTTCTAAGCATAATAATCTAGCCCACTTCAAATGGAACTTACCATTTGTGTTCATAGGAGAATGTTATCCTAATGTGAACGCCCTTCCAAGACACTAAGGAGTCTATTTAAATTTAATTACTTTATACCAATAGGATCTCATAATATGTGCCCATGATTATCCATTATGCATTTAACGAAATTAAATGCTTATCTAACCAATATCATACCAATGGACAAGGGGACTTTTTCCTAGAAATATATTGGAAAACCATGGGCAAGGGGTCGACTCTTTTTATACCCTATAGTTACTTTGAGCATTTATCTTTTTAATCAGCCTGCCCTCGTGTCTTGGTTTTGGCTCTCAACTTCTATAGGTGAATACATCACTTTGATCTCCTCTTTGTTCCACTTTATCTTCCTCCATTGTTATACTTTGCATCAACAATTGGTGCGGTAGGCGTGGACTGAATAAAATGTCTTAGAATCAGAATGATGCTACCCACAACTCCATTAACAAAAACATCGACACCAATCCTGCCAATTCTTCCGCACCTAAGAATGGCGACAATGTCACAAGCACTGAACTTCCTTCAACCAAACCAATACATCGATTCACCCAAGCATGACTACTATGAAAACCCTAACACAACTCTTAAATACTCCTTCAATTAATCCTGCCATCATGGTCTTCCTTCAACTCCCAACACGTTATCCTCTCTTGCCACCCCATAAGACCCTAGAGATGATCTTTTAAAAAAAATCCTGTCTTGTTTAGCCTCGCAATCTCAACCTACTACTGTGGTTATTCCCCCATATCAAACTTCCCAACAGTAGCATCTATCGGCTTCCCTACACCATGTTGTTTAGATACAAGGAAAGAAGTGTCTCATGGAAGCGTCAATTTCAAGAACAATAGGAATGCCAATGCCTGCTAGATCAATGAAATGCCCGTAATGAGTGACTAATCACGGAGTTGTACGTAACAAAAGACGTTGTCAAAGAGGGTGAATTACCCTTTCCGGCAGAATCGAAAGATACAACATAATCAACTATCTATACAGATAAGAAAATGGTGTAATTACTATAAGATTTTATAAGACCCTCAACTTGGTCAAGAACCCCGAAACAAAATCATTCTTGTTGAGGAACAAATTGCAGCGCTTCAATTAGCATTTTTACAAGAGGCTAAAGGTTCTAAATCTGATGAAGTTTTTTGGAGCTTGCTAACAAACTTTTAGCCCCTTCCATGTTGACTCATAACTTTTCTACCTTTTTCAAGTTTCCCAAGTTAACTTACGTTGAAATTAGAGACCCAAAAAATCACCGAGCCCACTAAAATAACCACATGAACATTCTTGGAGCCTCAGACGCTGTGAAATACTGAATAGCACAACCCAACAATTGTACTTATCACTTCTTCCAGGATCTATATATATAATTTTGATTAGTTGGTTGGGTTAATTATGATAAGATTATTAGCCAAAAAAACCCCACAACAATCCTCAGCCTACCTCATATCCTTCTAGTAGAAAGAAAAACCCCACAACAATCTAGAGGTGCTCATGGGCTGGGTCGGGCCGGGTTCAGGCCGGGCCCATAAAAAATTTTGACCCGACCCGAAATATGGGCCTGAAATTTTGCCCAGTTCAGGCCAGAAAAAATCATAATAAGCCGGCCCGCCCATTTTTTTAATAAATACCAAAATTTTATTTTAAAAATTAAAAAAAGTATTTTTAAAATATTTTTAAAATATTTTAAAATATTTTAAAATTTAAAAAATTTAAAAGTATTTTAAAAATATTTTAAAATTAAAAAATAATAAAAAAGTATTTTAAAATATTTTAAAATTAAAAATTAAAAAATAAATATATTTATTATATCGGTAGGTAGCCCGCCAAAAAGTGGTGCGAGGTCTGAATTGCTTTCTAAACAGCCTTGTTTTTTGCCCAAGCCCATATTTCGGCTTATATTTTACCCAAACCCTCCCATATTTCAAGGGTCATTTGGGTCGGGTGGCCATTGCTTTCTACCATGAGCACCTCAACAACAATCCCTAGCTTACCTCATGTCCTTCCGGTAGAAAGAAAATAAACCCCTCCGTGATTTCATGAAAAGATTTAATGTCGTAACTATGATAACCAATGGTGTTTCCAATGCTCTAGCCATCCAAGCTTTCTTGGAAAGAACCACTCACAAATTCCTCCGATTTCACCTTTTTAATAACCCCCCAAAAAATCTATCTCAACTATATGAAATGGTTCATCGCTTCATAGAAGGTGATCATATAGACCTTGATCAAGCTAAGTCGACGACCTAAGTAAACTAAACATACCTTTTTTTTTAAATGATCCCCTTCAACATAATCATTCAGTGAAAACTTACCAACATCAACCACAACAAAGAACTCTCCCTCCGATAGGTAAAAGCTAGTTCCAGCAAAATAACCCACCGTAACAAAGGGATAGACGGATGGTTAAAATAATAAGTCCACCACGTCACCCATGACCCATGAGAGACAATCGTCCCAACCAACATTAGCGAAAGCGAGTCCCATATAACCAACATTGCACATACCATTAACTTAATTTCTCTCCCGCTACCATATTTGAGCAAATTGAGTATAAAAAAAAATTCTACCAAATCCACCAACCATGCCTTTCAACCTTCGCTGAGATGATTCACCTTTTCACTACCATTACCACAATGTTGTTACCCCATCGTAACTTGCCTTTTCCTCTAAGGTATACATGTACTTGAACAAATGCATGAAAGGCCAAATCCTCCTCTGACTACATTTGATCATAAATCTAATTATTAGCCACCAGGAACTCCTAACAGTTGCTTAGGTGCCAAACAGTAGGAACACAACAATTCCATTACAAATTGGCAAGTCGACAGATGAAACCCCGCTTCCAACAAGAATAACAATAAGTAAAATCCTAATCTCCCTTCGCCAAAACGTGGCCCTAACATAGAGCTTAAACTATGCTTTCCTGTGGGGACACTAAACTCATACTTAGGATGCCTGGTAAGAAGGCCCCTACATCTTTGTGCCATTCTCATCTCTTACTCTATTGTCATACACTTACATTCAACAATAGCCACTGGCTTATTGTAATCCCTCAAATGTTTTGAGAATTTTCCCTTTTGGCTCTCGTTCGTTGAAAGCCTCCTAGAATTGACTATAGTTGGCCTATTACTTATTGTTGCCATCCTATTGTCAACGGTAAAAGACTTTCCCCTACTTTTCTATGACGAATACCTGTTAGTCCTCTCCATTGTTTTCACAAATTTGACCATTTTTCGATGGAATAACACAAGATTGACAAACAAAATAAAATTTCAAAATAGCCATAAAACTGAATATGAATCTCAGAATAAAAGATTTTGAAATGAAAAAATAATCTCAAGCACAAAAAGAAAAATCTATAGACTTTTCAATTATCCCTAAAAAATTCGTCATTTTGGGGACTTGAGACCATGACCAATAACACTTGGTTACCTAAACAATGACAGATACTCTACATCATGACTGCTACTTGTAGTACCCCTAGCCCGATCTGGTCATTAGACCTGAGCTACAGGATGTTACCATGCGAGATTCACATGACATACACATACAACATACATGTCGGATCATGCCGCAAACTAAAATGTGGCGGATTGATCCTACGAGTTGTCCAACTGTGGTATTTCCTACGGACACAACTACTGCAAAAAGTAAGATGGACACCTCATTTTGTAATTTCATGCGGATATCTAAAATGATGAACTGTTTCACGAATACCCCACATTGAGGTAAGTTCTGCAAAACTTAACAAACGGAACATAACAGAACCTGAAATCATTTTATTTACATACATCAAGATAGCCCAAAATAAACATCTTCAAAATTTAAGATTTTTGCTTACAAAATGATCATATACTTAAATACATGCCACTTAAACAATTAAGTCAAAACCAAATGTCTACCGTAGTTCTTAGCGGATAGTATGAACTTCTTGCTGATTCGTTCAACACGCTCTGAACTTTCGAAATCTACAACATAAAAGCAACCTAAGCGTAAGTATTAAGAACACTTAGGAAGCTCATACAAATTTAATAATTAACTTATCGCACATAATAATTATGTAATAACTTAATACTCAAACATAGTTTACTTATCATCCAACACAATTTGTCAACAAGGTAAATGCGTATATTGTATCACATGCCGCATATTAGAGGTGTGCATGGGCCGGGCGGCCCGGCCCGACCCTACGGTCTGTCCGAAATATGGGAGGGTTTGGGTAAAAATATAGGCCCGAAATATGGGTTTGGGCAAAAAATGAGGCCCGTTTAGAAAATGGGTCTGCCCTGCATCGCTTTTTGGCGGGCTTGGCTTACCTACCAATATAATAAAAATATATATATTAAATTTTTTTATTTTTAAAATAAATGTTTGGTGTTTATTAAAAAAATGGGCCGGGCAGGGGTCGGGCTTATGAATTTTTTCCTGAGCCGGGCCTGGACAAAATTTTAGGCCCATATTTCGAGCCGGGCCCAGGCCTAGGACACGGGCCGAAAATTTTTTTGGGCCCGGCCCAACCCATGGACACCTCTACTGCATATCTAGTATGCAGCATGGTGCTTTAGCACACTTCATATATGATTCATTCCTATACTAATCATAGGTGTAGACTCTAATTTTTCATAGTCGAGTGTTCCAATATCCCTTATTTCTTAATTTTCCAACTTTACAATCTCACATGTTTTATACTACTGGATGAACATCGTAAAAGAACTCAAAACACAGGTACGTTTCACATCAGAGGCTCGCTCGAGCTAGTCATGTATAGAGGTGTTAGGTTACCCGTTCGGGCTAAACATTTATTGACACATTGAAAGCCTGGATAGGGCTTTATGTACATGTAAGGTTACTAGTTGAGTCTAAACCTTTAAAACATCATTAGATTTAGCCTGAACGAGAAACGAAAAAAGTTAATGATATTAACTATTTAGACTAATTAATAACATAATAAAATATAAGGAACAGTTTACGTTAAAAATTAAATTATAGAAATTAAATCTCAAATTTAGACATTTTAGAGGGACCAAAATTAAAATTTAACCATTTTGGCAAAATGCAAAAAGAGAAAGAGAAATGGAGCACGATTTAGATGTGCCATTTGTAAGTAGAAAAGGACCTTAGACATATTAGAGGGACCAAAACTGAAAATTAATCATTTTGATAAAATACAAAAAAAAAAAAAAGAGAACATGATTTTGTTGCCATGTGTAGGTAGGATTACCTTTCTTTTATATATATAGTTATATAAAAAGTTAGTTGAAATGGAATTTAAAGGCTTTCAGCTTCTCGTCGTCTCTTATTCTTTCTTCTTAAAAAAATTATATATATATCAAATAAAAAATTTACATATATAGAATATTTTAAATGCATATAAAAATTATTTGAATTTTCTGAGTGAGTCTTAGCTTGATTGGCATGTACATTGTTAACAATGTAGGAGGACGTGGGTTCGAGTGCGCTGAAGCGTATTATCCTCCTATTTATGAGTTGTGGATAGGCTATAGATAGTTCTAGGTATTGTCTCACATAGTGCAGATATAATCAAAACTATAATAAAATTATTCAAAAGAAGATTTGAAATTTAAGAAAAAGTAAAAAGGAGGTTGACTTCATCATCTATCCTCAAGTCGAAGATGATGCAAGAACGCCACGTTGGATCGAACTGTGCATCACCTATTAAAGGAATGTGAGCGTTGCGCGCTTGGTAAGGTCTAAACCCTTGCCCTTATATTTGTATCTAAGGGCATATACATTGCCACTTAATCAAGTGGTACTATGTTTCCCCTCTAAAGACCTATATGATATAGGTTCAGGGTTTCATACTCTACCACATACAAATGACCACTATTTCCTTTAGTAAGTGACCATGAGCAACATATAGTCCAATTCAATGAGGCACTTCCGTTGTCTCTTCAAGTAGTTTCAAGCGCTCAAGTTTGTCGTAGAGTTGGGAGACAAAACACTGGGTTGATCCAAAGACAATAGCGACCTGTTGAGGGGTTTGTTTGGTTCAAACACTTAGGTGCCATATAAAGAGGAGGGGTTCAAACCATACTAAGCACACAACGCACAACCCAATCCAACAAGGTGCTTCTACTTTATGAATCTTGTCTTCGATTCAAGCTCCCACCAGTGTTAGAAGTTTTTTGAAGTAAATTTTATCATGTTAGATATGACATGATTACACAATATAAATATAACCTGACATAAAAAAGAACATAAACATAACACAAATACATTTTTTGTATTTGAATTTGAAGCATGATTTTAACTATTAGCTTACATCTATTTTTCAAGATCGATAAAGTCGTTTTTAATATAATAAAGACAATTTTATTCTCTCAACACCTTTATCTATTCATTCATTTTATGAACCAATTTTTTAGTACAAATTATTGAAATGCTTAAATTCGAAGTGCTTTGAATGAAAAATAATATATTTTTCAAGCACTACAATAGCATAAGCAAAAGCAATGAAAACATTTAGCTGTGCAATTTGGTGGACAAGCATCCTTGCAATCGTCATCCGTGCTGCATTTAGCATTCGCCATCGGTACACCATCAAAGGGTAATGGCTTAGACACCGGCAAGCAACTACATTTATTGGTTTTTAAGTCACAAAGACCAAGATGATCACAGTTCAATTGACACTCCGAGTCATGAGTACATGCTTCCGAGTTTGATAGACCTGCAAATTAAACAACAAATTTTCATCATTTATTTGTTTTATTTAATTTTTTAATTAGATATTGATGCATATATATACTATGAATCTAAGACAAATGAGATTTGAATCTCAACAATTGCAGTCTCTCATTTTATCTTAAGATCGCAATATCTTTTGTACAAAAAAAAAAGATATGTATATGTATATTATGATTAAATATCGAAGTAAATAAAGATTATATACACTAACCAAATGCCATGATCAAAACAATGAAAAAACAAGCAACACCAAAAGAAGCCATTGTTTGAAAGATGTTGAGAGATGAAATTTAGAGTCGATTATATTATGAAAATGAGTCGGTGATGCACAATTTATGAGATATATTGGACATTTTATAGCTGAATTTTTGGACCCTTTTGAACCTAATATTAAATGATGCAATATCTAGTTGATGATATACTTGCCAATTATGTAGCACAATAAAAAATCTCAAATAGGAAAATAATAAATTTACAACTTAATTTACACATAACTTATGGTATAATAAGGATAAGAACAAAAGTAAGAGATAGAGTTGCCATATATAACAATTTTTTTGGAAGTTTCACTATTATAAATAAAGATAAATACCAAAACTATACATGATTTATGATTTAATGTGTAATTGTATACATGAAATTTGATTTTGTGCAATTTTACACTTGAATTTTGATTTGACATAATTATTGATATATCATCATTTTATGTTTATATATTGCATACATAAAATAATTATATTTATCTAATATAAAAATAATTGATGTATTTATTTTTAAAATGTGCATGATTTAAATCAAAATTAAAGGTTCAAGTGTACATTTGAACCACAATAAGAGTTTCACGTGTATAATTGCACCAAATTAAAGTTAATGTATATTAATGCACATTAAATCAAAGTTCATGTATAAATTTTAGATTTATCCCTTATAATAAATGCAATACTTTCACAAATATAATATAAGTACAAATGTATGTTTAACCAACTATAATGTAAAATCAAACTAGTACAAAGCATAATAGATGAAGAATCTAAAAAAAGAATTGAACAAAATTTACACATATTATACACACATGGTACAATTGAAGACACATATTTCAATAATTTATCGTGAAACTCGAATCTGTGTACTCAAAGCATTTACCATATTAATATTTTTTATAAATTGCAATAAATTGAAAATATTTTTCTAAACAAAGATAATAATTGTTTTTAAAATTTAAGTCAAATTATTAAGTTAGGATTTATAACTTGGTGATTATATCTTACATCCAAAAATCATTGATGTTTCATTTTGGGTAAACTTCTAAAATAGTAACTTTTATTTACCTCATGTTACATTTTAGCCATTTATAATAACTTCAAAATTTAAATTTGACCATTATTATATAATTTATAAAAACTTAAAAATTTATTCAAACTCATCATGCCAAAATAATATTTTTATTAGTAATATATTTTCTTTTAAAATCTATGTAAAAATTTAATCAGAGTAGTCAACAATATTAACAATTTGGACTAAACATTATAAAAGTAGGAACAAATTATTGTAGAATTCAAGTATAAAGATTAAGTCTTAATTTTAAGAATAGTAGAGGGACCAAAAGTGATATTTTTCCATTATTGTATGAATGGCGTAGAAGACGGAAGGGCCAGACACGTGTCAAGGTAAAGGACCTTCCTTTATAAAAAGATCAAATATTAATTTTAGGGATAGTAGAGGGACCAAAAATGGTATTTGACCATTTTCTTATTATAAATTTTATTGATGTGACATTTTGAAATTAAACAAAAAATCATTTGTTAATCATGTAACAATAAAATAGTATAGAAAATGTTTATATGGATTTTTCTTAAAACATTCGTTCGAATGCATCATGATAAAATAAATTTTTTGTTGAAATATTGTTCCTAAGAAAATTGATGTCAACATTTTTATTGAAATAAATAATATTAAATATTTAAACTAACTAAAGATATTATAAAAGTAAAAGTCTAAAGTGAAGTTTGATCATTGTCTAATAATGTACAAAATATTAAAAACAAAGCAACAACACAAACCTAAAAGAAATAAAAAACACTATGTATCTGTGTTCAAGACCGTCTGAAATTATATATAACCATGTAATATTTTAATCAAAAACTTAATGATATGAACTATTTGTACTAATTAATAACGCTATAAAAATACAATGACCAAATTGCATTAGAAATTAAAGTGTACAAGTTAAATATCAAATTTAGGTATGATAGAGAGACCAAAATTAAAATTTAATTATTGATTTATGATTTAATGTGTAATTGTATACATGAAATTTGATTTTGTGTAATTTTATACATAAAATTTTGATTTGATCCAATTCTTGTAAATTATTAACATAATTATTGATTGACATTATTTTATATTTATATATTGCATACATAAAATAATTATTTTTTAAAAAAAAATGTGTTATATCTTTTCGTTACATAGATACGTGTAAGCATGGCAGAAAACATTGGTTTCCCATTTGACTCTACTTGAGATAGTATTTTGGTCCAAATTTGGGGAGTGGTAGTAGCACCCTTTCGTTATCAATATCACCCACTTTTAAGTGCGAACACTTGTGAACATGCTCTCAATACAATAAGGAGCCTGTTTAGGCGTAATTACCTCATTCTGATTGAGCACATAATAGAATGGGCTCCATGGTCACCCTTTGCACCCATAAATATCCTTTACGCATTTTGTGAGACTAAGTATTTATCCCTCCACATAAACTTGTGGATAAGATCACCTTCCTTATAAATGCACTTACAACGACGAAGAAATAATCGACCTTTTGAAACCCTAAAGTTACTCTAGTTAGCCTATCCTCTTGTTCTTTTTTGACTCTCCACCTCTCTAGGTGAATTGGTCTCCACCAATCCACCACTATCTCCTCCCTTGTTGTGTCTTGTATTAACAATTGGTGCGGTGAACATAGATAGACAATATATAAGTTCCAAAAAATACAACTCTCACTTCCTTTAATCTCGTCAACTTCGTTAACCCTGCCAACTCCTCTTAGGGGAATGACAAACTTCCTACTAACACTGAGCTTCCTTCGAACCAAAATCTTCATCCTAGCACCTAGAGAACAAAGAACCCAACCATTACCCCTCTTGAAGCCTTTATGCAACTCATGGCCACTTTCTATATCCCTTTTTGCACTCCTATGGCTGATCCTACTACAGCCATAGTCATGCCACCAACTACTCTAAGCATTCAAATCTCGCCCGACACTTCCATGTCAAATTCTAGATATCAAATCATGTGCCAGATTTTTTTCAATCTAACTACTCTCTAGTCTCAACCCACTATTGGTGGATCCTCAAATTAGGTCTCTCAATTGCAAGTCAATGAGATGTAAGAGAAAATGCGCCTCATGCAAGAACAACTCTTGGCTCAACAATGCTAGTTTCAGGTGTAGTTAGAGTGCCAACGCTTGTTGGATTTGCAAAATCATAATGAGCAATTGATTGCGAAGCTCTGGGTAGCCAATGCTGTTGTTAAGAAGAATAACTTGGTTGACCCCATTCATCTAGAATATTCTGCGAAAATAATTATATTATTTGAAAGTATTTTAATTTTAATTTTTATAATTTTATATAAAAATAATTAATTGTAAACTTAAAACATAATCTTTAAGAAAAATTTAAAAATTGTTGTTGTAAAAAAAGTTGATATTATTGATTGCAACCAATGTTTTTGGAATTAAATCAATGGTCAAACAAGTCAAACCTTCGGTTCGAGTGGTCCAAAGAAAATAAATTAATAAAAATATAAAAACCGACTCAACTGTAAGTTCAAATTGACTTTTTAATTTTGTTCAACTTGTTTGTACCAATTCATGGGTCAATTGATTTTATACTTTTCATCGAACCGATACTCTTAACGATTTCCAATCTGACTAATTGATCAGTCCAATTCGATTCAAACAATATTGATAGCATATTATTAATTTTTAAAAGAAGAAGAAGAAGAAGAAGAGAGGGTTATAAAATTAAGAATCCAACTAACCAATTTAATAGACGCATTTATGGATCTGTCAATAAATTAGGGCGGCATCCATGCTTCCCCATAAATATTGTTTACATCATCCATACTTTATTTTTCTTCTTTTATAGATGATAAATATTCTGGTTTTATTCTTCATTCTATAAGGTTTAAAGTTTATATAATAAGCATTCAAATGCAACTCTTCGTGTTGCTACCTTTCTTATTTATGGAATAGTTTGAGCCAGAAAAGCTACATCTTTCTCATTCAATAAATTGTAGTTAATACCAAATCAGTTTAAAATTCAATATTTCTTTCTTTTTATAATATATTTTCTATTAAAATAATTTGTCTTATATATAAACCTCTCAAAAGCCATGAACAGCACGTAACATTGACCCACTGCTTTTAAAAGAAGTAAGAAGAAAAGGAAATGAATAATGGGTTACCAGATTTCCTTTATGTTTTATTGAAATCATGAAGAACAACCATTGGTTTATCGTTTACAAGCATTCATGGCGGTGAAAGCAGACCAAGTGATTGAAGTGAAAGTTAAAAACTGGTTTTCCACTGCAGTGTCGTGTACCAAAGAGAGAGAGAAAGAAGTGTCAGTAGGCCATGTTTTCCACCATATCTTGCCTTAAATGACAAATATTGTTCATCTCCCACTCTTTTCAACAGAAACCCAACAACCCTTTTTCTTTCTTTAAGATTGTTGATTTAGTGAGATTTCTTCGATTTTGTTGATGAAAAAAGATGAAGACTGAAGAAAAACAGTGACAGAGGAACATGATGTTGGTGATGTTGCAAGACGAGGAACAGTTTCTGTTCCTATTCAACAGGTATTTTCCAGTTTCCTTGTTACTGGAATGCTTAATTTGTATTTTTCACTGAATATTCAATATTACTTCATAACATTTACAGCTAGAATCCATAGATTGAAATTTGCATGTTTACTCGATGTAAAGATTATGGTTTTAGGCTGTTTTAATGGCACTTTGTACTTATGAGGGAAATAAATCACAAATTAATTAGCTTCACTCTGGTGGATTTAAATTTTAAACTGTTACTGATCTTTTTTATATTTTAAGATAGTTAAATACATCGGTTAAATCACCGGTTTCATTGGAACATTGTCGGTAGGACCCTAGCTACTCATTGTGAAGTTATATGTTTGCCCCATCTTTGCATTAATATGCTGAGAGCAGCTCTCAAGTGTAGTTCATTATTGTATGTTTGGTTGCATAATGATGAATTGTTCTTGTTTCAGGTGGAAGATTCTGCCGGAATAACCGAGGAAACGGCGGATGCTCGTAATTGGAAGCGAACCAACCTCTTTCTCGAGATCCCTCGAGAAGTTTGGATGATTCTTCTCAAGAGTCTGTCACAGTTAAGATGCCCCAAACACCTAGTTTGACTCCCAGGAAAGTGAATTTTCACTTGACACCGAGTCCTTCCGATGCAAGGATTAATGGATCCTCCTCAGGTCCTTCGTCGTCGAAAGGTAAATCGTTGAGGAGTCTCTTGCCGAAACTAAGCTTCAAGGCCAGAAGTATAAGTTCGGATATTGAAAAGGCTGCAAACTTGGCTCCCGAATCTTCGATTACTTCTCTAAAAGAGAAGCCTTCCATGTCGAGGACATTGTCACTTACCAAGATATTTACTCCCATGATAAACAGAACATCTTCCTTGCCTGTAACTCAAACTGCAAACTCGAACCCGGAATCTGCAAGCGGGGGAAGCCTTGGTGGCTCTGTAAGTTTTGTTATGTTCTTACTTGACATTGTGACTATAATTTTATTGGATTTAGATCGTCTTTTCTATCAACTAGACGGTGAATATTTGTAGTTTATCATGTTGGATTATCGTAGTCAGTTTTCGATTCACGAATAGGGGAATGTTAATTAGCTGCTAGAATTATTGCATGTTTGCAATCTATTGACCTGACCAAGTGATGTCTTAATGTTAAATGAAGAACATTTGAAAGAAGTCATTTTCATACAAGGATTTAAGTGTTGGTTCCTTTGCAGAGTAAGGGAAGCATGCTGAAGATATCTCGCTCGTTTTCAGTTCCGTAAACGAAAAGAAGGAAAATTAAGGAGAATGGATTCATTCTTTAGAGTGGTTCCCTCAACTCCGCTAACAAAGGAAGGAGAAATAAGTTCAAACCCAAACCCTTCTATCAGGCCCGATTCAGGCATCCATTCTATGCATTCATCTATGTTTATGCTTATGTTCAAAATTTTGCAAAGTGCCTTTCATCTAAATAGATCCGACATGAAGTTCAAAGCATATAAAGGTATTCGGCCTCGAACTTTTGTCAGCAATGTCTTATGAAAATCTCATTTTTTTTTTCAGAAAACAGAGACCCTGATGGTGAGGACATACTGGAAGAAGAGGCTGTTTGTAGAATTTGTATGGTTGAACTATGCGAAGGAGGCGAAACATTTAAGATGGAATGCAGCTGCAAAGGCGAGCTTGCGTTGGCTCACAAAGACTGTGCCGTTAAATGGTTTACCATCAAAGGCAACAAGACATGCGATGTGTGCAAGCAAGAGGTTCAGAACCTACCCGTCACCCTTTTACGAATCCAAAGTGTTCGAGCTCGCCATGGTGGAACAAGTAGAGGTTTTCCGGATGAAGCTCGTGGATACAGGTAAATTACAGTTTCTTACCAACTCTCCTATAGGATTCAGGTGCGAATATCAGATACGGATATGTTTCTGTCACTAGTGTGTTCGGTTTTGTATGTTATACCTTAAGCATTCCTCATACCTTCTAAACATTAAGTAAAAAACAAATTACCAGACTGCTCTATTGTGTACATTCCGAGCACTTATCCGTTTGATGATTGCAGGGTTTGGCAGGAGGTCCCGGTTCTTGTAATCATCAGCATGCTTGCATATTTTTGTTTTCTCGAGCAGCTTCTCGTAGGATAAGTTGTTTTCCATTCAGAACTTCCCTTCTCTGCTATTGTATATATATATATCCTTGATATATACATGGATATCTCCATTTACCTGCAGGTTGGAAAAATGGGTACCGGAGCCATTGCTATATCGCTTCCATTTTCTTGCGTGCTAGGCCTGCTTGCATCGATGACTTCTTCAACTATGGGTAGGCTTGGCGAACATCCTCAAGCTTTTTGATTAATTTAAGAGGAAATTCAAATGTTGATTAGAAAAAATCCTTTTGAATGTTTGGTATTCAGTGAAGCGAAGATTCATCTGGGTTTACGCATCGATTCAATTTGCCTTGGTGGTCTTCTTTGCCCATATGTTTTATTCATTGGTAAGTGATTTCTCTATCTTGCTTAGCACCCGCTGAACTCGATTTTTTGATATACTTGTATGATCCAACACTCACCTCTCCGAGAAATATCAATGCAATGGTCATTAAACTACACAGTTTTGGTACTTTTAAACATTAAATTTTGTGTAAAACATGGTTTGATTAAAATCAATTAACTTTTTAATCGTTCTTGGACATGCAGGTGAAAGTACAAGCAGTACTATCAATTCTCCTTGCAACTTTTTCTGGTTTCGGCGTTGCAATGAGCGGGAGTTCTATCATTGTCGAGATCATGCGTTGGAGAAGAAGATGGCAGGCTTGGTCCGACCAGCAGCACCATAATTCCCAAGTTCCGACACCACCGCCGGTCCAACCTCCACGAGCTGTTAATTCACCTCGGAGAGGTCCGGATGGAAACCAGCAAAGAGCAGAAACTTTCAGTGGGAGTTGAACGGATCTACCTTTCGCCTCTTCGGTAGCACTTATCGAGTTCCTACCATATCCGCTTCGCTCATTCATTGACATGCGTTGAAATTGAAGCTTTGATTGTTTCTTACATTGGTAAGCCCAACATTGAGGCCCCCGCAATACAGTATGTATAATCTAGTTTATCTGCAGGTGAAGCATCGTTTGCTTTTTTTATATACAATGAAATAGTTTGCAATGTGCTTGCAAAAGGGCATATATAATATAATATAGTAGGCTTAATACATATTTGACGTTTTTTTTTAAATATATGATATTTATGTTAATTTTTTATTATTATCTAATATGACAAAAGTTATACATTTTAGTACTCGGAGATAATATTATTATCTTTTGTGCGTTTAATTTTATTAACAATAATAACCTTTTCCTAAATCAAGAACCAAATAAATTATAGTCTTTAATCTTTTCCTAAATCGCATATTCAAATATTAATTCAACTTATATTTATAGCATAAATTTAAAGGTTTCTATCAGTATTTTCAAATATTTATTAATCGATACACCAAATTAATATTTTAAATCTTTAAAATTTTAAAACAAATTGAAACCCTAAAAAATGTAACATAAATCCAAAAGATTTGGCATGTATGATAAAAAAAAACACCGAATCCAAATGTCAAATCCATAAAATTTGAAAAACGAATAGACCCAAAAATAATAGAGAATCAATTCGTTCTCAATAATTCAACATGACAAGACTCCGATCTCACTTGTTATTATTGTTAAAAAGAAAGAAGAAGTCAAAGCTTGAGGATGAAAGAGCAAATGAAATATATATTGAGCAAAATCCGATTCGATTTGAAAAGCTCGGTAAAAAATTCAAATTTTGAATTAAATAGTTTGAGTTATTTGGATTAACTCAAATAAACGAATATGAATTATACAATTCGAGTTATCCAAAAATATGAATAAGAAAAGGCAAAACTGCGTCGTTTTGATAAATGTTTACCTTTTCTAAAATTAACAGTCAAAACCATTAGGTTAAAAGGCAAAGAAACTACATCGTTTTGATAAATGTTTACCTATTAAGTTAAAAGACAAAACCATTAGATTATCTATATAGTTAAATAATCTTGTACTTCGTCTACTAATTAAATAATCGGTCCATGTAAACACAACATTGAGTATAAATAATAGAATTAGTTAACTTGACTCGACTTAACTCAATTTTTTACTCGATTCAACTCGACTCGACTAATGCTCACCCTAGTTTAATTTGAGTTTTAAATTTGATTTGATGAAATATTAGCAATTAACTTTTACCAAATTAATCAAAACCTGAATTAAATTATATCCATTTAATTGTATTTGATAAATCAAACGCAAAATTAAACAAATTTACAATTAATACTTAATTTATTTTATTAATAAAATTATGAAAAACTCATATTAATAATAGTAACAATTAATTTTTTTCAAAGTAACACTAATTAAACACTAAAAATTAAGAGTAGGAAAATATATAACATTTGTGAAAATAAATTAAAAATAAGATAGATAAAATGTCTTTAAATAATATATTAAGCAAATATAATATGAAAAATTGAATCCATATTTTAATTGAGTTTGTTGTTTTCAAAGTCTGCCAAGATGCAAGTCATAGGTGAATAATTTTAAAAAAGAAAATTACTGATGAATTAAACTAAAATTGAAAATATAAAATACCCTTGTTAGGTAGATGGAATGAAATTATGGTAATAATGCCTTATTGCCTCAAATTGGGAAGAAAAACATGAAATGAAACATCGACCCCTAAGGCCCAAGGGACAAAACCATGTGAAACATGTTTTATGTAATGGGTGACTTGCAAATGCTATGCATCCCTTGAACCAAAATGATCTTCATTTTGCATACTCACTTATGTTTAAAATGTTACGTTTTAGTCATCGAGTTAATTATCGTTAACGGTATAATGGTAAGTGACGTTACACGCCAAACCATCATTTTAAACGAAAATCTTAGGTTAAATTCTACAATTGGTCAATATATTTTATTCAATTTATGCTAATTTAAATTTTTTATGTTCTTTTAATTTTCTCCTTCTTTTTTTCATTCTCTTGTGATTCTCCCTTGTTTTCCTCCTTCTTCATTTAATATGTAAAATAATTTAAAAAGAAAAAAAATCAGAATGCTCATATTTGAAAGGTTAAATTATGTTGTTTTCATTTTGATCATCTAAAAAGTCTTTTCAATTCCATCACTCAATTTTTAAGGTGTTTTCATTTTACTCTCTCAAACATTAAATTATTAATGGCATATGACTGTATACGCCAATTGATCATTTTCATTTTCGTCACCAACTTTTTAAGTTTTGATCCGTAAATTAAAATTAAGGATTAAAGTGAAAAGCGGTAGAAACTAAAATAATGTATTAAAAAATAATCATAGTGTACTTGTTTACCCCATTGCCAAAAGTTTTAATTTTTTTCAAAATTGAAACTTTAAATTTCAAACATCAAAATCAATTAAATAAATTGTTGAAATTTTTTTATCTATAGTGTCAATCGATTTGTTACAATAATACTGAAATTAATTTATTTATTTAATTTAATCTCCTTCTAAAGTTTAAAAGTTCATTTTATGTTTCCAAAGTAAAATCAAATCAAATAACTATTTTTAACAATTGTCTATAAAACCTAAATTTCTTTTGATTATATAATCTTGAATCTTCCATGCTAAGCTAAAACAAACAAAAATAGGTTGATTAGGCAAAATATCATTTTGAAAGTTAATGAGGAATTAGGCCGTTTTCTCAAATTTAGGAAAATAGGCCAATTTTGAAAAAAAAGAAAAACAACTTGGAGACATTTTCGTCCAAGATCATTTTATCCATCTGTCAAAACATATAAAACGGTCAATTTTTTCAACAGTTAAAATTTCAAATGGCTAATTATATTTTTACCCCCCAATGGCTATTTCATTTTTTATATAAACCCTACTTATTTTCAAATTTAATCTCTATTTTTCAAATTTAAAATCCAGATCTAATTGGTCACACAAATAAATTTTTTTGCTAAATTCACTGGAGTGGCATTTTGAAATTTCAAAAAAAAAAAATCACACAGTAACCATGTAATTGAAAATTTCACAAATAATTTTGATGATGTTAACAACTCTTAAAAATAACATCATCATTTTAATTGAAATATAGTTTTTCGCTAACCAATGACATTGAAAAGTTGAGGTGCCAAATTATGTCAAAACTTGAAATATAAAGATTAAATCTTAAATTTGAGTGTAGTGTAGGAACCAAAATTTAAATTTGACCATTATTATATAATTTATAAAAACTTAAAAATTTATTCAAACTCATCATGCCAAAATAATATTTTTATTAGTAACATATTTTCTTTTAAAATTTATGTAAAATTTTAATCAAGTAGTCAACAATATTAACAATTTGGACTAAACATTATAAAAGTAGGAACAAATTATTGTAGAATTCAAGTATAAATATTAAATCTTAATTTTAAGTATAGTAGAGGGACCAAAAGTGATATTTTTCCATTATTGTATGTATGGCGTAGAAGAGGAAGGGCCAGACACGTGTCAAGGTAAAGGACCTTCCTTTATAAAAAGATCAAATATTAATTTTAGGGATAGTAGAGGGACCAAAATGGTATTTGACCATTTTCTTATTATAAATTTTATTGATGTGACATTTTGAAATTAAACAAAAAATCATTTGTTAATCATGTAACAATAAAATAGTATAGAAAATGTTTATATGGATTTTTCTTAAAACATTCGTTCGAATGCATCATGATAAAATAAATTTTTTGTTGAAATATTGTTCCTAAGAAAATTGATGTCAACATTTTTATTGAAATAAATAATATTAAATATTTAAACTAACTAAAGATATTATAAAAGTAAAAGTCTAAAGTGAAGTTTGATCATTGTCTAATAATGTACAAAATATTAAAAACAAAGCAACAACACAAACCTAAAAGAAATAAAAAACAAGTATGTATCTGTGTCAAGACCTGTCTCGAAATTATATATAACCATTTAATATTTTAATCAAAAACTTAATGATATGAACTATTTGTACTAATTAATAACGCTATAAAAATACAATGACCAAATTGCATTAGAAATTAAAGTGTACAAGTTAAATATCAAATTTAGGTATGATAGAGAGACCAAAATTAAAATTTAATTATTTTTCTCGAACAGTAAAAAAAGAAAAGAAAAAGGTAAGACTAATGCAAACATAAAGGAAATAGAAAATAATGTGCCGTCTCTAAGACTCTCACGTAATATTTTAACAAAAAAAGTTAATGATACTAACTATTTCGACTAATTAATAACATAATAAAAATATAAGGATCAATTTACGTTAAAAATTAAATTATAGAAATTAAATCTTAAATTTCAACATTTTAGAGGTACCAAAATAGAAATTTAACCATTTTGGTACAAAGAGAAAAGAAAGGAGCACGGTTTGGGTGGGCCATTTGTAAGGAGAAGATTAGAGGGATCAAAACTGAAATTTAAACATTTTGGTAAAACCCAAAAAAGAGAGAGCATGATTTGGCTGCCACGTGTAATACGATTACCTTCCTTTTGTATATATATTTATATAAAAAGTTAGTCGAAATGGAATTTAAAAGCTTTCAACTTCTCGCCGTCTCTTCTTCTTTCTTCTTAAAAAAAATTATATATATCAAATAAGAAAATTTACATATATTAAATATTTGAAATGCATGTAAAAATGATTTCAAATTTGCTGAGCAAGTCTCAGCTTGATTGGCATGTGCGTTGTTGATAATGTAGGAGGACGTGGGTTCGAGTGCGTTGAAGCGCATTATCCTTCTATTTATGAGTTGGGGAGGGGTTATAGATAGTTCTAGGTATTGTCTCACATAGAGCAGATATAATCAAAACCTATAATAAAATTGTTCAAAAAAAATTTGAAATATAAGAAAAAGTAAAGAGGAGGTTGACTTCATCATCCATCCTCAAGTCGAATATGACGCTTATAAAGTAAGAACACCACGTTGGACCAGACCGTGAATCACCTATTAAAGGAATGTGAGCATTGTGTGCTTGGTAAGGTTTAAACCCTTGCCCTTATATTTGCATTAGGGCACATACATTGCCACTTAATCAGGTGACCTATATGATATAGGTTCAGGTTTTCATACTCTACCACGGCAAATGAGGCACTTCTGCTTTATGAATCCATTGTCTCTTCAAGTAGTCTCAGGCGCTCAAGTTTGCCGTAGAGTTGGGACACAAAACATGGGTTGATCCAAAGACAATAGCGACTTGTTGAGGTGTTTGTTTGGTTCAAATCCTTAGGTGCCATATAAAGGGGAGGGGTTCAAACCTTACTAAGCATGCGACGCACGACCCAATCCAACAAGGTGCTCCTACTTTGTGAATCTCGCCTTCGATTCAGGTTCCCATCAGTGTTAGAAGTCTTTTTAAAGTAAATTTTATCATGCTAGATATGACATGATTACACAATATAAATATAACCTAACATAAAAAAGAACATAAATATAACACAAATACATCATTTATATTTCAATTAGAAGCATGATTTTAACTATTAGCTTACATCTATTTTTTCAAGATCGATAAAGTCGTTTTTAGTATAATAAAGACTATTAATTCTCTCAACACCTTTATCTATTCATTCATTTTATGTACCAATTTTTTAGTACAAATTATTAAAAGGCTTAAATTCGAGGTCCTTTGAATGAAAAACAATATAATTTTCAAGCACTACAATAGCATAAGCAAAAGCAATGAAAACATTTAGCTGTGCAATTTGGTGGACAAGCATCCTTGCAATCGTCATCCGTGCTGCATTTAGCATTCGCCATCGGTACACCATCAAAGGGTAATGGCTTAGACACCGGCAAGCAACTACATTTATTGGTTTTTAAGTCACAAAGACCAAGATGATCACAGTTCAATTGACACTCCGAGTCATGAGTACATGCTTCCGAGTTTGATACACCTGCAAATTAAACAATAAATTTTCATCATTTATTTGTTTTATTTAATTTTTTAACTAGATATTGATGCATATATATACTATGAATATAAGACAAATGAGATTTGAATCTCAACAATTGCAGTATCTCCTTTTATCTTAAGATTGCAATATCTTTTGTACAAAAAAAAATCATATGTATATGTATATAATGATTAAATATCGAAGTAAATAAATATTATATACACTAACCAAATGCCACGATCAAAACAATGAAAAAACAAGCAACACCAAAAGAAGCCATTGTTTGAAAGATGTTGAGAGATGAAATTTAGAGTCGATTATATTATGAAAATGAGTCAGTGATGCACAATTTATGAGATATATTGGACATTTTATAGCTGAATTTGTGGACCCTTTTGAACCTAATATTAAATGATGCAATATCTAGTTGATGATATACTTGCCAATTATGTAGCACAATAAAAATCTCAAATAGGAAAATACTAAATTTACAATTTAATTTACACAACTTATGGTATAATAAGAATAAGAACAAAAGTAAGACAGAGAGAGTTGCCATATATAATAATTTTTTTGGAAGTTTCACTATTATAAATAAAAATAAATACCAAAACTATACATGATTTATGATTTAATGTGTAATTGTATACATGAAATTTGATTTTGTGCAATTTTATACATAAAATTTTGATTTAATCTAATTCTTGTAAATTATTAACATAATTATTGATATAACATCATTTTATGTTTATATATTGCATGCATAAAATAATTATATTTATCCAATATAAAAATAATTGATGTATTTTTTTAAATGTGTATGATTCAAATCAAAATTAAAGTTTCAAGTGTACATTTGAACCACAATAAGAGTTTCACGTGTATAATTGCACCAAATTAAAGTTAATGGGTATTAATACACATTAAATCAAAGTTCATATATACTTTTAGATTTATCCCTAATAATAAATGCAATACTTTCACAAATATACTATAAGTACAAATGTATGTTTAACCAACTATAATGTAAAATCAAACTAGTACAAAGCATAATAGATGAAGAATCGAAAAAAAGAATTGAACAAAATTTACACATATTATACACACATGATACAATTGAAGACACATATTTCAATAATTTATCGTGGAACTCAAATCTGTACTCAAACCATTTACCATATTAATATTTTTTATAATTTGCAATGAATTTAAAATAATTTTCTAAACAAACACAATAATTGTTTTTAAAATTTAAGTCAAATTATTAAGTTAGGATTTATAACTTAGTGAATATATCTTATATCCAAAAATCATTGATGTTTCATTTTGGGTAAACTTTTAAAATAGTCACTTTTATTTACCTCAAGTTACATTTTAGTTATTTATGTTTGAAATGTTACATTTTAGTCACTTACGTTATCGTAAGTCTAAAACTGAAGTTTGATCATTGTCTAATAATGTACAAATAATAATAATAATAATAATAATAAAAACAAAGCAACAATGCAAACCTAAAAGAAATAGAAAACTACGTATCATCTCTAAGACTGTTTTCAAATTATATATAACCATGTAATATTTTACTCGAAAAATTAATTATATGAACTATTTGTACTAATTAATAATGCTATAAAAATACAGTGACCAAATTGCATTAGAAATTAAAGTGTAGAAGTTAAACCTCAAATTTAGGACCAAAATTGAAATTTAATTATTTTTCTAAAATTGCAAAAAGAAAAGAAAAAGAAAATGTAAGACTGACGCAAAATTAAAAGAAATAGAAAACAATGTGTCAATGTGTCGGTCTCTAAGACCATTACGGTATTCAAATTTTATATAGTCACGTAATATTTTAACAAAAAAAGTTAATGATATTAACTATTTCACCAATTAATAACATAATAAAATATAATAACCAATTTACGTTAAAATTAAATTATAGAAATTAAATCTTAAATTTAGAAATTTTAAAGGACCAAAACTGAAATTTAACCATTTTGGTAAAATGCAAAAAAAATAATAAGGAGCACGGTTTGACTGTGCTGCTTGTAAGTAGAAGAGGACCTTAGGTATATTAAAGGGACAAAACTGAAATTAACCATTTCGGTAAAACGCAAAAAAGAGAGAACATGATTTGGTTGCCACGTGTAAGTAGGAGTATGTTCCTTTTATATATATAGTTATATAAAAAGTTAGTCGAAATGGAATTTAAAGGCTTTCATTTCTCACCATTTCTTCTTCTTTGTTCTTAAAGAAAATTATATCTATCAAATAAGAAAATTTACATATATTAAATATTTTAAAGGCATGTAACAATTATTTGAAATTTCTTGATTGAGTCTTAACTTAATTGGTATGAACATTATTGACAATGTAGGAGGACGTGCGTTCGAGTCCGTTGAAGCACATTATCTTCTTATTTATGAGTTAGGAAAGGGCTATGGATAGTTGTGGGCATTATGTTACAAAGAGCATATATAATCAAAACCTATAATAAAATTGTTCAAAAAAAAGATTTGAAATTTAGGAAAAAGTAAAAAAAGAGGTTAACTTCATCATGCATCCTCAAGTCGAAGATGATGCTTATAAAGCAAGAACGCCATGTTGGATCAGACTGTGCATCACCTATTAAAGGAATGTGAACGTTGCACGCTTGGTAAGGTTTAAACCCTTGCCCCTTATATTTGCATCTAAAGGCATATACATTGCCACTTAATCAAGTGGTATTATGGCTCCCCTCTAATGACCTATATGATATAGGTGTAGGGTTTAATACTCTACCATAGGTAAATGACCACTGTTTCCTTTGGTAGGTGATCATGCACCACATATAGTTCGATTTAATGAGGCACTTCCACTTTATGAATCCATTGAATCTTCAAGTAGCCTCAGACATTCAAGTTTTCTATAGAGTTGGGAGACAAAACATTGGGTTGATCCAAAGACAATAACGACTTGTTGAGGGGTTTGTTTGGTTCAAACCCTTAGGTGCCATATAAAGGGGAGGGGTTCAAACCTTACTAAGCACGCGACGCACGATCCAATCCAACAAGGTGCTCCTACTTTGTGAATCCCACCATCGATTCAAGCTCCCATCAGTGTCAGAAGACTAAATCCCCGCTAGTTCAATCTAACATTTTATTTGGGTTTTTTTTCCGTTAGTTCAATTTCAATAGTTGAAAAGATAATAATAAATCTTAAAGTACTCAAACATGTCTTTTTTTAACAAAACATAGATAATTTGCAATAATGGTTCTAGCAGAGAAATAATGAAGTTATGCAACAATCAATAAGTTCTTTAGAAGTAAATGTTGTCATGTTAGATATGACATGATTACACAATATAAATATAACTTGACATAGAAAAGAACTTAAACATAACACAATACATTATTTATATTTGAATTGGAAGCATGATTTTAACTATTAGCTTACATCTATTTTTCAAGATCAATGAAGTTGTTTTTAGTATATAAAGACAACTGAATTCTCCCAACACCTTTATCTATTCATTCATTTTATGTACCAATTTATTAATACAATTTATTGAAAGGCTTAAATTTGAAGTCTTTTGAATGAAAACAATATATTTTTCAAGCATTACAATAGCATAAGCAAAAGCAATGAAAGCATTTAGGTGTGCAAGTTGGTGGACAAGCATCCTTGCAATCATCATCCGTGCTGCATTTAGCATTCGCCATCGGTACACCATCAAAGGGTAATGGCTCAGACACTGGCAAGCAACTACATTTATTGGTTTTTAAGTCACAAAGGCCGAGATGATCACAGTTCAATTGACACTCTGAGTCATGAGTACATGCTTCCAAGTTTGATACACCTGCAAATTAAACAATAAATTTTCATCATTTATTTGTTTTATTTAATTTTTTTAATTAAATATTGATGCATATATATATAATATAAATCTAAAACAAATGAGATTTGAATCTCAACAATTACAGCCTCTCCTTTTATCTTAAGATCGCAATATCTTTTGTACAAAAAAATCATATATATATGTATGTAATGATTAACTATCGAAGTAAAGAAATATGATATACACTAACCAAATGCCACGACCAAAACGATGAAAAAAGAAGCAACACCAAAAGAAGCCATTGTTTGAAAGATGTTGAGAGATTAAATTTAGAGTCGATTATATTATGAAAATGAGTCGGTGATGCACAATTTACGAGATATATTGGACATTTTATAGCTGAATTTGTGGACCTTTTGAACCTAATATTAAATGATGCAATAAATAGTTGAGGATATACTTGCCAATTATGTAGCACAATAAAAATCTCAAATAGGAAAATACTAAATTTACAATTTAATTTACACAACTTATGGTATAATAAGGATAAGAACAAAAGTAAGATAGATAGAGTTACCATATATAATAATTTTTTGGAAGTTTCATTATTATAAATAAGGATAAATACCAAAATTATACATGACATATAATTTAATTTGCAATTGTATATGTGAAATTTGATGTTGTGCAATTTTAGATATGAAATTTTAATTTGATCCAATTCTTGTAAATTATTAATATAATTATTGATATAACATCATTTTATGTTGATATATTGCATGCATGAAATAATTATATTTATCCAATATAAAAATAATTGATGTATTTATTTTTAAAATGTGTATGATTTAAATCAAAATTAAAGTTTCAAGTGTACATTTGAACCACAATAAGAGTTTCACGTGTATAATTGCACCAAATTAAAGTTTATATATATTAATGCAGATTAAATCAAAGTTCATGTATAATTTTAGATTTATCCCTTATAATAAATGCAATACTTTCACAAATATAATATAAGTACAAATGTATGTTTAACCAACTATAATGTAAAATCAAACTAGTACAAAGCATAATAGATGAAGAATCGAAAAGAAAAGAATTGAACAAAAGTTACACATATTATACACACATGGTACAATTGAAGACACATATTTCAATTATTTATCGTGAAACTCAAATCTGTGTTCTCAAAGCATCCATCATTTTAATATTTTTTATAAATTGCAATAAATTGAAAATATTTTTCTAAACAAAGACAATAATTTTTTTAAAATTTCAATCAAATTATTAAGTTAGGATTTATAATTTAGTGAATACATCTTATATCCAAAAAATCATTGATGTTTCATTTTTAGGGAAACTACTAAAATAGTAATTCTTGTTTATCTCATGTTACATTTTAGTCATTTATATTTGAAATGTTAGGTTTTAGTCACTTACGTTATTGTGTTGTAACATTTTAGTCACTGAGCTGTTAGCTGACATGGCACGTTAAATCATCATTTTGAAAGAAAATCTTAGGTTAAATTCTAAAATTGGTCCCTATATTTTTTTCATTTTGGACTATTTATTTATTTTATGTTCTTTTAACTTTCTTTTTTTTTCTTTATTTTTCATTCTCTTTTGCTTATCCCTCTGTTTTCCTCCCTTCTTCATTTATTTTAACGTAGTTTTTTTTATGTTTTCTATTGTTAAAACTAGTCCACAAGCTTGCCTCACTCGAAAAAAATTAAATTGTACAAAAAATAAAAGTATAAGGAGTAGTTTTAACAAATGAAAAATATATAAAATTATGTTAAAAGAAATAGGAAGGAGGAAAATAGAAGGAGAAGTAAAAGAGAATGGAAAATAAAGATAAAAAAAAGAAAGCTAAAAAAATAAAAGAAAAAACATTAAATTGCTTGAAATAAAAATAATATGGGGACCGATTATATGAATTAACCTAAAATTGTTAGAAATGATGATTTAAAGTTCCATGTCAGCTTACCGTTATACCGTTAACGGCAATTAATGGCTCAGTGACTAAAATGTTACAACGCGATAACGTAAGTAACAAAAACGTAACATTTCAAACATAAGTGACTAAAATATAACCTGAAGTAAATAAAAATTATTATTTTAATAGTTTACCCAATTTAAAATTAATTTATTGTTAATTGTAATGACCCATTCTCAAGAAATTGAAATAGTGGTTTCAGTAACCACAAATCCAAGCTAGAAATAAAATTTATTTTAATATTGTGGTATGGTCTATATTATGATAGGAAGGTTGCATGGAAATTTTGATAATAAAATTTTATTGATTATATGATAAATTTTATTTAAATGGATTAAATAAAAATACATTTCGGGACTCCGTTCGGTAAATCGGATTAGTAAATATTTATTATAAATATTTATGAAGTTAGTCGTGTGTCTAATTATGTTTTGACTAGGTGAATTTGATTTAATTAGAAGTAATTAGGAAAAAGGATTAGATTGAAATAATTGTGAAAGTTTAATTATAAATTAAAGAAAGTAAAAGGACTAAATAGATAAATATACCATTGTTATAAATTTAGGCTGTTTAACATTGAAAAATCTAAGATATTTTTAATTTAAAATATATATTATATTATATTTACTTAATTAATAAGTATGTTATTTTATTATATAATATAATATTATTATATATATAAAACAAAAGAAAGAATAGAAAGAATAAAGAAACAGAGGAGAAACAGGGAGAAAGAAAGAAAGAAAAGTAAAGAAGAAATTTAGGGTTTTAAGGTTCAATTTCAAATTGGTAAGTCAAATTAAGTTATTTTCTTGAAATTTTTGAGTTTTATGATTCTAGAACAAAATACTATTAGGTATATGTTGAAATTTTGAAAGTTAGTAGAATTTTTTTATGTAGTTTATATTGAATTAGTGGATGAATTAGAGATTGAATTGATGGAAATTCAAACTAGAATTGGGAAAAGGATTAAATTGTGAAATAAGTTATAAGTTTAATGTAATGAGGACTAAATTGTAAGAAATTCGAAATTAGGGTTTATTAGTGAAAATTTGAGAGTTAAGTTAAGTTATAAGTAGAATTTAAGTAAAAATAAGGTATAGATTGTGATAGAAATAGAAATAATTTTAGTTATGAATTAAATTGAAATATGAGCTAAGGTAAGAAATTATGAAATTATTATATCATATATGTTTATTTTATTGAATAATATAGAAAAGTCATTTGATTGTTTTTTTCTTTCTAATATATAAATGTTATATGTTTTATATGAAATTGAAGAGAAAGAAAAGAAAGGAGAGGACCTAATTGAAGAGAAAGGAAAAGAGAAGGCTAAGGAGTGAAGGAAGACATCATCTCAACCTTTTGTTGTAAGTACTATAAGATTATTTTTAAAATTATTTTATTTAAATGCCTATATTATAGTATAGAATTATTTAGAAATAAAATAAAATAAAGTAAAATAAAATATTATGGAACTATGAAATTTGTAAAGAAAATTATAGATGGAAAATATAAGATGGTATATTGTTTAAACATTAAGTAAATATTGTGACAAAAGTATATATATGTGAAAATGGTGTGATAATTGTGAATTGTGAAATGTGCACTAAATTGTAATGATGGAGAAATGAGAAATCTTTTTCGAAATAATTCTATAAAGTATTTAAATGAATGAGATTCAGTTTTAATGCCTAAGTAGATGGAATTTAAAAATACCAGGATATTAGTGGCATGCCATTAAGAAACTTTAGCGCGCTTTCTGATTATTAGCACATCTGTGCTCTCTGTATAGCACTTTTGTGCTCTCGTTCATTAGTGCATAATAATGCACCTCTCTATTTGTTCCGTATATCCGATGTGTTCTATAAAATCTACTTTGGGCTAAGATTATGATTTGTGGACAAAAGCGAATCATTAATGTGTTAAGGTAAGTTTTATGAAGTTTATATGTATGTAAATATGTAATAACAAAATGAGTTTGAAATATTTTATTTTTATATGTTTATTCTTGTAGTGCTTACTAAGCCTTCACCTGCTTAACGCGTTTAATTTTAACGCGTAGGTACAGTTTGACTCGAAGAGGTAAAGTCAGATTAGAAGATCTCTCATCTCATCACATCCTCAAGAGCTTCAAAAGTAGGTACCATATTTTAAATTAAAATGACATGTACATAGGCAGTCAGTTATGTTCCCATGTATTAGGAACTAAAATGTAAACTCTTGAACTTCTATCTATTTTGAGGTACTTGAAATATTTTGGTATATGTATGAAATGAATTAATGAAACTATACGTATGTTTGCAAATATGGTTGGTAAGTTAAAATACTATGTATAAATGTTTTAATTAAACAATAACTAGCTATAACCGTTTTGACACCAAATGTAATAGTCTTATACCGGGTCTGTACGATTAAACCAAGTATAGGGTTGTTACATTAATTCATTATAGGAATGCTCCTCCTTATTATTTTAACATCTAAATAAGTTTTAGAGATGAGATTGCATGAAACTGTAATTTCACGTCATCTCTATCTTTTCCAATGGGAGAATGACAAGACAGATTTTACCTCCTGATTTTCAGCCTTTTCCTCCTGAAAAAATTCAAATCCAACTAAAAATGCTAAAAATCAAGAGGAAAAATCTGATTTGTCATTCTCCTATTGAAAAAGGAAAGAGATGACGTGAAATTACAGTTTCATACAACCCTTTCAAATAAATTTTATAATAACTTAATATATGAAGTTGCATACAGTTAGTGATGTTAGTTTATTGTCTAATTTCGGGTGAGTTTGGATGGGCGGTGCGTTTACCTGCGGTTAGTATAAAAACAGCGATGGCGGTGAGATTAGATACTGTAGCGATACTGTAGGGTGAGACAAAAAGTAAGCTAAACGCACCGCATCGCACCCAATCGCCCATCCAAACCCACTCTTCATTAGTTAATGGTGACATGGATAGTTGGAAAAGTGGCATGTGCTCAAAAAGTTTAATATGTAAAATAATTTAAAAATTATAAAATTAGAATGCTCAAACTTTAAAGGGTAAATTACTCCGTTTTTATTTTCATCTATGTAATAATATTTTTCAATTTTATCACTCAACTTTTAAGGTGTTTTCATTTTAGTCACCTAAATATTAAATTATTAACCGCATATGATTGTATTGGTCATTTTCATTTTCGCACCAATTTATTTTAAGTCTTGATCCGGGTAAAAAAATATTAAGGATTAAATTGAAAAAGCGGTAGAAACTAAAATAATTTATTAAAAACTTATCATATTGTATTTGTTTACCCCATTGCGAAAGTTTTAAATTTTTTCAAGATTGAAACTTTAAATTTCAAAACATCAAAATCAATTAAATAAATTGTTAAAATTTTTTATCTCTTGATAGTGTCAACCGACTTGTTATTATAATACTGAAATTAATTCATTTAATTAATTTAATCTCCTTCTAAAGTTTAAAATTTTATTTTATGTTTCCAAATTAAAATCAAATCAAATAACTATCTTTAATAATTGTCTACGAAACCCATTTTTCTTTTGATTATATGATCTTGAATCTTCCATGTTTAGCTAAAAACAAAGAAAAATGGGTTAATTAGGCAAAAATGCCATTTTTGAAAGTTAAAGAAGGAATTAGACCATTTTTTTTTCTCAAATTTAGGGAAATAGACTAATTTTGAAAAAGAAACAGAAAAGGCCTCCTAGAAGCTTTTTCGTCCAATGGTCATTTTATCCAACTGTCAAAAAATATAAAACAGTCAATTTTTTCAACAGTTAAGATTTCAAATGGCTAATTATATTTTTACCCTCCAATGGCTATTTCATTTTTTATATAAACCTTACTTATTTTCAAATTCAATCCCTCTAATTTTTTAAATTTAAAAATCTAGATTCAATTGTTCACACCATTAAATTCTTTTGCTCCATTCGTTGGAGTGACATTTTGAAAGTTCAAAAAAAAAAAGCCCACACAGTAACCATGTAACAAAAAAAAATACTGCAATGAATGTGAATTTAACAGAATTTTGACGATGTTAACAACTTTTAAAAATTACATCGTCATTTTAATTGAAATATAGTTTTGGGATAATCAATGACATTGAAAAAGTTGAGGTACCAAATTATGTCAAAAACTTAAAATATAAAAATTAAATCTTAAATGTGAGTGCAATATAAGAATCAAAATTGAAATTTGACCATTATTATATAATTTATAAAAACTTAAAAAATTTATCCAAACTCATCATGCCAAAATATTTTTTGTTAGTAGAATATTTTAAAAAAATCTACGTCAAAAATTTAGTCAGAGTAGTCAACAATATTAACAATTTGGACTAAACATTATAAAAATAGGGATAAAATATTGTAGAATTTAAGTATAAAGATTAAATCTTAATTTTAAGTATAGTAGAGGAATCAAAAGTGATATTTGACCATTTTTGTATGTATAGCGTAGACCTAGACACGTGTCAAGGCAAAGGACCTTCCTTTATAAAGATCAAATATTAATTTTAGGCACAGTAGAGGGTCCAAAAAATGGTATTTGACCTATGAAAAGGAAAAAAAAAAGAAAAAAAGGAAGGCCAAACACGTGTCAAAGTTTGGATCATTCTCTTGCTTCAGATTGTGTTGATTATTTATTTTTGTCAAATTATGAAGTGCAATTTAAATGGTAAATCATACTCTAATATTATTTTTATAAATTTATTATTTTTATTTTTTAATTTAAAAAGTTAGGTCCAATTATTACTATGGTTAAAATTTTTTATAAGTTTTATTGATGTGATATTTTGAAATTAAAAAAATAATATTAAAAATATTTATATGGATTTCTTTTTAAAACATTCATTCGAATGCATCATGATAAAATAATGTTTTGTTAGAATATTGTTTCTAAGAAAATTGATGTCAACATTTTATTGAAATAAATAACAATAATAAATATTTAAACTAACTAATGATATTATGGCTCTTGGTAAGGTTTAAACCCTTACCCCTTATATTTGCATCTAAAGGTATATACACTGCCACTTAATCAAGTGGTATTATGGCTCCCCTCTAATGACCTATATGATATAGGTGTAGGGTTTAATACTCTAGCATAGGTAAATGACCATTGTTTCCTTTGGTAGGTGATCATGCACGATATATAGTTCGATTTAACGAGGCATTTCTAATTTATGAATCCATTGAATCTTCAAGTAGCCTTAGACATTCAAGTTTTTCATAGAGTTGTGAGATAAAATATTGGGTTGATCCAAAGACAATAACAATCTGTTGAGGGGTTTGGTTGGTTCAAACCTTTAGGTGTCATATAAAGGGGAGGGGTTCAAACCTTACTAAGCATGCGATGCACAATCCAATCCAACAAGGTGCTCCTACTTTGTAAATTCCACCATCAGTGTCAAAAGACTAAATCCCCACTAGTTCAATCTAACATTTTATTTAGATTTTTGTTTTCCCGCTAGTTCAATTTCAATAGTTGAAAAATAATAATAAATCTTTAAGTACTCAAACATGTCTCTTTTAACAAAACATAGATAATTTGCAATAATGGTTCTAGTAGAGAATTAATAAAGTTATGCAACAATCAAGAAGTTTTTAGAAGTAAATTTTATCATGTTAGATACGACATGGTTACACAATATAAATATAACTTGACATAACAAAGAACATAAACATAACACAAATACATTATTATATTTGGATTAGAAGCATGATTTTAACTATTAGCTTACATCTATTTTTTCAAGATCAATAAAGTCGCTTTTAATATAATAAAGACAATTTAATTCTCTCAACATCTTTATCTATTCATTCATTTTATGTACCAATCTTTTAGTACAAATTATTGAAAGGCTAAATCTGAAGTCCTTTGAACCAAAACAATATATTTTTCAAGCACTACAATAGCATACACAAAAGAAATGTAAACAGTAAGGTCTGCAAGTTGGTGGACAAGCCTTTATGCAATCTGTATCCGTGTAGCATTTAGCATTCACCATCGGTACACCTTCAAAGGGTAATGGCTCAGACACCGGCAAGCAACTACATTTATTGGTTTTTAAGTCACAAAAACCGAGATGATCACAGTTCAGTTGACACTCCGAGTCATGAGTACATGCTTTCGAGTTTGATACACCTACAAATTAAACAATAAATTTTCATCATTTATTGGTTTTATTTAATTTTTTTAATTAGATATTGATGCATATATATAATATGAATCTAAGACAAATGAGATTTGAATCTCAACAATTGTAGCCTCTCATTTTATCTTAAGATTGCAATATCTTTTGTACAACAAAAATCATATATATATGTATGTAATGATTAAATATTGAAGTAAAGAAATATTATATACACTAACCAAATGCCACGATCAAAACAATGAAAAAAGAAGCAACACCAAAAGAAGCCATTGTTTGAAAGCTATTGAGAGATGAAATTTAGAGTCGATTATATTATAAAAATGAACCGGTGATGCACAATTTATGAGATATATTGGACATTTTATAGCTGAATTTGTGGACCCTTTTGAACCTAATATCAAATGATGCAATAACTAGTTGATGATATACTTGCTAATTATGTAACACAATAAAATCTCAAATAGGAAAATAATAAATTTACAATTTAATTTACACATAACTTATGGTATAATAAGGATAAGAACAAAAGTAAGATAAATAGAGTTACCATATATAATAATTTTTTGGAAGTTTCATTATTATAAATAAGGATAAATACCAAAATTATACATGACATATGATTTAATTTGCAATTGTATACATGAAATTTGATTTTGTGCAATTTTATACATGAAATTTTGATTTGATCCAATTCTTGTAAATTATTAGCATAATTATTGATATAACATCATTTTATGTTTATATATTGCATGCATGAAATACTTATATTTATCCAATATAAAAATAATTGATGTATTTATTTTTTAAAATGTGTATGATTTAAATCAAAATTAGAGTTTCAAGTAAGCATTTGAACCACAATTAGAGTTTTATGTATAATTGCATCAAATTAAAGTTCATGTATATAATTGCACATTAAATCAAAGTTCATGTATAATTTTGAGATTTATCCTTATGATAAATACAATACTTTTACATATATAATATAAGTACAAATATATGTTTAACCAACTATAATGTAAAATCAAACTAGTACAAAGCACAACAGATGAAGAATCGAAAAGAACTGTACAAAATTTACACATATTATACACACATGGTGCAATTGAAGAGACATATTTCAACAATTTCCTTTGGAACTCGAATTTGAGTACTCAAAGCATCCACCATATTAATAATTTTTTATAATTTACAATAAATTGAAAATAATTTTCTAAACAAAGACAATATATATTTTTAATTTAAGTCAAATTATTAAGTTAGGATTTATAACTTAGTGAATATATCTTATTTCTAAAAAATCATTGATGTTTCATTTTTGGGTAAACTACTAAAGCAGTCACTTTTGTTTACCTCATGTTACATTTTAGTCGCTTATGTTTGATACATTTTAGTCACTTACGTTATCACGTTGTAATATTCTAGTCATTGAGTCATTAATTTCCGTTAACAGTGTAACGGTAAGCTGACGTGGCATGTTAAATCATCATTTCAAACAAAAAATTTAGATTATTTTATACAATTGGTCCCCATATTTTTTCGTTTTAAGCAATTTTATTTTTTGTTCTTTTAACTTTTCTTTTCTTTTTTTTTATTTTCTATTCTCTTTTGCTTCTCCCTCTATTTTCCTTCCTTCTCCATTCATTTTAACGTAGTTTTTCTATGTTTGTCATTTGTTAAAACTAATCCCTATATTTTTTTGAACAATTTAATTTTTTGAGTGAGACAAGCTTGTGAACTAGTTTTAATAAATGAAAACATAAAAAAATTACGTTAAAAGAAATGAAGAAGGGAGGAAAACAGAAAAAGAAACAGAAGAGAATGGAAAATAAAGAAAAAAAGTTAAAGGAATATAAAAGAAAAAAATTAAATTGCTCAAAATAAAATATATATAGGGAGCAATTATAGAATTTAACTTATAATTTTCATTTAAAATGATGATTTAACGTGCCACGTCAGCTTACTGTTATACCGTTAACGGTAATTAACGGCTCAGTGACTAAAATGTTACAACACGATAACATAAGTGACCAAAATGTAATCTGAGTCAAACAAAAGTAACTATTTTGACAATTTATCATTATTTTCTATAAATTAAAAATGTTTAATTAAGATTTTCTTTTGAAAATAAAAGAAGAGACGAGTAGAAGCTGAATGCCTTGGAATTTTTTTTCTATTTTACGGGTTTATTTTTCATTCTTTGAATTTTATGTACTCCTAAAAAGTTATTTTATTATGATTTTCATTTTTTAAAAATTATTTTATATAATACACTTTTTGTGCCACACCACATACATCAGTCAATGGACTACAATTTATATTTTCAATAAGCATAATATTATTGTCGCAAAGAGAACGGTAGTATAAATGCATGGATAATTGAAGGGTCAACCACTTGAGATTCACGTGTTTGGGATCGTGAATTTCGTGGTGGGATGGAACCAACTTGTTTTTTTCTTTGGGTTTAATTTTAATTTTCATCTCTCTACTTTTTTTAAAAATAAAAATAAAAATTAACGAAAAATAATTGTTAAAACTTGTTTAATTTTTATAATATAGGGCGAATAAATTTTAATAAATTAAACTAAAAATAATATAAAATTTACAATCGTAAATTATATCATTAGTCATCAAATTATGGGTAAGTTTTTGTTTTAATCATTAAACTATTCAAAAATTTTCATTTAAGTCATTGAGTTGTTGAAATCAATACTATATGACTTTCTCTATTCGCATTATCTGCGCTAATCGAAAGCTTACTTTCATTCTTTTCTACAGTTTAGTTTTTTTTTTTTATGAAATAGATTTAAACGTCAGAAATCTGCAAACCAAAATTTAAACAACTTTTTTCTCTGATCTCTGATATTGATTGTCAGATCAATTTGAATATAAGATATGTTCTTTTACTCGTCGATGGGTACTAATCCACCGTACCGATCGTCGAATTATCGCTTGGAACTCATTAGTGGAACATTTAAAATAAAACTTTAACAGTCCAGTGACTCAAATAAAAACTTTTGAATATTTCAGTGACTTAAAAAATTTTCAATAATTCAATAACTAAATTATTATTTTAATTAAATAAGCAAAACGAATACATACTCGTAATTTAATTTAATGATTAATGATATAGATTAACCCTTTGTTAATATCTTTAAAAAAAAAAGAGGAAAGGAAATTTAAGAGTTAAGGCCTTCCTAGATGTGCCAATCTGAGAGAGACACGTGTGAATTAAATAGGTATTGAGAGCCGGAATATCTTTAAACCAACGATAATAGATTCCTAATATATGTAGTTGTCTTGTGCCGTGACCGTGCCATTTGTAACTTTGAAGTTAAGCCCTTCTACTATGTCCTAATTCAAAAGTTGGACTCCTTATATTTGAATGTTTATCTTTTGCTCTTTATTTATTTTGGTGAATTATAAGAGAAGGGTAAAATCTTAATAGTAAGGTAATTCGAATTCAAGCCACACTTGGAATGTTGAACACCCTAAACATCACGCCAACATATAAAATTCCTTTTTTTTTCTTTTCTCTTCTCTTTAATGTCAAATTTTCAAAATTTTGGGCGAAATAAGGAAATAAATCTAATTCTAGTACAACTTTCCATGAAAACCAAATTTTACTTTAAGATGGAATTCAAGTGATTTTTTTTCTCTTTTACCCCTTAATTTTAGGTTTTATTTCATTAAGAAACCTACCCCAATTATTTTACAAAACTCCAAACGTATAGAAATTTTAACAGTCCAGTAATTAAAATGAAAACTATCAAATAATTTAATGCTTATTTTGTAATATTTTAAAGTTAAGTAATCAAAATATAAATTTACTAATAGTTTAGTGACCTTCCGTTTAGTTTAACCATTTTATTTTCATGTCCAAAAACCAGATGCTCAAACAACGTTTTTGTCATGTTTCTAATTCTTTTTTTTTTTTTTTACAGCATAAAATCTTCAGATAACCCACAATTCACTTATTTTTTTCTGAAAATCCTTGCGAACAGCTCCCACCCACCAATTTTTCTTCTCCAGACCTTTCCATTAATCTATTTTCAATTCTCTCTTTTAAGTCCAAATCACTGCTTAAGCCTATTTTGGACTTCAATTTTTAAGTTCTCTTTAAACAAGAAACCCATCTTCAGCAAAGGTAGCTAGCTGTTTTTCAAGTTAGATTTTTTGCAAATTTTTTGGGTTTAAAACTTGCATGCTGTGTTAATGATCACACTAATGACAAAGTTGTAACTTTATTGTTGTCTGGTTGATAAAAAGGATTCTTTTTCTTTTTAGATGAAACCTTTGATTCTTTTGAGCCGAACAGTCTTGTATGTCTTTAAATATTGAATTCGGGGTTAAAAGAAATTTTGGGATAATTTCTGTGTTATCTTTTTTCAGCCATAAAAATTGGGTGGCGGTTTGATTAACTGAGTTTTGTATGTTTGGGCAGTAAAAGGTGAAGGGCTTTGTGCTGTGTGGAAATGGCGAGTGGAGCTGTACCAGCTTCTTTTCCAGGCTTGAAAAGCAAGGACCCAGGCTTAGGATTTGCTAAAAGTACGGATTTTGTGAGGATATGTGATTTGAGAAGGACCAAGACTGGTAGAACAAGAATCTCTGTGATTCGGAATCAGAATCCCAGTCAGGATACTGCTCAACTTCAGCCTGCATCTGAAGGGAGCCCTTTGTTAGGTATAAATATAAAATTCAAAGACAAGACAAGACAAGAAATTAAATTAAATTTTGGTTTGTGAACACTATTTCCTGAATTTTGTGTTGATCTTTACATGAATTGATGTGAAAAAAACTTAGTTGAAAGAGGGGCTTTTTCCCCATGATGAACTGTGTTCATTTCTCTTGTGCTATTTAGATATGTTCCAAATGCCAAAATTTAAGTTTCACTTAATAATTAAGCTAAGTACTCAATTCAACTTGGTGTTTTTCTCTGATTAATTAACTGTTTTTTATTTTAGTTCCGAGGCAAAAGTATTGTGAATCCATGCACAAAACTGTGAGGAGAAAAACTAGGACGGTAATGGTCGGAAATGTGGCTCTTGGTAGCGAGCATCCAATAAGGATTCAAACAATGACTACGACCGACACTAAGGATGTGGCTGGGACAGTTGAACAGGTATCAACTTCTCCCATCTGCGCTTAAACCTTTTTCTTTTCTTTTCAAATAATGGGGTTTGGGATCTCTTTTCACTGATTGTCCGGTCATAAGGATTGACAACGTATATGAATATCCGATGATGTTTGATGTGTAGAATGCGATCTCTTGTTTTCTACCTTATGGTGTCCTGAGGTTTATGAATTAGTCTTATGAAATTAACTACTGCCGTCTTTTTAATAGGTGATGAGAATAGCAGACAAGGGAGCGGATATTGTCCGGATAACTGTTCAAGGGAAGAAAGAGGCAGATGCATGTTTTGAAATAAAAAACTCTCTAGTACAGAAGAAGTAAGTCTGGTTCTTTATAAGAATTATTTGTCACTTGTTGAAGTTTCAGTCTCATATGTTATATGGAAATTATTACCGTCATTGACTTATTATTTGTATTCGTGCAGTTATAATATACCTCTGGTGGCAGATATTCATTTTGCTCCTTCAGTTGCATTAAGAGTTGCCGAGTGCTTCGATAAAATTCGAGTCAACCCTGGAAATTTTGGTAAGTGATTTGATGTACGTTCATTTTGTTTTTAGATTTTGATTTTTGCTATTTTGAATAAAAAATGTGGTAAATTGCAGCTGATAGACGGGCCCAGTTTGAGCAGATAGAATATACAAATGAGGAGTATCAGAAAGAACTTGAGCATATTGAGGAGGTCAGACCACTCTTCTTTTAGAGTTCAATCGTGCATCGTCCACTATCTAGTAGATTCTAGTGAAACTTTTAGAAAATAAACCATCGATTCACTAACATCTAATATCGAAGCAGTGAATCTTTTTTTTAGCATGTATCAGTTTCACTATACATATTGAACCCCCCTCTGCCAACCCCCATGAACTACAACAGGTTTTTATTCCGTTGGTTGAAAAATGTAAGAAGTACGGAAGGGCGATGCGTATTGGGACCAACCATGGGAGTCTTTCTGACCGTATAATGAGCTACTATGGGGATTCTCCTAGGGGAATGGTGAACATTTATCTTATCTCTTAGTGCCTGACAGCTTCAAGTGTGTTTTCTCTTCCTATGTATCCAATTAATTGGTGTTCCTCAACAGGTTGAATCTGCATTCGAGTTTGCTAGGATATGTAGAAAGTTGGACTACCATAACTTTGTCTTTTCAATGAAAGCAAGCAATCCAGTTGTCATGGTCCAGGCATACCGCCTCCTTGTTGCTGAAATGTACGTTCATGGCTGGGATTATCCATTACACTTGGGAGTCACTGAAGCTGGAGAAGGTGAAGATGGAAGGATGAAATCCGCGATTGGCATTGGGACCCTCCTTCAGGTACCTCCACTAGTATATATATAGCATAATCAACAAAAGCAATTACCATTTAAAGTTTTCATGCTATGGTGATCTTGAAATTGTATTCAACAACTCTGTGGCTGATTTGTTGATATTATGATCTTATACTTGCAGGATGGTTTAGGTGACACAATCAGAGTTTCACTCACCGAGCCACCCGAGGAAGAGATAGATCCGTGCAGAAGGATGGCTGACCTTGGTATGAAAGCTGCCGAACTCCAGCAAGGGGTGGTAGGATTTGACAACTTCAATTAATTAGACATGATGTTTTTATCACTTTAAATACTCTTATTTTGAGAACCTTCCTCACTTGAAATTCCATCAGGCACCATTTGAGGAAAAGCACAGACATTACTTTGATTTCCAGCGTCGATCTGGTCAATTGCCAACACAAAAGGAGGTTAGCCATAAATGTCTCGGTAACACCGTGTTAGCTAAACCCTGTGCCCTGAACTGTTATGAATGAAGAATTTATTTCTTTATAGGGCGAAGAGGTGGACTTTAGAGGTGTCCTGCATCGTGATGGCTCGGTTCTTATGTCTGTTTCCCTTGATCAGTTGAAGGTAACATAGTCTCACTAGCTTCCTTAATTGTGACAGGGAGAAATCCATTAATTCCTTGTCCCCCTCTGCAGGCACCAGAACTCTTATATAAGTCACTTGCAGCAAAGCTGGTCGTAGGCATGCCATTTAAGGTCTACTCTTGATCCATGTACTCTATAAGATTGGCTACGCTATGTGGGCTTTTATCATGATTGAATTGCCATATGTTGATGCAGGACTTGGCAACAGTAGACTCAATCATACTGCAGGAGCTTCCACCAGTAGATGACGCTGATGCTGTAAGAATCCGTCTTTTCGTCCTTTCTCTCACTATCTCTCTAGTCTTAACGAAAATTTGGAAATAACGGACTATTTATTGTACTATAACCAGCGGCTGGCTCTTAAAAGGTTGATAGACATAAGCATGGGTGTCATTACACCTTTATCGGAACAGCTAACAAAGCCATTGCCAAATGCTATGGCTCTAGTAAACCTTAAGGAACTATCAACTGGAGCTTACAAGCTTTTGCCCGAAGGTGCGTCTGCTTATTTTTAATATTGAGTTCTAAGCATACAGATGGTTATCCACGTTTATTCTTTTTTGCTCCTATGATATCAGTTTATTTACCTTGCAGGTACACGCTTGGTCGTATCTGTACGTGGTGACGAGCCCTATGAAGAGCTGGAAATCCTGAAAGACATTGATGCTACAATGCTTCTTCATAATATACCTTTGGATGAAGAAAAGATTGGTCGAGTGCATGCAGCAAGGAGGTAATTTGTTCAATTACTTGACCTGCATATTTGTTAAGATTAGTGCTATTTTGGTTATGCTTGACTTGTTTTAGCCTTTCCCTTTACTTTTATGGTTTTGCCACACATTGGGTTCCAGATATTTGAACAGTATGCTTCCGCAGGTTATTTGAGTATCTATCGGAGAACAGTCTTGATTTCCCTGTAATCCATCATATTCAGTTTCCAAATGGGACTCACAGGTAACTAAAAACCCATAGGGTTTGTTGACTGAGGTACAAGGTATTAATAGTTTTGGTTTATAATGGCTTTTTCTTGACATGCAGGGATGACTTGGTCATTAATGCTGGCACCAATGCTGGAGCCCTTCTGGTGGATGGACTCGGAGATGGTATATTGTTGGAAGCACCAGACCAAGATTTTGATTTCCTCAGAAACACTTCTTTCAACTTACTCCAGGGCTGTAGAATGAGGAATACCAAGACGGTATGAATCTTATCTTTGAGTCATAAAACATGACAATCTTCAGATCTATATCTAATATATGCGAGTTCTGGTTGTAGGAGTATGTTTCATGCCCATCTTGCGGCAGAACATTGTTTGACCTTCAAGAAATAAGTGCACAAATACGAGAAAAGACGTCACACTTGCCTGGTGTTTCGGTAATATAACTTGTCCTTAGTGATCCAGTCCGACATCGAATAACAGTCGAGTTCGTCATTGATTTGTTTTAAACAGACATTGAATAATGAAAATTCTTTTTCGTTGTCAGATTGCAATTATGGGTTGCATCGTTAATGGTCCGGGGGAAATGGCTGATGCAGATTTCGGATATGTTGGTGGTGCTCCAGGAAAAATCGACCTCTATGTAGGCAAGGTACTAGAGCATTTCATGCCTTTCTAATTCATGTCAGCACGGGAAAATAACATGAACACAAAATGAATGCATGCATGGATTATGATATATGCTCTGAACTTATGGATTCTCTTTCAGACTGTTGTGAAGCGTGGAATCGCGATGGAGCATGCAACCGATGCTCTGATCCAACTAATAAAAGATCATGGGCGATGGGTAGATCCTCCTGCTGAAGAATAAGTTTAGGAGGTTATAGCCTGTGGATCGAAGAAGCATGGGTCAAGGGGGAATCACATTCCCATCTTCGAACCACATATAGTAAATAATAGCGGTTGAAGATCGTGTGGGCAAAGATGATTGCCTCATTGCAGGCTGCACAAATTCGTATGCAATGTTTTGTAAAACATATAAATGTTTCGAATTGTAAACGTGACTTTTGACAGAAAAAAAAATATATATATATATATATATATATATATATATATATAAAGTATTCTGTGTTATTCATATAGAAATTTGTTACATGACATGAATAAATAATTTGAAAATTAAGATAATTAAAAATGAAACAAAGAAGGCTTGAAAGAGAGCTGCAATTGCATTGCTTTAAAGCATTTTTTTCATCAACCTCCTCCCTCCTCTTCTTTCATTCGGCTGGCCGGCGTGCATGGACCTTGGTGCTGATCATTAGCCCTTCTCCTCCTATCCTCTCCTTTGCTGGGACTTGCTTTCTATTCATTAGCCTTCTATTGTTTTCCGGCATGAGGAAGTCCCTTCTTTCGGAAAAATAAAAGTTCTCTGAGACTCATTGATGACTTACTTTTCTCGAGTTTGTGGTGGTTTGCTACACTTAACCAAAAGGTTTTATGATGCGGGCTGATTCCAGAAAATTAGAGAAACAGAGAGAAAAGAGAAGAATGAAGGTTGTATTTCACTGATAACCAATTCCATAACCCCTTTACACCCCATCAGCAACTTTTAAGGATCCATAAATGTTTTTTAAAATTAGATTTTTTTTTATATATTTTTATTCAATGAGTTGGCTTGACAATCATATTCTTTTCGTAATGAATTAATCTTATAATAGAATTGAAATTCAGTTAGGGTAGCTGTTACTTACAGGTGTACACAATGGAACACACTGTTCACTAAGACAAACTCCCTCCAATATGCACTATTCATGGTACTTCTGATCGATTGATTCCATGATTAAGTAAATTGCGAATTATCGTAATGATACTTCTGGATATAATTGTAATTACTTGAGCTTAATTGTATATGTTCAATTGGTCACTCCGCTAGTTCAACAAAAGCTCGGTCTGATTGCATTTGAATCAAAATAAAATTCTACGACTTTAGAAATAATTTAATTGAGTCGATATATTCGATGTGAAATTAAATTAAGCTGTTGTGAAAATTGTTCAACTAGAGAATTAAAAATTTAAATATTTTTGGATAAATTAATTTTAATCAAGTAAAATTAAATTAAACAAAATTAATTAATATTAATATGATATTTTTGGTGATTTTCAAGTCAAACAATTGGTTTAATGGGTAATTGAACTTCAAAACTGAGATCGAGACCCGAAAATGATCGAACCGGGCTTGGTATGTGAAACCGAGCCGACAGTCCAACCGGTGGTAGGACCAGACCGGTTGAGTTGTCATTGGCCCGAACCAAACCATATCGGGGTGCCGTAAGGGTGTCGCATCTGCGATGGCACCACTGAACACGATTATATCAGCTACAACGTTGGTGGTATTCTAGTGGCCGACGAGTGGTCCTTCAACGGTTGAGTAGTGGAAGAATCACTCCTATTAAAACTCTACCGGATAATTTAATTTCAAATTAACTATTTCAAAAATAATATTATTTTAATAAACTTATTATTAAATTTAATTTAATACTTATTTGATAATATTTATTAATTTAATATTAAAGTGATTATATTAATATTAAATCAAATTTAATATTTATCTTATGCATAAATAATCTATTAATTTAATAGATTTAATATTAAATTTAATATAATAAATATTATATTAATTTAATATCTTTTCGTAAAAACAGCCTATTCCTGTAAATTTTCCAAAAACCAACCTGATAATTATTTTAATTTTTTGACATTTTTGAGTAAATTAATTATTATTAAGGACGGTAACGTATAACAGAAATAAAATTCAGTTAGGCTAGTTGTTACTTACAACTGTACAGAGTGGAACGCAGCGTTTCACTAAGAACAACTTACTCCCTTCAATCCACATCGTTTTATTATACTAAGAAAAACACTAAAACTCCCCGTTTCGATAACGGTAAAAACGACAATGCCATCATCCTCGGATTCGACACACAAACTCCTGGAGTTTCGATTTGGTGGTTGATGCCCTGATGTAACCTGTGTTCTGATGTTCATGTTTTTACCTGTGTTTTTCTAACAGTAAGTTCAGGTCAAATGTCTTCTCTGCTCTTACCTGACTTTCAGTCATGCAATCGTACCCTATTTTTAAGATGGATTTTTTATTTTATTTTATACTAAAACAAACAGTAAAGCTTTATATATATATTAATGAATCTTCTATTTAGAGGAAAAAGAGAGAGAGGGAGCTGTAATTTAATGAACAAAAAATGGAAAGCTGCAATTTGGAAGACAATTTCTTCATTGGACCCATCCCCTCGTTGATGGCAAAGATACGTTAATCTCTTTCAATCATGTGCAAGGTGGGCCACGAGCAATTAACTTTAGCCCCTCCTAGTCCTCGCTCACACATTATAGACAAAAGTATGTACGTATGATTCAAGCAAAAGATTAACATGAGACAGTTGTCATAAACAAAAGTTTAACTTTCTCGTGCTAAAAGAAAGTTGAAAAACAATTGGGAAAATAAGTTTGAAATAATGATAGCCTAATTAGACATGGTTGACGGTGCGTTTACTTTCAATTAGTGTAAAAATAGTGATGGCGATGAAATTAAATATTGTAGCGATACTATAGCGTGAAATAAAAAGTAAACTAAACGCACCGCACCGCACCCAATCGCCCATCCAAACCCAACCTAATATTTATCACAGTGCAGAGTAAACTGCCGAATACAACAATTCTATCTCATGCAGAAATAGTCTGAAAGAGTATAGAGAGAGAGAATGATAAGTTCTCAAATCGTTAACTAAACAGAATAAGTAGTAACAAATTTGATTATTTGAATATAACCTCTTCTGATCTTGTTTGTTTTAATATGTATTATCACGAACTTGTCTTCTTCTTCTTCAGAGAAGTTCTGCCCTGGCGGCGTATCCATACTGAGATCTCCTGATGTTATCTCGTCTCTTCTTGTAAACCAATCCACCGACGACAACCAAGCACGCTGCTATCAACACCCCCACAACGATTCCCGCCTTTTTTCCTGCGCTCATTCCTCCGCCACCACTGGCGTTCTTTACGTCCGGATTAACGTTGTTGTGGCCGATATTGCTGTAAGGAGAAGGAGAACTCGCTTGTACCGGATCTGAAGGAGACGACGCCGGAGCGGGCGACTGTGTACCGGGTGAAGGGGCTGGGGGTGGCGCGGGCGACTGTGTACCAGGTGAAGGGGCTGGGGGTGGCGCGGGCGACTGTGTTCCGGGTGAAGGGGCTGGGGCTGGCGCGGGCGACTGTGTACCGGGTGAAGGGGCTGGGGCTGGCGCGGGCTGGGGCAAAATGGCAGCGAATGTGAGTTGAAGAAATAGGAGGAATGCAATGGAAAGAAATTCAAGTTTTGCCATTAGAGTAGATGTAAGAAAGAAAAAATTGCAGTTGAAAATAGAGGAAAAAGTTCGAAGAAGAAAAACAGAGGAAGGTTCAAAAAGAAAGGCTACGGAAGAAGGAATTTATAAGGGTAGTAAACACGGGGTAAATCTAGGGAGAAAAATAAATTATTAAAATAGTGACTTTTATTTGCCTCTAATTATATTTTAGTTATTTATGGTTGAAATATTACGTTTTTTTATTTATGTTATCATTATGTTATGAAATTGTCACTCTACTGTTAAAATTTGTTACCTCCCAAATGACAGTCTGATGTGGCAGTTAAAATGAATTTTAAATGCTCAACTGGGATGATAAAACTTAATTTTTTTATGAAAATAGAATACAAAATTTTACCCTAAAACTCAGTTTTCTTCAATTTAAAAAGAAGGAGGTTTTTTTGTTACTACCACAAAAGAAAAGAGCATAACCGTAGAAAAGAAAAAGAAAAAGAAAAAGAAGAAATGCACCAACCCCTATACATGCTTGCTATTGTGGTTGCCCACAATACACAAATAAATAAAGATGAAGCATGTCCTTTTTGTTTGTTACATATATAGAAAAGCATGAAAAGATGGACTGTCTTTTTGCAAAAAAAAAAATCCATTATTTACTGTAATTCATGTCTGGACCCTCCATTGAATTGATCTTTTGTTCTTCTATTTTGAATAAAAAATACAACCGATTGATGGTTTTTCAGTTAAAATAAAAATAAAAATTAAAAAAATGAATTTATTAAAATAACCTTATATATTTAAAATAAATGATATTATTATGATGTTAATTTTGTCTTTTCTTATTTAAAAAACCAATAAAAATTTACAAATATTAAAATTTGAAACCATGCCATCGAAATTTAAAAATATTTTCTTTTACGATTCCAACTAAGCTTTTATAAAAGTATATAATTTTATATATTTCACCCACATATATGAATAATACCAACTCCTTTGAAAGAATTTCAATTAAATAATATATACCAATAGTTTTAATCGACTCGTATTAGAAAAGAAACAGGAGTTTAAGTTATGTTTTTATAGACATAAGAGAAGACCTAGGTTTTAATAATTGTATAAAAATGTAGATAAAGCCTAGGTTCAACTTATGTTATATCTGCATCCATTAGGCCATTGTTTGTCGACACTACCAAGGTTTTCTACTGTCTACTCATGAATTCGGCTTTTAATTTAAACTCTGTTTTCCACGACAATCCTTAAAAATACTATACCCACATTCATATTATATTCCAATCCAATTATTACAATTTTAAATTTTAACATTTTTATAATGTAATAATTTTAATTTTTATGTTTTAATATAATATATATACATTATATTTGAATTCATAATATTGTAATTTTCATATTCTAAATTTACTATTTTAACCGAAGGTACTTATAATTTTTTATATCAATTATTCTATAAATTTATTAAATATTTTTTATTTTAAATTTAATTGATGAATTTACCTTAGAAGTCCAAATGTAAAAGTTTCTTTTAACAAATTTTAGATATTATATATTGTTGATACAAAGTATAATAAGGGAGGAAGACAGGGTGGAATGAGGAGAACAATGTGATGTAGTGAAACTTGGTTCACCTGTAGAGGCCAAGAGCCGGAACCAGGACAAAAGGACAGGTTGGTTGAAAAGATAAATGCTTAAAGTAACTCTAGGGTATAAAAAGGGTTGATCCCTTGCCCATAGTTTTTCAATGTATTTATAGGGAAAAAAAACCCCTTGTCCACTAGTATGATATTGGCTCAATAAGTATTTAATCTCGTTAAACGTGTAATGAATATTTTATTAGTATGAGGTAATTAAGCCTAAATAGACTCCATATTGTCTTAGAATTGTATTCACATTAGGATAACGTTCTCCTATGAACATGGGTGGTGGGTTCCCCTTGAAGTGGGTCGGATGGTTGTATACAAAAGGTCAGTGTAGAGTCAACAATGCCTTTTGGGCTTGACACATATCTTTTTGGTTGAGGGGTATAACAATAACCCCCTAGTCGAGCAAGAGGTCATAAAGTGACCTCTCGCAATACATGTTCCAAGAGTCTCTTAAAGGCTTATCTGGTCGGAGAGGATGAGGTGCCATCAAACAATTGTCATAGACGTAATGTTCTTCTAGGGAGTAGTGCCTCGTTTCAGTGATGTCAGAAACGATGGTTTTGAAACCCCATTTACTGATGATTGAGTCTATAAGTTTTAATATTTAAATTATTAGTCTATTATATTGTTATACAAAAACCTGATTTGGAAAGAGGCAGTTCGTCTTCTTTCCTTTATCCTTTCCATCACCGTTTTTCTTCTTCTTTGTTGAGCAAGGAAAGTCGGTCAAGCTTTGTACTCTTGCATGATATTGTGCATGAATGTTGTGTTTTTGAGATTGTTTTGTTAAAGATTTTATGAAATTATCATTGTTGAATACTTGAAAATGTGGAATTAAATGATTATATTAGATGTGAGGTTACGAAAAAGAATCAGGATTAAAGTGTTTTACAGACCAAAACAAAAACGGAGTAATTTACCCTTTAAAGTTTGAGCATTCTAATTTTTATATTTTAAATTATTTTACATATTAAAGTTTTTCCAACTATCCATGTCATCATTAACTAATGAAATTGGACAATAACCAAACGCCACTAACTGTTTGCAACTTCATATATTAAGTTATTATAAAACTTATTTAGATGTTAAATTAATAATGGGAGCATTCCATAATCAATTAACAATAAATTAATTTTAAATTGGTAAACTATTAAAATGGTTTTTTATTTATTATACGTTATATTTTAGTCACTTATGTTTGAAATATTACATTATCACGTTGTAAAATTTTAGTCACTAATTCATTAATTGCCGTTAACGGTATAACAGTAAGCTGACGTGAAACGTTAAATCATCATTTCTAATAAAAAATTTTAGGTTAAATTATACAATCGGTCCCCATATTTTTTTTGTTTTAAGCAATCTTTTTCTTTTATGTTCTTTTAAGTTTCTTTTTTTTCTTTATTTTCCGTTCTCTTTTGCTTCTCCCTCTGTTTTCCTCTCTTCTCCATTTGTTTTAACGTAGTTTTTCTATATTTGTCATTTGTTAAAACTAATCCTTATACTTTTATTTTTCTGAACAATTTAATTTTTTTCGAGTGAGGCAAGCTTGTGGACTAGTTTTAACAAATAGAAAACATAAAAAAAACTACATTAAAAGAAATGAAAAAGGGAGGAAAACAAAGGGATAAGCAAAAGAGAAGAAAAACAAATAAAGTTAAAAGAACAAAAAAGAAATTAAATTGCCCAAAATAGAAAAAAAATATAGGGACCAATTTTAAAATTTAACCTAAGCTTTTCGTTTAAAATGATGATTTAACGTGCCATGCCAGTTAATAGCTCAGTAACTAAAATGTTACAGCACGATAACGTAAACATTTCAAACATAAATGACTAAAGTATAACATGAGATAAACAAAAAATACTATTTTAGTAGTTTCCCAAAATGAAACATCAATGATTTTTGGATATAAGATGTATTCACTAAGTTATAAATCCTAACTTAATAATTTGATTGAAATTTTTTAAAATTTATTGTCTTAGTTTAGAAAATTATTTTCAATTTATTGCAATTTATAAAAAAATATTAATATGGTGGATGCTTTGAGTACATGATTTGAGTTCCACGATAAATTATTGAAATATGTGTCTTCAATTGTACCATGTGTGTATAATATGTGTAACTTTTGTCCAATTCTTTTCTTTTCGATTCTTCATCTATTATGCTTTGTACTAGTTTGATTTTACATTATAGTTGGTTAAACATACATTTGTACTTATAGTATATTTGTGAAAGTATTGCATTTATTATAAGGGATAAATCTAAAAGTATATATGAACTTTGATTTAATGTGTATTAATACCCATTAACTTTAATTTGGTACAATTATACACGTGAAACTCTTATTGTGGTTCAAATGTACACTTGAAACTTTAATTTTGATTTAAATCATACACATTTTAAAAATAAATACATCAATTGTTTTTATATTGGATAAATATAATTATTTTATGCATGTAATATATAAACATAAAATGATATTATATCAATAATTATGTTAATAATTTACAAGAATTGGATCAAATCAAAATTTCATATCTAAAATTGCACATCAAATTTCCTGTATACAATTGCAAATTAAATCATATGTCATGTGTAATTTTGGTATTTATCCTTATTTATAATAATGAAACTTCCAAAAAATTATTATATATGGTAACTCTATCTATCTTACTTTTGTTCTTATCCTTATTATACCATAAGTTGTGTAAATTAAATTGTAAATTTAGTATTTTCCTATTTGAGATTTTTATTGTGCTACATAATTGGCAAGTATATCCTCAACTATTTATTGCATCATTTAATATTAGGTTCAAAAGGGTTCACAAATTCAGCTATAAAATGTCCAATATATCTCATAAATTGTGCATCACCGACTCATTTTCATAATATAATCGACTCTAAATTTAATCTCTCAACATCTTTCAAACAATGGCTTCTTTTGGTGTTGCTTATTTTTTCATCGTTTTGGTCGTGGCATTTGGTTAGTGTATATCATATTTCTTTACTTCGATAGTTAATCATTACATACATATATATATGATTTTTTTGTACAAAAGATATTGCGATCTTAAGATAAAAGGAGAGGTTGTAATTGTTGAGATTCAAATCTCATTTGTTTTAGATTTATATTTTATATATATATATATATGCATCAGTATTTAATTAAAAAATTAAATAAAACAAATAAATGATGAAAATTTATTGTTTAATTTGCAGGTGTATCAAACTTGGAAGCATGTACTCATGACTCGGAGTGTCAATTGAACTGTGATCATCTCGGCCTTTGTGACTTAAAAACCAATAAATGTAGTTGCTTGCCAGTGTCTAAGCCATTACCCTTTGATGGTGTACCGATGGCGAATGCTAAATGCAGCACGGATGATGATTGCAAGGATGCTTGTCCACCAAATTGCACACCTAAATGCTTTCATTGCTTTTGCTTATGCTATTGTAATGCTTGAAAAATATATTGTTTTTGTTCAAAAGCCTTCAAATTTAAGCCTTTCAATAATTTGTATTAAAAAATTGGTACATAAAATGAATGAATAGATAAAGGTGTTGAGAGAATTCATTTGTCTTTATATACTAAAAACAACTTCATTGATCTTGAAAAAATAGATGTAAGCTAATAGTTAAAATCATGCTTCCAATTCAAATATAAATAATGTATTTGTGTTATGTTTATGTTCTTTTTATGTCAAGTTATATTTATATTGTGTAATCATGTCATATCTAACATGATAACATTTACTTCTAAAGAACTTATTGATTGTTGCATAACTTCATTATTTCTCTGCTAGAACCATTATTGCAAATTATCTATGTTTTGTTAAAAAAGACATGTTTGAGTACTTTAAGATTTATTATTATTTTTTCAACTATTGAAATTGAACTAGCGGAAAAAAAAACCCAAATAAAATGTTAGATTGAACTAGCGGGGATTTAGTCTTCTGACACTGATGGGAGCTTGAATCGATGGTGGGATTCACAAAGTAGGAGCACCTTGTTGGATTGGATCGTGCGTCGCGTACTTAGTAAGGTTTGAACCCCTCCCCTTTATATGGCACCTAAGGGTTTGAACCAAACAAACCCCTCAACAAGTCGTTATTGTCTTTGGATCAACCCAATGTTTTGTCTCCCAACTCTATAGAAAACTTGAATGTCTGAGGCTACTTGAAGATTCAATGGATTCATAAAGTGGAAGTGCCTCATTAAATCGAACTATATGTGGTGCATGATCACCTACCAAAGGAAACAGTGGTCATTTACCTATGGTAGAGTATTAAACCCTACACCTATATCATATAGGTCATTAGAGGGGAGCCATAATACCACTTGATTAAGTGGCAATGTATATGCCTTTAGATGCAAATATAAGGGGCAAGGGTTTAAACCTTACCAAGCGTGCAACGTTCACATTCCTTTAATAGGTGATGCACAGTCTGATCCAACATGGCGTTCTTGCTTTATAAGCATCATCTTCGACTTGAGGATGCATGATGAAGTTAACCTCTTTTTTTACTTTTTCCTAAATTTCAAATCTTTTTTTTGAACAATTTTATTATATGTTTTGATTATATATGCTCTTTGTAACATAATGCCCACAACTATCCATAGCCCTTTCCTAACTCATAAATAAGAAGATAATGTGCTTCAACGGACTCGAACGCACGTCCTCCTACATTGTCAATAATGTTCATACCAATTAAGTTAAGACTCAATCAGCAAATTTCAAATAATTGTTACATGCCTTTAAAATATTTAATATATGTAAATTTTCTTATTTGATAGATATAATTTTCTTTAAGAACAAAGAAGAAGAAATGGTGAGAAATGAAAGCCTTTAAATTCCATTTCGACTAACTTTTTATATAACTATATATATAAAAGGAACATACTCCTACTTACACGTGGCAACCAAATCATGTTCTCTCTTTTTTTGCGTTTTACCGAAATGGTTAATTTCAGTTTTTGTCCCTTTAATATACCTAAGGTCCTCTTCTACTTACAAGCAGCACAGTCAAACCGTGCTCCCTTATTATTATTTTTTTGCATTTTACCAAAATGGTTAAATTTCAGTTTTGGTCCCTTTAAAATTTCTAAATTTAAGATTTAATTTCTATAATTTAATTTTTAACGTAAATTGGTTATTATATTTTATTATGTTATTAATTGGTCGAAATAGTTAATATCATTAACTTTTTTTTGTTAAAATATTACGTGACTATATAAAATTTGAATACCGTAATGGTCTTAGAGACCTGACACATTGACACATTGTTTTCTATTTCTTTTAATTTTGCGTCGGTCTTACATTTTCTTTTTCTTTTTCTTTTTGCAATTTTAGAAAAATAATTAAATTTCAATTTTGGTCCTAAATTTGAGGTTTAACTTCTACACTTTAATTTCTAATGCAATTTGGTCACTGTATTTTTATAGCATTATTAATTAGTACAAATAGTTCATATAATTAATTTTTCGAGTAAAATATTACATGGTTATATATAATTTGAAAACAGTCTTAGAGATGAATCGTAGTTTTCTATTTCTTTTAGGTTTGCATTGTTGCTTTGTTTTATTATTATTATTATTATTATTATTTGTACATTATTAGACAATGATCAAACTTCAGTTTTAGACTTACGATAACGTAAGTGACTAAAATGTAACATTTCAAACATAAATAACTAAAATGTAACTTGAGGTAAATAAAAGTGACTATTTTAAAAGTTTACCCAAAATGAAACATCAATGATTTTTGGATATAAGATATATTCACTAAGTTATAAATCCTAACTTAATAATTTGACTTAAATTTTAAAAACAATTATTGTGTTTGTTTAGAAAATTATTTTAAATTCATTGCAAATTATAAAAAATATTAATATGGTAAATGGTTTGAGTACAGATTTGAGTTCCACGATAAATTATTGAAATATGTGTCTTCAATTGTATCATGTGTGTATAATATGTGTAAATTTTGTTCAATTCTTTTTTTCGATTCTTCATCTATTATGCTTTGTACTAGTTTGATTTTACATTATAGTTGGTTAAACATACATTTGTACTTATAGTATATTTGTGAAAGTATTGCATTTATTATTAGGATAAATCTAAAAGTATATATGAACTTTGATTTAATGTGTATTAATACCCATTAACTTTAATTTGGTGCAATTATACACGTGAAACTCTTATTGTGGTTCAAATGTACACTTGAAACTTTAATTTTGATTTGAATCATACACATTTAAAAAAATACATCAATTATTTTTATATTGGATAAATATAATTATTTTATGCATGCAATATATAAACATAAAATGATGTTATATCAATAATTATGTTAATAATTTACAAGAATTAGATTAAATCAAAATTTTATGTATAAAATTGCACAAAATCAAATTTCATGTATACAATTACACATTAAATCATAAATCATGTATAGTTTTGGTATTTATTTTTATTTATAATAGTGAAACTTCCAAAAAATTATTATATATGGCAACTCTCTCTGTCTTACTTTTGTTCTTATTCTTATTATACCATAAGTTGTGTAAATTAAATTGTAAATTTAGTATTTTCCTATTTGAGATTTTTATTGTGCTACATAATTGGCAAGTATATCATCAACTAGATATTGCATCATTTAATATTAGGTTCAAAAGGGTCCACAAATTCAGCTATAAAATGTCCAATATATCTCATAAATTGTGCATCACGACTCATTTTCATAATATAATCGACTCTAAATTTCATCTCTCAACATCTTTCAAACAATGGCTTCTTTTGGTGTTGCTTGTTTTTCATTGTTTTGATCGTGGCATTTGGTTAGTGTATATAATATTTATTTACTTGATATTTAATCATTATATACATATACATATGATTTTTTTTTGTACAAAAGATATTGCAATCTTAAGATAAAAGGAGATACTGCAATTGTTGAGATTCAAATCTCATTTGTCTTATATTCATAGTATATATATGCATCAATATCTAGTTAAAAAATTAAATAAAACAAATAAATGATGAAAATTTATTGTTTAATTTGCAGGTGTATCAAACTCGGAAGCATGTACTCATGACTCGGAGTGTCAATTGAACTGTGATCATCTTGGTCTTTGTGACTTAAAAACCAATAAATGTAGTTGCTTGCGGTGTCTAAGCCATTACCCTTTGATGGTGTACCGATGGCGAATGCTAAATGCAAGACGGATGACGATTGCAAGGATGCTTGTCCACCAAATTGCATGACTAAATGTTTTCATTGCTTTTGCTTATGCTATTGTAGTGCTTGAAAATTATATTGTTTTTCATTCAAAGGACCTCAATTTAAGCCTTTTAATAATTTGTACTAAAAATTGGTACATAAAATGAATGAATAGATAAAGGTGTTGAGAGAATTAATAGTCTTTATTATACTAAAACGACTTTATCGATCTTGAAAAAATAGATGTAAGCTAATAGTTAAAATCATGCTTCTAATTGAAATATAAATGATGTATTTGTGTTATATTTATGTTCTTTTTTATGTTAGGTTATATTTATATTGTGTAATCATGTCATATCTAGCATGATAAAATTTACTTTAAAAAGACTTCTAACACTGATGGGAACCTGAATCGAAGGCGAGATTCACAAAGTAGGAGCACCTTGTTGGATTGGGTCGTGCGTCGCATGCTTAGTAAGGTTTGAACCCCTCCCCTTTATATGGCACCTAAGGATTTGAACCAAACAAACACCTCAACAAGTCGCTATTGTCTTTGGATCAACCCATGTTTTGTGTCCCAACTCTACGGCAAACTTGAGCGCCTGAGACTACTTGAAGAGACAATGGATTCATAAAGCAGAAGTGCCTCATTTGCCGTGGTAGAGTATGAAAACCTGAACCTATATCATATAGGTCACCTGATTAAGTGGCAATGTATGTGCCCTAATGCAAATATAAGGGCAAGGGTTTAAACCTTACCAAGCACACAATGCTCACATTCCTTTAATAGGTGATTCACAGTCTGGTCCAACGTGGTGTTCTTACTTTATAAGCGTCATATTCGACTTGAGGATGGATGATGAAGTCAACCTCCTCTTTACTTTTTCTTATATTTCAAATTTTTTTTGAACAATTTTATTATAGGTTTTGATTATATCTGCTCTATGTGAGACAATACCTAGAACTATCTATAACCCCTCCCCAACTCATAAATAGAAGGATAATGCGCTTCAACGCACTCGAACCCACGTCCTCCTACATTATCAACAACGCACATGCCAATCAAGCTGAGACTTGCTCAGCAAATTTGAAATCATTTTTACATGCATTTCAAATATTTAATATATGTAAATTTTCTTATTTGATATATATAATTTTTTTTAAGAAGAAAGAAGAAGAGACGGCGAGAAGTTGAAAGCTTTTAAATTCCATTTCGACTAACTTTTTATATAAATATATATACAAAAGGAAGGTAATCGTATTACACGTGGCAGCCAAATCATGCTCTCTCTTTTTTGGGTTTTACCAAAATGTTTAAATTTCAGTTTTGATCCCTCTAATCTTCTCCTTACAAATGGCCCACCCAAACCGTGCTCCCTTTCTTTTTCTCTTTGTACCAAAATGGTTAAATTTCTATTTTGGTACCTCTAAAATGTTGAAATTTAAGATTTAATTTCTATAATTTAATTTTTAACGTAAATTGATCCTTATATTTTTATTATGTTATTAATTAGTCGAAATAGTTAGTATCATTAACTTTTTTTTGTTAAAATATTACGTGAGAGTCTTAGAGACTGGCACATTATTTTCTATTTCCTTTATGTTTGCATTAGTCTTACCTTTTTCTTTTCTTTTTTTACTGTTCGAGAAAAATAATTAAATTTTAATTTTGGTCTCTATCATACCTAAATTTGATATTTAACTTGTACACTTTAATTTCTAATGCAATTTGGTCATTGTATTTTTATAGCGTTATTAATTAGTACAAATAGTTCATATCATTAAGTTTTTGATTAAAATATTAAATGGTTATATATAATTTCGAGACAGTCTTAGACACAGATACATACTTTTTTTTTATTTCTTTTAGGTTTGTGTTGTTGCTTTGTTTTTAATATTTTGTACATTATTAGACAATGATCAAACTTCACTTTAGACTTTTACTTTTATAATATCTTTAGTTAGTTTAAATATTTAATATTATTTATTTCAATAAAAATGTTGACATCAATTTTTCTTAGGAACAATATTTCAACAAAAAATTTATTTTATCATGATGCATTCGAACGAATGTTTTTAAGAAAAAATCCATATAAACATTTTCTATACTATTTTATTGTTACATGATTAACAAATGATTTTTTTGTTTAATTTCAAAATGTCACATCAATAAAATTTATAATAAGAAAATGGTCAAATACCATTTTTGGTCCCTCTACTATCCCTAAAATTAATATTTGATCTTTTTATAAAGGAAGGTCCTTTACCTTGACACGTGTCTGGCCCTTCCCTCTTCTACGCCATACATACAATAATGGAAAAATATCACTTTTGGTCCCTCTACTATACTTAAAATTAAGATTTAATATTTATACTTGAATTCTACAATAATTTGTTCCTACTTTTATAATGTTTAGTCCAAATTGTTAATATTGTTGACTACTTGATTAAAATTTTTACATAAATTTTTAAAAGAAAATATGTTACTAATAAAAATATTATTTTGGCATGATGAGTTTGAATAAATTTTTAAGTTTTATAAATTATATAATAATGGTCAAATTTAAATTTTGGTTCCTACACTACACTCAAATTTAAGATTTAATCTTTATATTTCAAGTTTTTGACATAATTTGGCACCTCAACTTTTTCAATGTCATTGGTTAGCGAAAAACTATATTTCAATTAAAATGATGATGTTATTTTTAAGAGTTGTTAACATCATCAAAATTATTTGTGAAATTTTCAATTACATGGTTCTTGTGTGATTTTTTTTTTGAAATTTCAAAATGCCACTCCAGCGAATTTAGCAAAAAAATTTATTTGTGTGACCAATTAGATCTGGATTTTTAAATTTGAAAAATAGAGAGATTAAATTTGAAAATAAGTAGGGTTTATATAAAAAATGAAATAGCCATTGGGGGGTAAAAATATAATTAGCCATTTGAAATTTTAACTGTTGAAAAAATTGACCGTTTTATATGTTTTGACAGATGGATAAAATGATCTTGGACGAAAATGTCTCCCGAAGCTGTTTTCTGTTTTTTTTTTCAAAATTGGCCTATTTTCCTAAATTTGAGAAAAACGGCCTAATTCCCTCATTAACTTTCAAAAATGATATTTTTGCCTAATCAACCTATTTTTGTTTGTTTTTAGCTTAGCATGGAAGATTCAAGATTATATAATCAAAAGAAATTTAGGTTTTATAGACAATTGTTAAAAATAGTTATTTGATTTGATTTTACTTTGGAAACATAAAATGAACTTTTAAACTTTAGAAGGAGATTAAATTAAATAAATAAATTAATTTCAGTATTATTGTAACAAATCAGTTGACACTATAGATAAAAAAATTTCAACAATTTATTTAATTGATTTTGATGTTTGAAATTTAAAGTTTCAATTTTGAAAAAAATTAAAACTTTTGGCAATGGGGTAAACAAGTACACTATGATTATTTTTTTAATACATTATTTTAGTTTCTACCGCTTTTTCACTTTAATCCTTAATTTTAATTTACCTGGATCAAAACTTAAAAAAGTTGGTGACGAAAATGAAAATGATCAATTGGCGTATACAGTCATATGCCATTAATAATTTAATGTTTGAGAGAGTAAAATGAAAACACCTTAAAAATTGAGTGATGGAATTGAAAAGACTTTTTTTAGATGATCAAAATGAAAACAACATAATTTAACCTTTCAAATATGAGCATTCTGATTTTTTTTTCTTTTTTAAATTATTTTACATATTAAATGAAGAAGGGAGGAAAACAAGGGGAGAATCACAAGAGAATGAAAAAAAAGAAGGGAGAAAATTAAAAGAACATAAAAAAATTTAAATTGCGCAAATTGAATAAAATATATTGACCAATTGTAGAATTTAACCTAAGATTTTCGTTTAAAATGATGGTTTGGCGTGTAACGTCAGCTTACCATTATACCGTTAACGGTAATTAACGGCTCAGTGACTAAAACGTAACATTTTAAACATAAGTGAGTATGCAAAAATGAAGATCATTTTGGTTCAAGGGATGCATAGCATTTGCAAGTCACCCATTACATAAAACATGTTTCACATGGTTTTGTCCCTTGGGCCTTAGGGGTCGATGTTTCATTTCATGTTTTTCTTCCCAATTTGAGGCAATAAGGCATTATTACCATAATTTCATTCCATCTACCTAACAAGGGTATTTTATATTTTCAATTTTAGTTTAATTCATCAGTAATTTTCTTTTTTTTAAAATTATTCACCTATGACTTGCATCTTGGCAGACTTTGAAAAACAACAAACTCAATTAAAATATGGATTCAATTTTTCATATTATATTTGCTTAATATATTATTTAAAGACATTTTTATCTATCTTATTTTTAATTTATTTTCACAAATGTTATATATTTTCCTACTCTTAATTTTTTAGTGTTTAATTCGTGTTACTTTGAAAAAAATTAATTGTTACTATTATTAATATGAGTTTTTCATAATTTTATTAATAAAATAAATTAAGTATTAATTGTAAATTTGTTTAATTTTGCGTTTGATTTATCAAATACAATTAAATGGATATAATTTAATTCAGGTTTTGATTAATTTGGTAAAAGTTAATTGCTAATATTTCATCAAATCAAATTTAAAACTCAAATTAAACTAGGGGTGAGCATTCGTCGAGTCGAGTTGAATCGAGTAAAAAAATTCGAGTTAAGTCGAGTCAAGTTAACGAATTCTATTATTTATACTCAATGTTGTGTTTACATGGACCGATTATTTAATTAGTAGACGAAGTACAAGATTATTTAACTATATAGATAATCTAATGGTTTTGTCTTTTAACTTAATAGGTAAACATTTATCAAAACGATGTAGTTTCTTTGCCTTTTAACCTAATGGTTTTGACTGTTAATTTTAGAAAAGGTAAACATTTATCAAAACGACGCAGCTTTTGCCTTTTCTTATTCATATTTTTGGATAACTCAATTGTATAATTCATATTCGTTTATTTGAGTTAATCCAAATAACTCAAACTATTTAATTCAAAATTTGAATTTTTACCGAGCTTTTCAAATCGAATCGGATTTTGCTCAATATATATTTCATTTGCTCTTTCATCCTCAAGCTTTGACTTCTTCTTTCTTTTTAACAATAATAACAAGTGAGATCGGAGTCTTGTCATGTTGAATTATTGAGAACGAATTGATTCTCTATTATTTTTGGGTCTATTCGTTTTCAAATTTTATGGATTTGACATTTGGATTCGTGTTTTTTTTATCATACATGCCAAATCTTTTGGATTTATGTTACATTTTTAGGGTTTCAATTTGTTTTAAAATTTTAAAGATTTAAAATATTAATTTGGTGTATCGATTAATAAATATTTGAAAATACTGATAGAAACCTTTAAATTTATGCTATAAATATAAGTTGAATTAATATTTGAATATGCGATTTAGGAAAAGATTAAAGACTATAATTTATTTGGTTCTTGATTTAGGAAAAGGTTATTATTGTTAATAAAATTAAACGCACAAAAAGATAATAATATTATCTCCGAGTACTAAAATGTATAACTTTTGTCATATTAGATAATAATAAAAAAATTAACATAAATATCATATATTTAAAAAAAAACGTCAAATATGTATTAAGCCTACTATATTATATTATATATGCCCTTTTGCAAGCACATTGCAAACTATTTCATTGTATATAAAAAAAGCAAACGATGCTTCACCTGCAGATAAACTAGATTATACATACTGTATTGCGGGGGCCTCAATGTTGGGCTTACCAATGTAAGAAACAATCAAAGCTTCAATTTCAACGCATGTCAATGAATGAGCGAAGCGGATATGGTAGGGAACTCGATAAGTGCTACCGAAGAGGCGAAAGGTAGATCCGTTCAACTCCCACTGAAAGTTTCTGCTCTTTGCTGGTTTCCATCCGGACCTCTCCGAGGTGAATTAACAGCTCGTGGAGGTTGGACCGGCGGTGGTGTCGGAACTTGGGAATTATGGTGCTGCTGGTCGGACCAAGCCTGCCATCTTCTTCTCCAACGCATGATCTCGACAATGATAGAACTCCCGCTCATTGCAACGCCGAAACCAGAAAAAGTTGCAAGGAGAATTGATAGTACTGCTTGTACTTTCACCTGCATGTCCAAGAACGATTAAAAGTTAATTGATTTTAATCAAACCATGTTTTACACAAAATTTAATGTTTAAAAGTACCAAAACTGTGTAGTTTAATGACCATTGCATTGATATTTCTCGGAGAGGTGAGTGTTGGATCATACAAGTATATCAAAAAATCGAGTTCAGCGGGTGCTAAGCAAGATAGAGAAATCACTTACCAATGAATAAAACATATGGGCAAAGAAGACCACCAAGGCAAATTGAATCGATGCGTAAACCCAGATGAATCTTCGCTTCACTGAATACCAAACATTCAAAAGGATTTTTTCTAATCAACATTTGAATTTCCTCTTAAATTAATCAAAAAGCTTGAGGATGTTCGCCAAGCCTACCCATAGTTGAAGAAGTCATCGATGCAAGCAGGCCTAGCACGCAAGAAAATGGAAGCGATATAGCAATGGCTCCGGTACCCATTTTTCCAACCTGCAGGTAAATGGAGATATCCATGTATATATCAAGGATATATATATATACAATAGCAGAGAAGGGAAGTTCTGAATGGAAAACAACTTATCCTACGAGAAGCTGCTCGAGAAAACAAAAATATGCAAGCATGCTGATGATTACAAGAACCGGGACCTCCTGCCAAACCCTGCAATCATCAAACGGATAAGTGCTCGGAATGTACACAATAGAGCAGTCTGGTAATTTGTTTTTTACTTAATGTTTAGAAGGTATGAGGAATGCTTAAGGTATAACATACAAAACCGAACACACTAGTGACAGAAACATATCCGTATCTGATATTCGCACCTGAATCCTATAGGAGAGTTGGTAAGAAACTGTAATTTACCTGTATCCACGAGCTTCATCCGGAAAACCTCTACTTGTTCCACCATGGCGAGCTCGAACACTTTGGATTCGTAAAAGGGTGACGGGTAGGTTCTGAACCTCTTGCTTGCACACATCGCATGTCTTGTTGCCTTTGATGGTAAACCATTTAACGGCACAGTCTTTGTGAGCCAACGCAAGCTCGCCTTTGCAGCTGCATTCCATCTTAAATGTTTCGCCTCCTTCGCATAGTTCAACCATACAAATTCTACAAACAGCCTCTTCTTCCAGTATGTCCTCACCATCAGGGTCTCTGTTTTCTGAAAAAAAAAATGAGATTTTCATAAGACATTGCTGACAAAAGTTCGAGGCCGAATACCTTTATATGCTTTGAACTTCATGTCGGATCTATTTAGATGAAAGGCACTTTGCAAAATTTTGAACATAAGCATAAACATAGATGAATGCATAGAATGGATGCCTGAATCGGGCCTGATAGAAGGGTTTGGGTTTGAACTTATTTCTCCTTCCTTTGTTAGCGGAGTTGAGGGAACCACTCTAAAGAATGAATCCATTCTCCTTAATTTTCCTTCTTTTTCGTTTACGGGAACTGAAAACGAGCGAGATATCTTCAGCATGCTTCCCTTACTCTGCAAAGGAACCAACACTTAAATCCTTGTATGAAAATGACTTCTTTCAAATGTTCTTCATTTAACATTAAGACATCACTTGGTCAGGTCAATAGATTGCAAACATGCAATAATTCTAGCAGCTAATTAACATTCCCCTATTCGTGAATCGAAAACTGACTACGATAATCCAACATGATAAACTACAAATATTCACCGTCTAGTTGATAGAAAAGACGATCTAAATCCAATAAAATTATAGTCACAATGTCAAGTAAGAACATAACAAAACTTACAGAGCCACCAAGGCTTCCCCCGCTTGCAGATTCCGGGTTCGAGTTTGCAGTTTGAGTTACAGGCAAGGAAGATGTTCTGTTTATCATGGGAGTAAATATCTTGGTAAGTGACAATGTCCTCGACATGGAAGGCTTCTCTTTTAGAGAAGTAATCGAAGATTCGGGAGCCAAGTTTGCAGCCTTTTCAATATCCGAACTTATACTTCTGGCCTTGAAGCTTAGTTTCGGCAAGAGACTCCTCAACGATTTACCTTTCGACGACGAAGGACCTGAGGAGGATCCATTAATCCTTGCATCGGAAGGACTCGGTGTCAAGTGAAAATTCACTTTCCTGGGAGTCAAACTAGGTGTTTGGGGCATCTTAACTGTGACAGACTCTTGAGAAGAATCATCCAAACTTCTCGAGGGGATCTCGAGAAAGAGGTTGGTTCGCTTCCAATTACGAGCATCCGCCGTTTCCTCGGTTATTCCGGCAGAATCTTCCACCTGAAACAAGAACAATTCATCATTATGCAACCAAACATACAATAATGAACTACACTTGAGAGCTGCTCTCAGCATATTAATGCAAAGATGGGGCAAACATATAACTTCACAATGAGTAGCTAGGGTCCTACCGACAATGTTCCAATGAAACCGGTGATTTAACCGATGTATTTAACTATCTTAAAATATAAAAAAGATCAGTAACAGTTTAAAATTTAAATCCACCAGAGTGAAGCTAATTAATTTGTGATTTATTTCCCTCATAAGTACAAAGTGCCATTAAAAACAGCCTAAAACCATAATCTTTACATCGAGTAAACATGCAAATTTCCAATCTATGGATTCTAGCTGTAAATGTTATGAAGTAATATTGAATATTCAGTGAAAAAATACAAATTAAGCATTCCAGTAACAAGGAAACTGGAAAATACCTGTTGAATAGGAACAGAAACTGTTCCTCGTCTTGCAGCATCACCAACATCATGTTCCTCTGTCACTGTTTTTTCTTCAGTCTTCATCTTTTTTTTCATCAACAAAATCGAAGAAATCTCACTAAATCAACAATCTTAAAGAAAGAAAAAGGGTTGTTGGGTTTCTGTTGAAAAGAGTGGGAGATGAACAATATTTGTCATTTAAGGCAAGATATGGTGGAAAACATGGCCTACTGACACTTCTTTCTCTCTCTCTTTGGTACACGACACTGCAGTGGAAAACCAGTTTTTAACTTTCACTTCAATCACTTGGTCTGCTTTCACCGCCATGAATGCTTGTAAACGATAAACCAATGGTTGTTCTTCATGATTTCAATAAAACATAAAGGAAATCTGGTAACCCATTATTCATTTCCTTTTCTTCTTACTTCTTTTAAAAGCAGTGGGTCAATGTTACGTGCTGTTCATGGCTTTTGAGAGGTTTATATATAAGACAAATTATTTTAATAGAAAATATATTATAAAAAGAAAGAAATATTGAATTTTTAAACTGATTTGGTATTAACTACAATTTATTGAATGAGAAAGATGTAGCTTTTTCTGGCTCAAACTATTCCATAAATAAGAAAGGTAGCAACACGAAGAGTTGCATTTGAATGCTTATTATATAAACTTTAAACCTTATAGAATGAAGAATAAAACCAGAATATTTATCATCTATAAAAGAAGAAAAATAAAGTATGGATGATGTAAACAATATTTATGGGGAAGCATGGATGCCGCCCTAATTTATTGACAGATCCATAAATGCGTCTATTAAATTGGTTAGTTGGATTCTTAATTTTATAACCCTCTTCTTCTTCTTCTTCTTCTTTTAAAATTAATAATATGCTATCAATATTGTTTGAATCGAATTGGACTGATCAATTAGTCAGATTGGAAATCGTTAAGAGTATCGGTTCGATGAAAAGTATAAAATCAATTGACCCATGAATTGGTACAAACAAGTTGAACAAAATTAAAAAGTCAATTTGAACTTACAGTTGAGTCGGTTTTTATATTTTTATTAATTTATTTTCTTTGGACCACTCGAACCGAAGGTTTGACTTGTTTGACCATTGATTTAATTCCAAAAACATTGGTTGCAATCAATAATATCAACTTTTTTTACAACAACAATTTTTAAATTTTTCTTAAAGATTATGTTTTAAGTTTACAATTAATTATTTTTATATAAAATTATAAAAATTAAAATTAAAATACTTTCAAATAATATAATTATTTTCGCAGAATATTCTAGATGAATGGGGTCAACCAAGTTATTCTTCTTAACAACAGCATTGGCTACCCAGAGCTTCGCAATCAATTGCTCATTATGATTTTGCAAATCCAACAAGCGTTGGCACTCTAACTACACCTGAAACTAGCATTGTTGAGCCAAGAGTTGTTCTTGCATGAGGCGCATTTTCTCTTACATCTCATTGACTTGCAATTGAGAGACCTAATTTGAGGATCCACCAATAGTGGGTTGAGACTAGAGAGTAGTTAGATTGAAAAAAATCTGGCACATGATTTGATATCTAGAATTTGACATGGAAGTGTCGGGCGAGATTTGAATGCTTAGAGTAGTTGGTGGCATGACTATGGCTGTAGTAGGATCAGCCATAGGAGTGCAAAAAGGGATATAGAAAGTGGCCATGAGTTGCATAAAGGCTTCAAGAGGGGTAATGGTTGGGTTCTTTGTTCTCTAGGTGCTAGGATGAAGATTTTGGTTCGAAGGAAGCTCAGTGTTAGTAGGAAGTTTGTCATTCCCCTAAGAGGAGTTGGCAGGGTTAACGAAGTTGACGAGATTAAAGGAAGTGAGAGTTGTATTTTTTGGAACTTATATATTGTCTATCTATGTTCACCGCACCAATTGTTAATACAAGACACAACAAGGGAGGAGATAGTGGTGGATTGGTGGAGACCAATTCACCTAGAGAGGTGGAGAGTCAAAAAAGAACAAGAGGATAGGCTAACTAGAGTAACTTTAGGGTTTCAAAAGGTCGATTATTTCTTCGTCGTTGTAAGTGCATTTATAAGGAAGGTGATCTTATCCACAAGTTTATGTGGAGGATAAATACTCAGTCTCACAAAATGCGTAAAGGATATTTATGGGTGCAAGGGTGACCATGGAGCCCATTCTATTATGTGCTCAATCGAATGAGGTAATTACGCCTAAACAGGCTCCTTATTGTATTGAGAGCATGTTCACAAGTGTTCGCACTTAAAAGTGGGTGATATTGATAACGAAAGGGTGCTACTACCACTCCCCAAATTTGGACCAAAATACTATCTCAAGTAGAGTCAAATGGGAAACCAATGTTTTCTGCCATGCTTACACGTATCTATGTAACGAAAAGATATAACACATTTTTTAAAAAAAAATAATTATTTTATGTATGCAATATATAAATATAAAATAATGTCAATCAATAATTATGTTAATAATTTACAAGAATTGGATCAAATCAAAATTTTATGTATAAAATTGCACAAAATCAAATTTCATGTATACAATTACACATTAAATCATAAATCATGTATAGTTTTGGTATTTATTTTATTTATAATAGTGAAACTTCCAAAAAAATTATTATATATGGCAACTCTATCTGTCTTACTTTTGTTCTTATCCTTATTATACCATAAGTTGTGTAAATTAAATTGTAAATTTAGTATTTTCCTATTTGAGATTTTTATTGTGCTACATAATTGGCAAGTATATCATCAACTAGATATTGCATCATTTAATATTAGGTTCAAAAGGGTCTACAAATTCAGCTATAAATGTCCAATATATCTCATAAATTGTGCATCACTGACTCATTTTCATAATATAATCGACTCTAAATTTCATCTCTCAACATCTTTCAAACAATGGCTTCTTTTGGTGTTGCTTGTTTTTTCATTGTTTTGATCGTGGCATTTGGTTAGTGTATATAATATTTATTTACTTCGATATTTAATCATTATATACATATACATATGATTTTTTTTGTACAAAAGATATTGCAATCTTAAGATAAAAGGAGATACTGCAATTGTTGAGATTCAAATCTCATTTGTCTTAGATTCATAGTATATATATGCATCAATATCTAGTTAAAAAATTAAATAAAACAAATAAATGATAAAAATTTATTGTTTAATTTGCAGGTGTATCAAACTCGGAAGCATGTACTCATGATTCGGAGTGTCAATTAAACTGTGATCATCTTGGTCTTTGTGACTTAAAAACCAATAAATGTAGTTGCTTGCCGGTGTCTAAGCCATTACCCTTTGATGGTGTACCAATGGCGAATGCTAAATGCAGCACGGATGACGATTGCAAGGATGCTTGTCCACCAAATTGCACAGCTAAATGTTTTCATTGCTTTTGCTTATGCTATTGTAGTGCTTGAAAATTATATTGTTTTTCATTCAAAGGACTTTGAATTTAATCCTTTCAATAATATGTACTAAGAAATTGGTACATAAAATGAATGAATAGATAAAGGTGTTGAGAGAATTAAATTGTCTTTATTATACTAAAATGACTTTATCGATCTTGAAAAATAGATGTAAGCTAATAGTTAAAATCATGCTTCCAATTCAAATATATATAATGTATTTGTGTTATGTTTATGTTCTTTTTATGCCAAGTTATATTTGTATTGTGTAATCATATCTTATCTAACATGATAAAATTTACTTCTAAAAAACTTTTTGATTGTTGCATAACTTCATTAATTCTCTACTAGAACCATTATTGCAAATCATCTATGTTTTGTTAAAAGAGGCATGTTTGAGTACTTAAAAATTTATTATTATTTTTTCAACTATTGAAATTGAACTAGCAGGGAAACAAAAATCCAAATAAAATGTTAGATTGAACTAGTAGGAATTTAGTCTTTTGACACTAATGGGAGCTTGAATTGAAGGCGGGATTCACAAAGTAGGAGCACCTTGTTGGATTAGGTTGTGCGTCGCGTGCTTAGTAAGGTTTGAACCCCTCCCCTTTATATGGAACCTAAGGGTTTGAACCAAACAAATCCCTCAACGGGATCCTTATTGTATTGAGAGCATATTCACACTCAAGAAGTGTTCATACTTAAAAGTGGATGATCTTGATAACGGAAGGGTGCTACTACCACTCCCCAAATTTGGACGAGTGGCCAACCAAATTACTATCTCAAGTAGAGTCAAACATGAACTCAACGTTTTCTGCCATGCTTACACATATCTATGTAACGAAAAGATATAACACTTTTTTTAAAAAATTTTGAAAATCATTATTATACTTTACTTTGATTAATATTTAATATTGTATTTTAAAAAGTAAATTCATCATTATATTTTAGCTTTATACCGAATATTATTATTTACATTTTGTTTGATTTTTATTAAAATTTACCATTCAATTTTAATTTTAAAAAATAATTCAAGACAAAATTGAATTAATAACACTTTGTTTTTTATACTTAACAATAATAAGGTAATTAACATGATATTAAAAACTAATAAAATTGTTATTTTGTCTTGGTTTGCATGTAATAGTGGTTAAAACTTTTGTTAGCCATTCACTTGAAATGGGCTTTTTTATACAAATAACTTAAAAGAACAAATTAATTAACAAAATGACTTGAACCAAAAATTATATAAGGAAATGACTTGTTTTTAACAGTGTAACTCGGTACCGTCGGTTGGTCAGGCGATACCACCCACTTTTTCGACGTCATCATTTGCCAATCATTAGGTTAAAAAAAGAATCATTTTTGTGTCGTCACTATGTCAGGTGACACCCGTATTTTTCTCAAAATATTTGTGAAAAATACGGGTATTCACGATGAAGAAAAAAAAGAGAAAATATATTTTTTAATGGGTGTCGTCGGTGTCTCAGATGACACCAGTGGCTGTCAGGGTAAAAAAATTTTAATGGGTGACGTCAGACTATCGGGTGCCACTGCTAATTTTTGTAATAAAAAAATATTTTTTTGTGCTTCCACATTATAATAAAATATATATTTAAAATCATTATTATTACAAACTAAAAAAAACATTAAAACTATCTTAATCTATCCCTACACCTTAAACACAAATATAATATTTCGATTATAAAAATAAATATAATATTAATTATATAAATATTAACAAATATTTAAAATGAAAATATTAATATAATACTCAAATTATTTATAATAAACAAAATAACTTATAACTTACTATCAAATTTTCTCCCTAAAATACCAACACAAATTAACTTTCCCTTAAACCAATAATTATTAAAAAAAACTCTAAAACTTTTTTTTCCTTTCAATTTTTGGACAAAGGGGGAGGAGGGGACCATCCCCATTTATATAAGGGATACCAAAAAGAGAGAAAAATGGGGAAAAAATGGGGGAGCCCGTAACTTTCCAATCACGTTGTGGCAGGGTTATCAGCCCGGTGCCGCCTGGTCTCTTTTTTTGTTCCTTTTTTTATTTTCAATTTTTTTTGCCGGTTCTTTTTTTATTTTTAGTATTCATTTTTTCCTCTCTCATTTTTTGCCTGACACCGATTTTTTCCCACCATCAATACCCGCTAAATAAATTGGGAAAGAAAATATAAAATTTTTAATAGGTGTTGCATGATACGGATAAAAACATTTATGATTGCACGGATGAAAACATGCATGTATTTTAATTGTGAAATGATTTTTTCATCATACCAACGACGATTCATGCATGTATCTCTAATTATAGTTGACGTTAAAGACATCCGAAACTTCATTTTGATGACACCTTTTTAATTAGAGATACTAGTTAGGACCCTTATTTCATATATTTTAATAGTGAAAATAATTTTTTTCATCTTACCAACGATGATTCTTTTTTGAGTGAACAAGAAAGTTTTTTTATAGCTATCATAATTGTAGTTACATGAATAATAGATAGAAATATGATGATCCTTACTGTCATTTTAACTTGTATGATAATGATACTAACTATAGTTGAATAATTACATGACACAGTAGCTATCACCGACTCACTATATTGTCTTCTTCTTTTTTCTCAGTGTTTTTTTCAATTTTTTTCTCACTCTACCGTTCCCTATCAGCTCTCTCACTCTGTACTATGCGCTTTCAGCCTCCTTGTTGCCACCTCAGCTCAAAACACTTCCAACATGACTCTTTCTCTTCTTTCCAAATTTTGTTTGTGTTGGGTGTTGGAAATTTAGGGAGAAAGATTGATTTGTGTTGGTGTGTTAGGGAGAAATTGGGATAGTTTTAAGGTATGTTGGAGTTCAAGGTGATATAGTAGCGTTCGGAGACGCACACATTTCATTATTTTTGTGGGGAGTGCACCATCACCCTGGAAGTCGTGGAATTGCAACTCGGGCACCCAGTTGACGGTGGTTATGCAGCCATAGGTTCAACTATAACTAGGGGACCCAATTGATAGTGGTTATGCGTTCACGGGTTCAACTATAACTCGGGCCCCCAATTGGCAATGGTTATGTGGTCACGGGTTCATGTTTCATGCCACCGGAAGATGTTTTATAAACCTCATACATAAGTTTGAGGATTGTTGTGATTAAAGAACTCATTAATAACTACAATTGTTGTTGCCCCTTAGTTTTTCCCTATCATTATGATCTCAAACTTATGTATAGGGTTTATAAAGCATCCTCTTCTAGTGGCATGAAACTTGAACCCATGGTCACATAACCACTGTCAACTGGGGTCCGAGTTATAGTTGAACTCGTGACCACAGCCTCACTATCAATTGGGAGCCCGATTTGCAATGCAACATCTTCCACTGTGATAGTGCACTCCCTACACAACAAATGAAATGTGTGGGTCTTTGAGCATCATCGTATCACCGTGAACTAAAACATATCTTAAAACTGTTACAATTTCTCCGTAACACACCAACACAAATATCAATTTCAAACACCAAACACAAAAAAAAAAAATTATGTTTTCTCCATTTTTATTGAACACTGATCTTTTTCTTTTCCACTACTACTAACCACAACTCTTTCTTCCTTTTTTTTCTTCTCTTCAACAGAAAATAAAATTCAGCAAAAAACTCACTACTTCAATATATAAATATTTTGCACCGTGGATGGGGTATATATAGTGAGTGGTGCTACCTAACAGCATGGCAGCACCAATTAAATTTAAAAAAAAAAAATCACCTCTGCCACCGGACAAATCGACAACACCCAATAAAAAAAAATCCATCGATGTCGCTTGACAACGTGGCGGCACCAATTAAAAAAATTGTATAGTCTTTGTTTAGAAAATTATTTTCAACTTATTGTAAATTATAAAAAAATATTAATATGGTGGATGCTTTAAGTACTCAGATTTGAGTTCCACGATAAATTATTGAAATATGTGTCTTCAATTGTACCATGTGTATATAATATATGTAAATTTTGTTCAATTCTTTTCTATTCATCTATTGTGTTTTGTTCTAGTTTGATTTTACATTATAGTTGGTTAAACATATATTGTACTTATATTATATATACCAAAGTAGTATATTTATTATAATAGATAAATCTCAAAATTATACATGAACTTTAATTTAATGTGTAATTATATACATGAACTTTGAATATTTGGTGCAATTATATACGTAAAACTCTAATTGTGGTTCAAATGTATACTTGAAACTTTAATTTTGATTTAAATCATACACATTTAAAAAATAAATACATCAATTATTTTTATATTAGATAAATATAATTATTTTATGTATGCAATATATAAATATAAAATAATGTTATATAAATAATTATGTTAATAATTTACAAGAATTGGATCAAATCAAATTTCATGTATACAATTACACATTAAATCATAAATCATGTATAGTTTTGGTATTTATTTTTATTTATAATAGTGAAACTTCCAAAAAAATTATTATATATGGCAACTCTCTGTCTTACTTTTGTTCTTATTCTTATTATACCATAAGTTATGCCTAAATTAAATTGTAAATTTATTATTTTCCTATTTGAGATTTTTATTGTGCTACATAATTGACAAGTATATCATCAACTAGTTATTGCATCATTTTATATTAGATTCAAAAGGGTCCACAAATTGAGCTATAAAATGTCCAATATATCTTATAAATTGTGCATCACCTACTCATTTTCATAATATAATAGACTCTAAATTTCATCTCTCAACATCTTTTAAACAATGGCTTCTTTTGGTGTTGCTTCTATTTTCATTATTTTGATCGTGGCATTTGGTTAGTGTTATAATATTTCTTTACTTGATATTTAATCATTACATACATATACATATGATTTTTTGTACAAAAGATATTGCGGTCTTAAGATAAAAGGAGAGGCTGCAATTGTTGAGATTCAAATCTCATTTGTCTTAGATTCATATTATATATATGCATCAATATATAATTAAAAAAAATAAATAAAACAAACAAATGATGAAACATTATTGTTTAATTTGCAGGTGTATCAAACTCAAAAGCATGTACTCATGACTCGGAGTGTCAATTGAACTGTGATCATCTTGGTCTTTGTGACTTAAAAACCAATAAATGTAGTTGATTGCTAGTGTCTGAGCCATTACCCTTTGATGGTGTACCGATGGTGAATGCTAAATGCAGCACGGATGCGAATTGCAAGGATGCTTGTCCACCAAATTGCGCACCTAAATGTTTTCATTGCTTTTGCTTATGCTGTTGTAGTGCTTGAAAAATATGTTGGTTTCGTTCAACGGATTTCAAATTTAAGCCTTTCAATAATTTGTACTAAGAAATTGGTACATAAAATGAATGAATAGATAAAGGTGTTGAGAGAATTAAATTGTCTTTATTATACTAAAAACAACTTTATCGATCTTGAAAAAATAGATGTAAGCTAATAGTTAAAATCATGCTTCCAATTCAAATATAAATAATGTATTGTGTTATGTTTATGTTCTTTTTATGCCAGGTTATATGTATATTGTGTAATCATATCTTATCTAACATGATAAAATTTACTTCTAAAAACTTATTGATTGTTGCATAATTTCATTAATTCTCTACTAGAACCATTATTGCAAATCATCTATATTTTGTTAAAAAGAGACATGTTTGAGTACTTAAAATTTTATTATTATTTTTTCAACTATTGAAATTGAATTAGCGGGGAAACAAAAATCCAAATAAAATGTTAGATGGAACTAGTAGGGATTTAGTCTTTTGACACTGATGGGAGCCTGAATCGAAGGCGGGATTCACAACGTAGGAGCACCTTGTTGTATTGGGTCGTGCGTCTTGTGCTTATTAAGGTTTGAACCCTTCCTCTTTATATGGCACCTAAGGGTTTGAACCAAAAAAAACCCCTCAACAAGGCTCCTTATTATATTGAGAGCATATTCACACTTAAAAAGTGTTTTCACTTAAAAGTAGATTATCTTCATAATGGAAAAGTGCTAGTACCACTCCCTAAATTTGGACGAGTGGCTAACCAAATTACTATCTCAAGTAGAGTTAAATACGAAGTTAACGTGCTCTACCTTGCTTATAAATATCTATGTAACGAAAAGATATAACACATTTAAAAAAAATTAAAATCATTATTTACTTTGATTAATATTTAATATTGTATTTTAAAAAGTAAATTCATCATTATATTTTAGCTTTATATTGAATATTATTACTTACATTTTGTTTGATTTTTATTAAAATTTACTATTCAATTTTAATTTAAAAATAATTCAAGACAAAATTGAATTAATAACATTTTGTTTTTCATACTTAACAATAATAAGTTAATTAACATAATATTAAAAACTAATAAAATTGTTATTTTGTCGGCCATTCACTTGAAATGGGTTTTTTTATACAAATAACTTAAAAGAACAAATTAATTAACAAAATGACTTGGACTAAAAATTATTTAAGGAAATGACTTGTTTTGAACAGTGTAACTCGATACTGTCGGCTGGTTAGGCGATACCACCCACTTTTTTAGCATCATCATTTGCCAATTATTAGGTTAAAAAAATATTTTTTGTGTAGTCACTATATCAGGCGACACCCGTATTTCTTTTGTGTATTCACGATGGAGAAAAAAAGAAAAAAATATATTTTTTAATTGGTGTCATCGATGTCTTAGACGACCTAGTGGCTGTCAGGGTAAAAAAATTTAATGGATGATGTCGGACTATTAGGTGCCACCGCTAATTTTTGTAATAATTTTTTTTTTTTTTGTGTTGCCACGTTGTAATAAAATATATATATTTATAATCATTATTATTACAAACTAAAAAAAAAAACATTAAAACTATCTTAATCTATCCCTCCACCTTAAACACAAATATAATATTTATGATTAGAAATATAAATATGATCTTAATTATATAAATATTAACAAATATTTAAAATGAAAACATTAATATAATACTCAATTTATTATAATAAACAAAAAAAAAACTTACCATGTACTATCAATTTTTCTTCCTAAAATACCAACACAAATTAATTTTCCCTTAAAACAATAACAACTAACAAAAACTTCAAAACTTTTTTTTCCTTTCAACTTTCGAACAAAGGGGGACAGGGGACCATCCCCGTTTATATTGGGGATACCAAAAAGAGAAAGAAACAAAAATCAATAAAAAAAAGAGGAAAAAAGGGAGAAAATTGGGGGAGCCCGTAATCGTTCGATCACGTTGCGACAAGGGGCCTGGTCTTTTTTTCGGTTTCGTTTTTATTTTCATTTTTTTGTCGGTTCCTTTTTTATTTTTAGTATTCTATTTTTCCTCTCTCATATTTTTTTTGATACCGATTTTTTTCCCATCGTCAATACCTGTTAAATTACTTCACCTAAAATAATATTTTTTTCGAGTTAAAATAAATTGGGAAAGAAAATATATAATTTTTAATAGGTGTCGCATAATACATGATTGCACAGATGAAAACATGCATGATACGAATCATTTAGTTGACGTTAAAGACATCTAAAAATTTGTTCGATAATTAGAGATACTAATTAGGACCCTTATTCCATATATTTTAATGGTGAAAATAAATTTGTTTTCATCTTACTAATGATGGTTCTTTTTGAGTGAATAGAAAAAAATTTATTGCTATCGTAATTGTAGTTACATGAATAATAGATCGAAATATGATGATCCTCAGTGTCATTTTAACTTGTATGATAATGATATTAACTATAGTTGGAATAATCACCAGCTTACTTTATTGTCTTCTTATTTTTTCTCAGTTTTTTTTCAATTGTTTTTTCTTCTCACTTTACCGTTCTCTATTAGCTCTCTCGCCCTGTACGATGCGCTTTCAACCTCATTGCTGCCACCTTAGCTCAAAACACTTCCAACATGACTCTTTCTCTTCTTTCCAATTTTTGTTTGTGTTGGGTGTTGGAAATTTGGGGAGAAAGATTGATTTGTGTTGGTATGTTAGGGAGAAATTGGGATAGTTTTAAGGTGTGTTGGAGTTCACGGTGATACAGTGGCATTCGGAGACCCACACATTTCATTAATTGTGTGGGGAGTGCACCATCACCTTGGAAGTCATGGAATTGCAACTCAGGCTCTTAGTTGACGGTGGTTATGCGGTCATAGGTTCAACTATAACTAGCGGCCCCGATTGACAGTGGTTATGTGGTCACGGGTTCAACTATAACTCAGGCCCCTAGTTGGTAGTGGTTATGTGGTCACGGGTTAATGTTTCATGCCACCGGAAGAAGATGTTTTATAAACCCCATACTTAAGTTTGAGGATTGTTGTGATTAAAGAACTCATTAATAACTATAATCGTTGTCGCTCCTTAATTTTTCCCTATGATTATGATCTCAAACTTATGTATGGGGTTTATAAAACATCCTCTTCTCATGGTATGAAACTTGAACCCATGGTCGCATAACCACCATCAATTGGGGCCCGAGTTATAGTTGAACCTGTTACCGCATAACCACCATTAGTAGGAGCCTTAATTATAGTTGAACTCATGACTATAGCCTCGCCGTCAATTGGGAGCCTGATTTGCAATGCAACGTCTTCTAGGATGATGGTGCACTCCCCATACAGCAAATGAAATGTGTGAGTCTTCGAGTGCCAACACATCACCGTGAACTCAAACATACCTTAAACTATCACAATTTTTCCGTAACACACCAACACAAATACCAATTTCAAACACTGAACACACAAAAAAATATTTTTCTTCTGTTTTCTCTCTTTCTATTGAACATTGATCTTTTTCTTTTTCACTATTACTAACCACAACTCTTTCTTCATTTTTTTTTCTTCTCTTCAATAGAAAAAAAATTTCTACAAAAAAACCCTCTACTTCAATATATAAAAATTTTGCATCAAGGATGGGGTATATATAGTGGGTGGTGTTTCCTAACAGTGTGGCGGCACCAATTAATTTTTTAAAAAAAATTCATCAGTGCCACCAAACAGACCGACGGCACCCAACAAAAAAGTGTCGCTGACACATTGGTGGCACCCAAAAAAAAATATTTCCGCCATCGATGCCACCTGACACTACGACGACACCAAAATTTCTTTTTACTGGCATGAATTCAAAAAAAATTTCACCAGTGTCGCCTGACATATTGGGGACACCCATTAAATGTTTTTCCCCTTTTTTCCACTGTGAATACATGTATTTTTCACAGGTACTTTGAAATACAGATGTCGCCTGAGAAAGTGACGGCACCAATTTTTTTTTTAAACTTGACGATTGGCTAATGATGGCGCCGGAAAAGTGGGTGGTGCCGCCTGACCAACCGGCGGCACCGAATTACACAGTTCAAAACGGGTCATTTCGTTAACTAATTTTTGGTCTAGGTCATTTTTTAATTAATTTGTTTCTTTTGGTTATTTGTATAAAAAAAGCCTTGACTTGGGTTCAAACCATGTGACCTCCCATCCTCCACCTTCAATATTGTATAAAAAAATGAAATTGTTATTTTATAAAAAAATATTTTTGATGTATATTTTTATTTTCAAATCTTTATTTCATTAAATAAAAATTCAAGTTAATTTATCAAGTTTCAATATTTTTATAAAATAACTTATTTTTAACTATTGAAATAAAATATTTGAAAAGAATATTTTCTTGTTAAATTTTGTTTTAATCCTCACGATCAATATCAAGGTGAAAATTTTTAATCTTAAAAATCAAATTTGGTGGCAATATTCGATAAAGTTTAGTAGAAAAATTCAATCACATGCAACTTGTGTTGTAAGTTTACTTATATTCTCAATGTATAATACCAAATACCAATTAGAATAAAATATAGTGACAAATTTCAATATTTGTCTATATATGGTAACGAATTTGCATTTTAAACTTCTTTTTTGAATAACAAAAATACTTATCACTAAGGTGGCATTTAGTGCTTTCTCATGTTATGATTCCAATGGAATGTGATTCTTCGAAAGATCAACTCGAAATCGCCACAAGGGGGATGAATTGGCCTTTAAGAAAATTTGTAGAATCAACGAAAGAATGTGCAACAAGGAAAACAACAATTTATAGTGGTTCAACTTCAATTGCCTACTCCACTACCTTAGCTTTCCACAACTAAGAATTTCCTCAAATTCACTAATTTGACAACATTTGAGGACAAGATTTAACCTTACAACCACCCTTAAGATTTTTACCCAAAATCTTAATATTGCAACTCCCTCAAGGTTTCTACTCAAACCTTAAGACTCAACCCTCTCAAAAAGAAAAACAAATGGCAAACTAAGAAGTAATCCTTACAAGATTGATGTATTTGCCAATTAAGCACAAATATAAAGAATAACACTTGAGTTGAATGAATACAATGAAAGCTCACAAGTGTTTACAAGAAGATTATGAAAGAATTAAGTACTAAGGTTGTGTTGATTGATCTTTAAGCTTGATGATCTCTCTCCTTGTTGTAGGACCTTTGGAACATGGCATTTATACCCTCTAATACATTTCCAACCGTTGGGGTTATTGTGAAAGTTAATAGAGCCATTGGGGATGAAAATGCAAAATCATTAAATTCACCTGCAACAAAATGTATTGATATTTTTTCTACAAGTATCGATACTATTAGCATTTAATGTCTGGTCCATTGACTGTTGAAATTAGTTTACAATGATACCAAAGACAAATTATTGAAACCTGGTAAAATGTATCGATACTTTTTGTAAAAATTAAAAATAGAATGTCAATTTGGTATCGATTTTAGACTGGGTATCGATATCTTGAAAGTTACCGATACTTAGCCAAAAAGTATCGATACTTTTTTACCTAGAGCAATAATGACTTGTTTAAAAACGGTTTTAACATGATTGAAAATGTTTTAACTCAATTGAAACTATTTTAACTTGATTTTATCAATTTTGCCCAATTTTGTTCAACATTAATTTTTATTCAAAAACACTTTAATTTGTTATATTAAAACATATTATCAAATAAAATTTAATTTAACAATTACTTGGCAACGTTTGGTATACGTTGGAATGTATTGATTAAAATATCGAGAATATTACATATCATATTTGACTCATTAAGTATTTTACTAAAATACAATGATAATTTACTTAATTTACCTTTATCAAATAAAAGGTAATATTCATGTATTTAATTTTCACAATAAATTGTATTCTTAACAAATATTCGGATTTAATATTTAATATTTAATACTAAATTTTAATTGATATTTTAAAATAATAATAATTTATAATGTTAATTGAAAGCAAATTTGTCATACATATATTTTCTAAATACAATAATGCACATATAAAATCATGTATATATAAATCTTGTTTTGGAATAAATTAAGAAATTATGTATATATAATATTTGCGAAGAATCCGTTGAAGCAATAGATAAAATCAAGTAGTAGGACAAAGGAAGAAAGCGATAGTTTTTTTTTGTTACGATTATTAGTAAGACTAATATCCTAAAACAATATAAAATAGGGTTAATTTTGTCTTAATATTTTTTAATTTTTCACTTTTTATCATGAGAATCACATTGCCATATTCATATGAAAATAGCTCCCAATGTACAGTTAGATTGAAAGTAAATAAAATTTACATACTAAACGTTGAAATCACTTTTCAATTGATTAAATTCTCAGGAAAATTACCACTTTCCATTACACCAAACGCTACTTAAAATGACCATAAATGATGAATACATAGACATGACACATAGTATATACAATAACAAACCCCAAAAAAAAAAAAAACACTATAAGTTTATGCACAAATGTCATTGTTTGCAGAAGAAAGCTCAAATGTAAGATAAAAAGAACCAGACAATAATCACAACACTAAAATGATTCAGGAGGAATTCAAAGATGCATCACTTTGATTAAACAGCCATATTTGCATCCTAACCTCATCGTCATCAGACCAACCTGATGATAAACACCAATCAATCAAAAAACTATTGTCAAAAACCTCAAAGGATCCACTGCATCATATGCACAAAAAGTCTCAAATGGTTTATCCTCCTCAACATTTCAGAGTCTAATTTTATGAACACTTTCCAAACGAGATTCTTTGAGAACAATTCCTAATAGATTTGGTAGTATCTTTGTATTGGCAAATCTCATATAGATCATAATATGATTAGAGATAAAGCTAAATAACGAAAATTAAAATTAAAACTAAAATCACCAAGTAAACATGATGAGTGGACTGAAACTAGACCTATCAAGGGTTTTAAAATAGACAGAGTGAACTGAAATTAACTAAAATCTACAGAGAAAACAAACACAAAAATGTTGAAAAGATTTGAGTCGAAAACTAGTGAAGTGGGTGATGCCATCGCCAATAAGACCAAATTTTAGTTTGAAGAAAGTTGAGCCACCAAGTTTTGTAAATTGAGAATTAGGTTCTCCCTTTCCATTTTAAACATTTGTTGATTTTGTAAATTATAAATTTAATTTAGTGTATCTAAATTTGAAATTTAAAAAATGAAAGGACTAAATCCTTAAAAAATAAAATAGAATAATCAAATTTCGAGCCAAGTCATGAATAAATTATTTTGGCATTTTTTACAGAATACAATAAATAAACATAATATAGATGATTTAAATACGATAAGTATACAAGAATGTATTATATTTAAATACAGTAAAATACTGTATATTACATAAATCTGAATATGAGAATCATTCATCTAGGATCTATCTATCTATTTATATATCATTCAATATATCTGAAAGAGAAATGATTTTATGAATCCTTCCCACCACTTGCCAATTATTTAATGACATTTCAGTACTTTTTTCTACGACATTGGCACATAATTTTAATAATTTTCTTACCTCAACCCTAAACTTGACTCAAACCCATTTTTTTTATATAAAGAAAGGAAAAGGGTAGTGTGAAGATTGTGGTAAAAAGTAAGTAATAAGATGTATAGGAAAGTGGCCTCTGCCTTTTCTTTTTCTTTTGCTTTACTTTCTTTCATGAAACTCCAAATTTAAAAGCAGGGAGGAGGGAGATCAGATAAGCTGCTTTTCTTCTTTTGCTTTTTTCTTTCTCTTCCTTTGAATCCATCAATGCCGCTTTTTTTATTCAAATCCTCTTCCTCTTTTATCTTCTATTTTCCATTTTCTTTATTTATCTTATCTCTACTCATTTTTTTTTATTTGTTCATCAGTGTTAATCAAAATACCCTTATTTTATAAAATAAATTCTATCATTTTAACATTCAACTTAGTTATAATATTTTTATAAATATATTTACTACATAATTTTAATTTTCACTCCCAACCTTTTAAATGTTAATATTTTATATATTATTTTATATATAGGGACCAAGCCTAGAGCAATAAGAGACGTTGATCCCTTAATCAGATTGGAAAATTTTAAGATTTATATTTAATGTATTGTTAATGTATAAGTTGTATATATATCTTTAGTAAATAATAGCACGATATTTTATCATTAAATTAAATAAAAAATATGAAGAATTTTCAATAAAGACCAATAATTTTATTCAAACACAATTAAATATTAATCGTAATTTTATAAATAAATATTAATAACTCCCGTATTTAAGATCTTGAATTTAGGGATTTAAGATCTAGTGTCTCGATCCAAGTTTTAGCAGTTCTCTATTATTTTTTATTTTATTTCATAATAAACTCTTATATCATTATTCACCTTCATTAATAAATTAACTTAAATGTGGTTAACGCACAATTGTATAATATAAAGGAAAGAGGTAGCCCAAAAGGGTGGAGAGTGGAGCAAGAAAGTGGACAGTGACGAAGTGTAGATAAGAGGCTCCTTTTCACAGCAGCTGCTCTAGCTGTTGACTAAACCAAAACAATAAAATAAAGAGGCAAGGGAAGGGAAGCTCCACTATGAATGTGAATTTGAGTGATCAATCATTTAGATTTGTCCACAAGTGATGATTTGAACATAAACCTAACAGCACCACATGACATCTTCATTCCACATCACCATTGTCACTGTTTCACTTGTGTGTGTGTGTTCATTTTGGATAAACACAACAGTAGACTGAAAGTATTTTATTTTTCATTTAAAAAAAAGAAGTGTAGGTAAGGTGGCAGCCTTTGAGAGTTGAAAAGAAGAGAAAGTAAATTAAGAATAAGAACCATCAAGCGAAAAAAAGCAGTCAAAAGAAGAATTCAAAATTCCAAAATTATTAACACATCTCCTTCCTTCCCACCATTATTATATACGTAACGCAGTCAGTCGAAGGCATACACATGGATGACAATGGAGTGAGGGTGAAAGTGGGACTCTCATATTCACCTCTCTCTTACATTCAACATCAGTATTTATAAATAATCACTTCTTATTGCTATATATCGTTTTATTTTACTTTTTTTGTATCGATAAATTTCTGATTGAGTTGATGTCATGATATAACTTAATACTAATTTACTTTTATAATTCTCAATTTTAACGGATTAATGTTAAATCCATGAAGCAGTTCTGATTTTACCACCTCTATAATAAATGATAAAAGCTTGCAAGAAACTACTGTGTAACCTATTTCACCACTGCAACATCCAGAAGTTATATAAGGTTCGCAACAATCCCTATCGGGGATAATAGAATCATGAGATGAGAGGGGAGAAAGTCCAGCCATGGCGGGCAAAGTCTCAACAAGCAAGGGTAACGTATCCCATGTGATCATACAACTTATTGTGGAGATAAAGTCCATCTTAATTATCCTGTTTCAGGTCCACTATCTCCATTAGTGTTTTACTTTTGCATTATTTTTTCAAGCTCTTTGAGTTGAGATGACAAACAAGTGGACCCTTTCACTTGTTTTGTGACAGCGACTTGCCTAAAACGAAGAGTTAAATGGTCTTATAGCTATAGGCAGATACCTTGGATCATGGGCTTTCGAGGGTCAGACCGAAAGAAGAAGAAAAAACTTAAAAAGAGCTCCACCAACCAACAAATGTTGGATATATTTAGAGAGTGATAAATTTTGAACTAATAGTAAGTGTGAAGCAGATATTAGAATTATTTGTCTTGCCCTATTCTACTATTATAAAATTACAATTTTATTTTTGTATATATAAATTTTTAAAAGGGTAAAAATATAATAGTGCATTATAAAAAATTATATATTTTATATTTAAATATTTTTTTAAAAATCTATGTTTTAATATTTACTTGACTTTAAAAAAAATTGAAAATAGTAAAGATAAGTAGCAAAAATTAAATTGAAGTAGAGTAAAGTGGGATAGGGATGGATGTAACATCCATAAAGGTAATAGTGATTATCAAGATTGTGCATTCATAGTGGAGCGGGATAAGTGGAGAAGCAGAGTAGGGGTGAGCGTTTGACCGAATCGAGTTTAATTGAGTGAAAATTTTCAAGTTAATTGAGTTGGTAAGTCTTATTTTATCATCCTAACTAGATTTAAATTTTCTCGAATCAAGTTTAATTAACTAAAATTCAAGTAGAGCCGAATCGAGTAAAATTGTTTGAGTTTAATAAAATATTGAACATTTCAAATTAAAATATTTTTATAGTATAACTAATTCCATATTAAAACACATAAATTTGAAATCATATATATTTGAAAAAAATTCAAAGTAAACTAAGAAAAAGAGATACTTTAGTATGATAAACTTGAATCATTAAGTAACTTATTTAGATCCCAAAATTATTATTTTAAAAAATTAAAATTTTAGCTTTCTTTATATATTTTTAATTTTTTAAAATATATTTTTAATTTTTATAAATATTTTGAATTTTTTTGTAATTTTGTTGAGAGAGAAATCAAGTTGCTCATTTTTAAAATTGACAGAGACTAAAGGGATATTTACACCAATCCATTATTCAAATTATTTTAGTTATTCAAATTGCAAAATTCAACTCCACTTAAAACTCAAAATACTTATTCGTGTTGACTCAAAAAAAGATCGATTAACTCGAAATTTAAATTTTTTTCAATTTTTATCAATTTTTTTGAATCAAACCGAATCTAGCTCACAGCTAAAGTAGAGTCTGCCAATTATGAAGCAACAGTGGATTTAGCAACGTCCACCTCACCCTACTCTATTATCGTCCCTAGATGTATTACTATAACAAATTTCACTCAAATTCAAATTTTATAGATAATATTATTAAAAAGGACAATAATAAATCTCGAAAAAAATAATTTTTATGAACTATGAATCGATTGTGAAAGATATATTGATCATACCCAAAATTAAAAAACCCCAACAAATAGGGATCCTTTCATGTCTCCGAAACCTAGTGGTGTTAGTATTATTTTATGTTTTTTGTTGATAATTTATTTATTACTAAATTCCTAAAAACTTCAGCCGACTGACTGAACTCTAGGTGATAGTTGTCAGTTGACAACAGCTCTGACTGAACTATAGGTGAAAGTTTTCAGTTAACAACAACCAGCCCTGAATTTGATCCTTGAACAGTCCTAGTGCCCTCCCTATATATATGAAAAAGGAATCCAAAACTTCCCCAATCTCCACTGGTCATTAGAGCCAAAAGAAACATAATCAATCATCTGTTTCTTATATTTTTGCAACTGTTGGCCTGAAATCTAGACTGCTGAACTCATTATTTCTGCTACTTTGCAACCATTGAAATTCGAATTTCAGATCTATTGAATCAATTGAACTAAAAACCGACTTACCAACTAAATACCAAACAGTGGGTGGTGATAATTATGTAATGGTGCATCCCTCTTTCTGTTTTGAATTACTTGCCGATCATGGGTGTCAACTGTCATTATTCACTAAGTTCAAAAGAAAGCCCCACTAAAAAGAAAAAGAAACGCATAAGCCATGGATGATATTTAAAATGTTACTCTATCTTAAGAACAACTAGGTATAACAAACAAAAAAGTAATGGTAAGAGGTAACCCTCAGGTTCAAAGTTCAAACCTTGTTTAGAAGTAAATGGAAGCTCACTATTGTCTGATTCTGGATCAAACTTTCTTTACTGTCGGATCAAATGTCAATCTAAGAAAGGTTTACCTAATTATGCATACACATCAACTACCACTCAGTTTACAAGGCTGTAGAAAACTGGACATAGCAAAGATAGCATGGCAGATGCTTAACCTTGATGTGCTCCAAAGATGGCGAAATTTTCCATATGCAAACACCTTAAGGTAAACTAATGTTGAAGTCCAACAAAACATGTTAAAAAGTATCAAAACAGATCTATAAAACAGCCAGCCTTCACAAACAACTGTGAAAGTTACCTTCGTTTCTTTACAGAGTGAAGCATGGAAAAAGTGCATGTTACCTTTTGAGTGGCTTATAGAGTACAACAGTCACGTATTTGGACTCAAACCTATGGGTCAATCCCAGGGCAACAACAGAATGCGATGCCCATCCTTTCTCAATGAAAAGGTGGTTAAGTACAACATGTTGAGGCTTTGAGGATGATGCTCCATCTTGATTATCTGTACCGAGGACAGTTTGATGCAGCTGGGACGGAACTATAACAGGCTCCTTTGCAAAATCTTCCTCCGTTGGCAATGCCTGACCATAACTGGAATTTGGAGATCCTGGAGCCAAAAACTCGGTTACACTATCCAGATTTTCAGGTACATAGTCCTGCAAGAAATTGTGTCAAGTAATTAAGCAAATGAAACCAACATAAATAGTGACATGCATAACTGAGATCTTAGTTAAGGCCAAGAAAAGAAAGGGTAAAAGTTTCTATCATTACTGAGAAACATGAGAGAACCTATGTAATGCACATCTTTCCTATTCTTCCTAGTTTGCTCAATATGATATACGTGAACCTCTCTTTCATGCAACAGCAGATGCTAAATTTGTAAATAGCCAGATTTGCATTGCAGTCAATCATTCTACACCAGCCTATGAAAGCACCATTACATGGAGTACAAAAGAAGTTAAATGATTCAAATTTGAGCAAGTGTCATATAAGAAGATACATACATGAACATCAAGAAGATTACAAATATGGCCCATTTCATTAGCTACAAAAGGTAGATCAGGCATATATCTCCATTCGCCATCAACAATAAACTTGTAATGGTATATGCCAGATGGAAGGACCAAAAGAATTGAGTGGTCCTTACCAGATCTCAGCAGTTTCTTCCTGGAAGCAAAAATAACAGACTCAATTATATGCCATCCAAGCTTGGGTTTGACTATTCAAACAAAAAGAGAAACAGTGGGATTTCTTAAGCATGAAAGTCAGTGTCTATAATGCAAGGGGCTGAAACCCGACCTTGATCTCCAGTTGTCCCAAGAACCTTCCACGGCCACATCATGACCACCATAATTCCATGTAATGATGACAGGAATACCTTTCTCAGTTGCACTATCAACAACCCCAGGTGAATCATGCTGCCAAATTTGGCTGAAAAAGGAATGGACATCACCCCTTGGTAAGGGAGCTACAGGAACCTGAAAATTCACCAAAAGCAACCAAACTATCAGTAGAAAGGCCTCTAAACTGATAGACAAAAGTCTTTAGTTCATAGGTAAATCATCAGCGCACTTCTCAGACTTTACTTACTATCTGACCAGATGAAGATTAATGAAACAAAACAAATTAATTGACAAAACACAATTTACAAAACCAATTACTTGATCTTGCAAGCAATGCAGATACTCACACCTCCAAATTAGGCATCTAGAGATCCACATGAATCTATAGATGAAATCATGCCACATACATATTAAAAGAGCAAGTCTTCGTGGACACAAACCAATCTAAAGACCAACGATATTGGGGCTTCCCGCACAATGTTTCCAGAAGTTGTATGCTTTTTGGGCTTTGGCATTGGTTAGACTTATCAAACAATCTTCCCCCTTCCCCTCATGTTCATTTGTGTTTATCTCTCATCTATCATCAGCTCAAAAAGAGAATAATAAAGATTCAAACATCTAAGCATTCCCTCTTGAGAATTAACATGTGTAAAAGAACAATTACATTCCATTTCTCCAAAGAATCCCATAAAACTACTACATTCCAAACTTCTAACAAATTTATCACAAAGCAACTAGGCTACATTGCTATATAAAAAAAAAAAAACTTATTATCAACATCTCCACTCACCAGATTTTGCAAAACTGCCCTAAATTATGATCAGAAAGAAGACACCCAAAAGATTATCGTCCACATCTCATTCAATGAAACAATTCAATTTTTTTTTTTAATTTTCCCTATCTATCAACACAGAATTTTCTTCAGTTAGTCACTCAAATTGCCAATCAAAACTTAGATTTGTACTTATTCAAATTAAATTTGAGACAAAATATCTCTCTCGTTTTTTTTCCCTTTTAGATTAGTAATTTAGATTTGTACTAATTTAGATCATTGAAATTTCGAAGATACGAACCTGAGGCGCGAACAAAAGAGGGGATCGAGACCGGCTAGGGCTCTGCGGCGGACTATTCGCCATTGAATCAGACGACGGCACTCTAACAACTACTGCAGAGGCCGAGGGGCCGGCTCCAGGAACGATGGGCTCCCCACCGTTGGATCTTAAGTAAAGATTTTCGATACCGCCATTGGCTCCGTCTTCTCTTCCATTTGCATTTCCCATAACTTCAGTTTTCCTTTTCCCCCCTCCAGAGAGATCCACAGAAGAAACAACGGTTAGGTGAAAAGAAATTTGTTTTGGTAATTGAATAAAGTGAGGGGTTTAAATGACACTGGTTTTCGGTTTATTTACGGGGATTGACACTAGGAACGTGAACAACTGCAAGTTGCCGGGAAACGGTTGTTCTGAATTTCTCTTCTTCTTTTTTTGCCCTTTTTTGACCTTTTGTCATCCTTTTACCGACAAACTACTCCAGGGCAATCGATAAAATCAAAAGGGCAAACTTAATAATATAAAACCATTCCTATTTTAATTTAGTAAATCCTCTTTGCTTTTACTCACAATTCCTGTGAGTTAATAATTTGTTTGTGATAAGCTATAAAGTAAAAAAAAGGTAATGTTTTCATAATTAGGTCGATGATGGAATTCATCACGCCATCAAACTACAAATTTATATGGTTTGATAAACTAACTTTTAAAAGAATTAAAATTTAAAAATAAAAGATTGATTCAATTGAGTGTTTCGCTTGAATCAATTTGTCTCTATTGATTCACACATCAATTAATTTAATGATTCGGTCTAGTTTAAATAACCGTGGTTCTATATCTCTACATTTTATATATTAACTCCTCTTGTTTTTATTTTCAATAATTTAATCTCTCTATTTTTAAGATTTAAAAATATGTTTTTAAATTATATATAACCACGTGATATTGACTATGAATTAATTAACAACATTATCAAAAGGGAGAATGTAACTTTTGGTCTCTGATCTTGACAAATAAGTCCACATTGGCCCCTAAACTTTTTTTTTATCTACTTTGATAGCTGAATTTGAAAATTATTATTCATTTAAGCCCATTTTGTTAATGGCCGTGAAAAATGAGGAGATAATGTAACTTTTGGCCCTTGAACTTGGTAAGTAGGTCAACATTGACTATTGAACTTGACAATTAGGTTCGCTTTGGTAAATGTATTTTTTTTTGGTCCATTTTGAACTTAATAACCAAGTCAATTTTTATCACTAAACTTGAAAATTCTAAAAGTTCAATGATGTGGCACTCTGAAATTGTGCGACATCATCACTTGAGAAATAAATTTTTTTATAAATGATGATGTGGTACAATCTCAAAACACCAAACTGATGGTAACAGTTTAAACCATCAGCTTTCGACTCAACCAGTCTGACCACTGGACCAACAATAATTAAAATTTTGTGAAAATCTAAAAAGTAAAGTATTTTTTTTAGATTTTTATGAATTTTAATTATTGTTAGTTCAATGGTGTACTGATTGAACTAATTGAATCGAGAACTAGTGGTCTAACTTATTCAATTATTAAAACACTGAATATGACATTTTTCACACTCAGGATCATCAAACTTTTAGAGTTTTTAAATTCAGATATCAAAATTGACCTAGTACTAAAGTGAATCTAATTGTCAAGTTCATGGATCAATGTGGACCTACTTGCTAAGCTCAAGGGCTAAAAGTTACATTATCACATTTTTTTTCTCACGAACATTATTAGAATGAGTTTAAATGAATAACAATTTTTAACTTCAATGGTCAAAGTGGATAAAGAAAAGTTCAAGACCAATGTGGACCTATCTGCTAAGTTTGGGATTAAAAGTTACATTATCCCTTATAAAAATATAGGGACCAAATAATTTTAAAATTTAAAGTATAAAGATTAAATATCAATTCAAGCATATTAAACGGACCGAAACTAAAAATTAATATTTTTACAAAATACAAAAAAAAAAGTAGAAGAGCATGATGGGTTGCGTGTCGTATATCAGCAAGACTCACCTCTTTAGTATATAGATATGTAATTTTATGTATTTATTTTAATTATTAAATAATATATTTTATTTAAATTACCAATACGAAGTGATACTATTTAATTTTAGTTAAAGTATATTAACTATTATGATGATTAAAACTTACAATCAAATTATGGTTATAGTATGAAATTCAAAATTATTCTGTGATTTTGTAGAATGTTGGACGTTACTCAATGTAATAATAGTTTTTATTATTAAAATACTAGTAAAAGTATAACTAAAATTGAGTGAATTTGCAGGATGCTAAGTATAATATTAGCTTTAATAAAATACTTTTTACTACAACATTTTCTAATGTTAGTGCACTATTATTAATTTTTCAGGTTTATAAAATTAAGTTCATAAATTCTCACTAGTATTATGGGTCAGATTAAAATTTGTGACGAATGCATATAGAACGTTCTAAGGAGATTAACGAATTAAATATATATCATTTAACTTTTGTTATTCATTACATTACCGAATTTGTTATTTTAAATAATTTTTTATTATTGTTAAAAGTTATTATTCAATTTTTCAAAATTTTTGGATAAATAAATTTACTTGATGAGAAAATTTATGATACTTATAAATGAAAATTTTGATTCTATTATAAGACTTTTATTAAAAAATTTATATATTAATATTAAATTATTACGTTTCCATCCCGTAAAAATAAAATAAATACATCACATTTGTTCTAAATAACAAATTTAATTATTTATATAACATATATAATCAAATCTAATAGATATTATAATTATATTAACTGTATATTATTTACGAACTATTATCATCAATTTATCGACTATTAAAAAGGTAAAAAAATGAATAATAAAGAATTTAATTTATAATATATCAATATTTTATTATTTGTACAAATGCCTTAATAATGATTAAAAAAATTAGCACTTACTTAAATGATCAAAATAATTGATATATGTTGATTACTTATTATTTTGGACAATATTTTAATTTTCATTAATTATATGAAGTAAAATTATATAATATTAAATATGATAAAAATATTTTTATGATTTGAATTTTAATATTATATAATTTTAAAAATAATTAAAATTATACGTATAAAATAATATGCATATAAAATTTAATCTAATTAATAAAAAGTGAATAGTTTGACTAGATTGGTAAAATACTCAAATTAAACAATAAACTATTAACAGGTGATTTATTTTTCAAGCATAGGTCGATTGAGTCTTAGCTTAATAACATCGGTATTATTGTTAATATAAGATAACGTGGATTCGCTGAAGCGCATCGTCTTCTTATTTAATGGTTGAGACGGGATTATGCTAGTTTTAAGCATTATATCGAGAAACAAATATTAGGAATGGTGATCCTACACGAAGGAATTAAATAATAATAAGTTATTTTTCAACCAAATATAAAACTTTATTGGGTTAAATGGACCGTCACAAAAAATTTTGGGCCTAATATATATTATCTAGAAAAGGGGACGTCCTTTAAAAATTCATAAACAGAATCACAGACGGCAAAAGCTAGGAACCCTAATTCCGAGTGAGAAGGGAAGAAGAGAAAAAGAACAAAGATGAGGCCGATTTTGATGAAAGGTCATGAAAGGCCATTGACGTTTCTCAAGTACAACAGAGATGGCGATCTTTTGTTTTCGTGTGCCAAGGATCACACTCCCACCGTTTGGTTCGCCGACAACGGCGAGCGTCTCGGCACTTACCGTGGCCATAACGGCGCTGTTTGGACTTGCGATGTCTCAAGTATTTCTTCTCTTTTTTTTATCGAATTTGCAGCTTTTTAAATTGAAATCCCAAATGTTATACTTATGATTATTTTAAATGTTTAGGGGATTCGATGAGGCTTATAACTGGAAGTGCTGATCAAACGGTGAAGTTATGGAATGTTCAGAAGGGAACTCAATTATATACGTTTAATTTTGGTTCACCGGCGAGGTCGGTAGAGTTTGCCATTGGGGATAAACTTGCTGTCATTACCACGGATCCCTTCATGGAATTGACATCCGCTATTCATGTTAAACGCATTGCCGGAGATTCAACCGAACGTAAGCTTAAAAATTATCATGATCATTCATTATGTTGTTGGTTTAAGGCAGTTTGGTTTGGTTTGAATAAAATTAGGCAGTGGGAAAGTGATAATATTAATTTGTTGAAGTAGAAGGTTGATGTATAATGTAATTTGAAATGTCTGGCATTGTAGTTTAATTCTGTTGTTTTCTTACACAACTATTATTTAAGTCTGTTGATGTGTTTGATTTCTAAACTCTGATTCATTACATTGTGACATATTAATGCAGAAACCGAGGAATCTGTGCTTGTCATCAAGGGTCCTCAAGGTAGAATAAATAGAGCTGTTTGGGGACCCCTCAATAGAACTATCATTAGTGCTGGAGAAGATGCTGTAATTCGTATATGGGATTCTGAGGTAAGTTGCTGTTTTATATACATGCACATATATTGTCGTGTTTGCATGGTGCTTGACAATTAGTTAGCATGTGTAAATAAGTAGAGATGTTGATGCAAAACTCTTCTATGCTATTTTCAATGAAGTAATTTTGTTGAGCTTAAGTTGATCTAGCACAGCATGGATTGAGATTCTAGACTTCTTTCTTTTACATTGTTTGTTAAGACTTGGATACTCAAAAAAATTGACTTTTTTGAGAATATTGTCACATTGTTTGTGCAATTGATTTTAGAAGTATTATGTTTCTTTCATTATTTGTAATTTCCCTTGAATCATTGAAAAGTGTCTGATCTTTTGCATTGATTTTTCCTATCTATCTTGCAGACTGGAAAACTGCTTAAAGAGTCTGACAAGGAATCTGGCCACAAAAAGACAATAACATCTCTCACAAAGGCGGCAGATGGTTCACACTTCCTTAGTGGTTCCCTAGATAAATCGGCCAAGGTGATGCATCTTATTGACCCCTCCTAGATCTTCTACGTTTGATACTTTTCTCTTCATGATTCTTTATTGTTTTTCTTTTCTTCAAATGTTTAGCTGTGGGACACAAGAACATTAACTCTTATCAAGACATACAGTACTGAACGCCCAGTCAATGCTGTTGCAATGTCTCCCCTTCTTGACCATGTAAGTATGCAATAAGAGCTACGCAACTTGTATTCCAATATTCTTTGTCCCTAATAGCATCTTTCTTCTTAATTGGCTGCATTAAAGAGAAATCTGGCAAATCTTTTTCTAGTTTCTGGAAGTTCAGTATCTGTTTTATTTGGTAATTGATAACTTCGGGGTCTTCAAGCATTTTATTTAAACTTATAGTACTCACAGGCCTAAAGATGTCTAATATTGTAATTCACCTCAAGCCTTGCAAAATCAATTGTTTAGATGGTCCAATGCTAATGTTGGATTGTCTGTTAGCTTATATTTGCATGATACTGGGTTTATTTGGCAATGCTGAGAGAAAATAAAGGGGGTTGGGGTGGGGGGGACTGATTTCATTATCAGCATTCAATACTCTGCAATCTTTCTTGTTTCTTTCTTCTGAATGCCTTGTGTTATTCTAGGTGGTGCTTGGAGGTGGACAGGATGCATCAGCTGTCACAACTACCGATCATCGTGCTGGAAAGTTTGAAGCTAAATTCTATGACAAGGTAATTTTTGTTTATATAAGGTTTCTGCAGATGGGGAAGATTTGTTTTTCTGTAGTTTCCCATTTTATCATACTGTTTGGCTGCTTTGTAGATACTTCAAGAGGAAATTGGAGGTGTGAAAGGGCATTTTGGGCCTATAAATGCTTTGGCTTTTAACCCAGATGGGAAGAGGTACGGAGCAAATAAAATTTCTTTGCTTATTTACAACTTGCTAATGGAACTTGATGTTGTTGTGTGCTGTGTATCAAACGAACCTTGTTTATGGAAAGTTGAAATTTATGGTTCCACGGATGTCTTTATTATTGTTAACTAAATCCAATTGTGTCATATGAAATGATATATTCAACTAGACCAATTGCATCTCATCATGATCTGGTAGTTCTCTCTTGCATGTTTGCTGCCACGGAGATTTTGTTCTGCTCCGGATTGTTGATTATTTTAACCATCTGTGTTTTGTAACTGAATAGTTTTTCGAGTGGCGGGGAGGATGGATACGTGCGATTACACCATTTTGACCCGGACTACTTCAACATCAAAATTTAAATTTTGGTGCCGAAAAGAAGACTGAAAAAGTTGGTTTTGTAGCAATGATTTATGCGTTCAATTTTCAGTGGTATTTGACTGCAAAGGGATAAGATCCTATATTGATGCACATAACCAGCTTTTTTGTTTGTTCGTTGAAACGGAGTAATTTTGAGCTTCATCTATTTTCTTTCTCTAGCTAGAATGTTATCCACATTTCCGGTTTCAAATGTTCTTGCGTTATATTTGTATTTTATCCTTTCTAGGTTTTATGATGTGTTGGGGTTGAAAATACCTGCCAGCCCCAACATCGGTTTAATTAATTAATTTTGTCCGAATTGAATAAGATCTGTTTCTAAATTCATATGTATATTACTTTCAATTGTAATTGAACTCCATACAAAAAACTTGAGAACATGAAATTAAGATAAAAGAGTATGAGAACATAAGCAAATAACCAAACTTGAAATAATAATATGATTATTAATAAAAATACATCATATGTAATTTGATATGGGTTATTCCCTTCTTAATATTTCCTTTGTAATTTTTTGCAGAACAATAAATGTCTTTTCAACCGTATTTCGAAGCTTTGAATGTCTTAAATTAAAGAGTTAGTGTGTCTTGTCTATCATGTTTGTGTCTGGCAGATGCTACATTTTTTATTTTTAGTTTTAATATCAACTTTATAATATTCGAGTATACAGTCTAAATAACTTGTAGCCTTAATTATAAAAACTCGTATAATTTTAATTTAGAGAATGACTTAGTTTATGTTATTCCCTAAGTAAAAAAAATATATAAAATTTATAATATATAGCTTTTATAAAAATGTTTTATAAATTTTCTAAAACTTTCGTAGCACTTCTTACAAGTAACATAATTTTTGCCATAATTTTCTTATGAATAAGTATATTATTTTGTCTTATGTGTCAAAAGGTTTTTAAGAAAATGCAAAAGTCAATTAAGTTCTTGTATTAAATTCGCACTCAATTAAGGTTTTGTCATTAATTAAAATGATCAATTGAGCCCCTCCGATAAGGGTTTTCATCATTGACCACGCTAATTGTTAAAATAAAGGGCCAATTATATGATGACACGTGGAATTTTATGGTTTAATCATATTTTTCCATAAAAATATTATAAGTGATAAAAAATTATGAAAATTTTCAGAAAAATTATAAAATATTGTATTAAAAATAAATTTGATATAAACTTATTAAAATTATAAAAAATTATAAAGCTTATAAATATTATAAAATATAATAATTCTAATAAATTATAAAAATATCATAAAATTAATAAAACTTATTTTAAATAATTAAAATTAAAAAATGAATTAGAATTCTTAAAAAATCATAAAAATTGTAGAAAATTATAAAAAATATTTAAAATATTACGATTGATATAAACTTATAAAAATTGTTTAAAATATCATAAAAAACTTGAATTGGACCGGTTAGCCTAAAATCAACAAGGGTATTGATCGAAGAAAAGCCATTAGACTGGTTGACTTGAGAATCAGACTGTTGAATTGATTTTTTATTTTTTTAAATATTTTTAATCAAACCAAAATTTCATTATCCAACTATTAGCATATGTCAAGATGAAATATTATAACAAAGGTTTTCAGAACTAGTCTGGCCACCGGTTTGTTAGTTCAACTAATCTATCATGTTCATTTAAATAAAACATTAAAAATATATATATTTTTTAAAAAACAGTTCAACCGTCCTAGGTCAACCAGTCTAATGGTTTCATTCAGACCAACACACTTATCGACTTCGGTCCAATCAACTGATTCGTTCCCATTTAAGTTTTTATGATTTTTTTATAAGTTTCCATCAATTTTAATATTTTTTTATAATTCTTATGATTTTTAATTATTTTTATAGAATTTTAAAGAGTGTTTATAAAATTTTAAATGTTTTATAATAATTTTTATAAGTTCATATTTTTTAAAATAATTTTAATGATTTTGACAAATTTTTTCTAATTATAAAAACATTTTTTATAAATTTTAATATATTGGAGGAAAATATTATATTAAACGAAACGCCAAATGTTATCATCTAATTGGTTCATCAATTTATTTTAACATTCAACATGATCAACGGAAAGGCTTAATTGGATGCGAATTTAATATATAGACGTATAAGAGTTTATTTAAGCAAGATAAGTATAGATACAAAACAAATTAGGAGTTTGTTTAAGCAAAAGTATGGATAGAAGGTAATGTTTTAAGAATAGGATTGTTGATTAAAATGATAAATTATCAATTTAATTATTTTAAAAATAAAAATTAGAAAATAATCTAATAATTAAATAACCTGTAAAATAATGAAGACAGATATGATATATGACATCAAGAGCAGAAACTAAGATAACATATGTATTTATACATAGGCAAGCTCCGTCGTTCCAAACCCTAGCCATTCCTCCAAATAAAACCCTAATTTTTAAGGGAAATATCCATTTCATCCATGGCCAAAAAGCGAAAGCAACGATCCTCCGAACCCCAACCCACCAAAACAACGCCGGATCCTCAACCAATCCAACAACAACCCGAATATGTACCCGACGAAGATCCGAACCCCAAAGTAGAAGAGGAACTGCAACTACAGGAAGTGGAAGAGGAAGTAGAAGTGGAAGAAGAAGTTGAAGTAGAAGAGGAAGTTGAAGAAGAAGACGACGATGACGACGATGAAGAAGCTCAAAATCAAACCCTAGTCGGTTCCTCTAACGCCAACGGAGCCCCGAAAGAAACGGGTCAAGAAGAGGATTTGGACGACGAGCCGTTCGAGAAACTTCTGGAACCATTCGGGAAAGATCAATTGATTACCCTTATCAGGAGAGCCGTTGATAAGCACCCGGAATTTATCTCGTCAGTTCGGGAGTTCGCAGATGCGGACCCGTCCCATCGGAAGATCTTCGTTCATGGGCTAAGTTGGGATACCACTGCGGAAACCCTCACCGCCGAATTTTGTAAGTATGGGGAAATCGAAGAATGCAAAGCTGTTACCGATAGGGTTTCTGGGAAATCTAAAGGTTACGCCTTTATTCTATTTAAGCATCGTAGTGGGGCACGCCGGGCTTTGAAACAACCCCAGAAGAAGATTGGAAATCGAACTACTTCTTGCCAGTTGGCTTCACAGGGGCCGGTTCCGGCGCCGCCTCCTACGGCTCCTCCTGTTTCCGAGTATACTCAAAGGAAGATTTTTGTTAGCAATGTGTCAGCTGACTTGGACCCGGAGAAGTTGCTTGAGTTTTTTAAGCAGTATGGGGAAGTTGAGGAAGGTCCATTGGGGCTCGATAAGCAGACGGGGAAACCAAAGGGGTTTGCCCTTTTTGTATACAGGTCGGTTGAGAGTGCGAGGAAAGCGTTAGAAGAGCCTCATAAAAATTTTGAAGGTCATGTTTTGCATTGCCAAAAAGCCATTGATGGGCCGAAATCGACTAAAGGGGGTTACGGAGGAGGTACTTCCGGTGGGCATCATCAGCAGTACCAACAGCATCAGCATCAGCAAGGACATCAGATTCAGTCTCATTTCCATCATGCTAAGAAGGGAAAGTACTCATCTGGTGGATCAGAGACTGGTCATTTGATGGCTCCATCTGGACCTACTGCAGTTGGGTTCAACCCTGGAGTTGCTGCTGGTGGGTTTAACCCTGCTGCTGCTGCACCTGCTTTAAACCCAGCGCTTGGACAGGCTTTGACTGCATTGCTTGCTGGCCAGGGTGGTTTGGGGCTTGGTAATCTGCTTGGAGGGCTTAGTGGCGCCCCTGTGAACCAAGGGACACCTGCTGCAGGGTATGGGAATCAGGTTGCTGGAGGCTATGGAGTGCAGGGTGGATATCAGAACCCACAGATGGGTCAGGGCGGCGCTGGTAGGAATCAACCTGGTAGTGGTGCTCCTTACATGGGACATTAGGTATGGCCTAAGGTAACCAGATATGATCTTTTGCATGATTTATGGACTTCATTAATGTTACATTTGCATGATTTTCATGCACGATAGAATTAACTAATGCGGATTCAAATCTAATTAAGTAAAGTGTGCTGTATACTGCTAAACATGACCTCACATTTGTGTGTGAGGGGTTGTGGCTAGTGTTTAGGATCAGGTTTGTGTGAGAGCTGTACCAGATTGCTTTTAATTGTTGTTGAGGCTCAACAGAATTGAATTGTTAATGTATGAATAGAGTTCTTAGTATGCTTCAACTTTTAAGTTAATCATTTGGGCGAGTTACTTAGTTCTACAAAGTTTATTTGTTTTAACTGTTGGAGAAAGGGTGGTTATAGGATTTGGTATGTTGATGAGTCTGGTCTTTTCTTTTTCTTCTTCATACAAAGGTTTCATAACAAATTTTATAAATGCCCCCATTTCTTTTTATTTGTTGGTGTTTTTTAGTTGCCTTTCTAAAATTGTAATGAAACAATCTTCTTGGTTTGATCTTACTTTATGTTGTTTATTGAACTCCATTTTGGATTCTTCCATTGCTGTCCATCATGTTTTATTTGGTTAGACTTTATTAACTCAAAATCTTATTTGTTTTTGCCAAAGTTATGAAACTTGTTAAAGGTCATTTTCTCATGCATCTTTTTCCATAAATATTTTGTTTTCAAAACTTGTCTTTTTATGCTTTACTATTCATTGTGCAGATGCTCTCATAGATGCATCAATCATTTTATTTTCGACTCTGGTGATTCTGAAGTTCCAGGCACTCATGCAAACGTGGTCTTTAAATTTGTAACAAAAAGTTGTTACTGTTTGCCCGCTATAAAGATCTGAAATCCTAAACCTGTATTTTCATATTTAATTTTGTACTCTTTCCCCTTCACATGTTTTCAAAAAGGTGTAGAAGAAAAATGTTGGGGGAACAGGTAGAATTTTCATGCGGACGCTACTATGCCTTTTCATGTTTTTCGAGTGTGACTCAAACAATGCCTTTTCTGCCCCCCCCTAAATAGACTGATACACTCGTCTTGTGGCGACTGTTTCTTATGTGAATCAGAAGGTTCTTAATTTAGTTTAAATGTGACAACAATTTTGGGGTTATTCCACATTTTCTTGAATTGTGGTTTTGTAAATGTGTTGATGGGTTGACCTTGTGAATGTTGTTTAGCTTTTGTTTGGTTTCCCCTAATTTTTTAACTTCCATGTGGATTGCTGTGCCCATTATTTTGATGAAGTCATTAAATAATGCTATATTGGAGGAGATGAATTTCCGAATTGCAGGTGCAAAAAATATATATGGTCTCTCACTGCCGCTTTCATGCGTAACATATGGTTAACAGCAGCACGTCCAGCACCTACCCCTTCTCCTGGATATTGCTCTCATTGGTTTTACAACCCTGGGCCTTACAATGGGAACAAATAGAGTTGGGGAACCGGTTAACAAAGTTTTGTTGATGTAAAACTGGAAAACATGGTGTGAAGTGTGGTGTAATCAGCCACAACTTGGGGCTGGGCAGATTTGAAATGTTGGTCCTAGATATTGTTTTGCATTGCATATAAACCTGTTGTTTTTGTAAAAGTATATGTCGTAACTGTCTATTGAACCCCCTCTCCTCATCTCTCAAGGAGTTGTTGGAAAGTTCGTGGCATGCAATGCAAATGCAAAGCACCTGGTAATGATGCGGCTCTTCATTGCTCCTCTGTTCTGTGATCTTTCCCTTCAATGGAAAATGACTCCTGCCATATGCGCTCATGCTTTCTCTTGTCCAGTGGGGAGGAGACTCTTGTGAAAGGAGCTTGGTTGGAGCATCTTTGGCTTCTTTCAGTGGCGATGGTGTACGGTGCCTTAGGCTTTTTTCTAGCTAGAATGTTTTTAGCTCTGATGTTTGGGTTTGATTTTCGGTTGAACCATCATAATGGTATGGTATGTGCTTGACAACAGTTGACCTATCTGTGCGGCTCTGCTTTCATTGATTTATAACTGTTTTCATACAACTCAGGGCAAATCCCATCTTATATGATGGATATCCCACGTTCCACAGCATACAAAGCAGGTTTTAAGTTAACGATAGCTGAGGCTATGCATTGATTATCACCAAACAGGATTACGGGTACTACAGAGGCGAAAGCCATTTAACAAGTGCTAGTCAAACATACCTTCATAGATCCTACAAACAGCAGGGCCAAACACCCAAAAGGGGTGATGTTTCAACCACCACCACATCAATGATAACCCTACTTTTTTTAACTTTCATATAACTTAAAAACGTTTCAGTCATTTTGGTAACAACCAAAAGCCTATACAAAACATGGGGGATCAGCAGAAGAACATGGAATTGCAGACGTTCTCCTTCAACCTCGGCAGCTGAGGGACAGAAATGGCTCCAGGTGCGGTAACTCCACCATGACTCGAGTTTGTCTCTGAGGCATCTTCAAACTTCATGAATGTACCCACCTGTGCGGCTGCCAAATGTGCATAGCAAATAGGAGCAACTACAACACACGTCATGTTGTCATATTAGCAATCCGTAAAACATCACAAACAATCGCTTCAGAAAAAATTGAATTACGAAATCAAACAACTGGCTGGAAGCTTTCACAAACAGAGGTCAAAGCTAAATCAGAATTCTCACCTACAGATATGGCAGTGGTGCTCCTTTGATACCTGCAATAGACAGTTTATAAGGAATCCAGCATTGGTTAGAGATCAAAACATTAGCGGAGCAATTACTATACATGATTGAACACTTACACATACGACAGAGAGTGGACTAGTTCCTGCAGATCATCAGCCGAAAACCCAATCTGATCTAAGAGAACATGATAATGAGTAGGCCTCGTGGTTCCCTGAAAAGCAAACACAAATTATATAAAGAAATGAACATTACAAGGAACAGGAGGCCATCAAGGTTCAGAATAGCAATTTCTCTGATTATTCAACTGCAAGCTTATTGAAAAAAGTCAAAAGAATAGAAATCAGAGCCTTGATTCAATTTTAAAAGGAGACTCAACTTCGTATAAAGGGACAAAAAAGCATAACTACAGAATCAGTAATCAAGAAAACTAAATTCTCGAAGAACTTACAATCATTCCAGCATGGGCACAAAGATAGAAGTCATTGTTCTTAGGATGACAGATTTTGTTGTCTATAACGGTTCCTGCATAAAGGAAAACAGGATAAATTGTGAAAACTATAACCAAGGTACCAAATGACATGCACCAAATCATGACTGAGACTCACCAGGCGGGACATTGTCAGGAGATCCCTGCTGGAAAAACTTAGTATGATGGTTTTTCTGTGCCACAATGACCACAAACTTGGGGTTCCAACTCTCATCAAGAAATTTGCAAGCCTATAAAGTAGAAACGTTAACAACTGATGATTTATCCCAATCACTGTCATCTTTAAGACAATGATTTATCACCAGCAATGTAATCTTACTGCATACCTCAATTACTTGATCCAGTTCAATGTTCAATACTTGATTGAACTGTGACTCGCTAACTCCATCCCTGAGTTGAACCAAGAATAATGAGCAAGGAAGCAATATTCCATCAGCATCTCAATAAAATGTAACAGAAACATCAGCACAATAATCACAAACCAGCTAATAACAAAACGCATGAGAGACATGATTAATCATAAGATAAAACAAAAACTTGCAGCGAAGAACCCTTAAAAACAGGATATGTTTGATATATAGATTAACCAAGCACCATAAGCTTTTATGATAAAATACACAATTCTGAAATGAAAAAGCACTTTTACATAGCAGATATGATAGATTAACCAAGCAGCATAAACACAAACATTTATGAGAAAAAAAACAAAATTCTAAAATGCAAAAATGCTTTTACATGGCAGGTATTATACTCCCATAACATAATTAGACAACACAGATGTGCAAATGATAGACGGAATATCACAACAATCAAAGCTATATAGCAAGAGAAATAAATTAGGAATGTAGACGAGGCTAAAGAATGATAGAGATCTAAGCATTCCAAATTGCAGGAAGCAAGAAACATTCTAGGATGATTAGAAGCTCAAAAAGGACATTCAACTTGTATAATCTGTAAGCAGCACAAAAACACCATGCAGGTAAAAGATGCTTGAATATACAATATTCCCCAAATAACTGTTACATGTTTAGCAAATAAAAGATGATTAGATAGGTAAATATATAATTGCTAAGAAGTCCATACAAATAGTTTGCAAGCAGAGAAGCAATGCGAATTAAGAAACAGGAACACCAAAATTTTGTCTTCGCAAGTTACTTGAAAACGTACTACTCCATTTGAGTTAGAATATGTTATATTTTATAGAGATTGAATATGAGAAACAGCAAAACCTGAATATGATAATTTGATCAGGCTTCCTCTTTCCTGAACTTGTATAAAAGTCCAAGAGAACCTCCCTGTGATTAAAAAAATATTAATTAGGAACACAACCATAAACACTACTAGACCCAAAAGTTAAGATGCTAGACATGAATGTTCAACAAGAGCAACACATAATTTTTTAACTAAAAAGAAATAAATTAAAAAGAAAGAAAAAAGATGTAAAAATTAAATCTGAAAAGAAAGGAACTTCATTGCTGGCGCACCTCATGATACCTTCATCCTCCTTGTCAGACACTTTTTTGAATAGAGAATCTATCATTTCAAGCTTAGGAGATTGTGTACGAACAGATGCTCTATAGCGGGAAATCAAAGGCCACTGCCTGGAGCTGACCACCTAGAAATTCAACAAAAGGAACTCTAAAATAAGTACAGGTCAAGAAGCTACCTCGAGAGGAAATAGTTATGTAGAGTACAGAATGCAGAATCACATATCCATAACTGCCATTACAAGTAGCTAGCAGTTGATGGAAACCCAAGAAACACAAAGATATTGAACAATATCATCCCTACCGCAGCAATTGATGGAATATCGGACTGCCCAGGAGAGCCATGAGACACATCCATTCCAAGGATGATGGTTGGAACCTTTGAAACAACTGGAATTGAAGGTGTTTGCTCAATTGCTAGCATGGAATTCAGTCCTCCAAGCTGCGTAGAGGTAATTAGCAGGTTAGTGTTTAATCTTCCCAAGTTCAAAAAATAAAGAAGAATAAATTTGATGAGAGCATACCTTTGCATTGATTTTTAGAAGCAGGTTTGTAAGGTACTGATCATTGACCCTAGTTGGAGCCATGCACTGAGTGACTATGCCAAACTCAGAAAGATTCTTCTTCTTCCATGGACCTTCAAAAAGTCAAATTTTAGATGCAAGGAAGACTTCAAGAGAAAGAAAAGCACAGTTAACGCACAAACAGGTGAGATTTTGAATACCATAAAGATCAGAATTTTTCCTATCAGGTAAAAGACAAAGAAGAAACTGTGGAGCTCCAGGAAGTTTAGATTGGATATCCTCAAACATTTTCTCGACTCTAACCAAAGGAGAGCAACGTCTGTTCTGATTGGACTCTTGGAACACATCAAATGGAGGGTCTATCCGCTAAAATAGAGACAAGGAAAACAACTTTAGCCCACAAGTTCAATTTATAACCTTGTATATGCCAAGTGACAACCGTCACAACAAAATTTAAAAAAAAAAACTTGGTCAAACTTACAATTCCTTTCATGTCTCCACATCTAATCAGATCCCGGACAAGGCTATTCGTATCACATCGTGCAGAGAAGTTGACAACAGCCCATCTTTCAATCTTAGTTGGCTCCACTAATTTCTACAAAAGCATACACTGTTGAGAAACAATAGATAAACATATATAAAATAGAAAGTTTCAATACAAAAGGGAGCAAAAACCTTGTTATTAAAATTCCATCTCCCGTTCCGAGGAAAGAAATCTTCACCATTCCCCACTTTTAACTGTCAAAAAGAAAAATTAGAATGTAGATCCAACCAAAATCATTAGGATAACTCTAAACACCCAACATAAATGCATGACATATCAATGGATGAAAAAAAGAATTAATCCAGCCAAATATGACTCTACCCTTGGCGCTGGCAGAACACGACCTTCGACTTGGGTGAAATTAGTGCTGATAGAAATACCACAAGAACGCAGCATTGGCTCAGCACCATAGTTGCTCCTCTGTAAAGCCTGCACAAAATTTGCAACAACACTCATTGACATGTATTTTACAGCACAATAAATATGAAGTGAGTCAAAAGCTTAGAGAAAAGACCTACACTGGATAAGACTGTCATTCTTTCCTGAGGCTTCTGTCTTGATTTTTCAACCAAAGAAGCTCTCTGGAAAGTGGTTAGCGCTTTGGTGTAACGTTGCAAAGACACCAGGGAACAGAGCTATTGCAACAGGTGCCCAACAAACCATAGACAAGTATTAGTTACAAAACATAGATTCCATAAACAAACAAAATCACAGTATTAGTTACAAAACATAGATTCCATAGACAAGTATTAGTTACAAAACATAGATTCCATAAACAAACAAAATCACAGTCCATGAATTCACCTCCAAAGGAATATATGTCGGCCGTTTTGGCTTTCCGACATTAATGCATGGCAGGTCTGCAGAATAGCGCAACTGTATGTTGCGATGGTTGACAAAATAATCATAAACAGTAATCTCTAGATTCTCAGCTTCACCATTATCATTCTTCATGCTTTTCTGCTTCAATGAAAACCTACATAAAGGACACAAACATGCAACAAATAAAAAAAGTAATTACTTAAAACTGAAGCATAAGACAAGACTCCATCAGACAAAAACAAATACTAGCTGATTTAAAACAGATTGAAGAAAAAGCAATGGTCTGAAATCAGGAAACCATACAACTGATCTTTGCACAACTGCTCGCTCAATCCAGTGATCTTGTACTCCTGATTGGATGGACTGACCTTTATCCTCAGGTTCTTAAGGCTTCGTTTAGCCTATACAGGGGGAACCAAGCAATAAAGGTTCAATAATTGATGCAAGGTAACTCAAATTCACTTGGAGACAGAGAAGGTTATTGGTTACCTTGGTCCAGTCCAGGGAGTACGGATCTCTAGCATTCTGATTGGCAAGCAAAAAGTCCACAACAGGACCAGGACGAATTATCATGGTAGTTGAGACATCTAAAATAGAAATAAATTGAGTAATTAAAAGAAAAACACAAAGTAATAAATGCATAAGAGTCAGAGGTAAGATTCCAAGTTCCAACCAATATTCAGGGAAAGGCCCCCTTGAGAGGCTCTGAAGCTAGAATGGAAACCCCTGCAGCCCAGGACACCACCTCCAATGTCTGTAAAATTATCAGGATTATTTTGAAAGAATGATTGGCGAACGAGTAGACATCCCCTATAAAATTCAAGTTAATGTCAGAATAAATTTAACATCCAGGACCAAAACCTTAAGTGGAAAAAAAATGACATACAGGCTGATATTTTTAACTCACTGTTTTGCAGCATGCTGCCGTAAAATGATATCCAACACCCTTAGGGCCTCTTGTGAGTTTTCTGATTCCTGTCCACGCAGAGCATTTTGAATCGCTTGCATGGGAATCTTTGCAGCAAAGCTGATCTCCACTTTAAAGGTCTTTGACTGATAAGGCCGTTTAATTCTCTTCCTGTCTTGCCCATTTGAGTCATCGTGGACATCAGGGCTTGCATTCCCGTTGTTTCTATAAATGAGAAGGTCCACAATCCACATTTAGAACTTAATTATCAATAAATGGGAGAATTTATACTAAAAACCAGTCTTACGAGCATGTCTACCTGTTAGATGTAACATCCTCAAGTACAACTGTAAACTCATGCTTGTTATTTGGAAGAGCACCAACAGTAAATAAACTTTTCTCCCCATCATAAGCAAAGTCCTTTCCAGCCAATTCATTGCCATAGGTCTCTTGCACCCTCTCTATCACTTTTCTTCCAACACCCTTGCCATCAACTGGACGGCCATCTTCATAATAAAGAGAAACCTGTTGAACCAAATACAAAAGAAGAAGCTTGCATCAATAACTACCATTAACAAAAACCTGAGGACTATTAATGGAAAAGCATAGAGTGAAGGAATCAAATAGCATACACAGTAATGGAAGAAGTGTCCATCAGAGCTTCCAACATTCACTTTGAAGTGATTGGTGAGAAGAGTTATCTTCTGCCCTTTAGATCCAAGACCACGCCTGGCCATTGGGACTCGCACAACCTTCTTCTTTGCAGGTTCAGGTTCTGCTTTGATAGGCACCACATCAGGAGGCACAGGTGGGGGTGGAGGCAGAGAGTCAGGTGCCGCCCCATTTCCATCCTGCTCAAACGAGTCCATGTCCTAAAACAAAGAAAACAATATGTAATGCAACGAAGAAGAGAAAATACTAGGAAGTACCAAGATTGGTCATATAATCATTTTGAAGGAAGACCGCTTTGAACGAAAACCGCTTTGAAGGAAGATAAGGAATAGTATCATATAATCATTTCAGGCAGAAAACAGTATAGTATTTTTGAGTTGACACATTGGTCATTATTATTAACAAAAGAGAGAAAAAAAGGGGAAAAAAAAAAAAAGAGAAGCAATTACACTTGACATATAACAAGCCAATAACTTTAAGAGAAACGTAAACATGCATTCAGGGAATTCAGTGAACTGAATAATGGCTAAAAGATCTTACTATATTTGTAGAGTGGAACAGGCGAACAGTCAGACATTCAAACACCCAAAAACAGAAGCAAAGTCATGACAACAAAACACTATGATCATGCAGTTCAAAAATGAAGTTTTTCTCTTACAATGTGCTAAGAAATCCAACATGCAAGCATCGGAAAGCCATATTTACAATGAATACAAATATTACCTAGAAATTAGACGATCTGCAGCAAAATAAGCGTATTCTTGAAGACAGCTGGAACACCAACAAGAAAAATTCCGGAAATGAGCATAAATGGTAAAAAAAAAGGAAAAAGATTACCCTTCAGAGTGCAAAATAAAGCACATCTAAGAATATGAGCTTAAGACGCACATACAGGCACACCAAAGTTAACATTAAGTGGCAAATGAAGCCAAAATGTTACAGGTTTTTAATAGTCTCGCTCACAAAAATGAGAAGAAAATTTTTTATAACAAAAAAAAAACCTAGATAAAAAAAAATAACAGGATTCTGAAAAAGCTTACTAAAGTAGCTAAAAAAGACCAAAAAATAGTTACGTCAGAGGGGGAAAAAAGCTAAAAACGTATGAACTTGAACGTTGACTTAAAACTAGAAGCAAAAAACAGGGAATTAGTGTACTCAGATAGTAGTTAAAAAGAAGGAAAAAAACCACTGGAAGAAAAACACACCAAGTGAAGCAGGCATTGCACGGAAAAAGGTTGAAAAAGAAATCCAGAATTTTTTTAAATTACCTCAAAAACCCAGAGAAAACCACCAAATCAGAAAAATACAAGCCCAGAAAACTGAAACTGAAGAGGTTTTGAGAGGAATTTACCTGAAATTTACAGAGAAAACAAGGATAGAAACCCTAAAACATGAAAGAGAAATGTGAAGTTCAAGGCTCCCGTCTGTGTCTCCCTCTTTTTACTTACCTCTCACTCGAAAAACTAAAAATTAAAGACAGTGAAATAATATAAAAACTTTAAGGGCCACTCTTTTTGGTCTCTCCGTTAAGTACAATGTTTTTCTCCTCTACATCGCGCCTTACACCTTTTACTCTACATTTTACATATCTCTACAAAATTATAGTAATTTATGTGTTAAATATTTTAAATCTTCGTTTAACTAAAGATTTGTTTTTTATAAAAAAACATTTGTTTAACTAAGATTTTATATTTAATTTGATAAAATATATTTATTTAATTTCAAATATTGAATTTACAAAAAATTAATTAATTGTGAAATTGTATAACATCTTGCACCCTTAAAAAACACAAAATGAAATTTAAAATTATTCTAGCAAAAAAACACATTAATTAAAAATATATATATAATTAACAATATCCTTGTGAGTTTTTTATTATATTTTTGTCTAGGAGATATAACAAGTTATTCTTACGAACAAGTTAACTAATTAGATAAATTTAATTTTAAAAATTGCATCAAATATTCTTAAATTATGATTTCTATTTTAAATTGGTCCTCAAATTATAAAATATTATAATTAAATTCCTAAATTATTGATGTCATATCAATAAGGTCATTACTAATATTGTTAATTTAATTGTTGAATGAGACATTAGATCTTATATGATGTAAATTAAATGAAAAACTTAAAAGGTAAAATATTGTAAAATTTTAGTTTTGAGGTTTTAAAGCTTTTAGAGAAACTTTCTTTACTCTCTTTATTTTTCGATTTTACTTTATTTTTAGTTTTTAATTTTAAAATTATGTGCCAACACTTTACTTTCTTTTAATATTTTTGTTTTAATTGCGTCATGTAAGATTTTATATATCTTTTAATGATTAAATTAACTATTTCATTAATAGAAGGACCTAATTGATATAATACCAATAATTCAGAGATGTAATTAGAATGTTATGAAATTAGGGACCTATTTAAAATGAGTTTCATAATTTGGGGATGTATGACACAATTAACTCCTATTTAATTAATGTAAATATTATATGAAAATAACGTGTTAAATGAAAAGAATCTTAAAATAATATATTTTTCACTACATTCGAAGATCAATGATGGACGTCTCTGATGTGACCAGTTGGTGAGTGAGATCCGCATAGGAACACCTCTCCACTTTGGGGTACCAACGGATTTGTCACTACCTCGGGTATGGAGATCCGGTATTTTTTCACTGTATATTTACTTGACAGCGCGCATTGAAATTTGAGAATCACAGATTTATCATGAATCCGGAACGCGGCAGTGATTATAGCTGTGACGATATTTCAATAACACGTGGGTGAGATTAGGATTTTCTTTATTTGGTAGGTAATTTTGGGAAATCCTGAATTAGACGCTTTGAATGTGGGACCGAAAAGAAAATATAGCTTTGAATGCGTATTTAACTAGATTTTAGAATTTATCACGTCCATAGGATTCGGTGAATTTTGTTTCCCTTCTTATTAAATTTATCCACCGAAGTAGGGTGGAGTTTGAATCAATCATCCATTTCCAATTTTACAATTTTAAGATGGTGGATTATTTATGTTAATTTTCTTGGTTTTCCTTTTTGATAATTTAGAAATATTTTTTTATTTTTCATTCAAATAAATATTGAACCCTCAACCAATTGTTATTTATAAATTACTTTTCTACCATAAAAAATATGAGAAATAAAATAAAATGATTATATATATATATAAATTCAAACTAATGTATCAAATTTAATATTTTTATTCTTTTCTGATCCATACGTATCTTTATTTTTATTTTCCAAAAATCATTTTAAAAAGATGTGTTGTTTCATATTTTCCATTTTTCATGAAAACGTAAACGTTTTTGTGAAACCAAATGAGGACATTTTCTATGTTTCATTTTGTTATGGTACCTGACGTCAACAATGATCAACATACACAACTTCGTACAATGTGGGGCCACTTTACATCCAGTAGACAATCAGGAGCAATTTTGTGGGCCAAACATAAGACTGATAGAGTATGGGAGCCCAATCCTCTACAAAAAGCTCATCTAACAAGCTCTACTTTGGATGGATCTGGGCATTCTCAGAATTGAGGAAGATGATCGATATTTTGAATTCTAGGAAATCTTGGTTCCAGATCGAATTTCTTGAAGCGAGTCATGCTTGAACGGCCTTCTATAAGCTTAATAGAGTCAAAGATTTGAAGAAAGCGAGCTTCAACGATCCATTTAAACTGTTTTATTTCAACCCAATTATTTTATTTTCATGTTAAAATTCGGTACATGCCCATTCTTTGGACGCATTCCTCTTAGTTTCTACACCTAGTTTATTTTTACTTTCATGTAATTACGATTTTTACTTTCTACCCACTAAGCAAGTAATTCTAGTTGCATTACGCCTCTAGTTTTAACCTAATTTCCCCCATAAATAGGCTATGGCCACCCTATGTATCATACACATTTCTCATTTTATTAATTTTACAACTCTTTGAGTTTTCTCTTCACGACTTTTCTCTTGTTGAGTTTTACAACTTGTATTGGTTGCATAGCTCTAAATATTACATCTCTTAAACAGATCTTTCTTCTCAAAATTAATTGTGTTTCTCTTGATCTATTGGCTATTTTCTCTAATTCTGTTTTGGTGTCTATTTTCCATATATGGCTTGGGCCCTTTTTTTCTCATCAAGAATAGTTTCTTTCTTCATCCAAACAACTTAAGTTTAATCTTGACCGTTGTCCTGTATCACTAGAGGTATCAGTCCCTTAAGAAAACTATTCACATTGACTTAAGTCTTACTTTGCTTTCTCTATTACCCAGTTCCACATTGACTTAAGTATCAGATAACATCTCAAACTATAAGTTTCGACACTCTCAAAATTTACCTTCATATTGCACTAATTTGAGAACATGCGAATCTATTTACAAATCTAAATCATCTCAAAGTGATTATAACAATTGATGTCGTTTGTGAGTATCGAGCAAAATCTATCCCTCAAACCGACAAAGCTTTCCATACTCTTTACTTTCCATCTCTATTTTTTGTTTTGAGTTTCCTCCCACATTATTTTAGGGTTCTATAGCTCCCATTTTTTTATCCTCCATATCTATTTTGCGGTTCATGTTTGATGTTTTTCAACATACTTTTTGTTTTGAGTTTCTTCTCATGTTATGGAGAAGTTTTTTTAAGTTTTCTCTATTTTTGAGGTTTCTTGAAGCTTCACCAATATACTTAATTTATCTTTATTTCTGCGGTTTCTTGAAGCTCCCATCTTTGGGTTTCAAAAACTTTCCAATTTAATCCAAAATTTTTTTGAAGCTCCCTCCACTTTTAAGTTTCTGTAAGATTTTCCAACATATCTCATCTTCATTTTTTAGTTTATCGAAGTTCCATTCATTCCCTTGAAGCTTTGCCAACACTTGCATTATTTTTTAGTCTTTTGAATCTCCCTCAACACTTGCTATTTTTGGATTTCTCTACAATTTCAATGGTACTTTGAGGCCGCGTTTATCAGAATACCACTTTGGAACCACGAATTCTACAGTCTCTATTCTACAACAACACACATCAATTTCTGAGGATATGATTTTATTTCCTCAAGGAACACATTTTCATTTTTTCACGAGATACATTCTCAATCCTCCATGGAGCACAAGGGGATACAAAAATCTATGATGCTCTCTGTACCTATCTAACCAACTGATTTATTCAAATCTTGCTTTACATTTGATAGTTTTTCATCTTGTCACTTTATAATCTACCTCAAACCTAATGAGTAGAGGTGATCATGGGCTGGGCCGAGTTTGGGCCGGGCCCAGATAAATTTTTAGGCCATTCTCTAGTCCTGAGCTTGGCCCGGCCCGAAATATGGACCTAAAAATTTGTCCAAACCTATCCCGAGAGAAAATTGTTAAGCTCGAGCTCGGTCCGGCCCATATTAAATATATATTTAATATATATAATTCGGGCTGGGCCAAAAAAGTTTTACTCGAGGCCCAGCCCATTTTCTAAACAGGCCTCATTTTTTTGCTCAAACCCATATTTCAGGCCTATATTTTTACCCGAACTCTCCCATTTTTCGAGCGGGAAGTCAGGCCGGGTTGGGTAGCCCAACCCATAATCACCTTATAATATATATGTGAATAGGGACAAAAGCGTGACCGTAAGCCGAAGCCTTAAGACCAATCATAAGGCTAGTGCTCTCCCCATTCCCATCTTCCTATATTTCTTTTTCATCTTCAACCCTCCCATTATCTTACATTATTCTTAAGCTTAAGGATTGACTTAAGCAGAGGAAAGTGTCTTGAAGTAAAAACTTCATATTGGTACAGCTTGAGAATATACAAATTCATCTTCAAATTTGATCCATTTAATAGTGACTGAAATAATCATTTAAAAGTGTTCATAATATTTCTTTTCTTTTTAGTATTTTCTCTTCATTTCACTTTCTTTTTTGATATGGGAATAAAAATTCGATCAATATTGATCAATATTGCTAATTTAACACGTAACAATTCTATATATATATATATATATAAAAAGAGTAGCTGTGCTTTATACGTAACAATTCATAATATTTTTTTGCTTGTTGGATATTTACTCATCCGTTGTTAGTCACTTCGCACTCTTTGCTTTTGGCTTGCAAGGAAGCATCCTTTCTAAACTTGAAGAGCCTCATCAGTTTTGGACCAATATAACAACATCCCCACCTTCACTAGGCAAATTCCTTTAGCTAATACATTGCATCGGTGCTTAAGCTTAAATAAACATGGTCGGTTATCTGCTAGTGTTGGGTGCCACCATGCAATGATTCTCCAACTCAATCAATCCCTTTCTTTTGGTGATTGGTTTGTATGTATTTTTAACCTCCCTTCGCTGGTCTCTAGAAAGTTTGCCCTTCCTTTCTCATCTATAACAAATATATTGTTTTTATCTGTTAATAGTTCATGATAGGTTACAAGGATGCTAGTGATATATGCTTGGTGTTCTGCAGTTATTTACCTTGGAAGCATCTTGTTTACTAGTCTTGAACTAGATCGATTGTAGCCCATCTTCATCCTGATAATTTTGATAAGTCGATCTAGCTTCGAGAATAACCCTCGACTCGAAGGTCCAAAATGACACCAACTTGGGATTAGCTATATGTAGTCAAAAGATTTCAAGCGTATACCATCACACGATATAAAGGATTTTTTCTCAAATGCAATCCCCTCGTCTAAATACCAGCTTGGGGTGTATTAGCATATGTCATGTCAACTGTATAATATGTCTGGATTCCACTGAAAATTGTATGCTTGATGGCAATTACATTTTCTTTTTCTCTTCTTTCTGTTTTAATTAATTAAAATAAATGAAATGATAAAAAATAATAAAAAAAGGAAACATATGAAAATAAATAAAATATATTTTAACAATTAAACTATTTTTGAAAAAATATTTTGATTAATAAAATTATAAAATTAATTATATCTCTAAAATGATAAAATTTGTTTTCCAAATTCATTTATATAAGTTTATTCTTAGTAAAATTCCACTGATAATAGTTATATTTTCATATTTTCCTTTTCTTTTATTGCTATACTTTTTTTATTTTTAATCAATTTCTTTATCATTGGAGTTTTCCCAGTAAAAATAAAGTTAACATATAATTGAAGTAAACATAAGTTTTTAATAAATTCAATATTTACTTGAATTAAATTGTAATTTAATTTTACAGCAGTTAAAAGGTAATTATAGAACAATTAAAATTATATATTTTTAATTATAAGCGAAGAAAAATGAACAAAGATAAAAAAAATACATAATTAATAATGGCATAATTATGTTTTCATTTTAAATTTATATAGTATAACCCTTCGGGGGTTTGTGTTTTCTATCAAACTTTGAGGGTAAATAGGTATTTTTCAATTTATACATTCATGTTGGTAGTGTGAGATTTGAGGAATGTGATTGTCAAACATTTTCATGAGACCGTAATTTCACATGCCCAATAATAATGTCGAGATTTTAAAATACATGGGCTAATCTTAATACCACATCTTCATTGCATTCCAGTCAGAATCTTAAATTTTGAATAAATTTACCTTTATATTATTTTAATCAATTTCATCTTTTTCTATGCAAATAAAATATAAGTAAAATTCAAACACTGTTTTATCCACCTATTTATCAAACACTTTCATGAATTGTTATAATTATAAATTATAAAATTATTTCAGTACCATATATTTTCTTATTAATATATAAATTACAATAAAAATAAAATTTATCATAATTTTATACAAATTGAGACTAGAAAAATTACTAAAGGAACTGAACATGTTAAAATAAATTCTATAAGGATAATTTAATAAAATGTATTTTTAAGTAATCTTACATTTCGTCAACTAAACACTAAAACCTTACATATCAGTCAAATGAACCAAATAGCGTAATGTAACAAATGTAACAAGTGTTTTTAAACCGGATCGGTGATCGAACTAGTCAAGCCATCAATTCGTCGATCTAACTAGTTCAATTAAAAAAAATAAAATACTCGATTCTACCAATTCTCGGTCTAACAGGTTCAAAACCACTTTCTGGATCGATCTCCAACTGATTCTCAGTCCAACAATCCGACTGACATATTCAATCTAATTTAAACAACAATGAATATAGCATACCCAATAATGTGCTAAGTAATTTTATATTCATTTGAACGAAACAGAAGGTGAGTGCAGGTTGGTGGATTTTACCTATAGGTCAAATTAGACAATATTAAAATAGAGGGATTAAAGAAAAGTTAGACCATTAACTTTTAAATGGTCTATTGTTTAGAATAAATATTAATAAAATATATATGTTTTCATTTTATTTCAAAAGCAATCAGGATGGTTGAGTGATCTAAAGCGCTAGACTCAAGTTTTGGCCTTCATGAGAGGGCTTGGGGTTCAAATCCCACTTTTGACAGAAATTTAAAATTTTAATGAAGTTGAAAAGAACTGCAGGAAGAGGATTAAGAATAGAGATGATAGCAAGTATGCTATGCCAAAACGAGGCCCCTTCCATAGCCATAAACAAATAGGTACTGCCTTTTAGTTGTCAACTCTTTACTCAAAATACTTCCTGAGTCTTTTAACAATTAATATCATTTGATCTAAGCTTAATTTCTGATGTGCAAGATCTATAGTATGGTAAGCACAAAGCATACTCATAAACTCATGAGAGATTCATTCTCAAATTACTTGAGGCTTTGCTCAGAAAAGAAAGAAGGAGAGAGTTGTAGTGAGACATGGGTTTTAAGAAAACACTTTGAAATTTTTTTTGATAGATTTCACTCTTTCTACAACTAAGTATCTTTCTCTCTTTTATAGGAAAACTTGGATAAGATTCTCCTACAACTGATAAGAGAAAAATGAACTTTCTGACTATTAAGGAGATAATGAGGACTTTTAATTACTGTATTCAGTACTGACATCTGATATGAGGTTTTGCTCTTCAATCCTTATTTCTTTGTCTAGCTTTGCCCTGTAGAGTTTTTCTTCCCATTTGCTTTCATTTGGTGAGCTGTCAAGGTCCATTAATGTTGATTTGTCCTTATCCTAAGCTGGTGTGACTTTCCATGCATTGCTGCAAAACCATGGGTAATCTTGTTACCACTCTTTTGAATCTGGAATATTTTCTTGATATTCTTTGAGTGCCTTTTTTAACTCCATTTGATAGGGTGTTGGTGGTTCTATATCAAAGTCCCAAGGTGCTAGTACATCTCCTAGTAGCCATATTTCTATGGGAATGGTTCTATTGAGTTGGCAGAGATATTTTTGCAGCGTTTTGTAGTTATAGGGATTTGTATCAACCTCTGAGCTGTATGTTTTGTAAATCCAAACTGTTGGAAATGCTCCTAATTATTGGGTTGATGCACCATTTTGCATGAAATATTGTGGTTCATAGAAAATAATTACTACAATTGAAGGAGGTGTTCTTTTGGATTGTTCAAGTGTCAAGGTACAATGGTTTAATGTTATATTAATATAATTTTATACTATATTTAAAAATTAAATATTTATTGAAATATATATATGATAATAATTTAATTTATTAAATGTTATGTTTTAAAAAGTTTATTTTATGAAATATTATAGAATAAAATAATAATATTTAAAAATTAAATTAAATAAAAATATAATATTTTTTTTATCAATATAATATTGCGGACCATCTGGCAAATGTTTGCCTTGCATAGAAGTCTAGCTTACAAATCTTAATTGTGCCTCCTAATGAGGTATTGAGGACTCTTTAACAATATAAAGACTGTGGTGCGATTGAGTAATTGATTAAATATAATTTAACTTTTTACTTAAAAAAACCACAAATGTGAACAAATTTTTATCCCAATTCTCAAGAAAAAATAAACAAAAATAGTTTAAAGTTTAAACGTGGATGCAAAAACTCTTATTTTAGAAAAAAGACAGTTTAAAGCAAAAAACTTAAAAAATACACTAACGACTCAAAGCAAGAATATAATCCGCCTCAATTAAACTTTATGCTGATTGCGGGGTTCTTCAAATCAATGAATTTATGTGGAATTAGTCGCCATATACTTGGACATATGATCAGTTACTGTATTTTGCGACCTCGGAATATGACGAACAAGGACCTTCCAATTTCGACTCAATAAATGATGGATAAGACACATTTCAATCAAATGACTATGTGCAACTCCGCCAGCTAAAATCAATAATGCATTGTATAAAAATACGAAATTGAAAGTTATTTTTATATGATTGATAACCCATTCTTGTTATATAAGAAATCAAAACCTTTTTAAAAAATTGCCTTAGGTATTCTGTAAAAAAACCAATCTAATATTCTTAAAATACAATTTATTTTATTTATTACGTTAATTTAAAGAAAAATTCCAAATCTAAATTGACCAAAATCGTTTTAGAGATTTCTTACAAATCAGATAAGCACCCAAAACAGTCCCTAAGTTGATTTATAAAAGGGGAATTGATGCTTCAGTTACACTTAACGTGTGACAGTTAAGAAAATATGCGCAATATTTGCGCACAATTTCCAGCAAGCACCACAATTTAGCCACCAACGCGCACCATCTTCACCAAGTTTACATTTAAAGCCCACTTTAAATAATATAACTCATTTTTCAAAATTTTGGATCTTTCATATTACAAAATTTAAAATTTTTACAAATTATTAATTTTTAAAGTTACGTGAAATTACATCAACTTCAACGAAGTTACAGTTGGCATCAGCGAACCCACTTCCTTCAATAGGCTTAGTGAACCCACTTTCTCAGCAAATTAAAAAAGGACAATTTATAACCTCCCCTCATCGAGGGAGAAATTGTTATAGCACCTCCGAGAGTTCCCTATATGTGTCATTAACAGGCGAATTACATATCAAACAAGTGTCTGTATCAAGTAAACCTTGAGCATCTGACAACACCATGACCAACCCTCGCTAAACCATTTTCTTCAAGTTGATATGAAGTCTCGGGCTCATTGACCCAACTGTCTTTAAGATATCATATCTTTAGCCTAAAATATCACATCATCACCACTGCAAGAAAATAAAATAGGACTATACCGTCAACAAACTCAAGACGTGCAGACACTCTTGTCTCCCGTATATATAAGCCTAGTCATAATTGCCACCATCATAGTCATCCATTGCCCCTTGTTGATCCTACTCGTCAACAAGCTTTTTTATTTATGAATCTTTCAGAATGAAATAAAAAAATTACTTGGGCAAATATACAACTCTGGAAATATTTGCTAAATTTGAATAGTTGGATAAATTCAAATTGTATTGTTGAATCAAACTCAGCAATTGCACTTACATATGGTAATCCCAATGGTCGACGTTGGTTTTTTTCAAGAGGTCTTTAAAGCATTGTTGTTTGAACTAGATTGAACAGATCGATCGAATTGGTTGGACTGAGAATCAGCTAAGGGATCCATCCAGAGAGTGGTTTTGAATCAATTAAACTGGAAATCGGTACGAATTGATTAAACCGATGGAACAAGCAACAGAATCGGCTAAAAACTTGATTGAACCAATTTTTTTAATTTTTAATTTTTTTAATCAAACCTGTTGGGCGGACAAACTGGTGGCTTGATTGGTTCTATCACCGGTTCAATTTAAAAAACATTGCTTTAAAGTCATTGACATTCAACTAGTTTTGGTCTTTGGTTTTTGGTGTTGTGTTGCTTTGATAGCATCTTCGGTTTGATTTTGGACTGCTAGTGTCGTATTGGATGTAAGAACATTTTGATGCAAAGCGATGTTGGTTGGCAACATCACCTTCTTTTTATTTCAAATTACCTTTCTTCTTTTTATTCTTTAGAGTAAGTTCGTAGATTGATTACAGTCTTTTGTTTTCTAGATTGCTTCTATAACTACACGAATGCAACTATTGTTATCATAGCTTTTGGAGACTAACTACTTTGAGGTTTATTTGTGGGTATTGGCGTTAGAATACCATTTTGCTAGACCATGAACACTACACCAAAATAGGTTTTTAGCGGCGTTTTATTAGGCGCGGCAAAAAATGCCGCTGTTGTCAATGCCGCTAACATTTACGGCGTTTATTTTTATAAACGCTGCTAAAGACCATGTACTTTAGCGGCATTTTTCCCACAAACGCCGCTAATGGTCATGTTCTTTAGCGGCGCCGCTGTCACAAACGCCGCTAAAGGTCATGTTCTGTAGCAGCACTTTTATAACAAACGCCGCTAAATGTCATGTTCTTTAGCGGCGCTTCTATAACAAACGTCACTAAAGGTCATGTTCTTTAGTGGTGCTTCTATAACAAACGCCGCTAAATGTCATGTTCTTTAGCGGCGCTTCCCTCACAAACACCGCTATTGTTTGATGACCTTTAGCTGCGCTTTTCCTAAAAACGCCACTAATTTTGGAATTTTGGCAAAATTAAATTTTTTTTATATTTTCAGCCATCCTGCAGCAACAAATCAAAAACAACCCAATCTAAACCAGCCAAAAGCAATAAATCTATATAATATTTTAAATTAAATGATTAAAATAATATTAATATCAATAAATAAAATATAATTCATATTATTTTTACAAAAATGTTAAAAGTTAAAATGATAAAAATATTTATACAATACACTATGACGGCGGATGTTGCGATTCCTGAAATATCTTCATCTTTTTCTGAAGCTGCTGTTGGAGTTCATCGTACTTTCTACTCTGCTCTGCTTCCCTCGCTACCGCCTCTGCTTCCCTCGCTGCCACCTCTGCTTTAAGTTGTAGCTAGAGTTCTTCATATTTCTTTTGAACCTCAATTGTGGTTGCTTGCATCTGAGCCATCTGGTCTTTTAACCTCTGAACTTCAGCTTGAGACTGACTCGTCGAAGGCATGTATTGCCGCGAGCTGGATCCAAAATATTGGGTTGGGTTAATAAAAGATCCTTGAAATCTAACCCGACCATACCTTTCAGGACCCAAAACTTCACAATAATCGGTTATCAATGTCTTCAAGATGAGCAGAACTTTCTTTGGAAGCAATCGCTTCAGATTCGCTTTTATCATTTAGTTTTCCTAATAAATAAATCACATAGTTAGAATTCAATATATATTAAAAAACAAATGCAACATAACTTAATAATAGTCGCATTACAAGCAATGAATTAAACCATTAAAAAATAAACACTATAAATAACTAAAACAAGTCAAATCGTATTAAGTAAACGTACCATAATTTCACCAGCTTCAGGAGTCATAGGAGACCCATCTTTCTTCCTATGTGTAATTTCAAAAAGTTGAAGGCGTCCAACTTTTTGACCGGGCGACAATTCCTACAATATAGTAGTAAAAATATTATTTAATGGAAAGTTATACATATTTGACAGTATTAAAAATACCTCCGCCTCAGCTACACATGCAAAACTTTTCAACCTGGCTGTGTGAGTGAATTTTTGTTTCTGCCTGCTGCTTTTTCCAACTCGTTCACGATTCTACGTTATGAAATTTTTAGTATGTAAATAGTAAATACTATAAACCAAAATAATTACAAGAGTTTGGAAGTACGTCATACCTCGCCTTTCTTCGATTGCCAAAATCTAACCGCTTCTTCCCATTGGTACCTCAGCATACCTGGCGGGGCATTTTGCAATTTCTCTTCGAGGGTTGTTTTTGTCTTATAATAATCTTTCTTTAAAGTACTTTTATGGTCTCTCCATCTTTTTCCCAATGCCTTCTTTACATAAGTATCCGAGACCTCTAAAGCAAACATCGACTACAAAAAACACAAGTTAAGAAAATAAATATAAATGAAACTTAAACCTAAGTATTACAGATGACATTAACGTTTTGTTACCTTAATATTATCGAGGGTTTGGTTTTGTTACTATCGGGCATTTTATGCCATGACTCGTAGTTGATAGGCAACATATTCGCATTTCGTGCTAAAATGTCCAAGTATCCTGCTAAAAGTTGAGCTTCTGATCCAACAGGCTGACCAAAACTGTTTCGTCCAACTTTGACATGCTCGACTGGATCTAACTCGTATAATTCTCTAAGTAGCGTACGTCCTCGACTTCTGCGCATCCCACCATTTTCAGCTGAAAAATGGTATATTATAATATAAGAATTTGAAAAATAAATCAATTATAAGTCAACAAACATGTAAATTAAATGTAAAATTACTTTGAACTTCTGTAGGATCCTCAAGTGTATTCGGAACATTCGAAGATCCAATAGCTGTCCGTGGTTCACTATTTGTTTCTGCCGAGTTTGGAGCATTTTGAACAATGCTTACATCTCGCATTTTTCTTCTAGGCATTTTATCTGCAATACACATAAAATAGTTGAAAAGTTAGTAACTAATTACAACAATAACAACACATATAAAGTAGTTGAAATAAAACAGCACATATAAAATAGTTGAAAAGTTATGTATTATGTACGTTATTAATTATTGTATTTAATTTGTAAGTTATGGAATGATATGTTTTAAAATTATCAAGTTGTGTAAATTATGTAAGTTGTTCAGTTATAACCATAAATGAATTATTTAAGTTATGATATGATATATATTTATGTATTAGGTAAATTATGTAAGTTATGTATTATATAAGTAATGTAAGTTATGTATTATGTAAGCTATGTAAGTTATTTAAGTTACGTAAGTTGTTTATTATGTTAGTTATGTATTATGTAAGTTATGTGTATTATGTATTATGTATGTTATGTATAATATTAATTAAGTTGTGTATTATGTATTATGTATGTTATGTATAATATTAATTAAGTTGTGTATTATGTAAGTTATGTAAGTTATGTATTTAAGTGTGTGTTATGTAAGTTGTGTATAATGTTAGTTATCAAAGTTATGTACTATGTAAGTTATTTAAGTTATGTAAGTTGTGTATTATGTAAGTTATTATGTTATTATGTAAGTTATGCAAGTTTATATATAAGTTTATATATAAGTTATGTAAGTATATCACTTTTATGTATATTTTTATAATTATTTTTAAAATTATTTTTAAAATTATAAAATTTATTGACAATAAAATTAAAATATAAGTTATATATCCATACCATATATAAAATTTTAAATATATATATAAATTTTAAGTAATGTAATATATTTAAGTAATGTAAATTATAAATTTTAGTAAGTAATATATTTAAGTAATGTAACATATTTTAGTAAGTAATGTAATATATACTTAAAATATATATTTCGTAAGTAATGTAAGTAATGTAATATATACTTAAGAATATATATTTAAGTAATGTAAGTATATGAAACAAGTATATGGACATGCTTCACGTGCTATGATTTTCCGGTATTGTATGGATTAAAATATATAACAAAATAATAGTTTAAGTATTATTTAATAAAATAAAATAAAATACATATTAAAATAAAAGAAGTGTTATTATTTGTGTAAAAGAATAAAAAAATTATAAATTCAAAAATTATAAAAAGATAACATCTTTGTTCATTTATAATCAAAGCGCACTCAAGTGTTGAGACATTTGTTGCACGCGATAAATAAATTTTCTTCAAACAACAAAAAGTAGAGGCAGTGAATATGGTATGATATATTGCTCAATAATTACTTATCCAAAAAATAAATAAAGATATACTAGTTATTAGACCTTAAGTTATGTGCATAACAAAAGTCAGATAAATAAGATCATCAAATTAAAAAGGCAACAATAATTACAACTAGTTCAGACATTATAATGATGACAAGCTTGTTTTAGACGGAAAGCATTTGTAGATAATTTGCAATACTCAACTGCTTAAGACCAAGACTTTTCATTTAATGTAAACAGAATTCTACCTACATTACCATCAGCTTGTATTGCTCATAAAATTAGAAGACCTAATTAGAGATGGGGAGAAAAACTTATTGACCAAATCCCAAGTATTTTACACCCAAAACCATCAAGACCAGTTGTTCCTCTGTGGAAAATATTTCGAGAACGACATTCTCTAAAAGAAGGCAAAAGGATGGAACTTGACTTTTAATTGGTGCATTACTTCAAAAGCAGTTTAGTCAATTCTCGAAGACAAAGAAAGATATTAGACATAAGTTTATAACCAAAATTTGGGGTACAAGCATCGTATCAAATTGAGTTCAATGATCAAATGATTTCACTTCTTGCTTAAGACAATATGAATAATTAAGAGAAAAGCGAAAAATGAACACAAAATAAACCGAGAAATGAAAGCATTACCTTGACGACGATGAAGATAAATGAAAGGAGCGAAAACCCTATACACAGAGAAGACGATTTCACTTAATTCAGGCTCATCAACAAATTAAAAAAACAAGAAAACCCAAAGTTTAAATACATGGGCAAAGAAAACAATCGAACTTTAAAAAATCGAACCTGCTTCGTCTTCACTGTCTGGGTTATGTAAGTATGAAAGAAACCGAAACACTGAAGCTTTTCCTTGTAAGGAAAAAACCAATTGAAGAATGGCGGGTAAGAAATCGACAAACTGCTCTCTCTGCCTCTGACTAGTTAGGGATTTCGATAGCTAGGGGATTTGTGGATTTGGGGCTGGGAGCAGGGAATTGAGGAGAAAAAACCTGATATATGTTTAAAACTGATAAGTTTAATACCGTGTAAAGAAACGGCGCCGTTTAGAGAAATTTTAAGATATATTTGCGGCGTTTTATCTTAAAACGCCGCTATTGCTTCCGATATTTGCGGTGTTTTAATAGAAAACGCCACCAAAATAGAGTACTGAACAGAAAACGGTGCCGTTTTACTAAACTTCAATGCATATTTCCGGCATTTCTAGCAAAAATGGCAATATAAAATCATTTCATGAAGTGAAACGATGCCGTATTGACAAACATTAATTCACACTTGCGGCGTTTTCTTAAAAAACGCCACTATAAGATTCCATTCGAGTAGAGAAACGGTGCTGTAATGGCCCAAATTTGAGGTTATCGGAACAGTGGTTTCGAGACCACAAATCCGATGAGAAAAATTTTATTTTTCTTATATTTTTATGGTTTACAATTTCACAAAATGATTTCGTGAAAATTTCGTTCGAAAATTTCGACGTTTGGGCACTCAATTTAGTCAAAAGGACTAAATTGTAAAAAGTGCAAAAGTTGAGTTCTACATGTTAGAGGTGTCCAATTGTTATGAAACTTTAAATTGGAGGTCCTTATATGGTAATTATACCATTGGTAACTTGGTAGACAAAAATGGACATGAGATAAGTGAAATAGAAAATTTTTAAGTTAGGGGCAATTTGGTAATCTAGTAATTAAAATGAATTAAAAGGGAAAAAGATGGCAAATTATGCTCATCTTCTTCATATGAACGAAATCAGCAAGGGGGGAAGCCATAGTTAGGGTTTTCAAGCTTCCAAGCTCCATAGTAAGTGATCCCAAGCCCCGTTTTTAATGTTCTTTACGTTTTTGAGATCCCGGTAGCTTAATTTAGCTTATTCTAGCAATAATTTAACCTAGGGTTTATATTTGGAAAAATACCCATAGGTGAAAAGTGTTTATCTTGATGTTTTATGATAGAATATGAAGCTAGAAATTATGTTAAACAACTTTTGCTTAGCGATTTTAAGTGAAAACGAGTAAAACGACATAATCGGTAAAAATACCTAATGTTCATAAGTACATGTTAGAGTGGGAATTTGATGTTGCCATAGAAGGGAAAAATGTTCAGAATGTTATAAAACATAAGAATAAGAGATGAAGTTTAATTTCCGAGCCTTGGGGAAAAAATGTAATTATGTAAAAGTTTGGGGGCAAAATTGTAATTTTGAAAAAGTTAGAGTCGAGGGCTGTTTTGATGAATGTGATTATTAAATAAGTTAAATTTACCATTTTAGATCAAGAAGTACGAAACTCGAGGTTAGACAAAGGGAAGAATAAAGTTGAAGATTAAGTTGGTGAATTTGGCTATAATTGGTACCGAGGTAAGTTTACGGTAAATAAATGCAATATTTCAATATTTATTATTAATGCTGTTAATTTCCAGCAATTATGAATTTATTTTATGAATTTATTTGATGATGATCCAAGCATGAAATGATAGAGAATTAAAATTTAAAAGTCCCGTTGATACATAAGGATGGTGCTGGATACGAATGTCATGACATTTGGGTAGAGAGATCCCATGTAAGACCATGTCTGGGACATGGCATTGGCATCCTTAAGATCATGAGTGGTCCCCTGTAAGACCATGTCTGGGACATGGCATGGGCACCGAGATGAGAGGTCCCCTATAAGACCATGTCTGGGACATGGCATGGGCACCAACATGAGAACATCCGATGTAAGACCATGTCTGGGACATGGCTTTGACATGTTATTATCAGAAGAGACCCGAGTATCCTTATTATTCCAATGTAGCTCAACGGGCTTGTAAACGAATCATGTTCATGAAAGTTCAGTTTAAAGCATAAATGGCAAGCTCAGGTAAGTTGTAAGACTTAAGAACTTATTATACTATCAATTGATGTTCAACGATGTAGCAAGGGTTGAGTAAGTTATGCACACAAGTATTCTAAGTAAACAAGTAAGAGAACTAGAATGAGATTAACTAAAGAGTAAACTAGAGACATAGACATTGAGTTTAATTATTTAAGTTAAATATTGTTATTTATTTGCTAGTAAACTTACTAAGCTTTATGCTTACGTCTTTTATTTCTCTTTCTCTTATAGTATTACAAGGCTACTTCAAGGATCCTAAAGAAGTCGGAGATTGTCCACACTATCAACCACAACTCCTCGGTATTTTATGTCGAAACACGTTTGAGTTATGGCATGTATAGGGATTTAGTTATTCTAAATGTTTGTATTTATGATCTTGCTAAAGAATGATGTGTAAGTATTTGATGATGAATGGTTGCTAAAATGGTTAAGTATGGAAGTGTTTGTTGTTATAAAAGTTTAGGTGATAAACTATGAATGGAAATCATAAAAGGGTAAAATTTTGCAAAGAAACAGAATTCAGACAGCACTGTGACGTGACTTTGAAAAATCACCTAGGATGGTATAAAATGAATTAGAGGATGAATGATATATGGAATTAAAGCTTTTTGAGTCTATTTGCATGGAAAAATAACAGTGTAGAAAAAGGAAATTTATATTTTAAGATATGTGAATTTTAGTAAGATAGGGTCAGAATTGTTTTTGGAGTCCCCTGTTCTGAGTTTAGAAAATAATTAAAAATTGTACAAAAATGGTTATGAGTTGAAATTTACATGTTTAGATTCCTTAATGAGTCTATTTTCTGTAGGAACAAGTGGGAATAGCATATGAAAATCCTATAATGAGAAAAGTTATTTTTAGTAACAAGAGGTCAGAATAGTCGAATGGTGAAATAGGGGAGACTTTAACTAATAAAATGTACTAATTGGCTGAACAAAAAATTCTAAAAATTTTATGGTAGGAAGATATATATGAGTCTAGTTTCAAGGAAAATTTACAGAGTTAAATTTTGAGTTCCGTAGCTCAAGTTATAATTAATTTAGTGACTGCTGCGCAATTGGACAACTTTGCTGTAAATAGTGAAAATAATTTGCAAAAGTAAATTTTTATGCTCCGAATTAGTAAGATAAGTTAAGTAATGCCTCGTGCTCGACTCCGGCAATGGTCTCGGGTAAGGGGTGTTACAGGTGCCGTATTGGCAAACATTAATTCACTCTTGCGACGTTTTCCTAAAAAACACCACTATAAGATTTTATTCCAGTAGAGAAACGGCGCCGCTTTGGCAAATTGTAATACATCCTTGCGGCGTTTTTATCAAAATCGCCACAAAAATATTTCATTGCTCAAGATAAACGGCGCCGTTTTGACAATTTTTAAAACACAAGAACCGCATTTTCCCGAAAAATGCCACTAAAAAAATTAAATTCCTCAACTGAAACGACGGTGTATAAAAGAATTTGAATATATATTTGCGGTGTTTTAGGCCAAAACGCCGCTATTGCTTCTGATATTTGCAGCGTTTTAATAAAAAACGCCACCAAAATAAAGTACTGAACAAAAGACGGTGCCGTTTTACTAAACTTTAATGCATATTTCCGGCGTTTCTAGCAAAAACACCAGTATAAATTCATTTCATGAAGCCAAACGGTGTCACATTGGCAAACATTAATTCACTCTTGTGGCGTTTTCCTACAAAACGCCACTAAAAGATTTTATTCCAGTAAAGAAACGGCGCCGCTTTGGCAAATTTTAATGAATCCTTGAAAATGCCACAAAAATATTTTACAATTTTAATAAATCCTCACATATTTTACAATTTTTTATATTCAAATTATTATATATTGCATATCAATTTTAAATTAATAATATTTACAATTTATTATTATCTCTTTTACAATTATATAAAGAACTTATTTAATATATAAATTAAAAAGTACTAATTAATCTAAATCTTAAACCCTAACCCAACTCCAGATCCCTAACCCCTAACTCCTAACCCCTAAATTTTATTTAATATATAAATTAACAAATACTAATTAATCTAAACCCTAAACCTTAAACTTGACCCCAAATCCCTAACCCCTAAATTTTATTTAATATATAAATTAAAAAACACTAATTAATCTAAACCTTAAACCATAACTTGATCCTAAATCCCTAACCCTTAACCCCTAACTCATAACCCTTAAACCTTATTTAATATATAATTAAAACACACTGATTAATCTAAACCCTAAACTCTAACCTGGCATCGAATTTCTAAACCCTAAATCCCTAACTCTTAACATTTAACCCCTAACTTAACCCCTAACCCTGAACCCATAAACCTTAAATCACATTAACCCTTAAACCAGAATCCCTAATCCATAATCCTTAATTCCATAATCTATAAAACTTAAAATTGTAACTCCTAAACCGGTCTTAAATCCTAAATTAATTAACCATATATATACCCTAAACCATATTTATTAAACCCTAAACTATAATGATAATTAAATTAAATATTTTAAAATTAATACTATCTTATCTCTTACAATTATATTTGAAATTATTTAGTATGTAAATTAAAATCAATCAAGAACGTACCCAAAAATTTTAAAATTATGGCTTAATATATAATAGTATTTTAATTTTTCTATTTTTAACAAATATTTTCTATGATTTTTATTTCAATTTATTTATACGTGTCATTATTTTAAATTAATCCATTTTAACAATATTCATTTAAAATTAAATTGAATTTTAATTAATATAAATAAACAAATTAAATAGTAATTAATTCAATATTATTTAATATATAAACTAAAAAATCAGTAATGTATCCAAAAAAACTTTAAAATTATTTTAAATAATAGTATTTTAATTTTTCCATTTTTAAAAAATATTTTAAATTATTTTAAATCCCTGAGCATTAGTGGCGCTTTATTAAAAACGCCACTAACTCCCCAAAAGCTAAGAAAACGGCGTCGTTGGGCTTAGGTTTTTTTGCGGCGCTTTCCCAGAATCGCCGCTAAAGCCCGAAGCATTAGCGGTGCTTACTTAAAAACGTCGCTAAAGCCCCGAAGCTCAGTAAACGGAGTCGTTGGGCTTAGGTTCTTTTGTTGCGCTTTACCTAAAACGCTACTAAAGCCCTGAGCATTAGCGGCGCTTTCTTAAAAACGCCGCTAAATCCCCGAAAGCTCAAAAAATGGCGTCGTTGGTCTTAGGTTTTTTTGTGGCGTTTTGGCAAAAACGCCGCTAAATCCCTCGAAAGCTCGGAAAACAGCGTCGTTGGGCTTAGGTATTTTGCGGCGCTTTCTGAAAAACGCCGCTAATGCTTATTTTCGCGGCGTTTTCCATGGTGCGCCGCTAATGATCGATCTTTAGCGGCGTTTGTCATCCAACCGCCGCTAAAAGTCTGTTTTAGTGTAGTGGAGGATAAATTATTTGCTTTGCTGATGTTGGTTCTTGACTCATAGTTTCCATGAGTTGTTGTTCTCCATAGTAGTGGCATGCTATAACAGATATACAATCAAAAGGGTCGGTTAGCTAGGCTTCGGTTGTTAAATGGCTCTTTAACATAGAACATGTTGTAGACCACAAAGTGTAGAATGGTTGTGTGGTTTCCCTTTTTATTTCAATCTGAAAATAAATCTCCACGCCTGTTGTACTTAATCCATAGTTGTAGTATAAAGCAACTCACTTTGCTTCACCCTGTCAACTCAAAAGTTTTTTTGTGAACTTGTTGCACATTAGCCATGTTGTTTTCATTGGAGAAACTGATATGCTTCAAACCATGCAACAGGTTGCTCTTGATGTAGATACGAATGCCTCAATTTCTTTGATGTCGTCGAGGCTACCGAGATTACATATAGAGAAGGTAAAATCATAACAAGCAAACACAACTTTGGTCGAGTAAACATGATTTATTTAATGATTACATGTGGAAAATTGAGTTATTTTCGATAAAACTGTTGAACCCTAAAATATTTATAAATTTGAAATTTGAAAATTCAAAATTATTTGGATTCATTAAAACTCATCCAGCTCAAATTGATTAGAATCCGAATCCAAAAAAATCCGACCCATATCCGCTCATTTACCACCTATGTTGAGGTTTTGGTTATGAATCAAAGTGAAGTTAATGTTGATTCTCAAACATGTCCCGCGGGCATTATATAGATTCCTTGTCGTTTCAAATGGATGGTCTCTAGTTATGTAGGATTCATTGAATGAAATTATTAGGGAATCAGATGCTCATCATCAGATTTTAATTTAATTTCCTAGTTTAACTATATATTTGAGTTCACCAACATGCACTCGAGTTTGAATCATGAAAAAGTAAACCCCAGCATTTAGTATATGCCAATATGGGATTTGGGGGTCATTGTCTTAAAGCATTTGCCACTTGAGAAAGACGCAGAAAAAGAATAATCTAAATTGACAATAACTAAGCTACAAATCATATGTTAACACGTAGGAAACTTTAATCATTCAAACATGCCAGATACTTAAACCACTTACCAAGATTTCTTAATGTTCATGCGATATCAAGAGTATCTTTTAGCCTGGTGGAGTACTAAAGAAATTATAGGAATCCAAGAATATTAATTTATATAATTCCAAGTTGAGCACCTGGAAATCATGTACGCAACCACAAAAAAAGTAAAGGAGAAGAAGAAATGTACTGGGACCACAGGCCACTGTACATTTTGCGGAAGAGAAGTGGTCTTTTGTAATCTGATAGCTTTCACTCTACTTTTTAAAAAACCCATGGTAAAAAACTTGCAATTATTTCACTTGGGATAAAAAGAATTGCAGTCCATTATTATAACTTGGTTGGCGTGTGTGCCTTGATGTTTGCCACCAAAGCGAAACTTGTAGCTGCAATTCGGGGCAAAAAAGAACCCCGGTGATTGTGTATTGAAATGTCTTTGTCTGAATGAATTGGACTGGGCGAGTGCCGATGGACCATTGAGGCTTTGAGTTTAGTACATTGAAAACCGACTGTAGCCAGTGATATCAGAAGCACCAGATGAGGTACTTAGCTTTACCTGCATTCCACACCTTGATATGATAAAAACATCATTAACATATATGTACCTTTACCAATACATCAATAATTTTATTTTGAGTTAAGATTTTAATTTAAATTTAATTTTTTTAAATATAAAAATATCGATGTGATATAAAACTATTAAAAACGAATAAAAAGTAGAAAAGTTCCTTTCCAAAGAGAGAGAGTGTAAAACCATATATAAAATAGAAGGCAGAAAAGTTATTTTAGTTGCTGGTTTAATTTTTTTCCTCGTTCAACTGTTTTTATCAAAATATCTTAAAATAGATGAAAAAATTAATATTTATTAATTTTGCTCACATAACCATCCAAGATAGCAATTAATTATTTTTTAATTCTAAAACTATATAATATTGTTATATTTTTATTATTAAATAATTTTATATTTTTGTGTTTTTAATCATTTTAATTTTTGATAGTTTTAATTTTTGAATTTTTATATTTTAAAATTTTAAAATTTAATTAATTGTTGGTGTGATGAACACATAGATATCATATCAATAAAGTTAACAGCCATTAATTAACCATTTCATCCATTTTGGTGTGGTTTGGCAAACAACACAAATTCATGAATTAAAAGAAGTGAAATATTAAATTAATAATTAAAATGATTTTTTTAATAAAATTAGATGACCAAATATAAAAATAGCAGTACTAGAATTAATATTTAATTAATTAATATTATTAAATGTCTTAGTTAAAGTAAAACCTAAACTGCAAACGTGGGTGAAAGAATAAAAAGTTTATGTAAAATATATATTTATGGTAATCTTAGTCTTTAAAAGGAAATAGTTTTTTAAATAAATAATATTTAAACCTAAAAAGTATTTTTTTCGTAGTTTTTCTACGTTATTTGGTGTTTGAATTTGGTAAGTATTTTATAAGTTAAGATTTAAATTCTTTTTCCATTCAATTTAATTTCTAAACTTGATGGTTGTTTTTGCATGGGGGTTCAAAATTTTTTTTGTTTAAGTTAGTCCCTAAACTTAACAATTGGTCTCACATTAGGATCTAATTTTTTCCAAGCTAGTCCTTGATATTTCCTTAAAAAAAGTTGGTTAAAAAATTCAAGCCCTGATGTAAGAACAATTGTTTAGTTTAAGTTCCAATGTGAAAAATATTACCAAATTCAGGATCCAAAAAACGGACTAACCCTTATTCTTTAAAATATTATATAAACAAACTAAAATACAGCAAAAATCTTATTATAGTATCTATTATTTTTTAAGAAATGATTTTTAAGTCTTTTTAATTAAGCTATTGGGACATTAAAACCCATTCCAAGATTTTGTAAAATTGTACAAAAAAATTCCAAATGAGACCAAACATTCCAAGATTTTTAATTGAGTTTTTTGTTTACCAATGTATTGTTCACATTGTTTTATAGGGAAATGAAACGTCATTTACGAAATCCGCTTAATATTTGTTCTTTACTAACTTCGAGACCCAATATGTAACTCTGGTCGGTTGAAATTGAGAATGGCCTTTAGATTTTGCTTCAGAGACCAACTCATTTTGTCACATTAATTTTTCCTACACTAAATAATGAATGATGCTCTTGGCATAAAAGTAAAATAAATGTATAATCTTCAATAATTAATTAATTTTAAAATTTTTAATAATATAAAAAATATTTTCATATTTTAAAATTATTAATGATTAATATGGAATATATTAACTATGAATGTCACATCAATAAATTAACTTTTTCATTTATTTTAAAATAATTTAATAAATGATATAAATTTAAAAATTAAAAGAAACAAAAATTTAAATAAAAGTTAAAATAACCTTTTGTAAACTTAAAAGGGTGAAATAAATTTTATCTCTAAAATTAAATAAAAATTGAAAGATAGTGGACAAAGGTTCCACTGTGGATCACATGTTAAAAACCCAAACACTAGCTTCAATTTTGTCATGGGCTTATCATGGTCTAAAATGAAAAGTTTTTCATTTTAATTCTTTAAAATTTTAAATTAATAAAAATAAAATTGTACTTTTAACTTTCTAAAAATGATAAAAAAATTGATTTAATTTTTTAAAAAATTATAAAAATATAGGCTATTCAAATGGTGAATTTATATTTTTACTTTTCTAAAAATTATAATTTAATCTCGGCACCCTAAAAATATAAGCTTCATCCCTAACCTTTGTGAACAGAACTTTTGAATGATACAGGTAATGTGAACAGAGAATACCATATAACATCGATTTTAAAAGCCTAGTGACTTAAATGAAAAAAATTGAATATTTTAGTGACCAAAATAAAAATTTACTCATAGTTTAGTCACTACTAACGTAGTTTACCCATAATGTTATTGATTGAGTAAGTACCACAAGTTAGTTCAACATCAACATGATAAAAATTGTAGTACATTTAATATTCTTAATCTAGTGTATTTACGTGTTTAAATTTCGTTTTACTCATATTTGAATCTAATTTCTTTTCATTTTAATACCATGCATATCGCATGTGTTATTATCAATTAGTTTCAAACTATAATTTTCATTATTTATTTCATTTCAAAACACACTCTTATTTTTAAATACTTAGTTTCCACACATATATGCGTGTGTGATAAAATTTCTAGTATAAATAACTTATTTGATTGATTTGGTGTCATCCGTTAATCTAATCCAGTTCATTTGTAAAATTACCAAAAGTCTATTCCTTTACAAATGAACAAATATAATTTTAAAGGTGTTTATATCTTTTACATTTTGATAAATCTAAAAAAACTCATAATGAGAATCACGAGAATAAATCCAAGCCGTAATAATCTATTACCACAATTTTACAATTTTGATCAAAATCATATTTAGTTTTATATTATTTAAAAAATATTATATATTTTTCACTTATGACAGAGTGAGACATAATCTAACACTCTTTTATGATTTTTGAATTAACTGAATCGCCAGAAAATATATTTTAAAATTAGATCATGGTTGAATAGATTAGGTCATTAATTTGTCAAATTAATTGAACTGATTTAAAAAATATTAAAATAAATTAAACTAAAAATCTAGTTGAATCTATATATACTTATCTTCAAATAATACTCGTCAAAAGGTTGTTCAAGAAAGAATGGCTTAGGAATAAAGCAAAGGCGCGTGGAGAAATGTAACGTGTTTCTTTTGACCTATGCCAGCTTGTCTTGTGCCGTAATCCCACGTTTCAAAATTTAAAAATTGCTTTATTATCATTACTTATCAAACTGCACCTCCATTACTAATTATTATTATTATTATTAAGCTTAATTATAAAATTGGCCACTAATATTTATATATTTTATCAAAATGGTCCTTATTATATTTTTGAGCTTTTTTTACTACCAATCTTTATTTTTTTCAAATTGCGTTTTTAATGTTATAAGCATTAATCGATGATGTGGAATTTCATATGTGAAATATTTTAATGAGATATAATTTATACTTAGATAACTCAATAAAATAATTTCATGTGAAAATAATAAAATAAATAAACAACTCATGAAGTTAAAAAACTCTTAATTTAAAGAAAATAAACATGATTATCTAAAAAATTTCAAAATGAATGCACACCTTCATATTTTCAGTTTGATTTATTAATTATCTTTTTGATAATTACGTTTATTTTTTAAAATTAAGAGTTATATTTTAATTTCATGTATGATTTATTTATTTTATTATTTTTCACATGTAATTATCTTGGCACTTCCATCAAACCTATTAGAAAAATAATTAGAAAAATAAAAATAAAGGTTGATGATCAAAAAGGCTAAAAATATAATTAGGACCATTTTAACAAAAACATGTAAATTTTATTGATTAAATTTGTCATTAAACCTTATTATTATAATTTTATCAAAACAAATGCAAACGATTAAAGTAGAAGAAGATTAACAAGTAGAAGTGGGTGGTGATCACCCATAACCGGTCAGCCACTTTATTACCTTGGAGCACGCATATTATTACTCAATATAATAATATACTGATCTATAAAAGAGCCATGAATTCCCAGATTCCAAAATTAATACTAAGGTCCCTAATTTCAAACTTGATTATGTTCACTTTTTACTGTTTGATTTAAACATGAGGAATATATGTGCTTTATCAACTCATTGACTTATTTCGAAGATATACCCTCCAATTTGAAAACAACATTTTATGGTCCTTGTGACAATTAGCACCTAGTGTGGCAAGATATTTTTTTTTATTTGCGTATTTACATAAAGGTTATTGGTATAAACATTATTACACATTCATGGCTGCTTTGGCTTATAAATACCACTCCCAAAGAGCAAGGAAACGTAAAAAAGCAAAGCTAAGTTTCAAAGCCCTAGTGAGCACCGGCACAGCTAGTCTAAACCTTGCATTAGCCTCCGCTATAAATAGATTGCCTAACACCACTTCCATAAGCCATCCAAAGTCCCTACGACACCCATCCTGGTTTTACGTACTGAAACATGGATTGTAAATCTTGGGGTTCCAGGGATATTGTTTTTTTGTGCATTATTGTTTTGTCTTTGATCCATGTTTCATTGGGTGCAAAGGTTAGGCATTTCAAATGGGAAGTGGAATACATGTACGGAGCTCCAGATTGTCAAGAACATGTTGTGATGGGTATCAATGGCCAGTTCCCAGGGCCAACCATTAGAGCTAAAACAGGAGACACCATTGTTGTTGATCTCACTAACAAGCTTCATACCGAGGGAGTTGTCATTCACTGGCATGGAATTAGACAGGTTAGCATTATCATATATACACATATATATATGTATGTATGTGGTTAAATATGTATATGATGTGTAAGATGTTTTTTATCAGCTTGGAACACCATGGGCGGATGGGACTGCTTCTATTTCGCAATGTGCGATCAACCCAGGAGAGACTTTCGAATACAGGTTCAAAGTTGATAGGGTAATCTCTCTCTCTCTCTCTCATGGAAGCTCTCATCTTCCTTTAAACCTTGAATGAAAACAAAGGTAAAAACTCTTCCTATGGTTGTGCTTGTGAAAATATGGAGAGGTAAACCAATGTTTTTAGGAAAGAAATACAGAAAGGTGGAAAAAATTATATATTTTTATATGAAACGGAAATCTTGGAGTAAGTGGACAGCTTTATTTGAATATTATTCATCTTAAATAGAAATATAATTATATAAAAAGAATATTTTTAATTTTAATTTTAATTTTCATGTGTATGGGTGGAGAAAAGATACTTTTACTTTCCCTTTTCATCTTATCGATCTTTTATTATTATTTTTTAATCTTAAAATTATTATTCAAGATATCAATTAAAGTGTGAGTTTAGATAGATATTTATGTGATAAATTTAACTTATATTTTATCTTCTACTACAATATCGATACAACATCTAATATCGTATCACCAAAATAAAAGCACCCATCCAAATGCACAAGCCTTTTTTTTTAATCTGCAACTTGCAGCACATAGATTCATACTACATACTGCACCAATCTAGTGAAATGAAAAAAAATATTATTTAATGTAAATAACAGTGTTTTTTTTCTCTTTAAGCGAGGAAGTTATATAAACATCTTTATTATTATAAAATTATTATCCTTTTCGGTGAATAGTTTATAGAAAGAATTACGAAATGATAATAAAAAAGTGATATGATGATGCAGCCTGGAACGTACTTCTATCACGGGCACTATGGAATGCAGAGATCAGCAGGGTTGTATGGGTCCCTGATCGTGGATATGGCAGATGGTGAAAAAGAACCATTCCATTATGATGCTGAGTTTAATCTCTTGTTGAGTGATTGGTGGCACAAAAGTGTTCATGAGCAAGAGGTTGGCCTTTCCTCCAATCCCTTCCGTTGGATCGGTGAGCCACAGGTAATTCTAACAATACCCATTTTTATTTATCTAAGCTTCGTTACAAACAGACGAAAGGACACGCACCCCATGTCCCTATTACTAAAATTAAGATTGGGTAGGCTTAATTGGTGCAAATGGTGTCCGCTCCACTTATAATAAATTACAATCACCATGTGGGTGGCAGGCAGGCAGGCACAGTCATTACTGACAAAACCATAAAAAATGGTAAAACAAAAAATCGTAAAGATGGTGATGTGATGATGACACATGATGATGACTCCCATATAGCAATTTGTAATAATAATAATAATAAAAGTTGCCATGATAATGATATACATGGTGGTTGGTGTTTCTTAATCATATTCCCATCTCATTCCAATCTGGGCTTAAAACAGCCGAAGTGCTGGGTACTAATTTCATAAAATTTACAAAAAATAAAATAAAATAAAATAAAATTGTTTGTAAAAATTCTCACATGTTTTGTTTTATATGGTGGGCTTAGAGTCTGCTGATTAATGGAAGAGGGCAATACAATTGCTCATTGGCTTCCAAATTTAGTAATTCATCCATTAGCCAATGCAAGTTCGAAGGAAATGAAAAATGTGCACCCCAAGTCTTGAAAGTCCGACCAAACAAAACCTACAGGCTCAGGATTGCCAGCACCACTGCTTTAGCTTCACTCAACTTGGCCATTGAGGTATTCTCCCTATTTCTTTTTATATGCTCACTTTTGCCATAATTTTAATTAGAAATTGGGCATTTTAATTATGGTATCAAATTTCCTGGAAAAAAGCGGAGCTGGAATTGTCTGGTTGCATGATGTGTTTGGACAGTGGGAATCTGATCTGCAACCCCTCCTTTTTCTGATGTGAAAAATACCAAAAATAAATTAAAAGTCAAAATAAAAAAAGAAGAAGATACTGACTATACTGTTTTAGTGCAACTGTCGTAATAATGTTTCAGTGGCATCAAACTATTGGTGGATGGTGACACAAGGCATAGGTGCAGGAAAATAAAATATTGGCTAAATTGACTTTTTCCATGGGATAAGGATTTTATAATCTCTCTATTTTAGCATGCTTAATGGTGAGTTTGAATGAACGGTGCGTTTATCTACGGTTAGTGTAAAAATAGCAGTGGCGGTAATATTAAATACTGTACTGATACTGTAACGTGAGACAAAAAGTAAACTAAACGCACCGCATCCAATCGCCCATCCAAACTCACCCTAAATTGATTAGTAATATTTTATTTTTATTATTATTTTAACATTTATAAATATGCGTTTTAGTGTACTTCAATTTATATTTTCTTATATTAACAATAACATCCATTTAATTGGTAAAATTGAAATTATTAAAAATATCAGAATAATTTGAATTTAGCCCATTGAAGGATTAGGACACCCTATTTTATAGCGTTTGGCAAGTTGGAAAACGTCAATAAAATTCGAATAGCAGGGACCTGTTTTTCTGTTAATAGGAATCCCACTGTTGTGTGATCTACTTTTGCCATATAAACTGAATAGTAGAAGTAGCGAACCAAGCCAATGCATGTGTCTCACAAATTGCATTCATTCTTTATGGACATCAAAATGTTCACCATGTGATACATACTCAAAACTTTGTCCTTTGTCCTATACACAATAATTGAGTTATTTTATATGATTATGTACGACATGCTAGTTAAAAGATTATGAATGTTTTTCTAATATTTTATTTTTACTGAGAAATGATAAATTATTATTTTTACATTAGATCAAAAAGTAAATTATTTTTTATATTAAAAATTTCATCTTCTTATACTATTAAAAATTGGTATGCCTGATAAAATAATAAGACAATAACATGTGTTGTGCCACGTGTACCGTATATTGACGTATACAGACCACTTTTTAAACATAGAAACAAATAAAATTTTTAATAGAAGAACTAGCTTGAATTTGGATCTTCATGATACTTTTATCCAACATGATATGATTGAAATTTTAAAGAAAATGAAGGATGGAAATAACATTAATTTTTTGTTTTTGCAGGGTCACAAAATGGTGGTGGTGGAAGCTGATGGGAACCATGTGCAACCATTTGCTGTTAATGATTTGGATATATATTCAGGGGAAAGCTACTCAGTGTTGTTAAGAACAGACCAAAACCCTTACAAGAACTATTGGGTTTCAATTGGTGTCAGAGGGAGAGATCCCAAAACCAACCAAGCCTTAACCCTTTTGAGCTATTCTGCCACCCCTGCATCAAAGCTCCCTACAACTCAACCCCCTGTAACACCTCGATGGGACGATTACAATCACAGCAAGGCCTTCACCAAAAGCATATATGCACTCATGGGATCACCTCAGCCACCCAAGACTTATGACCGTCGGATCATCCTTCTCAACACTCAGAACCGACTCAATGGGTTCGTCAAGTGGGCCATCAACAATGTGTCCTTGGTGTTGCCTTCCACTCCTTATTTGGGGTCCATTAAATTTGGTCTCAACAATGCTTTTGACCAAAAAACACCCCCAGACAACTACGATAGCAGCTATGACATCATGAAGCCTGCACCCAACCAGAATACAACACAAGGGAGTGGGGTTTACACCATTACTTTAAACACCACTGTGGATGTGATCCTTCAAAACGCCAACGCCTTAGCAAAGGATGTTAGTGAAATACATCCATGGCATTTGCATGGACACGATTTCTGGGTGTTGGCATATGGAGAAGGGAAGTTCAAAAACGGAGATGAAAAGACATTTAACTTGAAGAACCCACCATTAAGAAACACTGCAGTGATTTTCCCATTTGGGTGGACTGCATTGAGGTTTGTTGCGGATAATCCAGGGGTTTGGGCATTTCACTGCCACATTGAGCCACATTTGCATATGGGGATGGGGGTTATTTTTGCTCAAGGTGCCCATCGTGTAGGTCAAATACCAAAAGAGGCTCTTGCTTGTGGATTAACAGGAAACAAGCAGAACTGAGAGACTGATTTGAGCTAATTTATGTATTAGGCTATTTGGTGTCAGGCTTTTTTTCTTTATTTGCTGGTGTTTGTTAGATGGGGTTGGTCTTGGTTAAGGAAAAAGGGTAGGCTACTTGTCAAGGGCTAGCCATGGACAATGGTTCTAGTTTGGGCCTGGTCTTGTCTTGGTATAATATGTATCTCATGTCAGGTCATTTGGGCATTGGCTAAAGTCTCCAAGTCCATCTTGTTTCAATGGGTTGAGGGAAACTATGTTTGACAACTTGCAAGTCGCACTTAAACTTCAATAATATCGAATTCCGCTATTGCCAAATCGTTTTTCTGATTTTTTTTCATCTAGTTATTTTTTTTTCCTTTTTGAGAGTTTTTTTGAAGGTTTTTTTTTTTTTTGTTTTTAAAGGTTGTTTGGTGTGAAAACGTCGACCTACAGAGTTATTTCTAAAAGATTACAATCATGCCAAAAAGCTTTTAGTCGTTGCACTCTTTTTAGGATCACAATAAACTAGAGGGTAAGTATATATTTTGCTACCTTACTTGGCCTCAAAGTTCGCATTCCTACTTGAAGTTTTTTTTTTCAATTAGGTACTTGACTTCAAAGTTCATTTTGGTACCTAAATATTTTTTTGTCCTATTAAGTACTTGAACTTGACTTTTTTGGTTCAAATTGATATCTGAACTTGGCTTCATAGTTGAAATAATTAAGTATTAATTTAGACTAAAAAGACAAGTTCAAGTACCTAATTGGACAAAAAAAAATTTAGATACCAATTTGAACATTGAAGCTAAGTGTAGGTACCAAATAGACGTAAGGATTTATTTTTATATAATACTTGCTTATTATTATTGATATTTGATGCATTTATCGTGTACATGTTTTATGCACCATCAATTAATAATAAAATGACCAATTATCACTAGTGTCAAATAAAAAGTAAATTTAGTTAACTTTATTTAAACATGATTAATTACTAATTATAATTATTTTATTTCTCTTTCGTGTTTTAGGTTTCATATTTTAATTTTTAGGTTTCAAATTACATATTTGAATTTTAGGTTTTGAGTTTTGAATGTAATATTTTTGTATTTATTTATGTTTAATAGTTATAATTAATATTTTAAAAATAAAGCTATTTGTATTTATTTTTAAACCCTTCAAAAAATTTTGTTTTAGACCAATGGTGACATGTCATTATTTTATTAACTAATGATGAATAAAATTTATGTCTTGATGATGCATCAAATATTTTCTCTCGTTATTTATATTAATTGTTAAAGGATTTTGAAATGAAAGGTCAACTTTTGATATAGATTTAAACATGCATTATTCGGTTAGTCCAAAGTATGAATTTAGTGTTTGAATCAAAATTTCTACATTTATTTCACTTATATTATTATTATTATTTTGTTTAAAAATGTAAATTTTATTTAACCTTTCATAATTTTGAAAATAACCACATTAAATATTGTACAAATCTTTATACAATAGATTGGGTAACCGCAGGCTAAGCTATCACTTGCATAAGCGAGTTTCCATTGCAGTCTCCTGGTTAACCATCCTGGTGACATAGTGAGACATGGGTTGTAAGTGTTGGGGCTCCATGGATGTTGTTCTATGGTGCTTCACTGTCTTGTCTTTGAGCCATGTTTCAATGGGTTTAGAGCATAAGCCTTTAAAATGGGAAGTGGAATACATGCACGGTGCTCCAGATTGTCTGGAACGTGTTGTGATGGGTATCAATGGCCAGTTCCCAGGGCCAACCATTAGAGCTAAAGCAGGAGTCACCATTGTTGTTGATCTCGTTAACAAGCTTCACAACGAGGGAGTTGTCATTCCCTGGCATGGAATCGGACAGGCTTTTCTCCTGTGTTATCTTCCCTTCATGTCATATTTTCGAATTATGTGATCGAACTTTCAAGATGAGATTGTTGAGAAGGTAATTATGAAACTAATAAATTTATTTAATTAATTTAATATTTTTTAAAAATAAAAAAATTAATCTTTATTATATTACATTAATATAAAATTTTAATTTAGATTCAAAATATAAGTGTATATATATAACAACAATTGAAAGCATAATATCAATAGAAAATAAATATATAATCATTCTTCATTTTAATTTCTCTTGCATTTACAGGTAAATTATTTAAAATATGATTGTTATAATATTTATAATATTTTTATTAATTAATTTGATATAATAATTTAAAAGCATATAATTGATAATTAGTATTCATAATTTTGTTAATTATATAATTTACTATTATCCTCTATTATTAATTATTTCCTTTTATGTTATATAAATTTTACTATTATTTTATCCATAATATCTTTTTTACTCTTGTATTACAAAATTTATTACTATATTTACATCTATGTTATCGATTTATTATAAAATTTTATTGTTTCTTAAAGGTAAATTCATTAATTCATTCAATGGAACCATACAATTCAAAGAAAAAGAATAGCAAATTCTCGTCGTAAATGGTGAAGGACAAGCTTTATCAACACAACAAAGGCTTTAGCCTCAGCATCAATAGAACATTATGACACGTTGACAATTGGCTTTGTCGAAACTCAAGCACGATATATCTGAAGTGATTGCAAACACTTAATACGATAAGCAAATCAGTTCCGGATTGTCCAAAGCGAAGAGCAAAAATCGACAAAAGAATTGAGCATTCACTAAACTAGAGAGGACGACAACAAAATCATCCCTAAAATCACTTGTAAAACTAAGATTACATGCATAAGCAAGATCAAAAAACATGCTACAAGAACAGACAAAAACTTCTAAAACTAAAGACTTATTAAACAATGGAAAAACAAACAAACAAAATACCCACTTTACAAGTATTAATAAAATCACATAAGTTGAAAATTATTTATTATTTAAAGTATTAATAAAAAATTTAATCTAAAAACATGCAACTTGATAAATCAACTTATTCAATAGTATATTACAAAGCTTACAATATAATTACGCTTTTTTATTATAAAAATTATAATAAGTAATCAATAATTTATTATTATACTATCTTTAACGTATTTATTTTCATCACCATGGGCGGATGGGACGTCTGCTTCCATTTCACAATGTGCTATCAACCCAGGAGAGACTTTCCGATACGACTTCACAGATGATAGAGGGTAATCGCTCTCTTCTTCAGCTAACCTTCAATAAATTATACACAGATTTACCAAATAATAATATAATGTGTTATGGAGCAGCCTGGAACATACTTTTATCATGGGCACCATGGAATGCAAAGATCAGAAGGGTTGTATGGGTCCCTGATCGTGGATATAGCAGATGGAAAGAAAGAACCATTCCGTTATGATGACGATCGAACTCAACCTATTGTTGAGTGACTGGTGGCACAAAAGTTCTCATGAACAAGAGGTTGGCATTTCCTCCAATCCCTACCGTTGGATCGGTGAACCTCAGGTATTGAATCAACTGACCAACTGAGAAAGTAATTGTGACAAGTATGTATGTCTGCTGATTAATGGAAGAGGGCCAAATTTATCAGTTCATCAATTAGCCAATGCAAGTTCAAAGGAAATGAACAATGCGCACCCCCAGTCCTGGAACAAAACCTACAGGCTCAGGATTGCCAGCACCACTGCTTTAGCTTCACTCCACTTCGCCATTGAGGTATTCTTTCTACTTGATAGTAAATATTAATTTTGAGTAAAAAGATATTTCATAATTGGGTTTGGAAACATTACTAATTTATGTTGTTCAGACTCAAAAAATGAATGTATCAAAAAAATTTCCAAATTATTTTATCTATTTAAAAGATTATATATTATATCATATTTAATAGGGATATTTGGTATTACTGTTAATTAAGCGTATGTTATTTATCTATAGTTCGACAATTTTGTTGTAGGATCACAATGTGACGGTGGTGGAAGGTGATGGAAACTATGTGCAACCAAACCAAACCCTTTCAAAGTACTGGATTTCAATCGGTGTTAGAAGGAGAGAACCCAAAACCCGTCAAGCCCTCGTCATATTGAGCTACTCAGAGTCAAAGACCTCCCTACATGTGAGCCACCTAAAACACCTCAATGGAACGATTATGATCGTAGTAAGGCGTTCACTAAAAGCATTTTTGCCCTCCAAGACAAAGATCGTAAGCCAGTACCCCAGACCCATCACTGTCGGATCATCCTTCTTAACACCCAAAACAAAATCAATCGATTCATCAAGTGGTCTATCAATAATCCATTCCTTACTTGGGCTTCCTTAATCCAACCAATGGTTTTGACCCACTTTTCCCTCCATATGAGTATGACATATTGCAACATGTTTGGTTGGGTGTATTGGCTGCCAATACACCCATAATCAGTGGGCCCCACCTATGCATATGTTTGGTTGAATGTATTGCCCTATTACGGGTCTAATACATTCCGGGTGTATTACTGATGAAAGACCCATTTCTATTCCCTTCAAAAAGTTCAGATTAGCTCCGCTTAACTCTCCCGATTGTGATTTGGCCTGTTTTACCCTTCCAATACAAGAGCCATCTCCAGCCTCTCCCTCCCAAGATCAAGAAGCTCCCGATTTCTCTTCTTGTTTCATCCATCGGCCTCTTCCTGTTTCACTTTCAGAGCACTGTTTCTCTTCCCGATTTCTCTTCCTGATTTCTTGCACCTTTTCAGAGCACTGTTTTGGCCATCAAAACAGACTTGTGTTCTTCAAATGCAGTGAGTAGAGATCAATCCCAAGTATCTCCAAATAAACCCTCAAGAAAAGCTTTCCAATTCAATCAAGGTAAAAATTGTCTGCCCTAACATTCTTTCAACATGTTTTCCATTTTATGTTTTTTTATGACGAAAGATTCAACATTTCTAGAAATTGAATCATGCATTTACCTTTAACATGAGGTTTTAGAAAGTTTAATCATGTAACTCTGCTGGTGTCGAATTTCGTACTCAAAGTTTAGACCCAGTTTAGGCTTTTCTTCTCGATCTGCACACTGCCGTTGTTCTCAAATTTTTTGCTCACGATATCGTTCCACGTGCAGTTCAATATTTATGTGAGAATAATGTTAATTTGTTTACAGATTCTGCCCGTCGAATAAGGCCAAAATCTGGCATCTATGTTGTTCTGCCCAATTTCCCAGTAACATATTTTTCTAACTTTTCTGTTAAACTAATTGCATACCTGAACTTATCATGGTTTCTCTTTTCACCATAAATTTGGGTATTCTCTGCCTCTGGTAGGGAAGATTCCTAAAATTGCTGGAGCAGACCACCTCAAACATTCAACTTAACTTTTCCCTATTCACGGACTCACCCAACGATTGAACAAAGAAAATATTCCCTTTTCATTTTCCCTTTCTACATGTATATAAACTACTCACCGCTATCCGTGCTTGAATCAGGATCATAACTTTTGATACCCAAAAATAATGTTGCTCTCCAATCAGACTTCAACACTTAAACTCCACAACATACAAGAAAATGTCCTCAAAGTCTGGGCTAAACCATATTATACAATTGATTGCCGACAGTGGAGATAGAAAGCGATGTACAGTGGGCTCCAAAAGCCCCTCCCAACAATGCATTGTTTGGTTAGGGGAAGAGTGTTGTGGAGGAACATATGTTAATATTTAATTAAAAAAGGAAGCATGGCCCAGATTTTCTTGGTCAAGAAAACCATGTGATATTCTATTGTATTGTTGAGTTATATATAAATTTTGTTGGGCCAACGTGGGTAGAAAAATGGTGCAGGTGGAGTCTGGAACTTGGAATATGTAGCTTATCCGGTTGGTTCAATCATTCAATGATTTTTACTGACATAAGGGAAAAAGTGTTTTTTTAGTAAAAAGAGTAATGAAAACAACAGCTTTGTTGTGTAGTAATTGAAAATGGGTGTGGGGATGAGTGGGTGTCCCCTTGATAGGTAGTATAGTTCCACATGAGAGACAAGAGTCTTGATATTTTATGGTTCTTTGGCTATGCATCCACTTACTTGTGGACTTATCATATGATATAGATGGTATATGCTTGAAATTTCTTACTTCTATTATTCATCCTTAAATGATGATGCTCTTTAATTACCTTCTGGATTTGCATATTTGGAATCCAATGTTTCTCTGTTTTGTTGCTCCTCATTTTGTTCCGTAGGCTGCAAATGATGGTGCTCATTTTGCTCATCATTTTGTTTACCTTCTGGATTTTGTTGCTTAAACTATGTGATCATTTTGTTCCTCATTCAATGCTTGAAATTGTATTGTTGTTTATTAATTGGAATGATTTGAGGAGATGTAATTTTGTTTTACATATTTAGTTATTAGCTATCTATTATCCAAATTGAATCAACCTTATTTAGTCTTAAGCAAGCAAGAACCAAACACGAAAAGTGTGAGATAAGGCGACTAGTTAAGGAAGAAGGAAAGAAAGGAATATGGTGTCTTTGTTTTGAGTTTTGACATTACCCATGGCTGTATCCATGTACTTTTTTTATAGCAATTTATTTTGGTTAAACTACAGATATGAATGAAGAGAGAAACACATTCTATGACTGCGAAGCTGACGTCTCTTTAGACGACATGGATGTTTCTGGTACAGATCCGCGAGGATATAGAGACCAAGGGGGTTTCTCATCTTCAAACAAGAGAAAGAAGAAATCTGATGCTCGTGATAATGTGTATTCTTCATTTGAGGAGGCTGCCACCTTGTTGGGGGAAAAAATCGAGGCGTTGGCGATAAAATCGATATGAGTATTGCCTCCAGGTGGTAGTTCAGCAGAAGTCAGAAGAAAAGATGGAAGAGAATGCTTCAAATTTATATTCAGCCTTATGGTCAATTGAAGGTTTAACCGACGATCAGCGGTATGAAGCTTTGAGTAAAATTCCCGATCATCCAGCTCAAATGATCGTTTTCTTGATTTACCTTCATTGCCCGATTGGAATGGGTCAAGATTTCTTTCTCACCATTAAATATCAATGTTCAAACTTTTGATGTTGTAAAACTATATAACATATGGATTATGATGTACAATTTCATTTTCATCTAACTTTTCTTAGTATAAGTTAATTATGTTTATGCGAATATAATTCTCAAATTATATTGATTTTAGTAAATTCATAAGAACATTTTATGAAATTATATTTAATAATAATTATTTTAAATTGTATTTAATCATATATTTTAATTAAAATATATTAATATTAATTATAGTATCATATATTATGATTTGAGTAATTTAATATAAGAATATTAATTATTAAGAATTTTATTAAATTATATATTTTAATTAAAATATATTTAATAAAAATATGTTTAAATATGATTAAATTATTTATTATTGATAATAATAATCTTATTAAAATTTAAATAACAATAACAATAATCATTTACCAAAACAAATTTATGCTAATTATAAGAATTTTATTAAATTATATATTTTAATTAAAATATATTTAATAATAATTATGTTTAAATATGATTAAAATATTTATTACTGATAATAATAATCTTATTAAAATTTAAATAACAATAACAATAATCATTTACCAAAACAATTTTATGCTAAGGGTATTCTAGTCATTTTAGTTTTTTCCATTATGCTATTACACCTCTATTCCATTCAACCAAACACAAGATTACTATTACGCCTCTATTCCATTACATTCAACCAAACAGTGGATTAGCTATTACACCTCTAATCCAATACACCTCTAATCCAATACAGCGAACCAAACGCACCCTTGGAGTTTCCATTATTCAACCCAACCCTAACCCACATATATATTTCATGTCGGTTTACCATTCATAAAAATTTATTCATATGAATTTCGTAATTGTTTTTTCAATAATGTGATATTCAAAGTTTAAACCTAAATCACCAACAACGAAAAATGATTTGGGTTGAGAATCCAGTTACAAATTAGATCAAATTTCAACAATATTTTCTCCACTCTCTAAACATTTCCCTAAAAAGTTTCTTTAAAAATGTAAAACTCAATCCAAGCGTTGACTTGTTGTACTTAAAGATAACTAAAATTAGTTATTTATTGACATTTATGTTTGGATTTGAGTGAAATTTTAGACTTTACTTAATGCGAAGGAAAGAAAATTGGAGGGGTGGGAGCTAGAAAGATAGAAAATATAAATTTTCTTTTCTCTCCCCCCATAATTTAAATCTAGATTGATTGGTTTTTTTTTTTTTTTTGCATTAGATGAAAAATAACAACTTCTCCTCCTTCCTCTTACTTTTTTTTTTTCCGAACACAAATTATTTTATTTTCACTTTTCTACTCTCTCCTCTTATTCTTCCATTTTTTTCACTTATATTATCATATTATGTTAAAATGATTTGATTTATAAATATTTTATTTTATTATATTTCTTTAATTTGACACCCAAATTGATTTTTTAAGAGAAATATTTTATGGAATTTTGGAAATTTTAATATTTTGGCCTAAGGAGAAACAGCAAGAATCTTTCTTTGACCCCAAGAAATAGTAAAATGAATAAATAAGAAAACGACCATCCTCATAATTGGAGAAGGGTTTTTAATTATTTATTTAAAATTGAAAGAGTGGCTAAAAGAAGGGGTGTGGGGATAATAAAAAAAATTAGTAGAAACTCCATTACTGAAGGAAGAAAACATTGGATTTGGATGAAAAGTGAAGAGCAATGCCCTCAGTGCATTGTACTCCCATAACCAAGGCCTAAAATAATTGCTCACTTCTCATGTGGTTCTACTGGATTGTTTTTAATTATTTGACTTCATTTTTCTATATTAAATACAATAGCTCCTCATCAGTTTCTATTTATTTATTTTAAATCTATTGGAATTTTTAATTTCTTATATAATGATTTTCAAAAGTTTCAATTTTTATTAATTTCTGATTATATCTGGTTTTTTATATAATGTTTAGAACTATCTATAACTCCTCCTAACCCATAAATAAGAGAATAATGCACTTTAACGCACTCCAACCCACGTCCTTTTGTATTCGCGACAATGCTCATGTCAGTCTAGTTAAGACTCAATTGGCATAAAAAATAGTTAAACTTATATTTAAATTAATATCTTTTACTAATATAGTAGGTTATAGTTTTTTTTATTCAAATATAATAGTTTTAAATTGGGTCAATTCCCTAGTTGATCACTCAATTTTTAGAGCGCTTTCATTTTGGTCATCTAAATAAAAGTTATTGCAATTTTGTCTTTAAACTTTTAGGAAGTTTTCATTTTAGTCACCCAAGTGTTAAATTCCTAACAGCGACTGATTGTACGCGCCAAATCATGTCCACATCATGCTTACACTTTCATTTTGGTCACTCGACTTTTAGGTCGCTTTCATATTGGTTATTGATGTTTTTAGGTCTTGATCCAGGTAAAAAACATAAGTATTAAACTGAAAAAACGGTAGAAACTAAAATAATCCATTATAACATTTCAATTTGTACTTATTTATCCTCTTGTCGAAAATTCTATTTTTTAATATTAAAATTTTAAATTTGAACAACAAACTCAATTCAATAAATTGTTGAATTTTATCCCTTGGTAATTCCAATTAATTTGTTACTATAATATTAAAATTAATTAACTTAATTAATTTAATCTCCTTCTAAATTTTAAAATATTATTTTATATTTCCAATTTATTTTAATGAAACCAACGTCAAATAACTCATATTTGACAAGTTTCTACAAAACTTAAATATCTTTTGATTATATAATCATGATTCTTCCATGCTAAGTTTAAAACGAAGAAAAAAATCTTACAATTAATTAAATTAATCGCTTGTTCTTCTTTTGGATAAAGAAGTGATGAAAATGATTTGGGGTTTTGTTTCACATGAAATATAAAATTAATTAATTACAAGGAATTTTTTCGCTTTTAGCTTAGCATGAAAATTTAAAATCACATAATTAAATGGAATTTTGCTTTTGTAAATAATTATTAAGGATAAGTTATTTTATTTTATTTTGAAAACATAAAGTAAAATTTTAAAATTTAAAAGGACATTAAATTCGTTAATTTTAATATTATAGTAACAAATTGGCTCGCACTATCAAATCATAATTTTTAAAATAATTTATTTAATTGATTTTAATGTTTTAAAATTTAAAATTTCAACATTGAAAAAAATTAGAAGGTAAACAAATACAATACAATACAACAAATTTTTAATGTATTATTTTAGTTTACTACGTTTTCACTTTGATATATATATATATATATATATATATATATATATTACCAGGATCAAGATTTAAAATTTTTTTTCTCGGTGACCAAAATGAATGTGACCTAGAAGTTGGGTGATCAAAATGAAATTTTAAACATGATGTGAACATGATTTGGTGTGTGCATTCAACTATCGTTAATGATTTAATATTTGTGTGACTAAAATGAAAACACTCTAAAAGTTGGACAACAAATTGTAAGGATTTTTTTTGGGTGAACAAAATGAAAGTGCCCCAAAAGTTGGGTGACCAATTGAGTAGTTTGCCCTAAAAATTAACACGCTATATTATTAATTAATAAAAATATAAATTTATAAAATGATTAAATATAAATGGATAATTTCAAGTTTTTAATTAAATAAATATAATTTGTATATAAATATGATTTTATTTAAATATGATAATAGTTAATAATGTTAAGATCAATTTTATAGTTAATAAAAATTAAATGTGTGAGAATAATTTTATACATATAATATTGATGATATAATCTATAATGTATAAATTTATTTATTTATATATTTTTAATAGGATTAATAATGTTTTTGACAAAATCTTGAGCTTAAACTCAACATTTATGGGTGTCGATATATATATATATATATATATATATATATATATATATATTTGAAAATAATTTTTGAGACATTTATTTTTTCAAAAGTATGAAAATACAAAAGTACTAACATAATAATATTAGTTATCATTTAAAAGAAAAGATACATTAATATTTTTCCAATTGAGTTAATACTCGATTAATACGTGTTATTAATTCAGTTAATAGTTTTATAATATTAATCATCACTAAATATATATATATACGCGAATATTTAGCATCCAATTAATCTGTGATACTGAGTTTTACAATAAATATAGATGTAAATATTTTAAAATTAAAATCACTGATATTTTTCAGAAAAGAAGAGAAGATGGTAAGAATTTGATGAAATCATTTACTACTCTGATAGTGGTTCAATGGATTACTTTGGGAAATTTTTATAAGATAAAAATCCATTAATTATTTATTGCATTTAAATGACAAATAAAAAAAACCTCATTTAGGGTAAAATTTCTTTCTTGCTAAGTTGCTAACAGCCTCACATATTTCCTTATATTTCTGTACTTCTTACAGTATTTAATCAGAAGTTTCAGTTTAGCGTCTCCCACTTTGTCTCTGTCTTTTCATTTTTTTATATAAAACTTTGACAATCTACAGGGAAGTAAGCAATCACCGGCCCTTCCCCTCTCTCTCTCTGTAATAATTTATATTCCTCTTTTAAGAGAGTAGAACTTATAAAACCCATTTCCCTCTTTCTCTGTCCATCCATTTCTCCCTCTTTTCTTCTTTTTCTTCTTTTTTATCCTCTCAAAGACCTTTTTGTGTTGCAGAATTTACTCCTTTTTAGTTTTGTGGACTATGCCAAAAGCTGGGGTTCTTCCTGGTAAGTTCTTCTGGTGTGGATCTTTATGTAGCTTATTTTATATGGGTTTTTGATCATTAGTCCATAAATTCAAGGATTGATATCATTTTGGACCTGAGTTTTGATTGCATGGAATGGGGTTTTCAGCTAATTTTCTGATTTGGGTTTTGATTATTTGTTGATGAAGTTAAGGGTTTTCTTTGGCCAAAAATAAAGTTAAAGTTTTGATTGCCTTGGCTTGGTCTTCTTCTTTTTTTGCTATTGATTTGAAAAGAAAAAAAAGTTGAGATTTTGATTGTCTATTTATGTTTTCTACTTATTTTCTAACACGGGTTTTTAATTATTGGTTGATACAGTTAAGCTTCTCTTTGTGTCAGATCCATTCAATTTGAGCTTAGTTCTATTTTTCCATTTACTTCTTCATCTTTAAGTCTTTATTTTTAAACAAATTGATAGTCTGGAGATCTGACTTGTATCTGATAGTTCCTTGGTTTTTGTTTTGTTCCTTAAGATTTATGAATCGTAGTTTATCTTTATTTTCCCGTTTATCTTTCTTATGTCATGATAATTAAAAAACCCATATATGCAGATGATCAGCTGATAGGCTACTTTGATCTGTTTAATTTTTTGGTTACTTCATCTATGTTTCTTTAGCCAGAGTTTGCATATATGTATACATGTATATACATATGTGTCTGTTTGTGTGTGGTGTTAAATTTATATTTTGACTGTGTATATAATTTTATTGGTTAGATGCTGCAAGTTTATCAGGGAACTTTGGGTTTTTGTTAACCAGTATATTTATTCAATTTTTAATAGGTTAACTAAGGCCTATTTTTGGGTGGGTTGAACTTATATCAGTACTAGCAGATTAGAGGTTCTCTCAAGTTTCAGACATATTTGAGTTCCTATCTTGGAACAATGATGATGTTTGACGAGATGGGAATTTGTGGGGATATGGATTTCTTCAGTGCTCCACTTGGGGAAAAAGATGTGGCAGCCTCACAAATTGAACCAGAGGCGACGGTGGAGGATGATTATAGTGATGAAGAAATTGATGTGGATGAACTTGAGAGGAGGATGTGGAGGGACAAAATGCGTCTCAAACGGATTAAAGAGCAGAATAAGTGCAAGGAGGGGATTGATATTGCTAAACAGCGCCTGTCACAAGAACAGGCGAGGAGAAAGAAGATGTCGAGGGCACAGGATGGGATTTTGAAGTACATGTTGAAGATGATGGAAGTTTGCAAAGCGCAGGGTTTTGTTTATGGGATTATTCCGGAAAAGGGAAAGCCAGTGACTGGGGCATCTGACAATCTTCGGGAATGGTGGAAGGACAAAGTCAGGTTTGATCGTAATGGTCCTGCTGCTATTGCAAAGTACCAGGCAGATAATTCGATTCCTGGCAAGAATGATGGCTGTAACTCGATTGGCCCAACTCCACACACCTTGCAAGAACTTCAAGATACAACTCTTGGTTCTCTTTTGTCTGCACTGATGCAACACTGTGATCCTCCTCAAAGGCGATTCCCTTTAGAGAAAGGCGTTCCCCCACCATGGTGGCCTACTGGAAATGAAGAATGGTGGCCACAACTAGGATTGCCCGAAGATCAAGGCCCTCCTCCCTATAAGAAACCTCATGACTTGAAGAAGGCTTGGAAAGTGGGGGTTCTCACAGCTGTGATCAAGCATATATCTCCTGATATTGCCAAGATTCGCAAGCTTGTAAGGCAGTCCAAGTGCTTACAGGACAAAATGACAGCAAAGGAGAGTTCAACTTGGCTTGCCATCATTAACCAGGAGGAAGCCTTGGCCCGAGAACTTTACCCTGATTCCTGCCCACCTTTGTCCTCAGGTGGTGGAAATGTATCTTTGGTTATAAATGACTGCAGTGAGTATGATGTTGAAGGTGTTGAGGATGAGCCGAACTTCGATGTGCAAGAGCGCAAACCCAGGACTATCAGTTCTAATTTGGTCATGGAGAGAATGAGGGCTATCCAACAACCACCTTATTCGACTAAGGGGGAAGTTGTCAGTAATTTGGATTTCACGCGAAAGAGGAAACCATCCAATGATTTAAACATGGTTGAACAAAAAATCTACACTTGTGAATTCCTCCAGTGCCCTTACAGTGAATTTCGTTTGGGTTTTCATGATAGGACTGCCAGGGACAATCATCAATTGACTTGTCCATATAGGAACTCCTCTGCACAGTTTGGTGGTTCGAATTTCAATGTTAATGAATTAAAACCAGTTATTTTTCCTCGGCAATTCGGACAATCCAAGCCGGCTGCACCGCAGGTTACATCTGTCTCAACACCCTTTGATCTATCTGGACTTGGAGTTCCAGAAGACGGGCAGAAAACGATCGGCGAACTCATGTCAGTATATGATAACAACATTCAAGGGAACAAGAACATGAATCCTAGTAACAATCTAGTTACCAAAGGTCAAAACGTTCTTCAGCCGAAAATCCAACATCAGCAAGATGAATTCTTCCGTGGTCAAGGAGTCATGATGGAAGGAAACTTCTTCGAGGACTCCAGCATGCTCCATAATCATCAGATGTTCTCACAAGGGGAAGCTCAGTTTGAGCGGTTTAAGGGCTTGAATTCTCCATTAGACAGCAACCACAATAACAACAACAGCTTCCAGTTGATGTTCGGGTCTTCATTCGATTTGGCTTCTTTCGATTACAAGGAAGATCTGCATGCAGTTGGGATGGATTCCATGCCAAAGCAGGATGTTTCAATCTGGTTCCAGTAACAAAAGTCTCCCCCACTTAAGTACTAATGAGCACCAGCAAAAAAGCCCTTTTGTTTTTTACTTGGTTTGTTTTTCTCATGTTTGTAGATGTAGAAGTTTAGTAAGTTTTAACAGGTTTTCATCTGGGCTTCAATAAAAAAACCAGGAAAGCCCCCATGATCCTGCAATCCTGTTACCGATTTACAAATAGAATGTGATTGTCTCATAAATAAGTTAGTGTTATTATTTACCTTGGTTTTTATTTCTACCATATGATGTTGGGATAGGGAATCTGTCATGTAATGGTGGGAAGGTGATGAGTGGAAACTGTTTTGTCCTATTAATTAAATCCCATGTGAACATAGACCCACCAACAGTTAATGGAAGAAGATGCCTTCAGTTGACTGGGGTGGTGGTGGGGTTTGTTCAAGGACGGCGGCGCTCTCTATGGTTCAGCCAACTGTCTTGGCTGGTTCAATGTTTGGAACTTATCATTTCCATGGTCCCACTCCCATTTCATTTACATGGTGTAATGTTAAAATTCTTTCGTACGTGGGTTCATAATTCATTGGTTTGACTAAATCGAAAATGACGTCTAAAGTGATGTCATGTGTTGCTTATAAGGTTGTGGTTTTATTTATTTTTATAGTTATCCTACAGCAGGTTAGCCATTTTTATCTGCAAAATCCATCTCCCATTGAGATATTTTGGTCCTTTTTCTTATTTACAAAGAAATAAATCAGATCACATGGGATTATTGACTTTTAGTTATAAATTTATGCATCGAGTTAGTTGTCATGAAAAAAAGAAAAACCCACAACGGAAGCAAACAAACAGATCCATTTTAATATATATTGAATCAAAAGTCTACAGTACAACTATTGACTCCTCTTTTTCAAATATTAAAATAGAAATTTGCAGTTTGTGCTCATCAAGTAAGTTGCTTTAATTTGCAATCCATTTCCCATTTCCACAGAGAGAGAGAGCCAAATACATGGGGTATGTTTATGATGATGGAGGCTAATAATCAGACACAATTTGGCTCGACTTTTAGAAATTAAAAAATATAAAATAAAAACGTGTTTCAGGTTGCATGGAGAAATGTGAGTGATAATCTCATGATTTATGGGTTACAATCGAGCTTCCGTGACCTCCTCCACTTCTCTTTTTCTTTAGCTATCTTAGTCACCATCTCATTTTAATATATACTAGTTTTCTACGCAGTACATAGGGTAAATTATTAAGATAGTCACTTTTGTTTATCTTAAGTTACATTTTAGTCATTTATGTTTGAAATGTTACGTTTTAGTCATTGAGCCGTTAATTGCCGTTAACGGTATACCGGTAAGCTGACGTGACACGTTAATCATCATTTCAAACAAAAAATTTAGGTTAATAATCGGTCTCCATATTTTTTCATTTTGAGCAATTTAATTTTTTCCTTTTATGTTCTTTTAACTACATTTTTTTTCCTTTCTCTTCTGCTTCTCCCTTTTCCATATAATTAGTTCAAAGAAATGAGATTTCAAACATGTAGCATTCAACCATATGATGGATTTAAGGGCTTGATTGCATGAAAGTCATTTAAGGCAGCTCTTGATATATCGCCATTAGAATATGGGGAAGGGAGAAGGAACATAAAAGAAAAAGAAAAAGAAAAGAAAAGTAAAATTAACATAAAAGAGATGGAGAAGGGAGGAAAATAGAGGAAGAAGCAAAAGAGAATGAGAAAAAAAAAAAGAAAGTTAAAAGAATATAAAAGAAAAAAAATTAAGTTGTTCAAAATGAAAAAAATATAGGGACTAATTGTATAATTTAACCTAAAATTTTTGTTTGAAATTGTGATTTAACATGTCACGTCAACTTATCGTTACACCGTTAACGACAATTAACAGTTCAATGACTAAAATGTTACAACACAATAACGTAAGTGACTAAAACGTAACATTTCAAATATAAGTAACAAAAATGTAACCTGAGACAAACAAAAGTGACTATTATAATTTACCCTTAAATATATTATATTTATCAGATAAAATTTTCAATATTTTATAAATACAATAATAAAAAATGTGTGACTTTGTTTTAGGAAAAATATGAATTTTAAGACGAATTTAAAATTTAAAGTAAACTGCAATGGATTAATCTTTTCAAACTGATATTCTTTAATAAATTATATATTTTAAAATATGTTTTAAAACTGATTTTTAATAAAATTGTTTTAAATAAAATATTTTTTCAATATTATCTTAAATTTTTAAAATATATGTTTGTTTAAGTATTATCTTACAATTATTTTCTAAATAAATCGTAAAAATTGTTAAAAGTAAATGTTATAAAACGAAACATATATTCATAACGTGGATATTTTTATTAATTAACTTGATACTACAGAGTTTAATTATAACATAAAGCAATGGCGGAGTGAAGGGGTTGGTAGAGGCTGACCTCTTTAAAATCGAAATTTTTATTTAGATTTTTATAATTTATAAAATTTTAATTTAATAATAGTAAATTTGTACTTTGGCCTCCTACAAATAGTAAAGATTTGATTTGATCTTTTACAAATTATAAAAATATAGACTATTAAAATGGTGAAATTGTATTTTTATTATCGTGAAAATATACAATTTAATTCCGACCCAAAAAGAATTTTCGGCTCTGCTACCGACATAAAGTAAAATGTATAAAATCTACAATTAATTATTTATAAAAATAATTTAGAATTTTAAACATATAAGCATCTAAAATTTTAATAATAACTTTTATATATGTGAATCATTAAATATGGAATATGATACTTAAAAATAAATTGAAGTAAAACCTTAAGTTAAATAAAACTACCCAAAATGGTTACAGAATGAAAAACAAGCGTTTGTAAAAGGAAGCAAATTAAGGATATATGTTGGTAATCATAATTTCATTATTTGTCTTGAGTCTAATGGTAAAATATATTATATTTTTAATAAGAGAAATTAGATTCAAATTTCAGAGACAATATTATTAAAAGAGACATTCACGAATCCTGAACATAAATTGTAAAATCGACATGAAGAAACAGACATAATTTTTGAAAAATAATTGCTGATATGAAATGATTACTACTGTTATAAAACATTGAAAGGTTCAAAGGTTTCACCATCATTATCACTTCATTGACCTTACAAATTTCACCACCGCTTCAATTATTATGATTCTCATTTAATTCCAATATCTACACGTATACTCCACATGCAAACAAACCCTAGCTACCTACCTATGAAACTATACCGCGACGACCACGTAAATATAAGCATGAATTTAGAGAAAATTTTAAATGGATGAAAGTATATTTTAATTTACATTTAAAATTATTTATACTTAGTTTGTATTCCCGTATGATGGCAGATCGATTGTCTATATTAAACATATAAAATTTGTATAATATTAACTTTTGTTTAAAATTTTAATGTTTTCAAAAATCATTAATAAATTAAAAATAATGTAATTACAAAATATTTTTGTACTTGTCATTGATGCATGTTGTTTTATCTATTTTTTGTTTTTATATTATATTTTAACTTTTAATAAAAGTCAAAATTTTTATATTATTTTAAATATTTTTACAATTCATAAAAGTGCTTGTTTTTATGATTTTGTTATTGATAAGCAAATAGATATAAATTGATAAAGTTCGATCTGTATACACCTATTAGTCATCACCTAACTTCCCCTCAATTTTAATTTCTTTATTGTCAATCCATATATCATCAAGTTCCAGAAAAAATTTCGCCTTTCAACTACACTTCCTTTTTTCTTATTTGGGTAATTTTTCTACTCAACTTTTTATATTCGATCTATTTTATCTTAAATTTATTGAAATCTGACTTGAGGCTCTAATTTCATGTTTTGATCTTCGTGAAAATTATGTCTACTTGAATACAGATGGTTCTGTAAGGTCTTAGAATGACTTTGCTTTAGTAGGAGGAATTGTACAAGACGAAATTGAGAATTGGATCTTCGGGTAAATTGTGTGACATCTTAGATGACTTAGACATCTTGATTGACCGAGGCTACAATAATGTGCTAGTTAAGACAAATAGTCTTGACGTGGCTACTGTCGTACAGAAGGGACTCACAAGAGGATCAAATTCTGTTTTGTTTAGGAGAAATCTTCAGCGAGTTCCTCGGTTTCAACATTGAAACATCTATCATACCCCCAGAGAAGCAAACCAAGAAGCTGATAGACTCGTCAAATTAACTCATCTGGGATAGTTAAAGATTACGAGTTTTCTAAATATCCTCGTCTGGGGAAATGAGTTATGTGATGTAATTTGTCCTTTTTATTTTCTTATTTGTCACACACAAAAAAAATACTGATATCTAATAAAATGTAAAATGTGTAATATTTTTATTGGATATCCTAAAACAAATTGATACGAAAATCAATGTAAAAGAAAATATTAGATATAGTTTGGGAGCTAATTGTTGTAGTTGAAACAAAGTCGTGTTCTTCATATAATTATATGTAACTTAAACCTTATGTTAAAAAGGGGTGTAGAACTTTTGTTAAGTTAAAATCGGATTAGATTGATTAGATTAGGAATTGGTCGATACATTAGTCCGAAGGAAGAAAAAACCTAGTTAACCTACAAATTAATATAAACCAATTCAAAACCAGTAGAGCTAACAATTGAACTTTTTAATAGTTTAAGGTTAACGAGTTTTGAAGCCATTGAAGCCTTTTCAAACAGTTTCAATTAAACTTTTATACTTAATACTTTTTACACTCAAACATTAAAATTCTAATCAGTCAACCATTAGTATCGACAGAAGCTTTTCGGACCAATTCGCCCCAAAAACATTGGTGATCAGCTGATACGAAAATGAGGTGTTTTCCTTGTGATTTATTTCCAGTTTCCAGTCACAGGCTTGGCATGACTGGATAATGAATACTTTGAATAACACAATTTGAGAGTATAAGGGGTGAACTTTTTCTTTTTTGGTATCGGAGTTCTTATGCTCACTGTTGGGTGAGAAAGAGACTATACAAGTTTTGTTTGAAGCCTCTAATTACAGCTTTGGCCTATATTCTTTATTAACTTACTGAATGTAACACAAGGATACCTAACCCCATACCCTTTTTATTCCCATCTCAAATATCAAAATGCCTCATGCTCTCACATTTCTCTTCAACACAATCCTACCAACATCTTCTCCACATGGTTTTACACTTGCGGCTTCGGTTGTTGATCACTGCCACTTTGGTTGTTGCTCTCGGCGTTATTTTCTTCATTGGCAACCTCGACTCCTTTGACAGAGATTTCATAATTATGTTTGGCTTGTCGAATATCCCTGTCAAGTTCTGCGTACATCTTCACAGATGCTTCTGCAAATCTCTTCAATTGACCAATAAACAAAACTAGGCTTGTCTCGAAAGAATCCTTCAAAGCATCATTTCTGAACATGTTATACGCAGAATCACTAATTTCGTTGGATGCTGATGTGCTCTCTTTCATAGCCTCGTCTCTTGACATATTGATTGCAGAATCAATGTTGGAATCGTTCCCCGATGCTTCATGTGGTCGCTTGGCATTCTTCCCCTCATTCTTTTCTTGGTGCGGTAAAAAGCCAGATGTATCGGCTGCCAAACGTTTGATGGAGTCTGAGACTTGCTTTGTAGAAGGCTCCAATGCTTCAAGCTCGTCATACCAACAACCACAGGTTACATAAATTGGAGGGCCGCGTAGTCTCAAAAGTTGGGTAATTTGGGTTTCAATGTTTTTCTTCTTTGATCTTTTCAAAGATGTTCCAATGGTAACACATTTACTGAGCCAACTGTTTATGGCTTTCAGATAAGCTTTCAGGGCACCAATCCACTTTGTAAAACTCGAACACAGCAAGCTTAGTTCATGTTCGAGATGAGCGGTGATATGCCGATGTGATTCCGGCAGCACAGAGATTCTCATGATGCCATTCTTGTTTGCAACTGAGATGATTTGAAACTGACGCCTATGACATTCAGACATTACTTCCCACATTCGACTCAACCTGTGTTGGCATAATTAGAAGAGTATTTCAGATCCGAGCAGGAGAAAAACTATTTTAGGAAGTATATGCTCCACAGGCTCATAAAAGCATGGCAGAAATCGCAAACAAGACATTATAGATGAAGACATACCCTTCGATCAACTCCTCAAGTTGTGGTTGCAGCTCATTGTCCCGTAAATCCTCAATCCTTTTTGATATTGAGTGAATTCTTTGGATTGCAACTCTAATTCTAGAGTGCAAATCCTTGACAACGGCTCGAGTCTTGTCAATTTTGCTTGGACTCTCTGCCCTTGACTCCAGCTGTCTTAACATTTTACACTTCAAGTCATACTCACTACGGACTGCCTCACTGGCCTTGAGTTATGAGAAAAACAATACAAATAAATTATCAGCAATCAGATATTTTAATGCCTGATAACACATCACCACTTGACTAGATAACCATAAGGATTCAAACACCTACAGGAGCAAAGCTGGATAACTTTTGACCTTGGAAAACAACAAACAAGACACGACCAGACTCGGATAGAATTAGAGTAAACTATTTGAAGTGCCAGATACATAACTGCGCACGTCTCCACATACAGGCAAAGTTCATAAACATAAAACCAACTACAAAAGCATTTATTTTCCTAGGACTTCGAAGTTAAATTCTCAAAGGATTCCTTTTTAAATGGCAATCAGTAGCACAGAAACAAAAAACGAGCACCCAAGCAAGCACATTCTTGGGACATCCTATTTCACCTAAGCTGCATTAAATGTCCAAACGTGAAGGTACATAACGAAAGGGAAAAGAAAAACAAAAGGAAAAACGAATAACACCTTTACTTCATCATAAAGCTTCCTCTCCCATGCATATAGTCTATCCAAAGTTGAGGCATGACTGCCTGAAAACATGCAGGTATTGTAGAAAATATTGGTGTGAAGTTCCTCAACATCATCCTTTGAATTTAATCCCAGAGGATTCCCAGAAGAAGATGATGACGTTGTCCTATGCCAAGTTAAGTACTTCACATCACTTTGAGGAGGTTCTATTTAAAATAGGAAAGGATTAGCATAGGATTCAGGAGCCAAGAATCAAGAACAAAATATAAACTAGAATCATTATGAAGAAGAATCATCACAGAACTTGCCCTAAATTTTAAGATATAATGACATACCCCATTTGTTACCTTTGCACAGAGCTCTATCTGCCAAGTATATGCTATTCGGTAAATAGAACATGCAGTCACTACCAAGACATGTATTTCATTACTAAACAAAAATACACGGCACCGAAATTTAAGGAGCTCAAACCGCTTCAACATGGTCATGATTTCCTAAACTATAATGGGTTGTGTAGATTTACCTTCTTTAACCTGGCTTGGATCTTCTCCACATGAGAAACATGCTCTGAAGAATGCGGATGCCATCAATCCACCTGAAACGGTACAAAGTCCTCTTAGTAATAGCTTTCACAAATTATAGCAGTATACAAAAACTATCAACCGTTTTACAAAGACCCTTCAATGGAACTGAATGAATGGTAATTTCTCTCAAATCTCCATAAGTTCAAATTTATTTTTACCAAATTTTCACATGCCGAGACTTCTACATGACAGAAGAGATAAAGTCTAGATCTAACCTCCTTTTCCAGGAAAAATAGGACGGAAATGCAACTTATTAGCCTCGAGCATCCTAGGAACTTCTTTTCCAGAGTCTGAAGCTTTTACAAAGTGAAACTCAATTTCTTTCATGACAGAAAGGAAATCTTTAGGGGCAACCTTGTTTTCGGAAGCATCTTCTTTTACAGGCATTTTCTTTATTTCAATCGGAATAGAAACACTGCTGGGTGTCCCCCTTAGCGGTGACAAATTGGGAGAATTGTTCTTTTCCCTACTGACAAAGTCCGTTTCTGAAGCTACACTACCAACAGATGGAATAGCTGATGGTCCATTGACTATTTTATGGTCATTGACTCTGTTCAGATTTTCAAAACTTCGAACCAGAGTATCTGCAGGGGGCTCATCATCAAATTCATCTTCTGAACCCTGAGTTTCTTCTCTATCATGTAAAGAAGACCCCTCTTCATCTTCCAGCTCAGTAACAACCTCCTCTTCCCTATGTCGTCTAAAATCATTAATGGCTTCTGGACCTTGGTTCACCTCCTTCCCTTCTTGAAATGACAATTGATGGTCAATTGGATGCCAAAGACCAAAGAAATCCCATTCCGGTGTTCCTGACGGCAAAGAAGAAGCTTCGAATGGTGATGATTCTGGTTTTTCAGTGGAACGAGGAGTGGTACTCTGTGGAGTACTTGATGAGGTTACCAATTTGATATCAGGTAGAGGGGGTTTCTCTTCGACTTTTCTCGAAGATGTAACCCCAAACCTCATATGGTTCACCTGAAAATGACTAGAAGTGGGAGGAGAAGGTGATGGAGAAAAGGTTTCAGGTGCATCAACACGTGAGAAAGACGGAGAAGAGTATGAAAAGTGGGAAAGAGACTTTTCGGTTAAAGCAAGGGGCTCAGGTGTAGCATTAGTTGAAGTGTAAAGGGAAGACTCGACTGGAGCTTCAAGCTCGACAAACTTCCTAAGGGCAGTTCCTGAACTTTTTAGTGTCTCAATGTATGCAACATGAGCGGCAGCCAGTAAGCATCTTCCATCAAGTGCCTGACGAACATACTTCTTCCGCTCCCGGCATAACTGCAGGGCCTTATCCTCTTGTATTTTAGAGGCAGAGGCCCCCATATTACTACCCTCTACTGATGGATATTCCCCTTAACAATCAATCAAGATTCAACACGCAAGGATTCTCCTGCAAAACAAATCAAGCTTATGTCAAATTAAACGAACATCTTAAACCACGTAGCAATAGTAACCATGATTGTGTTTACAAAACCTCATAGGCTAAACTAATTCAAAATCAAAGCTACCTCTACTGGAGCAGAGCACATGCTAAAGAAACATTAAAACAATCAAGAAAGTTAAACTAATTCTAGAATAACATGGGATGGTAAACAACTCCTCCGACAACAAGAAGAAAATAGAAATACCAGTTCAAAATTGAAGCCAACAAAGCAAGTGACAGCAGGTCAATGAACAAGCTTAGTCTCAAAATTGGGAATTGAACATGAAAACATTGGCTGAAAAAGGATTTGAATTATGATTTTGAACCCAAAACCTATAATAAACTCACAACCCTAGTGTAAAAGTTAAAAGAGCAAGTATGATTAAAGAATGATCAGATATCTTTTAAGCGTTCACCACAAAGCAACATCAAAAGTGAGGAAAAATATAAAAACAAAAAGCTGCAAAGTTCAAAATTTTTAAGGCAGAAAAAGAAGAAAAACAAGAAAGGGGAAGATGGTAGGGAATCTATGTGGATATTCACGTGTGCAGCTTTCAAGAAAAAAAACCCAGTATAATTATACCAACAATAGCTATCAAACAACATAATCCTAACATGATTTAACTTTTCTTTCAACTCAAAAACATTTCGCAAGAAGTAGTTCCTAATTTTATATCCCAAAACAGTCCATCTTTGCTTACCAAAGCTATGAAGCATAAAACAAACACAAAACCCCCAAAAGGAAAATAGTTTACCTTAAAGAGTTTGGGACTCAAAAAGTTGAAGCAAAATAGAATCAAATTCAAAACCCAAAAGGTTAGATTAACCCTGAAAAACAACAGGCAACAAACACTGTAACAGTTAGAATCAAAATTCATGAACAAGCACCAATCGTTAACAATAAAGAAAAAGCATTCAATTCAATGGAAGAGAAAACCCAGATAATAAAACCAATAAAAAAACTGAATCAGACCCAAATCAATAAAAGCAATTACCTTGAAGGACAAAGCATCAAATTTAGAAAAAGGAAGATTCATAGATGTCAGGCAAAAATATGGAAAACAAAGAAAAGGCTTGGATTTCAGAGCAGGGTCGTCGTGTTCATGCAGAGAGATGAGTCATCTAGACACAGTCATCAGAGAGATAAAGGAGGGGCGAATCTGATGAAGGTTTCCTATATATGTATGTTATTATTTTAATTATACTTTTAACTTTGGGTGTAAGAAAGAAAAATACAATGGCAATGGCAATGGCCTGTTGCTTCCATGCAAAAGGGCAGACTTGGAAAACAAAAGGCCCATCCATCTATAGTCTCTAGCTTTGTGGATTGTGGTCCCACTTTGCAGGTAAAAACAAAAACAGAAGGTGAACACACTAAACAGCTGCTGCCTAGTACTGTAACTTGTTCCAACAAAAACCAAAACTTAATCTGATGTCCTAAATACAAAATCAAACCACTAACCATTCGTATAAGCCGTTGAAAGTTGATACCTCAACATCTATTTATATATTTTATGCCATTTTCTGACAATGAAAAGTACCAACAAGCTGTTCTAATGGGTAGTAATCAAGATTGTACATGATTGGGAAGCTAAAATTTGTTTTTGTGGATGGAAATTAAATTATATATTTTATGATTTTTATTATTATTTTAATAGTTTATATCTTTATAATTTTAAACAATTAATTTAAATTTGTATTATTTTTGAGAGGTTAAAGTGCAATTTTACCATTATTAATTTAAAATTTTATAAATTATAAAAGAGTCTAAATAAAAGAAATTTCATTTTAGGGTACTTGCAGCCCTTGTTGTCTAATATAATTTAAATATGTTTTTGGTAACTTTTATATATGCTTCATTGTAAATTTTAGGATTTTGAGCCCTCTTAATAACATTCTCTTCAATATTAAAGTATGTATTCTTTTATATTTATTATTACATTTAATAATTTTGAAATTATAAAAAAATTTATACTATAAGTAGATATTAAAATTTGTCATTATATTTTGTTGTCATTTATATTTGTCATTATTATTTGAAGTTATGAGTAAATTGACATTCAACTCTTATGTAATTGAATTTTATCATTAAAATTTGAATTTTATTAAAATTTGTCACAAACTTTAATTTTAATTAAATTTTATCGCTCAATATTAATTTTAATGATTTAAAATATAAATTAATAAGAAAAATTCTTTCAAATATTTTATTTTAATAGTTAACAATAATTGAACATATAAATATTAAGAATTAGTAAACTTAATTAGAATTTCTATTTAATAAAATTAAACTTGAAAAAAATACAGATATAGTAAAAGAAAAAAGTAATTTTATTTTTATAAAAAGTAATTTTATTTAATTTTAGTATTATATTAATTTGTTATTATTAAATATCAAATTAAAATGTAAAAATATTTATTATAAAATTTATCTTCAAATTATTTTTAATTAAAATTGAATAGCAACATTTTATTAAAAAATAATTTTAGTGGCAAATTTCAATTAAATAAAAACAAAGCCACAAAATTGAATATAAAGTTAAAATGTAGTGATAAATTTCTCTAGTTTATAAAAATAATAGTAAATATTTTGCATATTAACCTAATAAAAAATTACACAAATCAATCCTTTTAATTTAGTTAGGTGAATAATGAATACCTTGAAAGTCTCTCTCTCTCATGAGGTACAGTAGTACCATTTTATCTGAGAAAAAACAGCTGGTTTCTACTGGAATTTTCTGAAATTATTCATGATTATTTAGGACCAAAGATCATCAATGGATCCACTATCCTGAAAATGTTCTCTCTTTTTTCCAATTAAAGTGAGTTTGGGTTCTTTTATTTAATTATAATATGATGATAAAAGTGAGAAAGGAAGGAGAAAGATGCATTTTTGAAGGGGTTTTAGTTGGGAGAGAATAAAGTGAGAGAATTTAACAAATCTTATTAGAATAAAGAAAGGGATATTGAAATAAGAAGAGCATCTTCTTTTCTTACCTCCTTTTGGAAAACACCTTTAAATGCTTCTTTTTGGTTAAATTATGTGTAGGAGCATCCAGGTTTTAAGTATTTGTTAAAAAGTTTGACATGAAACCACTTCAACTGTGGGTTCAAGGAGCTTGACCATCATTTTCAAGATTGGAAAAGAGATGTATACCAAATTTAAGAGAGGCTTGTAACATGTTAAACAATTGGAGTTTAATTTTTCAAAATGTATTTCATTGGCTTCACTCTCAAACTTTTATAACTTGTGTTAACTTCTTATTTTAAATCAAATTGATGAGATTTTAATAAAAACACTGATTGAACTATTATTCGTGCATATGAGAAGTAATTTTGAAAAGTGTCGTAAAATGTATTATTTGTTAATTTCAAGTGTTTGATTTTATTATATAAAATTACCGTAAAAAAGTTAAAATATTTTTTAAACATATTGTTGGAAAATAAAAAAAAACTAGTTAATGAATAAACAAAGTCAATAGTTGCAAGACCAAGGAAGCAATGCTAAGAGAAGTGACAATTGCATTGGGAAAGAACAACAATGAACACAATGCAATTATTTACGTAGCTCGATTTTCTTACATTTGTGGGGTCTTGCTTAGAGAGATAATCCACTATCTTTTAACATCGTACAATCAATGATTTAAGTGGCATCCAACCCTGATATATCAACCTCATTTTTGTACCTAAGATCTAGATCTCTTTCCACTAAGTTTTTCATCCTGAAAACTTAGTTTGTAACTCAAACAACTCACTTGTTTACTTACAAAAACATACTCACAATAATGAATTCTTAATGAATAGATAAAGTGCTAAACTCTCAATACAAAATTTATACAAACCTATAACGACCCGGTTTCCAATGGTGTCAAAAAAGGCTATTTTGATACCTTGTTTTCATAAATCAAGTACGTAAATATTTAATAGAGATTTTCACAAAGTTATCATATTGATGAATTGAAATTTGGTTAAGTGATTTAACCGAAATTGTGAGTAATTATGGCTCAGGGACTAACTTGTAAAATTATAGTCGCTATAAATTTTTAATTAAATTAAGGCTTGGAGACTTAAATAGAAATTAACCGAATGACTATAATAAAAATAGACCTATTTTAAATATATGTTAGTGGATGGCATGATGTATGTTAATTAGTTCAAATAATTAAAGTTTAAATTAACTAAAACATATTTAATTAAATTAGTTAACGTTTAATTAAGTATATATATATGAAATTAGTGGAAGGAGAGATGAATTTCATCTTCTACAACCATTTAAAATTTCAAAACAAAGGGGAGGACGCCATTCTAGGGTTTTCAAGCTTTTTGACCTTAAATTCAAGTAAGTCTCTAGTCATTTTTCTTTGACTTTTTATGGAAATTGAGTCGTGAGAGCTTGATTTAGCTATCCTATGTACTAATTTGTAATTTTTTTAAAGTTTTATAAAGTTGGCATGATTGAGAATTGAATGATTTAGGTGTTAAATTGTTAGAAATTAAGCTTAGTATATGAAAAGAAACTAAATTGTAAAGCTTGATTGTTAATTTCGTACATTATGGACCAAATTGAATAAAATACAAAACTATCATGAATTAAGGATAGAAAATAGAGGGTCTCTAATGAGTTTTGGTGGAATCAAATCCCAAACCAAGACCCTAAATTGGAAGTTATGCTTGTCCTGATTTTAGGGACTAAATTGAATAATTTGCAAAATTTGTGAAATATGATAATTGTTTTTGATTCGATTGGAATTTTATAATTTGGTATGTTTTATGATTATTTGTAGTTAACGACAACACCGAAATGTCGAGAGGGAAAGGAAAAGCGAAAATGATCAAAGAGTGACGTGAGACCCCAATTTGTACATTTATGATTTAAGGTCATTTAAATTGATCAAAAAGCGACGCGAGACCACGAGATGTTGTCATATGTCTTATTTATTTATTTTTAAAACACATGGTAAAATCTCTACCCAACTTGTGAAGTTAAAAATTTCCACAACCAGTTTATTAAATATTTATCCTAAAATTTATACTTATGCTTTCGCAAATTAGAAACTTGAATTTTTTTTTTTTAAAGTTACACTTAGATCAAAGTACAAATATAGTTTCATTAAAAAAAGTACAAATATAGATATTGAGCCAACAAAATCAAACTATTGAGTCAAGGGCAAACATAAATATATTTGAACAAGTAGAGTCAAATTATTACAACACAAATTGACTAAGAATTGAAAAATCCAAACTAAGCCCACTAACCAGACTAAAACTCAGGCATGGCATCAGCGTTTGGTGTGACTTTTAAACCTATATCTATATAATCGCAAATGATGAATTTCGAATATAAATATTCAAGAATAACTACCTTAAATCACAATTAAATCTTAAATGTTAACTCTTATCTAAATCCTTGTGAATTTAAAAGCAGAGTAGGAAAATTGATAATGAGGTTTTCATTAATTTATATTATTCCATATAATAATGGATTCAACCTTAACATTGTACTGTAAAATAAAATAACGTATGTCCTTGGGAAACATTGTTTGGAATTTGGCATTTATTTGAAGAGTTTCAACATTTAAAATCATAAATTAAAATGTAAAATCATATATATAGCAAAAGAGAAGGCAAGATATGGTCATGATGATACACTGACAAGGAGACATTTTATGTAACATATTTTAATTTGTAGGGTCCATAAACTATTAATGACTAATTGGAGGCTTGTGGGTCCAAGAAACATTTATCACCATTCATTTTTTATTAAAATTAATATAAAATTTATTCTCTATAAGTATTTATTAAAAAAGTTCATGGGTTTTAAGCGATAAATATTAAAACTATACATAAATTTGGATTCTATGTATAATATTATACATGAAATCTTAATTTGATTTAATTTTCACAAATTACTAATAATATTATCAAATTAGCATCATTTTACATTGATATATTGCATACACAAACAATTATATTTATCTAATATGAAAATAGATGTATATATTTATTTCCTTAAATGTGTGCAATTGAATCAAAATCAAAGTTTTATATATACATATAATTTAAACCACCGTTCAAATTTCATGTGTATAATTTAAACCAAATCAAAATTCATATATCGATTGCAGATTGAATCGAGGTTTATACATAAATTTGATATTTATTCCCAAAATAAAATAAAATTTTATTAACTATTGTAGTAATTTTCTTTGTCGAAATGAAGGTATTTACCACAAGTAACAATGTTATTATATGCTCACTAATATTATCACTTCATGGGTCGATTTTTATCCTTTTTAAACATCAACTATAAAATTTTAATATAATATTGATATAAATATGTTATGATATTTTTCATTATCGACCTGAAATTTAAATATAATTCGGATTACTCACCCACGACCCTTACATTAGGGGCTTGCGAGGAGGGCTTGCAAGCCTTGTTCACATGTCCCTAGGTGTTCATAGGTAGATGGTGCAAAGTCAAATGAGTGGATCAACGAATGCATGTTAAGACTAGGATAACATACATGTTGGTATACATGAAACCTACATAGGACGTATCTTGATGAACAATAATCATGTTTTATAACTATCCCATTCTCCTCACCTTGAAAACACGTAACAAAATACTCAACAAAATAATATATTTACTGATATTAAAAAATAGATAGAAATCTTTAATTATTATTTTTATGTTTTTACACCAAGACTACTTTTATCTATAATCTTGCGTGCTGCCGAACCAAGATTAATTTTAAATTTTAATATTCAAGTGAAACTATGCAACTTCTCAATATTTTTATGGACATTTAATTTATGCTTTACAAGATTCATTCACTGCGACATTCTTAAACATATGATTCCTTTTTTTTATCAAATATTTAACATATGATTTTTGTCTCCAAATCCAAAGTCAAATAATTATATATAAAACTTTATCTGCAATATGATATTGCTGTTTGACTCACTTCCAAGTGAACTTATATGGGCATTTTAGCTCTTAATTTGTGTTTTAAGCTACTATCCCAGGAGTTAACATCAAAGCCTTTGTAATTATATTCATGTAACTAAAGAAATTGATTGCCACAAGCTGACGTTAGTTGAATTAAGGGTACCAATCCTAAATAATTTTTATTTTCTATCACAAATGGCAGACATACTTCATGGTAGGGCAGAGTTTGAATTGAGTTAATACAAATTTTTTTTTTTTTTAGATTATGTAATTTGAATCCCGTTATTTATTGAAAAAATAAATAGAGTGCCAAAATAAGGGATCTGTGGGGCGAAGGGTCGAGGGTCGAAGTTGAATTCGTATAGAATTCTTCTTCTATTTGACTTTGATTAGAATATGGTTGAAAAACCTTTAAATATATATAGTCAAAACTCTTCTTGAATCATTCGTTTTTTAACATTAGTGAATTTTTTCTACTTTGCCTGTGATTTTTTCTCGAAAGAGTTTTCACGTAAAATCTGTGTGTTCTTATTACTTTACGATCGTTCTATCACCATTATCGATATTTATTATAACAGGTTTTATGTTTCGATAAATTCATTTCGAAATTTGTACGATTAGATCCCACCCTAGTTGTAAAAGATATTCATATTTGATTTGAATGGTTATAATTATAATTATAAGCAATATAATAATAAATTCTTGATTTAAATGAGAAGAAAAATTTTCTAAGACTTTTTCTTTACTAATATATATTTAAATCTCTTATTTCAACTAAAAATTTAATAAATATATTTATAAAATTGATTTATTAAAGCAAGAATTGGCATTCTAACTAACAGGGATGAGCACATTCATTCCCTCATTAATTTATTGCAGGAATTAAGGTGTGGGGAAAAAGTTAGACGCATACACAACACTTGTCCAATTACAGCTGTTTAAATGCTCTACAATAACTAATTGGTGTTCTTCTGTCAGCTTCTTACAATAAATATTTGGGGTGGGAAAATACAGAGACATAAAATAAAATAAAATAATTAATATAGATTTAAACACGTAATTAAAAATATGAGTAAAAATTCTTATAAAAATAATTTTTTAAATTATATATTTCATAAAATTTTATACCAAGTTGAAAGTTGAAACATTTTGGATATTGACCAAAATGAAAGTTACTAACAATTTTAGTTTTGAAATTTCTTAATAGTTATGCCTCAATATTTACATTTCTTTTAATTTTTATTTTAACTTTTGCTGTTTTTTAAATTTTATTTTAAATTATCTCACGTAATATTTGTTGTGTCATTTAATGATTAAATCAACTATTTTACTAATGAAAGGATTTGATTGATATAACATCGATAGTTTAATTATGTAATTAAAATATTTTGAAGTTTGAGGATTAATTTAACATTAGAGCCATTGTTTGGGGACATGTGATGCAATTAACTCTCTATTTATTTAAGACGGGAAGAAAATTTTAATCCTCAAATTTTACAGTTCGTGTCAATTTCACTCTCATTGTTTTATTTGGAGTAATTTGACTTTCAACTTTTTATTAGGGATGGGTATTTGATCGAATCAAGTTGAATTGAGTTAAAAAATTGAGTTAATTGAGTTGACAAATCTTATTTTATCATCCTAATTCGATTTAAAGTTTTTTTAACCAAGCCAAGTGAAATAAAATCTAAGTTGAGTCAAATAGAATAAAATTATTCGAGTTAAATTAAAAAATTAAACAAGTCATATTGAAATCTTGTTCACAATATGACTAAATTCCAAATTAAAACTCTTTTAAAATAAAATAAGAGAAAAACAAGATAATTAGTATGATAAACTTGATTTGATAATTTATTTGTTTAACGCCTCAAATTTATCATTTTAATTTTTAAAAATATCATTTAGCATTTTATATATTTTAAGATTTCATAATAATTTTAATTTTATAAAATTTTGGAAAAATATTTAAAAATTTCAGATTATTTTGATTTTCTTTTTGGTAATTTTTTGGAAGAAACCAATTCTCACATTTTCAAATTTGTAGGAACCCAAGTGATAGTTACATTAAGTTGTTATTTGAGTTATTTAAATTGTAATATTCAACTCAACCCAAATTTAAAAATTTAAAATTATTTTTAAGTTTATTTAAAAAACAAAATAGCTAAAATTTTAAAAAATTAATTTTTTTAATCTAATCGAGTTTTAGTCACATTATTAATTAAGATTTTAATGAAAATGCTGAATCAACCTTAAATGTTTGACAGCTTTCTCTAAACATTAACATGGCAAGCTCACGTAGCCACATTTTAAATGACATGGCATTCCACGCTTACACGTGGGAGAAAAAGAAAATCCAAAAAAGCTAACATGGAGAGAGATAATTTAAAATAGAGAAATACATGATAAAACTATTTTAGTTTTAAAAATATGTAAATCACATAGGAATAAAGCGATTTCCGCCTCCATACTCAACAAATCGAATCAGAAAAACGATAGAAAGAGCACGAACAGAAAGAAAGATTAAAAAAAAAATTTACCACAAGAGCATATAGAGACGTGCCTCAAAAGTATATTATAAAATAAATCATGATATGAAACAATAACGTCACGTTATTTGTATCATTTTTTAATAGTTTAAGTTAGAATTGTATTACCCAAATTTTAAGAGATTGTTTGCAAGTCAAGTTAAATAAAATATATTTTCTTTCTAGAAGATTTAGTATTTATTAGTATAATATATTTAGCATTTATTAGTATAGTTTATTTGACCAACTAATTTAGCTTATAAATAGGTTCTGTCGTAAACATTTTTTTTTAAAATCGGGGATTGATTTTGAAAATAAAATGTGAGTCGCTACCGATCCTTTATTGAGGTGTGATCGGTTCACCTTTAAAACAATTTTGGTCTGCGAATTTTGAGAAAATAGGTTCGGGAGTCGGTTACGCACGAGGAAGGGTTAACACCCTCGTAACGCCCATAATTGGTACCGAATCGATTGTTCAATGTCTTAATGTCGAAATTTTAAAAATATTTTAAAATACGATCATTTGAAAAGAAAATTTGCATAACTTAATCAGATGATAAGACATACACATTTCAAAGTAATAAACGTCACACTCAGTGAGTTAATGTGCAACAGCATAATCTTCAGAATTAGGTATGTCTTTTAAATTTTAAAAAGAATCTTATATTTTGAGAAGGATATTTGGTTATTTGGGTCAATCGAGAAACCAGAATCTAGTAAGTTAGAATTCAATTTCTCGACATTCCTAAACACCAAATATTGCCTTTATTTTAAAATCCTTAACTCGAGATAGCAAAATGTCATATCCAGTAAGTTAGGATCCAACATTTTGAAATCCCTAAAAGCTTTATTTAGAAATCCAATGGTCTTATCACAGAAGAGGTGCTCGACTATCTAAATTCATCAAAGAAATGAAGCCCAGTGAGTTAGGGCAAACTTCTCTCGAGAATCATGAATACCGGTATTTTGTTAAAAAGGTGGTTCCAATGCTTTTATCGAATCAAAAAACAGTAATTAAATAAACAATGAATCATGCAAAATTTGAATAGCAAATACTCTCCAATGGATAACGAATCAATAAGTAAACATGAATAAACATAATAACAATAATTTCAAATATACATTATGCAAATATTAACATCAACATTCAAAAATTATTAATCTAAAAGGAAGATAAAATACAACTCCTAAAACAAAAATGAGAGCAAATAAATTTAGGATTTAAAATGTACAAAAATATATAAAAGAGTAATTAATATAAAAATTTGAAACCATTTTATAACATAACTAAAAATACAATGTTTAAATGAATTTTAAAGAGAGAATTGTAAGTAAAAGAATAAAAGTGAATAAATCTTAAAATTAATATATATATTTTCGATCTAGATAAAAAAATTAATGTAAACAATAGTATATGTATAATAATGTATATAAAAAAGGATAGCAAGATTAGAAAGAATAAAATATTTGTGCCTAAAAAAATAAAATTTACGATTTGAAGTTAATAACATTATATTACATACATATGTACAATAAAATACTTTTAATATAAATTATATATACATATATGAAAGGATCATGATGTAATGACCCAAAATTCACGGTCATCGAAAAAGTATAATATCGGGCCTCCGTCTTAGTAATTTGAGTTCAGAAATAATTATTAGAAATATTTACGAGGCTAGTTGTGTGTTTAAGTAGGTTTTGGATAGGTGAATTTAGTTTAATTATGAGTAATTAGCAAAAAAGATTAAATTGCAATAGAAGTGAAAGTTTAATTATAGATTAAAAGAAAATAATAGGGACTAAATAGGCAATTATGCCAATTGCCAAATTTGAGGCCGCATAAGCATAAAAATCTGAGATTTTTATGTGTTAATAAATAAGTATATAATAAATTAATTATATTATATTATATTATTATTATATAAAAGAAATAAATCAAATGGTGCTAAATGTATGGTAATAAAGTTGTACAAATGTAATAAAATATGTATATACACTTGTATTATAATTAAAAGATATTAATTAATTAAATGGTTATTAATAAATTATATTAATATTATATAAAGTAAATGAAATAAAAGGAAATAAAAACAAAGCAAAAGAAAAGAAAGAAACATAATAGAAGTGACGAAACAGAGAAGAAACAGGGGAGAAAGAAGAAAAAGAAGAAAAAAGAGGAAATAGGGTTTCTAAAGCTTGGAATTTAATTTGCTAACAAAGAACCCGAGGCATCGGCATCAAAAGGAAAAGGGAAAGCTATCGAGGACTAAAGCGGGAGATTTACAGTTTGTATTACTATAATTTAAGTTATTTATTATTAAATGCTAAATTTTAATTTATGTGTCTGGTAAATGAAATGTGAGGTAAGTATTAATATTAGTATTAATATTATTATTAGTATTATTATTATTATTATGAGTGGGAATTAAATTGAATAGTTGACATGAATTAATATTTGAATTGTTTGTTGATTGAAAGCGGGAAATGAATTTGAATCGAATTGTGAATGGTATTAAATTGTATGGAAATGTATTGAGTTGTGAAAATGTGAATTTGTGAAATAATTATTGATTGAAAGGTGGAAAAATGATTGAATTGAAAATGTGAGAAATTGTGATTGAATTGAGAATATATGTGATTTAAATACCCTATTAACTAGTCGAATTTGAGTCGGATATAGTTGGCATGCCATAGGATTGGAAGAGTTCAGGGATACTTCGACCTCGAGTCGATGAGACACTGGGTGTCACTATATTTCTTCGGATAGATTCGATGAGGTACTGGGTACCAACTTTCTTCGGCTTTGCCTATGAGACACTGGGTGTCAACTATTGCTTCGAACTATTCGATGAGGCACTGGGTGCCATTCTGGTGTGTTTGGTTGGATCCGTGTATCCGCCAAAGTCCGAGTTTTGTTAATAGGGTAAATGATGAAATGATAAACCAAACGAGTTGGTCAAACGAGCTATTGAAATGAAATGAAAAAGTTGAATTGCGAATTGAAATGTGAAATGAGATTGAGAAATGAACCTAAGGTTCATGATTTGTTCAAACTCAATTTGTGGATATACGATATTGGTTGATGAATTGCTATTGTTGAAATATTGAATTTAAATTGTATATACGAATTATGCATTACATGTTTAAATATTGTTATAATTTGAATTATGGTAATACCACTGAGTATGAAATACTCAGCGTACGGTTGTTTCCGTGCGCAGGTCGATAGAAGTCAAAGGTCTCGGTTCAGCATCCAAACTAATCCCGACTTCAGCATAACTTTGGTGATGTATATTTTCCTTTGGGTAATGTGGCATGTACATAGGATGTGTATAAAGGTTGTTATGTTTTAATATCAATGGTTAAAAAAAATGTTAGTATTAAAAGTTTATGAATTATTATGAAAGAAGTTTATCTATTTTGATTTATTTATTACCTTGTTAAATTTTAAATTGATATTATGTTGATTGAGTTTGATTAGAAGTATTTAGAATAGAAAATTTGAATGTGAAATGAATTGGTTGATTGGTTATATTTGAAAATGATATGGTTTTAAATTGCAGGGGGTTTGATGTAAAAATAAGCGAAATCTTTGAAATTTTTCTAAAAATGAATGAAATCAATTAGTAAAATTTGTAACAATTTATGAATTATTTTAATAGGATGATTATTTATTTAAGAATTATTTGTAAATTGCTTGGTATGTCCGGTAATGCCTCGTAACCCTGTTCCGGAGACGGTTTAGGGTTAGGGGGTGTTACACATGAAATGTTTCTATGTGATTTTAAATCCAAATGAATATATATATACATAAAGATCTAAAATAAAACATTTGCAATATTTCAGTAATAATAATAAAATAAAATATTGTACATGTATAGAAATAAATAAACATGTAAACTAACATAGTAATACCAATAATAACGACAGTAAATAGGGCACTTAAATAATTTTAACGACAATACAAAACAAAGGACTTAATTGGCATTAAAATAGTAACTCAGGGAGGAAATCTAAAATAAATTAAAGGTTGGGACCAAATTACAAAGCACGAATAACATGGGGGATCAGAATAAGGAATATCCTGTCTCCCAAAACGCTTCATTGCATAATGGACCCAAATGAAATCAATGACAAATTGTATTGCTCGAAATTAAAGAAATTCAAAAGACCAAAATAGAAATACAACACAAAATGAGAAGGACTTTGAGCGAAATTAACCCCTCCCCACACCAAACACGCGGATCTAGCTGCAGTTGGACCGGGTCATCGGGCATAGCTCTATACGACGCCGTTTGACCATGGATTTAAATGAAAATGAGGTTAAGTATGCGATACAAATTAAAAAAAATGAAAGAAATCCAATTGAAACTGAGCAAAACATAAAAGGACTCTCAGCACAAATAAACTGATAGGTCAGAACGCGCGAATCCTCCCCAGGTCAGGTCATCGCACGCGTTTTGGCCTTCAACCGACGCCGTTTTCAGAGCCATCAAATCAGCCTTAAACGACGCCGTTCATTACCCCGCTTATAATCCCAAAAACCCTAACAGTAGCTATCATTTTCTAAAAAAATAAAGATTAAAAAACTAAAGAACCCTAAAGGTTCTCTGCGCCGCTCCATGCCTAGGCTAACCGAAGGCCATTTTCTTCCAACTGACCCCTATTACGACGGAGTAGAAGAAGAGTCGGCCACCAGGTAAGCTTTGACCCTTTAACTCTTATTTTTTTTAATTTTTGCACCGAATATGGAATAGGTATAAAAAACGAAGCAGAAGGAAGAAATGAAAAGAAAAAAGGAATCTGCAATCACCTTTTAAGTTTTTGATTTCTCTGAATTTTTTTTTTGTATTTAATCCCCTAAAAGGGTACATCCCTGGGGTTTTTATAACCCGAAAGAAAAATAATAAAAGAATGCAAATTTTCTTTCTATTTTTCTTATTTTCTTATTTCTTTTTGCTGCCGATTTCTGCCCCTCCTTTCGTTTGTTGTCTGCTTTTTTGCTGCGCGTTTGCTCGTTTCTTGCAGGTACGGTGTGCAGAGGTGTAGACGTGGCACGTATGGAGGCGAAGGCGCGCGCGTACGAGGGCTTGTCACGTGCGGAGGGAGAGCGATGGGACGTCTCTGCTGCGGCGCTAGGAACCCTTGCTGCTAGAGTTTTTGGTGTTTGGGGAAAGTCTTGGGCCGAGTTGGGTTCTAGGCTAGGTTAGAGTTTGGGCTTGCACTGGGCCATTTGTAAATGGACTGTTTTTTTGGATTGCTTATTGGTTTTTATTTTATTTTTGGTTTATTTGTGTTTGTGCTTTTGGGCCCGGGAAAATTGGGCCTATTACAGATTCTTTTGTAACTTTAGAAAATTCACCCATTAAATATTAGAACTCATAACACATTTAGAGAATTTTGTGTTTACGTTTTGAGGGTTCTTTATTTTCGAGTTTTTCAGGGTTTAGTTTTTTATCTCCATCTTTTGTACTCTTCGTTCTTTTTCCATTATAGTAAAATTATCTTTCCCCGTGGTTTTTTATCCTCATTGGAGGGGTTTTTCCACGTTAAATTTGTGTGTTCAATTTCTCAATTTATTCCGCTATTTTTTTGTTGCTTAATCGGGTCGATCCTAACAATTGGTATCAGAGCTAGTTTAATTTTCATAGATCAGCCCGTTTAGAGATAACAGCAACAATGTTTGAAATTGAGAAGTTTTATTGTGAGACAAATTTCAATCTGTGGCAAGTTCGGATGATGGCAATTCTAGTTCAAACTGGATTGAAAAACGTTGTTACCGGGAAAAAGCGTGAGAATCTAAATTAAACAGAATGGAAAGAGCTTGATGAAAAGGCCTTGTCTGCAATCCAGTTGTGCCTCACGAATATGGTATTGCAGCAGGTATTGATTGAGAAGACCTCATCTGCCTTGTGGAAAAGGTTAGAAACTATTTATGCGACTAAGTCTCTGACTAACCGTTCAGTGTTGAAACAACATCTATTTACGTTTCGCATGAACGAAGGTAAGCTTCTTAGAGATCACATCAGTCAATTCATTACTCTTTTAAATGATTTAAAGAATGTTGAGGTTTATATTGACGATGAAGATCAAACTATGCTATTATTGTGCTCTTAACCCCCTTCATACAAGTCTTTCAGGGAGACCCTAATTTATGGCAGATACAAACTCTTATTCGAAGATATGAAGGGTAATTTGTTGAGTAGAGACAAACTCGACAATGAGTTTGGTTTGGATAGCAAGGCAGATAGGCAAGCTTCCGTTTTGGTAGCATCAAAGAAACGAGACAAAAGGTGTCGCTATTGTAAAAAGTTAGGTCATGCCAAAGCAGATTATTATAAACTATGAAATAAAAGACCTGTTAAGAGTAACAAAAAAGATGTAGCTGGTGTTAATTTGGCTGATGAAAGTAGTGGTGATTTCTTGTTAGTGTCAACGAGCGATAACTCCAAGCTCACGTCCGAGTGGATCCTAGATTCGGGATGTTCTTTCCACATGTGTTCCAATAAAGAATGATTCTCTACATACAGTTCGGTTGAATGTAGAGTTGTGCGTGTGGGAAACAATTCATCTAGTAAGGTAATTGATATTGATATTGTTAAAATTAGGATACACGATGGGACGATTAGGACACTCTCAGATGTCAGGTATGTACCTGATTTACAAAAGAATCTCATCTCCTTAAGTATTTTAGATTTGAAAGGATGCAGAATCAACATCGAGTCGAGCGACATTAAAGTATCTCGTGGAGCTCTTGTTTTGTTAAAAGGTAAAAGAATTGATAGTTTTTATATTATGGAAGGTTCTATAGCGACCGGTGAAATCGGACGTCCCTCGTCCGTTACGGAGTCGAAGTCAACTCATTTAAAGCGGAGGTAACTTGGTCATAAGAGGGAAAAATGTATGATTGTTTCGTTGAAGAGAGGTTCTCTTTTGGATGTAGGTTTTGAAAAGTTAGGGCACTGTGTTCGTGAAAATTAGACTCGGGTTAGTTTTGATTTGGCAGTACACAAGTCGAAGGCTAGAAGTCTTCCAGGTTCTAAGCACAGATTCAGCTCAGTTAATTCCCTACATAGTTCAAGATAGGCTCGTGGTGGGCTTTGGCAAAAATGGTGTTGTAAGAAGTCGTGTCAATGTGGAGATTGTTAGAGTTGTGTGACCCGAATTCTAAGAGATTGCTTGCAAGTCAAGTTAAACAAAATATATTTTTTTTCTAGAAGATTTAGTATTTATTAGTATAATATATTTAGCATTTATTAGTATAGTTTATTTGACCTATTAATTTAGCCTATAAATAGGTTCTTTTGCAACATTAGAAAAACACCCATTAGAGATTAGAACTCATAACACATTTAGAGAATTTTGTGTTTACATTTTGAGGGTTCTTTGCTTTTGGGTTTTTCAGGGTTTAGTTTTTTATCTTCATCTTTTGTACTTTTCGTTCTTTTGCCATTATAGTAAAATTATCTTTGCCCGTGGTTTTTTATCCTCTTTCGAGGGGTTTTCCACATTAAATTTGTGTATTCAATTTTTCAATTTATTCCGCTATTTTTTTGTTGCTTAATCGGGTCAATCCTAACAGTTTAATGCTACATCAACATCTTCATCCTAAAAAATCCAATTCAAATGAAAATCCTAAAATTTAAAATGAAATTACTAATGTAGCGTTAAACTATTGAAAATGGATAATATCTCTATTTCATACTATCTTTCTTCTATAAAATATTCAGAAATATTTTATTAGGACCTATATTTTACTTGTTGGGAAAGTGAAACTCATTGTTTTGTATCATAATAACTTTTATTTTATTTTACAATTATAAATTATAATTTCTATGAAAGTGAAACTCAATTTTTGTATCGTAATAACTTTTTATTTTATTTTACAATTATAAATTAGAATTTCTATGAAAGTGAAACTCAATTTTTGTATCGTAATAACTTTTTATTTTATTTTACAATTATAAATTAGAATTTCTATGATCAAAATCAATTATTATAATCTATAAATATAGGATAAATCCCAAAACTATATAAATATGGTTTAATGTGCAATTGCATACATAAAATTTTAATTTGATCCATTTATTATAAATTATTAACACAATTATTGATATAACATCAATTTATTTTTATATATTGTATATATAAATAATTATATTTATCAATATAAAAATAAATCGATGTATTTATTTCTTTAAATGTGCATGATTAAATCAAAATTAAAGTTTCAAGTATATATTTGAACCACAATTACAGTTTCATGTATATAATTACACCAAATTAAAGTTCATGTATACAATTGCACATTAAATCAAAGTCACTCAACTTTAGAAAAATGACAAAATAGTCACTAACGTTATCAAAAAGTGACAAAACAGTCACTTATTAATATTTTCCGTTAGTGTCTTAATGAAACCACTGATGTGGCCAGTTAACTTGCCACGTCATTGGTGAAGTAGCTAATGGGTCAAGGTTTGGGGTGAGTTTAAGGAAAAAATCTGAAGGGTTAGGTTAGTTTATGAAAAAACAACAGAAATTGATTGTGATTAAGGGTAGGAGGAAAAGAAAATCAAAAGATCTTGATTCCCAACAATGAAGCACTGAAAAACATGGCTCAACCGTGTACATTCCCCTTCTAAATACCTACTCTTCATCTCAAGATCTTTAACATACATCTTCTTCCTCTCCCTTGATCTCACAGTTGCATCTCTGTTTCTCAACTACATGAAAAAGAAACCATTCAGATCCATCAATTGCAGTATACCATTTATTATCTTCAGTTTTGGGTATTCGCAAGATACTTGGGTTTGTATGAAATTTGGGAAGATCAATCAAGCTTTAAAAGTAAAACTAGATTGAGCTTGAATTCCTTAGGTAAGCCATTACACCTCTACCTCAAATTAGACATGCAACTAACAAAATTGAAACAAAATGAAGTTTCAAAGAACAATAGACAAAGACGATAAATTGGAATATCAATTTATACCTTCTCTGTTTCTTAGCAATGAGATTATCAATTTATACCTTTTCGATCTTCTCTATTTTTTTTCTCTTTTCCTTTTTCTTCTTCTCCTCATCCTCATCCTCCTCCTCATCTTCTTCTTTTTCTCTAATTTTTTTACTGTATAAACCCTAAATTGCTGTTGATAGGGTTGTTTAAATTGGTGCTAATCGGCCAGCTAGACGGTTAATGACACCAAGCAAGTCGTTATCTGCCATGTCACTTTATCGTTACGTCTGTAACGAAAAACGACAAAAAGGATTGTTTTGTCATTTTCCTAAAGTTAAGTGACTAAAATGAAACTAATGTGACTATTATGTTAACTACCTCAAAATTGAGTGATTGTTGGTGTAATTTAACCAATGTTATTTTTCTCTTTTTAACTTCATTCTTTTATCTAAAAGTTTTTGTTGCATGTTTCAACCACAAATGAAAAAGCTAAAAGAAAGTTGAAATTTTAATTTAGTCTTTCATCATTAACTTTGATAAACTAAATTAATTACTAAAAGACACAAAAGAAAAGGTATTTGAAGAAAGATCCAAGGATTGATCAGAAAAGTAGTTAAACAATATTATAAAGGGTAAATTAAGCTTATCAAAATTTTAGGGCATTTTATTTTAGTCACTTAAAATGAAATTTTGTAATTTTGTTATCTAATTTTAAGGTGTTTTCATTTTAACTACCCAAGTGTTAAATCTCTTACAACAGTTAACTGTACACACCATGTCATATTTTGCACTTTCATTTTGGTCACCCAAAAATATCTTTTTAAGTATTGGTTGAGATTAAAAATCAATGGTTAAAATGAAAAGGAGGTAGAAACTAAAATAATACACAAAATTATCAAATTGTACATGTTTATCCCATTAATGAAAAATTCTAAATTTGGGTTTGAAAATATAAATTTTAAATATTAACATTCATAATTATAGTAACAAATTGGTTGACATTATCAATAGGTAAACAATTTTAACATTTTATTTAATTTATTTTGATGTTTTGAAATTATTTTAAAAATTATCGATGAAAGTTATTGTCTTTAATAGTTGTCTATAGAATCCAAATTTCTTTTAATTATATGATCTTGGATCTTGCATGCTAAGCTAAAACAAACAAAATCATTACAATTAATTAAATTGATTAATTTTGACTTCCATCCCTAACAAAACTCTTAATTTTCATCGCCTTTTTACCCAAATGAAGAACAATATCTTATTTGCCAAAAAAAACAATCGATTGATTAATTAATATTATAGTAACAAAACGATTGACATTATCAATGGATAAAAATTTTCAACAATTTATTTTGATGTTTTGAAATTTAAAATATTAATATTAAAAATAAAATTTAAAATTTCGCAATGGGATAAACAAGTACAATTTGACAATATTTGTTTATTATTTTAGTTTCTATAGCTTTTTCACTTTAATCCTTGATTTTTCTACTCCAATCAAAACTTAAAACAATATTTTTTGGGTGACCAAAATGAAAATATAAACATAACGTGGCATGTACAGTTAACTTCCGTTAGAGATTTAACGTTTGATTGACTAAAATGAAAGAGTCCTAAAAGTTGGGTGACTAAATTGCAAGAATTTCGTTTTAATTATCCTAAATAAAAGCAGCTTAAAAGTTGGGTGACCAACAAGGTAATTTACCCTAATATAAAAGAGAAACATGGTTTTTAAGTTTTAAATCAAAATTAGGGTTATATATTTTAGCATTTTACCCTGCATGTTAACAGGATCTGAAGATAATATCAGCTTCTTCGGCATTATATATTATTTCAAATCAAAGGTTTTCATATTTTAGTATTTTACCATGCATGAGATCAGCTTCTTGGGCAATACGTTAATAAATTCCATTTATATATTATTTAGTGTCAGTGGAATCTTTGATATCTTTAAACTATTAAATCTCAGAAACCTTGCTACTTTTGCACATGTTTTTTCTTTCTTTTTTGTGTATTAAAGCATTGGGATTAATCTAAATCCTTTGTAGTCGACTCTTTAAGTGCTTGTAAAGAATAATGAACCCAGGTTTTCTTCATTTTTATTAGCTTTTTTAGGCTAATGTGGTGAAATAAAATTAACAGTGAAGTTATTTTAGATAGACATAAATGGGGGCCAACTCGGAAAGGTTGTCAATTTTAAGGGTTCAACTATTTAAAAAGGTAGGGGGTAATTATGGTGGATGGTAGGTAAAACAGGGAGCATTCAAAGAGTTGGGCTCTCTTTTAATGAAGAAGAAGTTGATGAATATATACTGAAAGTATGGGCAGCAAGAAAGGGGTAAATTAGTCTTTTTGTTAAATTTTATCCGTTAAATGATGGCATGAAAAGTTAATTTAAATGGTTAATTATTAATTTGATCCCTGAACTATAGTTAAAATATCATTTTAAATGGTTAATTTGTACGTTTCAAAATGTAGAAAGACTAATTTACTTATTTTTCAATAGAAAAACCGAAATGCAATCCATCCCTAAGTACAGGGACTTCCTTGCTATATTTACCGAAGAAAGGTCAACAAATAGAATGAGAAATAAAGGAGCAAGTAAAAGGCTTTAAAGTTAATGTTTTAGTGGCGTCAAATAAGTCAGTCAGCTCAGTTTTCAATCCCTAAACCTTTTTCTTTTCATGCCAACTAATGAGGTTTTGGACTTATTTTCTTTGCTTTCAGTAGGTAGGATACATGGGACACTGCTAAGGAATCTTTGCTTGTCACTCACACATGGGTTGATGCTAACTTCACATGAAGGCAAAAGCCAATAAGGAGTGCTAATTTGGGTTATAAAGCAAAATACGTATAAATAACTGCATCATAAATATAAAATCTGACGCATGGTGAGAGTTGGTGTTTTTGGAAGGTGATCTCGATGGTCATAATTAGGATTTAGAAAGTGGTGACAATGGGGACAAACCGACCCACAAATATGTTTGGTCCAATAATTGCGGTTTTCTTTCTTCTTTATGCATAGCATGGCTTATCTTTGATTCACTGAACCCTTTTTCATGGTGTTAATGAACTTGACAGCAAGACTATATAGGTTCCAAAGTTAAAGAGGCACAATGGTTGGCTAGCTACGTGGAAAAGTGATGAGCTTCCCTACCTCTTGATTGACCTTTCGTTTAGGTTTGAACTTTAGGTCGCAATACGTTTATAATTGGCCCAAATCTAAGTACCAGCACCACACTTTCGGCAACTGCTCTACGTACTTCTATAGATCACAATGTCTATAGTGATGCATGAAAACTACCAACTCCAAAGCTTCTCTATTTATCAGAGAATCAGCATCAGGTTGAGGTCTCGCTCATTACCATGAAAATGAGCCATGTGATTCAGATCAGCTAACCATATATGGTAAACGCAGCCTTTTAAACAACTTTGTGACCTTGCAAGGTCTTCACTGCTACATCAGTGATTTGAAGATCTATAATTGGCTCTATCAAGTACATTTTTTAATCTTTCAAGAATTCATCATACTAAATGTTTAATATCATATTAAAATCTCTACATATACATTAAAATTACTTAGAAACACATTTTACTCAATTGTTCTTATAGAACTTATTTTTTTAACAAGTTTAGTTCATTTAATATTTTAAATCTCAATTTTCATAAAATTATGATCAATTATTGCAATTCTTACTTTTTATTACCATTTATATATTAATAAATAAATCACGTTGAAATAAATTTATAAATCATAATTATAATAATCCATGACAACAACAAATTATTATAATTGTAATTTATGACATCTACTAATTCTTTATTAAGAAGAGAAATACATGTTTTTATTTTAATTAATCTTAAGAAAAAAGAACAAATTAATTCAAAATTTAAGGTTACACCCATAATACAAAATTACTTAAGAAATGAAGCATAGTACATTTTATATTACAAGATGGCCATAATGTAATATTACAGAAAGACCAAAATGTTGAAATTCAAACACCATAATCTCATTTTAAAATATAACATTACATGCCATAATGTTACATCAAACATTTCACTAGTGGTTTTAGAGTTTTGAGTGTACTCAAATAAATGAAAAGAAAAGGAAAAAGACGAATGGAAATAGAGAAAAAATTTAATATGGTAGGAAAAATAAAATTAGAGATAATAAAAATTGATATTTTTATTTAATACATAAAACAAATCATTCCCAATAAAAATATAAAGTAAAGTAAGAAGTAAGTCAATTAATGTTCAAAACTATGCAATTTTTAAAATTTCTTCTCTTTATTTTTCAATTCTAAGAAATGGATAAAAAAATTTACTCTTTTCTTTCAATTTTGAAAAATGTATCATGTTTTCTTACTACTTTTTACTCTTTCCAATCTTCTCCATCTTACTGAGCAAAGCTTTTAAGGCCTTCAAAAATGCAAGGAAATGGCAGAAACAATTAACCTTTAACAACACTACAAATGAGCAAATTGATAGCAAGATAGAACAGATTATCCAGATGCAGAAGTAAACCAGAAAAAAATACAAAGATAGCAATAGTCTTAAAACGAAATTGACTCACAAAATTTCCAGAACATAGACCAATAATATCATCACCACAAGTCTAACATCAAGATGGCAACAAAGAAAGTTCTGAATTTCAGAGTATCATTAATGTTTCAAACTACCCAAAAAATAGAAGAAACTATATCAGAACAAAACCTATGAAGATATGTCATCCGCTGTAGCTTAGTGATCACCAGGCATGCTCTTAATAATATCAGAGTCACCTGGAAAACACAAGATGTTACCAAAATCAGAACAGTACATAGACAAGAGGATTATGTAAATTGAACATGTTATCATCAATGCCCTTATATTTACCAGGGTCAATAATGCTGAGGCAGCACACTCTGAAATATTTGCCACAAGCAGTTCCCAAATCTACGTTGTCTGCAAAAACAGAACACACATTTTTAAGGGAATCGTCAACCATTAAAACAAACCACCATCACAATTTACATGTGAAAACTAGAATAACAGTTAGCTTCCATCAAGATACAATATTACCAATTAAAAAAAATATCGTCCATATCAATAAATTCATCAAATGGCTTCTGAGTGACATACAGATTAGACGTTCCTTCTACCATTTCCATCAGCAGCATTAGAAAAAGCAATTCTATCTGGCTTTTCACAAATAACTAAAACTAAAGAATTGAAAGGGCAAGGGAAGGGATCCTAAAATGGATTTCGATTCAATGTGACATGAAAAGTAAACATTGGTTCTAAATAATTATAATGATAGGTTAAGGAACATACTTCCATTGTAGTGGTGAACTCCAACTTTGCACAACATGGCATAATACTCGATCTCCGACTTCCTAAGAGGAGGGCAGTTGTTGGCAATAATAATCAACTTACCTACAACACACAACAAAATAAGCATACATGTCTTCCAATGCTCAATCAACATTAGATTAGCAACACAAAGGGAAAAATCGATTTTCAAACAGAATCTGTTTAAACACTATCTCCCAAAATGGAATTCATTCACTTTTAGTTTACTATTCAAAACAAGAAATCAAACCCATCATTTTTCATATAACAAAACAAACTACAAGTGACAGAGATGTTCAAAACAACAACCAGATTGCTCGACATTTCAATATGGGAGAGGAATAAGTTCAATTTTAAAGAAACAATGGAATACCTTTGGAGCTTCTGAGAGATTTGAGAACAGTTTTGTAACCTAAAGTGTATTTCCCACTTTTCATAACGAGAGCCAATCTGTTGTTAATGCTCTCATGGGTCTTCTTCTGCATTAAAATACCATCATCAACAACATAAAAATGAATTAGCATGTTTTCAGAAAATTTAGGTTAAATATTCAAAAAAAAAAGGAAGAGAAAACGAGTAAAAGGGTCTTTACGGTCTTCTTGGCGGCAACCATTGTCGTCGGAGGACGGGAGATCTTCGGCGAGAAGGGAACTGCGGCAGCTACAAATGGTTCAGTTTCACCACATGCATAACAAACCCTAAAAACTAAAACTAATAATATACTGATTCTGACACAGAGATTTAGGTTGTGGGCTAAAATTAAAGGCTTTGTTTCTTCGATCCAACCCAAAATTACCTTTTTACGGCCCAATTTGTAATTGTACACCCTGAACCAATGTAATAAAAATCGAACTAACTGTTGTATCATAATTCATAAATAACTAGAAAAGTTGATAAAATCTTAAAAAATAGAAATGTCGGGAAAAATAAATAAAAATTAGAAATGTAATTTTAAATTGATTAAAATTTTCAAAAAAATATTTATCTTTTTATCGCTTAATCTAACTTATTTAAATACCATAATTTTTATTATTACAATGATGGGTGTAAAAGAAAAAAAGGGTAGATGAGGAGATGTAAAAGATAAATATTGATTTTCTGGAGCAGATTGGCTACTCATTTGTAGTTACTGAGGGTCCTCAGTGTCCGCAAAATAATTTAGGAATAATTTAAGATTTTGTTCTCTATATTCTATCTTTCTAGGGTTCCGTTTAACCAACCCCATGGCCAAAGTCATAAACATGCCGGTCGATTCTCTAGATCGCCGCAGGGGCGGCGACCGTAAAGATAACAACAATAATAACAACAGACAGCTTCCGCCATCTGACGATCCCAACTTATCTCCCCCAGCTCCGCCTCCTCCTCGACGCCGCGACCGAGATTCGCGTGAGCGACGGGACCGTGACTACTACGATCGCAACCGCTCTCCTCCGCCTCCGCCTACCAGAGAGAGAGATTACAAACGGCGTAGTAGCATTAGCCCTCCACCACCGCCGTTGAATTACAGGGATAGGAGACACTCGCCTCCGCCTCGGAGGTCTCCGCCTTATAAGAGGTCTAGGCGTGAGGATGGAGGGTATGAAGGGAGGAGAGGGAGCCCTAGAGGCGGATTTGGACCCGGCGATAGAAGGTAATGTTCTATTTTTTTTAGATTTCTTTCTGTAATTACAATTACAATTAAAATGTATTGATACTAAATTTGAATCTGTTTTCGAACTGCTTTTTTTTAATGGTCTTAGGTGTTTTGGTGTGCTTAATGTCATGAACTTATTTCTGATTTATTAAACATTGTATTTTGCTTGGCTGGTTAAAGCTTGGAAATTTGTTAATCAGTAGTTTAAGTGCAGACCTGTGTAGTTTTGTAGTGTATACCTTGTTCGGCCATGATTGACTATTTGGAATGCAAACACTGCTAAGGAATCCTAATTGCTATTGCTTAAGCTGCAAATGAACCCTAAATATAGGAGATTGGTCCATGGGGTATGTTTCTGCAAGATGTTTTTCTTTTTCCTTGTTAGGGTAACAGTTTTATGGTCAATGAAGGGCGTGTAAGTGTTTGCTCTGGTTTCCTGAGGGTTTTGTGTATTTATTCAACTCTTGATTTCATTTCTTTCTTGATAATGCATGCATATTTCATGGATACTTTGTTTTTCATAAGAACAATTGACTCTACTTTTCTTATTATTGAAAGGTACATTGTTTTTGCAAAAAATACCAAAGTTCCTCTGAATATCTTGCACTTATTTGTTTTATGTAATCATTTAATGTTACCTGTGGAATCGATCATGCATTCTGTTTTCTCATTTTGCTTTCTATCCGGTATGTCTTCTAATACGACTGGATTCCGGAGATATGTTTATGTTCATATTTGGCTTATATGTAATACATTCATATATGAATTGTTATCTTCACTGGCAGTTTTGTTTATATTCAGATTTGCTCACGCTGTAACACACTTTTGATGGTGTAGGTTTGGGTATGATTATGGTGGTGGATATGATCGCGAGATGATGGGCAGGCCCGGTTACCCTGATGATAGGCCTCATGGTCGGTACTTTGGTCGCTCTTCTGGTGGTTATCAAGGTGATCTTTTCCGGGGACTTCTTAAATGCTTCTATATTTCTTCAGGCTTCAATTATTGCACTTCGCATAATCTTGAAGCACTTCTATTTTGACCTTTGTATTTTCCTTCCTTCTGCCACTTATTGTTACTATAGTTTGAAAGGTCCAGTTTTAGACCCATTAGTTTTTTTTAGTTATTAATATAAAATCTTGATTTATTATTTTTAATGATAGTTATATAAAGAATTTACTTTCCCAATATCTTCATGCGTTTAATTATGATAAATGGAGATTAACCATGGGTTTGCACTTAGATTTCCTTTTTCCCCCTTCTTTAGATAGTATTGTCACTTGGAAAGTAGATCAGTTGCCAATGACCTATGTAACTTTGGCCATCTATGAAATGATGCATAATTGCTATTAATTATGACACTACAATGAGTTGGTGTGTTCCTTCTAAAATTCCATCGAGTGATGATGCACGTATAATGCAGCAGCAGTGAACTTAATTATCCAACTTTTCAATTTATGATGTTTCATTTTAGTTGCTGAATGATATTGCTTTTGCAGATTGGGATTCAGGCCGTGGTAGATATGGTGATGCTTCTAATTCAGGGACTACTCAAAGGTTAGCTTCTGTCTTGTTTTTGGGCTCTTGGTTTAGATAAGGTTTTAATTATTTTTCATTTCATGGCATTGTTGGTATCATTCAAGTCCTCTTTCAGTTGAGGTTGATTTCAGGGTTGTTCATATCATCTAATTTTGGATCTTTATTTATCTGATTCAATGGTATGACATGATAAGTAAAATTTTCAGAGAAGGATTGATGTCATACAAGCAATTCATTCAAGAGCTTGAGGATGATATACTACCAGCTGAAGCTGAGCGCAGGTGCAAATGTGGAATAATGTTATCATTTTGGTTTTTTTCATGTATGAGAATTGCAGCTTAATCTGGATTGTTTTGTAAATGTGGCGTTTTGCTGTGTAGGTACCAAGAATACAAGTCAGAGTATATAGCTACCCAAAAAAGAGCATTTTTTGATGCCCACAAAGACGAGGAATGGTACATTTTGTTGTTTAGTGAATTTTCTGCCTCTGTACTCCCCTCAGATTTCTAATTGGACTTGCTTATGTATGTAGGTTGAGAGACAAATATCATCCAACAAACTTGGTCACTGTTATTGAAAGGTTAGTTCTACTTGCATATTTCATGATTTTCAGTTCATGAATTTGTTACTAAGTTGATGGATTTATGTCCTACATTATCTAGCATTGTGTTGTTGATGGATTTGGTGTCTTCTGTCATGCTATCATTGGATTCTTTTCTGAATTCCATTTTCTTTTTGGCATTTATTTTTTAGGAGGAATGAGCTTGCACGCAAAGTTGCGAAGGACTTTTTCCTTGATCTGCAGAGTGGAACACTGGACTTGTAAGATCAGCTGTGCCCACTTATTTTATGTGTATATTCAACTTGGCTCTGTGCAAATTTTTATCCAGCTGCTCCCAATAATTTATGTTTGTGGTGCAGAACACCTGGTGTCAATGCTTTGTCAGCAAATAAATCCGGACAAACCAGTGAACCTAATTCTGAAGATGAAACAGACATTGGTGGGAAAAGAAGGCGGCATGGTAGGGGACCTACTAAAGAAACTGATATTCTTTCTCTGGCTCCAAAGGCTCATCTAGTCAGTTCTGATCCCAGAAGAATTCAGATTGACATTGGACAAGCTCAGGGCCTTGTACGTAAACTGGACTCTGAAAAAGGAATTGAGGAAAATATTTTAAGCGGGTCGGACAATGACAAAATAAGTAGGGACAAATCTCATGGTAGTTTTGCAGGCCCAGTGATTATTGTACGTGGCTTGACTTCTGTAAAAGGCCTGGAAGGTGTTGAGCTTCTTGATACTCTTATAACTTACTTGTGGCGTGTCCATGGTGTGGATTACTACGGTATGATTGAAACTAGTGAAGCTAAGGGTTTTAGGCACGTGAGAGCAGAGGGAAAGATTTCTGATATTACTAGTAATGGGTCTGAGTGGGAAAAGAAACTGGACTCATACTGGCAAGATAGATTGAGAGGTCAAGATCCTTTGGAAGTAATGACTGCTAAGGACAAACTAGATGCTGCCGCTGTTGAATCTTTGGATCCTTTTGTCCGGAAGATAAGGGATGAAAAGTATGGTTGGAAGTATGGTTGTGGTGCTAAGGGTTGCACAAAGCTCTTTCATGCTGCAGAATTTGTGCACAAGCATCTTAAACTGAAACATCCGGAACTTGTGATCGAGCTAACGTCTAAAGTGCGTGAAGAGCTCTATTTCCAGAACTACATGAAGTATGTTAGGTCTTATATGCTGCATATTGGTTTTTATATTTTTATTTGAAGAATACATCTATAAGATATTCATTGTTGCCATTCACAGTGATCCAGATGCGCCTGGTGGGACACCTGTTATGCAGCAACCAATACCGGTATGCTATAATTATTGTTGTTTGGTTTTATGATTGCTCAGAGTGCTTTTCTAATTTCACTTTCCCCCTTTTTCTCATAATTTGTATCTTCTTGCAGAAGGACAAGCCTCAGAGACGTAAAGTAATGGAAAATCGCTTGAAAGATGAACGTGGCTTACGCAGAGAACGTGATAATCGAGCTAATGGTAGTGACAGATTTGATAGATCTGAGAACCCTCAATCAAGTGATTTTCCGTCCAACAATGATGGTCCTGATGGGGGGAATCATGATGATCCTATGTTTGACGCTTTTGGTGGACAAGGGATGCATGTTGCAGCTCCATTTTCTTCAGATATTGCACCTCCACCAGTATTGATGCCTGTTCCCGGTGCTGGGTAAGTCTTGTGCTGTTCTGCAGGGAGTGGTAGTTAGCTTATTATTTTTGTGATAACTTATATGTGTGTGATCGCAGTCCATTGGGGCCCTTCGTTCCAGCTCCACCTGAACTTGCAATGCAAGTGTTCAGAGAGCGGGGTGGTCCTCCTTTTGAAGGCAATAGTAGAAGTGGACGCCCTGGACCAAATTTAAGTGGACCAGCCCCCTTTCTTTTGCCTCCTGGCTTCCGACAAGATCCTCGGCGCTTACGAAGGTAAGCATGCTTACTACTGTTTCCAATCCAATAGGATGTTGCAGCCATTTAACTTGCAGAGCATAAACTTAACTAAAATTTATAATTTGATAAATTCAGAAAATGTATGTTTATCATAAATGGTGTTGGGATGTATGCTGTTATTCCAGCAGTGTTTTTTTCAAAAATAGGTGGGAAACTTGTTATTTATAAATTTCGAGGTGGCTCTAACTATGGAATACAAATGGCCTTATTAAATCTATATTCACATCGCAAGGGGCTCGCATAACTCCCCTCCCCTCTTCACTTTGACTCGTCGTTTCTTTCTCATAAAATCCGGTTACCTATACTGATCAATGCAACAAGAGCGATATCCATTTTGATTTGTTTTAGTTTGGAAAGAGAGAGGTACTATGTTAACTCTGCATCAGCTCAGATGAAGATTGTGCATGTTATTTTGGTTACAGTCAGATTAACAAACCTTCCCCTTTTTTTCTTTCATGCAGTTACCAAGACTTAGATGCACCTGAGGACGAAGTCACAGTTATAGACTATCGGAGTTTGTAGGTACAAGCAATGGAAGGAACGATGCACCTGACTGAATCAGCGAGTTAATTCGTCAAACAATCCAAGGTCAAATGCTGTTATTTCACGATTCAAATGCTGAATCAGCGAGTAGCATATTGACATTGCAGCATTTTCTTAAACTTCACCGGTGGGTGGGTAATATAGCTGTGCGATTAAGAGTAGTCCAAGTCTTGTCTGTAATTGCTGCGACCAATCTTATATATTTTTTTGTCCCATATTAACCTACTTGAAAAAAGAGATATATGAACAGTGGGATAGCGTGGGACATACAATGGTTAACAAATTTGTATTTGTTGTAAAATGAATTTTTTTTTCTTTTTTTTTTTTGAGCCGAGTAGGATTTCTCAGGTAGAGGTAGCTGCTTATTTGTTTGGTCTTTGGATCTTCGTAGTGTTTAAATAGAGGTGATCATTTTATATGCTTGATAATAAAATGGTTCCTGCCTTTGTTTATATTTTGCTGGCTGTTTCTTACTTTTTATGAAACTAAAATCTTAAATAAATGCATAATCACGATTCACAGTTCAGCTTCCCAAAATGGAAAAAAAACCTAATCCTTAAAGTAACGGTTGTATTCACTAAACTAGTTAAAGCAAAGATTAAACATTATGATTGATTCACCTTTTTTCTTGTTTTCTACATGTATGTTGTATGTTGCACAACGTGCTTACCCAAACAGGAACAAATTACAGAGAAAGGGCAAAAAAATTCCATTCAATACACAAGCAGGAGCACTCCCATTATCATCATCATCATCATCACCTTGCTGCTATCTATCACTGACGCACGATGGCATGGCATGTAGACGACCACTCATCCCCAACTTCATTGCCCTTTTTATTTCCTATGCTTCTTTGGTAGAGGCTCTGCTTGTGGCTCGCACTGCTAAAAAAAAAAAGGGTAAAAAATAGTTGAGATTATAATATGATGGTACATCAAGATTTAGTAAGGGCCGGAGGATCCTACAATGAAATAATACCACGTATCCATTGCGTCGTTTACCCCTATGAAATTATAGGGTAAATTGCAAGTAGTTAGAAAAAAAGAGGATGCTTACAACACTCGAAAGCTGCTCCCGGATGTATGCCATTGATCTCAACATTGCTCCTAATGTATCCCTGGACACCTGGAATTTAACCTCCGACTCTCCTGTACTAGTCTCGGTGTCTTGAAGCTGTAAGCAAAGATGAAATAAAGGAAATTCTAGTAAGCAATAAGACAAAGGATTATCAAGAAAACCATCTTTTGTTGTCCAAGGGACAAAGAATTTATGCACTAGAAGCAACAAAAGTAACAAATCTTCGAGACATGTTAATTGCCACTACATCATGAACAGAAATGTCAAAGCAAGACTCATATCGTAGATTCAACATAAATCTGTTTGAAACCCATAGATTAGTACACAGTACACAACACCAGAAAATGAATCGTAAAATATCATAATCATTATGGAAGATTATGGCTTAACTATGGATTAACATACCTTCAAATTGATGACGGCAACCCTGTTAGCTGGGGTAGAAAGCTGTTCACTGATATAAGCCATTGACCTCAACATGGGTTCTAAAGTAATCCTTGAGAGCTGAAACTTAACATCCATTTCAGCTGATGGACTATTGCTATAATCTTGCAACTGTATCAATTATATATCAGATATGCATAAGAAAATAGCTTGACACAAGTAAAAAATTAAGTTGCAACTCAGGATTTTATGTACTCACTGACTATTAGAATTCTACCATGCATATACCTTTAAAATAATGACTGCCAACCTATTTCCAGGTTTAGAATTCTTGTTCTCCATTAACCATCTCATTGACTTCAAACAAGGAAGAACCGGCTACATCAAAGATACCCATAAAGGTTTATTCAGTATACTGTTCTTCAATTCAAAACCAATGGATAAATGAATGACATTAAAGCAAAATGAATAATCAGTTATTGTACCATGTTATCAGGATGAGTATCATCCCGATGAAGGGAAACAGGTGCCATGCGTGGCAGATTCAAATCTGAGACAGATTGAGCTGGAGTACCAGTGTCATTAAGATTGAAATGACGTGTAATTTCATCTTGCTGTGGCCATAGCGAAGGGGCTGTATCTGGTGCTGATGTTGAGCTCTTCTTGTCATCATAGGCAGCACCAGTGGCCAGTGAGTCGGGAGGTGCAAGTTTTGCAACAGTTTTCTTTACAACAGAAACCTTCTTCCCAACTTCGTTAAGAGCCGCCATTGCAACATTGAAAGTCTCAGTAGCTATTGCCCCATCTTCTGCATATTTGATTGCTTCTTGACACAAACTATTATACCTTGATGTCAAGGACTCCTGACCATGCAAGTCGCCACCACATTCATCTGTTCCAACCCCAGACTTTGCATTTCGTGTCCATCGTTTCAGAATGTAATGCGGTGGTAATGTAAGTACATTTGTCACAGTGAAGACCGTTAAAATATGTCTACAAAGGATGCCAGAATACTCAAACATTTGGCAGCTACAATTAGCTCTTATTTCAGGGTAGTTTAATGTTACCATGTACACTTTGTTGACATCCTCATACTTTGCAACTCTGAATGTGCTGATAGCTCCATCACCTTCAATTCTATTAGCAGTGTAAACAAAAGTTTCAACTAGTTCTTCTTGAAATTTTGTGAAAATTTTCCTTGTATATAGATCAGCTGCCTGTTTCTCCATAGGTGATGGTGTCCGCAGGACTGGTGTGGTGCATATTGTGTCAAAATCAGCTTCAATCTCCCTTTCAAACCAGTTCTCTATTGCTAGTTCATACTGTCTAAAGAAGATAGGTAACGTGGTCTGTTGATTTACATATCCATCAAAAAAAGAGCCATCAAATCCTTGATTGGGAGTTATTGCAGCAAAAAAGGAATCCCGAAAATAAGCAGGGACCCATTGAGCTCGGGCATTATATAGTGAGTGAAGCCAATCATGTGCCCCAAGATTATACTTTTCAATAATAGAACTCCAAGATAATTCAAACTCCTCAATAGTTTCAGTCAAATTTATGCAATTATACAGTTCTGCCTGAAAATTAGGATGCACATGAAAAATATGTGCCAACTTCTCTGGGCCTTCTCTTAAAACATGCCACTTATTAATACAGTGCCGAACACCAGGAAACACCTGAGACATTGCTGTTTGTATGGCTCTGTCTTGATCAGTGATTAAGGAGACAGGTCGACGATCGTTCATTGCCGTAAGAAATGTCTTGAAAAGCCAAACAAAAGATGCCTCAGAGTCATCAAATAGTAATGCACAACCGAATAAAATCATCTGACCATGATGGTTCAGCCCTGTAAATGGAGCAAATGGCACCCTATACCGATTTACCCTGTAACTTGTATCCAGTTTAACAGCATCACCGAAATGCATGTAGGCTGTCCTTGACCTTGCATCGGCCCAAAACACATTAGCCATACGATTATCCTCATCCAGCTGTATTGCATAAAAGAAACCAGGGTTCTCAGCCTGCATTTTCTTGAAATAATCAAGCAGATTTTGAGCATCCCTCCCCAGCATTCTCTTTCTGTTAACTGGCCTAAGTGCATAGTTCAGTGTCCCAACATTCTTGCCTGAGCAATTTGCTTCTGCTGGAGGAGTTTTCCTAATGCCACGGTTGTTTGCATCCATGGAGACATGGCTTCCATCCATAGAAACATACATCATACCACTAGGTACAACTCCAACTCCTTGGTAACTATCAGCCATGGTCTTTGCAGCACCAGCAAAGTGCCTGCGGGGACGAAGGTAATGCACTTTCCTGGAAGTCATCACTGAATGGCTATGCTCCTTCACAAACTTTATAACAACCCACTTTTCTCCTTTTAACTCTATCCTAATCATTGCACTGCAGCTTTCAGCGGACCTTTTCAAACCCTCTCTGCCACAGACAAACTCCCTAGCAACTATTGTCCCATCAGTTTTATACTGTGAAGAAAAATGACCGGCTTTGGAGCTAAATCCCATACATCTAGCATACTCATCATAGAAAGTTCTAGCAGCATCTTCAGAATTAAATTCCATGCCCACATATGGTTCAGAAATCCCATCTTCTTCACAAGCTAAAGAATTCTCTACATGATTTGCTTCTCCACCTTCACCAGGTTCAGCATCCCCATCATCTGACATTCCATGATGGCTCAAGCCCCCTTCTGAATCAATCACATGGAAATCCATACTAATCCAGCATTTAACACTATCTCACCATAGTGCATTACATTATCCCTTGGCCCTTAGAATATTCTATTATTTTTTTAAGCATTCTTCATTTGTTTTCTGTCAGGCAATAAGAGGCAATTGAGAACAACATAATCAAAAGCCAGCCCTCTCACAAACACACACAAAGACACAAAACTAACATTTAATGCAAAACACTAAATGGGAACTCGCAATGAGTAACAGCTACCTAATCAACAAAATGGTATGAACGCAACTTTCAAATAGAATAATGGCCCTAAAGTATCACTAAAAAATTGTTCTGTGCATAACTATGATGCAAATGAACACCAGTATTCACATAAAATGTATGAAAACCAAGGAATTGATATTTTTTTATATAAAGTTCTTTCCTATTTACCAAAAAAAAAAAGTCCTTTCGTCATAAATAACAGCAAAGAAACCAATCAAAGTGCTGAAAACTGAAACTCCATGGATAAAGCATGAAAGCTAAATTCTGATGAAAACCCATTCATCAGAATCATCTACAACAAAAACCCACATCGAGAAAGAGCAGAAAGTTGATAAAATTTTCCATGGAAGGAAATGAAGAGCGTTAGGCAGTACCTGGAAATGTAAATCTCGAGAATCCTGAATGACAAAACTGTGAGTTGAAAGGGGAGAGGAAAGATCTTCAAGTACAAATAAAAATAAAAAAGGAGCCTTCGAAGGTTTGGGAGTGAAATTCTTTTTTCAAAGTTAGAAAACCCTAAACTCAGGCTTGTTTAAACATTTCAAATTTGCAAAAACAACCTCTAAGTTCTCTCGCAAAATTATAATGATATTGCTAAACAACCTTCAACAACAACAACAACAAAAAAAAAGCCCGTTATTCTCGACCCGGTACCTATCTTTCCGGATCATTCCTACCCGGTTGCATTGAGTTAAAAAAACAAGTTTTCTTGATGAGTGTACAACATTCCATTTGAGTCGTCCTATTCAGTGATGTTATTATAAGTTATTAAAAAAATTTAAAGCTGAAGAAGTCTTGGTATTGATGGAAACATGATTTTAAGCTGTGGTCTTCAAATGGTAGATTCAGTTAATACTCGACTCGAATTATTATTAATTGAATTATTTGAAATATAAAAGTTTTTAACCATTAATTGAATCGAAGTTTTTTTCAAATACATTAATCGAATCGAAATATTTTGATTAATTTAATCAGTTAATTGAATTAATCGAAATTGATATTTTTTGTCTTTTGATTAAAATAAGTATAAAAGATATAAAAATACACGCTAATATTCATTTTCTTTTTAATAGTTAAAAAAAACTTTAAAGAGGTGAAAACAACAAATATAACATTAGAAACACTATAAAATTTTGAAAGTTAACAACTAAGAAAAAGTTAATATTATATATAATATATATGATTTATTTTGGCTAATTACCCGATTTCAAACTAAATTAACCGATAACCGAAATTTCAAAAAGTCATTAATCAATCTCTGATCAAACTAAATTCGGCCACCGAAGGATTAACCGAATTAGATCAGTTCGGTTTTAACAGAATTGTGAACACCTTTAGAGCATGTTTGGTTGGGGGAATATGTATGCATTCCCCCCAATTCTGAAGGCCCACCACCAAACGGGCGTTTGGTTGACTATAATAACATTACAACCCGATTCAGTTCCGCCCCTATTACCCCCATTGGTTGTAATAGTCATTCCCCCCATTCAACGCCGATTAAGGATTCCATTCCCGTTTCTTATTTTCTATTCCATTTTTTGCCCTCATCAATTTTATCCTCTCAGACGTTTCTAATGCGGTCGTTGAAAGCACTAAAAATATCCTGTCCCTAATAAATAATGAAAAAGAATAGTAAAAGGGAAAAGAATAGTAAAAGAGAAGTAGGGTCAAATCCTCAGGGACTGGATTTGCACAATATCTTCTTCTGTGAAATCCCAGGCAGAATCTTGCCCAAGAAAACCTGCATTCCTGAAAAAAATAAGAAAATAACAGTATTAAAGGTTTGGATCTGGAAACGAAAAATAAAATAAAAACAGAATTAAGAATATTGAATCGAAAATTTGAGAAATTAAAAATAAAGTTGAGAGAAAGGAAATTCTTATGGGAGATTCCAGCCTCCAGTTGTCTCGTTTTGCCTTGGGTTCAATCCTCGGCTTTTAGATGATCCTTCCCAAACCGAATAAGCCAGTTATAGTGGAAGAGGACGCCTACGACCACCAGCTCCAAGGATTTAGACTTACGATTTGGTGAAACCTGACTCTAGCCAACAATCGTTTCAGTGGGATCGTCTTATGCTAGATCATCGCTTCTCAATGGCAAATCACACGCCATTTTGTCTCTTGGGCTCGCCAACCTCTAACGCAATAAGCTAACGAACCGACTATGCAACCTTCCCAAAACATACAAAGTAGCCGCCTTTGCATACATTGAAAAGCTTACTTCTTAAGGGACATGGACGGAAGCGTTAGCCCCGTAGTGCAGAGAAACGATGAATACTCGTTGAGAAGGCTAAGTATGGATTCTAAGCCTCATGAACCCTTTTGGGGATTTTCGACAACCTTTGGCTAAATGAGTTTAGTGGCTCATGGTTGTGGTAGAAAAGAAAATAAATAAAATAAAAATAGAAATTTTATTAAAAGGAAATATGAGAAGAACAAAAGCCTAAACTTTTGGGAAGAGAGTGTTTACAGAAAAAGAAAAGATGTGATCCATTTTAAGTTACTTCACCCCCTATTTATAGTGCTAAGGGAGATAGTCTAATCCTACTTAAACTCTCAAAAGATAAATACATTTAATTGAAGATAAATAAAGATAAATAAAATAAAATCCTAAAATTAGATAATCCTTAATAATTATCTTAATATTAATTATCCTAATATAATTAAAATAGATTTTGATAGAATAAAATCTCTTCTTTTTGCATTTCAACCCTTGTGTCCTCTATGCTTGCACTTTTGGTACCAACTTTTCTTTGTGTCGCTCATTGGCCTATTTTATCTCTAAATTCACACTTTTGGCCCTTAATTTTACTTTTGCCTCAAATTTAGTCCCTATGAGATAAAAGATCATAAATAGCTCAAATTAGTAGGATCATACTCAGAATAAATATATAATTAATACATAAAAATACATTATTCTAAAGTGTTATCAGTTTTCCTTCCATATTACAAGGTAATTTTTTTCTCTTCCATCGATTTCTGCTTCTTCTTCTCGTACGTTTCTTTTCTTCTCTTTACGTTTTTTTTTCTTTTCTCCATTTTATCAAGAACGAAAAATGCTCGCACTCTTTCCCTATTTTTCTTTTCTTTTCTGTAAAATCGATTTCATTTTTCTTTCTACTCCTAACTCTACAGCAGCCTGACAGGTCGTTACTATCACTCTTTTAGCAACTCGCACTCTTCCCCTGTTTATTTTATAGGTTAGTTTTCCTTTTGCTCAAATCTGCAATATTTGTTTTTGTTCTCCTAATTTTGATTCTTTTCTTATGATTTCCATTGGGCTTTTCTTTGACTGTTTCTATTGCATGTTCGATTGAACAGATGAAAAGTTTTTCAATGTGGTTCTATACTTGTTTATTCTATTGCATGTTTGATTGATTCTATTGTTTTCCGAATGGCTTGTGATTTTGACGAGTTGAGTTCTGTTTATTTTCATTTCTTGAAATTTCCTAATGTTAACATGGAGTTCATGTTTTAGGATATCTTTCTGGTTCTGGAGGTAGCATCCAGCTTACCTCTTGATTTTCAGTATTTCACTAGTTATTTTAGTGGATGTTTCCCAGTTTGATATGATGTGTTTGTAGTATCGTGAATTTAAGTTATTTTCTTGCTATTGAGTTACGGGTGCTTAAATTTTATAAAATTTTCAAGGTGAACTTGTTTCTTGATTCTAGGTTCAAATCAAACCTTCTGGACAAACTGATTCATGCGTGGTTACAATAAGTAATTTCAAGAACCTGTAGGGATTCCACTTCACTGTTGCTCTTATTCTTTTGAAAGTCCTTTCAGATGATAGATGTTTTTTCCCTTATGATGTTATGAAAGATAGAATCAAATTGTTTTATTATTTGATGTTGGGAGAAAATTTGAGGATTTTTTGAACTTGAAGATGTTGCATCTCTTGTTGTACTTAATATACTGATTTGTTGCTTTTCAAATATATACTGATTTTTGTTGAACTCTTCTAACAGATATTGGACAGTGACTCAACAAGTAGCACACCACACTGGGACCATTAGTGGGCCTGTATGTTTAGTACATTACCTTTCACTTTTATATCCTTTTTGTTTTGTATGTATGTATCTACCAATCCAAACACAAACATGCACAAGTAATGAATGTGTTTATGTGTTAGAAATTTCCCAACTTAATCAATTGCTCCTAGCCTCTGGTGTTCTTTCAATGCACTGAATAAGACAGCCAAATGGGTCTTTGGACATTACATTTGGCCATTCCCTGAGAAAAGCTCATTTAAACCAATTCTCTTAATTATTTATTGCAACTACCTTTAAAGCAAAGTATGAGATGGAAAAGTTGCATTGATTTTTTTTGGAAAACTAAGAGTTGATTTTTTATTGAATAGAATGGTTATGCTACTGAGAGTTGGGTTAAAAAGTGATGCATGTAATCCTTCCTAGAATATTCCAATATTTTTCTGTATTTATGTTAATTGCCTTGGATGAAGTGAAAAATAACTGAGAGTCAGTTCTGGTATAGTGTTGATCATGCTGCTTGTTTGGTATGCGAGTCACAATATGATGATTATTCTGTCATATTGCGTCTGATTTTTTTATTCTTCAAGCAATAACTATAACTGAGTCCGGTACTGTTTGCTTAAAGTTTAGCCTCTTATATTTTGGGCAGGAATGGGACAACTCGAAAATTCTTAAAAGATGGAGATGAAGTAATCTTCTTGTATTCCACGTGGTTTTTAAAACTAAGTTGCAAACTCATTTATCTCCCTATCATGCAATTTATAGATAGGCTCGAGTCTTTGGCCTTGAAGGAATTTTAAACAGCTGAAATGAAACCACAATATTTTAGGATATCTTTCTGGTTCTGGGTTATTGGTTGAAGTTTTGGTAGTGATGGGGTTTAAAATTATGGAATTTAGAAGCTTAGTATAGTGGGGTTTAGAATCTAAGGTTTGAGCTCAAGGAGAATTTAAATTTGTTTATCTCCAAATCCGTGCTGAAAGTGAAAGTTACTATATAGAATGTGGAGTCATTTGATGTTAAAGTCATGGTCATGTATTGTTTCCCAAAATCTTTTACCTCCAATAGGAGGAACAGGAACATGTGGAGTAGTATAGAGTGATTGATTTCTGAATTATAAATTGCATACAGGGAGATGGTTACAATGTTGGTTTTGGAACCTGTGCTGGTAAGATTATCCCACCACGCGATTGAGGAAACTTTTTTACTTTGGAGATAAAAGAAGATCACGTGCCACTCACTCAAGTCATCGTTGATTTAAGAGTGATCATATTGGAAATTCAGAGAGCTGACGAAATAGTGTGTTTGTTGTATATGTGTTGACTGATCTCTCCTACAATGTTAATATAGTTGTAGCACTTGATGGTATGCTGGAACTTGGGTTTGCCCATTAAGTAATAATATTTACTAGCTAGTAGAGCCAACTTTTTTATTTATTAATTTTGAAGGAAAACTAAGCACTTAAACACACTAGGGCCTTATACTACAGTTGAAGTTGAAGGACCTTTCGTTGGCTGGTTGATTCCATACCTCAACATGGCACATAAATTCGCAATGATCAAACCACTTTTACATCCCCTACATTGAAGTCTACCTTTGCACTTGAACCCTTTCCCATTTCATTTATTTGAATCCCACATCCACAGATCCAACGCAAATCCTACTTCTTTATGGTAACTAAATTTATAGAGTGAAATAATTAGTTACGCAAATTTTCACCAAATATTCCTGATTGATGGGTCATGGAGTTTATGATTTGGGAACAAAAATCCATTTTCCTTCATATATTTTCTAGGTCAAGTTGCGTAAAGTGTTCCATTAATCCTGAAAAGTGGAAACTAGATCATATAAATTGGAGTTGATTGAGAAGATTAATTAAGATGTAAAAAGAATTGGCAAATTACCAATAAAAGCCCTTGGCGACCAACTCAGTAGGAGTATTGCCTCCGATGTGGTAGTTCAACAAAAGTTAGAAGAATTTTAGGTTATCTGAGAAGAATCTATAAATTTATATCCAACATTATGTGAAATAGAATGTTTAACTGTGGATGAGCGCTATCGAGCATTGAGCAAAATTTCAGATCATCCAACTTAAATGTTCATTTTCTTCAGTTTACCTTCTTCTGTTCGATTGGAATGGGTCAGAAGATGTCTTGCTGACCATTAAAAATCGTGGTTCTGTTGATGATATTTTAGGGACTTTTTGTGTTTGTAATATATGGATTATGACATAAAAACTAATGAAGTCATGTAACCTTTTGTTAATATATGAATATTTATGTTTACGTAAAATTTAATTCTTAAGTTATTTATTACTTCTAATATTTTTAATTGTAGAATAATTAAATTATTTGTTTCATTAATGATATTTTAGCACATTAAATATGTATTACGGTTTAAAAATAATAAAGTAGGTTATATATTATTTTATATTATTATATATTATGATTTTAGTAAATTCATATAAGAATTATTATATTAAGAATTTTATTAAATTATATATTTTTATTAAATTATATTTAATAATAATTATGTTAAAATATGGTTAAAATATTTATTATTTATATTAATAATCTTATTATAATTTAATAACAATAACAATAATCATCTACATCATATGTAAGTAAAATCATGAAATCCTGTACCAAAGACCCTAATGTTCCCACCAATGCTGCACAGAGGAACAAAAAAATGAAAGAGGCAAGTGTGCCCAATATACTAGCTGATGCTATTAAAGCAGCCAGAAGACGGGAAGAACGAATAAGTGTTCTGAGACCCTAGCTGCTTCAAATGTTATGTCAAGTTGATCCTTAAAGAATTCATAAATGAACAGAAGATAAATGTGGGGTCATTTGGAGATCATAGAATTGATCAAAATTTTCACAATGCAGGCTTGTTTGGTTCAGTCTGCTATGTAGAGGAATTATAGTTGAAGGCCAACCCTTCTACCACAAGATGTTTGTCCAAGGCAAGCGTCTTAACTTTGGACCTGAATAGATTCAGATGGCATCAAAATTGTCATACTCCTAATCCGGTTGAACTTGATGAAACTGTAGACCAAACTGCAGCAGCCCTCACAGACAACCTTCATCCCACTTGGCCTGTAAAAGAAATTGTCAAGCATGCTTATTCTACCCCTCTAATCTTCCAAGTGTTAGTTCTCTCAAAATCCGAAGACAGTTAGAGCCAATGAACAACAAGAGAAACGAGTTCATATACTCAAGTGTTCTCGTAAGTGGCTTGAGGAAAACATGTCCTAAACGAGTAGCAAGAAGCTTCTGACCATGAAGAAAAACAACTTGCTGAAGAAGTTCTTCCCCCAAAAGTGTTCACTGCTACAGACACTACTCCTATGTCTAAGGGGATGAAAGCTAGAACCATTGTTAAACTCAGTGCCGCCATAGACTTCAATCAACAATTATGTGACAGACTACGAGCAGAGGCCAAAGCGGTCTGGGTGAATATAGACAAACAAAGGGCTCTTTTATCTGACCTACTAGCCCAGGATGATGAAAATTGATTTGACAGATTTGTTAAACAAAAAGGGGGAAGAGAAAGTTGAAGGGAAGGCTGGAATTCAGCGGGAGGAAGATATTTTTGTGAACACTCTTATTTTGGTTAGTTTTTTTATTACAGGTGCTGGATAATTGTATGTTGTTAATACTCTGATACCTTACCTTTCGCTATGATAGTTTTTGGAGCTAATATGGACTATCTTAATTTTGATGCTTAATGTTTTATCTCATATTTACTTAGTGATGCATCTTCATTAATAGTTAATTCACTAAGTTATTTGCCAACTAATAATGAGAACATGCTAGGGCGAGCAGCTAATTCATGTTGATATAATTTCTTGGATTGTATAAGTTTTGTTTAACAAATTGCCAAAGGGGGAGAATGTTGAAAAATATGAAATTGGCCAGCTTCCCAAGCATTAGAGTTGAGTGGCAATTTCCATATTTGAGTATTGACAATTTATTAAACAGTTTGAATGAATTGTGCTAATTGTTTAGAGGATGTATAAGCCAGCAATGATCATATTAGTTAAGAAATTCACATGGAAGATTAGATCGAATTAAATCACCCTCTTGCAACATAGAAATTTGGATTGGATTGACACGCAATGAAATTAGTTGCTAAGAGTCCATATTTGGTTTATTCTCTATTATTCTAAATATATTATTATATTATTGTTTAAATGGAATTGTTATAAACCTTTTACGTTAGCAAGTCTCAAACATAGATCTATTTAAGGGAGATTTGTATAGGTTTTTGTATTAAGAACTTTTAGCACTTATCTTATTTATGTTAGGGAACTTTTCTTCGAGTGCAAATTGTTAGTAAAATCGGTTGAGTTGTAATTTTACTTTTTGATTTCACTGGGATAAACTTAGTGGTGAAAGTATTGTTTTTCAAGATTCAAAAGTGAGAAGAATTATCACGGAATATGTGATAGATTAGATTTACTTCTTGTTACTGTTGGAGAGAATGAATATTTCTCACTAAATTAAGTTTCGCAATCATAGAGAAACCAAATTGTGTAAACAATTCTTATGTTCTTTGTGTTTTCGATTTCCAGATTTGGAGTCAAAAAAGTATTCACTATCCTGTCACTCTTCAAATATAAAATCACTGCCAACGATTTAATAATTACAATCTAGATTGCATTTTACATTTAATATTAAAAAATTGTACAAACTAACCTTTATAAGATAAATAAGTGTAAATTAATATTTTTATTAAATATTCCATCAATTTGTGTTTTTTAAAATAATGTGGAATTAAATGATGATTAAGATTGAAAATTTATATTTTCAATTACCCATTTATCTTTTTAAAAGATTTTTCCATAAAATGAAAAATTAGATTTAATTTTTTTCAAATAAAAATTAATTCAACCTTGAATATTACCTTTCATCATTGTTTAACAGTGAATTTTATTAACAAAAGAACTAATTTGCATTTTTCTTTCTAGCATACAAAAATGTAATCCTAAGCCTCCAAGTACATATAGCATGGAAATGGATCTTGCTCAAACAGAAAAGTAGGTAACATTGCTACAAACGAGTGGTAACCGATTATAATGGTTCTCAAGTAACCAATTTGATACTGAAATAAGCATATCGAGTCACACCTCTTTTCCAGTTATTTTCATCACTGGTGTATCATCTAATTTATACTCCACAAATCATTCCAAAAACGGATAACAAGTTTCAACACAATGTCTACTTTAAGGAATGCATTCACCAAACATATCTATGGAGCATCCACTAAGAAAGAAAATGCAAGAGCTACGAACAACAAGATGGGGAATGTGAGTTTAGAATAAAATTATCGAAAAAAGCTTGTCTTGGAAACCTCCCCAAATTCATTCCTTAAGCCAACTTTGGAGAGAAAACAAAACCTAAAACATCTGTGTGTCGTTGGCTTCTTCCTATTTTTGCAATCATCAGCTTATGCATCAGCAAATCTGGAAGTAAACAGAATAGATACTATCAGTACTTCTCATAAACAAAATTGAAATCAAGTACAACATAACTGAGCGTAGAGTAGAAATGAATGCAAAGATTACCCTAGCTCAGAGAGCTTCAGGTGAGCTTCAGTGTAATCAGCAAAGAAAGCATCCTCATCCTGCAAATAAGAGATGATAATCAGAATTAACATTTAACTTTTTAATTGGTGGTTGTATAAAAATCTTGATTCGTTGTAATGGAAAGAAAAGATGTCAGAAGGAAAGAGTTACGTACAGCCGCATATTTGTCGGCCAATGGACGGAAAACAGGGTCGGAAAGGAGAACTTTGTCAGTTGGCAACTGTAACAGGCCATCCTTCTCTCCAGTCAAGAGCTCCCTATAATATATTATCCGATTAGCATAAACTTAAATCGATTCTAGGACAAATTGTTCATCACAACACAAGAGAGAAACGCACAACTCATAAAAACAGAAACTCACTTGAAGTAAGAGTTGTCAAAGATAAGAGGGTTGGTAGTCCATGGTCCCTCAAATCCAGACCTCTCCTTGTGGCACCTTCCCTGCATCCAAAGCAAAGAAAACATATATCATTGTAAGTGGATAGGAAATTTCAACATTGCAAACTTCAAGAAAACAAGACGATTTGATATTTTAGAACAGACCAGGGTGTGGCCACCAGAAAGAGCAACAATGTCCTGGTCGCTAAGACCCATTTGATGACTAAACACCTGCCTCAAGTGATCAGCTCCTGCAAAATATTTTTCAAAAGATTAAACCAAGATCATTACAGACACTGAGCCGTGTTTTAATTCTCAATAGAACAACAACATTAAAAGACAAATCGTATAGACTAACCCTCAGTAGCATTGGGAAGACGACCCTCAGGTGGTGGGTAAGGCTTGTCCTGCATTTATTTCCAAACACCTTTAGGTAAATACAGTAACATTGAAATATACAGTTAAGAGTTGACTACACTATTAAGAACAATTGAACAACTCAATTAAAATCCATTCAAGTGTTGTTGCTCAAAAGAATAAACCATGCTCTAACATTTAACCATTTTATAATGAAGAAAATCTACAGAAACTAACTGACAAATCCCAAAACTAACTTTGATTCATTGTATAATGTGATACAAAAACATTGATTTGGAGCAACTGCATACAAAAAATTTTGGTACCATTTATCCAGTTACTTATGTGCCATCGTTTTATCATATGAACAAATAAGAATATTCATCCGACATGACAATAATTTATTTATTTGTCGTTTAAATGTCTATGCTCTATAATTAAATTAAAATCAAAGTTTTATGGGTATAACTACACCAAATCAAAAGTATCACATTGCATATTGAGTCGAAGATAATATGTAATTTGGGGATATATCCTAAAAGCACAGCATCATACACTAACCAGACCACATCATTGAATAATACATTAACTGTTGCTGAAAGTAGTGTGTATTAGAGATTAAGACTCACCACTCTTCCAGGATGGAATGGAATTTCAGGCCCACCGGTGATCTCAACAGCAACAACACCAGCAACCTACAAATTTTAAAACCCCAAAAAGAATACAGTCAAAACCAGTCAAACCCTCAAACATAAATCGGTTAAATCTGAAAGCAAGAACAGAAAATCCGATCAAGAGTTAGATACCTGATAGAAGTCAGCGTATGAAAGGATAGGGAACTGCTCCTTGATCGGCTCGAGAAGCCTGACTGCAATATCGAGACCGTTGTTAGCAGCATGAGCGAGCTCAGCAGGTTGCTTCATGGTTCCGAATGGACCTCCGGTCTTGGTCTTGACATCAAAAGTTCCAGCTGAGTGCCACCTGTCCCCACCCATCACCGTAAGGCCTATCAGCTTCACGGATCGCAATACCAAATTTCAAATCAGACGATAGAAAAAAAGAGAAGCTTACGCTAGACGGAGCATGAGTGGAGCACAGTTCTTCTCAGCGATGAGAGCTCTTAGCTTCCTCTTAGCCTTTTGAACGGCGTTTTGGTACTCCTCGCTAACGGTTGGGTAACACTTGGTCATTTTTCTCTGGTTTCTACAACAACAAAAAAAAAATTCAAATAAACAATAAAATTTCAAATCATATCAACAATTTCCAAAACAGGGTCCAAACTCAGATCGAAAACGAACCTTTCGTCGGAGAGTGTGAAGAAATGAAGATAGGAAAGCCACGCGATGGACACGAGTTGAGCACAAGCACACTCTGGTGAAAAGGAGGAGGATATCTATGGGGGAGTGAAGAGCGGAGATGGTGTTTGTTTTGAGAATGGACGGCTTTGATGTGGGTTGAAAATTAATGATGTACGGCTGTGATTGTGAGTTAGGTGGGCTGATTTTTGTTTTTTCTTTTTCTTATTCGAAAAGTTGATTGGTCAATATTTTTCCTTACAAAAAAACTATTTATTTTATTTGAAAATTCCGACGGGAATTAGGGAGAGCGAATTTAATACAACATACATAGATAACCCATTCAATTATCAATTTTTTTATTTTAGATATTCATTTTATACAGTTTATTTATTTTAGTATTTTTGTTAAAAGTTTTATCGAAAATATAAAATGATATTTTTTTATCACATAAACTAATAATTAACTACCTTATAAATGTTGTTTTACATTTTGAAGGACTAAAAGTCAATACTAATTATTAACCAAAATAAAAGGAAAAAAAAAAAAAGGAATTATCAGTGTGAACACATTCAACTAGAGAAGATGCCTTTGGAATTGAAGCGATGATTACAACACTGGTAGTAGGTACGCCAACATTTATGACCCATTTTTCTCTATGGTGGTAATATCTTGCAAATACATCGCGTTGAAAAAACTTATTTTTTTTAAAATCAATTCCATACAGTAAGAAATATTACTAATAGTTAATTTAGTATGGGTATTATTAGCAAGACTATATCAGTTTAAGTAATTCTTTGAACCAGAAATATTGAATCAATAATTAAAATAAAAATTTTAATTAGTATTTTTTTTATTTACTTTTTTTAATAAAAAATATTGACCAAACTTTTTGAAAACCAGCCCACCTAACTCACAGAGTCACAGTACAGCCATACAGCATTAACCAAACCGTCCTCTCCCAAAACAAACGCCGTCCTCTCACTCTTCACTCTCCCATTTATACTCCTCCCCTTGGCCAGAGTGTGCCATCAAATTTTCGGTTCAAGTCGTGTCCATCGTCAGGCCAAAAAGAAAAAAAAAGAACTCGTGTCCATCGCGTGGTTTTCCTATCTTCATTTCATTGCACCCTCCGTCGAAAGGTTCATTTTCGTTCCAAGTTTGGATCCTGTTTGGAAATTGTTAATATGATTTGAAATTTTATTGTTTATTTGACTTGTTTTTGGGTTGAAACCAGAGAAAATGACCAAGTGTTACCCAACTGTTAGCGAGGAGTACCAAAACGCCGTTCAGAAGGCTAAGAGGAAGCTAAGAGCTCTCATCGCTGAGAAGAACTGTGCTCCACTCATGCTCCGTCTAGCGTAAGCTTCTCTTTTTTCTATCGTCTGATTTGGAAGTTGGTATTGAGATCCGTGAAGTTGATAGGCCTTACGGTGATGGGTGGGGACAGGTGGCACTCAGCTGGAACTTTTGATGTCAAGACCAAGACCGGAGGTCCATTCGGAACCATGAAGCAACCTGCTGAGCTCGCTCATGCTGCTAACAACGGTCTCGATATTGCAGTCAGGCTTCTCGAGCCGATCAAGGAGCAGTTCCCTATACTTTCATACGCTGACTTCTATCAGGTATCGGATTTTCTGTTCTTGCTTTCAGATTTAACCGATTTATTTTTGAGGGTTTGACTGGTTTTGACTGTACTCTTTTTGGGGTTTTAAAATTTGTAGCTTGCTGGTGTTGCTGCTGTTGAGGTCACCGGTGGACCTGAAGTTCCCTTCCATCCTGGAAGAGAAGTGAGTCTTAATCTATGATACACACTACTTTCAGCATCGGTTAATGTATGATTCAATGATGTGGTCTGGATTGGTTAGTCTATAATGCTGTGCTTTTAGGATAAATCCCCAAATTACATATTATCTTCTACTCAATATGCAATGTGATACTGACAACTTTGTTTTGGTGTTGTACACATAAAACTTTGATTTTAATTTAATTACAGACATTTAAACGACAAATAAATAAATTATTGTCATGTCGGATGAATATTATTATTTGTTTACATGGTAAAACGATGGCACATAGGTAACTGGATAAATGGTACCTAAATTTTATGAATGCAGTTGCTCCAAATCAATGTTTTTGTATCACATTGTACATTGAATCAAATTTTAGTTTTGGGATTTGCCAGTTAGTTTCTATAGATTTTCTTCATTATAAAATGGTTAAATGTTGGAGCATGGTTTATTGTTTTGAGCAACAACACTTAAATGAATTTTAATTGAGTTGTTGAATTGTTCTTAAGAGTGTTGTCAACTCTTAACTGTATATATCAATGTTACTGTATTTACCTAAAGGTGTTTGGAAATAAATGCAGGACAAGCCTCACCCACCACCTGAGGGTCGTCTTCCCAATGCTACTAAGGGTTAGTCTATACGATTTGTCTTCTAATGTTGTTGTTCTATTGAGAATTAAAACACGGCTCAGTGTCGGTGATGATCTTGGTTTAATCTTTTGAAAAATATTTTGCAGGAGCTGATCACTTGAGGCAGGTGTTTAGTAATCAAATGGGTCTTAGCGACCAGGACATTGTTGCTCTTTCTGGTGGCCACACCCTGGTCTGTTCTAAAATATCAAATTGTCTTGTTTTCTTGAAGTTTGAAATGTTAAAATTTCCTTTCCACTTACAACGATATGTATTTTCTTTGCATTCGATGCAGGGAAGGTGCCACAAGGAGAGGTCTGGATTTGAGGGACCATGGACTACCAACCCTCTTATCTTCGACAACTCTTACTTCAAGTGAGTTTCTGTTTTTATGAGTTGTGTGTATCCGTCATTGTTCCAAATACAAATCCATTGAGTTGTGATGAGCAATTGTCCCAAAATCGATTTAAGTTTATGCTAATTGGATAATACGTTATAGGGAGCTCTTGACTGGAGAGAAGGACCGCTTGTTGCAGTTGCCAACTGACAAAGTTCTCCTTTCTGACCCTGTTTTCCGTCCATTGGTTGACAAATACGCGGCTGTACATAACTCTTTCTTTCCGACCTTTTTTCTTTTCATTCAACGAATCAAGATTTTGATACAATCACCAATTGGAAAAGTCAAATGTTAATTCTGAATATCATCTCTTATTTGCAGGATGAGGATGCTTTCTTTGCTGATTATGCTGAAGCTCACCTGAAGCTCTCTGAGCTAGGGTAATCTTTGCATTCATTTCTACTCAGACGCTCAGTTATGTTGTACTTGATTTCAATTTTGTTTATGAGAAGTACTGATAGTATCAATTCCGTCTACTTCCAGATTTGCTGATGCATAAGCTGATGATTGCAAAAGAGGAAAGCCAAATACACATGCCTACACAGATGTTTTAGGTTTTGTTTTCTCTCTAAAGTTGGCTAAGGAATGAATTTGGGTGGTTTTATTTGGGGAGATTTCCGAGACAAGCTTTTTTGGATAATTTCATCTAAACTCACATTCCCCATCTTGGTCATTTATCGTTGTTCGTAGCTCTTCCATTGATATGTTTGGTGAATGCATTCCTAAACTTGTCATCCGTTGTTGGAATGATTTAAGGAATATAAATTAGATGATACACAATTGATGAAAATAACTGGAAAAGAGGTCAGTGACTTGATATGCTTATTTCAACATCAAATTGGTAATTAGAGAGCCATTACAATCGGTTACCGCCCGTTTCTAGCCGTGTTACCTACTTTTTTGCTTGAACAAAATCCATTCCCATTTTCATGCAAATTTGGAGTATAGCGAATGAAAAGAAAAAGTGCCCACCTAACGTAAATTTGCAAGTGAAAATTGAAGGAAAAATGGAGAGAAGTAAAAAATCTAAGGTCTCTTTTTGCGGTCTTTTTTATCTTAAAAATACAAAAAATATATATTTATCAAAATGCTATCAATTTAGAATTATTTACTGAAATAATACAAAAGGAATAATGTTTCTCGAGTCTTATGCTGTATTGTTTTCGACAGAAGCGATTTACTTTTATTTTCCTTGTCGATTTTCAGATATCGACAAGTCACATTGTCAAAAAAATTCTATATCTTAGAAACATTAAATTACTGCTGGTTACATATTTTAACATTTTTGTAATGTTTTTAAAGAGATCGTCATTTCCCTCTTCTTCTTTTTTTTTAAGATAAACATTCATATCGCAAGAAAAGGCTCCAGTAGAAACCGCCAAAAGATGCTAAAAAAAATACAAGCATGAAAATCTGGCATTAGAGGCTCTTATCACTACTATGCATGTGAACTTAGGAGGGAAATCAAACTCAAGGTTTGTCAGCCATGGGAATCCATTCGTTGTTTTCGGCTCCCCTAAGGGGTCCTTAGTTCACTAGAGATGGTGAGGCACAAATGATCGTCCGATCCACAACAAAAGAAAGAAAACTAAATGCTATAGACTAGTCTACTAAAGGTGGGCTTTAAAAGCGAATGCCAATAATTGTCAACTCCGAGGCGTTTATCATCTCATGTGATCATACATACTTCGAGGAGCCCTAAATATGTTCCCCAGACTTGTAGATTTCAACAATGCGAGACATTTCATCTAATTCTAAAGTGGGATTCCGGGTATTGAGATGATGAGAAGATTCTTTGAAACTTGTCCAAAAGTTGTGGGAAGTGAGGTCAATTCTGAATTTCCCTTTCTGGAGTAGATTCACTCGACTATGACTCTTGCCTATTAGTAGGGTCTCTCACTCTGTGAAGAGGCTTGAGTCACTTGACAGGGTTTCCATTAGAATAAGGCCTTCAATGGCCACCTCTGTGATCGTTCCATGCTTAGGAAACTTGGTGCTACCCATTACTGCTCGCCACACTGTACCAAACACCCACTTTCCACATCAAGCTTGGATTTTCTTTTCACAACCTTAGTTCGGCCTCCAACTTCCCCTGGGCTTATTAGGCGTTTAAGGCCCATTCAGATTATTACCTCGTCTTGATCCTGAGTGGGCTCAAGTGCCCGCGACCCACATCTCTTCCATAAATGCTTGGCATGCTTGACTTCCCTTTAGTTGGACTAAGAAGATTTTCCACGGATGTAATGTTTGCATTAATTACTCTAGAATTGGTAGTTGGCTCGTGTATAAGAGATTTAAAAGTCTCTTGATTTTTTGCTGTGTGCACCTTTACTTGCGTCTTTATCCTCTTCTTCAATAAGAAAATTTCCTTTTTTCCAATTCCATTTCCTTGATGTTACAATTTTCTCGTAACCTGCTTTTGCTTTTGTCCTCAATCAGGGTCCAAATATCTTAGCATCTTTTCCATCTAATTTGACAAGCATTTTCATTCATCATATCCTAGGCGACCACAAATATGGTAAAAGTTCGAGAGCCTCTCGTATTGAAACGAGATGTTGATGCATAGATCCGAAGCCAACCTTAAGTGGTTCGTCAAATGGATTGCCACTTTAATACTTATGACTCCTCCACGTTTGACATTCTTGAAGTTATCAACGTCTGTTTCAATGAGTTAAGGAAAAAATTCACCGATCTTGTAGAGTATGCTTCACATTTTGGTCAAATTAGGGCACAAACAGAGAGTGACGTCGCAACGAGGAAGAGCTCTTCATTCTGATGAGCTGCCGAAGTCACAACAAGAAGAAGACCGTCATCTTGACGACACAATGCCACCTCGTTCCAACAATGCGAATTTCACATCACGACGTGGTGACGTGTCATGCAATTTTTTTGATTTTCTTCTTCTAGTTAAACTCTATTATTTCTTCCAGTAGAACTTCGATTAATATAAATTACTTTAATATTATTTAGCCTACAAATAAGCTTTTTTCTACCTTAGATAGATTGAACCCATTACACATTTAAATTTTGTGTTTACGTTTTGAAGATTATTATTTTCAGGGTTTAGTTTTATCTTCATTTTTGTACTATTCGTTTTTGCCACGACAGTGAAATTATCTTTGCTAGTGATTTTTTATCCTCTTCGAAAGAATTTTTCCACGTAAAATATATAGATTCGTTCTTCTCCACTTTTATTATCTCGTATACATGTCGATCCCAACATATCCTAATAGCATTCTCATTTAAAATCATCTAAATAGGGATATTGTTAATGAAAACCCAAAACTTGGAGGTCGAAAAAAACTCTCTTCAAGTGTAGCTCCTACCAACTATTCTTTGAAAAGGTGGGATGGTTCATATTTTGGTAAAATTTTAGGCCTATATTTTAGGTTGGATTGAATTTAGACAAATAAAAAATATGTTAATATTATATTTAAGTCTGGCCCGAATCTAACCCAACTCGGTCCATGAGCACCTTGTGTATCAGATATTTAAACATCTCTTGATTTTTTGTTGTGTGCACCTTTATGTGTGTCTTTATTGTCTTCTTCCATAAGAAATTTTCCTTTTTCCAATTCCATTTCCCTGATGTCACAATTTTCTGGTAACTTGCATTTGCCCTCAACCCTGGTCCAAATATCTTATCACCTTTTCCATCTAATTTGACAAGCATTTTCGTTCATTATATCCTAGCGGCCACAAATATAATAAAAGTGTGAGAGCCTCTCATATTGAAACGAGATGTTGATACATAGATCCAAAGCCAACCATAAGTGGTTCGTCGAATGGATTGTCATTTTAATACTTATAACTCCTCTACATTTGACATTCTTCAAGTTATCAACATTTATTTCAATGAGTTAAGAAAAGAATTGGCCGATCTTAATAGCATTCTCATTTGAAATTATCTAGATAGGGATATTGTTAATGAAAATCCAGAACTCAAGTGTAACTCCTACCGACTATTCTAAATCATTAATTTATCCACTTTCATTGAACCTTGAAAGGGCTAAGCTTTAGAAAGGATCGCCTTGAATGGACCAATCCTAACATGTTTCTCTGCAATGACTTTCCCCACCAAGGAGAGTTCTTTTATTTTTTAAGATCCATTCATTAAGACGGAGTTCCAACATTTCCATGTCAAAGAAAAATATATTGTTTTCCGTGGTTGCTACTTGGGTAGACTTGTTCAATGCTCATGCTTTCTTAGAGATGCTTAAATACCTTTTGAATTCTCAACAAAGAAATCCAGGCAAAATATTATGAGAGAGAAAGTTGTAAAAACCTTTAAAATCTTAAACCATAAAAGTGACTGATCCTGTAACAATAGAGAAAGACATCAACAAAGAAGCAAGATGACAATGGAAAATGTGAGATCTCTCTTAGACTTGAACTCTTACGGATTCAGATTTTTCTCTAACTTGAGTTTTTATGGATTCTAGCTTTTTTCGAGATAAAAAAGTGTTATTGTCTCAGGCTTTCTTTGACTTTGATCATCACAGGCAAGCTTTTGGCTCGGGTGTATTTTGATAGCTTTAGAAATTAACCCTCAACATTTATAATTTTTTTTAATTTCGTCTTGATTTTAAAAGAATTAAAAAAACTCACGAAAACCAAACAAAAAATAGTGATTTGGTCATACCCACTAACGGCGAAGCAACTAGTTATGACAATCGATTTTCGCCTCATTGGAACTTCGTACGTTGCTGTCGGAGCTTACCTTTCTGATACGAGCCAAGGAGGTGACACTCAAAGGGTTGTCTTTCCTAGTGGTCCAATCACTCGAAGCAAGGCACGACAATTAAAATCAAAGATGAATGCTTTTGTCTAAGACTTTGTTGCGACAAATTTAATTCATCATGTTCGTGACATTGATAAATACGGGAATGCAATTCACTGGACCAATCTTGGAATAGTAAAAGCCCATAAATTGGTGGATTAATTTTTTATGTATCTTATTATTATTATTATTTACTTAATTCTCATTGGTTGGGACACATCATTTATGAGTTAAGTAATTTTATTGGTTAGGTTATTATTTATTTATTTTCTTAGATAATTTTAAAGAGTTTTATTAGGATTCAATTACTCTTTAAAGAGTTTTTATTAGGATTCAATTACTCTTGAAAGAGTTTTATTAGGATTCAATTACTCTTGTAATTTGCCTATAAATAGACTTGTTTTCTACACATTGAAGGGGAATAAAAGAAGAGTATTTGTTTTCTTTCAAATTTGTGTGAGGCAAATTTTTTTAGAGTAGAGTGATTCTTCTCTTGCTATTTAGTTTGGAGTTTGTTACTTTTCGAGGGTATTTCAGAGTTGCAAATATTCAAATTTCTTTCCCGTTCATCGGTGTTTCTAGAGGTTCTTCTTCTAGGGGTTTCGTAGGGAGCCGCTCAATCATTGGCGTTTTTGGTTACAAGTTAACCAAGGGTTCCATAGGGCAAATCTATCCTTTTTATTTATTTATTTATTTATTTATTTATTATTTAAATAATTTTATTTATTCTCGTTTTATTTCTAATTTGTGTTTCTCTTGTGTCTAGATCCGGGTTTCGCATCGGTTGGTATCGATTCAGCCATTCGATTGTTATTTTGAAGCTAAAATCAAATCCGAAACGAGTCAAAATACCTAAAACACTTTTCATCGGTTTCTTCGATTCTCTTTTTTGTGAAGTTTGTGTTTATTCTCCTCTTATTCTTTAAAAAAAAAAAAGCAAAAAAGCGCAAAAAAAATAGAGTAAAAAGCGCAAAAAAAAAAGCAAAAAGCAAAAAAAAACGCAAAAAAAAAGTTGCCTACCTTTCATACGTAGGTTTCTTCTTTTCCTATTATTGTTATTATTTTTATTTTATTTTTCCCAAAATTGATTTTTTTCCCCTTCTTTCTTGACTCAAGTATAATTAAAGCTTCAATTTTTGAAAATCTTAAGACACCAAACGTTTCCGATTTTTTGTTTTCCTTTAAATTGGGTAGAGTTTTCTTAAGTTTTCTTCTTATTAAAGCTTTTTTTTGACTCTAGAGTTAGGGATCGTTGCAGGTCTACGTTTTTTTTTTGTTTCTCTTACGTTTTCTAACACTTTGTTTCTTCTTGTGTTAGCAGATATTAAAGGCACGCACAATTCCTTCATCCGTGTAGCCTCCATTACAAATTGCTTCGTCAAGTTTATTGGCCTCTTAAAGCAATTAGGATCTTCATTGTTTCTTTGAAGTTTGCACCTCCATTATTTGATCTTGATTAGTAACTCTCCAAACATATTTACAAGTTTTGAATCATTCGAGAGTTATTCTTTTGAGAGCTAACGAGTGAGATTATTATTATTTTTCTTGTTCTGTTTGTGTGATTTTTCACAGATACCATGCCGATCACTAGATCTCAAACTAGTAAAATGAAGAGGATGAGCAAAAAAGAGATAACGATCATTTGGTCGAGTTGTTACAAAAAGAGATGAAAAAGTTGCAAACTCAAGTCGAACATCGCATGACCCAGATGATACAAGAGCAAAGGGAGTATCTTGATGCAAAACTTACAACTCAAGAGAGATACATTGCTGATAATTACAAGAAGTTGAACGAAGCCTTTATAAGCCGATCAAATTCGCGCGATCGAACTTTTAAACGAAGGGAGGACCATGTTTTTTATGATAACTTTGAGTCTGAGTATGTACCTAGAGAAAGGGTGGAACGAAACAATGACACCCCCAAACCAAAATTTCCTTCTTTCTCATGGAAGAATGATCCTGATGCTTACCTTGATTGGGAGGAAAAGATGGAAGAAATCTTTGCTTGTTACAATTACTCTGATGAGAAAAAGGTAACATACGCTGTCGCTGAGTTCATTAATTATGCACTAACATGGTAGAATCAATTATGTAAAAGCAGGATTCTTTATAGAGAGCAACCTGTTACTACTTGGGTTGAAATGAAGCGCATCTTACTAAAACGGTTTGTTCCACCATACTATTATCGAGAACTCCATCAAAGACTCCAACATCTTGTTCAAGGAGATAGATCTGTGGATGACTACTACAAAGAGATGGAGACTATTCAAATTAGAGCCAATCTTGTTGAAGAGGCTGAGGTGACTATGGCTAGATTCCTTGCGGCCTAAAGCACGAGATTGCAAATCGAGTTGAGTTACAACACTACATGGATGTTGAAGAGATGCTTCAAACCGCACTCACCATTGAAAAGCAATTACGAAAGCATGGGACATCGAGGGGTGCTAGTTCAGTTTCTAATCCTGCTTGGAAAGAAAATTGGCAAAAACAAGATGATAGATTGTGGAATGGGAGAGATGCACGGTTCAAGCCAAATGAGCCTAAAACTTACTCCAAAGACAGAGGTATGCCTAATTCATTTAAAGGTTCTATTTCTACTAATCGAGCTCCATCTTCTTCTTCTACTTCTCCTAGTGCCATTAAGCAGCCAAAAGATATTACCTGCTTCAAATGCCAAGGAAAGGGTCACATGCTCGAGAATGCCCTAATAAAAAGTCTTTGGTGATTCGAGAAGATGGCGAGGTTGATTTTGAGTCTGATAACGAAGATGAGATGCCTCCTTTGGAAGATGCTGATGATGTGCATACTCATGATGAATATGAAGAATACTTGGAGTATGGTGAGAAAACTCTTGTTGCTCGAAGGGCTTTAAATGTCCAGTTTAAAGAGGAAGGGCGCGAACAAAGAAATAACATTTTCCACACGAGATGTCTGATTGGTGGTCAACCTAGTTCATTAATCATTGATAGTGGAAGTTGCACCAATGTGGTGAGTTCTTCCCTTGTTGAGAAACTTGGCCTACCTTGTGTGAAGCATCCAAGGTCATACCGCTTGCAATGGCTAAATGATAGTGGGGAGGTAAAAGTATCTAAACAATGCTTAGTTTCATTTTCCATTGGTAGATACTCTGATAAAGTTTTGTGTGATGTTGTTCCAATGTAAGCTAGGCACATATTACTTGGACGGCCATGGCAGTTTGATCGACGAGTAAATCATGATGGGTTCCTTAACCAATATACCTTTGTGTTCCTTGGAAAGAAGTTTACTTTGGCTCCACTTCCTCCTCAAGAAGTCTACAATGATCAACTCAAACTTGCTAGTGAGATGGGTAAGGGAAGTGAGGTAAAATCATTGAAAAAGGCTGAGAGTAAAGAGGCCATTAGTGTTAAAAACCAACTTAAAGGCCCAACATTGGTGAGTGATTGCACACACAAGTCACGAGATGAGAAAGTGAGTTTATTCGCTAGGTTTTGAGATATCAAATTTGCTCTTTGTACAAAACAAACATTTGTAATAATTAGGTTTAGGAAAACTTTGTTTTGACTAACCCTAATACACATTTGCCTAGTTGTTTTGTTGATCTTTTGCAGATTTTGAGGATGTATTTCCTACGAAATGCCTAAGGATTACCTCCTTTACGAGGATTGAACATCAAATAGATTTTGTGCACGGTTCGAGTATTAGAATAGACCCGTCTATCGAAGCAATCTGAAGAAACTAAGGAGTTGCAAAGACAAGTTGAAGATCTCTTAGAGAAAGGGTTGATTCGTGAGAGTCTAAGCCCTTGTGCGGTTCCTGTACTTCTCGTCCCAAAAAAAGATGGTTCTTGGAGAATGTGTGTTGATTGTCGTGCTATCAACAAGATTACGGTAAAGTATCGATATCCAATTCCTCGATTAGATGACATGTTGGATGAGCTTAATGGTGTATGCATTTTCTCTAAAATTGACTTAAAAAGTGGTTACCATCAAATAAGAATGAAACAATGTGATGAATGGAAAACTGCTTTTAAGACTAAGTATGGCCTGTATGAGTGGTTAGTCATGCCATTTGGCTTAACTAATGCTCCTAGCACATTCATGAGATTAATGAACCACATACTTAGACCTTTTTTAGGAAAATTTGTCGTTGTGTATTTTGATGATATACTGATTTATAGCAAAACTTTGAATGATCATGTTAGGCATGTTAAATTAGTATTGGATGTGTTAAGGCATGAACGACTCTTTGCTAATCTTGAAAAATGCACATTTTGTATGGATAAGCTTGTTTTTTTGGGTTTTGTGATAAGTTCTATAGGAATCCATGTGGATGATGAGAAAGTAAAGGCAATTAAAGAATGGCCTATCCCTAAAACTGTTTCTGAGGTAAGGTCTTTCCTTGGGTTAGCCGGTTTCTACAGCAGGTTTGTTCGTAACTTTTCCACAATTGCTTCACCTTTGATTGCACTTATTAAAACGAATGTATCTTTTCATTGGACAGATAAGCAAGAATTAGCATTTAATGAACTTAAAGATAAATTGTGTAATGCTCCTATTCTTATTTTACCTAATTTTGAAAAGACCTTTGAGATTGACTGTGATGCTTCTGGTGTAGGTATAGGTGTCGTCCTCATGCAATATAGTAAACCACTAGCCTACTTTAGTGAGAAACTTGGTGGAGCACATTTGAACTATTCGACCTATGATAAAGAGTTGTATGCCTTGGTAAGGGCATTAGAAGTTTGGCAACATTACCTTTTACCAAAGGAGTTTGTGATTCACACTGACCATGAATCACTTAAGCACTTAAAGGGACAAGGTAAGTTGAACAAGCGACATGCGATGTGGGTTGAATTCATTGAATCTTTTCCTTATGTTATAAGGTATAAGAAAGGTAAAGATAATATTGTGGCTGATGCTCTATCAAGGAGGTACACTTTACTTAGTACTTTGCACACTAAGTTATTAGGTTTTGAGTATCTTAAAGATTTATATGCCACTGACTCTGATTTTGCAAGCATTTATGACGCATGTGAACATGGTGCATTTCATAAATTTTATAAGCATGATGGCTATCTTTTTTGAAATAATAGACTATGCTTACCAAAGTGTTCAATGCGAGAATTGTTGGTTCGAGAGGCTCATAGTGGTGGTCTTATGGGTCATTTTGAAGTCACTAAGACTTATGATATTTTACATGAGCATTTTTATTGGCCTAACATGCGAAAACTTGTTGAGAAAATTTGCTCTACTTGCATTACTTGTAAACAAGCTAAATCCACTGTGATGCCTCATGGTCTATATACTCTTCTTCCTGTTCCTAGTTCACCTTGGACTGACATTTCAATGGATTTTATAATAGGTTTACCAAGGACAAAGCGTGGACGAGATAGCATCTTTGTGGTTGTGGATCGATTCTCTAAAATGGCTCATTTTATTCCATGCCATAAGACTGATGATGTAACCCATATTGCCGATCTATTTTTCCGTGAAGTTGTGAGATTACATGGAATCCCAAGGACTATCGTTTCCGATAGAGATGCAAAATTTCTTAGTCACTTTTGGAAGGTGTTATGGGGTAAGTTAGGTACTAAATTACTTTACTCTACTACATGCCACCCTCAAACTGATGGTCAAACCGAGGTGGTAAATCGAGTTTTGGGATCTTTGCTTAGAGCCATAATAGGTAAGAATGTTAAATCTTGGGAAGAATGGATACCCTATGTTGAGTTTGCTTATAATCGTTCTGTTCATTCTTCCACAAGTTTTACTCCTTTTGAGATTGTATATGGCTTTAATCCATTTACTGTTTTAGATTTGCTTCCTTTACCTTTGAATGAGATTGCTAATTTAGATGGTGAAAGGAAAGCTGATTTAGTGAAAGAGATCCATGAGAAGGCTCATAAAGCCATTGAGAAAAAAAATGAGTCCAATGCACATCGAGTTAATAAAGGGCGAAAGCAAGTCTTGTTTGAACCTGGAGATTGGGTCTGGGTGCATATGAGGAAGGAACGATTTCCTTCTAAGAGAAAGAATAAACTTGAAGCACGAGGGGATGGACCATTCCAAGTACTCGAGAAAATAAATGACAATGCTTATCGCATTGATCTTCCTGGTGAGTATAGTGTTAGTGCTACTTTCAATGTTTCTGATCTTTCTCCTTTTGAATTTGATGTAGGTTCAGATTCGAGGACGAATCTTCTTGAAGAGGGGGAGAATGATACGAGCCAAGGAGGTGACACTCAAAGGGTTGTCTTTCCTAGTGGTCCAATCACTCGAAGCAAGGCACGACAATTAAAATCAAAGATGAATGCTTTTGTTCAAGACTTTGTTGCGACAAATTTAATTCATCATGTTCGTGACATTGATAAATACGGGAATGCAATTCACTGGACCAATCTTGGAATAGTAAAAGCCCATAAATTGGTGGATAAATTTTTTATGTATCTTATTATTATTATTATTTACTTAATTCTCATTAGTTGGGACACATCATTTATGAGTTAAGTAATTTTATTGGTTAGGTTATTATTTATTTATTTTCTTAGATAATTTTAAAGAGTTTTATTAGGATTCAATTACTCTTTAAAGAGTTTTTATTAGATTCAATTACTCTTGAAAGAGTTTTATTAGGATTCAATTACTCCTGTAATTTGCCTTTAAATAGGCTTGTTTTCTACACATTGAAGGGGAATAAAAGAAGAGTATTTGTTTTCTTTCAAATTTGTGTGAGGCAAATTTTTTAGAGTAGAGTGATTCTTCTCTTGCTATTTAGTTTGGAGTTTGTTACTTTTCGAGGTATTTGAGTTGCAAATATTCAAATTTCTTTCCGTTCATCGGTGTTTCTAGAGTTTTTCTTCTAGGGTTTCGTGAGGAGCCGCTCAATCATTGGCGTTTTTGGTTACAAGTTAACCAAGGGTTCCATAGGGCAAATCTATCCTTTTTATTTATTTATTTATTATTTAACTAATTTTATTTATTCTCGTTTTATTTCTAATTTGTGTTTCTCTTGTGTCTAGATCCGGGTTTCTGCATCACTTTCCTTCGTAAGTATCGGCCCTTAACAAGAACGCACTAAAGTTTGTAGCCAATCTGTTGTGATTTGAAATTTGAAAGAAGAGAAGAAGAGAAAAATAGAGAGAAGAAGAATTTGAATTCGGAGAATAAGAGAAAAGAGATAAAGAAGAAGAAATTGTTCTGTAATTTTCATAACCAACTCATCCTCCTTCAACGATACAAAATGGAAAAAGTAACGGCCAATACAATCTGTCATGCTGTTAGCCAACAACTATTCAAAACGAACCGTTTCATTATAGAACTAAAACACAAACAGACATGTGCACCATTTTGACCAAACTGCTATTACTACTAAACACAACGTTTTAGCTAATTACATTTAAAGAAAAAAATTAAAACAAAACAGAATTAATTACATTTTAAGTTCCAACGGTAAACTAAACTATTCCATAACAATACCCTACCCCCGAACGAGATCATTGTCCTCAAGGATCAAACTGTGGATATTCTTGATGGAGATCACTCCAGTTCTCTCATGTGGAATCTTCTGGAAATATATCAGCCCATTCCACAAGTACTTCAGTCATAGTTGAGTTTCCCCTTTTAATCATTCTCCTATCTAAGATTCGAATTGGTTTTTTTAGCATGGAACCATCTGCATTAGTAGTTGGTAGAACAACTACAGCCACAGTTGAACCAATATGCTTCTTAATTTGCGAGACATGGAAGGTATGTTGTATCTTAGCAGCAGCAGGTAAGGTCAATTTGTAGGCAACCCTTGCCAACTCGAGCCTCCACAGGAAAAGGGCTAACTTATCTTGGAGCAAGTTTTTAGTTTCAAAACTGCCTCATGGAATGTTGTCTGTATGGTTGCAATTTGACATACACTCAATTGCCCACCTCAAATTCCTTATCAGATCTCTTCTTGTCAACTATCTGTTTCATTCGTTCTTGTGATCTTTTAAGATAAAATCACAACAGACTTCTCAAAGCCTCTCTATATTAAAGACTCATATCCACCCCAGCCACTCTAGAAACTTCTGTTAAATAAGGTAAGTGAACTAGTGGTTCATGTCCATATAGGGCCTCGTATGGAGTCATGTGAATCACAGAATGGTAAATGGTATTGTACCACCACTCTGCTAGAGGCAACCAAGCAACCCATTTGGAAGGCTTCTCTCTAGACATACACCACAGGTAGCTCTCAATACATTTATTTAGAGCTTCAGTTTGTCAATCTATTTGAGGGTAATAAGCAGTAGACAAATACAGTTGTGTACCTAGATATTTGAACAGATCCTACCAAAAATGGTTCAAAAATACCTTATCCCTATCAGAGACAATGCATTCAGGAGCACCATGGAGTTTGTAAATTTGTTGGAAGAACTCATAGGCCACTGATGCAGTAGTGAAGGGATGCTGCAATGCCATGAAATGACCATATTTGGTCAATTTATCCACCACTACTAAGATAGTACTCTTACTTCGAGAGACTGGTAATCCTTCCACAAAGTTCATACTTATGTCTGAACAGGCCTTTGTATGAATGGGTAAGGGATGTAATAGTCTAGGATAGGCTGAAGTATCTCATTTACACCTTTGGTAGACTTCACATTCTCTAGTCTATCTTCAAACATCTTTAGATAACCTCTTCCAATATACAATGCTAGCCAACATGTGTCTAGTAGCCTGAGTTCCAGAATGTCCACGAATAACTTTTCCATGAAATAGATCAAAAAAGGTCCTTCTTAGTGTTGTGTTACTGCCCACCACTACCTTCCCTTTCATTTGAAGAAGAATTTCATCCCAAGAAAATTTAGGATGTACTTGTGGATGTGACTGAAGTTTTTGGCATAGTTTTTGAACTTGTGGATCTTGAGTGTATAACTCTAGAATCTGAGACCAAATGTTTGCCCAAGTGAGGTTGGCATAGCCTAAGTATTGAAACAATTGGCCCTCCAGCACATGAGGTCTTCGAGACAGAGCATCAACCATAATATTCTGAGTTCCCTTCTTATAAGTAATGAAAAAATCATATCCAATCATATTAGCCACTCACTTTTGCTGATAAGGTGTAATGGTATGTTGATCTGATAGGAATCAAAGGCTTTGTTGATCAATTTTGATCTGAAAGTGTCGACCCACCAAATAAAGATGCCACTTTCTAACTGCCATAATTACTACCATCATCTCTTTATCATAAATCGACAATGCTTGGTGTCTAACACCTAAAAGTTTTGTGGAAATAGGCTATAGGTCTCCCTTTTTGTTGCAGCACTGGCCCAACACCTTGTCCACTTGCATCAGTTTTTACACAAAACTTTTCTTGAAAACCAAGCAACACTAACATAGGTGTCTTGCAAATAGCTTCTTTAAGTTGCTAGAATGAAGATTGAACAATTTTATCCCACTTCCAAGGAGTTTTTTTCTTGAGAAGACCAGTTAGAAGAACAGCCAAAATACCATATCCTTTAATAAATCTCTCGTAATACCCCGAGAGTCCTAAGAAACCTCTCAATTCATTCACTGATTGAGGTGTTGGCCAAGATAAAACTCCTTCTACCTTAGTTCTATCCATAGTAACAGTTTTAGTAGCAATGGTATAGCCCAAATACTCCACTTGTGTTGTGCCAAAACTACATTTAGACTTTTTGGCATAAAACTAATTATCCTTCAGCAATGTAAGAACCTCTCTTAAATGTTTCAAGTGGTCTTACCAATCTCTAGAGTAGATGAGAATGTCATCAAAGAAGACCATGACTAATCTTCTCAGTAATGGCTTAAACATTTGGTTCATTAAGGATTTAAAACTAAAGGGAGTATTGGTCAAGCCAAAAGGCATAATCATAAACTCATAATGTCCCTCATATATTCTAAAAATAGTTTTGTAGATGTCTGGCTCTCACACTCTGATTTGGTGGTACCCTGATCTAAGATCTAGCTTACTGAAGAAATTGGCTTTTCCTAGCTCATCCAGAAGTTCCTCAATCACAAGAATATGAAACTTATATTTGATGGTGAGTTAATTTAGTTGTCTATAATCAACACACATTCTCCAGCTCCCATTTTTCTTTTCCACCATGACAATTGGTGATGCAAAAGGACCAGTGTTATTCCTGATCACCCCTGCTTGCAACATTTCCTGAAACAACTTCTCAATATTAGTTTTCTGAACAGCGGAGTACCTGTAAGGCTTGATTCTCACCATTTGGTTCTCATTCAGTAAAGGTATCATGTGGTCATGTGATCTGTTAGTGTTGGAATCCCTATAATTAAGGATAGAAATCTGATGGTATTGGAATCCCTATAATTAAGGATAGAAATCTGTTGCAATCCCTTGTAAATAGAAACTAATCTCGATTCTTGATTCTTAGGAAATTAGGATATCAATTCTCGATTCTTAGGAATTAGGATTTATTTCCTTTAAAATGATTATTTTCTCTTTATAAAGTCGTAAACTAAAACAGTAGCAATATAATGTAATTTTTCCTTTGAGTGTTTTTCATGGCATCGAGGCTATAGGATTCATTCGATCCTATTTTTTCTCTAATTTCCTTACTAAAAATTTACGTGGTTTAGTCCTCCAATGGGTGATATCAATGAGAATTTCTCGGCGAGACATCACAAATAACTCGAATATCAATCGGGAATCACTCAAGGTGAAATTAATTCCTCCCTTATAATCACCAATCATCGACTAAATGGGAAGAACTTCTCGCAATGGTCTCAATCGGTTCTTATGGTGATTCGTGGTCGTGGCAAATTATGGTACATCAATGGAGAAATCCCACGACCAACCATGGCTGATCCTACTTATGCCACTTGGGAACTCAACAATTCAATTGTAATGGCTTGGCTAATCAATTCGATGGAAGGCCATATAAGCCGCACCTATCTTTTTTCAAAGCGCAAAAGACATGTGGGATGCGTCAAAGAAAACTACTCGAGATCTTGGAAACGCCTCCCAAGTATTTGAGATCAAGCTTAAGTTAAAGGACATCCGACAAGGAACACTCGAGGTAACTCACTACTATAACAATTTGAAAATTTTGTGGCAAGAACTGGATATGTATTATGAGGCAGATTGGGGTGAAGGCTTAGAACACAACAGTTTATGATTCATCTCAACAATGAACGTCTTTATGAGTTTTTAGCAGATGAATCGTGAGTTAGATGAGGTCCGTGGCGAATTCAGGTAGATCACCTCTTCCAACGATCGGTGAAGCATTTGCAGAAGTTAGAAGAGAAGAAAAGCGTCGTCTTGTCATGATGGGAGATTCAAAGGAACCTAAACCTATGACTCAAATTTCTAATCGTCCTACTGAAACCTCTGCTCTCATCTCCAAAGATCCACAGCCACAAAAACAACATGCTGGAAATGATTCTGGATCAACAAGACCATGGTGTAGTCACTGCAATCGTGTTGGTCATACAAAAGAAAAAGGTTTCAAACTCCATGGCTATCCTGAAAAAAAACAGAAGGATAATAAGACTGCCATGTTATCCTCCACTACTGCTGATGATGTTCTTGATGTTCGCTTAACCAACATAGCTTGAGACTCTCCATAAGATACTTGGTACTCCCACTACTCATGGATCTCTAGCAACTCAAGGTACTACCCTCAACATTACTTTTGAATCTAATAATCAATCTCCTTGGATACTTGATTTGGGCGCCTCTGATCACATGACAGGTGACTCTACGTTGTTTCACACCTACACTCCTTGTCATAACAAATCCCGAATCCGCATAGCTGACGGTTCTTACTCACTTGTGGCTGGAATAGGAGAAGTACAAATGACAGGGAATTTTTCTCTCGATAAAGTCCTACATGTTCCAAACTTGTCCTGTAATTTACTTTCAATTAGTAAACTTACTAAGGATGATAAAGTTCTTGCTGAATTTTCTGCAATTGGTTGTGTGATACAGGAACAGAAATTGGAGAGGATGATTGACACTACTAAAGTTTATGATGGACTATATATTTGGAATAAAAACAGTATACAAGGGGGATTGGCTCTATCCACTGCAAAAGATGACACTATTATGTTATGGCACCGTAAGTTAGGACATCCAAACTTTGTGTATTTGAAAAAACATCTTCCGCTGTTATTTCGAAATAAAAGTATTAATTCCTTGAAGTGTGAAATTTGCCAATTATCTAAACATACCCGTGTGCCATACCTATTAAAACCACATATTCAGTCCCAACCTTTTTCGTTAATCCATAGTGACCTATGGGGAGCCAAGTAGAGTGAAAAATATTACGAGGGCTAGATGGTTTATAACATTCATTGATGATCATACTAGGTCATTGGGTCTATCTACTCAAAGAAAATCAAACACCCAAAGTATTCCAATATTTTCACTCAATGGTTTGAACCCAATTCAACTCTACCATACATACCCTCGTCTCGACAATGGGAGAGAATACTTCAACTCTGTCTTAAGTCCATACCTTTCTGACCAAGGCATTATACACCAAAGCTCTTGTCCTGACACTCCTCAACAAAACGGGATCTCTGAGAGGAAAAATCGTCATCTTTTTGATGTGGCTCGAACCATAATATTCACTATGAATGTTCCAAAATACTTGTGGGGAGAAGCTGTCCTTACTGCCTGCTATCTCATAAACCGAATGCTATCAAAGATCCTCAATTTCCAAACACCTCTAAATACTCTTTTAAATGCCTTCCCTCTATTTCATGTCCCTAATCTTCCAGCCAAAATATTCGGCTGTAAAGCTTTTGTCCATAACCATCAACCAAATTAATCCAAACTTAATCCTCGAGCCCACACCTGTATCTTCATTGGATATTCCCCTACACAAAAAGGCTATAAGTGTTACTCACCAACATTGCGCCGAATGTTTGTCTCTTGGGATGTTACCTTCTTTGAAAATGAACCATACTTTGCAGCATCTCATCTTCAGGGGGAGATTTTTAATGAAGATGAGACCCTTAATACTCTCCTCATTATACCGCCTGATCCTACTACTACTATCACAGACAAACCTATCCCAGATTTAGTTGTTGTTTCCCCTATACAGCAAGAATTTAACACCGTCCTTCCCAATGACAATACCTCCATCAAGTACAATGACCACTTGATCAAGGAAAACAAAAATCTGAGTTTACTCCGACGAAATCATTCTCCTGAAACCGTCTGATGGTGCCAATTACATCTCCAACCGGGACATGCTCAAGCGAAGTCCCACCTCCGTCACCATCCATCTATCTTCTAATTGCGATTCGAAGGGTACAAGGACACGCACTCAACATCCTATTTCTCGGTTTGTATCCTATGGAAATTTATCTAAGTCTTACAAAGCTTTTGTGACTAATGTTGATTCTGTAAAAATTTTAAAAAATATAGAAGAGGCTCTTGAATCAGCTGAGTGGAGACAAGCCGTGATGGAAGAAATGAAGGCCCTCAAAAACAATGAAACATGGGAAGTGTCGGATCTGCCTAAAGGAAAAAAACCGTAGGGTGCAAATGGATTTTTACTACAAAATTTAAACTCGATGGCCGTATTGACCAATACAAAGCTCGACTTGTGGCTAAGGGATTCACCCAAACTTATGGTTTCGACTACAACGAAACGTTTGCACCGGTTGCCAAGCTAAACACCGTTTGGGTCCTGCTATCTCTTGCTGCCAACCTTGATTGGCACTTGACTCAATTGGATGTAAAAAATGATTTTCTCAACGGGGAATTAAATGAGGAGGTGTATATGGATTTCCCACCAGGGTTTGAAGAAAACAAAGACCAAGTGTGTAAGTTGAAGAAGTCCTTATATGGGCTGAAACAATCTCCACGAGCGTGGTTCAGCCGATTTGCAAAAGTTATGACTAGCAGAAATTACATTCAAGGACAGACAGACCACACCATGTTCTACAAGCACTCGGAAGAGGGTAAATGCCGCATCCTTATCGTTTATGTTGACGATATAATAATAACAGGAAATGGCTCGAGCGAAATTTTGAGATTGAAAGAATTTCTTGGTACAGAGTTTGAACTTAAAGACTTGGGAAGTCTTAAATATTTTCTTGGTATGGAGGTAGCAAGGTCGAAAAAAGGTATCTTCATTTCCCAAAGGAAATATGTTCTTGATCTCTTGTCGGAAGTTAGTTTGATGGGCAAGAAACCGGTAAAACTCCTATGGAGTTTAACCTCAAATTGGGAACTAATGAGGATGGAGAAAAAATCGACGGGGAGATATCAACGTCTAGTAGGAAGGCTCATCTACCTATCTCACACCCGTCCGGACATAGCCTTGATGTGAGTGTTATTAGCCAAGATATGCATGCCCAGGAGAAGCACTTGGAAGTGCATATAGAATACTAAGATATCTAAAAGGAACTCTGGTAAAGGCACATACTTCAAGAAAACTATCAACCAAGCATGGAAGTCTACACCGATACAGACTAGGCGAGTTACATTAATGATAGACGCCTACAAGCGGCTATTGTAGTTATGTTTGGGGTAATCTCGTGGACGTGGAGGAGCAAAAAAGCGATCGGTGGTACGCATAGCTGCAGAGGCGAGTATCGAGCTCTATCTCATGGTATATGCGAAGGAGTTTGGATACAAAGACTTATGGGAGAATTAAAAGTGCCTTTTATCGGACCTATGAAGATGTCTTTGTGACAACCAGTGTCATTGTCAAGATAGCACATAATCCTGCATCATGATCGGACCAAACACGTGGAAATAGATCGTCACTTTATAAAAGAAAAAGTACACTCGAGAAGTATGCATCACCTACCTACCTACTAGACAACAAGTTGCGACATGTTAACCAAAAGTTTGAGCGAAGCATGTTTGAAGAACTTAGTGGCAAGTCGGGTTTGATTAACATCTACACTCCAAACTTGATGGGGAGTGTTGGAATCCTATAATTAATGATAGAAATCGATGGTATTGGAATCCCTATAATTAATGATAGAAATCATTGGAATCCTTGTAAATAGAAACTAATCTCGATTACCGATTCTTAGGAAATTAGGATATCAATTACTAATTCTTAGGAATTAGGATTTATTTCCTTTAAAATGATTTTTTTTCTCTTTATAAAGCTGTAAACTAAAGTAGTAGCAATATAACATAATTTTTCTTCTGAGTATTTTTTCAGTTAGGAGTGAGGCCCTTAAGAGTTTAGAAAACATCATCAAATTCGTTCAACAGGTCTTCTAACTCCTGAGGCAGATTACCTTAAGGAAGAGATAAAGCTACGTGAGTGCATATAGAAAACAACATATGATAAATACCATTTTCTACCAAACTGGAGTATTTAGAAAACTGGTCACTAGGGAAAGTTGAAGAGATTCTAGTGGAATTTTACTAAGGTTACTTTGGTGACCCTGGACTGAAACTACATAATTAAGAAGTTGAAATTCCATATTATAGACCCTAAGGAAGATAGCCATTGAATACCAATGATGAGATCACATCATTTAACAAGAAGTACTAAGAAGTTGGTAGTGAACTGATACCTCTGAACTTCCCAAATAACAACCCTACAAATGCCTTGAGTGAACATACTCCCTCCATTAGCAATCATTACCTTCATCTTATCAACTATTTCCACTGATAAGTGTAACTTTTTGGCCAATTTGGAGTCAATAAAATTGTGTGTAGCCCTTGAGTCAATCAACATAATTACCTCTAAAAATTGATTCGAGTTGCCAACCTCATAGTTTGATGCCCCTGTGTCTTTTTCAGTGCATGAAGAGATAAAGGAGGTCTGTTTTCACTGCTTTCATAGTCAAGTTGCTTAAGACAATCCCGAAAGTTCTCAACAGTAGGACAGTATCATCCAATCAACAAAAGGCTCAATCACAAGCTGGTACATCTGTTCTTTGTTACACTTGTGACCTGAAGTGTACTTAGAGGTACACTAGAAACAAAGCCCATTTTTCCTCTTATCATGATTTGAACCCTTGATAAGGTTGCTTAACAAACCCCACGCTGCCCTCTTGTGAGTTTGGAAACAAGGTTTTATAATGTCCTACCCCACCACTAGAACCCATGTGTTTCCTAGGATTGCCCCCAACTACGTTTTCTACTTGCTTAACTATCAAATAACCATCAATTAAATTCTGAGGTTTAAACAGCCTAAGGTATTGACCAATCTCAGCTCGTAAGTTACTAATGAATATACTCAAAGCATAAGATTCAGGGAGGTGAATTTGATTTAGTAAACTCACAAATTGGTCATGAAAGTGTTCCACGGTTCCACATTGCTTGAGAGACCACCTTAAGCCCTTTAGCATAAGTTTCCCAGGATAATTAGTAAAGACCACCTTGCCTCTGAGTGAAAAAATGGTGCCAGTCTAAGGCCTTCCCTTCCAAATGAAGCATAACCATACACACCTTAGCTTGATCCCCTATACCCTTAGCCTCAAAATATTGCTCTAACTTCGACCACCATCCTAAAAAATCCAACCTATCGAAATGGGGACAATCAAACTTAACCTGTTTGACAGTGGACTCTACACTACTAACACGAGAGTATGATCCTAGATCTAATTATGGTGACAATATAATTGGCTCTTTAGGAGGAAAACTAGGTAGAGGTTCCCTTAAAATGCCCTTACCCTTGCTCTGTCCGAAATTGGTAGCGCCTGAAGTTTGTGGCTTCCCCAATAATTGTTCCAAAAGAGAATAAAATTCAGTTCGCATATCATTCTTGAAACTTTACTGAAAATCCTTAAATCTTCCATCCATCTTCACTTCAATATCCACCCTGAACTGAGACATTTTCTATTGCAACCGAGCCATGTCTTTTTGTAGTCGAGTAGTAACTCCTTCGCTGGCCATAAGGAATGTAGCAACTCTGATACCCTTATTGTGATTCGAAATTTGAAAGAAGAGAAGAAGAGAAAAATAAAGAAAAAAAGAAGTAGAAGAATTCAAATTTAGAGAATAAGAGAGAAGAGAGAAAAAAGTAGAATCTATTATGTAATTTTTATAACCAACTCATCTTCCTCCAGCGGTACAAAAAGGAAAAAGTAACGGCCAGTACAGCCCGTCACGCTGTTAGCCAACAACTGTTCAAAACGAATCGTTTCACTATAGAACTAAAACACAAACAGAAATGTGCACTGTTTTGACCAAGCTGCTATTACTACTAAACATAACGTTTTGGCTAATTGCACTTAAAGAACAGAATTAAAACAAAACATAGCTAATTGCACTTAAAGAACAGAATTAAAACAAAACATAATTAACGACATTTTAAATTCCAACGGTAAACTAAACTATTCCATAACACAATACGTTAAAGACTGGCTTCAAAAGATGCTCGACAATTAATCGCCACTCAAATAAGAAAAAAGACCCAAGAGAGTAAGGAAAAATATAATCATGAATTTTGACTTGATTTGTAAAAAAAAATGAAGATTTGGGTTTTTTTTTTGGCTTTTACTGCACGGTAAATGTTAGTGGTTAATGTGAGGAATTTTTATTTAAGTCTTTTGATTGGTTCATAGATTTATATCTGGTTTCAAATTAGATAGAAAAAATATATTTTTTCCCTAAAACTATCATTTGAGATCAAAAATTTTTAGAAGAGGATAGTCGTTCGAGTATTCTCATGGAATCAAGTAATAACTAGTTTTTCTTAAGGTTTGCGTATTTCATTTTTACTTTTTCTAAAAGAAGTTCAACAAATCCTAAATCTACGACAAAAACTTGAAAGTTTCGCCGTCTTCCACCGCTCAAAAGGTAACCACTGCAGTATATGAAATTCATCCACACCGACCACATTTCCATCTCATTCATCTTTGTCTCTACCTCTGCCAACGCATTATCCCCTCCCCTTGTCGCCTCGACTTTTCCTTCTATTCGATTTTGTAAATTTTGCAGGTTTTTTTAAAATTTTTTTCGTCATATACATTTTAGTTTTTTTTTATGTATATTGTATGACGTTTTATACTATTTTTTTATAATTTAATTATTAAGTGCTAAATACATTATTATATAAATTTTAAAACTGCCGCACCATCAATTTATCATAAACTTAAACGATGAATTTAATTTTTTCAAATTTTTATAATTAAGTGAATACCAATACCGTTTACTTATTTTAAAATCAAACTCGCAGTAGTTAATAGACAAAATCACCTTATTACAAGCTACTATTGAACTTTTAGTTGCTTTTTATGCCACCACGTTTAGTTTGACCACTAAATTATCACTTTTCATGCAACCATATTTTAAATATCTCATATTTAATATTTCTTTTCATATACTATAAACATACTTTTCAGTTTTTTCTTAATTTAGAATAATTAAAAATAAAAATTGAATATATCAAACTAAATTGGTTTTTAAAAATAATTTTTTTATTTCTTAATATTTTAACAGAACAAATCTAATCTAATCATTAAATTTTTTTTATTTTATAAACTCATTAAATGAATAGATAGTGGCCACAAACGTGATTTATTTGCGAGATATTAAAATCATATCTTAGAAATAGATGGGTCATAAACGTTGGCGTACCTAGCCCGCTGTTGTAATAATCGCTTCAATTCAAAAGGCATCTTCTTTATTTCAAGGTGTTCACACTGAGTGTGAGTACATATCTATATATATATATATATTTTTAAATCCAGATGTTTCTATTAAATTCGCTCTCCCTAAATCCCGTCGAATTTTCCAAATAAAATAAATAGTTTTTTTTTCTGAGAAAAAATATTGACCAATCTTTTTCTTCGAAAGTGAAAAAGAAAAAACAAAAATCAGCCCACCTAACCCACAATCACAGCCGTACATCAATAATTTTCAACCCACATCAAAGCCGTCCATTCTCAAAACAAACACCATTTCCGCTCTTCACTCCCCCATATATATCCTCCTCCTTTTCACCAGAGTGTGCTTGTGCTCAACTCGTGTACATCGCGTGGCTTTCCTATCTTCATTTCATAGCACTCTCCGACGAAAGGTTCGTTTTCGCTCTGAGTTTGGAACCTGTTTTGGAGATTGTTGATATGATTTGAATTTTTTTTTTCGTAGAAACCAGAGAAAAATGACCAAGTGTTACCCAACCGTTAGCGAGGAGTACCAAAACGCCGTTCAAAAGGCTAAGAGGAAGCTAAGAGGTCTCATCGCTGAGAAGAACTGTGCTCCACTCATGCTCCGTCTAGCGTAAGCTTCTCTTTTTTCTATCGTCTGATTTGAAATTTGGTATTGAGATCCGTGAAGCTGATAGGCCTTACGGTGATGGTTGGGGACAGGTGGCACTCAGCTGGAACTTTTGATGTCAAGACCAAGACCGGAGGTCCATTCGGAACCATGAAGCAACCTGCTGAGCTCGCTCATGCTGCTAACAACGGTCTCGATATTGCAGTCAGGCTTCTCGAGCCGATCAAGGAGCAGTTCCCTATCCTTTCATACGCTGACTTCTATCAGGTATCTAACTCTTGATCGGATTTTCTGTTCTTGCTTTCAGATTTAACCGATTTATGTTTGAGGGTTTGACTGGTTTTGACTGTATTCTTTTTGGCGTTTTAAAATTTGTAGCTTGCTGGTGTTGTTGCTGTTGAGATCACCGGTGGGCCTGAAGTTCCATTCCATCCTGGAAGAGAGGTGAGTCTTAATCTCTAATGTATGATTCAATGATGTGGTCTGGTTAGTGTATAATGCTGTGCTTTTAGGATATATCCCCAAATTACATATTATCTTCGACTCAATCTGCAATGTGATACTTCTGATTTGGTGTAGTTATACGCTTAAAACTTTGATTTTAATTTAATTATAGAGCATAGACATTTAAACGACAAATAAATAAATTATTATTATGTCGGATGAATATTATTATTTGTTCATATGATAAAACGATGGCACATAAGTAACTGGATAAATGGTACCAAAATTTTTTGTATGCAGTTGCTCCAAATCAATGTTTTTGTATCGCATTATACAATGAATCAAAGTTTAGTTTTGGGATTTGTCAGTTAGTTTCTGTAGATTTTCTTCATTATAAAATGGTTAAATGTTAGAGCATGTTGTTCAATTGTTCTTAATAGTGTTGTCAACTCTTAACTGTGTATTTCAATGTTACTGTATTTACCTAGAGGTGTTTGGAAATAAATGCAGGACAAGCCTCACCCACCACCTGAGGGTCGTCTTCCCAATGCTACTGAGGGTTAGTCTATACGATTTGTCTTCTAATGTTGTTGTTCTATTGAGAATTAAAACACGGCTCAGTGTCTGTAATGATCTTGGTTTAATCTTTTGAAAAATATTTTGCAGGAGCTGATCACTTGAGGCAGGTGTTTAGTCATCAAATGGGTCTTAGCGACCAGGACATTGTTGCTCTTTCTGGTGGCCACACCCTGGTCTGTTCTAAAATATTAAATTGTCTTGTTTTCTTGAAGTTTGCAATGTTGAAATTTCCTATCCACTTACAATGATATATGTTTTCTTTGCTTTCGATGCAGGGAAGGTGCCACAAGGAGAGGTCTGGATTTGAGGGACCATGGACTACCAACCCTCTTATCTTTGACAACTCTTACTTCAAGTGAGTTTCTGTTTTTATGAGTTGTGGGTTTCTCCCTTGAGTTGTGATGAACAATTTGTCCTAGAATTGATTTAAGTTTATGCTAATCGGATAATATATTATAGGGAGCTCTTGACTGGAGAGAAGGACGGCCTGTTACAGCTGCCAACTGACAAAGTTCTCCTTTCCGACCCTGTTTTCCGTCCATTGGTCGACAAATATGCGGCTGTACATAACTCCTTCCTTCTGACATCTTTTCTTTCCATTACAACGAATCAAGATTTTGATACAATCACCAATTAAGAAGTTAAATGTTAATTCTGATTATCATCTCTTCTTTGCAGGATGAGGATGCTTTCTTTGCTGATTACACTGAAGCTCACCTGAAGCTCTCTGAGCTAGGGTAATCTTTGCATTCATTTCTACTCGACGCTCAGTTATGTTGTACTTGATTTCAATTTTGTTTATGAGAAGTACTGATAGTATCTATTCCGTCTACTTCCAGATTTGCTGATGCATAAGCTGATGATTGCATAAGAGGAAGAAGCCAACAACACAATCCTACAAAGACGTTTTAGGTTTTGTTTTCTCTCTAAAGTTGGCTTAAGGAATGAATTTGGGTGGTTTTATTTGGGGAGATTCCGGAGACAAGTTATTCTCGACAATTTCTTCTAAAGTCACATTCCCCATCTTGGTCATTAATCGTTGTTTGTAGCTCTTGCATTTGCTTTCTTCCACCATTGTGGACAATTATTAAATTTGATATTAGCTCTTCATCATTTAAACTTTAAAGATTATCAAATTTAACTTTGAACAAGTTAAGGATGTTTCTTTGAGAATTTACCTCTCTTTGAATGAGCAAACTCACCAAATTCCTCTATTTAACCAGTCCAAGACTTACCTTGTTCAAAGTTCCACCATCTACGCATATCGATTCTTTTTCTTTAAAACATATAACACATAATACCCATAATCATGTTCATGAAGGAATCTTGTAAACTAACCTTAAATAACCATTTTAGGGATGACAAAAATGCATTTTCTTACTTCATTCTTCACTTCTTCACGCTAGCTCAAGCCTTTTTTCACTAGCTCATGAAAACCCTTACTTCCAATGGTAAAGATGATGATGGAACCATGCTGGGAAATGAGTTTTCTACAAGATATTAACAAGAAAATAACTTGGGTTGTGTAGATTTTTGGTTGGATTAGTGAGAAGAAATGAGAAGAGAAAATTTTATCTTCTTCCATGCGAAGGGCCAGCAAAGAGTGAGGAAAAAGATGAGCACTTCTCATCTTTTCTTTCTTTTATTTACACTACAAAGAAATTGTTATATACTGACGCTACAAACACGTCGCTAAAGATAAAAAGCTGTCTCTTTAAGTTCAGAAATCACGGTCAAAAAGGCTACGCCGATGAAAATTACCCGTTGGTAGATGTACCATCAGTTTACACTTTTGTTGACAGAAAATGTGATCGTCAGAATAGGTTTAATGACCCATACTGACAACAGTAGCGCCACTAAAATAGAAACTGTCAGTATAGGTACTGTCTGCCATTGGTGATATGCGCATATATATAGTTACAAACATGTCCGTCTAATGACAGTCTGGACCGTCAGTTAAGAATCTTGTTAATATAGATATTCTGACTGTTTATCTGTTTAGGGTTAAATTCTAAATTTATCCTTAAGTATATAGCAACAGTATAACTTGTTAGGATCCAATGGTTAATTTTGTAATCTCAATTAATAATAATAATTTATTTATATTTTTTGCTCAAGATACTTCATATAAAAACCAACTAAATCAGAAACATCATAAAAACATAATCATAACATAAACCTGATGCATAACCCAAACCAACTAGTCACTAATCATCAACTAAACCAAATACATGGTCGAAATTCAAGATCCAAACAAAGTCGAAATGGTCCTACACATTCCTATGAACCATCACTTGTACAAAAAAAAAAAAGTGCTAATGAAATCAATATAAAATAATAAAGAACTGAGAGAAAACATAAATTTTGACCCTTATATTATTTGGTATTTGATGTGATTTGAAGTATATAGAGACAGAACCAAGCAGAAGCTTTGAACAGTGGTGCTAATATTAGAGAGGTCATCTCTTTTGGTTCAATAAAAGCACCATTTTGTATAAAGGAGTCCACATACTTGGTTAGACCCAGAGCTCATATGGGTTTGCTAGTAGAGGGTATTCTTCTCTCCGGAGGTTGAGCAATGCAGTTTCAATACCACAACTTTAATCCATCACATTCGACGTGGTCTTTTACTAGACTTCTCCATCGAATTTGATGATTCCATCAGCGCACCTATGCAGGGCAAGCTGAAGCCTTCACCGTCAGCTGCCAAACACCATTGCGTGTTTCCTTCTTGAAGGTAAGCTTTATTTTTATCAGCTAAAGTTGAATTCAAGAACTCACCATCTTCTTTTTTGGTGATGTATTGATTTTGAATCCAGTTCGAGTTATTAGTTGCCTCTGGCTCTGCTAATAACTCACCAAACAACGATCTGCTATATAATCCATCGTTATATAACAATTCCTGAAACATGGACAAAAATAGGTTAGTTCTTTGCATTTTTTATTTTTACATTTTGCACCGATAAATGATTACTAGAGATAGATTTTACTGTTGAAATTGTGTCTTCTTCAACGAGATACTTTAGGTTAGAAGGCATTTCGAAGCCCTCATCCACATCAACTATATTATGTTGATTGCTTCTTTCATTAGCGACAGTTTCATCATAGCTAATGACAGACATTTCGGTGCCCTCTTCTATAACAACTATATTATGTTGATTGCTTCTTTCATTAGTAACGGTTTCATCATAGCTAATGATAGGCGTTTCGATGCCCTTTTCCGCAACAACTATATTATGTTGATTGCTACTTTCATTAGTGATGGTTTCGTCAAAGCTAGTGATAATTAAGTTGCAAGACTCGTCATCTTGTTCAATGGTGCTATACAGATCTTGAACCCAATTATTGTCCTCAAGTCCATTTTGATACACCTTAAAAATGTGCGAAGGTACCTGAAGGAGAGAAATACGAATTAGTTTTAGATAGTCATCTTCAACATCATCCACATGGATAATCGATTCACGCATCTTACTTCTGGGATTGCATCCTCTGCAACATGGTTTACGAAATTAGTTGATATATTTGGGCCTTCATCTTCATCAACTATATTATGTTGATTGCTTCTTTCATCACCATATGTATCGACGGTGCGGCAAAGGTTATGAACATCGTTATGGTTGTTAGATGCTTCCGGCTCACTTGACCCGTTAGGATCTAGGATGTCCTGACCGTAGGAAAAGAAATGGCGATTGTGAATATCCGCATCATAATCGAGATTGGAAACTGAATGAAGAAAAGAAACATAAAGAATCTAAGTTCTAACCTCTAATGGTGCATTGATTGCTACATGATTTTCTAAATCAGAAAGAGAATACTGATCTAATTGACCGGCTTCTTTACTGGAAATGTTTGTCTTTTTCTTCAGTTTACAAAGTTTGAAAGTCTTCTACACAAATTGGAGGACAAAAATATATGTATTGGTGAAATGAAAGCTCATGAATGAATATAAAAGACAACTATATAGATATTGCTGAGAGGAGACCAACTTTTTTCGAAGAAGTTTTTGAGAGCTGATGGATCTCTCAACGGATTGATATTATTCTTAATCAGAGTTTTATCTCTCAACTCTATAGAGTGCCCGAAGCGGGCAAGCGGTAGGTTTAATAGAGTAAGAGCTCTTTATCAGATCAGACCGTGTGTGGTACAAAACCACCTATCAAGAAGATGTGAGCCCATGTTCTTAAATGGTATCAATAATCAATTGGTTGTATATTTGCCCATTAATGCTATTTAAGGATTTGGGTTCAAACTCTACTAAGATGGCTCCTCGGTGAGCCACAGCTCGATCCAATAAATTGCTCCTATTTTATTGGACATGCAGCTTTAAATGAATAATATTGACCTGTTGAGAAATTAATCGGCTCCCAATGACGATACTTCAAAAGCTTCTCTAACAAGTCGACCCCTTAACACACACACAGCAGTGGGAAAGATTACTTACTTGATGAGAATTAGTTGAGTCAAGCATAGCTTTGAGTTCATACTCATGCATAACCCAACAAGTATTATTTCTGATTTTATCATTGCATTGGCCTTTATAGAAAAGCAAAGTCTTCTTGTTTCCAATCTCCATTCCGGTTTCAGAGTTAACTATCTTACGAGCTTTGCCGGTAATCTTCCAATACCCCTCCAGAGTGGTCCGGCTAACTAGTTTACTATTCCGATACTTATATTTTGGTGGGTACATAAAGTACCACAATCGATCCCCTGTCTGCAACACTGAACGCCCTGAAAAACAACCGCACACACACACGCTTATTCTTTTTAAAGATTTTCATATCTTGAACATGAATATTTCGAAGAAGAGATTATATACCGGGTAATTCCCAAGGCTCGAACTCGCAGATATCCGGGATTTCGGCAATAACTTGGACTAGAGAATCACGGTTGAAGGTTTTGATTTGCAGGTATTCAATGAGTTCTTCATCAGTTGGGTGGAATCTGAATCCCTTCACCATATTCATTCTTTTTCATGAGATTGCTAAATGAAACTCAAAAAAACAAAGAAAAGGGTTGAAGAAGATGATGAAACAAAGGATGAGTTTAAGAGAGCATAGGGGTGCATGTATATATAGCGAGAGAGCTAGATATAGAAACCACTCCTTGGCTCCTTGCTTGCTAAGTTGCAGTACAATAGAAACGTATCTCAACTTTTTTTTATTGGGTTTAGTCCCTCTATTATGTTAATTTTAAAATTTGAGATTTAATCTATTTTGATATAATTTTGATCTATTATATTATTAGCAGGTCCAAATTCATAAGTTGTCAATGAAAAATAAAGTGGATGATACTTTTATCATTATTCATTCGCATAATCAAGGGTCATTTGGTGATTAAATCAATGATAAATTTAAATATTAATAGAGTGTTTAAAGCTATTTAATAAATAAATAAATTATCACTTCAGTGATAGCAACTAATGGCGTTATTAATTTGGACTTGCTCATAAAATTATAAAATTAAAAGATCAAATTATGAATAATTAAAGTAAAGAAAATGAATTAAAAGAGGGACTAAATCCATAATTAGACCTTGAATTTTATGTCAGAAAGCATAGGTCATCACTACTTACTTAGTGATAACATAGCATAAATTTTATTTATTTACGTTGAAGCATTTTCATAACAAAATATATTCTATGGAAGAAATATGTAAAAGTTCGTAACAAGATATAATTTCGCGCGGAAGTAGTACTTTTTAAGTCAAGTCAAACTATGAGCAAAAGAAAGGAAGATTCTAGACCACCTATACTTTTTTCGAAAAAAAATTAGCCCCTATATTTTTATTTTGTGAAATTTAAATTTTTATTTTTAAATTAAAATTTAAGTCTAACTATTAATACTATTAATTTTTTTGTTAAATTTATTACTATGACATTTTTATTAAAAATAATCACTAAAAATGACTTGTAATTAGCTCAAATTTAATAAAAATATAACAGTTTTAATAATTAATTTTAAATTTTAAATCTGAAAAATAAAAAATAAAATTCTATATAATAAAAATACTAAGACTAAATTCTCAATTTTGAAAAATACAAAATCTTATGATATATTTTAAATTTTTTTATTAATTAGTCTTAATTCTTTTCTTACTTTGACTATTGATATTCAATTTTTAGTTATATTATGATAAAAAATAGTTAAATTATTATTTTTAAATAATTAAATCGTTAAATTTTTTATGGAACTGATACTTGACAGTTCATATATAATTCGTTGCTAGCATGAATACTTAATTGACGAAAAATTTTGAATTATTAATATAATAAAATTTGCAGAATTGGTTCTGAATGTTGTTCAAATTACTTTGATTAACTAAATTCTGTAATTCGTTTATTTTGTTGAATTTTCTTGTCATAAATTTAATTCATTTATTTTAAAAAAATTCATAAGAAAATATATTCTATCAAATATTATATAAAATCATAACAAAATATAACTTTGTGAATAAGTATTACTTTTGAGTGAATTCAACGATGTGCAAGGAATGGATGATTCTAGACCATCCTTTGTTTTGTAGTCGTTAATGGAGAGAAATTTTTTAAGGTCAAAATGTGCTTATAGTCCCTGTATTTTTAAAATTGAGAATTTAGCCTTTTATTTTCTAAATTTTAAATTTTAGGTCTGATGTTAAGTAAGATTAAAATTTTGTAAAATTGATTCCTGTGGCATTTTGAAATTAAAAAAAGACTTCTCACTTCATAGCCACGTAATTAACTTGAATTTAACAAAAAAAGTTCGAATTTTGAAATCTAAAAAGTAAAGACATTAAATGCCTAAAACTACAAATACAAAGACTAAATTCCTAAAATTTAAAAAGTAAAGAGACTATAGGTATATTTTAACCTTTCTTTATAGTTTAGTTTTAATTTTTTTTTGTTGATTCTTAACCTTCAATTTAAAATCAAATTGTTTTTCTATGAAAAGTTGATTAAATTATAGCTTGATAGTTCATACATAATGAACATGAATAATTATTTAAAGGATTTTTTAATTTTTAAAATTTTAATAACTCAATAAACTTTTTTTTAATTTTATTAATGTTGACATGTTGTTAATATTATTACAATTTGTTAATAGTCGTAACTCGTAATGTAATTGTAAGAATTAGATTGATAGTTAAATCAATTAAATATCGATTTAATCAATTGAATCAATTTGTTTAAACATGATAAAATTGATTGAGAGAAATCTAAAACTTATTTTTAAAAATAAAGAAATTTATTAGAAATTAACAACAAAATTCATATATGATTCTCGAACCATATAAAACATTTTCTAAAAATTAAATATACTTACACATGTGCATCTCTCGGTAATAAGTTTGTTACAAGGTAATTCTCAAAAGGATGTCAACAATGAAATATAAGTTACAAAATGATTCGTAAAATATCTCAATATTTTCCTTTTAAAAATCAAAATAATTTAATTTCTATTAATTTTGAAAGTGAACAACTAAATTAATCACAATAATATTTTCTATCAATTGTACATGATTTTGATTAGTATAATAATGAATTTAACCTTAAAGTTTACATATTCTGTCAATTTAATCATAATTTAACAAATTTATCCTGCAATGTTTGTGTAAATATGTAAATGTTACAGCTGAATTTGTTGAACTCTTTAGAATTAAAGTCAAAATATATAAATATTGAAAGTTAAATTTGTTACTATACCAATCAAAATTATGCATAATTAACAAAAACATTAATACCGTAATAAATTATCTTTAGTTGCTCACTTTCGAAATTGACTCGGGCCAATTTCAGATTAGAGAAATTTTTTATGGTTTATAACAAGCATTCTTTCATTGCCACCATAAAATATTGGGATTCATTTACACAACAAGCCAGTTAAAGTGCTCAAACTGGGTGACCCTCAAGAAAAAAAGAATATTAACATCAATTTCTACCCAAACAGAACATGTAGGCTAAGATGATGAAACATTACCTTACGAAAGCAAAGAAACGAGAGAGACCAACTCCAGGATTATCCGACCCTTGGATCTCGTGTTGATGACAAAGTGTTCCGGGTATTTTCTTAATAACATTAGCAGATTGTACCATGGTTTTCCTTCGATTCAGGACCCAGCCAGTCCTCGAATGTTAGATACCTTCTAACATGGCTGTGATGCCAGATGTTACCGAACTGTTCAACTAACTGAAGAAGAAAAACGAAGTTATAGTAAGTAAGCAATCTTGTAAAATCCTAAAACTCGAAAAACCACAGGGCTGTGGTAAACAAAATGAGAGAAAGAATGATTGTGGCCTTTCTCGGGTAAGTGTATGTTATAATTCCGGCATGGTAAATATCGAAAACCATTTTCGCATTAAGTATTTAAAAGCATGGTAAAGCTTATCGATAAGGGAAGAATCAAAATAAAGCATAAGGACAACTATTGTCAAGTAGGCAGGGGTGTCCGAAGCACAAAATGGAAATAGTTTGAGATTTACGTCACGCTAAGGTTAAAACTAATCTCAGCATGGAGTTTCTCCATCGCCATCCATTCTCCAGGACCACAAATATCAGAAAGCACAGTTGCCACAGATGTCACCACATCCTTTTCTTCCAACTGCATAAGTTGTTGATTATTGGATTCACGGTCAACACTTGATCTTCCTTCTCCTTTCTTCTCTACCGGAACTGCAGACATCATAATACCAGACGGGACAGAACTTATTATCCATTATGTAAATAAGAAAGACTGTACTTTTCTTTACATCAGGTAAAATATAGAGAGAAAATGTTGACAGAATCGAAAGTTCATGCCGCAGTGGTGAGAAAGAGCATCAGAAAGCAATACTGTTCCATGAGATCCTACAAATCATTTTGCAGCTATAAAATCCGAAGGAACATATTGAAACCAAACATAAATTCTATGCCTAAAGCCTCATAAACTACATGATAACCATATTGTATGTTCCACAGCACAAACAATGGCAATTCTGAGGAGTATCTTTAACAACCACCAAAGAATGAAATGACTCGGGACCGTGTTAAACCAATGGATAGTGCGAATTCTCAAAAATCAGATCACTCAAAAGATAAAAAAGGATACCCACCGGCAGAATAAAGCATGACTTTAGTTAGATATAACCAAATAATGTCAAGATAAGAATTTGCCATACGATATACATTTTCTACTTTTATCTACGGCATTAAAGAACCTAAAGAATTCAGTATGGCTCAGCTAACGGTGTAACAAGAAGCAACTCTGGAACAAGAAAAACAGTACAAACCAGAATACGATATGATATTAACATCTAAACGTAGCGGCAGAGATTGAAATTCTAGAGACATTTGTAATAATATATGGAACACAACGGGACACTCCTACAAGATGATGACCGTTTAAACCATCAAATCGACAATGGCAACACCTGGCAATACATTTTGAATGCTGCAAATCACAAGATTCAGCAATGCCGGCAACTATAATACCGAAAAACCGAGAATGAAAAATTTTCTTCCTATAATGCCACAATAATCCCAAAAAACAACAGTAGATATCCAATTCACAATGTATACCTAATCACTAAATGCTTAACAATCATTAACTTTACACAGCAATTATAAAATAATGGCAAATTTTCTTCATATATTTCTATAATCATAACTACTGAAAACATAAAAGAAAGGGCAAAATTGATCAAAAAATTTCATAAATGTTGCTAACCTAATACTCCCGCCAAAGCTGCCTTTCCCCCGGCGCCGGCCTCTACGCTGCTATACCATTCTTCCCTTCTAACCTTCTTCCCGCCACTTCCAACGTCCTCTTCTTTGCCGTAATCTTCATAATATTCTCTTCCCCTCCCTTTCTTTGCCGCCACCGCAGAACTTGCCACGGAACCCACTGATCTCCCCGTCCTCGTTCCGCCATGGTAACCATGATGCGGCGGTCGGAGTCTGGTAAATCGACGCGTGATGCCTAGGCGCAAGTGTCCCCCGAGAATACTCCTTACAGGGAGAAGGAAGTAGAATTCTTTATCGCCGATTTGGAGGTCTGGAAAATCAAGCTTGACGGGGGGTTCCGGGGAGGTGGAGTACGCCTTCGACGAGGCAACCGTTTTTTCCGAGGACTTCGAGTGCGAAACGGTGCCGCGCGATGTCGTAGAAGATGCGGGCGTGGTGGCGGGAAATGTTCATGCCGCCACCGAGGCTGGCTAAGTCGACGTCGACGATGGATTTCTTGGAGTTGCGACCGAGCATTATGGAGTAGGTTTCCATGTAGTATTCGAAGTCTTCACCTTGTAGCTTTGCGAAGCCCGCCTCCACGTCGCTACCACCCGCCGTCTCCATCGTTGATTTTGGGTTTCGAATTGAATTATTATTGATTAATCGAATGGTCGAAGGTTGTTTCTGAAATAATGAAAAATAGAAAAGGTGTCGGAATTTGGAGAAAGGTTACTTGAAATTATCCTTTTTCTTCTTCTGATCTTCCATGGCCATGAGGGGATGTTTGGTTACAAAGAAAATTTGGTGCTGTTTGATGGTTTTAATTTTTTATATTCGAAACAACTAATTTAGTAAGTTTAGCGTTATTTAATTTTAAAAAGTTATAATATTATTATAAAATTATTCTTCTATAATTTTTTTTATTGTCATCGCTTGCATAAACCTTTCCTTCTTTCTCTTTTATAATTTTTTCATCAAATAGTTTTAAAATTTTACGAATTTATGAATTAAAATTTAAATAATTCCTTTTAAAATTTTTACATTAATTATCAAATTAATTTTGATTTAAGATATATTCTTTACTCGTCACTTAAAGCTTGTTAACCAGTTTTTAAAATAAAACTTAAATTTTAAATAAAACTTTGAATAGTTCAATGGTCATTTTATAACTTTTTGAAGTTGAGCGACCAAAACCTAAACTTACTAATAGTTTAGCAACTTTAAGAATATTTTAGCTTATTAATGAAATATAATATTTTGGTTTATTTTGGAACCTACCTATAAGAGATTGTATTTTGATTTTTATTGAATTATTCAAAAGTTTTATTTAAGTCATTAAGTCGTTAAGTTTTTTAAGTTTAATTAGTGAGCTTCAGCGACAATTTAATGATCAATACAATAAATTAATATCTATCAACGAGTAGAATAATATACTTTAGATCCAAGTCGATTCGACAGCCAATGTTAAAGATTAGAGAAGAAAGTTGTTTGGATTTTGATTCGTAGAATTGTGATGTTTAAAGTTGTTTCATGAGAAAAATTGAATCGTCGAAGAGAGAAAAAAATGAGAGCTTTCAATTGGTGTAGGCGGTGCAAGAGACAACCATATAATAACGATTTTAAAAGTTCAACTTAAAAGAAAACTTTCAAATAGTTAATTGACTATTTTGTAACTTTTTAAAGTTGAGTGACTAAAACGTAAATTTATTAATAGTTTGGTGATATTAGATGTAATTTACCCTGAGTAATATCCCATCAACCCTTTGGAAATTAGGTTAAAGGTTTCTTGTTTTGTTTTCCTTGCTCACTTTTCTATGGTTGCCGCCTCCTTCGACTATTCTCCTCTAAAGTATTCTCTTTTATCAGTCTGTTTATTCCTTTTCTGCTATGATTGTTAAAAAGTCTTAACTTTGATACTGCCAAGTGATGATTTTTGGGAAAATTGCGCAAGGGCTTTGAGTTCCTTCGTTGCGAAACCAAAATGGGACTTTGAAAAAAAAAATTACACATTCCCTCTGATGGCAACTTATATAGTTTTAATCCATTTGAGCTGTTTTTCATTATATGTGTGTGTTTGTGTGTGTGTGTGTGTGTGTGTTTTATCATTTAAATGGGTTTTAGGCTCTTAGCTCAAGAACTTAGATTTGAGATACGGTTGATACCTTTACATGGGTCTTTTGCCAAGTGATGTTTGGGACATTTTGTATGCATATGTTTTTATTGTATGACCACGCCTTAAATTCTGTTATAATACTGCTTTTGTGTGCCAAATGATGATTTTTGGGGGAATTTGTGCAAGGGCTTTGAGTTCCCTACATGCAAAAGAAAAATGGAACCTTGATATATGTATATGGCATATTCCCTCTAATGGCAGTCTATTGGATTCAATTCATGGTTTTAGGCATTTAACTAAATAACTTAGATTTGAGAAATGGGTTAGGTTGCCAATGAGGCCTTGCCGTCTTGGCACAGTTGGCAAAGGCGGAGACCTTGAGTCTGGAGTATATAGGTTCAAGATTCACCATGCACAATTATATGTGTGTCTGTCTCATTGTGTGCTATTTCCATGTGTGAGTTTCAAGATAGGTTAGTCAGCTCTGGTCTAGATTGTTGCAGTTCTTTGTTTGTGATGTAATTGTTTGATTCTATATTCTGAACGTCTTTTGTATTAGTTTGATTCTACATTTTGTGGTTGCTTGGAGATGTAGTTGTAATTTGTAGTTTGAATATACTTCTAAACTTTCGAAAAATAGAAATGGATTAGGTTTACAGCTAGTGTTTATGATTGGTCTTTGAATTCCATTCTCATGGAATAGTATAATGTAATATCATTTCTGCTTTACCTCTTCTTATGACTGTAAATACTTTGATTTGTTTCATTTTTATGACTGTTTTAGTTTCTTTTTCACATTTTGTTGTATGACCATTATATATGTCCTTTTTAGTAGGGAATGATGAACCTAATAAGTTCAAAGATTTAAACTTTGTTACTACTGATTTTTTTTATGCCAAGTGATGAGTTCCGGGAAATTTGCGCAAGGGCTTTGAGTTCCTTTTATGTAAAAGCAAATTGGGACTTTGAAAAGAATACATATGTTCCCACTGATGGCACTTTATAGCTTGTTAAAAATTTTATCCATTTTTACTGTTAGAAACTAGTTCTTGTATGTTAGAATGAGGTATATGGATTATTTTGTAACAGTTCAATTTTAGTGAAATTAAAATAGTGGTTTCGGGACCATAAATTCGAGTCCGGAAGAAAATTTATTTTAATATTATTTTATGGTCTGTATTATGATTAAAATTTTGTAAAGAAATTTTGTCGGTTACATGGAAAGGGCCAAATAGTTATGGAATTTAAAATTAAAGGTCCTTGAGGAGTTAGTAGATAAGTATAATTAGTCATCAGTGGAAAATTAAATAAAAAAGATTAAATTGGAAAGTAAAAGATTAAAAGATGATAAATTTAATCATTTTATCATTTTTTATATAAAAGACATGGAAACCTTAGTTTGGAGAGCTTGAAGTTAGCAAACTATTTTGGCTTAATTAGGTATTTATTCTTATCTCATTTTAATAATTTTTATATTTTTGAGATTGTAATAGTTTAATCTAGCTATCTCGAAAATTAATTTTTATAGTTATCAAAGTATTAGAGTTTTGCCATAAATGAATATAGTTGAATTATGATGTTTTATAGTAGAAATTGAAAGTTGTTAATAGATAAACAACTTTTATAAAAAGAATTTTGATGAATTTATGATTTAGGAATTAAATTAAAAATATATAAAATTAATGGAAAATTTTAAATCTTATGAAATACATGGACTGCTATTGTGATATATAAAAATTAGTTAGGTTTGGAATAAAAATTAAATTGCATGAATTTTATTTTTCGAGCTTAGAGACGAAATCGTAATTAATTAAAAATATAGGGGTAAAATGATAATTTTGTCAAAGATGTGAATTGGATTGAATTGAATATAATTTAATGTTAAATTTATTCAGTATAGATTTGAATAGATTAAATATGAAGGTAAATCGAGGGAAAGAGAAAGTAATAGATTAGTAGTTTTGTGTACACGAACATTGTCGAGGTAAGTTCGTATAACTAAATTATATATTTATGTGTTTGAATTGAATGTTGTGTATGTGATTGTATTATTGTCATATATATGAAATTAATCACATATCCGATGATGACCGACAAGTTTTAAGTCTCGTTTGAATAAATGAAATTTTATAGATACAGGGTTTCTGTATTGGTTGTGATCCTGCATGTGTTGTGGACAAACCACAGTTCGAAAGAGCGTCTCGTTATTAGATCTCATGAACTTTTCGTTAAATGGTTCTTGCGAGTTTCTCGTTAATAGCTCTTCGGAGCTTTCTGATTTAAAAGTTTTTTTATGAGCTTCCCGATTTAAAGGTTCTTTTATGAGTTTCCCGATATTGACTCGCTCGAATTTCTCGATATTGGCTCCCTTGAACTTCCCGATTATGGCTCGGATGAGCTTCCCGTTATATAGCTTGAAAGAGTTTCCTGTTTATATGTTTACATGAGCATTCATGTATATGAATTGACGGATTATAATTTTGTACACCTTATGTGTACTACCCGTGTATCCATCAATATTTTAAATGATTCAATGGTAAAATCCTGACATGAGAAAATATATGAATTGGAAATGAATTGTTATCCGTATTTACTTGAAATACATGAAATTTTGATATTTGATGAGCTCATACATATTTCTTGATATTCATGTGAAATAAATAACTAATATTTATGATGAAGTTGTGTGTTTAGGCTACTAGCCAATTTGCTTAGGTTTTATTTTTGTATGCTAAGCTTGAATTTAAACGTGTGCTAGGCCATGTGAGCATACTGACTTGTAATTAACTTATCATTTATTTAAATTCAAGCTTAGCATACAAAAATAAAACCAAATTGTGGCTTGGCCGTGTGACCCAAGTCAAAGAGCACCTTATTTTGGACATAGGTTGGGACACGGCCGCGTATCTCTATTTCGAATGTGCACCTGACTTAAGACACGGGCATGTCTCTTGACCGTGTAGCTCACATGGCCTGGGCATACGTGCGTTTGTCTCCTGCACCTTGAAAAAGTTTTGATATTTTACGAAAAATTTTCTGAGTTCCTGTTTGTTGTTGATTTCTCCGACTTGGTTTTTCTAGTTTAGCTTCTGGTCTGATGTGTTTCTCGTATTTGTATATTTCTTCGTATATTTGGTCGCTTCATAAACATCACAGACAATGTTCACATGCTCATGAATTGGCATGATCCATATTCTTATTTGACACTCACAGCACTAGGTTGTATTCATTTCGGGTTATGTCTACACGTATCCCTATTTGAAACTCGAGACTTTGTAAGCTAATTATTGTAATCAGGGCAATGAAGCATGTTTTGAAGATAAATTCTCTATTTCTGCACTTTTGGGTTGGCCTCTTTCATGCATCCATACCATAACACCACAAACTCATACATTTCCACTTGACACTATATACATACACACATATATATAAATTGTTCAGCACTGCCAAATTCGAAATGATTCAAAGTAGAAAATGATTTAAACTCTAAGATGATGTAATTTGAAAAAAGTTTGACAGCCCAACTCAAAAGATTCGAATTTATTATGGAAGTTTCTGTATTAAGAGATAAATTAAAGTCTTTTTTACTAAAAAAATGAACAAGTTGGTTTTTGTATGTTAAATGAAAATTTGAACCTTTGTCCATTTGCACCATTGAAAATTGGTTTTTGTTGGTATAATAAATGAATGAAATTTTAATAGATTGAACTGGTTTATTATTTGATTTAATGTATTATAAATTTATTTATTTATTTGAGCGAAGGAGATAAAATGTAATTTGACTCATAATATAGAGATATTTTGGGTACTTATACTTATAAAACAGGATTTAACTTTAAATCACTTACTAAATCTTGGAAGCTTAAATTTACTTGACTAGCTTCGAGGTTAAAGTATATTGTAAGTTTTGTATTACAAAAATGGGATTAAATTAGTTCATCTATTATTAAATGGATTAATTTAGTCATTATATTATTAAAAATCAAACAAGTTTAAATTGTAATAGAGTTAACAATGTTTTAAAAATTATTTTTTATTGTTGTAGTTTAATTCTAAATAAAATATTATATAATATTTTTAAATAATAAATATTAATAATATTTTAATTGAACTTTATTTAATTTTTTAATAGTATAGAAATTAAATTCATATTTGATAAGGGCAATTTCGATGATTAAATACAATTATGATCAGTGAACTTTATTATTATTATTATTATTAGTAGTAGTATTATTCTATAATTAACCTACGATAGAAACAATTTAGAAGAATTTGTAGGATTTGATATTATTTTAATATATTAAAAGTAGAAAATTGTATTATTATTAATTTTGGTATTTAATATAGTATTTTGATATAATTTAAAATTACCAAAATTGTTTGAACTGACGGGTAAATGATTCCAAAATTAATTGAATCAAGTTTTGAATATTTTAATTTTGATAATTTATTTATTTAAATTAAATCGTTTAATTTAATAGCTGATCTAATTTTGAAAATTAGAGTAAAAATATAAAAATCAAAATCAGTCAGAGATCACGTGTAAATTATTACAACTTTCAAAGCTAACAAACAACGCACGAAAAGACAAACGAAGCACGACTCACGACAAAATTATGACGCGCATCAAATCTTACATGCTATTTGTTTCTAATATTTCTGTCCTTAACTTATCACATTTTCACTTCAATTTTTTTTCTTATAATTTATTATGAATAAAATTAAGTCATATTTTTGGAATACTTTATTTAAAATAATTAAACTTTTTAAAATCCACAGTGACATTTATTGACATTTTGTTAAAGATTGTAATTTAAGATCTAATGTGTGACTCGTGAATTTTAAGATCTGTCTAGGTTTTAGATTAATAAATTTAGTTTTAATGATTATAATTTTTGTGAATAAGAGTACTAATGGTGTTTGTGAACGAGAATATTAATTAAAATACTAAATTTTAAGCATTACAGCTTGTTAGATAATCTATATATATTTCAGGTTAATTTTTAAAATTTTATGAATTTATTTTTAAAATTAATTTTTATAATTTTAAAATATTTGTTGACGTGATATACAAGATAAATAATGTTATGTTAACATGATGCATATGAACTCTCATTCAAGTTGCCACACCAACAACGTTAAAATTTAATTTTTACAGATCATTTCCATTAAAAATAATTTGACTCTTTTTAAAATATAAAAATTAAATTTAGCTCAAAAAATAAAAGCCAAATTAATGGGAAATATAAACGTGAAGATTAAATTTATCATTATACTAATTTTATTTTGTAGTTATTTGGAATTACATTTGTAATCATATTATAGTTGTATTTGTAATAGTAATAACTTGGGAAAAAGTAAAAAGTAAAAATATGGTTTTGGTTCCATCTTATTTTGAGTAAAATTGTAATTCAAACTTAAGCTGTTTTTAAGATAAGTGAATATTTAATCAATAGATAGCAACTTGGGTTCATAGTTTTGATGAGTAAAAGTAGAGTTTTAATCTTTATATTTATATTGTATTTTAATTTGATATAATTTGAATTTTTATTTTTATAATGTTATTAATTAATTTAAATAATTAATATGTAATTTTTTATTATAAGTATCATTTTTATCGTAAAGAGTTTTTTTTAAATCATTTCAACAGTTTAATCCAATTAATTAAAGATAATAATTAATAGATAAAATAGCTTTTAAATTATGCCAAAATTTTAATTTTAGCCTAAAAGAGACTAATACCTTAATTTAGCCAAATAAAACATATAATAATTGTTGAACATGAATTACGTGTGACAAATGGTAATGTCGTAATTTATGTGCAAATCCAGTGTCAGTTATAAACCAACCCTATTAGTAAATTTACGTTTTAGTTACTTAACTTTAAAAAGTTATACAATGGTCACTAAACTATTCAAAACTTATCATTTAAATCACTGAGCTATTAAAATCGTTATTATATGACTTTTATTCTTACCATTTGCACCAATCGAAAGCTTTTTTCCCCTTCTCTTTTATACTCTTTTATAGTTCAATTTTTTTTCATAAAATAGCTTAGAACATTATGAATTTACGAACCAAAATCCAAGTAATTTTCTTCTCCGATCTCCATCATCGATTGTTAGATCAACTTGAATCTAAGATGTATTCTTCTACTCGTTAATGGGTATTAATCCACCATACCGATTGTTTGGAGCTCACTAGCCGGACTATTTCTAAAAACAACTTAACAGTCCAATAGCTTAAATAAAAATTTCGAATAATTTAGTGATCATATTGTAAGTTTTTGAAATTAAGTGATCAAAACTTAAACATACTAATAGTTTAGTGACCTTGGGTGAAATTTACCCTAAATAAAATAAATCTGAACCTAAAGGTCTCTACTGTGTTGCCAAAAAAGCAAAGCCGAGAGAGACGGAGGAGAGATGTTGAAGTTTTCTTATTGCAATGCGACGGACCTAAATCAGGCCTTGGTTCAATGTAGATTCGCGGGTTCATTTGGTCCACTCTCTTCTCGCCGGCGTAGCCCACGCGCCGCCGTCTCCTGCTCTCGCTCCAACCTGACGCCGATTCAAGCCGTTCTGTCGTGTCAGCAACAGGTCGGGTCAGATCCGGTGGAATCTGAGTTGGGGAGTTTGGCTGACCGGCTCCGGTTAGGTGGGTTGACTGAAGATGGGTTGTCTTATAAAGAGAAGTTTATTATTAGGTGTTATGAGGTTGGGATTAACAAAACTGCCACTATTGAAACCATTGCTAATCTCTTGCAGGTAACCCTTTCTTTTATTTACAAAGTCTGGTTTTTGGATTTATTTTTATATATTTGCATGCAATTAGAGATTCTTTTATAAGTTTCAATTTTGGGGATTAGCGATTTGGGATTTGAGGCTGTTGTGTATGCTATGTTACCTTTATTTATTTACATGCCATTGCCAATATTTGAACTTTTTATACTTAGTACTGCTTATTGCTTCGAGTCGAGTGGTAAAGAGTTTAATAACGGTTCCAGTTCGAGTCATAGAGAATAGCACCGGAAGAGCGTTATCCCGTTTAGGGGTCTGATTTGATTTTGAACTTAATCGACGTTCAATATGGCTATCCGATAGACTTCATTCTTGGAAAATGTTTTTACAATTCATATAGCAAAAGAAATCCGAATCCAAATTTTTTAATACTTGTTTCTGGCCTTTAATGGTGGGGGGTTTCCATATATATATTTTGTTACCTGCACATTGTCTGTTTAATCTATTTATACCTTGGTGAAAAGTGCAGCTGTGTGTAATGAATGAAACCTTACCACATTTTCATATATATATATATATCTATGCATGCAGGAGGTTGGAGGTAACCATGCTCAAAGTGTTGGATTTTCAAGAGATGGGTTTGCTACCAGTCCCACTATGCGAAAATTGCATCTCATATGGGTGACCGCACGCATGCATATCGAAGTATACAAGTACCCTGCTTGGTGGGCATTTTTTACCTTAACTTACACAACATTTATTCGGGTTTTCCATTGACAGTTAGGTGTTGGTTTTGTGGTGTAGGAGTGACGTGATCGAAATAGAAACATGGTGCCAAAACGAGGGAAGAATCGGAACCAGAAGGGATTGGATCCTAAAGGATGTCGCTACTGGTGAAGTTATAGGAAGAGCTACAAGGTTCATCTTTATCCCCTTTTTTGCCTTTTCTCTGCATATTAGAAGATTTATAACATGAAAAGACTAATGCTTTTGCCCATCTATGTAAATACAGTTCTTGTCTGGCATATTACGTACATCTGATTTAAGGTCTACATCACGAATGCCATTTTGAATTTTGTTCTCGTTTGTCCTCTATCTGTGCTGATCAGGAATCAATGCGTGCTTATATATTTCTTAGGATTAGATGTATTTTGAAACTTAATCTCATATGGTATGATTTCAGCAAGTGGGTGATGATGAACGAGGACACGAGACGGTTGCAGAAAGTTAGCGATGATGTCAAAGAAGAATATCTTGTCTTCTGTCCACGAGAACCTCGGTACGTGTTTTCCCTGTCCCATAGGACTAAATTATATCACTTTTTATTGTGTATCTTTAGTTTCATAAGAACCTTGGTAAGTGTTTTCCCTGGCCCGGAGCTTGTATTGGTTTCATTAGTGTGACATTACATTTTCCCTGTTCTCATTTATGCTATTCATTTTGAGCAATATATCGATTCTCCCGTGGTGTTTACAGATTAGCGTTTCCGGAGGAGAACAATAAGAGTTTGAAAAAAATTTCTAAATTAGAAGATCCTGTTCAGTATTCCAGGCTAGGACTTATGGTAAGTTTTCCTGATTTATCTAATAAATGTGTATTCGTTGAAAGTCTAATGTTCATTTAAAATTTCGCAGCCAAGACGAGCCGATCTTGATATGAACCAGCATGTCAATAACGTAACCTACATTGGATGGGTTCTCGAGGTCAGTGAAAACGACATTGTAAAATTCTTCCTTTCCCTAGACTTTCAATGGTTCAAAACTGTGTCGACTTTTATAAGCTAACAATTATGCGTGTCTGTACGGCAGAGCATGCCAGAAGAGATCATTGATACGCATGAACTGCAAACTATAACTTTGGATTACCGACGGGAATGCCAACGAGATGATGTTGTTGATTCGCTTACTGGTCCGGAACTAGTGGAGGGTTCCAAAATTCACGGAACAAATGGATCTGCAACTGCAATTACAAGAGAGGACGATCTCGACTGCCATCAGTTTTTGCATCTCTTGAGATTGTCTAGTGATGGGCAGGAAATAAACCGAGGCCGTACCGAATGGAGAAAAAAACCAACTTGATGAGGCTGCTGAGTCTTCGAATTCAGTCGATAAATCGCATGGGGATCGATACCATTAATTATAAATTCTGGACTGTGAATTATTAAAAAAAGAAAAACAGAATTGTGGTCTGCTATTTTGCCCTATTTGAAAAATCTTGAACTTCAAATTTTTGGATCGAGTATGAAAGACAATTAAATTAGGTCAGGTTTTGAATAATATCTTTCACAAATTGCGCTGCGTCAGTTTTTTTTATGTTTGTTGAGGAGCAAAATTTGATTTGATTTGAAAAAATAAAAATAAAAATAAAATATTAAATTTTGAGTTAATTGAATCGAGTTATTCAATTTTGAGTTAACTTGTATAAGCAATTCGACTTTTGAGTTTGAGTTGGATTTTACAATTGAATAACTCGATTAATTTAAATAATAGATTGGTGTAGATATTTATTCGGTTCTAGTTAATTTTGAAAATGAGTAAATTAGTTCTTCTCGACAAAATTATATAAAAAGGTTAAATTAATTTTAAAATTTAAAATATTTATAAAAATTTAAAATTTATATTTTTAAAGTAATTTTAAAGAATATATAAAGAAATTTTAATTTTTTAAAATAATAATTAATGATTTAAGTTTATCATACTAAAAGTATTTTTTTCAAAATTTTAATTTTACATTTTTTATTTTTTTAATTTAACTCAAACAAATTGTAACGACCCGATAGTTACGGGTGTCGAAAAGTACTTTTCTGAGACTCTGTTACCGTAAATTAGACTCGTAAATATTTTTAAAAAATATTTACTAAGTTAATTATGTAGTTAATTAGGTTTTGGTTTGGTGAAATTACATGAATTAAGAGTAATTAAGTAAATGAGCTAAATTATATAAAATGTCAAAGTTGAATTATAGATAAAAAAATTTTAAATGACCAAAAGGAGTAATTATGCCAACGGTCATAATTGAGGCGGCATAAGTGTATATATTATAAATATTTAAAGTTAAAATATATATTATAATATTATAATATTAAAAGTTAAAAGTTTAAGTATATATATTATTATATTATAATTATAAAGTAAAAGAAAAAGAAAAGAAGGAGAGAAAGAAACGAAACAGAGAAGGAAAGAAAGAAAGAAAAAAAGAAAGAAAAAGGACAAAAGTTAGGATTTCAAGGGTTTAAAATTTAATTAGTTAATTTAGTTTTTTTGTAATTTTTATATTTTTGGAATCTCGATATTAAATACTATCCGACCCATGTCAAAATTTTAGAAATTATTAAGTTTTTAAGTGATGTTTATGTTGAATAATTTTAGTATTAGGGATTAAATTGATAGATTTTTAAGTTAGAAATGAAAAAGGATTGAATTGTAGAATAAATTGTAAATTTTGAGTATTAGGGATTAAATTGTGAAAAATTAAAATTTAGGGATTTAAGTGAAATTAGGAGTTAAATCTAGTCTAAGGTGGAATTATATGAAAATATAAGATTGATTGTGAATAAATAAAATTAGTCTCGGTTTAGGGACTAAATTAGAATTTAGGAAAATATTAAGTAAAAATTGAAATATTAAATATGAGATTGAATTGTCTTGTATTGATAAATTTTAATTGTTTTAATTTCGTAGCTAACATCATACCGGAATCCTCAACTAAAAAGGGAAAAGATAAAGTTGACGAGGAATAGCTCGGAACTTCTGGTTTGTATTTCTATAATCCGAATCTAATGATTAATTATTGTATTTTGATTAAATGTTATGGTAAGTGATTAATGTGAGAATTATTGTATTTTACAATTGAAATGGATTGATTTAGTATGTGATGAATTTATTGAATTTATATTGATTGAATTGGTATATATATGGAATATATTTATAATTTGAATTGAAATGAATATCGGTTGTATTTGAAAAGTGAATTGGAACCCTATTAACTGTATCGGGCTAAGTCGGATATAGATGACATGCCATAGGATTGGAAGAGTTCAAGATTTATTCGACTTCGAGTCGATGAGACACTGGGTGCCAATTTACTTCGGTTTAATCGATGAAACACTGAGTGTTATATACATATAAATATGTGTTTATGTTTGAGGTCATATTATGGCAAGTTTAAGTTAATGTTTAAATAAACATGAAATAGGTAAAATAGATTGAATTTGGAATGTTTACAAATTGGATTTGAATGATGTTTTATTGGAATGTTTTGATGATATAATTGTGATACCTATGAGGATACATTGGTTAGAAACCTAAGATGATTGTTTTGACATATTTTGGATGTGTTTGATTGTGTTTTGAATTTGTTAAACGAACGATTTTTGAGTTGCTTATTGTTTAAGCTTGCAGGGAATGGTAAACTTATTGTTAAAGGTACATTTTGAGTCCACACGGCCAGACACACGGGCGTGTGACTGAACTGTGTGAGATACATGGCCTGACCACACAGGCGTGTGAACCCTGCAGCTTTGAAAATTTTTAATATTTTACAAAAAATTCTCTGAGCCTCCGAATTAGTCTTGATTTGTTTTTAACACGTATTTTGGGCCTCGAGGGCTCAAATAAGTGACATTATGTATGAATTTAATTGGTTTTTTACCTGAATATTATGTGATATCAATGTATAAATTTATGTCTGTTTGATCGATAAGTTTCGGTAATGTTTCGAAACCTTATTCTAGCGACGGATGTGGGTTAGGGGGTGTTACAATTTCACTTAATTTGACTCGACTTAAATTTTATTTCACTCGACTCAATTTGAAAATTTACAAAATAAGGCTTATCAACTCGATTGGCTCAAAAAATTTTCACTCAATTCAGTCTGGCACTCACTCCTAGTTTATATAATTTAGTATAGGTAAAATACAACCAATGCCATTTATATTTTTGGTCATTTAATTTTAAAAAGTTACAACAAAATCATTGAATTGTTAAGGTTTTTTTTAAAGTCCAATTAATGAGTTTCGAGTGATGATTCGGCAATCGGATGAATCAATATTCATCAATGAAAAAAAACATATCTTAAATTCAAGTTGATATGATAATTAATTTTAAAGATTAGAGAAAAAAATTTTGAATTTTAGTTCATAAGTTCATGACGATGCGAATAAAAGAAACCATACAACAATGATTTTAGCAGTTTGGGAATTTAAATAAAAATTTTGAATAATCATTTTATAATTTTTAAAGTTCAATGATTAAAACGTAAATTTACTAACAATATTTAATATAATATTTAATATATTAAAATGGAGAAATAAATTGGTATTTAATATAATATTAATTTTAAAATTACAAAAATACAAAATCAATCACGTGTAACTTCAGACCACCTTCAGCTAACAAACAAAGCACGAAAAAAACGACTCACGACAAAACTATGACTACGTGAATCAAATCTTATATTATATTCCTTCACAATATTATTACATAATGATTTGATGATGTTATTTATATTGTTTTTAGTTAGTTTAAATGATTAATTTTTTTAGTTATATATTAGCGTTGATTTTTTTAAAATTATTATTCATCTTAAAATATTAATGTCAGTATAATGAGTTAGAATGGGGCATTTTAAAATATTTATTTCAAAATAGTTTGGCTGCTTTTTGATCGAATTAATTAATTATATTATAAAATTGAATATATTAATTATGATTCTATTTTTAAAAATTTATTATTGCCTTAAAAATTGGATTTGCCCTAATTAAATATTGAATTTAAATTATATCATATGTTTGATACATTAATTAAAATTAAGTACAAATTATAATTAAATTATTTAATAAATATAAAATTTATTATTATAAAAAGTATACTTTAAAATTAATTGAAAATATGCTTTATTAAGTAATAAGTGATAAGTAACTCACTATTTACTTATCATTTTTATATTTTTATAAAAATTCTATCATGTGATTTCTTATTGTAGATTATTTAATATGTATTAAAATTAAATTGTTAAAATATTAATTTTAATTAATTTAATTTTGTCAATAACCCATCAAATATGGCTTAAATTTTAAATTTTAGCATATGGGAGAGACTAACATCATAATTTTGCCAAAACAAAATAATAATTGTTTCATGAACATGGATTATGTGTGACAAATGGTAATGCCGTAATTTATATGCAAGCCTAATGTCAATTATAAACCACTGACTAGATCCCTAGTCCCATAAGTATCAAATAAATAAGGTTAAAATATGCCATAGGTTCTTGTACTCTACATAAATTAATAATTTAGTCTTTATACTTTTATTTCTGTGAATTTAGTCCATCTAGTATCAAATCCAACTACTACCATTGTTAAATTTTCTAATGTGACATTTTGAAATTAAAAAAAAGAAAAAGAAAAACCTCAGTAGCAATATAACTAAGAAAATGTTGTAATAAACATGAATTTAACAAATTAATTTTAACTCTTTTGTTAATAATTAAACTTAATTTTGAAATCTGAAAAGTAAATTAACTAAATTTCTAAACATAAAAGTATATAAACTAAATTTTAAATTTATGAAGAATACAAGGTCTTGCAAATAATATAAAATGAAACTAAAAGGTCTCTACTTTGTTGGGAAAAAGCAAAGCGAGAGAGATGTTGAAGTTTCCTTATTGTAATGTGACGGACCTAAATCAGGCCTTGGCTCAATGTAGGTTTGTGGGTTTACTTGGCCCACTTGCGTCTCGTCGGCAGAGCCCACGCGCCGTAGTCTCCTGCTCTCCCTCCTCCTCGGAATTCAGCCTGACGCCGGTTCAAGCCGTTATGTCGTGCCAGCAACAGGTCGGGTCGAGTTTGGTTAACCGGCTCCGGTTGGGTGGATTGACGGAAGATGGGTTCTCTTACAAAGAAAAGTTTATCATTAGAGGTTTTGAGGTTGGGATTAACAAAATTGCCACTATTGAAACCATTGCTAATTTATTGCAGGTATCCTTTTATTTTCTATTTTCTTTTTACAAAGTCCGGTTTCGACAAGGTTTTAGAATCAGATCAGTGGTTGAACCAATCAGATCATTGATTAAATTAATTTTTAATCCAATTTAATCAATTTGTACTGGTTCACGGGTCAATAAGCCCAACATGCTGTTCCAAGTTGAGAAGAAAAAAAACTCATGTACCAAATTGAATAGTAAAATCAAATATAGGTATCATACGATATATTAACCCTAAATGAAACCCTACCACATTTTCATATATATTTTCGTTTTGGTTAATATTTGCCATAATTCCCTACACTCTTCAAACATTTTGGAAGTTAATCCTTGTACTTTTATTTTCAAGAATCTAGTCCCTCTACTTTTCAGATTTCAAAATTTAGATCCAACTATTAATACTGTTAAAATTATTTTATTAAATTCAAGTTTATTACAACATTATTTTTTTTAGTTACATGGTTACCAAGTGAAATATTGAAATATTAACAATTGAATTTAAATTTTGAAATCTTAAAAGTAAAGGGTCTAAATTCATGAAAATAAAAGTATAAGGACTAAATTCTGAATTTGTGAAGAGTACTAGAACCTATGACATATTTTATTTTATTTTTTTATTTTTATGAATTGCAGGAGGTTGGAAGTAACCATGCTCAAAGTGTTGGATTTTCAACAGATGGGTTTGGTACCAGTCCTACCATGAGAAAATTGCATCTCATATGGGTGACTGCTCGCATGCACATTGAAGTATACAAGTACCCTGCTTGGTACCCATCTTTATTTAAACTTAACCCGACATTTCTTCATGTTCTCGGTTCATGGTTTGACTTCGGTTTTGTACTGTAGGAGGGATGTGATCGAAATTGAAACATGGTGTCAAAACGAGGGAAGAATCGGAACCCGTAGGGATTGGATCCTAAACGACGTCGCTACTGGTGAGGTTTTCGGCAGAGCTACGAGGTTCATCTTCGGCCCCTCTTTTCCCTTTTCTTTGCACATTAGAAGATCTATAACATGAAGTCAATCTCATATGGCAGCAAATGGGTGATGATGAACCAGGACACGAGACGGATGCAAAAAGTTAGTGATGATGTCAAGGAAGAATATCTCATCTTCTGTCCACGAGAACCTCGGTATGCGTTTTCCTTCGACTCGGAAATTGTATCGGTATCATTTGTGTGATGCTCGTGTTTACAGATTAGCGTTTTCGGAGAAGAACAATAAGAGTTTGAAAAGGATTGCTAAATTAGAAGATCCTGTTCGGTATTCCAAGCTAGGACTTAAGGTAAGATCTCAACATGACGAGCCGAACAATAATAAGCAAGCGTATATTCATCGTCAGAAGTCTTAATGTTCCTTTAAAATTTCGCAGCCAAGACGAGCTGATCTTGACATGAACCAGCATGTCAATAACGTAACCTATATCGGATGGGTTCTCGAGGTCAGTGAAGACAAAATCTTTCAATGTCCAAAACTGATTTGGTTTTTGTAAGCTAACGATGATGCATGTCTGTACGGCCAGAGCATACCGAAAGAGATTATCGACACGCATGAACTGCAAGCTATCACGTTGGATTACCGACGGGAATGCCAACAGTACAATGTGGTTGATTCACTTACCGGTCTGGAACTAACAGAGGGTTCCAAAATGGTATCAGTGGGAACAAATGGGTCTGCAACTGCAACTGCAACTACAAGAGAAGATGATCACGATTGTCATCGGTTTTTGCATCTCTTGAGATTGTCCAGTGATGGGCGGGAAATAAACCGAGGTCGTACCGAATGGAGAAAGAAACCTACTAGATGAGGTTGCCGAGCCTTTGAGTTGCTGAAATGGAGAATACTTTTTATCGTAATCTACACGTAATAAATAAAAACTCAGGCTAGCAGATCCATTGAACCGAAAAACAGTTAAAATCAGTTTCAACTAATAAAAAACTGAATTAAACTAGCAAAACACAAGTTACATACACATTTCTTCAAAATATTTGTTAATTATTTGACTACATTCAATGCTTAGTTTACATTAAATTGAACATGGAGAACCACCAGACACTAAACTTAGATTTTAAGACCTAAACACTAGTTGCACTCTATGCTTACCCAAGTGCCGGATAATAACATAACGAACGAAAAAAGGAAGTTCAACACCGATAAAATAACCGAGAAAGAAAAAGGTTCACCAAATAGAATACAGTGTTTATCATCAAAGAGAAAAGGCACACAAGTGGATATAATAATCCTCGCTTTGAAAGAGATTACTCTGTTTCGAAGGAGCCTTCGATGTATTTACAGTATTCGACTGGACTCATTTTCGGCACCATGGAAGGCAGCAACTCTGTAGGAAAAAAGTGTATGCAAGAAATGCATATATAATTAGGAATTTATATAAGATTCGTAGAAACGCGGTATTTGGACAGGTTCCTGAACAATGTACCTTAGCATTGCTGTTAGCTTGTTTCCGGTTCCGAGTGGTACGGTACGGAGATTGCTCACCTGGCATGCCTGGTGTCTTGCCCCCATTGTTCCTCTCTTCTCGCACCTTATTGAAAATGTGAGTATAACCATCAGCTGATGCCGGATTATTCTCGTCCCAATCACCGAATTTCGGAACAGCAGCACCTTCATCAGGCTAATGTATTGGAAATCAGTTCATTAGCAACAAGTTTTAAGACAACAACAAGGTTTAAATGAAATGACATGGAGAAGAGAAATTACACTTTCATCGCTTCGAGTATTTGGCCTCATTTTGGATCTCCCGGGAGTGCCGTGGCTACTATCGTACAAAGTCTTTGCTTCATATGCAGGTGATGCCATGGTACCTCTCCCTGCAACCCGAGCCTGGTGATGGAGTGGTGACTTCTCTATGCTGTTTTCGGATCCAACCTTTGGTCTCGTACCTTGTCTAGGAGCCTCACGACCATAACGTGTAGGTGTACTGTCCCCCAGAGCTCTACGGTTGACATTGTCATGACGTACCGGAGAGCCGGCGTACTGTTTGAAGTCACCTTCATCCCTGCTCCTTCCACGCTCATGTCCCCTTCTAACAGGTCCATCTCCTACCAGTTCATCTGCTTCCGGTTTCGTTCTCGGAGCCGGAGGAGCTTTATTTGGAGCCACATAATCACGACGCAAGTCCGGATTCTCTTGGGGATCATTCGGATTCACAATCTTCCCTCCGGTTCGACCCTTACGAGCCTTGTCAAAATAAGCTGTGTAAGGAACATCTTCTTCACCCTCCCAATTGCCAAACTTGGGTACATGAGATCGTTGCTAAAACCGAAACCGAAATCAAAACCGAAATGACAACTCAATGATTGTTCATAAATTAGTTGAAAAAAAAAGATTAAATAAAGAGAAAAGAGATAACATATAATGTGTTACAAATACCCAAAACCCTATATTCAAATTAGTTTTGGATGAACACTCTTAAGAAGATGGAACTTAAATAGCTCACTGTCTCCAACTTTTTTTCTTTTAATCAATTTAATCCACATTATTTTGTGGTTTGAGTTTTATTTGCATTATCAAACTAAAAAACCCATAAATTTGTGTAAGGCAATTTGATCCATAAGAGAAGAATACAAAATATACCCAGATCAGAATATTCACATACAAGTGATGCGCAAGTTCAATCAACCAATTAAAAGGCAAGAAAATAAAAGACCAGAATCTCAAACAATCCTAAGTTCATATCTCCAAATCAATAGATCATATAATAAAGAACTAAAACAAGAGTTTTTGATAAAATGAATTCCATAATTCTCAGCTTATTTGAAATTTTCTCGGGAAACAAACAGAAAAGTACCGTAAACTAAACCAAAACACAATAAAGATTTAAAAAAAAAAAAAACTTACTGCCATTTCTTTCTCTCTCAGCAAACTTGAGAAAGAATCCCAGAATTCCCAATAAAAAGAAGCTACTTTGTTATCAAATAATTTTTTTAAGAACCCTTCGAGTGAAATTCAAAGATAGCTAAAGAAAGAGAGAGAATTTAGAGATTTTTAAAAAAAAGGAGAGAAAGAGGGTTATCAACCGTTGACCCACGCCATTGATAAAGTTTGACCTTTCACTCTCTTCTCTTTTTTCTTTTGGTCTTTTTTTTTATCTCTCTGTAATAAAAATCTGTGTCCCTTCTTAGTTTCAGATGTCTCTCTCAAAAACCCAAACCGTAGGCAAAGTTTTCTCTCCTTCCACACCAATGCTTTAACGTCTTCATCTAAATTTATGCTGTCGTTGGGGAGTGGAAGGAGTCATTTTTTGTGCTGGAAGTAGCAAGAGTTTATAAAGGCTCGGCTTTGCTGGCTAAACTGTTAAAAAGGAGTCCAAAATTTAACGCCGTTTAATTCTATTGGCGGCTGACTTGTCAACTTGTGTCTTTCTCCATGTTTATTAATATCAATTATGTTGCCAACTAGGTTGTGCTTTGGATTTTAAGCAATCTTTTATAATCTGTATACATTAGTTGATTAATTAAAAATTATAAAAATTAATAAATTATTTAAAAATTAGAAACCAGCTTAATTGGTTTAATCATTTGTTTTTCTATTTTGGTTTTTATCGAATCCAAGTTGTTTGTTTAAAGGTTTGTTCGATTCCTTTGTCCCAATTTACGTATTATCCAATTGGTTTAATCTTAATAACATTGATTTTAAAGTTTAATTTTAATATTATTGATTTTAAAAGTTTTAAGTTTGTTATAAATTTCTATATTTTAGTAAATTTAGAATTTAGTTCTTATATTTTTATTTTTGAAATTTAGTTTTCTACTTTTCAAAGGTCAAAATTGAGTTCAACTTTTAATAATGTTAAAAGTATTTTCTTAAATTCATGTTCATTACAACGTCATTTCTGTAGTTACATTATTACCAGATAAGTATCATTTTTTATTTCAAAATATTATACCAATAAATTTAACAAACAGAATGTAATGTTTTAACAATTAAATTTGAATTTTAAATCTAAAAAGTTGAGAGACTAAATTCTTAAAAATAAAAATATAAAGATTGAATTTTAAATTTTTGAAGTGTATAAGGATCTATAACATATTTCAAACCTCAAAGTAATTTGCATTTAAGTTAAACCATGTGGGTCATTTCCAATTCGATATGCTTTTTATTAAATTGATTTTAATTATAATTGGTGGAACATGTATTATTTATGATTTGTAATTATAATGTAGAAACTCTTTTGGGAAAAAAAACTACGGGTCAGGAGAAAAAAATTCACTAATGTTGAAATTCGAATAATACAATAGGAGTTCCGACTACATCTATTTATTGGTTGAAAAACATTATTCTAATCAATGTTAAATATAAGGAGAGTAGTTCTATACGGATTCCACTGTATTTTATTTCTTTAACAGGAATTTGGGTCACACAACTCTGACATATTTAAAAACAATCTATATTATTATTTAAGCTCCTAACTAAGACAATGTCACCCTTAATCGGATTACCGACTCAGTTAGAAAGTTACAGGAATGTCATTCCATAATTAAAATAGGTAATATTATTCGAGGATATTTAAATATTTCCACTTAAAAAACCAATAAAAATATTTTTATTGTAGGATGTGAATTCACGTTAATTGCATTAATAAAACATTTAAGTTACCAGTTAGTCAACACCTTTTAAATATATTTATACATTTTAGTTTTATTATGCATATTTTATTACCTTTATCAGTTTGAGTTGGTGTCATAAGTTAATTCGCACAAACTCAAAATTTTTTATTTTAATAACATACATATTTAGAAAATTATTAATTAATTTCAAACTACATATTTCATTATTTATTGGATGAGATTTTTAACATATATTTATAATTTAAATTTTTATTTCACTAGAATAGCGTGTAGATTTTTAATATTAATAGATATTTTAATATAATATATATAATATTCATGTATTTCTTTTTAATTTTATCTGTTTGTCGGCTGCTGTTCTTTAGACATCCCTTCAATTATTGACCCTTCTTAAAATATCTATTTTAATAAAAAATCACATTAATTTAATGGTGAGATTGTTTTGGAAATTCCACATTCGAGTTTCAACCTATATAATTTATAATTTTCAACATATTTCAATTATCAATAAGATTGTATTTTGTGGTAGTTGATTTTAGTGATTATAGTTATAATTTTAAAAAAATTCAGATTTTTAATTTTTTATTTTAATGTATTTTTTTCTGTTGATAAAAATAATATATATATTAAATATTAGTTTACTTATTCTAAAGGGAAAAAAGCATATGTTCTCCACTTGTAACATTAATTATTGGATAAAGTTCTTTCTTCTGGAAATAAATATGATTGTTTGATTTACAGAGTATATTTGTATACCATAATTTTGTGGCCTTTTGAAATTATTATTATTATTTTGAATGCTTTGCTGATTAAATTATTATCAACTTTAAACGCAAATAAATAATTGCCACTATACATTTTCTAATCATAGAATATCAAATCTATTGGTGGATAAATAATAAAATTTATCGATCTATATTATTTTTTGAGAGGGAATGGCTTTCAGCCACATTAGTTGAAAACGCTTTTTCAGTGAAAATTGATAAATGGTTAAATGTTATAACTTTTATCCTTGAGTCTCAAATTCGATTCCGTTTCGCTCATATTTTTATTTTTATTTTCATGTTGTTTTAAGCTATTTTAGTTAGATAACTAGATAATTGTAATTTTATCCTTGAGTCTTAAGTTTAATTCCTTTTATAAGCATTTTAACATGTATTTTTATTTCATGTTGTTTCTTATATGTGTAATATTTATTTTTCAATCCATATCATGAGTAGTATATTGACATATTTTTGTATGTGTATTTGAAACAATTATTTGAAATACTTCACATATAAAATATTTGAAATATCATACCCACAATGTAGATGAAAAACAATGATATTTGAAATAATTATTTGATTTTATAATAATAAAATAACCATACCCCTGCAGTATAGGTAAAAAATGAATATTTGACATATAAAGAAAAATATATCTAAAAGATTAGTTGATATTTTTAAAAATAATTACATATTTATTATTTGATCTTATAAATAAAAGACTTATTAATTAAAAATAAAAAAATTTGAAAACAATATATTCATTAATTATAAATATTAATTTTTTTGAAACAACCTAAAATAATAAAAAGAACATATTAAAATGTTTATAAATGAAATTAAACTTAAGATTTAAGGATAAAGTCATAATTATATAGCCATTTAACAAAAATAGTTAAGGTATCAAAAATATTAATTAAGAAAAAGAGCTTAAAATAACATGAAATAAAAAGTAAAAATTTGAATAAGAGGAAATCAAACCTGAGAAATACTAACATTTAACCACTTGAATAAAAAATTAACCTGCCAATTTTAGTAAAAACACATATTGTAGGACCTTAATTTTAACTGATATGATTAAAACATACCCTATAAAACACGTTTTACTTTCTCTCTCTAAAACTAACATAAATCGATAAATTTTAAAAAACCAATCTATCTTCTAAAAAATTTTCAACATATTTCTAAACATTAACAAATGATGAGACCCAACATATGATTATTATCCAGACTTTTAGACTTCCAATGTCCTGTCTCTCATTAAAAGAAAAAGTGCCATAATTTATGCTTAAAACAAAGAAAAAATTGGCTTCTTTTCATGTTTCTTTTTTCCCTTTTTCACCTTAAGAAAAGTAAAGTCCATTATATTAATTAATAATTCAGCTTGTCAAAACAAAGTTGCAGTAAATTTATTCAAAAATGGCTTCTTCTTTTACTTTGCGCTAAGTATGCAGATCTTTAGCCTACTTCACTGAAGTGGGTTTTTTGGTCTTAGTGGTTTCTTGCTGAATTTTTCAACTTTCACAATCAAGTCCTTTTTTTTTTCGTGGAGATGATTCAGTTATTGTTTTTGGTTCTCTTTGCGGAAGGTGTAATGGCATTCCTTTTATTGGTAAAGATTGGTCCTTTAAGAGAACTTGTTATAAAGAGCTTAGATCAGTTAAAAATGGGGAAAGGTCCTGCAACTGTGAAAACCATTGCTGGCACCATGTCTGCAATCCTTTTATCAAGTTTTATGAGCATTTTAAAGATCCAAAACAAAGGTGCTAAGCTTGGTACTATGTCACCTATGGATCAAGTTCTTTGGAGAACTCACTTGCTTGAAGCTTCACTCATTGGTATGCCTTTTTTGCTCCCCCTCATGTTAGTATTTCAGCTGAATTCTAGGTTTTTCTTTTCGCCCCGGGGGGGGGGGGGGGCGTTAATATTGCATTTCATTTTTCAACATTAACCCATATTCAATTTACTTGTGTGTTGTATGAATCTCTTGGAATTTAGATTGGTTTAGCAAAAAATTATTTAGTGTTTTTCATTTTCCTGCTAAAATGTAGTGTGTTAGTTACAAATAGGCAAAAACACTCCAAGGATTCAGATTGCATTTTACCTCATTTACTTAAAAAATAGGCAAATTAGTACCTGTAAGCTTAGATTAAAGAGCAAATTAGTCATTTCTAGTAAAAAATTCATCAAGTTCTACCATTAAAAACTGGTTTTGCTGATAGAATAACGAAACAATTATACATGACATGCTATGTATTCGATGTATAGGGACTAATTTTTAATAGTAGAAGTGGATACAATTTTTAACAAAAGGACCAATTTGTTCTTTGATCTATAAATGGGGACTAATTTGCCCCTTTTTTGAGTAGAGGGGGCAAAATGCAATCTGACTTCTAGTACAAGTGTCTCTATGCTACTTTTATCCAGTCCATTGATATTCATAATGAAAGGAAAAGTAGCTTGGTCAAAAGGGCTAGAAATGATTGCATATCAGTTTATTAAAGGTAGTAAATGATGGTTACTGGTGGTGCATTACTGCATTCTTTTAACAAGTGTTAAATTCGGGTGTGAGTGTTGAATAGGGGTGTATGTCTAGCTACGGTATGTTTAATTTTAAAAGCTTTTTCCTATATTTGGAGGATATGGATATGTGTCAAACATAGATACTAAAGGAAAAATGAAGAATTGGAACAACAATATATGTTTCTTCTGTTTTTCCTTTGTGCCTCGCATCCACATACATGTGTTTCCATACCAAGAATATCTTGGTGGATCTTTTCATTCATTCGCTGTTTCTGGTGGGCGGTTAGATGTCATAGATCTAACACAATCATCTATTAGCACATTCTAGAATAACACAAGAGACACGTCTAACATTGCTGCATTTGTGTTTTTGTTCTCCGTGTAGTGTTCTGAAATAGTCAGCTTAAATAAGCTTATGTATATGTAACCAAACTGACTGGACTATTCTCGCTATGAACCGTAACATCGTCTTGTGACTTATATGCTCTTATATGTCTTGTAATGAACTCCTTTGGTTAAAATTAAACAGTACAAAGCTATATTACCATGCAATGCATTTGGTTCAAGGTGTTTGCTGTCAAGGATTTGAAAACAGTTCTCTCAAATTTAACGCTCTTTTGCTTGAATGTATGCAACTTTTCGCTGAAAAAGTGCATATAATGTGAATTATACGAGGAATATTGTATTGATTAGTGAGTGGTCAACTGTTAGCATATCAAGGTTATGTGGTACATATGGTAAACCAAACATACTCATCTTTATCTTTCACAAGATGGGTGCTTTGTTTGCTTGAATAGGAAGTAATAAAGATCGAACGATGCTTGTTTTCAGTTCATTTCTTTGCAATAGTCATATGCTACGTATGGTAAACAAACAAGTTCGTGTGTATCTTTCGCTTGTGTGTAGAACCGATAAGTTTTTCAGGGTGCAGCCACTGATAAGATGATAGTATTTTTCATTAAATTGTGAGTTTGTGGTCAAATTTCCGTTCCAGTTGTCACTCTTTTACTTTGGAAGCCATATCCTCTTTAATTTATATCAGGGGGAAATGTGATCAACTGCTGAAGGTGTCTGGTTGTTCCGATTATTTTCATTGTTTTAAGGTCTTTGATGATGCCTTGGTTTCTCATTTCTTTTACCATTCTCTAGCTCCAGTCTGAGCGGTCAAATGATGCCGGTGCATCAGCTTTCATGACTTCGTGGTATTACTTATCAATTTACCGCATTGCTATATATTTCTCTGTTATTGCTTGACCTGAAAGTAACGAGAATTGCTTAGCCATTGGTATTAGCTTCATATGTAATATTGAGTAGATCCTCCGTATTTGACTGTCTGAACTTGTTCTTGTAGGTTTCACCCTATTCCTTGGGTTCATAATTGATCGTATTCACCATTACATTAAAAAACTTATCAGGTTGAGGAGTAGCATCGGATCTTCAACAGAGGAAGTCCAACGTCTTCATGAAGAGAGAAAGCAGCTTAAAGAGAAGGATGATAAAGCGTCCTTGGAGATTAAGAAACTGAAAGAAGAAATTTCAACTCTATCACAAAATTTGAAAAAGCTAAAGTCTGAATCTGAAGAGAAAGACAGAAAGATCGAAACTGCCGAAGCACACGTTGCTTCCCTCCAAAAACAATCGGCTGATTTACTACTCGAGTACGACCGGTTATTAGAAGATAACCAAAATCTTCAGAATCAAGGAAACAAGAGTTGAGGGAAATTCCGAAGTGACTCGAAAAGAAATCTGAGTTTCGGGTACTGATTTGTAAAAAAGAAAAGGGGTAATTCACTTGAACTTAGATTTTTTATTAGTTTGTTAATCCCTTTTGTGTTTTGTAATAGCTGAAAAATCAGAGGAACATAATCATCAAGAACCATGTACTGACCTTGTCTGAACACATGTCAACACAGATTAGAGTTTTGCAATTATCAAAAAGCAAAATTTTGTAAAATACGATGACTAATCCGTTTTTTGAGATAAGTAAATGGATTATAGATGTTGAAATTCAAATCCAGGCACATTACAAATGTGATTTTTTATTTGATTTGGTGTTGTTTAAATGATCAATCGGGTTTTACCTATCGCATGCGCAAAGTGACACCATTATACCTGATGGATTGATCGGGCTTGAAGACTCCCTTGTTTCGGCTAATGGGAGATTCAAGTTAGATTTTGTATGTTTTGTTGATTCCGATAACGATGATTATCATTACTTGCCATTAAGGTACAATGAAGCTGGCACGGTGTGGGTGGCTGAGCCAGTCCAGTTTATGGTCGCAGTGGGAATTTCACAATGGATGGAGATGGTTTATTGATGATTATGCAAGACTGTGGGAATCCAATCGTCCTGAATCCCGGTCGAGCTTTGAGAAGCTCATCGGCTGCCTTAGAAGATGATGGGAATGTTGTTGTGACGGAGTTGAATCCTGACTGTTCCAGCAGGGGAATCCTGTAGGAAAGCTTTGATTTCCCTACAGACTCATTGCTGCGTGAAGTGAAGCTAGGGAAAACTTCCAAAATGGTTGAAAATGGACACTTACTTCTTCCCTAGGTAGCCTAACACGTAACTTTGTTGCTGCTTCCGGAGAAGCTTTTTCTCTTGCATGGGGTAAAAATGGCTGTGGCATCGATCAACTAATCGCAAGACGCTGCAGAGAGGTGTTTTGGACGAGCGGCGCCTTGAACATGAATTATCAATGCTTCAAAAACATTGTATGGTTGACGTCTCCTTTCACAGCTTCTCAAAACAACTACAACTTCAGCTACGTTTCGAATGAGAATGAGAGCTATTTCAGCTATTCGGTTTTAAATGGGGCTATGTCAAGTTGGCATTTGAAACAGGAAGGGAGATTGTCAGATACCAATAAACCAGCCTTTTTTCCTGGTGCTACATGCAACATGGTTCCCGGTTGTCGACTTGCAAAACGGTTTTATTAGGGGAAATTGCCCGATGACGAAGAAATAGCAGTGAACAGGCTGTCGAGGAGTTCAGGACAAGGACTTGTCGAGCTCAAGAACAAGCTCGTTCTTATTGCTAAACTTCAGCATATGAATCTTGTTAGACTTTTGGGTTGTTGAGTTAAAGCTGGCGAAGAGATGCTGATCTACAAATACATGCCGAACAAAAGCTTGGACTTCTTTCTATTCAGTTCGTTAATACTTTCTTAGATTTATAGTTGATGCACGGACACTGTAATACATTTCCAAAAAATTAAGATTTAAGTGTAACGTGCATCCATGTAGATCCAACTAAGAGAGAGCAATTGAATTGGAAGTCACGGTTTAACATCATTCAAAGGATTGTTCCAAGGACTTCTTTATCTTTATTGACACTCAAGATTACGTGTCATTCATAGAAATTTAAAAGTGAGTAATATTCTACTTTATTGAGATATGAATCCGAAGATTTTGGATTTCAACATGGCTAGAATTTTTGGGTGAAATTAATCCGAAGCTAATACGAATAGAGTTGTTAGAACATAGTAAGTAAATACTAATTACATATGTCACTTTTGACTTGTATTTTTTAAAAGAAAAAATTGCTAAAAACAACTTTTAATTCCATCAATTGTAGTGCTTATATGTCACCAGAGTATGTCATGGAAGACAATTTCTCGAAAAAATTGAATGTTTACAATTTTAGAGTCTTGTCGTTGGAGATCTTTAGTGGTCAAAAGATCAATTGGGTTATTTTTCAACATGATTGTCCCATGAATTGAGTTGGATGTGTTAGTTTTGTTTTATCTCCAAAATCTAAAATTAAATCATATAATTTGTAGGGTCACTTTCATTTAAACTGATATTAAAATTTTAAAATATTTTAATTGAGTCTTTAAACTATTAATATTGTATCAGTTCTATCATTTCGTCAACTTAAATGTTAGTTTATGTGTTAAATGCTATTTCAAGTTTCATATAGAGTATATTTAATATACAAAGATCAAATTATAAATACGTGTATACTTATTATATGCACAACTTAATTTGGATCAGACATATATAAAAGTGCCAATAATTAAAAAAAATAAGGCTATTTTTTAACCCTAGGTCACATCTAAACTGTCCATACAATAATTACATGTCTCTACAATTCGATCCATTTATTTAAATATGTTTCATGTTAAATTTAAATTGCTATTTAATGCTCAAATTAATGGCTAAGCTAACCTAAATAATATGATACTAATTGATTAAATGCCAAAGTTACATATTTTATGTAATTAAATTGGTTAATTTATGAGAGTACACCACTAATTTTTCCATGTTTTTGTTGAATTTTGTGCAGGTGTGCAATTTGGGGCTAAATAGAAGAAAAAGAAAACAATTGGGCTAGATTGAAGAAAGAAGCAAAGGAGGGCCAAAGCAAAAATTTTCCAAGAATAATTAGCTGAAATTATTTACTTAGTGGGAAATTATTTTGGGGTATTTTTTATATCATGGAATATTTTTCATTGATTTTCTATACTAGTTGGCTCTTAATTTAGCAAGGCCACTAGTATAAATAGAGGCTACATTGTTCATTTTAATCATCAATCAAGTTATAAATCAAGCTCTCATCTTTGAAAGCAATCTTTTCTTTAATTCTCACGTAGCATTTTGTTGTCTTTAATTTCTTTTACTTTCAATTCCTAAATTTCCAGCTTGTTACCACTTACCATTTACAACTTTTTTTTCAAATTCCCTTTTCATTTCCAATAGTCAACCACCCCACTTTAACATATTTTTCCAGCCCCCATACTCAATCACGTCACCCATCCTTTCACCCATTTTACCTTATTTAATTTATCCAATACCAACATGTCCCAAACCTTAGCCAACTAAATCCATTTTCAGCTTTAGGTCAGAATTAGCCTCGTCAAAACCTGTGAGTTACGAACCCGAGCAAATTAACTCCTAAATTCCAGTACTTATTATTTCTCCGGATTAAGAGTATGATTTTATCAGCTCACAAAGTCAGACCAACATTAAGTCAAAAAAGACGTTGTTTGATTTAGTGTGGTTAGACGTACAGTTGGAATTCTGAAAGGAACGATTCTAATCGGTTTTCTGTGAACACATTGGCGTGCCAAGTGGAGATTGCTGTTTGGTTCCGTCAAGGGAAGTAGTAACCGGATTTAAATGTCCCACGCGGTTGAGGGCATTGGTTCGAGCTAGGCTCTTCTAGAACGCAAAGCTGCCGGAGTTCTAAATCACGAACGTTTCATGGTTGTTCGATCGGTAAGGGTTAGTTATTGGACGTTCCATAACTAATTTACACAAGGAAGAGTTGGTGTCCGAGGCGTCCTTGGTAACTATAACTAGCTTATTGGAAAAGAGATGTTCATCTAATTTCGAGGATCGGTTCAAAGACGAGGAAAAACCTGTGCCTAAAGCTGAGCTTATTCTAATTAATTTTTTCTTCAAATTTATTTAACTGCTTTTTATTATTTCATTTTCAACTTTTACTTTTTACGCGTTTTATTTATTTAGTTTAGGTTCCAGGTTTTCGATTTTATCCTCCCCTAATATCTTGGGCACAACAACTGTCCCGACATATCTCTGATCAAGAGAGCAACAATTTGCAGTAAACCCAGTCTCTGAGGGATCGACCCTACTCCCTATACTGCTTAAATTTGCAAAATTAGGTGTAGGTTTATATTGGTGGATTCGACACCCATCACTAATATTTTAAAAATTAAATTAAAATGTTATTGAAGTTCAAGGACTAGTTTAAAACTTGAGCATAGTTTTAGGACGTCCGATATGATTAACCCTTTTCACAAAGTTTTATGATTTTCAAGCTTAAGTCCCATTACTTTTGTTTTGCAGGCTTGGGAGTTTTGGAAAAGTGGAAGAAGCTTCGAGCTACTTGACGACTCCGCCGTAGGCGACGGAGATTCGAGATCTCAAGCACTGAAATGCATCCATGGGGGTCTTTTATGGGTGCAAGAGTCTGTAACAGAGAGACCGACCATGTCGGATGTGATTACTATGATTGGAAACGAAATCATGTCACTCCCGACTTCAAAACAAAGCTCATATGCAAGTCATGAAACATCAATTCAAAGATCATTTGTTTAAAGATGAACAAGGAAGTAGTTCTATCAGTACATGAATAACAATTTCAGACATGCAACCTCGATGAATATAAAAGCTTGTTCTTCTTACCCATAGAGATTTCAAGTTATGCCCTTTTTTAAGGATAAATATCAAAACTATACATGAAATTTGATAATGTACAATGTCATACATGAACTTTAATTTTGTGCGATTTTATACATAAAATTTTGATTTAATTCAATTTTCACAAAATAACGACAACACAATCAAATTAGCACCATTATTTATTGATATATTGCATACATAAATAATTATATTAACCGAATGAAAATAAATGTATGTATTCATTTTTTTCAAATGTGCACAATAGAATCAAAATCAAAGTTTAATATGTACATATGAACCACAATTCAAATTTCATGTTTATAATTACACCAAAATTAAAGTTCATATCTCAAATTACATATTAAACTAAAATTCATATATATAAATTTAATATTTATCCCGTTCTTTTAGAATATAATTGTCATACTACTAATTATTAATTTTTAAAATTATATATATAGCAATATAAAATAATAAGGGAAAAAAAAGTTCACTTAGAGATGCAGTGCAAGAAAGAACTTCTACCTCCACACATTTTTTATGTGGCCTAACCATTTTTATATATGGATTGAGTCTTAATTCGATTGGTATGTGTATTGTTGTCAATGTAAGAGAACATGAGTTTAAGTACGTTGAAGCACATTTTTCTCTTATTTATAAGTTGGGGAAGGACTATGAATAGTTTTAAATATTGTGTCAAAAAAAACCTATATAATCAAAATTTAGAATGAAATTATTAAAAAAAATTAGAATTATCCCGAATTTATTTATTTAAATTAAATGCTAAATTTATTCGGATAATAACTTAAATTCGGGTCTACTCTTAATGTACCAAAGTAACCAAACCTAAATGATAATATTTGGTTATTAATTATTATTGGTATAATAAACAATAAATAGTAGTAACAATTAAATGAATACACATTTTTCTCTTACTAACAATTTACTGTGTTTTCATTATTGCCCTCAACTCTCATCCCATCACATCTATTTTCACTTATTCAACAACTATTCAAGTTCACCCCATCAAGCTCCGGCCATAAACTGATCATCTCGAACCTCAAACCTCATCGTAATCTAGCTATTGACGAGGCATTCCGGAGGAGGCACTGGATATCGTTTCCGGTCTGAACAATAATCATAATTCATATATTTTTTTCTTACATTTTTGAAGTTTGTCTTTTGTTTCGAGTCTAACGTCCAATATTTCTCCGAATTCCACCAATGCTCGGGTAAAAAACAGTCTTTGTTATTATTATTGTTGTTGTTGGAGTCGGTTTTCGGGCAACCGCTGATATCGAAACCTTGGAAATGAGCTTTGAAAGGAGCCATGCTCCAATTAATCTTGGTTTGGCCACCATCGGTTGCCCAGCTATCTCCATCCCATAAGCTAGCTTCTATTTTCATTGCTTGTGATGGGTACCCAACGCCAATGTTTGTGTTGTTTTTGAATACCCTAATTGGGATGTCATCCACATAGAATCTGTGTATTTAGATACAATTTTTATTATTTCCAGACCATGATACATACACATACACATATATATGTGTGTGTTAGGAAAGGGTCAATTTGTGGTTTTGGTCCTTCTAGTATGCTCAACTTTAGGATTTAGTTTATATACTTTAATTTAACATAATTTGATTTCTCAACTATTATAATGTTATTAGTTAGCCTAACTTGTTAATAGTGTTAATTAAATTAGTTAAAATGTTTATGTGAATTTTCTTAAAATACTAATTCCACTTATCACTACTAACATTGGCATTTTGTGTAGGAGACTTTGTTTAATATTTTAATCATAATAATTAATTGTGTTAACTATTTGGATTAATAAATGATATAATAACAATAAAAGATCAAATTATGTCAAATTGAAGTACAAGAAATAAATCACAAATTTAAACATAGTTGAGGGCTTAAAACCAAAATTTGACCACCATGTAGATACATCTCAATTCTCTAAGTGATGTTAATAATTGAATTGGTGTCACAATTAACACAAATAGAAAATGACTAAAATCTCCCCTTTCATAAAATAATATGAGTTGATATGATATTATAAGTTAACTGGATACCAACTCGGTTAAAAATGACTAAAACTTCACCTTTCACAAATTAATACATATTATTTTAAAAATATTTTTTATATAAAATTTTTAAAAAATTGTAAATCAACACATATAAAATGGGTATATTACAAACACTTTTATATAAGAGAATTCACCTTAATCCAAGTAACATATATGGCTCTAATAACTATTTTAAATTATCAAATTAAAATTAATTTATTAATTTGAAATATTCTAATTAAATTCTCAAAGGATAAATATTGTATTAATATATAGAATAATTAGATTAAATATGTTAAAAGATAAACAATATCTATTTTTTAACACCTTAGTTTCAATAAGGGGATATCTAGGGGTTGGCAACAGGCGGTCCTTTTAAAATAGAAAATTTTCTATCTAAGCTTTTTAAATTTTTAAAATTTTGAATTAGTAAAAGTAAAATTGTACTTTGATCTCTTTAAAAATAATAAAATTTTGATTTAATTCTTTAAAAATTATAAAGATATAGGGTATTAAAATAGTGATGTAAAGCAAAAAAGAGAGGAGGAGGGGAAGAGATGATGAATTCATACACAATTTGGTGTTGGTTCCAAAGGATTCGATAGTTGTGAAAATCAGCACTAGGATCAAACCAGAGAATAACCCTTTGTTCCCTATTCCCCACACCACCTGCAAACACATTGGTTTGCAAGCTAATAGGCTTCCCTTCTCTATTCCCTAAGAATTCAAAATCCAGCTCGTCATGCTTGTTTCCTTTCGAAGTTAACTTTGCCACCATTACCATCAACCCATTAGTAAAATAATTAAGAGGAAAAAAAAAAGGAAAACTAAACAATCATATATATATATGGTTTTTACGTAATAAGCAGTGACAACTCCAGCTGAATCTTTATCAGGTAGCTTTATCCTCATATTAAAAAACCCAGTACCATAACTCAGCTTCGAACCAAACCCAGCTCCTGTAATTTTCAACAAGTTCAAAAGCATGCAAAATGGGTATAGTGGAAAATAAAAAAAATGATAATATTATTTAGTGAGAGAAGAAGGTAAATAACCCGAAGACTTATCCATTGAGAGTTGAATTTCAGTGTCTTGATTTAAAGACAAAACATGATCATTTCCCCATGTAATTACATAGTTTTCATCGAATTTAACAGTGTTGTCGTCTGCAAATCCTACCCAAATGAAGAAGAAAAATATTGAGAGCAAAGCTAATATGGAAAAATGGTACTGCATTTTGCCTGTGTTTGTTGTGTTCATTGATGATTGGTGAGTGTTTATATAGAGATCTTCTTTTTGGTGACATTTTATTTTGATTATTTCGCCAGCTTTTCCATATCCTAACTAATGGCAAAATGAAAATAAATTTTAAAAAAAAAAGGGAAAAAAAGATAATTAGCTTTTCGGTCTAACTTTCCTACACGTAATTGACTTGTTCTTGGTTATATATTAATAATATTATTATTATTATTTGTCTGCCATAACAAATCCTGTTATTGTGATATAGCTATTGCTTAGCTGCTTGGTGTAGCCTACCATTGTTGTATGAGAACTTGGAAGCAAGTTCAGACGATGTAACTTTTTATGATTGGTTATGATGTTAGGGATTAGTGACGCAATATGATATATACACACACACGGCTATTTAGAAAATAATAGAGATATTCGCGGTGTTGGCAAAGCTTAAAATTTTAAGCGTTTAAGATAGAGTTTCATTATTTGTATTTATGTATACGTCAGCTGAATTCAAGTTCCATCGGTTTATGAGTCGGGTTGAGCCTAAATATGTTATTAACATATTTTATATCTTTTTAAGTATGACCCAGTCTAAAATATAGACTTAAAGTTTTATTTAAATTCGTCCATGTTTGCAAAAGATTAACATATTTTATTTTATTTTAATATTTAATATTTTTATATATTTTTTATTTATATATATTTAATATAAGTTTATTTTTTTAATATGTTCTAAATTACATAATATAAAATATTATAAACTTAAAAATAGTCGGGTCAAGCTCGGGCCTTGAAGGTTCAAGCCCGATCCCGGCTCATATTTTAAACAGGTCTACTTTTTTTGCCAAACCTTCTCAAATTTCGGACGAACCTTCAAGTCTAGATGGGTAGCTGAACCTATGAACAAATCTACATGTAGTCTTATCATATTTATTTTAGTTCATATTAGGATATATTTCGATAATGAGTTGATACGTTTGTGCTTTGTAACAGTTGATTATGGTCATAGTTATATGCAAGCAAATGCATATGGGGTAGGCCCCCAAATGATAAGATTGCTTTTAAGGTCCCATCAAAATTATAATATTGTAAATTACTATAATAGTAAATTTAATTTTTAGCTTCAAGGATTTATAATTTAATTTCGGCCCTTAAAATGTTTTCCAGCATCCACCTCTGATTATATAGATGTATTAATTGTAATTGTACTTATGCGTTAGTTCCGACTGGTGTTTCACGAATGTATTATTTGTAATAGTTAATTACAATTCTATTTTTTTCAGAAAGCAAGATGAGTTAACACAATGAAAAATTAATAAATACCTTTGAAGCATACGTAATCCGCGGTTTTGTTTTCCATAATATTAATTAAATTATATTAAAAGATAAAATTGTGATCAAATTTTTGTTGTTATGGATGAAGTTTGATTTAAAAGTTAAACTTTTCTTAGTTAAAACTGTATGCCTAAATATGAAACAAAAGGAAAATGTATGCCTAAATCAAATAAATGATTTACATGCCCCATGCCTAATCCAATGCCGTTGCATTTTAGCTAATCTAATCCTATTTATGGTGAGCATACTTTTAATTAATAATAATCCCAGTCGAATCAATATTTTTAAATTACAAAAATATTTTATTTAAACCAATAATCATATAAAATAATCTTTAGGTTTTACTAGTAAATTGGTCTTTGAATATTTATCAAATTTGTCCTAATCAGTCAATAAACACAAAATTAATAATTTATAAAAATTAAAAAGCAATACAAAAATTAGAATATAATTTAGGAGATAATTACTAATAAAACCTAATCTTGAGTAGAGTGAGATTGTTTGGCATATATAGGATGTGGTGCCATAACAGCTAAGGCAGGCATAAAATAGTAACCAACATGGTCCGTATGTCTTAAGCAATACAAAAAGGGGAGACGATATTGGATGTGCCAAATGATTATAACGACATACCAAAAATATTAATATAAAAAAAATCACAAATATTTCAAATTTTATATTAATACAAATTATTAATTTTTAAAAATATATATATAGCAATATAAAATAATAAAGGAACAAAATAAAATAAAAAGTTCACTTAGGGATGCAGTGCAAGAAAGAACTTCTATCTCCACACATTTTTTATGTGCACCTTTTAATTTTGGTGGCCTAACAATTATTACATATCGGTTAAATCTCAATTGGTATAAACATTATTATCATTGTAGAAATATTATATGAATTTGAGTGTCTTTGAAGCGTCTTATCCTCTTCTAATAAAAAATTATTATATATTCTTTACTGAAAAATTTAAAAATAATAATTAATATATGTTTAAAATTTTCTTAACGAAACTAACTTCCTTAGACCCTGCAATTTTTGCATGGGAAAGATTTTCCTTGCATTGCATTGACATGTCAACACACTTGTTAAATGATATATGTTATTAATTTCATAATATATATTTAATTATTTTTATTAATCAATTTTAAGTTAGATATTTAATACATAGTATGTGAGTTTAGGTTTGTTTCATTTTCATACCTTACCATTGTTTTTAATTTATTACGTTATAGGCTATGATTTCATTGTTCATTCGTGAAAGGAATATATATAGTTTCAAAAAGAATTAAAGAAAGCTTTTAAATTTATTTATAAATATAATTTTACATAATTTTATCTATCAATTTATAATTTTTATATCATCGAAAATCAACGTAAACTCGGTTAGAAAATATAAATGATTATTTTGATAGACTTTTTGTCTTTTCAAATTTTTATATAACTTTAAAATAAAAGAATTAAAATTAACATATCTCAATATTAAATCCATGCACAATGGACTTGTAAACAAATTTTTTACCGCTACACCAATAAAATTATTGAGTAAACTTAAAAATAATAATAACTTTTAACATAAAATATTTTCTCTCACCAAATTTGTGTATATATGCTAACTATTTGTAAAACCCTTTATTGAGTTTGTATTACCCATCAATTGTATATCTTTTTGAGATGGTGTCATAAATTGACTCGACACCAACTTAGGATGTATGATTGTATTCATTTAGTAATCTTAATATGATCATGTATCCATGTGTTTAAATTTCGTTTTATTTACAATTTAATATCGTATATATTTCATGTGTTATTATTTAGGGTTTAGGGTCATTATTTTAAACACAAATCTATGTTCTAATTATATATGGTTTCCACACACATATGCGTGTGATAGAGTATTGTTAATTAAATTGGTGTTACAAGTTAACTCGACACTAACTCACAATTGATAACAAAATCATAATAAATAATTGTGGTGCATTTAGTATTGTTTAGACGATGTATTTATGTGTTTAAATTTTATTTTATTCAGAATTTTATTTTTTTATTTTAATATCGTACATATTTCATGTGTTATTATGATTAATTAGTTTCAAACCGTACGTTGCATTGTTTATTGTATGTTATTTTTAAACACATATTTGTGCTCTAAATTTGTGATTTCCATGCTTATACATATGTAATAGAATTTCTAGTATTATATAAAATTTGATGCATTTATACTTTTTTTGTGATTTTGGCCTTAATTTTTTTAATATTTTGATTTTAAGCTTTTAAATTTTAGTTGAATTATTATTTTAGTGATAAAATTGATTGAACTGTTGAAATTTGAATGATGTTAATGTGACTGATCGCATAGTAACCTACTTGTATTTTATAAAAGAAGAAATACATAAATATTATTAAAAATATCTACTTTGGCAATGAAATGCATATGAACTAACACATAGCACGTAGGTTGCCACATCAACGTTGTTAAAATCCTTCTATCAATTTTTCATTTAAAAAAATTAAGATCAAAATGACAAAATTTTAGGAGCTAAATTTATTATGATACCATTTAAAAAAAGAAATACATATATTAGATTATGGAACACCTATATTATAAATTTAAAAATTAAATTATATTAAAATATGCTCCTAATTCATATTTTTTTCATAAATTTGAAATCTAATCTTTTACTTTTCTAGTTTAGAAAATACAAGTCCATTAACTTGTGCCCTTGTTGAACCGCATTGTGGGTCCAGAATATGGGCGTGACGTATTTAGAGGGCAAGGGGTTGACTTTCAAAATGAAAAGAAAACCTTAATTTATTTATTTGTATGCCTTTATTCTTAAAAAAGAAAAGTAAAATTGAGTTCGACTTAATTAAAAATAATTGTCTGCCTTTATTCTTAAAAAGAAAAGTAAAATTGAGTTCGACTTAATTAAAAATAATAATATTTCTATTAATATTTTAAAATTATTTCACATACTATGAAATTTTTAATTTACACAAATAATATTAAAAAAATTGATAAGTATAAGAGTATAGTAAAATGTTTTAAATATATATATTTAAAAATATATATGTCAATTTTTTAAAATTATTCGTGAAATAAAAACGATATATCACACCTTTAATATTATATAATTAAAATTTATATTATAAAATTCAACAATCAAATATGGTAAGTCAATTTAAAAAATTCAAATATAGACGGGAAGTGTATTAACTTTGACACTGGACAGTCTAAAAATAGGTACTATAAGATCAGGTGACTTCAATAATAGACGTTGGATGGCTTTCCAACTTTCCTTCTCCATCAGAACCTATCCAAAAGAGAATCAAATATTTCTCGATTGTAAATAACTGAATAGAGTGAATTACCCTGTGAATATCTTTACTTCTAAACAAAACAATTAGAATTAGGCTAATAGGCTTGGCCAAATGTAATCTGTATTATCCATATGTCTAGTTGACAAGATCCATTGATATCCTATAGGGATCTTCCATTTGAAAGGGTCCATTAACCTTAGACAAAGAGAAAGGTCTAGATATTTTTCTTTTTAATTGTTCAATTTTAGTACAACTCACACATCATTGTAAAATTTGATTACCGTCACATACATCACTAGTAAATAATTCTTACGATCCGATATCACAACGTGGGTATAAAGATAAATACCTATAACCAATGAGCTAAACATTGGGGGTTCTAAATGGCATACCTGAAGCTTTTTTGTTGTTCTTCCAGCTACAACCACAAAGAAGAATATAGTCGTTTGTGTGAGTTGTAGCTGGCATAAATACATTTTAAGAAATAAATATATACATTTATCTTCATATTGGATTAATATATAGTCGTTTGTATATGCAATGTATCAACGTAAAAGGGTGCTAATTCAATACTGTCGCTAATGATTTGTAAAAATTGAATCAAGCTAAAATTTTATATATAAAGTCACACAAAATCAAAATTCATGTATGACATTTCATATTAGATCAAAATTCATGTATATTTTTTTATATTTATCGCTAACTGGAATTAATAAATTCATGAGATCTCGTAAAGATTGTGAATATTTTTTTTGTTAATCTTTTGCATTTGTTGGGGATTGACCCATATAAACAATGAGTAAGAAAAGTAGAGAAAATTGAACACACAAAATTTACTATGGAAAACTCCTTCGAAGAGGATAAAAACCACGGGAAAAGAAAGCTTCACTAAAAACTGTCAAAAGTCGAAAAGGAGTACAAGATGGAGAAAATAATCCAAAGAGCAAAACTCAAAACCCGTATAAAAAGTTATCTAAAAAAACACTCTCCAAAACTCTTCATAAAATAGTTATTTGGTTAACTCTCTAAACAGGGTTACAACCTTTAAATAGGTTAATATTAAAGTCCTAATATGACTAAAATATTCCTAGACTAATCATAATTTAACTAGAAAAAGATGGTAGAGTTTAACTAGGAGAAGAAACCCGGTTTAAGTTGAGTACATGTCGCCACGGCGGGACGTCATCCGTCGCGTTGTTGGGACGTCGTGCTCCTCCTCATCGTGATGTTGATTCTATTTCTTCTCTGATTTGTTTGAAAATGCGAGACACATCTCATAGTATTAATGAAAAGAATTATAAATTAAATAAAAAATATTCAAAATTATAATTCTAGAAAAGAAACTCATAGGACGAGATTGAAAATTGATAACTTTTTTAAACTCACACATACTGAAAGTTAGAAATTTCAAATAATTAATACAAAATCAATTTAATTAGTAAAAATAAATTGGTTGGTGAGATAAATTGAATAAAAGAAATGGGTGAATTTAAAAAAATTAAAAATTCAGCTTTAATTTAATGATAAATTATGTATAAGCCCTGTTGAAATTTATTTTGTCTTTCAAGTCTGAATAAATTATGATGATTGTGGGATTCATTCTTATTATTATAGCTTTAAATATTAAATTTTTAAATCATATTAAATTATGATATATTCACAAATCACAATTTGAGTGAAAAATAAACTAATGCATGAGTTTAAATTTAATCATGTATGTATTTATATAAAAGATATAAAATAATAAAAATAATATAATAAATATAAACATTATGAGCCACAAATTATAAAACAAATACATGTTTTCATGTACTACTTACCATATTGAATAGTGATACTTATTTAATAAAAAATACATCTTATTTTTAATTGAAAATCTCGATTCCAAATCCATTAACTCCAACTAATGATAAATGGAAAATTACACTGATTTTATCTGTTATTCATCGATCGAAACACCCAATTTTAGTACCAACTATAGAATTCGTCCACATGCATTACACCCAAAATTACTAAATTTATATTTTAATCATCTAATTTTAAAAAGTTATACAATAATCACTAAACTATTTGAAAACTTTTCATTTTAAGTTATCGAATAATTCAAAAAATTTATTTCAGACTTTTGGGGGTTAAAGACTTAAATTTGGTCTAACCTTTTAGGGGTTGCTGATATAAGGACTTAATATTTACAAAAGTTCTCAAATAAGGGTTAAATCTCCGACAACCACTTAGATCTAAAGTATGCTATTCTACTTGTCAATGGGTACTGATCACTGAATGGTCGCTTGGAGCTCGTTAGTTGCACTTTTAAAAGGAATTATCAGCCCAATGACTTAAATTAAAACTTCTGAATAGTTTAGTGACTATTTTTTAACATTTTAAAATTAAGTGACTAAAATGTACATTAACTAACAATTTAGTGACATTGGTGTAAATTTACCCTAAAATAAATATCTATACTATAAAAAAAACTCAATAAATTTCATTGATTTTAATGGCAGAATAAAGGGACCCATTTTATCTTTAGCCGATGATAGTCACCTTATTCTCCCCGCAACTAAAAGCACGATCCCATCTTTTCCTTACAGAGCAGCACCCCTTGTTTCTCTCTCACGTTGTTCTTAGTGTGTGTGTGTGTGTGTATATACCATTGCTGCTTTTGTCGATTCCCGAAAACCACGCGCCTGATTCAACCGCAGCCCAATATCCCGTGTATCACGCCCCCCTCGTCAAAAGCAAAAAAGGAAAAAAGAAATTCGTGTTGTTGGGTTCGTTCCCTTTGCCTTTGATAAATAGTGAAAGACTTAGAGAAAAAGGAAAATGTCGATCTCTGTGTAACGGCTACTTTTGGCGGTGTTGTTGAAGAAGTGAAGACTGAGAAAAAAAAAAGGGGAAATAGAAGGGTTGGTTTGGTTCAGTTTTGAAAGGAAAGCTGAAGAAATGGATTACAACAATGATCAGTAAATTCCCTTTTTCTATTTCGTGTTCTTATGGGTTTAAAATGCATGTGTTTCTGATGTTTGTTTCTGGGTTTTTTATTTTCTTTTTTAGCATTTCATTTGGGGATGAACTTATGTTTTCTTTGATTTTAAGTTTTTTTTATGGATTAAATGCTTCGTTTAGAAATGGGTTTGCTTTGATTTTTACTGTGACTGAAATGGGTAATTGAGAGAGTGAAATGAAGGTGTGGGCTCTGATGAAAATGGTGGGGGTCACTGTGTTTTTTTTTGTTGTTGTTGTTTTCCTTTTTGTGGTTTTTTATTAGCTTAAACATCACTGCTGAATAACATTGTATCCTTTCTGTGATTCTACATGGGATGCTTGTTTGAGTCACTGTTATTGGATCCAATGCTTCAATTTTTACTTTTGAGGTGGAAATGTTAACTGTTTGCTGTTGTTTCATAATTGACTTGTAATATGATGGATGGATTATCTTGGTGAATTGGTGACTTAATTACGAACTTATACTGTTGTAAACCCAATGTAAGATTTTGCTTAATGCTTGTGAGATGTAAACATGGATTCCACTTTTAGGTACTGCATTGGATGATTCATTGTGAAGTCCATTTGCATTGCCTCTCTCTGCTTTGGCCTGAATATCATTCAGCTATGTGTGTGGGTGTGCGTGCATGTATGTGCGCGTGTGTGTGGGTGTATGTATGTATGTATGTATGTATATTTATGTTTATTATTTGATTGGTAGCAATACAAGAAGTCCTTGGGATTGGCATGCGGAGAATTATGGTGTTCAAAAGAACTCTGATTCTGGTAAATTATTGCCTCTGTTGTTGATGATTTCAAGCTAATAGTTTTGAAGTAACCAAAATGATGTATGAATAATAACTATGCAGATGCATCCCAAGGTGTATGGACTCCGATGACCCTGAATGAGGAAGACCTTTCCTACATGTTCAATGAAACGACCCCTGTTAAGGAATGTGGTGATCTCTCATACCATTATACTTGTAATGGTAGTTTTCTTCCTTCGTTTTCTTTGAAACTTTTCTTGTTTTTATAACATCTGTTCTTCTCTTTCTTTTAAAGTAATAGTAAGATTGTGAACTTCAGATGATATTAGCAAGGAAACTGAGGATACGAGGGAGACCTCTTCTCGACTTAAAAGACGTAGAGTGCTTCAATTCGACACTTTTGAAGTAGATTCTTCCCTTTTCTGTGATGAAATGCCATCTACGTTTCTAAAATCAAGAGTGAGTTCTGTTGGATTGGTATCAAGTTGCTTTCCTGTTGTGTTATTTACATGCTTTTGTTTATTTGTTTCTTCTTTCAATGTTTAGGAGAGGGATGAGTTGCTGGCAGAGGTTTTACCTGATGCGTCTCAGCGGGTTGCTGGATTTTCAGGTTTTCCATTTTCGTACAAATAATAATCAACTTGAATCGAATGCATACTCGGGTTTTTAATTGTAACAACATTTTGCAGAGGATGCATCGGCTTTCAGTTATGAGGGCTTAGATCAGTTGTGTGAAGGGTGGCTTGCTGAATATTTCAACGATGCGGAGATGCTTCTTAGCTCTAATGATATGTATGCTTCTATGGGTTTTCAACATTTTCGTTTCATCGTTATATTAATATATTCTGATTGCCTTAATATATGAGATTCAGGAACCTTAACACCTCATCTGACATTCAAATCGATATTTCGGGTAAATGATTCCTGTTCCGTGCCTTCATGATTGTCGTCTTTCTCTACGAGTTGTTCTATTCACTTTTTAACAACATTGTTTCTATGTTCATAGAGTATTTCAATGCCCAACCTGAGTCTGGCCCCGATGCTGTTCAAAAACAGGCAACTCAAACCCCTCAAAATGTTGTTTTCAAAGGTAACCTTTGTGTTCGTTATGCTTTTGAGACGTCTTATTTGTGGTATCAACACGTAAGAACATTGTGTTTTTGCTTATTTAGGTAGGAAGTCATTCATATGTCCGCCCACTAAACTGCCATCTTCAATTGCCTACCCATTTGCTTTCATTAAACCCTGCGGTTTCCACGGAGACGTGACCCTCAAGGATATAAACCAGCGAATCCAAACACCCCCACCGTCAAAACCGAAACAAAGCAACGAAGATCTACCGACTTCAGCTTTTTCCGGGAAGCTTGTCGTTGGCAAAACTAAAATACGTACCGAAGGTGGTAAAGGCAGTATCACGATTATGAGAACCAAAGGATAAGTATTCGCGGCCCTTTCCAGCCCCCTCTCGATTATGGTGGTTGATCATCTCTCTGGTTATTGCTGACTCTGACTAGCATAGAATCTGATACAGGGTACATGTTGATGATATATATATAGTTTACTTGTAGTGGAAGCATAAGGTTTTACATTAGTATATGAATGTGTAAATGTTAGCATTACAACTTATACCGCCTTACCTCTTTTGTCGGTCCCATATTTCAACATTGCTCATTCCATTTTTTTATAATTTTTCTCACGTAGCTAAAAGGGTTTTTCAAAATCTTACTTCCCATTTATAATTTTTTTTATAATATTCATGGGTTAGATTCATAATATTATTTTGAATCAAACTTATTCAAAGGCTAATTTTTTAGTTGAATGATCAGCTGGAATTTCTGAAGTTTAGAATTGGAAAGACAATCAATTAGATAATGATGTTCAAATAGGAAATCAAATTCCATTTGCAAACCACTTTAAAACAAATGCACACCAAGTGTTTGTTAAAATAAAAAACAAAAGACACGATTTTCCCAATCCAATTAATATAATCACACTCTCTCTTTTATCCTGCAATCTATAATCACGTCCCACTTCTATTTCTTGTTTTTAATCCCACTTTGCCGCTCGGATCCAACCGTCGCTTGAGCCGCTTTCTTCGCCAACTTCTCTTGCAATGCCTTTGCATCTCTGTCCATCGACTCAAAGCCACAAGTAAAAAAACGAAGACGCAAAATGCACACAATTAAAGATATTCAAGAAAAGGTAAAAATGAAAGAGGGAACCTTTCACGCCGTTGCTCAGGGGTTAACCCATCGTCTTTGGAACCTTTGGCTTTGTGGGCTGCTCTGGCTTGTGCCCTTTCTCGATCTCGTTCTCTCTGGTTACCCCGTTAGCTTGAGTTGAGGAATTAACACAAAAAAGAAAACAGAAACCAGGAAATACCAAAGCTTAAGAGCTATAAATTATGTATTAATCAAACAAATTAGAAAGAAAAAAAAAGGATATGAGACATGGTTGAATCTCGGAAAACAAGCAACCAACTATGTTAGATTGAAGCTATATGAAAAATTCAAGAGATAAATTAGTTAAACAAGAAAAATCAAAGGGAAAATGTAAAGAAAAATTATTTGAGAGAACGAGGAAGAAAATGGCCCTTAATTATTGACGAAGACGAGAAGGAAAAAGCTTGGACTTTTGGGAAGAAAGGAGAAGGACTTTATAAAACTGAAAAAGGAAAGGTTTTTGGTTGGTTTCAACAATGGAGCTCTGTGAAAGAATCGAGAAGTGCACTACACGAGGGTTCTTACCATTTTCATTATTATTTTTTTGTGGAACTTTTAATTAATCATTATAATAATTTATTAATTAAGGTGGGAATCCATTTCCCAACCCTTCAATTTTCAACAATTTTTGCATTAACAGGAAATTCTCCCTCACTTTCTTTTTTATTAGATAACTTCATACAAACTAAAATATGAACAATTTTCTTCCTTAATTTTCAATACTGATAATTAGGGGTAATTTACTAAAAAAAGTCGTTTTTTTTTTAAAATTTACCGAAATGGGCCGATTTTTTGATTATTTACCGGAATGGTCCATTTTCCGGGAAATCGCGTCCACGTCAGCGCGATGTCAGGGTACGTGTCAGGACATCACGTCCACGTCAGCGCACGTTTGGTTTTTTTGGCTTTTAGGATTTAGGGTTCAGGCTTTTTAGGGTTTTTAGGTCACGGAATAAATTATTTCGAGTTGACGTTTTTGAGCAAATAGTATAAAATCGCTTCTACCAGGATGCTATTTGAGAAGAAATTGTGAAATCGCTACCGTGTAGCGATTTTACTCTGATAGAGTCATGTAAGAAATAATTTTTTTGACGTTTCTGAGCAAATAGTATAAAATCGCTTCTACCAGGATGCTATTTGAGAAGAAATTGTGAAATCGTGCCCTCGTGGACGCGATTTTGCTACAGTTGGTCATGTAAGAAATAATTTTTTTTGACGTTTCTGAGCAAATAGTATAAAATCGCTTATACCAGGATGCTATTTGAGAAGAAATTGTGAAATCGGACCCTCGTGGACGCGATTTTGCTACAGTAGCAAGTTTGGGTTGAGTCTATAAATTAGGCAGAAAATGTTCTTAAAATGCATAAGTCATAGCAGAAACAATTTAGAGAGGCTAAGAAAGTTAGAGTTTCAAAATGAGTGAACGTATTAGTGCTGTTATTTACTACGATGGTGAGGTTTGCCACACCGAGAATGGTGTTGTTTTTTTGTCGGAGAATACGGTGCGATTGTCATTTAACCAGAACATAGATTTGACAGAACTTCGTAAAAGAATTAGGCGTAAAATCTTCGGAACGACGCCAATAAAAGTTCTGTCAATCACGTATCGATTTTGTTCTTGTGTTGATCCGGTGACATATGACTCGTTCGACATAAAATGTGCTCTTAGCTTGGAGGCAATGGTGCAGACTCATCTTGCTAGTGGAGCATCTTATATTGAGTTATATGTACAATTTACGTCGCCAACTGATTTACTTCCGTCCGGTGTTCGAGATGTATACACGACCCTTGGCCGACACTCGGTTAGCGGGTTACAAAATACGGAACAGCCAATGTTCGGTAGAGGTGTCGAATGCACATCCCCTGCAAGACACTCTGTCGGTGGATGGGACATGTACGTCGGTGGCTCGACGTTTGATGCTGGACATACGTACTGGGGAACTGCATCAAGTTCTAGTGGATGACAATCTACATCCAATTAGGGACGTTATCAAATGCCCAGAAGAAGGGATGACGTACTACCTACGACGTCAACCGGTGAGGGGACGTCGTACGCTGCAGATGATTGTGGGTTAGAAGATGACTCCGATGTGGATCCACCTCGAGAGCCCGGGCCGGATGGTGCAGAAGTGGGATTATTTTCTAAACCGGAGCCTATTCCAACAGAAGGTGAAGATGTTGAAAGGAGTTCAGATGATGAAGAAAATCCACGATTCAGAGCATACACACCTCCAGCCCACATGCATAATGTCGATCTATCAGCAGATGATGTGTTAAAGTTTCCAGATCTACCACACCGGTTGCACGATCGTACAAGTTCAGGGGTAGATTTCGGTGAACTTGAAGTTGGTAATCAGTTTACCAACAATGATAGTTTTATTGGTGCTTTGAAACAGCATAGCATCAAAAAACGGCGTTAATTACGACGTCGTTAAATCAAAATCTGATAAGTTTGAGGTGAAGTGTGCGGTGCAAGACGGCACATGTTCATGGAAAATCATCGCCTCGTTAAGGAAAAGGACAGAGTTGTGGGAGATAAAAAAAGTACAAAGGTCCACATACATGTGCAGCAAGTACAGTATTTAATGTATCTGAATAATAATTTTATTTTGCAATGTTGCATTATTTAATGTACTCCCTCTGTAGGTGTTTCACAAGATCATCCCAAAATGGATTCAGCTATGTTAGCTAGCTTGATACTGCCCACGATAAAAGAAGATCCTAGGACTTCAGTGCCGGTGATAATTGCCAATATCCGTAGCCAAATGGGGTACACGCCCTCTTACCGCAAGGCTTGGATAGTTAAGCAAAAGGTGTTAGAGAAGATGCATAGTGGGTGGGACGCCTCATATAATGAAATATGACAGTGGTGTCATGTAACAGCCCGATTTTGGGCATAGTCAGAATAGTGGTTTCGGGACCACAAATCCGACGAGGAAAAATTTATTTTTCTTATATTTTTATGGTCTACGATTTCACGGAATGATTTTGTGAAAATTTCGTTTGAAAATTTTGACGTTTGGGCACTCAATTTAGTCAAAAGGACTAAATTGTAAAAAGTGCAAAAGTTGAGTTCTACATGTTAGAGGTGTTCAATTGTTATGAAACTTTAAATTGGAGGTCCTTATATGGTAATTAGACCATTTTTTAAGTTGGTAGACAAAAATGGGCATGAGATAAGTGAAATAGGAAAATTTTAAGTTAGGGGCAATTTGGTAATCTAGTAATTAAAATGAATTAAAAGGGAAAAAGATGGCAATTTGGGCTCATCTTCTTCATTGGGACGAAATCAGCAAGGGGGGGAGCCATTTTTAGGGTTTTCAAGCTTCCAAGCTCCATAGTAAGTGATTCTAAGCCCCGTTTTTAATGTTCTTTACGTTTTTGGAGTCCCAGTAACTTGATTTTGCTTATTCTAGTAATAATTTAATCTAGGGTTTATATTTGGAAAAATACTCATATGTGAAATGTGTTTATTTTGATTTTTTATGGTAGAATATGAAGCTAGAAATTATGTTAAGCAACTTTTGCTAAGCGATTTTGAGTGAAAACGAGTAAAACGACATAATCGATAAAAATACTAAATGTTCATAAGTAAGTGTTAGAGTGGGAATTTGGTGTTGCCATAGAAGGCAAAAATGTTCAGCATGTCATAATACATAAGAATAAGGGATAAAGTTTAAATTCCGAGCCTAGGGGAAAAATTGTAATTTTGTGAAACTTTAGGGGCAAAAATGTAATTTTACCAAAATGTGATTTTTGGACTGGATTGAATAATGTGAGTGTTAAATAAATTAAATGTGTTATTATAAGTCAAGAAAGACAAGGAATTGACTTTGATTAGTAAAAAAAAAAAGAAAAAGTGAGAAATTTCCCGATTGAACATTCGGAATAAAAAGGGATACGAATGAAGTGACAGAAATGATCACATATGTGGCATGGACTGTGTGTAGGCCACTATGTGAAAGTGAAAGTGATGGTCATGTTTGTAGTACTATGTGTAGGCTACTACGTGTACTAGAACGATAGGTCGCATGTGTAGTACTATGTGTAGGCTACTATGCGTATCGGATAGCTTCGATCACATGTGTAGTACTATGTGTAGGCTACTACGTGTACCAGAATGATAGGTCGCATGTGTAGTACTATGTGCAGGCTACTATGCGTACCGGATAGCTTCGATCACGTGTGTAGTACAATGTGCAGGCTACTATGCGTACCGGATAGCTTCGATCACGTGTGTAGTACTATGTGCAGGCTACTACGTGTACCGGATAGTGATGGTCACATGTGTAGTACTATGTGCATGCTACTATGTGAATCCGCATCATTGAATATAAAGGTGGTTGCTAAGTGCTGATTCCACCGTATCCTTAACTGTGAAAGGGGTTGCTGTGTGCTGATTCCCCGCATCATTGAATATAAAGGTGGTTGCTAAGTGCTGATTCCACCGTATCCTTGACTGTGAAAGGGGTTGCTATGTGCTGATTCCCCGTATCATTGATTATAAGGTGGTTGCTAAGTGCTGATTCCATCGTGTAACGGTTAATATTCCGAAGTGTTCATCGGGGAAATTAGATAAGTGAAAATATATGTGAATCGAATAAGGTTACATGATGGATATTGGGTTCGATATTTAATCGACCCTTCAGTAGGATGAAAAGAAGTAATGAAATTATGAAAAAGTAAAATGTGCAACAAAACAGTTTTAGACAGTAACAATAGTGTGACTTTGAAAAATCACCAAAAATGGTGCAAATTGAATTAGAGAGTGAATAAGATATGAAATGAAAGCTTAAGGAGTCTATTTTTACATGAAATAAACAAGAAAAGCAAAAGAGTTACACATTTTTAGATATTTGAATTTTAGTGAGGCAGGGTTGGATTGATTTCGGAATCCCCTGTTCTGACTTTGGAAAATAGTTAAAAATTGTACAAAAATAATTAGGAGTTATAATTTATATTCTTAGAATCCTTAATGAGTCTATTTTCAAAGGAAAGAAACTTAAATATCATCCGAATTCTGTACAATGAGATAATTCATTTTTAGTGAAGAGAGGTCAGTAATGTTGAGTAGTGAAATAGGGGTGAATTTAAAGAATAAACTGTACTAATTGGCCAAGTCAAAAATTCTGAAAATTTTATGATAAGAATACATGTGAGTCTAGTTTTAGATAAAATTAACGGATCTTAGTTTGGAGCTCTGTAGCTTTAAATAAAAATGATTTAGTGACTCTGACTCAAATAGACAGCTTTGAATTTAAATATAAGTGAATAGTGAAATTATGTATAATGCTATTTAAGCATGTTTTATACATAAAGGATGTGGAATGGGGAGGAGGAGGAGGACAATAAAATGTAGGAAAGAATTGTGCATAATGGTCATATGCCCGATTATAATCGGTAAATGTTAAATTGAATGGTAAATACGTATTGGTACCGAAGGAACTATTGCGGTGTTGAAAAGCAATTGATCAAATATATAAGAAATTTAGTCTTGATATATATATATATGATAATAATGATATATGGATGATTATATCATTGAGTTGCATTGATTAATTCGGTTTATGTGATGGAAATGTCAAGAACATTTGTCTTTGATATGTGATGATCATGGTTTAAGCTAATATGGAAAAATAAAGTTTCATAGTATGAGAGTGTGGTATTGAAATATATATATTGGATTGAGAAATTAATTTGAATTGTGAACACGAAATATTGTGAATTGAATAAAATGGAAATGGAGCTTTGAATTACATGAGTAAGTATTGGGTCTCGTAGGCCCTATTTGTTATGAATATAATATTTTGAGGATATGTTATAAAGAATTATAAAAGCATGTTAAAAATTTGAAGAGTTTAAATTTGAATGAAATTTTGTAACTCGGTTTAATACGTTTACATGTGTAAGTGTTCTAGTAATGCCTCATACCCTATTCCGGAGTTGAATACGGGTAAGGGGTGTTACATGTCAGGTGCTAGAGAGATACGTCCCAGGTGCCATCACAGACCTTGAAACAGAACATGCGTACTACAACGGCCGATTGCTACGTGGATGCCAAGTGTTCAAACGCCTATTTTGGACCTTTAAGCAATGCCGAGATGCATTTCCATACTGCCAGCCGTTGGTACAAATTGACGGTACCTTCATGTTCGGTATGTATACTCATCGGCTATTGGTTGCAGTGGCACAGGACGGCGGTGGGAGAATTCTTCCAATTGCATTTGCAATAACACCGGGAGTCGTCGATGGTGGGTTTCTTTCTCTCTAGGTTAAGGGGGCATGTGTGCCCCCAACCTGATATCTGTGTTATTGCAGATCGGGGCGCCGGTATACTAGCTGCATTTGATCGAGAGGGAAGCTTGTGGCAGTGCACACACTATAGATATTGCCTAAGACACGTTGCTTCGAACTACTACAGGCAATATCCATCTAAGAGCGAACGACGACAAGTGACCAACATAGGTATTTAGTCTATAACTGTATTATTTCATTTGTCAATTTGAATTAGTTTTATTGGTAGAAGTGGTATAAAAGATTCGCTATGATCTTATATTGGCAGGGTATGAAATAAATAAAGATCGTTTTCACGAGATGTTGGCAATTTTACGATCCCAAAATAGAGAAGGGGCGGACTACCTTTGTAACATACGTTTCGAACAGTGGGCACAAGCATACGACGGAGGCCTATGATATGGCCATATGACGTCGAACCTGGCAGAATGCATAAATTCTGTTCTTAAAGGAACGCGCCATCTACCGATAACATCGGTTGTGCGAGAGACATATTTTCGTTTGGCGGCGCTATTTCCAAAGCGAGCAGCAACTTATGCAGGCCAGATGCAGGGTGGCCATATATGGTACAGTAAGGTAGTTTAAGAAATTAACAAGGCGAAGGCGAGGGCAAACATCATGCACACAGTGTGTCACGATCGAGACAATTTATGGTTTCGCGTGACGGAGTTTGACAGACCGCACCAAGGTGTTGTTGGCGGGCAATGTAACACCCCGACCAAGCGTCCATTGCCGGATTAGAGTTACGAGGCATTACTAAACAAAACACACATTCGAAAACACATAAAACCCAATTTAAACAAGATGATCATGAACAAAATGTTTTTAAAACCAAACTGATCACAAACATGGAAATTAAACCATTTCCGCATGGCTATTTATATTTTATGATTCAAAACTAACCAAAAACAACTCAAGCCTATACATGCCATAAGATCGAGTTCAACATAACAAAATACCAAAAGAAGTCGATAGTGTGATAGACTATGCTGATGATCCCCGAGCTCGTAACGCGACTCCAAAATCTATAAAACAAATGGACAAAAACAATCAAAGTAAGCTTTTATAGCTTAGTAAGTTTATAGCAAATCTAAAATACATATTAACGAACATATGTATAAACATTATATGTTTATAATCAAATTCGTACATAATCATTAATTACATAAATTAAATTTCTAATATACTTATCCTTTGGATTTCATCAAATGCATATCTATGATCTTTCAAATACATATGTCAAAAGCTTATATTTTACTTATCAACTTCATGAACCAAATGCACATTTATACTTCTAATCCACATGTGCCGAATGTATACATGTATATTCAACAATCTTCATCACAACCAATATATATATGTGCCTATTCACTAAACACATAGATCCAAACATTTATATGCTCATCAAGTACATATAAATAAATATTCATATACTTATCCATTATATATAATCCAAAATCATTTACATATTTATATATATATCAAATGCATATAATCACTTAATTTAACATATTCACGGCATTTAGCACTGCTAAGCTTATAGCCCGATTCGGATCACCGACACTTAGCACTGCTAGGTTTATAACTGATTCAGATCATAGGCATTTAGCCTGCTAGGCTTATAACCTGATTCAGATCACGGCACTTAGCCTGCTAGACTTAAAGTCCGAAAAATTCACGGCATTAAGCACGCTAGGCGCTTAGCTGAAAATTTCAATTTCACAGATACAAAGATGATTTCTCATATATTTCGTAATAACAACACATGTTCATAACATTTATGTATAATTCACAACCTCAACTTTATCCCAAGAAAATTTGTAATCCATGTTCGAATCATACAAGCATTTACAAATTATACTTTTAATCCAACTCAAGTATTTGTATATGTATTTATATCTATTCGAACCACACATATGCATATGTAAAGTCTATACTTTACATTCATTTTCAAAAACTTATATATATACACATAACTATATATTGAACCTCAAACATGTGCATATATATAACATTCATACTTAACTAATTTCAATTCATATACTTTTAATTATAGCTCATCAAATATACAATAGATATACATATATATATACATATTCGAACTTCATTTATGCATATATATATCATTCATACTTAACTAATTTCAATTCGTATACTTTTAATTATAGCTCATCAAATGTACAATAGTTATACATACATATATATATATATATGCTGATTTAATAACATTAAATTGCTAATAGACTTACCTCGGATGATGGAAAATCGAAGTCGGACGATTATTCGACTAATTTGGCTTTTCCCCGATCTAACTCCGATTTCTTTGGTTCTCGATCTAAATATATTCAAAATGAGATAATTTATTTATTAACACATTCAATTTAGTCCAAAAACACATAATTTGGAAAATTACTATTTTGCCCCTAATATTTACACTTTTTGCAATTTACTCCCTATTGCATAAAACACAATTTACACAAAATTTGCCCATACCACACAAGGGCCGAATATTCATGGTTCTCATACAAGTCCACACATTGCATTTATTTCACATTTTAGTCCCCCAAAAATTTAATTTCACAATTTAGCCCTATTTACTCAATTTCACTAAAAATTCCAATACAAAACATTTTAATCTAAAATATATCTTTCATTATTCATCGTCAAACATCACATAACACAAATATTCATCAATGGAACAACTCAAAATATTCATAAAATAAAAATTCAAACATGGGTGGGATAGTATTCAAGCAACGATCTCAAAATGTAAAATTATCAAAACCGAACAAAGAACTAACTTAAATCAAGCTTCAAACGGCGAATATTGCTTGGCTTCTTTTCTTTTTTCTTTTGCATGAATTCGGCTAAGAAAAGATGAAAACATTCATCTTTTCATCATTTATTTTGATTATAATGTTTAATTTAACAATTGACTAAATTAACCTTATTATAATAAATATATATAACATATATATTAAGGTCAATTATGTCATATGCCACCCACTATCTACTTTATGGTCTTATTGCATCATAAATCCTCCCATTTAAAAAGACATCAACAACTAGGTGCTTTTATAATTAACCCCTAAATTTTCATTTTACGCGATTAAGCCCTTTTATTAAATCGGACGCTTAAACGACGAAATTAAAACACGAAAATTTCACACAATCAAATGCACACAAAATAAACACACAAAATAATATTAAATTATTTTTTTGACTCAGACTTGTGGTCCCGAAACCACTATGTCCGATTAGAGTCGAAATCGGCCTGTTACAGGCAATATCGTGTACACTTGCGAAACAGGACTTGTGACTGTGGGAAGTTTGATGCACTTCGTTATCCATGCGCTCATGTTATTGCAGCTTGTCAGAAACTCCGTCTGGATCCGATGAGTTATGTGGACGAAGTGTACAAATTAGAAAACATGTACAATGTATGGAGACACGTTTTCCCACCGGTCCCAGATGAACGTAAGTGGCCGTCCGTATCTCTTGCTCCTTTTAAGCTGTTACGGGATAGAGAATTGCGTCGCAAACCAAAGGGTCGACCTTGCTCCACTAGAATACGGAACAATATGGATATCCGAGAAACAGCCAGTCAACAGAAGTTGTGCGGATGGTGTAGGAACCCAGGCCATATAAGTCGATCATGCCCTAATCGCAATAGTTGAACGTAATTTTAGAAAAAATTATATTTTATTCAATTATTAATTGATAATTGTATTAATTGTTAGTAAAATTATCAAATTAGTTTAATTTCTTAATTGTTAGTACCAGTCAAAACATTTTACCAAATCTAACATTATGTAAAATTATGTAAAATTATTAAGTCCAAAAATTGTGTTAATGGTTAGTAAAATTATCAAATTATGTAAAATTATTAAGTCCAAAAATTGTGTTAACGATTAGTAAAATTATCAAATTATGTAAATTTAGGTTAGGGTTATGGTTTTAATTAAATTAGGTTAGGGTTTAGGGTTTTAATTAAATTAGGTTAGGGTTAGGGTTTTAATTAAATTAGGTTAGGGTTAGGGTTTTAATTAAATTAGGTTAGGGTTAGGGTTTTAATTAAATTAGGGTTTTATTACATCAAATAGAACTTCTATTTTATTATATCAAATAATATCAAAATAACTCGAAAAAATTTCTATGCCTATTATATCAAATAAACTTCTATTTTATTACATCAAATAATATCAAAATAACTCGAAAAAATTTATATGCATATTACATCAAATAAACTTCTATTTTATTACATCAAATAATAAATTTAAATACGGCAATCAATGTCTATGCCCGGGGGATTCGGTTCCACATGGCGGTCGTCGTGATTCTGTATTGGATTCCTCCTTCCTCTAGCTTCCGGCGGCGGTTGTTCTTCCTCCGGTGGTGATTGTGGTTCTTCTGGTTCGGTATCTGGTTGTCGGACTTGGGACGATGATCCACCTTCAAAGAATAGTGTATGTGGAGGTGTTTGCATCATGAACGTCAACGGTGTTTGAAAGCCATACGTTGGTTGCGATTGGTAAAAATGAGAGCTCCCCGACGGCCCCCATTGCGATCCCTCTTGCGTCGCTGACCTAGATATCGGCAGTCCGCTCGGCATAACAGGAAATGGAGCTGAACCGGGCATTTGGCTCCAACCTGCCATAGGATTCGAAAAAGGATACATGTAAGGGTTAGGGTACATATAAGGGCTAGGAAACACACCTGGCTTCATAAGGAAAGGCGGTTGCGTGGGTATCATCTGTTGAATTGTTGCGTCAGGTGACTGCGTCGGTGCTCTCGTTGGGGACGGTGATTGCATGGCCGCTGATGATGAGCCGGGTGACTGTCTGGGCCTCGTTGAGGGGCTGCCTTCGTAGTCTTATCGTCTTGGATTCAGAGGTCCGCACCTTTCCTTTCCGACACGTATTTGCCGCTGCCTCTCCTCTGGCGTAAGTAAATACGGTTTGCCATGGATCCTAAACCATGGCATGTATTCTGGAATGCACGCTAACTCTGGAACGATGATTTGTTCCTGAGTAGGTAGATATTCATGCCGATTTTCCCACATTTCGTACTCGGACGGACGATTCAGGCCAATCCGTACCTAATAGCTGAAGGTCGATTTTGTGGCGATTGTCAAACACTTCAGGGTTCGCAGGAATCGGTTGTCTACATCCAAACTGTCGTAGCACTCTGTCTGTCTGGTAGGGCTCCACGGTTGCATAGTTGATCAATACCACTTTCGCGTATAGCGTTGGATTTTGTATAAACTCTTCCGGATTCTTGCTCAATTGCGGATCCTCGTATGGTGTCCATTGAAACTATATGAACATGATAGAAATATTAGTTATATACATAATACTAAATACTAAATACTAAATATCAATCGACTAGCAAATGTATAGAAATATCTATTTGCAATAATACTTATACCTTCAACCGTTGCTCCAATAGAAGTAGTATATCTTCAAGTTCGACGGTAATCCACGATAACTTGCCGGATGGTTCCACCTAATTAAATAAATTTTTAGCATACTTTTATTTTTTAAAAATCTACATAATAATTCCAAAATGTAATATAAAATTTACCTCGTTACGAGTGGGAATGTATATGGGTGGTTCACTCGAGGATGTAGAAATGGAAAGCAAAACCGTGCCCATGATTGCAGTAGTGACAGGCAACCTCCGATGTTTGCTCTCCTCGGTCGCGTCGCCTCGCACATCTCCCGATATAATGTTGCCAAGACGGCAGACCCCCAACTAAATTCACCGGCTCCTCTAAAATCGAGTTTTAGCAGCCACCTTAGATGAATACGACTCTGTGATGTGCCGGGCATCAGATAACCTCTAATTATTTGAAGAATGTATGATCGAGCATATCGGATTCTTTCAATTTCAGTTGAATTTTCATTCGGATCGGGGAAGGTGGCACGTAACCAGCCCATCTCGACCTTACCTCTATCCATTTTATCCGGAATAGCGCCCAAAAGCTCATAGCACACCGCCTCCCAATTGCTAGATTAGGCGGACCCGTGATTGGGTGCCGATCACCAAGCAATCCCAATTGCAGATGGACATATTCTAGAGTGATAGTGCACTCTCCACATGGAAGATGGAATGTGTGCGTCTCGAGTCTCCACCTCTCAATCAACGACCGATCGGTTTGGGTCCAACTTGCATCCCTACCACTGCCGCCACGTGCCAAAAACCCGCTTCCATGCAGTAGTTCTCTACTAACGGTGATGGAGGAGCATGCATATTCGGATATTGCATTCCAATAAGCGATCTTGATTTTTATAACAAATAATAAATTAATAATTATCTAAAATACATAAATAAAAAATCTTAAATAATATTTAAAATTAAATTTAATACTTACCATTTTCATTTGCTCCACCGATATGTGATTCCTATCAAGGCGATTCAATGATCCGCCATTGATGAAAATATAAAAAATTTAAAATTATTTTTAAAAAATATAAAAAATTTAAAATTATTTTAAAAAATGAAATTGAGGGGAAATTGAAATTAAATATGGATTTGAGAGAATTTTGAAAGGAAATTGGGAGGAAATTGAAATTAAAGATGGGTTTGAGAGAATTTTGGAAGGAAATTTGGAAGGAAATTGAGAGGATTAGAGAGGAAATATTAGATAGGATTTGTTTGTGAAAAAAAAAGGGGTGGGGGTATTTATAGTTTTTTTTTTACCGTTGGGATACTGTTCACGCGCGGAGGACATCACGTCCACGTCGGTAGCGACTTCTTGACGTGGACGCGATGTCACGACACGTACCACGACATTCTTGTTGGCGTGGACGCGATTTCCCGGAAAATGGACCATTCCGGTAATTAATCAAAAAATCAGTCCATTTCGGTAAATTTAAAAAAATGACTTTTATTGGTAATTTCCCCGATAATTAGATCGATGGGATCTAATGTATATATTTTTAATTGTCTATGAATATTGATTTATTGTACCAATCATTGAATCGTCACTTTGAGTTTGATGGTTGAATTTTAAAAAAATAACTCAATGACTTAATGGCTTAAATAAAAATTCTTGAATAATTTAATAATTATTTTATAACTTTTTAAAATTAGGTAAAAAAAGCTCTATGACAATCAGATTGATTGAATCTAAAATATATTCTTCTAGAAAAATAGTAACTAGATCCAAACAAATCCCCATAACTCAATGACAATCCTTAGAAACTCACTGTAATTAGCATGTTAAGAATTACACTGAGTTGCTTTGTATTCAATCGCTAACATGTTAGCAAGCCTACACACTTATATATATTTCTAGATTTGTATAGGTTATGTAAGAGAGCATATTGATAGCTCTTTATTTGTTAGTGGTGGAACTGATTGTATGGGTGCAATTGAAGAGTAAACCTTTAGTGTTTACAGTCTAAATACTTAAGGTACAAAGGTGAGTCTTCCAGTCTTTAGGTACAAAGATAAAACCTCTATACTTAGAGAGTGATAGAGTGTTGTTAACTTGTTGTATTTGTAATTAAAGATAGTAGATTAATTACTCACTAAGCTAAACTTTGTAGATGTAGGGAAACCTATTTGCGTAAACAAATATTAATGTTATTTGTTATTTTATTTACACAATTGTTGCAGTTCCAATATAGAGTGATCATTACAGTCAGACACTTCCTTTCAACTTAGTTTGTTCGAGTAATTAACAACTTTAAGTTTCAACCAAATTTTACAAGCAACAAAAAATCACACAAAATCAACCAAACTTTAGAAAATATAAGCTTTTATAAAAAATAATCTATTTTTCATTAATACTTTTCGGAAATTGTTTTTAGTGATGTAATTTTTTGCCATAAAGTGTAAACTAGTGCATTCCGTGCAAGTTTAAAGTCTACCCCTAAAATGTCTAATATTGCCAGCCAAGCAATCAAAGAGTGTGGGAATTCTCCTTTAGGTTTTGTGTGGAATGCTACCTTCCAATTAACTCGAGTCCTTTTTTAAAATCAATGTACCTTATTTACAACCCATTTACAAAGTTCGTATTTGTCTTTCTCAATAACGTCTCTTTCAATATCCAAACTTTAATTTATTTTTAGAAAAATGTGATATATTTTACCATTACACTCAATATTTATTGATACTCAAACACCTTTAATCCAACCTTGAACAAATTTTTAAAAAAATCAATTGCACATACAATTTTTTTTCTTCTAGACTTTAGAGGGCAGCAAGTGATTTTTGAAAGTTTTAATTACATCTAACAATTTTTTGAAAATTTTAATTAAAATCCTCAAAGTTTTTAAAATTTTAGTTAAATACCCAATAATTTAAATGCTAAAATTTAGTTGATTTTAGGCTTGTTTAGTAGTTCTTTAAAAAACTGTGCTAAACAAGCTACTTTTAGTTGAAATGTTTGGATTTTAAATAGCACTTTAAAAAGGAACCAAAATACTTTTAGTGTTTAATTACTTTTCATCTCTCTAACAAGATAGTATTTTTCTTTTTTTTCTTGGTGTTTAATTTACAAATGTATTAAAATCATTAATTAAAAATAAGAAATATTTTTAAAAATAATACAAATGTGTTAATATCTAATTACAAATATTTAATTGTTATATTTAAATATTTAAAATATATTTTATAAATAATTAATATTTATTGCTTAAAATATTTAAAATTTATATTTCATATATTAAAATATTAACAAGAAGTTATAATGAATTATTTTTATATTCTTGTTAAAATATAATAATATTAACTAATTTAAATATTATTTAAATGCATCTTTGTTACTTGATAATACCATGTCTAAAATGAACATTTTATTTCTCAAAAGTATTTTTTCATAGCAATGCTAAACACTCAAGATTTCTTAAACCAAACTTTTCAAAAGTACTTCTCAACAACACTTTTACACGTCACTTTTTAAAAGCATTGCTAAACTAGCCATTTGTCAACTCAAGTAAGAGAATTTCTTCCCTTGTACACCTAGTTGATTTAAAGGTTAGAACTTGAGTTCTCTTATTAAAAGTATAATATTAGTTACCACTACACCCAACACTTTTGATAATCCAAATCTTATTACAAAGTTGAAGCCCAATGCATATGTAATGGATTATCGATAACATTGACAATGTAACTCAACCCAAGCCTATAACTAAATTAGAGAAAAACAATATTTGAGGATTACTAGTTCGTTAATCCAATCGATCTGGTCAATTCAATTAAATGAATAATTAAAAAAAGTAAAAATATTTGAATAAGATCGATTTACCGGTTTAACTATTAGGTTCAATTGATTTTTTAATCGATTCAACCGGTCCATATTGATTTCTAAGTCAATTGGTATAACAATTTATTTGAGACTAATATCCCGACCAGTTCCAAATCCAACTGACCGGACCGATCCAATCTTATTCAAACCTAATTGAAGAAAAGTCAAATTATAAAAACTTAATTAATGTAATAATTTGATTTATATATATATATATATATATTAAAGTAGATGTGAGTATTGAAACAAACATATACAATTTTGGTAAATTAAAAATCAAAATAAATATTCTCACAACGAGATAATTTGTCAAAAGAGAAACGAGTAACAGGCCACTCCACATATTCCCCATAATACTCGCTCGTTCCCTTTATCACAAATCCCTCTCTCCTCTCTCTTTTCCCTTACCGTCCCCTCTTTTCAAACTCTTCTTCCTTTGGGGGGAAAAGACAGAACCAGTAATCTGTAAAGTGATGAGAGATTTTTATTCCATTTTACATGGATTACCCTTTCGGATGCGTGCGTGCTCCCATTTTATCTTTTCTTTTTTTTGGTTTTATTAGAGGCTCGTCGTGTAACGGTTGATATGGGAATAGCATAGAATTCAATATGCTCGTTCTTATCCTCGATGAATGTTTTATCTTCCAACTCCATCACCAGTCGTGAATGGCTCACTGAATGAGAATGCTTCGTTTAATTCTTAATAAGACAAGTTGTATGTGTGGTTAAGATTTTCTTTATCGACTGTATGCACACACATAATTTGTCGTATTAAACTCTTAAAGCACAATTGCTACTCTTAACGGAGTTAAAAAATAATACCGAAAATATTAAAAAGTTCATCAAAATTTTATTTTAAAGGATAACAACTGATAGGCGACGAGTCTCATCAAGATGAATAAATATTTACCAGTGCTTGTCTTCGTTTGAACAGGTGAACAATAATTGAGAGCTGTGGGAAAAAAAATAAAATTTCATTATAATTGTTTCTTCTTCTTTTTTTTGCCACGTAAAATTTAAGGTATTTGATATTTGTTTTATTTATTGATTTATTATGTTTTAACTGCAATGCGGTGGAAAGTGATAATCGAAGGTTATGGATATGATTTTTTTAGCAGATGTCGGCGGTTGACAGCAGTCTAGCCGGTTTAACTCTCGACGACGTTTTGGGACACGCTAAACGGTCTGAACCGCCGCCCAGTCATAACCATACGCCTCCGGAGACTGTACGAGATGATCCAGCTAACAAGGACAAGAAGAGTTGGAAATTGTTTCGTGAAAAGCTTAAGCTCAGGAAAACCGGTTCGGGTTGGACCTCCTCGATTTCGATCCCGGCATCTGATGTTAACATTCAAGCTAAGAAACCCCAAAACCCGCGGCGTGTTTCCTTTGCTGAAACCAACCGCATTGCCGAAATAGGTGATCGTGCTCCGGTAAGGAACCCCAGGGCGGCGCAATTGGGTCGGAGGAGTTCCGTACGGTACGCACAAGATCACCAAGATCCCGTCGATGCCGTTATGCCCAGCGACGGTCCACCATCAAGAAGCTTCAAGCCACAAAATATCCATGACGACGACGATGGTTCTCCTGGATCATCGCCAAAGGGAGCACAGAGGATATTGTCGGCAAGAGAAGCAGTGGCTTCACAAGAAGCAGCAGAAGCAGCCGCAGCTGCAGCAGCTGCGGAAAAAAACGATTCATCCGCGGCTGAGGAACCCGTTACGATGTCGTTGATGGATTTGTTGGGTGAGTCAGGGTCGAGTTACATGGGCGAAGACGATGAGGACGAGTATGACGAAGATGAGGAAGATGAGGAAGAAGAGATTGTGCAAGCGAAGGGAATTGAGTTCACGTGTTGCATTTGTAAGGTGAACCTTACGAGCTCGGCGTTTATGCCTTGTGGGCATACTTATTGTCGGCTTTGTTCGAAGGAGCTTTCGGTTCAGCGAGGGAATTGCCCGCATTGCAATGGCTTTGTGTTGGAAGTTCTTGAGATCTTTTAATGTTTAATTTTTGTTCTCAGTTCTTTTTGTTTCTTCTTCCTGTCTTGGATTTTGCTCATTACTTTTTTTAATATGAGTAGATTAAAAATCATTTCTCAATCTTTGATTGTGGAGAAATTTGTGTAAACAATTTGTGCTTTGATTTCTAATTTTTCGCTTGGTTTTATTGTTCGAGCTTTGAGATGGTACAACCTAAGTTTTAATGATTTGTTTTATGGTCGCCGTCTATGGGATTGCAACAAAGGATTATCAGGGTTAATCCTACTTCGGTTGACGTGAATTTATGCTTTATATGGTTTTTGGAAGCGGATAGGTGGTTGAATTGGACTGATTTGTCGAGTTTAATTGAATAAGTTGTTAAAAGGTTATTTAAAAAGTTAGAGAATTTCGATTAGTCAGGTTGGCTAACAATTTAATTGATATGATTGGTTCATGAATAAATCATATTGATCTATTATTCTAAATCGGTACCCCAATCGATCTTCGTCTAACTGGCCAATCCAGTTCAATTCTGAAAATATTGAAACATTTTGAAGAATTAGTTGGCGATTGTCATTGCTTATGGACCTGAACCTGGGTGATTTATCCATGACTAGGATAAAACTTGGGTGGAACTAATGCTTAGTTTAAGAATGCTTCTCAAAAGTGCTTTTGGGAGGGGGAACACTTTTGGGGAGAAGTTAAGATTTTTAACTTCTACTAAAAGTGCTTTTAGGCCAATTTTTGTCTTGGAAAAGCACTTTTTCTCTAAAGAATCAGCTTGATTAGGAATGCTTTTGTCCCAAAAGTGTTTTTTTTTTCCCTAAAAGTATTTTTGAGAAGCATTCCTAAACTAGGTCTAAGTGGAGGTCCAAACTAACTGTTGTTGAAGAATCAACAGATGAGTTGTGGTTAGATCCGAAATGCCACTCGAACCCAGAGTTAGCTAGTTCTCTTCAAAATCCATTGAAGTGCAACAATTGACTCGACATCTAAGGGTAAAGCATTGTTCTGATGCGAGCCACGAAAGCGATACCAAATCGAGGTTGATGGGTGTCGAATCCACCAAAAATAAATCCCCACACCTAAACAGTATATAAATAACAATATAGGGAATAAGGTCGATCACATAAAGATTGGGATATCTAAAATTATCAATTTGATTTAATCAGGTTGCACATCAGGCAGCTATCGTGCCCACGACATGTGACGGTCTATACAAAAATAAAAAGAGAGAATTTAAATATGAAAAAAAAAGTAAAAATAATAGAGATAATTAAAATCAAATTAACAGTAAAAATAAACAGAAACGAATTTAAATTGAATAAACTGATGTGATGAAATTCTAGCTTCGGTATGATTTTTGTTCTGGTTTTGAACCGATCCTTGGTAAATAGTCTTCTCTTTCAAGCACGACAAGTCTTCTCCACCAAATAAAAAATTAGTAAAATACCGAGCAACAGTATTTACCTTATCATCGCCATTCTTGATGCCCACAGAATGGAAGTATTGCTCCATCTCCCACAAGAAATTGTCTACTTCAATCGCGAACCTTGCCCCTTAAACTTCTCCAATTTGGGGACATCAGTATCTCGATTTAGTATTGCACTCAACACCCCTTTAACCACAACAATTCAACACATAGCAAGATCTTCCTCAAGCTCCTCGATTTTTGCATTCAAAGTCATCACTATGGCTTCGTTTTCTTCCTTCATAATTGTCATCCTAGCTTTAAGAGCATCATTTTTTTCTGTCAGATTACCCATAGCAATATTGATGAGTGTTTCCACTGCGTTCATATTGGAACTAAGGGCCTCTACCACATATTTCTTAATTTGTTCTTTCATTGGGTCTAAATCATCAGTGTGTCTCCAATGCTTTGAGTGTTTCCTTCACTACCCATGGTTTCTTCGAGATGGACCACATGTGTAACAGCCCGTTTTTCAGTAGTATCGAAAATAGTGGTTTCGAGGCCACCAAATCCGATGAGTAAGTTTGTAAATATTATTATTTAATATTTACGAGTCAAATGTGATTTTAAAAATATTTTTTATTTGATAAATTATGTTATATAAGTGATTTATTAAGTTCAAGTGATTTTAGAAAATGAGGTATCGGGACCTTATTTCTATAAACTGAGTCGTAAATATTTTTATAAATATTTACGGAGTGTCATTAAGGTGGTATTAAAGTTTCGTTAAAAAATTTTATAGTTTTGATGTTAATAATTGAAATTGTTTCATTCTATATTCCGTTTCCAGCTTTTATGAAAAGGATAGGTAACGACAAAAGTATAGATGTGGAAGATCGAGCTCAATCTCGCATGATAGTTCTCATTTCTTAGGTAATCCCAAATTATGTCAACAAGCCAATAACGGGATGTCATAATTTGTTTGAGTTAATGCAGTTTGTGGAATTTTCGATTGGTATTCCGAGAGAATTATGATATATGATATATATATATATATATGGATTATCTTGACAACAAGAAGAAAGAATATTCTAAATTGTTAGTTATTCGATTGATAGAATGACTCAATTGTGTTGGTCAGAATGAGTTATTCATTTGAAAAGTAAATTCAATTATATGCATTTGAGTTTATCTTCAAGTACGATAATAAATTTTACGAATTTACAGGTAAATAGGCGGACAGTCAGAATGAGGAATTCATATTCTATAAGACATGATGATACAGAATTATATCTATCAGATCAGTTATAATCGGGAAATATCATTATGAGTTTAAGTCGTTTTGATAATTGAAGTTGTTGCGTCTGTGATAAATGATGTTACTTGATGCCTTCCATGAAAAAGGAACAAATAACAGTTAAAAGTTATAGATGTAAATATGTCAGAAGCATCAGTCAAAGTTTGATAATCCGGGTTTCTTGGTTATATTTCGACAGACGATTACTGCAAATTTCTAGATAATTATGTTACTGATGATAAAGTTATAATGGGAGAACATCACAACTGTTCAGTTAAGTTCTGACATAGTATCAATTTTAATAAGAGTTTTGATGCGAGTTCTGAATCACGATGAGTTATAATTGACTTATTTTTGGATTACCATTAAGAATATGGCAGAAAGACTCGACTTGATAGCTTGTATCAGGTGAGAAATTCGAGGACGAAATTTTCTTAAGGGGGAAGAGTTGTAACAACCGTTTTTCAATAGTGTCAGAAATAGTGGTTTTGAGGCCACCAAATTCGACGAGTAAGTTCGTAAATATTATTATTTAATATTTACGAGTCAAATGTGATTTTAAAAAGGTTTTTGATTTAACAATTTATGTTATATAAGTGATTTATTAAGTTCAATTGGTTTTAGAAAATGAGTTCTCGTGACCTTGTTTCTATAAACAGAGTTATAAATATTTTTATAAATATTTACGGAGTGTCATTAAGGGGATATTAAAGTTCCGTTAAGAAATTTTAACGTTTCAATAGTTAATTAAAGAAAAGGACCAAATTGAAAAAGGTACAAAACTTGTTAATTAATACATTTAGGTGATTAGATGGTTTAATTAATAAATGAGTGTCGAAACCATTTTTGAAAACCAAATAGTGTGTCGAAAATGAAAATAAAAAATAGGAGTCGCTACCGATCTTCCATTGAGGTGTGATCGGATCACATTGAAAACAGTTTTGGTCTACGAATTTTTAAAAAAAGGGTTCGGGAGTTAGTTACGTACGAGGAAGGATTACCACCCTCGTAACGCCCAAAATTGGTACCTAATCGATTAATCAATGTCTTAATGTCCAAAAATTGAGAATTCGAAAAGAAATTTAAAATACGATCCTTTGTTAAAATATTTAAAAATTTTCAAGAAAGGGGCACATTTCACGTTAATCGAGAAAGAGAATCATGTCTCGTAAGTTAAGACACAATATCTTCAATTTTCGATACGAGAATAAATGCCGAAAATTTTACTTATTTGAAGGATATTCAATTCTCTAGGTTTTAGAAAAAAATCATATTCCGTAAGTTAGAACATAGTCTTATTAATTCCTGAGATAATTTAAAAAATGTGTTTTTGAAAAATGAGTCGTATATTCGAATTTATCGGAAAAATCAAAACCCTGTAAGTTAGGGATTAATTTTCTAGAATTCTAAAGGTACGGAATATTGTATTCGTTTTAAAAAATGTATTTTTACAAATTTGGATAAAATGTACGATGTTGAAATATTACATGCATGAAATATTGCACTAATAAATAACAATTATGAATATAATAATAAAGATAATTTACAAGAATTATATTACATGCACTATTTTAACAATAATATGAACAATCAAGGAATAACGATAATAATAGAACCAAAGCATGCAAATAAGAGGAAAGAAACACTAAAAAACATCCAAGTAAATAAAATAAATATATAAAAGATGTAAAAAGGTTTATGAAAATATTGAAAGTAATGATCTAAATTACAACATAAATAAATAATTTAGAGTAAAATATGTAAATAAGTGAAATAATGAAAACAATAAAATAATAATAATAATAATAATAGTAATAATAATACTAATAATGAAGTTCACGAATAAAAATAAAATTAAACAAAATAAAAGCAAGATTAAACATAAAAATCACGATGAAATAATAAAAATAAAAGAGTAAATAAAAAAATAAGTAAAACACAACACAAAACAAAATTAAAACCAAGACAGAAACAAAAAGAGGCTAAATTATTATTGGAATAAAATTAAAAGGCTAAAAAAATAAATTTTTGAATACAATTGGGGCTAAAATTATAAACAAATAAGTGCAAAAGGACTAAATTGAAATTTAAAAAGAAGGGTAAAAATTGAAAGTAAAAAATAAAGGAAAGGGCCCAATTGAAAAGCGCGCATAACTCAGAGGGACCAAATGGGAAATATCCCCGCCCTCTGAAACTCACCATTTCGTCAGGACTAAATCGAAAACAGAATAAAATTTGAAGTATCAATTGGAAAATAAAGAAAAACTAAATTAAAATAATTAAAATAGGCGGCAGGACTAAATGCGCAAATTGCCCATTGATAAAAAAACACGCAGATCCTCCCCGGGTCGGGTCAACACGCGGGTTAAGGCTCAAAATGATGTCGTTTTGGGGCTATGGAGGCCAGCCCTAAACGACGTCGTTTCATAGGCTTATAAAAGTCAAATTTTATTTTTTAAAAAACTGTATTCTTCCTCATTTCACAAAAAAATAAAATAAAACCCCTTAAAAAATTTCTCTCAACCCTCTTTTAGCCGGTTAAACTCCGACCGTCAGCCACCGTGTCGGCCACCGGTCACCGGCAGAGGCGCCGCCATCCACAGTGGCTGAAAAATCAAAAGGAACCCATTTTTTTGGGCCTTTCAACTCCCTTGGCCTAAAAACATCGTTTTTCATCGGAAACGACGAACCTCGGCCTCAATACGGCGTAAAACGGAAATAAAAGGTAAGTTTTATTTTTTATTATTTATTTTCGAATAGATAAAAAAGTAAAAAAGAATAGAAAAATCACATTTTCTTGAATCTGTTAAATTTTTATTTAACTTTTTCGTTTTTTTATCATTCGTCTGTACATTTAGAATACAGAAACGGGGTTTTATAGCCCCAAAAATCATATTTTACAAACTATTTTTCCTCCTATTTTTTTGCTTTTAGATTCTTCTAGGCTATTTTGCAAGTACAGTGGCGTGGCGGAATACGTGGTGGCGCGGCACGCTTGGCTGCCGTTGGGGCGTGCGGCGGTTGAGGCTTAGTTGCTGCCTAAGGTTTTCCTTTGCTGCTGAAAATATTAGGTTTAGGCTTATGGTTTTTATTGGGCTATTAGGTTTTGGGCTGTTTATTGGTTTTGGGTTATACGGGCCTGTTGGACTTTGGACTTTTAATAATTTGGACCTATTTTATGTTGTTTTTATTTGGTTTTTGATTTATTATTTCAATCGAGCCCTGGCAAATTGGGCCAATTACAACTGCCTCTATTTGCTCATTGTTGTGTAACGGAAATGAAGCAAATACTTTAACAGGGCCAATTTTGCCCGATCTTATTGAGTCTTGATTTCTTTTGGTACTTCACTTCTTCAAGTAACCTCTTTCTAACCTACTGTAACTTCGGGGATATAAGATTTACTACTTTCAATCTGCTCCACTGCAACTTCAGGGAGATAAGGTTGGTGGCTTTGATCTGCTCCACTGCAACTTCCCATAACTTGTGGCTTTAATCTGTTCCACTGCAACACCAGGGAAATAAGATTCGCTGTCTTCAGTCTGCTCCGCTGCAACTTCAGGGAGATAAGGCTGGTGGCATCAATCTACTCCACTGCAACTTCAAGAAGATAAGATCTGCCATAATTTGTAGCTTTAATGCATTCCTTCGCAACGCCAGGAAATAGGATCTCTTGTCTTGATGCTTCCATTGCAACTTCAGGGAGATAAGGGTAGTGGCTTCAATCTGTTTCACTACAACTTCAAGAAGATAGGATCCACCATAATTTGTAGCTTTAATCTGTAACACTGCAACGCCAAGGAAATAAGATTCGTTTTCTTCAGTCTACTCCACTGTAACTTCAGGGAGATAAGGCTGGTGGCTTCAATCTGCTCCACTGTAACTTCAAAAAGATAAGATCCATCATAATTTGTGGCTTTAATCTGTTCCACTGCAACGCCTGAGAAAAAAGATTCGTTGCCTTTAGCTTTAATCTATTCCACTGCAACGTCAGAGAAATAAGATTTGCTGTCTTCAGCTTTAATCTGTTCCACTGTAACGCCAAAGAAATAAGATTTGCTACCTTCAGTTTTAATCTACTGCAACGCCAGGGAAATAAGATTCGCTGCCTTCAGCTTTAATTTGTTCCACTGCAACGCCAAGGAAAAAAGATCCGATGCCTTCAGCTTTAATCTGTTCCACTGTAACGCCAAGGAAATAAGATTCGCTGCCTTCAGCTTTAATTTATTGCAACGCCAGAGAAATAAGATTCGCTGCTTTCAGCTTTAATCTGTTCCACTGCAACGCCAAGGAAAAAAGATTCGCTACTTTCAGCTTTAATCTACTGCAACGCAAGGAAATAAGATTCACTGCCTTCAGCTTTAATATGTTCCACTGTAACACCAAGGAAATAAGATTCGCTACCTTCAGATTTAATCTACTACAATGCCAGAGAAATAAGATTCGTTGCCTTCAGCTTTAATCTGTTCCACTGCAACGCTAAAGAAAAAAGATTCGCTGCCTTCAACTTTAATCTACTGCAACGCCATGGAAATAAGATTCACCGCCTTCAACTTTAATCTATCCCACTACAACGCTAAAGAAATAAGATTCACTGCCTTCAGCTTTAATATGTTCCACTGCAACGCTAGGAAAATAAAATTCGTTGTCTCCAGCTTTAATCTGTTCCACTACAACGCCCGGGAAAAAAGATTCGCCATAATGACTTAAATTCATCCCTCTGTAACTTCAGCGGTATAGGATTTGTGGTTTCATCGATCTGTTCTCTGGGGAACATGACCTGTAAAATCCATTTCATGGGTCTATTCATGCCTAGTGATTAGGATGTTATGATTTGAATAAAATCAAAATCTTCTAACTAGATGTGTATGAATGAATGCAGAATGTCATGAAAATGATCTCTTAATGTTTGAGTTGTTATTGCTCGTTATTTATTAAGGCTCTATCATTGGCGTGTTCTTGTTCGGCTGGTACCTTCGACAAAAGACCCAAAGAAACACTCAATCAGTTTGCCCCACTGTAACCTCAAGGTTCAACCGTACTTCTGGGTCACGAGTCTTGTGCTATTGAGACCCGGGGTATAAAATCTGACACTTTTTCCATCCTCTCCTACTGTAATTCAATAGTACAAATGTAGAATTCCCTTTTCCAAAAATAACTTATTCTTATTACTTGGCAATCATTGCTTGTCTGTTTATTGAAGCTTTATCACCGACACGATGTCTTATCATCTTGTTCAATCAATATTTTTGACAACAAAATCCAAAGAGATAGTCTTAATTTAGGCTTTTCCTTCTCAGATATTTCCAACCTTTAAACCTGGTGCGTTCTAAACAATAGTCCTGTTTCAGGTTCTTGTATTATTTAGAAACATCCAAAGTAATATGCAAAACTTCCTTTGTGAAAGTGTTGTTAGTCTATTAATCATTATTCCAATGCAACATACTTGCAAAAGATCATAACACTGAATAAGAATAAAATTGATTTGGAGCATAGCTCGAAATGAATAAATTATCAAGGATGACATAAAAAGGGAATTGATTGGGAACACGTATCTTGAAAAGAATAAGTATTCCAAGAATAGAAAATCCAATATAAGTAATATGAAGACTAGGTGCCCTAGATATTGCAGCTTGAACTTATCTGTACAAAATTCTAAGAATCGTTTTGAGTTTGACATGTGTTTAGGAGATCTATAGTACTTTGTCGATGCCTCAAGATGTCGCCTACCTTTTCCTATTGATTTAGGTATAGTAAGATCACTGTATGCCTCATTCTGGTCAATATTTGAGATGTCTTTTTTGGGTTTTCAACTCAAATCCCCTTTGGTCTCAAGACTCCCTTTGCGGGTTTTCACCTTGCCCTCTTTTTTTTTTCTTTTTTTAGGACTCAAAGCGCCTTTTGCGGGTTTTCACATTGGTCTCTTTTTAGGAATTAAAGCACCATTTGCGGGTTTTCACCTTGATCCCTTCTCCTTCTTCAGATGAAGTATTTATTGATTGAATCTGAGTTTACAGGATTTGGTAGGTTTTTACCATCCATCTCACTCAAAATCAATGCTCCTCTAGAAAAGGTCTTCTTTACAACATAAGGTCCTTCCCAATTTGGCATCCATTTCCCCCTAAAATATTTTTGTAGAGGAATGATCTTTTTCAACACCAGGTCCCCATCGTGAAATTCTCTAGGACGAACCTTTTTTTGTTGTAGGCTCACATCATTCGTTTTTGGTACATCTGACCGTGGCGAATAACTTTTAGCCATTTTCCTTCTATTAGGTTTAACTGATCAGATTGGATCCGTTCAGCTTCATCTAACTTTAACTCAGCCAATACCCGAAGGGAAGGGATTTCAAACTCAACGGGTAAAATTGCCTCCATCCCATAAACCAGAGAGAAAGGCGTTGCCCCAGTGGAAGTCCTGATTGATGTTCGATAAGCAAAGAAGGCAAATGGTAATTTCTCATGCCAGTCTTTGTAAGTCTCAGTCATTTTCCCACAATTTTCTTGATATTTTTATTGATTACCTCTACCGCGCCATTCATTTTTAGACGATACCGTGACGAGTTGTGGTGTCTAATTTTAAATTTATTACAGACCTTAGCTATCGTGCTATCCGATATATAACCCTCTCTAGCATTCTATACCAGCATATGATCTTTTTTTTCGAGAATTTGCTAATTGTCGACTTGGTGATATTGGCGTATAAAACAACATCTACCCGTTTGGTGAAGTAATTAATAATCTACTGCCACTCATTTTGGGGTGATATGGCAACGAGTTATGGTATCAGATCTTGAATTAACTGCAAACCTCCGTTATTATACTGTTGTTCAAATTCAACAATTGTCAGATATGATTCTTTCTGGCATCCCATATAAACATATGATCTCATTTTTCAAGAATTTGCTAATTGCTGACTTTGTGACGTTAGCATATGAAGCAGATTCCACCCACTTAGTAAAGTAATCAATGACTACAAAGATGAAGCGATACCTATTAGAAGCCTTCGGCGATATTGACCCAAGACATCCATACCCCATATGGAGAAAGGCCATGGAGAAGTCATAATGTGAAGAGGTGAAGGAGGTGCGCGGTGGAGGTAATTCTCGTATCACCTTGACTTTATCTAGGTGGATCTCAATTCCTTTTCACTGACTATGAAGCCCTAACAGTTTTCTTGACCTAACTCCAAAAGTGCATTTTGTTGGATTGAGCTTGAGTTGGAACTTTTTCAATATTAAGAACAATTTTCTCAGGACCTACACATGTTCCTTTTCTGTTCTGGATTTTGTAATCATATTGTCGACGTAAACCTCGATTTCCTTGTGCATCATGTCATGGAATAAGGCTAGTATGACTCTTTGATATGTTGCTCTCGCATTCTTTAATCCGAATGACATCACTTTATAGCAAAACGTTCCCCACAATGGTATGAATGTGATCTTTCCCTTATCTTCGGGATGTATCCTTATCTGATTGTATCCAGAGAAACCGTCCATGAAGGAAAACAGTGAGTAGCTTGTCGTATTATCCATTAAAGTGTCAATGTGGGGCAATGAGAAATTGTCTTTTGGGCCAGCCTTGTTCAAGTCCCTGTAATCTACACACATTCATACTTTCCCATCTTTTTTAGGGACTGAGACGCTGTTGGTTACCTATTTTGAATATTTGACCGCTTGTAAGAACCCAATATCAAATTACTTTTTGACTTCTTCCTTTATTTTTAGCACAATATTAGGCCTCATCCTCTGGAGTTTCTGCTGAACTGGCTTGCAATCTTCTTTTATTGGAAAGTGGTGTACTATAATGTCAGTGCTTAACCCAGGCATATCCTGGTATGACCATGCGAAAACCTCCTTGAATTCTTAGAGTAACTCAATGAGGTCTCGCTTCGTTTTTGTGGTAATGTCAGTTCTAATCTTCACATCTTTTCCTTATTCCAAGCTCACAATTTCCATTGATTCCTTGTGAAGTAGGATTTGTTTCTCCTCTTGTTCTACCATCCTCAACAAGTCCAGAGATAAGCCACAGTCTACGTTATCTTCAAAGTCATGAGATTCCTCTAAACACATGTATTATTCAAAAGGAAATTCTGAGTTCGTAGCAGCGTCACTCATGTCGTTGATATCTAGTGACCTATTGTAGGTACCAAAGAATATACAAAGAATGTATGAATTTAAGAATAATTATTTTTATAGTATGATTATGAATGAAATGAAATAATGATTTGGAAGAAAAATCTTCAAAAGAATGAAAGAATAATTACTCGTATAGAAAGAATGAAAGAATATTTTGCTCAAAATGAATGCAATGATGTATTTCATTAAAATAATGATGTTCAGATATGAACCTATTTCACAGAGGGGTTCTTATCACTTCTAGGCTAAAAGCAATAAGAGTGTTCTGAACATTACTCTAAGTAAGCTCTAAAAACTACATGAATTTCTTCTGCAGTCCAATTGTTTAACACACTCCCTGGTTCATAAGGACGGATATCTAACAAGGTCCCTCATTCAGTTGCTTCCTCATATATGGAATTGATGTGAACATTTCCCAACATTGTGCATAGGCTTCTTTCTTCTTTAATTCCTTCACAGAATTCCATCTCTTTATTGTCAATCACGCATTGACCCAATGCCCTGAATTCCATGTATTCTTGGATATCGTGCCCCTTCTCGTGATGGAACTCACAATAGTTCATTGTCTTTTTGTGGCTTCCTCCTGAATCCGAAATGACTAACCCCCTTCTTGCCATCTCTTTCCAGATCCATCTCAAAAGAGGTTTTACTCTGCAATATCTGTCTTGATTCTTCTCCCCATATTTTCACTCATCATGTTTACCACATTATTAGCATGATTGGGTAGCAGATTTTCTGTACTGGATGAATCATCGAATTTGAAAATGCCCATATTGATGAGTCTTTCAACTAACTTTTTGAAAGCAGTACAATTTTCTATTGAGTGTCCTGTGATTCCTGCATGATATTCGCACTGGCATTTGCGTTGTACCATTTAGGAAATGGGGTCTGCATTGGTTTCAAGTAGAAGGGGGATACTACATGTGCGTCAAACAGGCTTTGATATAGCTCTCTATACGTCATTGGTATAGGCGTGAACTTAAGCATTTCTGTATTTGTACTCGTGTAAAATTCTTGCCTTGAGGGGCCCTGATGGCTAGCGGTTACTGTCTTTGGCTGACCTACAGTAATTGGTTTTGAGTAACCATTGTTATATATGCTTGTGTTATTCACCTCATTCTCCTTTTTCTTCGGGTCCTTTAAAGTATTGATTTGAGAATTCCACCCTCGTATTTTCTATTTGAAATGATCTTCAAATTGTTTTGGGAGCTCCACTCTCGCCTGTTTTGTTTCCGCTAGATCATCCAAATCAAGGACAACAGGATTGGTTAGATTGTTCCCTAGGTTAGAACCTAAACTTGTCGAGAAGTTTGTCGGTGTCAAAGTACCGGTCTGGTATTGGGGTCTGATGTTAACAGACACCCTTTGTGGATACGCATCTGGTTGTGCTTGGGTGTTTGTTGGGGTAAAGCCTGGAGCATAAGAAGGGTCCTCGTTATCGTCCCCGAAATTGACCATGGGGCTCTTTCTTTTTTCTAACCCTCCAACCAGCAACTGGGCTAACTGGCTCATCATATTTCTTTGGAATTCTAGCATCTGATCCCTCATATCTTGTTGAAATTTGGTCAATTGCTCTTGCATATGTATTTGCATTTGCTCTAATCTCTCCAACCTTTGGTCCATGTCTCTTGATTTTGCTCGAGTACCGTAACGATGTTTGGTTGATAGGCTTTTGTTGGTTTTCAGATTAACTGAAATAACTTTAATCAATTAGGCTCTTTTGGTGGACTTTAATGCATATGATGTAATGTAGTGCAAATGCATGAAATGAATGCAAAAATACGTCAATTCTGATTCTATTCCATTTAGAAAACTTTACTAGAAAACAAAGTTTTTTACATAAAACGGGCTACAAATAAGGTTTTGCCCTAATGCTCAAAACTTTAATCTTCCTAAGTAATAAAGTTAGTTCTTGCCCCCGACCTGATTCAAGTTCGTACTTCACACTCAGCGTATCGGCCTGTACTGCCAAAGTCTGCAAGTGACCGGCTACCTCTAGAATCTGAACCATGGCTTCTCCCATAATGTAATATCTGTTTCTAACTTGGTTCTAAAAATAGTGAAGCTGTTCATTCTGGCGCTATTCGCTTGTTTCAATGAACTCAATCCTGCTTTCACCATTTTGTAGCGCCATCTCTAATTCTTCTATTCTTCTTTTCATCTCTTCAATCTTGCTTAAGCTCACTTTCATCTCCCTTACAGAATTACGATTTCGGTATTGATGAAGAGATCTTTCCAGTTCATCCATTTCTGCCCTTAATTCCCTTTTTTCATTTCGACTTTCTAACAAACTTTTCTCTAGAGTCTCATTCCGCATCTGGGCTTCCTGGAATTTCCTTTCCCACCTATCAACCTTGATCTTTTCCTCTTGAATTTCTTGACACCACTGCACTGAAGTTTTCCCTAACCCGGTAGTTCTCATCGAGAGACGCAACTTTTTATAGTCTGTCTTCAAGCTATCCAAATCTTTCTCGGCCTTATTCTTTCCTTTTCTTAATTTCTCAGTTTTTAGCTTCTGAACATCCATGTCTAGTCTCAAATTCATCTTCTCTTCTTCTATTTGTTCTATATTCTTTTCTAACTCTGAATTTCTTTTTTCAAAATCCTGCATTATAATTTCTAGCTCGGAGGGGACAACTCGCAAGTGTTTTTTATCGGCTGACTGTCTCCCTGACTTGGTCCAGGGATATTATCATTAATTTTCCTACCCCACCATTCAATATATTTAGAAGTCATCATCGGACCTACTGCCAACCTCTCCATCCGTCGAGCCTGGTTCCATGCATTGAACATCTATCGAATCTTCTTCTTGTAACCATCGCCTTTATATGAGAATTCGCACTGAGATAGTCATTGAGTTCCGAGTACGAACTGCCTTGACCTATACTATCTTAGTACTAGCAACGGTGCATAGGTAACAGCTCCCCAAATCCCAAGTAAAGGGACCTAGTCAAAATCACCACATCGATATAAGATCTCATCCGGAAGCATCCAATGAGCTCTCCATTCAATGTCCTCTTCTTGAAGTTTCTGAAGAATTGCCATCCATTTTTCTTCTGAGATATCATCCCGCTCGGTATAGCTATTATCTCTTTCAAAGGCGAATAATTTTTGGATAAGACCCGATAAGAAACCTTATCGACTTTCCAAAAGTGACTGTGGAACCATGTTAGTAGGAACTGCGCACATCCGATAAATCTACCCTTACCCGCTCTCCTGTATGCGTTTAGTGATCTAAAGGTTTCTGTTAAAATTATCGGGACTGGTGTAACCCTCTTGTCAAGTCGGTCAAAGAGATCGGTGACTGCTTCATCAACGTGTCCTAAGGCTTTGGGAAAGACAACTAAACCTTATATACTCAAGGCAAAGACATCAACTTTCTTCTTCGTATTTAGGTGTGCTAGAATTAGATTCTTCAAGTTCCTCCAATAAATGCGTTTGCTATCCCTCTTCTACTTGATCCGTGCTGCAACCCATTGCTCACTCATCTCGGTGATATTCATCAATTTCTTCAAAAAATTTGGGGCATTAACAGCTCTTGAGTAGGCTTTATCTGCTTGAATCCTCGGGCAACGTAGCAAAACTGTATACTCCTCTACGATGGGCACCAAGTCTACCTTCCCAAAGGTGAAGCAGCTATAAGCGGAATTCCAAAATTGGGTCAGAGCTCGAAACAAATGCTCGTCTACCTTGATATCGAGCAAATAGGGCAAATCACTATAATTATAGTAAAACAACTGTTTGACTTCATCATCCCACTGAGCCCATATTTCTTTCAACTCTTGGAGATTGTTTTGAGTTACGCTGATACTAGTAAAGTCCCATAATTCTGATGTGTACCCCTCCATCAAACTATCACCTTTCTCAAGTTGCGTTTTCTCTGACCACACTCAGACTATCGCATTATCTTCCATTTTATCAAGAAATTCATTCTCCATGGCAAGCTCTCTACTTAGTAATCGAACGCGAATCGACACATTTTTATAATGAAAATGTCATGCAAACACAATAAAAAAACAAAGTAAATCAGTGCATTTAAAATTAAAATTTAAAGTAAACAAGAAATCATAAACAGGGTACCTACTCAATCTACCTACTAGTGGTTTGGTACAATTCTACCTAGGGTAGGCTCTCAGGGCTCACTATACGCGGTTTGGTTCTAAAGTAAAGGTACCTGAACTAGTAGATTCCTCGATCCTCACCCATTATAGGCTCATATAGACCGAGTTTAATTCAGGGGAATACATTTCCCTATGGCTGCACGGAGATGAAAATCTCACGAAGACATAGGTACGGATGTATCCCGAAAGCGATCTACTATCTTGCACGGACGTGAAGACCTCACGAAGGAATAGTTTCTCACTCCCACTTAAAAGGATATAACCTAACGGTTATGCAGTGCAATATGCAGTGATTTAAAAAACTTAAGCCAACGAAGCAAACATACCACAATGATGCAAACTATAACAATGCAATAAAAGAATCATAAATTTAAATTGAATTTTCAACTTTCGATAAAAAGACAGAAATTAATCAATTTGTGGCTCGACTCTCAAAATCAGTCCCCAGTAGAGTCGCCAAGCTGTCGAAACCATTTTTGAAAACCAAATACTGTGTCGAAAATGAAAATAAAAAAACAGTAGTCGCCATCGATCTTCCATTGAGGTGTGATCGGATCACCTTAAAAACGGTTTTGGTCTACGAATTTAAAAAAAAACGGGTTCGGGAGTCAGTTACGTACGAGGAAGGATTAGCACCCTCGTAACGCCCAAAATTGGTACCTAATCGATTAATCAATGTCTTAATGTCGAAAAATTGAGAATTCGAAAAGTAATTTAAAATACGATCCTTTGTTAAAATATTTAAAAAATTTCAAGAAAGGGGCACATTTCACGTTAATTGAGAAAAAGAATCATGTCCTGTAAGTTAGGACACAATATCTTGAATTCCCGATACGATAATAAATGCCGAAAAATTTACTTATTTGAAAGATATTCGATTATCTAGGTTTTAGAAAAAAACCATATTCCGTAAGTTAGAACATAGTCTTATTAATTCCTGAATGATTCGTATATTCAGATTTATCGGAAAAATCAAAACCCCGTAAATTGGGGATTGGTTTTCTTGAATTCCGAGGGTACGAAATATTGTATTCGTTTTTAAAAAAATGTATTTTTACAAATTTGGATAAAAATGTACGATGTTCGAAATATCACATGCATGAAATATTGCACTAATAAATAACAATAACGAATATAATAATAAAGGCGGTTTACTGAGAATTATATTACATGCACTATTTTAACAATAATATGAACAATCAAGGAATAACGATAATAATAGAACCAAAGCATGCAAATAAGAGGGAAAAAAAACACTAAAAAAACATCCAAGTAAATAAAATAAATATATAAAAGATGTAAAAAAGGTTTATGAAAATATGGAAAGTAATGATCTAAATTACAACATAAGTGAAATTTAAATAAATAATTTAAATAAAGCCAATTTTTTTTGGGAACTACTGGTGCCTGCCATTGACAGGCCAGCACCCAAATTTTTTTTTTCGTATTGGTGGTGCCGGTCATTGACAGGCCAGCACCCAAAATTTCTTTTTTTTTGTATTGGTGGTGCCGACCATTGACAATAGGGGTGTTCAGTCGGTTAACCGACCCGAAATAACATTAACCGAATTAACTGACCTTTTAAAATTTTTAACCGTTAACCGAACTGAAATTTTTTCAAAAAAATTAACCGAACTGAAATTTTTTCGGTTAACCGAATTAACCGAAAATTATATGTTCTTTATTTTTGGTTAAAAATTAACCAAATTAACCAAATTAACCAAATTACCCGAATTAACCGAATTAACCAAATTACCCAAATTACCCGAATTGAATCACTACATAATTAAAAACATTACATAAGTGTTTGAATCACTAATATTACATAAGTCTTGAAATTAACACATAATTGAAAATTTATTTTTATTTATTAAATTATTTGTAATTTTTATGATTGAGTTGAGTTATGTAATTGGGTTGGGTTGGGTTGGATACTTAAGTTTGGATTGGGTTTAGGTGAATAGTGGGCCTATTTATATATTATAATTTTATTTATTAATTTTTCGGTTAAACTGAAAAAATTTGGTTAACCGACCGGTTTCAAATTGAATTAACCGTTAACCGAAAAATCAAAAAATAATTAACTGACCCCGACCGAAAAAATTCGGTTAACTGACCGATTAACCGAATTCGGTCGGTTAATCGAATTTTTTCGGTTTTACCCGAATTTTGCACACCCCTAATTGACAGGCAAGCACCAATTTTTTTTTAAATTTTTGTATACTAGTATAATACGATTTAAAAAAATACATTGGTACAGGCCATTGACAGGCCAGAACAAAAAAATTTAATTTTTTAAAGTCTGACACAATCATCAGGCAATCATGGGTCAAAAATATCAGGTGATGCCGGTCATTAATAGGCTAAAACCCATTTTTACGGTTTATTTCGGGTTATTTTAGTGATTATTTTTAAACTTGGGTCTTTTTTGTAAATATCAAAATTTTTTAAGTCAAATTGGTAAAATAGCCTAATTTTTGTTTTAGAAACCCTAGAATTTTGAGTAATGTTTCAAACTAGAGCTTCACTTCCGTGATTCAATGCGTTTAGGGTTTCTATTTACGCATTTCGATTGAATGCTTATGGATTTACGTGGTACGTGGTCGTTGCATGTGTTTATTTACATTAATTGGATGCTTCTTTTCTATTCATTATTTGCCTTTGTTTCTACTCTAGTTGTAATTTTCCCCCTTTTTTGACATCTTTGTAGGTATTCACAGATATCATCTTTTTTGCGTCGATGGGAGGGGCTGTAGATATTTAGGTAGGAATGCATGGATGTAGCTCAGGATCTGCGCTCTTAGTAAATGCTGAGGTTGATTTCATGGGAAGGGTTGTTGATGGTGGAGTTGGGATTGGTGTCAAAACCTCTCCACGCAGATCAGCCATTGAGCAGGCTCAAGCAGAACTGAGGTGATACTTCCATTCCACTTTTGTTTACTCATACCTTTTTCCAGAAAGCGCACTTGGTTCTCATTCCTTAGAACACACACCTTATTTTCTTTCATTTTTATCCTTATTATAACAGGCAGGAGTATGATGTTCGTGAGGAAAGGAGAAGGGAACTAGATTTTCTTGAGAAAGTATGCTTTTATATCTCCTCTTGCTGCTTCCGATTTTTTATAAACTAATATTCATCATAAAGCACCTTGCTGTCAGGGTGGAAATCCCTTGGATTTTAAATATGGCAATGCAGCTTCAGTTAGTGTCCAATCTACTTCTCTCACTGATCAGCATGCACAACTTTTTGTTACCAGGTATATATACATATAAATATATATTTTTTCTGTTGTGTACTGTAGTTCTGAATTATATTGGAGTAACTGGCTGATATTAATACAGTGAAGCAAAAGGTAGTTTTGCACAGTCTGCTTCAGCTTATGGCGATTCAGTAGAGAGTAGTGGTAGACCAGGGGTTCCTGCAGCTTGTGAACCCAATAGTGCTGACAATCTCTTACTTTTTGATGGTGAAAATGAGTTGCCTGAAGGTGAAAGGAAGTCTATGCATTCTCGTAAGAGGAACACTGTTGTTCCATCAGAGCAATCTTCACATATGGAAGGGACTCAAAATGTTAAGGAGTCTGAAGATTCGACTATTTTTCGCCCATATGCTCGAAGGTACAGGTCCAAAATCAAACGAGAGGGTGGCCGATCAAGTTCAACAGATATTGTCCAGGGTCGAGCTGGTCATGGCTCTTCTTTACCTGCTCGTGGAGCATCAAAGGATGTGAAGGCTTCAACGTCTGAACCAAATAACCAAAAGGACAAAAACATTTCCTCTGTTACTACCGCAAAATCTGCTACTTCTAATGGTGATTTGGCTTCAAATGTAATAACTTCTGATGATCAGTTAAATATGGAGTTGGATGGTGGGAAGCCTGTGGAAGAAACGACTGGTCATTCAAAGGGTGATCAATTTGAAAGAAAGGTTGATGTCATAGCTTCCAAAACATTGATAGATGACCTGCCTAAGGAACCTGCTATGATGGAAGCTCATAAATCTCCAGTTAGTTTGGCTTTTGAGGAACCTAATCTTGTTGTAGGGAAGGAGCAGGTAGTTTCAGCAAGTCTTGAACGCTCACCTGGTACTGGTGCAACAAAACCTGAAAATGAAACTAGTTCTCATCAGCTAAATGGGGTTGCTGATGCTAAAATAGATAGGAAAAACATATCAAATGAAGAGCAAAATAGCAGTGTGGCAATAGGGACAAAGGGCTTGGATATGGAGTCATCTTCTACTAAAAACAGCTTAAGCTTAGATGTAAATAACGATAATGAAGCGTGTATTAACCCCAAAAATGTTGATTCTAATGTAAATCCCTTGGAACACACATCAGAAAAAGAAGAGTCACCAGCCTTAGCTGTCGGTGAATCAGCAAAAGAAAAGAATGAGATCAAGGTTCTTGATAATGCTGCTGTCATTTGTGATGCTAATAATTCCATGAATCAGAACCACTCACTTAATGATTCTACTGTCAAAGTGGAGGAAGTAAGATCTGAATTGCAAATTGAGATAAGCTGTCCTTCCAACAATGAGGTGATACAAAGCAATGATGCTGAATCAGAAGCTGATAGGAAAGTTAGTACTGTGCAGGGTGATAATTCTAACTCCAACATAGAAAAAGCTTGTGCTAGTAGGCCCCAAGGCACAATGGATAACTTTATGTGTGAGATTCCTGAGATGACTTTCTCAGGAATAACCTGTACTGATAATGCTGATACACAAACTAGTTTGGAAAATCATGTGGAAGTGGTGGACAAGGCACGTGAAGATTCCATTTTGGAAGAGGCACGGATTATAGAGGTAGTTTGTTTATCTTTTTGACTGATAAATTCCCATTAATTTCTTAAATTGTGATGTATTTTGTTTGTCTTTAAAAAGCTTAAAAGGTCTAGTATTATGGTAAACAGGCTAAGCGGAAAAGGATTGCAGAGCTGTCTGTTGGTACCTTACCTTTGGAGAACAGCCGGAAATCTCACTGGGACTTTGTCCTTGAGGAAATGGCATGGTTAGCAAATGATTTTGCTCAGGTATTATTTCATTGTTGAATGTATATCGAATTCATCTTATGCATTCTTCTTTTTAGTTTTCTCCTTCCTATCGAGAGCCCTTTTTTTTATTAGCTTTAGTTTTATATCTGTCTATAAAGTTGGGTCCAAAGCATAATTGACAATTTGCTTATACTCATCCTTTGTTGTTCTTTATATGCTTGTAGGAGCGTCTTTGGAAGATGACTGCTGCTGCTCAAATATGCAGACGTGTTGCTTTTACTTCACAATTTAAATTTGAAGAACAATGTCGATATTGGAAACTCAAAAAAATAGCTTTAACCCTTGCTAATGCTGTCATGGACTTTTGGCATTCGGCAGAGGTTCTTCTAACTAGTAAGGATGCAAATCTTGGTCTAAAAACCTGTGGCCATGACTTGAAGGGGTCAAGGGCCAATAAAGTTACTGAGATCACAACTACCGAACTAGATATGGTACTGGTTATTTCTTGGACGTTTATTGGTCTTTATTCTTGATCAATTTATGCATGTCTTTCTGTGTGGTAACAGTGATGATAATTTTTATGTTTAATTTTCCTATTAAAGCCTGGTGCAAGTTGCTTCTATATTATTCAAATTGAATTAAAGTTTTTTTTTTAATGATTATTTATGTTGGTTATCAGCTTATAAGTTCTGTTCTCCAATACATGGTAACTTTTACTTGATCTGGCGGGAGCTGACTTATCTTAGAAATGTAGAGGCCACTGAGAACTTGGCTAGTTATGTGGATTGTTGGCTTTCTTTAATCAAACTTTGTTTGCATCTTAATTCTAATTTCAATGGTATGCTGGCTTTTTTAAGTGCATGCTGGTTTGCTGGGCTTGGTTGGACTATTTGATGATTGAGTTCATAGGCTCTGGATGATGAGTTAACATTCAATTGAAAATGCATGATGATTTACGGCCTTTGACTTCAGAACTAGATTCTAGAATATCCACTTAAATATTTGGCATTGAGTTATAGTTCTAGAGCTGTTTGAGCTCTTTCTCCATGCTTTCAGTTCCTTTCTCTTGCTAAAACTGCTTGATACTCCTGTTATATTCATTTCTATATCGTACCATAACCTGAAATATTTTCTTTCTGTCTTATCTTTTTGTGAAACATGATGTGGAACAGGCTGCAAAGGAGTGCCAGCAGCACACTGGAAAGAACAATGGATTTGCTATCCGGGCATATGCTCTTAGATATTTGAAATATAATAGTTCCCCTGTTCCATCACTCCTAGCTGAAGCACCAGCAACTCCTGACAGGATATCTGACTTGGGCATTATGGACATTTCTTGGGATGAACACCTAACAGAAGTATGGCTTAAATATTTCCTTTCAGGTTTTCTTAAACATTATTCTTGGCTTTTGCATAGAGCTTTTTGATCTCTCTTTTAATAGCTTGTATTTGTTTAACTCCGCATGCCCAGTTCTGGAGTTTATTTTCTGGTAATATTTTCTTTACATCAGATTCTTTGCTTGAACTTTTATGCACTTTATTTTCAGGAAAACCTGTTCTATGCAGTTCATTCTGGAGCTATGGAAACCTACCGAAGATCTATTGAATCTTATATGGTACAGACTGAGGTAAAATATTTCGTTTAATGAGTTTATATGCGCCTTTTTCTTTTTCTTCCGCTATATTTATTAAGGTAGAATAGAATTTTGAAGAGCATAGTGCTGGACTGATATAATTAATCTTAAATTATTTCAGCCATGGTTACCGTGGACAACCATGATAGTTCCATTTCTGTGCCCAATTTACCTGAGTCATGTTCTTAGGCCTTCTCTGTTTTGAATCTTGCTTATTATTGGAGATTTTTTTTTTCTACCAGAAAACTGGAAGTACTGTGCAAGAGGAGGTTGAAACATCTGCTTATGATGCTAGAGCAGGTAATTATTGCTCTTTATTCTTTTAGATTCTTAGTCATTGAATATTCTTCTGTTCCTTACAACTTCTGTGAATTCAGAGTTTGGATATGATGACTCTGTGTATGATGAGGATGAAGGAGAAACAAGTACATATTATTTGCCTGGAGCCTTTGAGGGGAGACAATCATCAAAATTAAACCATAAGAAGCGAAAGAACCCAATGAAATCATATCCTGCAACACAATATAAAGTGGGTGCTGATTTGCCATACGGAAATTGCGGCCAACCATCCATTTTCATGGGAAAAAGGCCTGCCAGTAGTCTAAATGATGGTTTAGTTCCTGCGAAACGTGTGCGCACTGGCTCCAGGCAGAGGGTTATAAGTCCATTTAGCAGTGCAGCAGCTGCCAGGGATTCACAGGCTCCAACACAAACTGATGCTTCTAGTGGAGATACTAATTCTTTTCAGGATGAACAGAATACATTGCATGGAGGATTACGGACCCAAAACAGCTTGGAGGTTGATTCAATTGGGGACTTTGAAAGGCAGCAACCATATGATTGTGCAGGAACACCAACAAAACCTAAAAAGAAGAAAAAGGCCAAAAATCTTGTACGTAGGAATTCTTCTGTTTTAACTGACACTGGGGTTTCTCACCCCTGGAATGATATGGATAGTCTCATTATTTGTCTTTATGGTTTCTAAAGGTCCCTGAATTGTGTTTCTGGTAGGGTTTGGCATACAATCAGGGTTGGCAGCTGGAGTCTCCTGTTCACAGTGAACAGGTATTTTTTTTATTTTTTAAATCTCCACTGTTCCAAGCTGTTTATCTTGTTATGAATATATATATTGTTTACTTCATAGGTTTCTTTCTATTTTAAAGAATTAGTATATATTTATTTTATCATTATTCTTTTTTCTGCCTGGATGAGTAATTACCTTTTTTAGGTTCTTGTGTGTATTACTTTAAAAGCGTAATTGTACCCAACTTGATATTCAATTTCAAAGGTATTGCCTGTTTTTAATTTGATCGTGAAATTCAGTCGTATTTCTTCTGTTTTCATGATTAAGGAAACTTTTTTTCATTTTCAAATCTTTAAGGTTATTTCATTATTTTCGATTGTCCATCTGACCAAGTTGGATCCTGCTTTCCATGATAGATATGACTTATGAGGGTGTCAAAACTCATTAGTCTTTTTAAGTAGCAGTGAACTTTATCTGCATATTCTGTTTTCCCTTGTATTTGCCAAAATTTTGGTCTATGTGCTCTTTTTCTAATTGGTAATCTCATGTTTGATGGTGGTGTTCTTTCACAGAGGGATTATTTGAAAAAGAGACCAGAGAGTCATCATTTTGATTCTAATGGAACCAGTGGTAAAGCTCTTTTCTTCTTGCATTTAATTAAATGGTTGGTTACTTGGTTGGGTATATATCTATCTGGTGTTATGTTCTTCGTCCTTCAAATTTTCAGTTGTCTTTTTCTTAGGTTTATATGGACAACATAATGCCAAGAAGTTGAAGATAATGAAGCATCAGCCTGATAGTGCTTATGACATCACTCCAAATGGATCCATCCCTTCACCAGTAGGGTCCCAAATGAGTAATATGCCCAACCCAAGCAAAATCATTAGATTAATTCATGGTAGTGACAAGGGCAGAAAAGTCAAAACGCCTAAGGTATTTTTCGTTTACCTGTTTGTTACATTCTGCTTGATCATGTGCTTTGTAGTTATCTTAGCTCTGGGTGTGATTGAAACTTCTTCCAGATGTCTACTGGTCAGCTTGCTTCTGGTAGTCCATGGTCACTACTTGAAGATCAGGTTAACTTTTGGTATCTTTTCTTTAAGTTATTCTTCAATTGCTGTTACCATTACAACCAGGCCTTGAGATGTTTCTGGATTTATGTTCAGGCACTTGTTGTCCTTGTACATGACATGGGTCCAAATTGGCAGCTTGTAAGTGATGCCATCAACAGTACCCTTCAGTTTAAGGTCAGGGCTTGAGTAAAATGTCTATATAAACATATCTTGTTATTTAGTTCTTCCTTCTAATGTGTCAGATAATTTAAATTGCTACTAATGATATGTCTTATCACTCTAAAAGTGCTACATATTTCATTTGCCCTTTCTATGTACACTACAGCAGCCTTAGTAGTGCTTTTTTTTTGGTCCTTTGGCCCTCACCTTGCTCCTCCCTTCCACTTGTCAGCTTTCTCCATTTGGTAATAATCTTGTGAACTTCTCAATGTGTTCAGTGCATATTCCGCAAGCCTAACGAATGTAAGGAACGCCACAAAATTTTAATGGATAGGAGTGGAGATGGAGCTGACAGTGCTGATGATTCAGGGTCCTCACAGCCATATCCATCGACATTGCCTGGCATTCCGAAGGTCCTCTCTCTACCAAAAGCTAGTAAATTCACATTTTTGTTTATGTTTGATGAATGACATATTCCATGAATTTAATTTTATCTTGTATGATCGGCTGCTACTTCTGTGTTTCATGCAGGGAAGTGCCAGACAGTTGTTTCAACGTTTGCAAGGGCCGATGGAAGAGGATACTTTGAAGTCTCATTTTGAGAAAATTATACTAATTAGCAAGAAGCAGAACTATTGGCGGAGTCAGGTACATATGTGAATTTTATAGTACATATAATTTTTCTCTAGAAATTCTGGCATGTATGTAGGATTAAGAAGAGATCAGTCTCTTCTTGGTACCTTCAGTAATTTCAAATTTGCAGTTATATTATTTTGAATATTGATGCCAATTATTACTATGGGCATTTTAAGGACTTTTGTGCACTGTTAATTTTATTTCTGAAGGTACACAATACTTGTTTAAAAACTACTAGATTTACTGTACTCATTATTTTGAAACATTCTGACCTATGCTTCAAGGAAATGGGCCAGCTGGCATGCACTATTTTAGATTCTATTTGTATTACATGATGCCACTTGATCAATATCAGTGTCTCTTTCAATAAAGAAATATATGGATGATGTTTCATATCTTGTAGTTGTGGATGTTGGTGCTCCGAGACTGAAATGAAACTACTGAACTTGCGGTGAACTATTCTTAAAATGAAAATAAATGATAAGGTCAAAACAGCAGACATGTAGTCCCATTGTCCTCTAGCTGCAATTTCTTGAAAGGGTTTCATTAATTCTTCTTGGGTAAGCTGGGAGAGCAATAAAAGAAGTTTCCTGTTGATTGAAGTTGACCTTTCCCCTACTCCCGGTTATAGAATACAGGCTTGCTCTAAATCCATAGTATTCTTTGCTCCTTTTTTTCCCCTATACTTCATCTGGAGTATTCAAGTAGCACTTGAGTAGTAGTATAAAACATTAATACACACAGTTAAAGGGGATCTTAAAATATTGGATTTACTCTGAAAACATTGAATAAGCTGTCTTTTAAGTTGAGATGCTGTTCCACACTGTATGGTGCACTTAATTGGACATTTGTCTGTGCTCTTAAAGAACTATTAAATCTAACTGAACCTAAATGTATTTCACTGTAAGAGAACTTTCACCTTTTGTTTCGTAAGTGTGTTAGCAGTCAGTGGTGTGGCATAAAGTCCGGAATTGAACAAAACCTACAGTCTTAATGCTTGAAAGCATGCTAAATTCTAATTTGTTTACTTCACCTTAATTCTTCAAACTTTCCTGACTTGGGCCTTTCTATCTTGTCTATTGTAAAACATGATTACCAGGATTTGAAGCAGATAGTTCCGGTCCATAATTCTCATGTAGCTCTTTCACAAGTCTGCTCAAATAACTTAAATGGAGGGGTTTTAACGTAAGGTTTGCTGTTTTGGTTAGCTTGTTATTTCATTCGTGTTCATTACTTTTTCATTGGTCTTGTTATCCTGTTGTTGCTTTTATTGCAATCGCTGCATTTTTATTTTTTGTTCATCATCTGGATAAAGGCCTCTAGATCTTTGTGATGCCACTGCATCAAGCCAAGATGTTCTACCCTTTGGATGTCAGGCTTCTTATGTTAGTGGTTTAGCAATGTTGAATCAAGGAGATGTGGGATCAAGGCTTCCTGCCTCTGGAGGAAATTCCTCACTGCAGGGATCTTCTAGCATGGTTCTTGGAAATAATTTATCATCACCATCTGCCCCACTCAATGCAGCTGTGAGGTATAAGGCTTATGTGGGGCTTGCATCCTATGTATGTACATACTTTCAGATACTAATGGTACAAGTTTGGGTCATTTGCTCTCAGGGATTGTAGATATGGTGTTCCTAGAACATCTTTACCAGCTGATGAGCAGCATAGAATCCAACAATATAATCAAATGTTATCTGGCAGGAATGTTCAGCAGTCCAACTTATCTCTCGCCGGGTCTGTTTCTGGATCAGAACGTGGTCGTATGCTACCTGCTGCAAATGGTGTGGGCATGATGTGTGGGGTAAATAGAAGCATGCCAATGTCAAGGCCGGGCTTCCAAGGAATGGCATCATCAGCAATGCTGAATTCTGGCAGCATGCTGTCCTCCAATATGGGGGGAATGCCAAGCCCTGTCAATATGCCCTCTGGGCCAGGTTCTGGTCGAGCCAATTCAATGTTAAGACCTCATGACACCACACACCTGATGCGAGTAAGTTATTTACTTTCCAGAGAGCGGTATGGTCTGGCTTGGGCTTCTTTTCTTCCATATAAATGGTTAATTGTCATACGCAAACAATCAGCATCGGTATTTCCCCCAACAAATTAGTTTTCATTGATTGCTGGGTCCAGAACTCATGAACTTTGAGGATTGCTTGCACCAAAAGATCCCATCAAAATAGATTTCTTTGATGACTGTAATCCTAAAATCTTCTTTTATCATAGTTCTCTTGTTAACAATCAGAAAGAGAATGAATTGTGGGTATCTAAATAAACACTTTAGATTTAATGACCTGATGAAATTCAGGAATTTAGTATAGGCTTGATTGCAGGCTTCAATGCCTTAAGGTTGGATGCAACAACTTGCTGAAATTCAAGAATTTAATTGGCTGGATATTACATGTTTATAGAGCTCAATGCCACCAAGTTGGGTGGTACTCTGGCTGACTGATAAGCAATACCCATTGTGCAATCGATTGTTGATATGAATAAACCTTACTCTTTTATGATTTTGTTTAACTATCATTCTCATATCTTAAGCTTTAAAGTATTCCTCTGAGTATAAAAATGCAGTTGATTTGGCATTTATGTACTTGTTTCTGAACTAAGATGACTTTCCTTTTTCTTTATTTTTGATAGTCTGGCCCCAATCCAGAGCATCAAATGCAAATGGCACCTGAGCTCCAAATGCAGGCTCAAGGGAACGGCCAGGGAATTCCTGCTTTCAATGGGTTGACTTCTGCTTACCCTAATCATCCTCAGCAGCAGCAGCAAACGCCTCCACAGCAGTCTCGTGCACCGAGTAAATCTCATCATGCGGATCTTCAGGGTTCTAATCATGCTACTGGGTCACAACAGCAAGTGTATGCCATGCGCTTAGCTAAAGAAAGGCAAATGCAGCCGCAGCAGCTTCATGTGCATCAGCAACAACAGCAGCCACTGCAACCGTTTGCTGCATCCAGCACTTTGATGCCACAGGTTCAACCTCAGGCCCAACTTCCTATCTCTTCTCTTCAGACTAGTTCCCAGATTCAATCTCAAGCTTCAAATCAGCCAGTATCACTCCCGTTGACACCATCTTCACCAATGCCTCCTACTTCAATTCAGCGGCAACAGAAACACCAGTTGTCCCCTCATGGGCTTGGTAGAAATCCCCAACCTGGTGCTAGTGGGTTGAACAATCAGGTAGGCAAGCAACGGCAGCGGCAGTCATTGCAGCAGCAGTTTCAACAGTCTAGCAGGCACCATCCTCAGCAACATCAACAAACGCAGTCTCAACAGCAATCTAAACTTTTGAAGGGAGGGGGAAGAGGACTGATGCATCAGAACGTTTCTGCTGACCATGCTCGTCTGAATGGCGTTAGCATGGCCCCTGGCAACCAAGGTTCCAAGAAAGGAGAGCATATGATACAAAGTCAAGGCTTGTATTCTGGGCCAGGAGTGAGCCCTGTCCAACCATCTAAGCCTGTAGTTTCTTCTCAACCTTTGACCCATTCCCAGCCGCAGCAAAAGGTAATGCCTGGGGCAGCAGCGCTTTCTACAAAGCAACTCCAGCAGATGGCTTCCCATTCCGATAATAGTTCTCAAGGCCAGGTTTCCACAGTGCCTTCTGGTCGTACACTATCAGCTGTGCATCAACCTGTGCTGCCAGGAGCTATGGGTTCACACCACCAGCACTTGCAGCTGCAATCACAGCTGCACCAAAAGCAGGCTAATCAAAACCAACCGAGCGTTCAAAAGATGCTTCAACAGAATCGACAAACAAATTCTGATCCTTCCAGCAAATCTCAAGCTGAGCCAGCTCAAGCTGACCAACAGCCTAGGAATAATGCCTCACAGATGGGTACAACCACAACATCGGCAATGCATCAGGCTGGCCCTGATTTAGTTAATAACATGGTACCGGTTGTTTCTCCTTCTGTTGGTGGTTCTCTGTGGAAATCACCAGAAGCAGTGTATGATCCTGGTATGCCAAATGTGGCCACTCAAGTGGGATCCATAGGCAATGCTCCTCTTACAACTTCAACTGGTAGTGATCCAGGACCTTCTGTCAGCCAAGGGCTAGGGCAGAGACAATTATCTGGCGGCTTACCCCATCTTGGAAGTAATTCTGGGGCACAATGGTCGCACCAGCCACAGATACAACAATCTTCCACTCCACCATCATCTCAACAACACTACCAGCCACCAGAGCAATTACAACAAGATCAGCATAATTCTCCCCCACAACAGCTGCCATTGCAGCAGCAGCCACAACAGCAAACTATGCATCTGCAAGCAGCACAGGGCAGCTTGTATCACAAGCATTCTAATTCTAAGTTTGAATGAATTAGTATAGTTGATGGAGCAGTGCTGACAGCAATGGGTCCTGCTAGGGCTGGGTTTGCATGCTCTTGTAACAGCATTGTACAGGTAATGACAATTTATAAAAATTTAGGCAGATCTGATATATTTTTTCTATATTTTAGGCTGGCATACTAGGCAAAACTAAAACATGCAGAATTTCATATTTTTGTGATATATCAATGATGATAATAATCCTCTCTCTCTCTCTCTCTCTCTCTCTCTCTCTCTCTCTTTTCTCTCATTTTCCCATTGTTGTTAATTGATTTGTTAAAGCTTCTCTATCTCCCTCCCAATGCACCCTTGCTTGATTGAAGCCTACTTTCTGCAGCTAGTTATGGGCGCTTGGGCATGTAACCATTTGGATTGTGTAAAGCTGTCGCTTTTTCTGTTTCTTTTTGTTTATTTCTTTCTTATCTTAATTTTCTTGAACTTGAATGGAGAGTGGACATAATCGAGTTGTGGGTTTCATGCAGATGAAGCTGACTATTTTATTAGGGTATTGCGTTGTGGAAATAGGTCGCTGCCATTTGCAGGTTAGAAATTCACTGGAAAAAGGACTTAGTTTTTGTTTCTGCTTTCTTTTCGGATTTTGAGGGATTATGTATATGGCTGCTTTAGAGCATAGCGAAGATGGAGACAGATATAGAGGCATTTGTACATAGGTCACATCTCCATTTTCTTTGTACTTTCTTCCTCTTTTTCCATGTTCTTCATAGAAGGGGCCTTATTTCCTTTTGCCCGTTAGATTAGTTCATGTATTATTACCCTTTCAGATCAAAGCAGTAGCAATCATTTTTATGGGCAAAAGCCTTCAGAAATTTTGTGAATATAAGGTTTCTGGTATACGTACTGGTCCATGGTATTAGAACGATCAGCATCTGAACCTAAAGCGTAGCTTAGTTAGTTCATGCAGCAACTCTTAAAAGGTAACATTCAACAAGTCTGGGGTTCAAATCCCATCATCTTTCGCCCCATTGCTAGGTAGCAGTCTCCACTAAATCATCAATCCAATTCCATTTCCCTTTCCTTCTGGGGTGTAATAAATACTAATTACAAGCCTTGGTGTATCTTAAATGGATTATGGTATAGTTGGAGGTAAAATGCTGGTCGTACTCCTGTTCTGAAGGTTTAAGATCCTAGTTTTGGTGCAATCTGAAATGTGCTCCGGATCTTATTATAATCTTTGATTTGATTTCTTTTGAATTTGGAACGAACCAATTGTCAATGGTCACTTCAAAAGAACCGTATCATCTCATTTTAAAGGCTTCGTTTTGCTTGGCCCTTGCAATTTTTATCTAGTTTGCTTTCCCTGTTTAATTGAAATGAGTAATTAAGTGCCGAACTTAGGGGTATTAAGGTTTTATTTAGTGTTTTAGCTATGTGTTTACGCGTTGGTATGGTTCCTATAATTACAAAGTTATCACGTTCATATGTATCCTATAAATGTATTACTTTAGTTTTTCTTGTTTTCAAAATTTTTATATACAATTTATGTTTATTTGACTGTTGTTTTTATGTTATGTAAATTATGTACATAAAATTTCAAATAAATTAAGTCATTAATTATTTGTTTGATGAAAAAGTTTTTAACTGTTAATGATATAGATTTTGGATCGATTTTGGAACCGTGTAAGATGAATGTGGATCTTGTGATTAGATTGTTAAAAAATTAATCGTATATGAACTGTCAAATTGAAGTCCAACCTTGAGGTAAAAAGGACCTAATCAAGGTTATACTACTGTCGTCGTTTTTGTTCTGGTATTGGTTCTAGCATGTTACAGGATATTATTTCGGGTTTATTGATTTTCTAAAAAATATTTCCATATATTATATATAGACATACATAAAAATATGTTTATATGCAAAAGAAAAAAAAAGAACTATTATTTGCTTGCAATTGACAAAACAGATAAAAATATACTCTTGTAACTCGTAAGTATACCCTGAGATAAACCTCATGCAATGCTCAATAACTTAATGTTCATTTCTCTGAAATAAAGGCCTCGTCTTGAAACAATTATGCCTCTCCTAGCCAAAAACCAAATCTTCTTGTAACATCATCAGTAGGAAAAGAATATATATTTTTGATTTCATATGTGCTAGTTTTAACCTGAGTGTCCCAAAGATGCAAGATATGAGAGCTGGATACTGTATGCATCTTTCAGCTCTGCTAAAACCTCTGCAATGGTTGGTCTCAAGGATGCATCTCTATCGACGGATTTTACAGCGACTAAGGCTGCTCTTCTCATGCTTTCCGCCTCGAAGGTTCCCTTTAAGCTATCATCTACTATCTCAAATGCACTTGCCTGTAAGTAGGGCTTTGCCTGCAATGAAACCAAGTATGAACCAGTTTTTAAGAGCTAAGAACTAAAATATAGGTTTAATGTTATCGAACTCGGTTACCTACCCATAGCACTAAATTGAAGGAATCCGGGGATCCGGAGTGATTCAGTGGTTCTCTTCCACATATGAGCTCCAAAAGAACAACACCGAAACTGTATACATCACTTTTCTCAGTCAGCTGTTTAGTGGAATAGTACCTGCAGGTAAAATGGCATACATCAACGGTCTGGTGCAGTGAAGGCATTAACTTAATGAGATCAACTAAGGCTTACTCAGGATCTAGATAGCCTGCAGTGCCTTTGACAGCGGTTGTGACATGAGTTGCGTCGGATTGAGTTACTTGCTTAGAGAGGCCAAAATCACAGACCTTGGCATTCATTTGAGCGTCCAAAAGGATGTTACTGCACTTGACATCGCGGTGTATTATTCTTGGATCGCTCCCGTTATGCAAGTAGTCCAGCCCTTCAAAAAGAAACAGATATAAAATGTGAAAATCTGTCATTGTGGTAAACAAGAAGATTATGCATCAAATATTAATCCCCAGAAAGGGTTGCTTCTATGTTAGGATCTTATAATCATTATGTTCGAAGAAAAAATTGTTAACATATGCAGGTACGGAAAGTTCGAACCAGAAAACATGAAATTTTCCCATTGCTAAACAGAATACCAGACTTACCTTTTGCAGCATCAACAGCTATTTTCAGTCTCCGAACCCAGCTTAAAGAAAACTTTTGACTATTTGGACCTGAAAACAAAACATCAAGGTTGAACCAGGGCGTATTTTAGCATGTGAGGAACAGATTTATCCTTCCAAACATACCATGTAAGTAATCAGCCAGTGATCCACCAGGTAGATACTCATACACTAGTATCTGCTTCTTTGATTCATAACAAAATCCTTCCAAGCATACAAGATTTTGATGTCGAATTTTCGATAACAGATGAACCTGCAGGCATTCCCATATGCATGGAGAGGCATTTCAGTCAAATTGAAATACCCCTAAAGATTATCATTAAGCAATGGTCTAGATGATTGTATAGAGTCTTCAGTCAAGTTCTTCAATAGAATGGCTAGAAAATCACTGAGCTCACATTGAATTATGTGTTAGGCAAGGAAACTGGAGAGAAGGTTAGATGATAAACCTCGTTAATAAAAGAGTCGGCACCCAATTGAGTTCGATCAGATCGCACTTTTACTGCTACCAGTTTGCCATCTGATAGCTTTCCAAGGTAAACAGATCCGAAACCACCTTTGCCTATGACTTCCTTAAAGTTGTTTGTAGCTGCTTTTATTTCTTTGTAAGAAAATATTCTTGCAGCATTCCAGTTTCGCATATCAATAGGTGCACCTGAATACGAGAAAGATGTGCATATATGAATCGTGTTGTCAATTTTCACAGTAACAATGATGTAAACAACTATCGCATACTTGTAGTATCTGCGGCTTCAGTTTCCCGTTTATTTATATACAAAAATACTGAACGAGAAATGAGGAGTAGAGCAAATACGGCTCCTCCAGCTGCTCCGAGTATAATGGCTAAACGCGTATGTGGAGTGTGCTTCCTATTTGTAATAACAGTAACTTTTGGTGTCTCATTCGATGTGGCTTCGTTGCATGCCATTGTTGAAAAGGAAAGGCATAAATTCCCTAATGTTCTGCGCCAATGTTGATTCCATCCAGAAACATGAATACGAATATCTCGAGATAGAATAAAACAAGAACATCAGTGCCATACCTAACTTCCAAGCTTTCTCTGTTCAAAGATGGGGGTAGGGTGCCTTGCAGTTTATTATTCTCCAGGTTCCTGAAGAACGAAAGAACACAGTTTTTCATCCATTGAAACACTTTGAGGCAATGAGGGAGAAACCACATTTTCGGTTCTTCACCAGTTGGTACGGTTTTTATAAAAGTCACTTACAGCAAATGTAGATTCTCCAACTCTCCCAAGCTGGCTGGTACTATTCCCTGTAAACTGTTATTATGCAAGTCCCTGCATGTAGAAAAATAACAATGATGCAGTATTAATACTATCAATAACAGTTTCAATGAATAATTAGAGAAGATTACAACTTACAAAATTTTAAGGTTAACCAAGCTGTCTAAATCAGAACCAAAGGATGTTAACTGATTGAAACTCAGGTTCCTGAGAATTTAGGGAAGATATATTATTAGTCTCTGCTACATGAAGATATTAATGAAAGGTGAATGCTTTGACCGGAATTACAATTTCTCGAGGTATTGCAGGCTGTCCAGATTTTCTATTGCTCCTGAAAGTGATGTGTTATGCAAATCCCTGAAAGAGAATGAGATATTTATATAGAGGATGCGATAGGCTCATAATATTAAGAGTTAAAAGACAGATGAAGACATTTACAGTATTTTAAGATCCAGCAAGTCACCAAATGTTGGACTAATTGATCTCAAGTTGGTGTCTGAAAGGTCCCTAAGAGAAAAATGATAAATCCATACAAGTAGTTAGCCGAGGTAGAATACGAAATTTGTAAGCTACAGTTTACTTTGGTACATACAATGATGTCACTGTACTTCCTTCACATTCAATATGATTCCATGGAGTTGGTAAGCATGGATCATCTTGCCATCCGAGATCGAAACCAGTAGACTGCTCGATAACTTGAAGTGCTGAAACTGTAGTTGAAGAAGCCTCTGGTGGAATATCAACAATTTCATAGACCTCAAATGCACTGATTTGAGGGTAGAATCTGATTCTCCTAAATGCAATATCCAGACTTGTGATTCGCTTTTGTGTGAAATATAGAGTACTGGTTTCTGAGGTTGTTATAGTGAAATTGGATTGCTGAACGACCCCATTGATTAATATATCGAAAGAAGCAGAAACTGGAAGAATGTCTGCAAAATAGAGGACAATATAGTAGTCCCCGAATGTATCTAGAGGTAGGTTGTAATGTAAGAAGTCGTCCCGAGCCAGAACTCTAGCAGTCTGCAACACATCCAAAGGAGGGCTCTCCTTTAGGCTTGATAAATTCAAGCCAAGAGGAATGTGGAAGGCTGGTGAGAGATGAGCTGGTGTGTAACTTCGATCAGCATCCCAAATGCGGTCAAACGGATCTGCAGGGTACCTGTTTTAACCGAATTTAATAGTAAAACATCCTAACAGAAGACAGCAGCCATAGATGGTGAAAGGTTGGTAAACATACTTACCTCAATGATCCATTGGTATAACCACTATTGATTCGATACCGCTTACGAAGTGACTTATTTGAGAAACCTCCCATGCCACTACGGTAAGCCCCTCGAGGAAGTGGTCGAACTTCAAGAGAAGAAATAACTGGCGATCCACTGCTCGGAATAGCATTCAAACAAAATGACAGTGTGGCCTTACTCACTGGCCATATGAATTCTTCAATCCAAGGATCTTTGTTAGTTAAGTTCACAGTACTAGTTATAGCTGTCCCAAGAGAAACTAAGAAAGCTGGAGGTTTCCAATGTCTATCATAGTTCTTATACATAAATTGAGCTCTCACAAGAACCATGGATGATGTATTTTCCACTGGTAATTTATAGCAATTACGACGTTGAGATTCGGGGAAAAACCGAAGTGGAACATTTGATGAATAAGTACCAGAATCCTCAACATAGTTAATGGTAGTTATATTGCCTGTGTTTATGTATGTATCATCTGAGACCCATGTTATATTAGATGAATCAACATAATTCCTTGCTCCACCACATGATAAGCTCAAGAAACCTGTCACATAGCAAACCAAATGTAAAGAACACGACACAAATTCCTCAAATCCAAAGCCTGAGTTGGACCATTCTGTTTCCATCAAAGCTTTAAAAACAAAAATGAAGGTAAAAGTACCATGGAGGTCTTGTACTAAAATTCAGATTATATTTTGTCTTTTTTATTAACAAAATGAACAAATTAATTTCTGTACATTAGATCAAAGAGTAAAAAGATTCATTATGCTAAAAGTTTCATCCATTTCTACTATTAAAAGCTGATGTAATGTGTCTCTTTCAGATGTGCATAGACATTTTTAAGTGTAGAAATGGACGAGGGGATTGATTTGCTATTTGATCTATGAACTTTTTCCCAAAAATGAACAAAGGCTATAGCTAAACATAAAAGGTGGGAAACTTGGATAAAACAGCTACACATTTACACAAACATGAAAAGAGCAAATTACACATACCATCTTGCTCACAGAAAACAACACCCAAAAAGCCAAAGAACAAAAACAAGGTGACCCAGAAGCAGTTCAAGGCCATAGAATCTGCTAACAACATGAAATGAACATAATTTGAGTAAAAACAGAGCAGGCTCCCTTAAATCCTTAATAAGAGTAATTATCAAGTTTGCATCATTGGGGGGGTGTAAAAGTTATAAGAGAGAAGGTAATTGAGTAAAAAGGAGTGCAAGTAATGGGAGAATTAAAGAGAAAGATAATGATGATTAAAGGGTACCAAGAAACCAAGAGTGGCATTCATTATTAAGGTTGTGGCTCGATGATGATTGTTTTTCTATGATATATGGCCTTATCTAACACCACTAGTACCACCATTGATGCTATTGTAGCACTGTGGCAGTAGTTGAAAAGCAGCTCAAAGGGGTAGAATAAAAATGGTCACTTCCTTAGTGGACCAAAGGTCGTTGAAAGTACAACATAAAGTGGAAGCCATGAAAATGATGCTTGTTAACGAACTCCCATTATATCTGCTTTAGCTTTCAGTATATTTCTTCTGGTTTGATCATTGTTCTTTAAAAAGGACATTCAGGCCAAATAGGGCTAATCGCACCAGAGCCCCCAAACTATGATCAAAACTTCAAATTAGTTACAAAACTTTAAAATGTTCTAATTAAGTACTCAAAGTATCAATATCGTGCCAAATAAATTTTTCTATACATGTTAAATGTTAAATTAGATTTGACGTGAAACATATTTAAAACATGTCTTATTGCATATGACGTAATAAAAAATCTCCTAAAATTTAATATCATTGCCTATTTTATTTAAGCATGTCAATTTTAAGTTATCCATTCAATAAGTTATATTTTATAAATCGACATTTAACACGAAATTGATGTTAAGCTAATGAAAAGTCTAATTGATACGATATTGATACTCAATTGACTTTCTAAATAGTGTTTACTTAAGATGTGTTTGGAATTATAGAATAATTGGATGAAATTAAGTGAAATACTATTTTCGTAATCGCACTCTCTTATAATTAAAAAATTATAATTTCTTAAATTTATTTAAATAATAAAATTTAATTAAATTGTAAGTTTTGATATTATAAATTGTAATAGTATAATTATATAATTTTAAGTACTTCAAACAATGATGTTTCGAGGGCTCCACCTTTGCTTGAAGATTAATTCTCACTTTAAAAGGTCATTTATTACTCGTATAGATAGTGAATTTCCTTTATTTTCAATTAGAATCAGTAATAAATGATTCAAGTTATCATTTTATCTTTATTATTATTTTTTTAAAAACTTGGCAATAAATGTTTGGTGGAATTTTATTTCTTAGTAATTCTAGGAAAGCAAGTGGATAATAACTTTGTGGGGTGTGCCTCGTATCGGAAATGTTGGGGCGACACAACGAATATGCATGAGATGTCACGACGATGCAAAGTATTTTTTGTATGTAAACAGCTGTAATTTTTTGGGTTTTTTTGATATTGTGCATTTAGTACATTTAGAGTTATTGTATTTAAACACTCTCTTACATAAATCTTATTTTTAATCGAAACCGTTAATTGGGATCTAAAATCATTTGCTGATTACCTGATTTTCAATCTCACTTAACATCAAAATATTCCTTGTTGGTACATCAACAGAATAGCACAAACAATTATTATTAATCCAAGCTTACACAACAATGGTAAAATTGTAAATAAATCCAAGCAGGCAGACCCCAATAAACAACCGAAAAATGGACAGCATTTTATATCTCACTCTTTCAATCCAAGTTTGCGTTGCAACTTCACCACCATCAGTGCCATTCTTAATCTGATCCACTCCCTTAACTTGTTCACCAACTGAAAATATTTGTGTCTCCATGATCAACCAAGTATCCCCCAAAATCCTACAAGAAATCCAGTAGTCATCCCAATAAAAAACCATAGGGGCTCAAACAATCCTTCATCACCTTCACTGCTTCTTTCAATACCGCCATTGTTAGGCACCTTTGGTGGCTCATCTTCAGGACATTTTCGTAATGGTTCTCCGCACAGTCTCAAATTCCCTGAATATGAAATAGCATTGAAACTCTGCAACTGAGTGCTTGAAGGAATTTTTCCGGACAATTTGTTGTTCGACAAATCCAAAACGCTGAGAAAAGATAATTCGGACATGCTTTCCGGGATTTCACCAGACAGATTATTTGTGGACAAATCGAGTGAATCCAAGGATTTCAATTGGCCAATCTCCCTAATTATGCTTCCCCTCAACATGTTTCTTGAAAGATTCAGATTTATCAACCCTTGCAAACTTGCTAGTTCTCGAGGTATTTCCCCACTTAATTTGTTGCATGACAAGTCAATACTCTTTAACAATCCAAGTGTGTTGCCATATTCTCGTTCAAAACCTTTCCATACAACTAACAAATGCTCATCAAAGTCCTCCCCTATACCACCAGAAAAATCCATGGCATAACCTATCCCCATTATAGAGATAGTTTCCATAGAACTTCCAAAGTGAGCCATGGCTGTCAAATAGTTTAGGCATGAAGGAATGTCTCCTGATATGTTGTTGAGAGAAAGATCTAATACTTGAAGAAACTGTTGGCGACATAGAGTTGAAGGTATGTTGCCATGAAACTCATTTGATCGTAGACGAAGAACAATCAACCTATCGAGTCTTTCTCCTATCCATGGTGGAATGATTCCAGTCAATTTGTTGTCTCCCAAATCCAGAAGTTGCAATGCAGTACAATTTTTTAGTGAGTGTGGTATTTCACCATACAAACTTGTGTTCCTTAAGCGCAATGACTTCAAATTTTGTAGTGAGCCCAAAGAATTAGGGATTACTCCCAACAAATTATTGTTCTCCAAATTGATTGCTGTTAAGCTCTTGTACTTGTTCCAACAATCAGGAATCCCACCCACTAACAAATTGTAAGAGAGGTCAAGATAACTCAAACCATTATTCATCCTCATGCACAACAATGACAAAGGTCCACTGAACATGTTGATGGATAGATCCAAAACCCCTGAATTAAACAAAAAAGGAGGTATAGAACCATGAAAAAGATTTGATCTCAAAACTATAAAAGGGGAATCATCAAATTCTAGTTGCAGATTTGGAATACTCCCACTGATTTTGTTGAAGGAAAGGTTCAAAAACATAAGTCCTGAAGGCAGATTCCAAAACCAGTTGGGCATGTTGCCTGAAATGTTGTTGTCAGAAATATCCATAACGGAGAAATTAGTTTGCCATCGAAGCCAACTCGGAAATTGTGGACCAAGCTTACATGAACGCATGTCAATATAATCCAGATGAAATGGAGGGATCCAATCAGAGCTAAGATTAAAAGACAAAGAATTAAAGGATATGGACAGTTCTTTCAATTTGGTAAGATTAAACAGGTGAACTTCGCAAAAGACACCATGTAAAGAGTTGGAGGAAACATCCAAGAGCTCAAGTTGAGACATTTTCCCGATGTTGACTGGAAGAGGCCCCTCAAGTTGGTTTCCTGAAAGAGATAATTTTCTCAATGATGATAATATTGAAAGATCAGGCAATGCTCCAGTCAGTCGATTCCCGGCCAAAGCCAAAGCTTCTAGAGAATCCTTGGCACACCCTAAGTTTTTGACAACAACCCCGAGAGATCCGCTGAGCTTGTTATCCCTTAAGTCCAACTCTTTTAAATTGCAGATATTCCCCAAGAACTTTGGTATTCCACCTTCAAGATTATTTCCTCTTAAATTAATGCGTTGGAGAGCTGGCATGTTGTCAAAAGAGAGTGAGATTGAACTCGATAAGTAATCATCAGAGAAATCGAGTTCAACAAACTTTTGACTCAGATTCAGCAACAGAGGAAATGTTGAAGGTTGCAAAGTAGATGATGTCAGGTGAAGAACAGATAAAGAATTTGAAGAATTAAAATGGGAAAGAGATGAAGGATCAACCTCTGGAAAATCACACAAGTCAAAGTGTAGTAGTGAGAGGGAAGGATGAGATTGAATAACTTGGAGCCAGTTTGTAGCTTTTGTAAAATTGGTGGAACCGATTTTCAGTGATTTCAAAGAAGAAAGATGAGAAAGCCATTCAAGGTTGTCGGATTTCAATGAATGAAGGTAAAAAAGATCAGGAACAAGATCAAGATAAAGCAGCCTAGAAAGATTCCCAAGCTGGTGAGGAATGATCCCAGTGAGAGGGTTGTATGAGAGATCTAGGTAAGTGAGCTCTGAAAGTGAACCAATGAAGTCTGGGATTTTATGAAAGCTATTAAAAGAGAGGTCCAAGTGACTCAAGTGCTTTAACTCAAGCAAGGAATACCCGATCTCGCCTGTAGTAAACATCCAGTAGAGGTCCAGCTTGACAACATGGCCGGTTGAGTTGTCGCAACCAACACCTATCCAATTGCAACACTCTTCTTCTTCACTTGTCCATGAAACCAGGTGGTTTGCCACAACGGTAAGACCTTTCTTGAAATCAAGGAGAGCTCTTCTCTCGGCTGCAATGCACCTCACACTCCTTGGAAAATTGTACTCAATTAGGACTTCTAGATTTGGGAGAAAACAAATTGACTGGAATCATTCAACCATGGATAGGAGAAAGACTCGATGGGTTGATTGTTCTTCGTCTAAGATCAAATGAGTTTCATGGCAACATACCTTCAACTCTATGTCGCCTACTGTTTCTTCAAGTATTGGATCTTTCTCTCAACAATACATCAGGAGTCATTCCTTCGTGCCTCAACAAGTTGACTGTCATGGCAAGTGTTGCAAGTTCTGAAGCAATGACTTATTTATGGGAGGGGAGTTTTGGTATCACCGACGATGGCAACTTTATATTTAGTTTCAATGATCATTTGCTAGTTGTATGGAAAGGTTTTGAAAGAGTATATGGCAACACCCTTGGAATGTTAAAGAGTATTGACTTGTCATGCAACCAATTAAGTGGAGAAATCCCTCGAGAATTAGCAAGTTTGGAAGGGTTGATTAATCTGAATCTTTCAAGAAACATGTTGAGGGGAAGCATAATTAGGGAGATTGGCCAATCGAAATCCTTGGGTTCACTCGGTTTGTCCATAAATAATCTGTCTGGTGAAATCCCGGAAAGCATGTCCGAAATATCTTTTCTCAGCGTTTTGGATTTGACGAACAACAATTTGTCTGGAAAAATTCCCTCAAGCACTCAGTTGCAGAGTTTCAATGCTACTTCATATTCAGGGAATCCGGGACTGTGCGGAGAACCATTGCGCAAATGTCCTGAAGATGAGCCACCAAAGGTGCCTAACAATGGCGGTATTGAAAGAAGCAGCGAAGGTAATGAAGGATTGTTTGAGCCTCTGGTTTTTTATTGCGATGGCTATTGGATTCCTTGTAGGATTTTGGGGGATTTTTGGTTCATTGGTGATTAACAGGTCTTGGAGACATAAATATTTTCAATTGGTGAGCAAGTTAACAGATTGGATGAGATTAACAATGGCACTGATGATGGTGAAATTGCAACGCAAACTACGATTGAAAGAGTGAGATATAAGATGCTCTCCATTTATCTTACTCTGGTGGGGTCTCAAAAAAAAAAAATAAGAGTTTGTGAGGAAATTAGAATAAAAGTTATAAAAAAGAAATGTACTGTGTATAGAAAATTACAATCACACAAAATTTGAATTGATTTTATTAATAAATTATTTTACATAACTCCGATTTAAAATTACAAACAAACAATTTAAATTCAATTGATTAAGAAGAACTCAATAAAAATCCATTTATTTATAAAAATTAGTTTCAACAAGTTCTTATCTTTAAATTAATAAAACATATTCTGACCCGACCCCAACACCTCTAAATTACCCAGCCAATCAAAATATTTCCCACTAATTCACTGCACTCTCCCCTCTTTCTTTTAATCTTTGGGGTTCAAAACCCAATACACACGGACAGTGGCACTGGCAACCACACGACAGCAGTCAGATCAGCAAATCTCTGCTCTTTTTTCCTCCAACCAGCAAAAAAAAAAAATGAAAATGGGTGGAGAAGGAAAGGTCTATACTTTAGCAGAGTTTTCTCAACACAACAATGCTAAAGACTGTTGGCTTCTCATTGGGGGCAAGGTACCATCTTTTTTTGTTTGTGTGTTTGGTTTTGTTAGATTATATTTGATAATCTAATTTTAACCTTGAACCAATCTGGGGTTGGGTTTTCTTTTTCTTGGTTAAAAAAATGGTTTCTTTTTGCTTATATTATGCTAAAAGTTGGGGTATTTTAGTTTAATTCTCAAGTTGCAAGATTCGAGTGTTAATGGATCTGATGAATCCTCTTGTTCTTTATTTGATTACTCTATAATTTAACTCAGATTGGTGAATTGACAGTTCAGATTTTGTTCTCTATAATGGATTCTGTGGGATGTAATGTATTGTTAGTTGGTATAATTTTAACAAAAGACAGATCAGTGATTTTGTGTGTAATAATGTTCAATTTACTGAGTACTCCTTGGCATGTAAGAATGTTTTTTTTATGGAATTCGGCTATGGTGTTTTGGCTGTAATAATTAATCAGTCCCTAAACTTGTAGTGACATGAAATATTATTTGAATAGGTATACAATGTGACTAAATTCTTGGAGGACCATCCTGGTGGTGATGAAGTCTTGTTGTCTGCAAGTGGTATGACGAATATCGCAACTTTTTTCTGCTTGTTCTGTGTAATCTAACGTCGGAACTATTGCGGAAGATGGAAGAAAGGGAAATAATTTTAGCTTGGTGTATGCTTCACAGGGAAGGATGCTACCGATGATTTCGAGGATGTTGGTCATAGCAGCAGTGCTAGAGCAATGTTGCATGAGTTGTACGTGGGTGATATCGATGCATCAACCATTCCCACCTAGACAAAGTACACTCCTCCGAACCAGCCTCACTATGAGCAAGATAAGACCTCGGAATTCGTTGTAAAGCTTCTCCAATTCCTTGTTCCACTCCTAATCTTGGGATTGGCATTCGGTATCCGCTTCTATACCAAATCACCAGCTTAAGCATCGAGACCATAAGAGAAGCTGGCAAGATTCTTCACAATAAGGTTATGTTGGTGAAAATTTTCAGAACTGTCACATATGTGCTTTCTTTGTCTATCGACTAGTTCCCCATGCCCCCTTTTCAATGTAAGATCGAAGATTGTTTCCTTTTTTCCTTGTAGCTTGGAAAACTTCCTTTTCTTGCGCTCTTGAGCATTTGGTAACCGTAAAACTTGTCTTTTTGGAACCAAGTTCATTGATTTATAAGCAAAATTCATGTCAAAATAGTACTAGTCCTGAATTTAATGGGACCAATAGGTCCCGGAAAATGGTTTCTCTGCAAGTTTTTGTACTTACATTTAGCTTTGGGTACAAAATCAATGTACCAACAGTGTCTTTGAATGTCCACGGCAAGCCTTTCAGGGTTTTGAAATCATGAAAAACATGATACATTTTATCTCTTACATCGAAAAACCGACATAATTTAACATACAAAATGGGCTCTACAGCCATGGTTGAAAGATTACAAGAACAAACAAGGGGGTATAGTATATGCTTCCTTAACATTTTCTTACAGGTATTTTACTAAAGAAAAACGAAAGAAGACAGCCATTGAAGAAGAGGAAGATCCGCTGAAATCTGGGGATTAACAAGGACCCCATTGCAGTCTAAAGAAAAATATGGAAAAACATCAACATAAAAGGTCACCAAAACCATGGCCTTGCTCAACAAAGAAAGGGGAAACCCCCCCCCCCCCCATTTTAAGCATCTAATCAGTGCTTGCACATGTTCTCTCAATCACCTTAGAATCAGTTCTATATGATTGCCTTGAAGGGGAACTTGATCCTCTCGAAGAACTATGTCCAAACAAGCTTAGTTTACCGATTTTCTTTGAGAAAGACCTCATGAATCTACGAGAACGAGACTTCACCATATCCCTCTTCATGCAAACATGTTCTTTCTCTAGATCGTTTAATCTCATCCGCATTCGAGTAAGCTCAAGTTTTAACTCCCGGTTTTCTCGCCTCAGAGATGCATAGTTGTCTCTTGGGGACATTGCTGCACTGAGTGCACCGCTGCTGATCCGCCAAGACTGGTGATGCACTGCCGGCTTGTGATCATCATCGGGATAAGAGCAGCACAAAGCATTTCTTAGCCTTAATTGCTCGAAATAAAGAACTTGGACTATCGATTGGATCGGAAGTCGTTCATTCTGTGCAGCATGTGCACCGGCTTCTTGTGAGAGCTTTTGGAAATCAATCAGCTTGCAGAGTCTCTTCCGGTCTTCATCTGGTAAACTCGGATGAGCCTGAACACGATGCAATCATTACAAGGTCAGGTAGTTTCCTGAACAGGTTATCAAAATCGGAAAATATTGGCATACATACTTTTAGATAAATATCAATGGCTCGATATAGCCCGTCGTGGATGGTACGAGCGTGTTCTGGTAAAGTCTCTGCAATTCCCAAGAACTTCGGAAGCTTGAGATTTGCATCAGGAGCAATTTCGGCTAAGTAATTATCAACTAGTATTGCAACTTTGAACAATGCAGTTTGGGACGGTGATCGAGGACTATCAGATTCGAAAACCGACTCATCATCCATATCACCTTCACTGTCATCTTGCTGGGAAAAGTTTACTAATATCCTTTGAACTGTATCAACATCAAATAAGGTCCCATCTCCTGAATGTCGAAAAGACGGGATCAAGATGTCATCAAGAGTTGCGATATCCAACTGAGATCCGATCCTCCGTTCTAGATCAAGCCTACAAGAAATCGAGCAATCAAGCATCACTGCACTTCGGAGGAGTCCGAAAAGGAAACTGATAGGCACAGCAAGTTTCTCAACAGGTAAAAGGCCAATGATTGTCTCGACCACAAGCCGTTCATGATCGGTTGAACCCAAATCAACTTTCGTAAGGCCCGATGGATTCCACAGACTGCATTTCTTTGTCAGCTCCTTCTGCGCGAAATTCACAAGGGAGGCACCAATACTTTCAGGACGGACACCGCGGCATTTCATGGCCGTAATGAGTCTTTGATACAAATCAATCCGAATAACAGAAAGATCTTCTATCCACCAATCTCCCTCACATTTTGTTTGCCTGTTCATATGAAGCCTACCCGAACTGCTGTACTCTAATCGCGAGAAGCTTGACGCAATCTGCTCCGCACAAGCCTTCGAGGCAATCGCATCAATGCAACGGCTAATGATCTTCAACTCATCCGCAAGAGGAAGCAGACTCTCACATTGCTGCAAAACCTCAACACACATCTCCAAGTTCTTGCAAACAACAATCTCGAGATACTCTTCAGTACGAGACCCGAGATTATCCTTCGAAAACTCCTCAGTCATCTCGAGGTAATCGGAAACGCAATAAAGCTGAGCCACATTGAAAGATGTAATCTCAAAGTTAATGCCATAACAGAACTTTGCAGCCAACTCGAACGACTCGGCACCTCCAGGTACGTTAACAAGCTCCACTCTTAACATATCGGAATCCCTATGCTCTGCAACTAGTTTCTGAATTCTCCCACTTCGAGAAACAAGAGGAAACTACACATGCATACATACATACATTCATTCATACATACATACATATTAACCATCTATATTTGATGAAATTAAAGCAATAAATTACCTTGTGTAGAGCAAAAGATACACCATTTACTTCTATTGTGATATCACTTGGAACATCTCGAAAAATCCTACAAAAAAATACACGTTAAAGGTGAACAATCCATTGAATACCCAATAACAGTATGCATTAAACAAAGCTAAAGATCAAACTTTTACCATTCATTACAACGCTGTCTTGTGCTCTTTGCTAAGAACAGCTGTTGCTGGTGTTTGTCCATTGGCAGAGAAAAGTGAGCTTAACTTTCAAGAGAGACAAATATGAAAGGAGAGAGAGACAAAGACAGAATCTTTGTTAGAAACGTAAGTTGTTGGTTAACTTGCTTGGCCATTTTTGATGAACCATAGGTTGCTATTGGCTGAACTAATGGCCTCTAATGGTGGGTCATCATTTTACACCCCTTTTCTCTCTTTCTTTAATTGTTCTTCAGAACTTGAAATGCACTAAAAATCTATTTTAATCTTACTGTTTTTCTTTGATGTTTAGCTTTGGTTTTTTTACTTTTACATTTTTTTTGGGGGGGGGGGGGGAGACTTAAAAAGTCAAAACCTCTCATTAGAACATAAGAACAAAGAACGGCAAAAAGTGGGGGGAAAAAAAAGAGTTGTCATCTTTGGACATCTTTTTGCATGCTTTTTGCTTTTTTCTTAGTGACAAATGTGTTTTTATACTCGTTTTATGGTTGGTGAAGCTCTCAACTAATATTTTTATTACCAGACCGAGGATCAAGTCACCGGTCAAACCAATTTAAAAAACCGATTTAACCACCAGTTCAACTGATTTTTAATTGGTTCAATTGGTTCATACTGATTTCTGGTCTAACCAATTCAAAGTCATTTTTTGGATCGATCCCTCAGTCAGTTTAAAGTCCAACCAATGGTCTAATCCAGTTCAAACAACATTGCTCTTAACAGTATCATCTCGAGGATTTGAACTTGAGCTTTCTATTTGAGAGCACGATGTGCCTTCCCATTGCATTCACCGTTGGTTAGTTGTTTCTTTTATTCTCTTAAACATATGTAAACAAAACATTCGGTCGAATTATGGTTTTAGTCCCTTTATTATGTTGATACTAGAGATTTAATCTATCCAATTTGGCATAATTTAGTCTCTCTAGGCCCAAATTGATAGCGCTATTAGTGGATGCTGTTAGAATAATGGTTTGGAATTCTTTTTAGAACAATCTTAAGCATTTGATTGACATGTAAAAATATTTTTAGTTAAACAGAGCTTATTGGATTTGGTATGACTCTAACTATATGATCAAACAATAATTAAAAAAATATTATGTCGGAGGCAACTATCAATATTATCAAATTGGATCAATAGAAATAGAGTATTAAATTATACTAAATTAGAACAATTAAATCTCAAATTTTAACATAGAGGGACTAGAATCATAAATAGACCAAAACAGATTATTTTTCCGCCTCCTTTATTCATTGTTTGCCTTTGTAGCAAACTTCAGTTATAAGTTATGTAGAAGACATTGATTTGCATTGCCATGGGAGCCATCAACTTGGGATAATTTCATGATAGCCCATACTCTTTTGTTTTTTTTTTTTTTGTCTAGGGATCATTAATGAAAAAAAAGACAATGATTAGAATAGTGTTAATGGTTGGTTTAACTAGCTAACCCGAAACCACCACAAAAATTCAATAATTCTTAAATAAAATTTTGAATTTGAATTTTATAAATGAAGTACTCTCCCTTAAAAACTCGATTTGATTCAACTTGAATGGAAATATTATTTAAAAAATGTAATGGAAATGGCATACCATATGTTATTTTATTGTTTTTGGTACTTTCTGAAAAAGAAAATTTAAAATATTTTAAGAAGTTCAATATTTTATATTTTTTACCATAATGGGACCCTAAAATCTTTGTTTGATTTGATTGAATGGGACACCAAATCTAAAGTCAATTATTCATATTGCAACATGCACATTTGTTCTCAACATTTAACAATCAAGACATTCAAAATTAATTATTTTAACAATGTTGCTGTCATACATAAACAAAGGCCAATGTGATTGGCAAATTTCTCAATTTAATCGACTCAACAAATTTAAGTTTTAATAGAATTAATATTTATTATTTAAAATTTTGACATAAAATTTAATTTTTATCTACAATTTGACTCCAAATAAAATATTTGATTTACAAAGCTATAACATCTTTAAAAATATTAACTCTATTAGATAATAAATGATATTAAATTTTAGCTTTATATTTTTAATAATACAATGCTTGAATTGATTTATTCTATAGTGGAGGAATTAATTTGATAAGGTTAAGTTAAATTTTACTATTAGTCCTTGTATTATGTATAAAATCTAAATTAAGTCTCTAAGTTCTAATTTGATCAATTGTAAAAGAAAAAACCCAAAACTTGGAGGGAGGGGAAGGTGGGAGGCGGTGCTGCCACTTTTTGATGATGTTTTATGATTAGCCACCGCCAGCCACCACCACCACGTTTAGGGGGAGTTCTTTTAAGTGGAATCCCTTCCCCACATAATTATACCTGTTTTTTTGTTTTATTTTTGGTCGGCTTTTTTTGATTGAATAGACCCTTACTTGTTATCATTTGATATGATTTATCTCCCACTACTAACCTCTCATTTCCTTTCATCTTCATCAAGTTTTCATGTCATGTACCAAATAAAAAAGTTTCATGTCTGCCATGAAAATGGTCAATTCTGCCGTTGGATACATCACCATTGGCATGCATTACCCCAACTACATGCAAGCCAGGCAATGGATGAATCATTCATCAAAAAATATGATTTAGATTAAACAAATTTAAATTATGAATTTACAAACATTGGTAAATTAAAATAAAAATTGGAATTTATAATTCAAATCCAATCATTTTTTGGTATAATCATAATTATCCTCGCTCATTTCTCCATATAAAAGTAATTATATTCAGACTAAACAATATTCAAGTAAAATATTCTCAACCATATAAATTCGGTTTAATTTATCAAATTGAAATTATAAATAAACTTAACCTGAATGATGAACAAGTTAATCACCAGCATCATCACTATTTGGCACGCGTTTATGCTTATATCTATTCATGTGGTTTTTTCCAAGACAATATTATTACATGACACCCTATGTTCCAACAAATGTTTCAGGGATTTGGTATAATTTCTTGTTTCATTTTGGGATGTTTGAATTTCATTATAGATGCCTTTTATGTGGGGTGTACATGCAAATTTAAAAAAAAAAAAAAAGCCTGCCTTTGAACCAATTTGGAGTGGATCTAAGAATGCATATTCTCATTAATCTTTTTTTATTTTACTTATTTATTTTATATAAACTAACTTGGTGGAGTTGGTCCAAAAATATATTGGAGGGAGACATTACCATTTTAGCATTTCAACATTATTACAAACAAACTGAATCATAAACTATCTTAGGAAGCTGATTTAAGGCATGTCATGATCTCTTTTGAAATCCCATGAAACCCCAAAACTGGTTAGATTTATCATTCAGTCCTTTAAATTTTTATGAAATTATATGTTAATATATATAATAGTAAAACTATACTTTAACACCCTTAATATTTATTATTTATCTCTGACCCCCTTTAAAATAATTTTCTGACTTCGTCCTATTGTTAATGTTAAGTATCACACAAATCAGGTATTGTTAACTTTAATCACCCCTAAAATGAATAATCTAATTTTCTTATATTTTTATCTCTCATATTTGAAAAAAAATTTAAGGGACGTGATCTCGAACCATGACCTCTATGAACATTGGGGTCAATCGACAACCATAATACCATTCGTACTAACTATTATATTCGAGTAACGAGAGGACAAGGCTTGATCCCAAGACAAAACAATGAAACTTAAGATGCTTCGCATCAGATTTGTTTGCCTATAAAAGACCCTTTTGGTTTAAACATTTGCCTGCACATTTTGCTATACATCACATGCAACATAGTCTTTTGTAATGATAGCTGTCCTGTTTGTTTACCATAATGATATACCTGAAGGGGATGTATGATTTCAATTGCAATTGTCCATGCTTTGAACTTGATTTACTGTCATTCCTTTGCTGTTACTTTAGCTTGATTTTTTTATGGATATATGTAAATGATAAATCATGATAATTATCATCTTATTGCACGACCAAGAGTATGGAAAACTAGGAGATTGGCCATTTGTTTACATGTAATTGTGGCCCAACTTGAAATTAAATTTTGAAGAGTTTATTAAAATTTTTAGGTTTAATAAGAATATTTAAAAAAATAATTAAAATTTATGAAAATTTTAGTGGGTTCAATTAAAATTTTCAAAACTTCGATAGAGTTTAATTAGGATTTGCAAAAAATCTGAGAGATAGGTTTAAGTAAAGTTTTCAAAATTTGTGAAGGTTAAATGATAATCTTTTTAAACTTTTGGGGGACTTGACCCGCGTAGGCTCCTCTTATATTCTACCCGCTCTTTGATAAGCACCAAGATTCAAATTTCTCTTGAGTAGCATCATTTAATGGGTGATCTGTAAGTACCACTTTCAATCTTCTTTCAAACTAATAATTTATCTTTACCTATAATATTCTCTCCTCATTTAAATTTTATCTAGCAATAAAGAAAAGAAAACATAGAATGGAACTTGTTGATGTGCCTAGGCTCTACCGAGAATCTTAGGGTTCATTAACTTAGGAGTATATCAACAAGTCCAATATCGTCCTCGATCAAAGTTTATCTCTCTATTCTATCAAGAGTGGCAGCAAGTTCATAAAGTAGGAGCAACTGAGCTCAAAACATGCTCCCTAATTATGGCGTATAAGTCATAGTTCATGAGGCCAAGTTACGACCTTGCACAAACTCTTCATTTTATGAATGGTTACACCTATTCTAAGATACTCCTATAAGAGATAAAACCCTAGCAAAAGATAAAGATAATACTGAACTTGTTAACCTATAAATTCGTAGAACTCTCTGCAGAGCCGAACCACATCAACAAAACTCATACTTTTGTTGCTTGAAATTTAAAGAAAGGAAACTGCAATGCCTGTAATGTCTATTTAGCTCAATGATCACTAACAATTCTATCACATCTTTGCCATACTTTCCACTGGTTAAACTTTTAAGCATGTTGACCACTCACTTTCGTAACCATTATTCTTTGTGCCACCCACTTAAAGAAAAATCTGCTGATTCCCCTGGCAAATTAAACACCAAGTACCGGGCCCAACATCAGCACCACCGATGCCGCATTGACGCTGCTACCAAATCACCAACAGCCTTTCCCCATCTTCTTTTACCAGTTTAGTGACCTACCATCATCTCTGCCCCTTTATTTATAATCACTAATACCAGCTTACATCTGTATAAAGTTCAACTCCTTTCTGTACTAACAAATAGAAGATTATCGAGGATTATGTTCCATATGATTATGAGGAGTCCTAAAAAGATAAATTATAATACGAAAAGTTGTTTGCCATAAGTGTCACGGCGAATCTTGCACATGCCATGACAGCAGCAACGTATAAGGAACCTATTCAGTCAACTTAGCAGTGTTCTTTTTTCCATGTGAAGAATTTTGGGCCTATCCCACATGCTCGGACCAGCATTAATCATGATCCAACATTTTTACAAAGATAAGCAAATTATTTTGAAAGTAACCATTTGTTTTGACAACCCATTGTTCTAAAACACCCAGAAATTAAGATGTTTTAATCCATAGAAACAAGAACATTACTGTTGCCTGCCATGTATGCTAATGCACAGCTTTCTGTTTGCCATATATAACCTAATAGCTACCAACAGTAGTTGAGTTTGTTTTGTTCCAAAAATATAAAACAGTAACTTACATATCAACTGTAAACAAACACTGGTCTTTTTGGTCCATTTTTTGTCTATTGATGAACAGCATAGCAGCCCTGTTTTATATGCATGTGTATATGTTTATGTATATACATACGTATATGTATATGTATGTAGGCCATTGGCTGTCGGTCATGAAAAAAGAGCTCTGAATAAGATGTTCACAGATTTTCTTTTTCTTTTTTCGGTTTTCAAAACGATCCATAGATGCAGTAAATGCAAAATCTGGCATTACAGTGGGGTTGATACTTGCTTCAGGCTTACGTCAAAATCAAATAGTAGAAGTTGCTCTAGCTTTTTGTATACTAATTCCGTAAGTAATGATTCGGATTTCAATTTTGTCTTTCTGGATTTAATGCATTTCTGATTACAATCAGCGTTGATGATTGTAAAAGGTTAAAATATGTCAAAAGTCCCTGTCCTTTTTGAAAATTAGGATTCTAGTTCCTATACTTATATTTTATAGAAATTAGTCTCTCTACTTTTTATCTTTCGAAATTCAGGTTTAATTGTTAACACTGTTTTTTTTTGTTAAATTCATTGCTGTGATAATTTTATCTAAGCTCTTTCCCTAATTTCTTGATTTTGTTAATGCTATATCCTCATATCAAAATTCCTAGTTTTGTTGTTCCTGCAAGGACGATTCTTGATTTTGTTGACCCTACAAGGACTATATTTTTTTAACATATCAGATTAAGCTACGATATCGTAAGTACAAATATTTTTTTAAATTTAATCACTTTTTCTTAAATATGCTTCTAAGCTAATATTTAATTATCAAGATTTTGAGTAGACGGATAAAACGACCTAATTTAATGTATTAAAGTTTGAAGTATAATTGGAATTCCTAACCATATCTAGTTTAGCATTAAGTACAAAGATAGAGCGAGAGAGCAGGCAATAGCCTTGACTCCTTACAAATGAAAATTTTTTATTAATCCTTTTAATTATTATAAAATTATAAATTAGTATGATGATAAAAGTGTACTAAAAAATTTATTTATTTATTTCTGCCCTAAAATTATTTAATATGTACCAGAGGACAAATATTTGATTGAAAATCTCGTATCTTTCCATTTTTTTTATTTAAAACCACGATTTCATTCGTAATAAAATTTAAAAGGAAAAAAAATCCCTTATAATTTTTTTATGAAAAAAAATCCTCTATAATTTTACAATAATTATATCACATCCATGCTAATCCCAAAATAGAGAAGTATACATCAAATTTGTCCAAATGTTATTGAAGGACAAACCTCTGCAAAAACACATCTGCAAATTAGAACTCATGTTTAGGGTTAATTCACCAAAAGTCTCAAAGTTATCGTCTAGATTTCAATATGGCCCATAAACTTGAAAATGATCTAATTTAGTCTGTAAAATATGAGTACTATATTGATCAGATCCTTCTATTGGCTTAACCGTCAGTTTAGGAGTTAAATGTCAGTTCAGACTTGGCGTGGAGCATATTTAAAATACATGGATTAAATTTTAAACATGTGTGTACTCACCGCGTAACCAATTTGGATCTGACGTGTTAAAAAAATAACCAGTATCAGTAAAATGTACGAAGGTCATCTTTTTAAGTTTGTGTGACCCAAGCTATTCATATGGTAGGTACATATGTTTTAAAAGCATCATATTAGATTGGACATTTAAACCCAAACATGATTGATATAATTTTGATACTTTAAGATTTGATTCGAACATTTTAAAAATCAGTAAGGTTGTAAATGAATTTGAACTTGAACAAGCGAACCTATGCCTATGTTCGTGGTTAGTTTATATCCAATTCATATTCGTTAAGAATTTCAAAATTGTATTTCTGATCTTTTATTTAAAATTTATGCATGTTTGTCTTCATTAGTTTAAATTAAACGAAGTTGTTTATAAACATTAAACAAACACATTTATAATTGAACATGTTCACAAGTAACATTCATGAATCATAATATTAAACAAACAATAAATCATTGAGTATAAATTTAATAAAATAAAATACACACACAACCCATAATTACATTGTTAATTATAACAATCAAATAAAATTATTTTAAATGATTTATTAAACAAACTTGTTAAAAAGAAACTTTGTTTATATTCATTGATAACCGAACAAAAATTGAACTGTTCTTCAAATGTTTTGTTCATAAACACCAAAGAGTGATCTAAAATACAAATCATTATTTAAAGACATTTGATGCAATTAACCCTTCCCTCAAATTTATTCTCTTTATTTAATTATTTTGCAATTGAAAATGTAAAAAAGAAAATTTCAGAAGAGACAAACAAAACCATGAAATTTGGTTAGCCTAACAAAAATTTACGACTTCCAGTTTTCCACAGGGTAATGAATGTAGGCATTTCATTTTCATTACACACCCACCCAAAAAAAAGGGACATCATCATCAAATCTAAGGTTAAAAAAAAAAAAAAAAACCCTGTTTCACTGAAATCTCTGTAAAAAAAAACCCCGTACAGTGTCCCATGTGAATTGTAGGATTACACTCATACAACGCAAAGGTCTTCCCTTTCTTTCTGCCATTGATGTACCTTTCAAATTAATACCTCAACTCAGTTGACAAAATCAGCAGCTTTATTGCTTCTCACACAAAAACAATGGGACCAAACCCAAATCAACACATTGGTTTTAAAACAGAATTTAAGACTACATGATGTTTTGAAACAATATTGAAAAACTTTGACTGTTGTTTTGCGGGTAAGTGATCTCGTGGAGATTATTTTCCAGGGAAAAAAGACGAGTTCGCATTTATTTTCCAGGAATCATCATCAAAGGCAAAAGCCCTATCCTTACAAGAATATAGACAAAAGTGAAAAAAGAAAATAAACCCAGAAAACATTGATTCATTGATGTTGTCCTAACATTACAATGATGAAACTAAAAAAAACAGCAAATTCCTACCAGGCTATCATGTTTTGAGGTATGTAAATGAGGTTAAGTGTAATTTTTTAAAATTACACAAATCTTAGTCAAGGCTCAAATCAATCTTTTTTTACATTAATGGAGGATTATGGGATTATTTTCACCCAGTCATAACGTCCTTGAAGTGGCAAATCATTCACAATATCAAAGTTATACCTGCAAGAAGATAATGTAAGACTCGGCCGATTAAAACGATTGGAAAAATGAAAACTTCGAAACCCACTTACTTCTCGATGAACCGTCGATGTTGTTGTTGTTCCGCGTAGACGAAGAACTCCTCCATTTCTTGCGTTGACGGGACAGACTGTAGCACATCGTTCACCAGCCCCGGAGATGGGATTGTTTTCAAGTCCTTTGTTAAGCTACATGGTGTGCTCCTGCATGAAAAAGAAGTACCAAGTTTTAGAGATTAGTTAACTAAAATTCACCTAATTACAAAAAACCAAGACTAAAATTCCAATTAAAATGGAGCAAAATGTTCATGTAATGCAGTGACCAATTTGTCACTTATTACTGCTACACAGAGAATCCCACATTCATGTCTGAAACTAGGCCCCGTGAATATGATATATCAATATCTAACACAGAAGTTACTCGTTTTCGACGCATATTTAGATATGAATAATGAGATATAATCTTTGATATAAAGACGACACTTGGATCAGAGTTTGAGTAACATAAAGCTACCAAAAAAATGGCAGGTTGCCGCCTAGTATTGCCAAATTTTTTTTTTGTCATTCCATTTTTTCTCTTTGTACAATGTACTTACCAATTTCCCATTTAGACCCTAAACCTACGCACCTAATTTCTTTTTTCAATTGAGGATCAAAAACTTATCAATGTCTCAACAATTATTAAAAAAAATTCATAAATCAAAAGCAAAAACCAAAGAACAAACATTTAATTCTTTTTTGCTAATAATATGCTAAATTTTTTTTCATGATAATGGAAGTAACCCCATACAACAGAGAAAGCCCTAATCCTATGTAACGTGGGAAAAAAAACCTTTGAAAGCTTATGTAAGCTAAAAAAATGAGGGGTTTTTCCAAAAAAAAAATAAGAAACTTTTTTTAATGGCTAAAGAAGAAGAAGAAAAACCAGACCTGTCTCTGAGTTCAAAATCCATAGCTTGTTCTGTTCCACAACAAATCCCTACTTCAAGAACAATTTCCCTATTCCCAAAACACCCTTTATTTTTCTTTCCACCATTCTTTCCTTCCTCTTCTTCCCTGAACCCACTTTCTTTCTCTTCTTGTCTCTGTTTCGTTTTACTGGAAACAGGGGAAGCCAGCTTTTCCAACCTACGGTTCCTCAGTTGAAGATAAGACAAGGAAGAAACATCTTGGTTCGAACCAACAACTTGGGTGACTTGAGTTGTTTTTGAAAGCCTTTGTAAAGCTAGAGTTTTAGCAGCTCTGGTTCGAGACCCCATTGTTGAACGATGAGAAACTTCCATTACTGCTACGTCTCCTGTTATCTTAGACTTCTTCATTGAAACTTTACACCCCCCCCCCCCAAAAAAAACTTTTGTGTTTTTTTGGCCCTGTTTTCAGTGAGAAAAAAAAATAGTTTATGATTGTTAGCAAAAGGGGTGCTTTCTTCTTTAAACAGCGGAGGGAAAATGGAGGGGCCAAATTTTTTTAGTCTGACAGTGAAAGGGGGAAGGAGAGAGAGAGAGAGAGAGAGAGAAAATATTTAGGATTTTGGGGGTTTAGGGGAGAGCTGCGGCCATTTTTATTTTCTCAATCAATGGTATTTGGATTGGCTAAACTGGCGGCCCCATTGGCCTTTTCAGATATTCTTTTACATAATTATGATTTTTTTTTGTAAATGGAAATATTAATTTTTGTATTATAAAAGATATGATATTATTTATTAAAATTTTAGTGTTAAATATATTTGTATGATTTGATGATTATAAATTTTGAATTTTAAAGATTATCCATGCTAAATAGTCATAACCATTATCTTTGTTTACACATTTTTTGAATTATAGATAGGGTTAAGAAAATCAAGGGATGTCAAAAATTTGAAGGCAAAGATGAAATCTTTAAATTGAATTTTAAGAGGTTGATTTAAAAAAGTTAAATTAAATTATTTATATTAGAGAGCCCCTAAAAATACAATTATATGTCCAATTAAGGGAGGCTCAATTACACCTGTCGAGATGTTATTAGAGGAAGGTGAAATAAGCTTGGATACTAGGTTCTTGCAAGAGGAAAATGACTTTATTGTATCGAAACTTGTTGTCCAAATCGCTTTCCGATTATTAATTTAATGCAGTGATGTTGTAATTGAGAAAACGAGAACTTGATATAACGACGAAGAAGATGAAGTAGAAAGAACCCCCTAACTTAGGATATATATATATTCCTTGTCCCAATTTCTTATTATGATTTTATATTAAGAGTGTCTTTGAATGAACGTTTATTTTCGGTGTAGTATGTTTAATTTTCTTTTAGTCTCACGCTACAGTATTGTTGCCATAATTAATATTATCGTCACTGTTATTTTTACACTAACCATAAGTAAATATGCTACTCATCCAAAAAGACCCTAAGTTTGATTTACATCATTAATGCTTACTAAGTAGTATTATCTCCTCATGATATAACAATTTTTATGTATTTTTCGACATAATCTCTTATAGATATGTTTGTGTAAATTATACATAGAAATATAAAATAAAAATATTTATTTTAGAACATAAAGTAAAAATCTTGCGGGTAGGGTTTCAATGCGAAAATGAAAAGCTCCAACTTTGCCACTAGGAAAGACATTTTTCTTTGCCTTTTAGTGCTTGTTTTGTGGTTGGTATTTTAGTATAGAAAAGAACAACTTTAGGTTCAAAGCAATCTACAAATGTAAGTTCTTTTGTTTTTGGTTATTACTTTATTTTCATAGTAGTTGTTGGACTCAACATGTTAATGGGATTTTTTAAAAATTTTCTTATTATATTAACGGTCGAAGATAGTATATATTTTTAATGTACCTAAATAAAATTAAAAAAAAAACCTTGGAGGGATTACAACATGAATTTTGTATTAAAAAAGTTAAATTAAGTTATAAGCTTTGAAAAAAGGACTAAAAGAGTAATTAACCCGCCAATAAGACATTGGTATTATTGCGGCTTTTGAATGCATTAGATGATGAATTGGTTAGTAAAGATTATCCACAGACCTTCGAAGAAGTGGCAGTTACAGGAAGGACAAAGGATGCAATGAGAAACCAATGTGTGCCTCAGATTACCCTTTTATTTGATCATATGTTTTTGTTGTTTTCCTGCCCCATTTGAGTAAAGGGGTTGTGGTGATAGATATATTTTTTTAGTCTTCCACTGAGACTGAATATATGTATATGGCTTTCGTTACTTGTGAACTCAAGTGGCTGAAGGCCTTGCTATTGAGTTTAGGTGTTTATCATCCTAAAGCTATTTCTTTATTTTGTGATAGTCATTCTGCGTTGCCTATTGCACAAAATCCTGTATTTCACGAGTGAACTAAATAAATATATTGAAGTGAATTGTCACTTTGTTAGAGATGCAATCCAAGATGGGTTGATTGCACCTTCTTATGTCCCAACCTCCATTCAATTGGCTGACATTTTTACAAAGGCGTTTGGTAAACCACAATTTGAATACATTTTCAACAAATTGGGCATTTATGATCTGCATGCTCCAACTTGAGGGGGTTGTTAGGATATTATTATCGAATATTATCTTTTAAAAATATCTAAATATATTGTATATTACTGTATATCTTTTAGGCAAATATTTAGAAATATATTATATCTTTATTATTCTTATATGACTACTACTGTATAAATATTATGTATACTCTTGAAGTTTATCAATAAGATTAAAAGGGTTTACCCTATTCTTGTCATCTTGTCACAATGAGACATTGGTGTTTTTAATTAAGACAGTGGACCAAATCCCACAATGGATAATTGCAATGTATAAATCTTCAGTCTCATCATGTGGATATACCATGTACGAGTTTTTTGTCCATTGTGTTTCATATACCTTGTTTTAAATAGTAAACTTTACAAAAAATATAAATTATTAACCCATTAAAACCGAAAGGAGCGGCAAAGCTGTATCTATCCCCTTTAATATTAATGTTTGATTTTTTATACTCAAATTTTAATTAAATTCAATCTCGAGTTAGATCCCTGAATAATCTCTCTACTTCCTCTTATTAAAAAAAATACTTATATTTGGTAAAAATATTTAAACATGATTAACTCAACATAGAGCTAATTATATTTTTTATGTCTTAATAAATTCACTTTTAAATATATATATATATATATATATATATATATATATTCCATTCTCATAAGATGAAATTAATGTTTCTCAAACAGAGGCAACCACCCACCGAGTAGGGGAGCAAGACCATTTGGATATGGTCAGACATTTTATACGTAGCTTTCAAATAGACTATTGTCTTTTATGTGTGAAGCTTTTAGAATTTATTTCTTTTTTTCTTTTCTTTTAAGCTTGCTAAGAATATTCCTTTTCTATTTAATATTATCAATTTTAATATTTTATAATAATGTATTTTATTTTTAAAAACATCAAATAATTTTTTATATATTTTTCTTTACATATAATTTGTTTATATCAAATATTTATTTACGATAAATTCTAATATAAAATCATTTAATCATTTCAGATATCATTATTTTTAGTAAATATAATTTTATATGTGAAATATTTTTTCCACCTGCATTGTGGCTACAGTAAATTCTAATATAATAAAATCAAATAATTATTTCAAATATCACTATTATTTTTATATGTAAAATATTTCAAAAACTTATTTCAAATATCATTACTTTAATATGTAAAAATTTCAAATAGTTCATACAAATATCAATATATTTTCATCTATATTGTGGGAATGATAAATTCTAATATTATAAAAATAATTATTTTAAATATCATTTTATACATAAAATATTTTAAATAATTATTTAAAACACACATACAAAAATATATAATACTAAAATTTGTCATTCTCATGATACGGATGGAAAAAAATAAATATTTTACATATAAAAATTATAAATATTTCAAATTCATTATTCAAAGATTGTATGAATTTATTTTTGAACTGTACCATGAAACTTAAGTTTTGGTTTGACTTGATTTTGCAAGCATGACATTTAAATTAATTTAAAATATGGTTTTTAATTAACTAAGCATAAAATATAAGTTTTATTAAAACTAAGTTAAAAATCACTTTTTACTGCTAATGAGTTTTCCTAAAGAAATCACCGAAGTTAAACTAAAGCATTTCTTTTTATAACTCGTCAGCTTTTTTGAAAATAGATTAAATTTTCTTCTAATATAAATAAATGTTTTAAGTTGACTGTTTTATAAACTCCAATCATACTAGGTCATCTCGGTGGCCAATGTAATCTCTCGAATTCGAGTCTAACGTTTAGGCTGGGTTGGGGAGGTTACACTTTATGTGTAGTTGTCTGGTTACTTTGTCAGCAATACCTATTTTAAACAACAAAAATGAATGAAATTTTAAACAATTTGCTTTTTAATCTAACATATATGGATTATTTTACCAATTTTTAGTAAAAGGGAAGTTAATAGTGAACAATAGTTCATTATGTTTCTGAAAGAAAAAAGGATAAACACTCAATGTAACGGGAAAATTTTACAAGGAACTTCTCAACTACCTTCATATCTAATGCATCAAGCTAAAGCTCGTTGGAACACCCAATAATAAATGTCAACCCAAGAGTTGTGGGGTCATTTCTACTTCTTCTAATTTGTTGAAGTAGTGCCCTATGAAATATCTTTTGCAAAACATTTATTGAAATGCAAGTTATTCTTAATGAAGAGTTGTTCTTAAATAAGAGCTATTCCTGAATAAGGGTTCATCCAGTTCTTTCAAATGTGAGTTGTTCTCAACATAATTGTTCTTAGTAGATGTTGTTTTGAATAACAATTGCTTTGTGGTAATGTTTTTCTTGTTGATTCTTCTTAAAAATACAATTGATGTAAATAAAAGATATTTCGAACAACAGTTGTTTTGAGCATAATTATTATTGGAACACAATTATTTTAAACAAGTCATCCGAACATTAGTTGTGTTGGAAAATTTTCAAATATTTATAGTGTTCCAATAACTATAAATGAATGGGTGTAATTAATCAAAAGTTATATTATTTGATTTATTGAAAAGAATTATAACTATTTAAATAATATTATTTGAATAGTTATAATATTAAATGAATAATTATGTGTTTATTTTAAAGACATTATTATTCAGAAAGACACCTATTGAAAGATGTCTCTATGAAGAGACATGAAAATTCCTATAAATAGGAATGAGATTTCATTTGGAAATCACACCAACAAATTCTAATATTCTTTCTTTCATTTCTTCATTTTCTAATATTCTTTCTTTCCTTCCTTCATTTTATAATATTATTAGATTATTCTATAAAGTATTACTGCAGAAATCCTTTGTAGAAATTGAGTTTCTTGTTATACTTTGCTCAGTGTGTAGTGGACTATTATCGTCAGTGCAAAATGCAAATAGTCATTGGCTTCATTGTATCCTTGAGGTTATTTTGCTTGGAACTCATTTGCACACCGAAGATAGGTGGGGGCGAATATAACCTTAAAGATAGTGACTTGATACACGCCTTGGAGCATTGTCCTATTTCTTCTTTTTCTGTTCGAGTTCCGTTTGTGTGTTCGAGATTTTCTTCACCGGAGATTTGTATTAACAAGTTGTCCTCAAATGACAACTACACTAGATGAAAGTTGTTCTAAACTGGATCCTTGTTCTAAGCAATGTTGCTACTTGTTCCAAGTTAACCTTGTTATTATCATAAGATGTTTATTATAGGATATTTAATCCTACTTGTTTATAGCTTTTCTTTTTTCCATCTAAAAAAACTCATTGTAAAAATATGAAACAATACATAAAATGATTCCTTATTTTGTCATGGCTAGTAAAATTTATGTTGGTGGGTGGAGATAAAAATAAGCTTATGAAAAATTAATGAAGACTTCAAGGCGTGTATCAATGCACTTTCTTTAAAGTTCTATTCGTTCCCACCTATATTATAGTGTGCAAAAGAGTTACTAGCAAATAAACTTCAAGGATACAATAAAGCCCAATGGCTGTCTATGTTTTGCACTGACGAAAATAGTCCACTGAGCACTGAGCAGTGCATAGCAAGGATATCAATTTCTATCAAGAATTTCTGCAATAATTCTTTATAGAGCAATCTAAGAATATAAAAGATGGTGAGAGATCATAAAGAAACATTTTTTTTCTTCTATATTTCTAGATTGTCATGCAAATGAAACTTCACTCCTATTTACAGGAGGCCTCATGTCTCGTCATAATAATTTCTTTAGCAATAATAAACATAATTATTTAATAAACATCTACTTAAATAATTATGACTATTTATTATTAATTAAATGACATAATTTTCAGTAACTTATAACTTTTGATTTACAACTATTAAAATATATTATATATTTTAAACATGTTGCATCAATTTAAGCTGCATCTCAAGTTTTAACAATAACAAGATGTTAGAGATAGTGTTCATATGATTCCATACAAGAAAAAGTAGATGAGGCCTATAGGTTGATTTGGTTCATACGTGTTAATAAATTATGTTAAAAACATCATTATGACATACATATGTGCCAATTATGAGGATACATCCCTTCTACATATATAATAATTCTTTCGACAAAATTTTAGGAGTTTTTCTTTTAGGGCACGATTATCATCAATTAATCCTATAAACCCAACCATCCTACGTGGGGGAATCTTTTTTTTCCCGCCAAAACCACTTTCACTTATTTGGGGCTTTGATTATTGCAAACCCCGATTAATAAGTTTATAGAGATTCGATTTTGTAGTTAGTGGAGGAGTGGAGTTGGGTGAAAATTAAATTATAATTTTTAAGATAATAAAAATCTAATTTCATTATTTTATTAGTTTATATCTTTATAATTTTTAAAAGATTAAATTAAATTTTTTATCATTTTTAGAGTGTAATTTTATCTTTATTAATTTAAAATTTTAAAAAATTTAAATGACCTAAATTAAAAAAAAATCATTTTAGGGGGTCGGGCCCTTGCCAAGCTTGTGTTGTTTATGAATCAGGTGATTCATTCAATTTTTTGAGGTTGAGTTTAAATTTAGTTTTTCTTTTGAATTTTGAATTGATTCAATCCGATTTATTTTATTGTTTAGAAATAAAAAATAAAATAATTTTATATTAATATTAATATTTTTATAATTAAATTATTATTATTATTTTGAACAATAAAATAAATCATTTGAATAAATTGAACTTAAACCAGATTATTTTAAAATCAAATTTCGATCCAATCCATTAATATCTTTAATGAAATTTCTTTACGGTGTCATTAAATTTTTCACTTGTAGCATTACTTTAGGATAAGGGATCATCTAATATAGATTGATTTTTTATCAATTTTTTAAAATACGAAAAATTTACTTCAACCCATAATTCTCCCAAAAACATTTAAATGAGAGAAAATACAAACTTAAATATATTCAAACCTTCTAACAATGTTGCAAACACTCAATCCAACTTATATCATTTATTACAATATATTTAATTTATGGCTTATTTTTCTATATATTAAAAACATAATAACCTCCTCCTCCTCCTCCCAATTATAAACTTCAAATTTTATTATAAAAAGTGTTAAAGCTTGTGTGGATCGAATCTTGTCACTTGTTGATAAAATAAATACAGTGGTACACCACAAGTTAAATCCGTAAATATTTAAATAGATGTAATCGAAACTCCTACTGTATCATTTGTTTTTCAACATTAGTGAATTTTCTTCGTTTTCCTATATTTTTTTCTCGAAAGAGTTTCCATGTAAAATATGTGTGTTCTTATTTTTCTTTTCTTGTTGCTTTGCGATCGTTCTACCTCCATTGTCGACATTTATTGTAACAATGAGAGCCCTTGATTTAATTCTGAAAATTAATTAAAAAAGAAAACCACTTTATTTCATTATTTATGGTGAAGTAGAATATAAAAGAGATTTGTTAAAAAAACGTGATAAAAAAGTTTTTATACTGAAAAATAGAAATAAAAAGATTATAAAAGTTTGAAAGTTGAAAACAAAAAATGGTTTTGATCTACTTATTGAAGGTTACAAATTTAAAGAGTTGGAAGGAACGAAAAAGACTAAAGACTCTTGCTTTTGTCTTTACCTTTGTTTCATTGTAATACTATACCATTTAGTGAAGGCATGATGAAACTTGATGAACATGTCCCGTTCTCGTGAAGATTCTTTGCTTTTGTTTAAGCAATCGAAATAGCTACTCCTATGGCTTTCAATTTTTTTAAATTATTAATAGATTTGTGAAGTTGGTGGTTATACTTGAATTTGTTAAAATGGTTTAACCAATTATAAATATAGAGAGGGAAAAAAGGTTTGAGGTTTGGGTGATGATTCCGCACACAGAATTATGGAGAAAGTTATATGGTATTTGACCATACTAAAAGTCCGAAACGAATATTTATGAATAGAGGTGGCTCTCTTTTAATTTGGGGTCATGACACATGTATAACCATGGAGAAGGATAACAATCCCCTACATAAATTATGATTTTATCTTTTATAAAAAAGTTTAAGGTTTAGGTGGTTATAGAAAGGAGGTTGTATGGTGTTTTAGTTTGGGTCAACTATTGAGATATCATATGTACACTATATATTGAAGAACCCAACACTTATGTTTCACGAAATAAGTTGAAGCGACTTGATGAAATCATGACGGTGAAGTCTGAATAAGCAAGGTCTAAGTGGTTGTTAATAATAATAATAATAAAAAAGAGAAGAAATTATTTGGGAGTCCTTGAAATTGCGTGTAGGAGAGAAAGGAATATACTGACAACCCTAAAGCCCCCTAAATAAAAAGTACAAATCCCTAAAACCCTAGGTTCTTTTTACATCATTATTGTGCTCTTTATTTTTTTTTAATCTACAAACCCCTAAAAACCCTACTTTATTTTATTTTGCATCTATATTTTTTGTCGTCTTTATTTCTTAATTTCATTTCGATTTCGTTTTAACCCCCCAAGGAAGCATAACAATTTTCTTTTGATTTTTGAACTTAAATTTTTATCAGCTCATCCCAAAATAAACAGAAAACTTGATATTTATTCAAATATCATCTTAATATTTAATTTTTTATATTTTCATGTCCTTTTAAAGGTTTTTATCTGAACTCGTCTTTAAAATTGAACATGCATTTTCAAGTATTATTTGTTAAATCGAATGGTAAGTATTTTAATACTTTTTATATATAATGCTTTGAATAATAATTTTGTGAATACAAAAATTTTGCTTTTTGTATGAGAATCTTACTTGAATGAGCTCTCAATTTAATCTAATACAGGACAACAACAACAAAAAAAATAAATAAATTCTGCTATTAATCTTTGGATTTTAAGTAAGTTGTGGATTAGTTTTATACTCTAATTTGGTTTATTTCAGTTTCAGTACTTTTTTTTTTAAAATTTGAAATTCTAGTTTTGAGCCAAATAGTAGTAATTAAATCTATTATGTCAAATTTTGTCATTAGTTTCATAAGTCGGTGATTTAGCCATTGTTCTTCAATTTGATCGTTTTAGTCCTTATAATTTTTAAAATTTGAAAACTTCAATCTCGACTCATAGCCATTAAATTCATTAGCTAAAATAACACGTGGTATTTCGATGAGTATTATGTAAAAAATAAACTAACATGACATTAAAAATGTGAAAGATTTTGTAAACATCATAATTTATATTAACAAATTTAGCAATTATTGTTTGTTTAGGATTAAAATTTTAAAATTTGAAAATAATGGACTCAAATCAACAAAATTAAAATATAAAATTAACTCCATAATTTATCTTTTAGGAGAATTTGAAAATATATATTTTTTACACCATGCTTACTTTTTACCCATAACTCCTCATCAACCCTTAAATTGGAGAAAAAACAAATTTAAGCGCCCTGTTTATGAGCTGCGCTACTTGCCTAAGCCTGAAAGTCCACTTGAAATTTGAGAGCGTTTAGACAAAAAAATAAGTCCGTTTAAAATATGGGTCAAGTTCGAGCTTGAACACTCAAGGCTCAAACCCAGCTCGATTCTTTTTGTTAAGTTTGTAATATTTTATATTATATAATTTATAACACATAAAAATTAATTTTATAGTAATATATAATACTACTATAATGTAAAACATTAAAAAAATGTTATAATAACTTTAAATAAAAATTTTGGTAAATAAAATATATAAAATATAAAAATAAAATTATATAAATATATTTTTTAAAATTTTTCAAAAAATTAATATGGATAAATCTAAAATGAGTTCGAGTTAGTCATTTATAAATATAAATGAACTTCAAAAAAAATAAAATATTAAGCTTAGATTTATCTAAAATTGTTTCGACTTGACCCATAAATATTTTAATTCGAACTCGTATATTGCTAATTATTAAATAAAAAATCACTTTTTGTCTATATTTTTCTATCATTTATTTCAGTGTATTATTTTTAAAATTATTGAAGAAAAAAATTCAGTGGAAATTTGTTTTTTAACCCCTGGCTGTTTTTATTTTTCAAGGTTCCCGAGGATGATGAAAGGCCGTACAATTGGCAAGCGTGTGACTTACTCGGCCCTCTTTACTCTCTATTCCATTTAATTACTTTTAATTGTTTTTTCACGTCCTCCCGCCTTTTTTTTTTGATGAAAATGTGAATCCAAGCGCTAACATAGAGCGTGGGTTACACATACCGATGAAATCGTTTATAACGAGTGAAGAATAGTTTTTGGACAGGTTATACCTACGGGCCCAAAATTTCATGTTTTGCAATCGCTTTTTTACCGACATTGCCTGCAATTTTCTGGTCTCTTTAACCAATCAGAGGGCGCGTGAGAAAGTAAGTACATTAAGAATTCTCGGAAATAATCGGAAGCCCAAGCCCAAAACCTAAATAAAAGTTCACCTGTCAAGATCCGATTAAAAAAAAAAATTAAGACCGGACCTGAATCCAGCTCCATCTATTCAAAAGCTCATATTTCTGCTTGAAAGATAATAAAATATATAATTTCATATCAATATTTATAAATTATTTTATAATTAATTCAAATAAAATTATTTTTATTTAAATTTCGACCGGGTCGGATCAAATTGCGGGCAAAACTCTTTGTTCAAGCTTGATCTAAATTGGGACAAGCCGGGAGGGCTGGCCATCATGAATAACTCTATTATGAATTATAGACTAACAAAATGCACTAAATGAATCAAAGTTGGTTCAAATTAATTTATGATTAAGTTGGTTCACAAGATCAATTCAATTTATAAATTGGCTATGAATTATGAATTTTCATAACCGAATCGACGGGTTTAGTTGACTTTTAATTTATATATTTTTCTCGTTTTTACATATATTTGAAGTTAATGTACTGTTTGTAGATTTTTTTATATTTTTTCACAAATTTAACCAAATTCATGAAATTGATTCTTAGTGTAATCTCTGCATGCTTAACAGGTCAAACCATATATTCTCCAACCATGCTCTTTTTTTCACAAATACCCATAATTCTTTTAAACAATCTCATTATAGGTTCTGATCGTATTTACTCTTTTTGACATAATGCTTAGAGCTATTCATAGCCCATTCCAACTCATAAATAGGGAGATAATGTGCTTCAGTACACTCGAACCTACATCCTTTTACATTAGAAACAAAACTCATGTCAATTGAGTTAAGACCCAATAAATCACAAATACCCCTAACTTTGAATTATTGTCGTAAATAGGAGAAAGGGATAAGTGAATTAAGCTTAAATTTTTTAGTTGATATTAATCTACATTTATAAAAAGGAATATATGATGGAAAGAATAAAAGTTGCAACTGAAAAAAGAGATGTATTACTTATGCTTATGCGAAGATAACCCTTTATGGGTTTTGATGTTTAACTATACTCATTGGTTTGGTCCATTATGCTTTTTTGGGCTTCAGCTTGTATATATATATATCAAATCTGGGCTCACTTAATTTTAGATATTAATCATCTTAATAAAAGCAAATGTTTAATTATGGTTTTAGTTTATCAACTTATTAATTTTAGGATTTAATTGAATATTTTTCTTGGTGCATATTGTTAATTGAAATATGATTGATTGGATTTTAGGGTACCTCAAATTATAATCATATTAAGATAAAGGATTAAATCTAAAATTTCAACATAATAGGAGGGTTAAAATCAAATTAAACCAAAAACAACAAACTCGCTCGCTGTACATGGCGCGGGACTCCTCACGGCTCACGCCAGAGCCGCGTTTCTTTTGCCACTTAGGACCGTCACCGTCCTTAGCACATTAAAACCAACACGTGTCAGAAATAGATTGGATAGTAAGTTCTAGAAGGTCATAGAAGACTGCGAATCAAGCAGAATCTCGGAGCACCGAACAAACCTAACCGCCCAACTATAAATTGACCTCTTTCCTTTTAATTCGTCCAGTTTCCAATCTTACGCAAAGCGGCAATTAGAGGAATAAGAACTAGAAAAGTTATTGCGATTGCGATCTCGGGTGCGTTTCTCTCCCTCTCCGTACAGTTTACATTCCCCTAATAAATTTGAAAATTTGATTGCTTGAGTCAGTTTAGTCTTTGTGTTTATATTTTAAATTTGAAGCGATTTTGATTATGTATATTTCGGGTACTGTTCGATTCGGTTTCGTTTGTGGTTTGGATTGTGTGTTATGTTTCACTGTGGAGTTGTAAATTTTAATTTTCGTGGTTTGTTGTGAGGAAGATTGGGAGTTTTCAAGTCAATCGAAATTTCTTGGGTGAAAAGTTAGGTTTTTTTTCGTTTAAGCTAGTTACTAATTGGCTAATTTAGGTATAAAATTTGATATAAATATGTAATTTTCAAATAATGTGTTGAAGTGCTGAAATCTAGTTATTTTAATTTATCTCTAGTTATTTTAATTTAAGATAAACACGATAAGAAGCGTTTAGTAGGAAAAATTGCTTGTAAAATCAGAGAGTATTTCTCCTACAATTAATTGTATTAAGATTAATCAATCACAATTCAGAATTATGTAGGTCTAGGGTAGTGTTATACTTTTAAGCGGTGAATTCAAGCATAATTTTTATAATTATTGGACATCATAGTATTATAATAAATTTCATTGGAGGCAAGATGCTTCCTTATAATTGATCTCATTGATATGTTTGGACTTCGGTTTCGACAGGTTACCTTCTCCAATAAATTAGAGGTTGCATTTTTTCTTTTTCTTGCAAGAGCTTTTATATTGAACTGCTGGAATGGCTGAGGTATTAAATTCTTTGCACATATATTAACTTCTTTTTTTTATTCTTTCCTTTGCTCTGTTATATTTCTTTGCATATCTTCACTTGGTTCTTTACAATATCTTTCATCAAAGATGCATGTGACCTAATGATGGCTTTGGATTGGTGGCAGGAGGGTCATAAGGTCACCTTGAATGTGTATGACTTGAGTCAGGGAATGGCTCGGCAGCTTTCGATGACCTTATTAGGGAAGGTTATTGAGGGAATATGGTAAGCATTCGTTTGAGGGTAGACAATAGTAGCATCTGATTGTTTGAGATTTTCTGACTTGGTTTATTGGTTTATCTTTGCTTGATAGGCACACTGGTATAGTAGTTTATGGTAATGAATACTATTTCGGTGGAGGAATCCAACACATTCCTGCTGGGACGGCACCATACGGGAGACCAATTAAAGCGATCGATCTAGGTGTCACTCATGTGCCTAAAGATTTGTTTGAGATGTATTTACAGGAGATTAGTCCTCGTTACACAGCCGAGACCTACAGTTTGCTTACCCACAATTGCAACAACTTCAGCAATGAAGTTGCCCAATTTCTAGTTGGTACTAACATTCCAGACTATATTTTGCAACTTCCAAATGAAGTTATGAGCAGTCCAATGGGTTCACTTTTAAGTAAGTTACCATAACCTATGTTACTTGAACTCGAGTGTAATTGCCTTTTCAGCGATCTGCTAATTAGTTAAACAATATGTAAACTTGACCATTTTGTTTATGCTTTATACAGTGCCCATGATACAAAATCTGGAGACAACTTTGAGGGCTGGTGCTGTTCCTCAAGTTCCCCAATTCAAGCCTTCTGTTTCTGCTCAGCCATCTCAGCCCTCAAGTGCCAGTGTGAACAGTTCATCTGATACCACCAAGAAAGACGAGGTTAGCAGTAAGGTGAAGGCTGATCAGCAGCCAAACCACGCGGAGACGGATAAGACTACATCATCTGTCAAACCGACAGGAGCACAGGAGAAATCATCGAACAGTGGAACTGCAACAGACCCTCTTGGGGATGCTCGAGCCAAGGTCCAAGAAGAGATAAGCCGTGAATTTGCTGCTATCATGGCAGCTGGAACGCTGAGAGCTAGCGAGGCAGCTGCACTGGCCACCAGGAAAGTGATGCAGAAATACGGACACTTGAATGTTGTTATGCCACAGAGTTAGAAGCAGGGGAATGTGATTTATTCGGATCTTGCTCTGTATGTTGCAAAATATGGATTTGGGTTAAAAAGAAAAAGTGAAACAAGTTGTTTCAGCTTTGTTTTCAATTTTAAAATGAAAAATCAATCAAATCAAATTATTTGTTTCTGTGATATGATCGTGTTTACCGGTTAGTGAAAAAGTAATAGTGGGGTCATTTTGATTTTGGGGCTTATTTCACATTTTTTTCCATCATGGTTTCCTTGCATCTTACAAATTATATTTTCTTTTTTAAATTATCGTATTAGGTGAAATAGAAGATTTAATTTCATTGGGAAGGGTGGAGACTGGGGAGAGAAACAACTAGAAACATCACCAAATGCCAACAAACGAGTACCGATTAATCTGCTTAATAGTGGATTTGAAAGAGGGATTATGTTGCATGTATCCCAATCCTCATAGAAGGTTTCAACCATTTATACGAACACGCAGTAGTCTCCTAACTCCACTGATTAATGGACTCGAAAATTTTATGAAGAAAAACAAGTACAAGCACAAGAAAGTCGAGGAACACAACCATCATTGGTAGAAGGAAAAATTATTAATCTGGCTAGACTTCATCCTACTAGAAAAATTGGTCGGAATCTGGAATACGGACAGCCTATGATAGGAAAGGGGCCAGTGACTGGTTGTTCCATGACAAAACAACCAATCACCACATCAACAATAACTAAACAAACACAGCTGCTCGAGATCTCCTACCGAAGATTTCAGCAGACCAATGGCGGCAGAGTAGAAACGAAAAAGATAAGCAGCATACTGGAGGTGCTACCAACAATGGATTGAAGCAGTGGGAGGCCGTCTAGTCAAGGTCAGCGACAACCCTCTCTCCGACAAAGAAAATGCACGAAGCATGAAAGGCGTCGTTTTGTTATGCTTTTGGTTGAAGAGGGGAGAGACCTTTTGAAAAGCCTACAACGGTGGCCGGAGAAACAAATGGCACCGGCAGAAGTAGCTCTCCTCGGGAGAGCAAAACAAGAGAGAAAATGGGGTTATATTTTAAACCTTTTGAAAATTCAATAAGAATTTGATTAATAATTTCTAAATTCTACCTTTTTCTTTTCCTATCATACTCTATGATAACTTACAAATCACAATCTTTATGGTACCGTAAACCTCTCTAACACCTACCTATGACGACAAAATCTATTGCACATATAAGGTGTTTTTATGCCTTTAGGCCTAGACCATCTAGAGATGCTCCAACTTCAACTATGCCCCATACGCTCACGGTTTTGATGGTCACAATGTCTATATCAACACATCTTCCACCCTTTTTGTCGAGTTCTACACAATTCAACTAACGGTGGAACTTACAAAAAGAAATGAATAGATTAAAGTTATTGTTGAATCGAATTGCTCTGAGCTCATTAACAACGTTAAGGATTGGCTCAAGTTTCATAAGAATTGCATGCTATTGTTCACAACATTCTTGATTTATCTTCTTTTTGTACATTCTCTATGTTATGATATTATTATAGAACAACTAATTTAATCAATGACAAAAATCACTAATAATTAACTGATCATATCTGAACGCATTGATTAAACCCTTCAATCTCTCTTTTGTTGTAATCTAAAATTGTTTTATTGATAAAATAAAATATTTACTTGAAGATAGTGTAAACACTATCAATTTGAGTGTCATTAATATCCTTTTTTTTTTTCTTATGTCGAAGATGTTATTGAAAATAAAACATAATAATTAAATGAAAGAGAAGAGACATGATTGGATAACAATATATATAGTACTTATTCAACAACAGGAAAATAACACAGTAATAATTATCAAATCATGACTTTACGGCATCTCGACTTTCTCGTATTATGTGTTCCCACAAAGACAAAAGCAATGTCCAAATTTACTGACCCCAACCCCAAAATTATTTCTTCACACCAACACCAAACAAAAAAAGTTGTCCTTCTTCACTGTGACATAGATCTGTCACAGTCTACACACAGCTAGCTGCCCCCCTTCATTTCCCTTCTTATCCTTTCCTTTCATCTTTAAAGAAACATCCCCATGGGAGCTAATCAATGCACTTAAAAGCTTCCTTAATAGAAAAAAAGAAGCAAACAAAAACAATTCACTAGCAATCACACTTTCGTTCACTTGCAAAAAAGTTAAAAAAAAGAGATTCATATCCCAACCACCATAAGATATTAATTATATGAATGATAGGAATAAAAGTATCATCATGACTTAATTAATCCAACATGGAATTGAATGAAATCATATAAACCATACCACCGCCATTATCATCATCTATATATGATAAAACATGTAGAAATATATATATATATATATATATGTTTATATATATAATAGAGTAGCTTTCTTCCTATACATTCCTAGTCCATAACCAAAACAAAACTCATCACAAAAAGGACAACAAGTATATTAATGGAGGATCTAAAACAAGTAGCTAGGCATAAAGATATCACAAAAACAAATTAACAATATAACTTTTTTTTTTGGTCACATATTCCATATTCTTCAAGCTTCAACTCCGATTACATCACCTATTGGAAATAGGGTTCGGACCGCTCGGAACCTCGTGAGCTTCGGCTCCAAACTCTCTACGTGACGAAGACGACGTACCCAAGGTTCGTGTTTGCTTGGGATGCAAATTCATGTTTGAGGAAGCATCTAAAAGAAGCCTTTTGAAAGGGATAGAAGGGGTGCCATTGGGTGAGTCCATGGGGTAGTTTGTGGGTTTAGGGTTAAGGAGTAGAAGGAAAATGAAGAAAAGGGTGAGAAGGAAAAGGAGAGAGTGGGATTTGGCAAAGGTCTCAGCCACTATGGATGATGATGATGATGGTGTTTTAGGTGTAGCTGCCATGCAATCAATGAAAATAAAAAACCACCCCCCAAGATCCCACAAGGGTTCAATATCCATGAACCAGCACCAAGGCTAGAGATGGGGGAAGGGGAATTTGAAAAGAAGAGAAAGTTTTTAGTAGAAGTGAATGGAAAGTAAGATTTGGAATTCAAATACACATTTGTTGAAGAAACCAAATTAAAAAGAAAAGTGGGAAACCAACTTGACATGGAAGCTTTATATCAGAAGTCTCTGCTATTTGATTGATAAATTCACCAATAAGCCCTTACATTTATTATATATTATTCAATAATTAAGTTGTGAGCATAATATAGATTTAATTATGAATTTTATTCTTATATTTTCTTAAAAATTAAGAAATTAGTCCAATTTAATTTTATTAGGATTTGGTCCTCATACTATGCAATTACTGAGAAATTAGTGAAGTTGCTAGAAATTTGAACCCTTAATTTTTACTAATTGAACTCTTGTTTTTAAGCCAATGAGTTAACGACAACGTTTAATTTAATTAATTAAAGTGTGATAACCAAATTTAATAAATTAGAGGCATCAAATTCATAATTAAAAGTTTAATTTTATATAGTTATTTTTGGATGGGTATTTTTTCTTATAGTAAAGTTTGATTTTATTTTATTTTATTTTAAGAATCATCCATTTGACTAATGATTACATACAACCAAAAACATTGCATTAAATTATTGCCTTTTTCCAAATGCTGAATTCTTTACCTATGGAAGCAGCTAAAGTTGCTAAATTATCGAGGATCATGTTTTGCATGATAAAGCAAATTAAATTATTTGTACCGTTTTGATATTTCTAAATACCTATTAAAAAATTAGATTGATGAAAGATTTTCCATTATTTTGAAAATATAATAATAATTTAAGTGTCATTTATTCAAAACTTTTGGTATGGTGATTATGCAAGTCTTGAACTTACCATACTAATATTATTACCATCATATTCTGCCCAACTAAGCTAATAGGCTCATATGTAGTAGAGTAGAGGCTCAAATCTCATCAAGGGTTAAGCCTTAACATTTTATTAGTAGGTGATCATGTGTCTCGCATGGTTCTGTTCTTAGGTAACTTCAAACGCTCGAGGTTCTCATTAGAATCAAAAGAAAAAATTCTGGCAACTTGAGAAAGTTGATGGGTGTTATTGAAAATGGAAAGAAAAGTTAAAATGGGGTTGAAAACATGAAGAATATTTTAGTATTGATTTAAAACGCAAATGGGTGGAAAATCAAATAAAATAAAGAATCTTGAAAGATATGAAAGAAAAATAAAGGAAAAGAGGAATAGAATAGGATATGGTGGCTTTTATGGCTTCCCCAATAAATCTTTCTTTGACTGCTTCTACCCTTTAATAAATAATATGCTAATGATTTTCTTTGCTTTTCTTTTCTGCAAAATAACTATGATTTTACTTCCTCTTTCCGGCGCGTGAATTACACTCCCAAATTCCTATTTGTGCAAGGACTGGGGATGAAATAAACCCCAACTCCCCGGTTTTGACTAGACTCGAATTTTTTTAAAATTAGGTTTAATTTTTTTAATCAATCCGGTCATATTTACCAAAAACTTGCCCTGCATTGAGATAATTACTAAAATACTTTTTTGAAATGTATATTTATTAATTTAAAATAATTAACAATAATGTTTACATTAATAGTTTCTCTAACATAATTATACCTAGATAATAATTAATAAGATCTTTAAAAATAATAAATAATCAAATTATTTTGATAAAAGAAAATGTGATATATCAGGTCAGGTCAGTATAGCTTTGATTTTTCAGATGGGATCAATCGAGTTATATTGATGATATATCAAGTCGGGATTGGGGTGAACAATAAATTACCTCGACTTGTCTCATTGCTATCTCTACCAAAGATTAGGTAATTTGTTCGGTTTGATAGATTTTATTTGGTTTGAATCAAATTTGGATAAATCTAATTTTAAAGGTGGGTTTTAAATTAATAAACTTAGTTTATAGTGGGTAAGCCTCATAAAACCAGTCTCATAAGATCATAGGCGAATTTAGGGGGCCTAAAATAAAAAATTACTATTTAGGTTATTTAAAATTTTTTAGTAAAGGTAAAATTGTACTCTACTCCCCTTAAAATTATAAAATTATAAAGATACAGATTATTAAAAAAAAACTAAAATTTCATTCAACTCCTAAAGATTGTTACGCTTCATACAGTATAAGATTATTGCTCTTAGATATGTTAATGTTCCCAAATTATTGAGAGTTAAATGTAGAAAACATGGATTGTCCATTATTATTATTTGTTGTTTGTTATGCAACATACAATGATAAATGTGCCATTTCTAGTCTTAAGATTATCAAAGAAAAGTAAGCTAAAAGGAGAAATGATATACACCAAAAGTGATGAATGGTGTATCATATCATCATCATAATATTCAACATATACTTTTGTACAGAGAGGGTGATGGCCAAATTTTGTTTATATATATATATTAGATTTTTCACCCTCACCATTTGGGTGAACGGAAATATCTTATATTAAAATATATTAACCGATGTTCATTAGTAAAGTGGTAAGAATTTTTTATGTGAATTTGTTAGTTTTGGGCTCGATTCCTAAATATTATTTTTAGTTGTTTTATTTGAAAATTATATGAAAGTATGAAAAGATGAGAGTACCCTTATAATAATATTAAAGTAAGGGTGTTTTAATAAATACATAATTAAATTGGTGTTGAGTTCGTGACACCAACTTAAGTGAGCTACTTTATATATGGTATAGATATTGAAATTTTTTTATTAAACAAATTTAATTCGATTCTTAAAAAATTTCTAGATTTCCGGTTTCCAATACTTGAATTCTATTATTACATTTAACACTTATTGATTAAACTTGTTTTTCATTTAAATTAATATAAATGGATCCCTCAACATGTATATATAATTATGGGTAAATTACATAAATGATTACTCGATTATTGGAAAATTTCTTATTAAGTCACTCGACTTTAAAAGATTACAAAAGATCATTTGACATACCAATTAATTTATTTTAATCGAAAACCATTAAAATACTAATAGTAAGCTGACATGGAAGTTAACTTAATTACATGCATTTTTTTCCATTAAATTTTCCACATAATTTACACGTCATTTTAAAATTAAAATATATAAAAGAAACTATTTAAAAACCCCCAAAACGGTACTGTTTTGATAAATTTGAGTGCTTTTAAAACCCTAAAAATATAGGGGCAAAGTTGAAGAATAGAAGGCAAGGTTGCCGCGACGGCCGGAATGCGTCGCCGCAGTGTCATATAAGGGAGGCGCTGCCACCTCCGTCTCGGCTTCCGTCAACTCTGGATCCGGAAGCAACATGGTTCGGTTCTACACAGACGATGCTCTGGGCTTGAAGATCTCCCCTACCGTTGTCCTAGTCATGAGTCTTTGCTTCATTGCCTTCGTCGCCGCTCTCGACGTTTTTGGCAAGATATATCGTGCCAAAGCCGGAGGTGGACCATGAGTCGTGACCCGACCCGATGTCATTTTTTTAAAACTTTTAATACTGTAAATGATGGATCGGTGGCAAGCTTGTAATTATCTAATGTTGTTTGATCCAATTACTTTAATTCTTCGTTCACTGTTTCTACTTTGCCCTTTCTCTATAATGGAAGAAGATGGAGATATATCAGATTTTCATGGTTTTAAAGCACCCAAAACGGTACCGTTTGGGTTTTAAAATAGTTTTTTTTTAATTTTAATTATAAAATGGAATGGAAATAAGGTGGGAAAAAATATTTTTTTTTAATACTCTCATTATAGATTCTGATCATATATGTTCTTTTTAATACAGTATCTAGAACTACCTATAGTCTCTATCTAATCCATAAATAGGAAGATAATGCGTTTCAACACATTTGAACCCACGTTCTCCTGTATTGACAATAATATCCATACCAATCAAGTTATGACTCAATCAGCAATATGCTATTAAGTTAAGTACGGTTAGTATTTTAGTGATTTTGGACTAATTTTTTTTAAAAAAAAAGTTAGGTGACTTAATAAGAAATTTTTTAATAATCGAGTGACTATTTATGTAGTTTGTCCAATAATAATAATAATAATAATAAGGAGAATGGACAACACGGAAAGAAAAGGAAAGGTAAGCATCCAATTCTCTCTTCTTCTTTTAATGTTGTGTGTGTCTCCCCATTGAAACAAGGAGAGTGGTTGGATTCTCTCGGCATATTGCAAAGGCCGGTAGTCTGTATGTCTCCCATTATGGGTGCTGCATGGGCCCTTCCCCTTCCTTTCTCAACTAATTTTGATTACTTCTATATAGGAATTATATTTCTGCGTAATATAAATGTAAAATAGTATGTTCATAAAAATAGAATAAAAAAAAAAATGTATAATAGTATACATTTAACCAAATTTATGTATAATTATAATATTTAACCTTTTTTATTTTCAGTAATTTCTTAAAATTATTCATTAAGTCATTCATGATGGAATACCCTTTTGCTATGGATGTGGATCGTTTACGAATTATGCCAAAATATGATGTTAGTCCTTGTGCGTTTATAGAATTTGTGATTTAGTTTTGTATTTTAATAGTTTAAAGTATTTTTTTATTAAAATAGTCAATTTGACAAATTTATTTCTCATCAAACATATATCATGTTATATGCGAACACATTAGGTCAAATTTTGTTATTTATCCTTGTATTATACATAAATAACGGATTTAATCTTTATATTTTAATTTTTATATTTTTAAAATTTGAAATTTTAATCCTAACTCGATATAATTGTATTGATTGTGCTTAATTATAGGTAATGCTGATATCATGCATTATTTTCCCATTTTAAATAGTTTTAGTGTGCATAGTTGATGGAAAAAATGATTACTTGCACAATTTGTAGGCATTGATAGGATTGCATTTAGAGTGTGATTCAAGAAATCACATGGTTGACGCAGGTAGCAAAAATAATATAAGTGAAGTCTTTTCTTAATTCACTTCCGATTTGATATGAATATGATATATAATTAAAATGCATTAATAAAAAAGTGGGTTCCCAATTTAAATATAAAATTTATTATTTAAAAGTTTATATAATATTAATTATTATAATATTAAAATTTATTTAATTATAACATTAGGGAAGATAAAATGGATACGGATGTGGAAACGAACGAAGATAGAGTGACAAAAAAAGTACGACGTCAGGACGATGAGCCACCGAATGTGGGAGACAAAGGGATGATTTCCTTCTTTCAAATTTGTGCTTACTAATGGTAGCAGAGCCGTAGAAGACAAGGAAGATTATGAGAGTGATGATTTTGATATGAGGGAGGGAGATGTTATCACGTTCATTGTTGAAGGGATACTGAATATCTGTTTCTCTGATAGAGTACACTCGTTGGCTCGACAAAGTATGGCAAAGCCCATGATTATTAAAATAATGGGTAAAAAGATTGGATTTAGCACTCTATGTAGTAAGCTCTATTCTTTATGGAAGCCGACTTGAGCATTCCAACTAATGGATCTTGATAACGACTACTATATCATTAAATTTCAAGCCAAAGCGGACTTTGAAAAGGTTTTAGCTAAGGATTTAAAATTGGGGATCAATTTTATTAACAAGATGGATGTACCGTGGGTGAAAGTTTTACATGCTAAATATAAGGTTACTGAAAGATTTCTTAGTGGTGTATCCTTGAACCAGTGTAGCCATGTGTGGAGATCAATGATGAGCATTTGGGAGGATTTAAAAGAGAACGTGGCTTGGAGGATTGGTAATGGTTGTGATGTAAAATTCTGGATAGACTCTTGGTTAGGGACTTTGGTTCGTTGATCGATTATTGCACTCAAACGACACCTTCGTTCCTGGAAGCTACAATCCTTGGGATGGTGACAACTGTAGGGGATTGGAACTGACAATATTGTCTTGTTGGTGAACTTCCATTGGAGATTGTACATTACTTTGTTGAATCCAATCCACCTTTAGAAGCAAAAGGCAATGATATTTGTGTGTGGAAGGGCTCAAAATTAGGCAATTATACTGTGTCAAGGGGCTATAAATCTATCCAACAAGATATTTAGCCTGATATGAACGAGAAATGGAAAGCTATTTGGAGAATTAAGGTACCACAATAGATAGCACAATTCCTCTAGCTGTATTTACATGGCGCGCTGTTAGCTAACGAGGAGAGATGTCGTCATCAATTAATGGACGATAGCTCGTGTCAAATATGTGGTAATGTGTTGGAATCAATTGAGCATGTTTCAAGAGAGTGTCCATTGGCGCAAGCTGTTTAGAAAAGACTAGTCCCAGTGGTGCTTCAATAGAATTTCTTTATTGATAATTTTGAGTTATGGCTACTGTTGAATATTAAAAATTCAAAAAAGGTTCTGGTGAAAGAGATTAAATGGAAAATAATCTTTGCAAGTACATTATGGAGGCTATGGAAAGTAAGGAACTTGGCTGTGTTCACAAGCCAGGACCTGAATGGCGAGAGTGATCATGTATTCTTTTGCAGATTTGAACCAAATGTCTACAGAATGGGAATGTTCACAGGTGGGATGGTTTAAAATTAACATAGATGGTGGAGTTGATGTGAATTCTGGAAACGCAATGGCGAGTGGCTTGATAAGGTGCTCGAATGGCAATTGGGTTTTAGGATATGGCCGGAACATGGGAGTTCATTTGGTTTTAGATGCTGAACTGCAAGCGATTATTGATGGTATGAACATGGCTTGGGATATAGGGATGTGTCATTTGATCGTTGAATGTGATAGTAAATAAGTGATTGATTTAAAAATGGGACCCGGAGGCATGGGGTTATTGTTGTTGGGAATAGAGGCCTGTGGATGGATGAGGATGCATTGACAGATTAAAATTAGACATGTGTCACGAATGACAAATATGATCGCTGACGCTCTAATCAAAGTGACTAAAAGGTGCATATCGAGATTTCATCTTTTTCCTCCAATCGCCATTGGAGGTGCAAGTTGTTCTAGACCATGATCAATGCAATTCTACTTAATGTTTTTCCTTTAGGTTGAGCTTGTTGCTCAACTTCCTTTTGTAAACTAAAAAAAAAATTATTTAATTATAAAACACTTGAAATAGGACATGAGACAAAATACGATATGAAGATAGATCATCAAAGTCTAATCTTATGCCTTCTTTTCTCATCTTTTTTCTTCTCAACTAGTTAATGAAAAAAAATTAAATTCCCACTCTTATAAGCGAAAAAGGAAATGTTCTACTTCAAGTAGAATTTAAGGAATCTTTTAACTATTTATTTATTAAAATATGGCATACTTTGTAAATTAAAAAAAATTATAAAATTATAAAAATTAAAATTTGAATATAATATCTATTGCAATGTATCTTTGATTGCATGAACTAAAATCAACTCATTTAAGACTCGAATCCCAAAAAAACTACATCTTTAGGAGAAGTTTTATGTCGTCTTTTAGGAGTTAATAAATCTCTTAATGGGTTGATATTATCTCCAATTGAAGTTTTGTCTCTTAAAATTAACGAAAATCTAAATCTACCAAAAAAGAGTAAGCATTTACACTTGATAGGGTTTTAAGCCTGTGCCCTATAGTATATAGGGTATTTGTGGGCAACTATACTATTACTTGTCTTTTTAGGTAGCTTCATATATTGAGAATTCTCATAAGATTTTATGTGACACATAAACCAATAATTTGAAGATCACCCTGCATCAAAATTGAGGCATCTAATCTAATGTACCAAACAAGATTTTCTCTCTCTACGTTAAGGCTAGAGGAGCCTTGGCCTCCAAAAGTTTTTATAATTTTTAATTAAGTCTTTATTTTTTTGAAAATTCTATTTAATTCCTATAAAAGTTTTAAAAATTTTAGTTATAACTTTTAAATTTTGTAATTTTGATTGAAAATTGTTATTAAATTTCAAAAAATTTTAAAATTTTAATTAAATTCTATCAAAACTTAATTTCACGTTCCCTGGAGACAAAACTCAGTAGGCCTGCAAAATACCGTATATATGTGTACCTTAAAAGGGCTAACAAAAGGGGGCCTTCTCTCCATCTTTTTCTCATGTCCTTGTTCACGGGAGAACAACCCATTTGTGGGGGATTTCATTCATATTACCAGAGAAGCACCAAGCTTCATCCCTTTTCTCATCTTGCCATTCATGACATTGGCTCTCTGTAGGAGCGTAGATAAAGGCCTTCCTCCCTCCCTTAAATGGTAAACTTGTCATATAGACACGTTAAAATTCAAGGAATTTCAAGTTAATGTAGTAATAAAATTATACTTTACTAACTTTCAAAAAATTTATAATCCAAATTTGGCTTAAATAAATTTCTTTTAGTTTATCCTAAACAAAGTTAACCGACCATCTCCACGTACCTACACACATGCATTAATAATATAAATATATACATATTCGTACACATACTTACATACGCACATCATTATATATATAAAGCCACTAAAAGATTGGAATATTGACTTAATGAAATGCAAGTTAATTATATAAAAATTTGAAGAAATATTCTGGGACCTTAAGCAATTATGAAACAAGTATATAATTTGGTCAAAAAATTGCGTCTTTCAAGGCAGATGCCCTAAGCTTAACACATTACTTTCCCTCCCTCTTTAAAACTTCAACGATGCCCCATTATCTCATTTAAGCTCCCAATATTGCTCTATAATAATGCCTTCAAACTTTATGACAACAGTCTCTTTTCTTGTAACCTACAAAGGTGCAGTTTGTTCTTTTCTTTCTTTTACTTCTAGGGCTTGGTCAAGTGTTCATCTCGAGGATCATATATATATATTAGCTGGTCAAAATTGCAGCAGAAAGTAAAAGCAATATAATGTATGACATGGCAAGCTTTAACTTTGGAGAAGTGTTCTTTTCCATTGGTTTGTCATACAAATTCAATACAAATGTAAAGGGTAAAGACTATGTGGAAAAAGCTGTGTTGTATTGTTTAGGGGTTGATAGAAAGTAAACATCAACAACCCTAACTTAAAAATAGTCTGGAATTGTCAACTAAGCTACTAGTTTAGTGGCAAAAAAACTTCCATTGATATGATCTTTTTTTTGTTTGTTGATGTCATGTTTAGTGTTGGAATTTGAACGATTCAATTTTCTTAATTTCCCTTAAAAACCTTATCTTTGGCAACCTTTTTCTTCTAAAGTTTATACTTACATATGTATAATTGCAGCTTTTCTGCACCATGAACTTTGTTTGAAACAATTGTATACCATTCACTTTATTGAAAGTGAATAAAATTTCAAACTCATGTGATTCATGTCTAGAAAGAAACAAAAGGGAGAAAAGGAAGGCCAATGCATGGGTTTTTTTCATATTGTAGAAATAAATTGACCCAAGGCTTCAAATTCTTAATAAGGACAAAGGGATTTTTTTATTTATTGATGAGAACAAACTAAATGTAGCTAAGATTTGGGATTGGTTTGTATCAGAAGTGAAGTTAAAAAAAAAAAAATTAGAAGTTGAGATAAAATTAAAAAAATTGGGGAACATAGTGATAAATTTTGTGTCAAGATAACTTTAAATTGAATTACTAATTATTAATTGAAGAGGTCGAAAATGTAAATTTTACATTTAACGAAAGAGTTAAAAGAGACTAAATTGAATTATTAAATTCAAGAAGACTTAAAAAACAATTATACCATTTAACTAGACCTCCCATTTTCCACTTCTATTGATCATTATTAAAATTCGAATTTTAATATCTGGGGTAGTATCAAAATTTGAAAGCTGGAGGTTTTCTCTTATTTTTAAATCTGTGTTTGATGTATGATTGATGGCAGATGGTGGTCCTGATTGATCATAGCAATTAAATCAATTTAGAGAGATCCCATTCATGTCTTAGCAAGAAATATATCAGATTCAAATCTTGTGTAAGATTAGATTACATTAGAATATTAGATTTAACCTCTAACCATTTTTACTTTCTATTTTCTTTTAAGATTTTGATTTGAGTTGTGAAATGTAATCAGTTTTACAAGGTTTTTCTTTTTTTTTTTGGTTTAACATAAGTATTATATTTGTGAGATTTTAATACATTTAATAATTTATGTTATGCCGGTTGAGTCTTAGCTCGATTGGCATAGACATTGTTGACAGTGTAGAAGGACGAATACACTAGAGCGCATAAGGTTATGAGCAGTTTTAGATATTATATTAAAACAAATAATTTATGTTATATTTACACTATTGATACAAAAAAATACAGAAAAATTACAAAACAAAATTTCATCATGTCATATGTACATATATGTATCAATTCTGGACGAGCATTGATAAAGACAAGACATGGTAACTTGAAAAGTATTGCTTATACAATTTTCCATAGGATGACAAATAACAAGACAATACATTTTAACCAAGGAGCAGGAGAACTTTCTACTTTAGTACTAAAATCATTCACAATAATTCAAACAATTAGATCCTACAAAATAAAATGAAAAATGAGAATTTTTTACCTTTTCCTGTCATAACACTAAAAACACTGATGCTTTAATACTCTACAAATATGAACTGGTTCATGCAGTCACTCGTAATTACAATTAATATGAAAAGAACAACTCAATAACACTTCAAAATTAGGACCCATTATGATGAGAACAGAAGAGGGCAAGACAATGAAAGATTAAGGCAAAGTTGTCTTTTCTTTGCTTTTGTTTCAATGGAACAATAGAAAAACAAATCAAAAGGTTCCAGCTGCCTAACTAAATTCATTAAAGGTTACTTTCAAGAAGCCAACAAAATAAGGATAAGAAAAAGTGAGCAAGACCAGTGTGGTCCAAAGAAAATAAACAAAAGAACACTAAATGGTATCTAACATATTTGATGATTCTACAATGATGGCACATAAAAAAGTTTTCACCACTAATGAAAAAAAACACCCAGATTTATATTTTGAGATCTTTTTTCCCCTTTCAGTTGTGAACACCTTAAATTGTTTAATGCATCAGCAAGAAAAGAATATCATGTAAAGATGGTAGGGCACAAAGATTATCAATCTTTTTTCAAATGTATTATAGTTTATGTGCATGTCATTTTCTAATGTTCATTTTTCCCCCCACCATTTTTCTTCATTAACATTAAGAAATTCAACACAAATGCTAAATCAGTAACAATCAGTCAATAAAAAGTGTGATCTGCAAATATTATGTATTTTAGTATGTATCTTTAATAAACAGTGAATTTAGCAAGTGGTTAATACCTGCTTGTGCTTAAATGGGAAATGAGGATATTATTCAACCATCAGTGTGAAGAAATGGACTATGGGTGGGTAGAAATGTGCTCAACATACCATCCTACCAAGGTTGTTAATTCTTCTGGGTAAAAATAGTATGAAGGCTTTTGCATTAAAAGTTAGATTACATCTTGTCTTTTTTATTTAAAAAGTGAATAAATTAGTTATTATATGTTAAATCAAAGAGCAAATTTAAACTTCTGTTAAAAGTTCCGTTCATTTCTGTTGTTAAAAACTGGTTCTTGTAAGCTAAAATGAGGTACGCACGACACGTCATGTGTAATTGTCTAGTTACTCCGTTAGCCATGCTAGTTTTTAATAGCCGAAATGAATGAAATTTTTAACAAAAATAACCACTTTTCTCTTTAATTTAACATATAAGGATTAATTTACTTATTTCTTGAGTGAATAGGGCAAAATATAATCTAACTTCTAATACAAAGACCTCCATGATACTTACCTTTCATGGTGAGTTTTACAAAAAAAAAAAAATGAATTATCACGTCTAAACCCTAAACCCTTCTATATTTTCTTAAAAGACTAGGCTTATGAAGCCATCCATTTAAGAGGAGAGGTTACATACAAATAATGCATATATCTTGTCATCAATATGTTAAAAATATGGACATCACATATATAATGAGAGTAATTACATATTATTGTTTAGTATCATAAAATGTTAGCCCAAATTAAAAATGATCTAATTTGGTTATTGTTTATTGAACTTTAGTTATTAAATAAAGTATGAGCCAAATATGTGTAGATACTCTAGTAACTAATTTCTAATTGATGATGGGATGATTAGAAATTAGGGTTAATGTGCAAAAATTATATATTATTAGGGTTATGGTCCCCAAATTACACATATATAACTTTTCTAATATCTTATCTTTAAAAAAGAGAGAGCAACATTCTCCAAATTACTTGCGTGCTGATTTGGAATATCAAAATCACAAGATCGAAGATTTCAAGAAATCAATGGATTCAGGTACACTTCCGCATTTAGTTTTGTTTTTAATGATTTAACATGATAGATCCTGGTTTATGATTTATTAAGTTTTATATCATATATTATTTTATGGTTTTAACACAATATCCATCCCTTCATTAGCATGCATAGATGCATACAAGATTAACTAGAACAAAATAATTGCTTGTAGTAGTAAGGCACATTGTTAAAGAATTTGGGTTCAAACCCTAGAAACAAATTATTAAGAAAGGCAACTATGAACCTCAAAAGAATTAGCTTCTAGAGACGGTAAAGCTTTCAGACAAATTTCCATCGAAGAAACGTAGTGAAACTCAAGGATTTTCATTAGTTCTTCCTACAAGCAAACATGAAGTAACATAATAAAAGATGATTAGGAAAAGCTGACACAGCATGTGTGCTATTGTCAAAGTGTTGGAGAATTATGAGCGGATACGCATTTTAGATTCCACTCTGATTTTACGTTCGAAATCATGTGTAATTTTATAATATATATAGAGAATTTTTGGACCTTAATTCTGGAGATAAGCTCATTGAAAAGTGGCCCAAAATGAAATGGGCCTTTTTTTAAAATTTTTTTTATAAATGATTTATGGTAGGTGGTTTGGGAATTTCAAATATCTTTTTCAGCTACGTCTAGTAAATATGTTTTTATTTTTCTTCACAAAATTTATAATTAGTGGATAATGGATTGAATAATTAATTTTGTCCTTACCTAATTTACAAAAATAGGAAAATCTTTATCTTGCCATTAAATCAAGCTATTAATCTTTTCTCTTATTTTGTGAATTCAATACTTCCAATTTTACATTTTATATATTTTTTATATTTATACATAAAAATATGAATTTGAACTATTAAATTCACATTCAAAACAATTTATTAATATATTAGTAATTATTATGTGAAAATAACAAAAATAATTGTAGTTATTTTAAGGAAAGAATAACATTATATATATTATTAATTAATAAAAATAAATTTATAAAATTATTTAAAATAAATGAAACTAATGAAAATTCAAACCTTTATAATGAAAATTATATGTTATTATTTGACTTTAATATTACTTATAATTATCAATGTTTTATCATTATTAAAATCATTTTATAAGGATAACACTTAATTTTAATTTTTAATTGTTATTATAATTATCTGAAACATATTCTATTTTTAATTTTTATTTTTAACTTTTAAACCAAAAGAAAAAGAAAGCATGGTATGAAAAAATCATTATCAAATAATTAATTATTTTATATACTTAAAATTTTAATCATTTTAATTTTATAAATCGGTTTTATGTTTTGTTTAATTATTAAACATTCCACTGTCAATTGCTTTATTATCTGTACTATAATTTAAGTATTCGGTGTCATTCTTAACCGGATCACTAACTCAATTATGAAATTACAAAATATATTTTCTTTTTAAATTTTAATTAATATTATTACAATACATTTGACCTTTTATGATTTTATATCATCTTTAAATAAAATAATTAAAATTAAAATCTAAATATCAAACATGTGTTCAATAATATTAAAATATAATTCACCAAAAATAATATTAAAACATAAAATTATTACCATATTGATTATTTAATAATTTTTAAAAATAGATGAAATATTTTTCCACCAGATACAATCTAATTTAAATTTAATACGTTTGAAATTATATTTTATTTTTTTAATTATTTTTCAAGTATTTATTACACTCATCCTCGTTTAATTAATTAATAAAAATAGTCGATTGAATTTTAATTTAATTGATATGGGCATTGTTGTCAATGTAAGAGGATTTAGGTTCGAGTACGCTAAAACGTATTAACCTCTTATTTATGAATTGAAGAGAGAGTATAAACAATTATTAATAAATTAAAAAGTAAATCCATAAAATGTATGTTGAGAAGAGTTTTGAATAGTCAAAGAAAATCTCTAAATCTAATAAAGGGTATGAGTCCCTCAGCTCTCGACATTCATTCTTTATTTTTAGGTACTTTTATTTGACCAATAAACACCACACATATCACATATCATTCAATATTTTCATGCAAAATGGATATTAAAGTCATAATAATTTTCATTAGTCTCTCTGCTGTGTTACACTTAAAACATTAATTTCAGATCTTCGACCCTCCCTTACTAATATCTCCTTTTTATCCATCTAAATCTATGAAGCATTTGCTCATTTCAGCTTCTCCCTTCCATTATCATCCTCATAGCTCCAACACCACAACTGTCCAAAACAATAAACCATATTAATACATAGATATATATGCATATGCATGTATGTGTTAAGGGGATTTTGACTTCTTAAGAAAGAAAGTTTGTGAAGCATTCATCTTTAAGTGTTGACTTCAATAGATCTAGTATCGAGTTTGATTTTATCATTATGTTTTGTCATCTACTTTCGTCAAGAGTCAAAATGGATTCACAAATCGACTCTATCAAGAGTTTGAAGTATCAACGGGTTCACAGAGAGCAAGAGTGTCAACATTTGCTTTTGATAGGTAAAGGTGCTCTCTCTTCGTAAATCGAGGCAAAACCCGAAGATATAAGCACTCAAAAATTTAATATTGACACATTTAAAGGTCCCTCAGCTTCCAACAAATAACGCTTTGCAAAACTTATCTCAGAACAGACTCCCCTCACGTATATGCATGCGTGCATTTATATAGTTCTTACATTCAGAGTCAGTAGTGATCCAGTTTCCTCTCCTGCCAGAGCATCGATTCAACCCATGTATAACAGTTGAATTCAATGATATCATATTGCAAGCTTCTGCTTCATCGTTTCTCATCGAAGAAGCAGCCATTGAAATCCTGGAAATGGAACCATGATCCCATCTGAAACTTATCTTCGGTGATTCACTGGCACTGAGTCGACGACCATCCGAGTTTGATACTGTTGTCTTCGAAGCCCCACCACTGTCCCTTAACTTCGAAACCTGAAAAAAGAACACATAATATCCGAAATGCTCCCATTATTACACACATTCTCAGCCACTAAATAACAAGATTTAATGAACCCAATTTTTTTTTAGGTTAATATAGTTTTTGGCCCCTAAATTTGGTATCTATATATATATTTTTGTCTACTTTGATATATACAAACTTGATAACTAGATTCATTATAATCTTTAAACTTGGAAAATGTAAAAATTTGATGATATAACACTTTTAAATTATACCACATCATCATTCAAAAAAATGATTTAATGACACGATACAATTTTAAAGTGCCACGTCATCAAATTTTTACATTTTTCTAAATTCAAGAATCAAAATAAACAAAAAAAAAAAATTATACTAAAGTAAACTTAGTTCTTTTAAAATACCTTTTGGTTCAACTTTCCTCCTCTCTCAGCTTTGCCAGGGGCAGCCCATCTCAACAACTCCTTCATTCGAGACATGGTTTTAGGCTTATTACCACCACCATCTTTCTTTTCTTTGTTGTTGCTACATTGATGATGATCACCATTGATCTTTTTGGTCATCGATGATGGTGACACTGCAACTTCACTCAATGGTATCACTTTGCTGGAATCTGATTTGTGACCAACATCTAACCCGTTTTTCTTCATCTTGGTTATGGATTTGGAATTATTATGGGGAGGCTGATGAGGTGTGGTGGTATGAGAGCTGTGGACTCTTCTCAAATAGATAGTACTATAAAAGCAGGCTTTTGCAATGTCTTTATTGCATAGAAATATAATTGGTTTAAATTTCTTACTCTTTGATCTTCTTTTCTTCTTATATGGAATTATATCTTTAGATTTATCTTCTTGATCTGAAAAATAAAATTTAAAATCAAGAAAGTAATTAGAAAACTCATTTATATGTAGTGGGTTAAATTTTGTAATAAGGTTCTTGTATTATGCGTTTTCGATGGATTTAGTCTCTACCTAAGGTCAATTTTGATCATTAATTTCATCTGATATGACGTGACATGTTACTATAATTTGATAATTTGTTTACATATTAAAAAGGCCAAAAAATGATATAATATTATATTCGGCTAATAGTACAAAATGTACGTGTATGTGTCAAATCATTGCATGCCTTGAAACACAAGTCAAATTATATGGGGAAAAAATGTCCTTGAGACCAAAAGTTTACATTTTGAAAATTAAAGGGGCTAGAAATGATTATATCATCGTCTAGGGACTAAATATGCCAAAAACACATATTACACGGACTTTCTATAGAATTTAACCTTTTCCATACCTTTAATAGTAGTATTCTGAGCTCCCTGTTCACGAGAAACCTTAAACAGCCACTGAAAAATCTGCTATAAATTCACAATGAGGGATTTCATAAGCTTTTTGAGGACAATGCAACACTCCTTTTATCTTATTTTTTGAGTTACAAATCTCACCTGCATTTTTTTGGTATTTCCTTGAGGGGAAAAAAAGAACCTGGTAACTTACTTATATAGAGGTTCCAAAAATGGACAGGTTTTTGAGATCTATCTGGGTCTGTCTGTATGTTTTAAAAGATTCTTTGTTGGTAATAAAAGAAATGAAGCCACTTGTGGAGATGAAGACAAAGAAAATTTGGGTTTTGGGTGTAAAGGAGAAGATGGTGAGAGACAAATAAATGCAAATAATGGGGAAGTGCTGGGTTGAGATTTCATAGTAACATGGGGGAGGTTGGGGGTATTATTTATATAAGAAAAAAGAAATGGGTTCATGTGGCGTATTTGGATGTAAGATCTAGTTCAAAGTATTAATTAAGAACCAGAATGTTTGTTTGCACAGTGTTGGCCTTTGTATTTGCCATACAAATGTACGGTTGTAGTTTATTGAGTGGTCCCTAAGGGATAACTGGCCTTTGAAGTTGATTATCACTTGAAATTTTATGTTGTTTTTGCTTAGAGTACGTAGTGAATCGAGGCTTTTAATATCATTGTTGAAGGATAGGGGGAGGAAGTCTCAAGTTTTGTCGTTTGGGTTTGGGATTAGATATACAAGGCCAATAATGCCATTTGAGATTAAGATAATGGGATTAGGATGTAGTATTGGATATGTGTATATATTTAATACGAAATACCGTTGTATTTTCGCTTTAAATTCTTTCATCAAATTATTTGAGGATTATAAAAATATTCTAGCAATACTTAACTTTATGCATGACGAAGTTCGGTCTCAAGGGCCTCGCCAAATATCATGTCATACTAAGCAAGCTCACACAATTCCCAGATGATATATTGAAAAAGATTCTTGGTGACATCCATCAATCCATCATGTCTATGCCTAACAAGCACCTCGTTTAGCCTGTTCAAGTTAATTCCAACAATGTCCTAGGCTAACATCCAACACCCTACCATGGCATCTATGGGGTAAGGAACTCAATGGCTAGGACCCACGCCCAACCATCTTCCCTCTATAAATACCCTTCAACATTGTGGAAACGATAAAGGCATCCATAGAATAGATACTTAGTCCTAAACTCTTTCAAACCACCAATCTAATAGCGCTTTGCACCATTCATGTGTGAATCGCCCTTACTCTAGTAGCTTTCCACACCCTTTATGGTGTGAACAGCCTTCGTTGTACCATTAAACACCTTGTATAGCTTTAGTGTTTATAATAATTGATGTCGTCTATGCACACTCTAAAAATAACTATCTTTAGCCCCTAAAGGCTACAATTAAGAATAAGAAGACTAAGACATCCCCTATAACTAACAATAGGATAGGCTCAGAGAATGGGGCCAAGATAACGTAGTAGAGGCTTACCATACCTCCTATTACATATAGATATCGCAATGGAGTAGTAAACCCGTCCATCCTCTCTTTCTAACTCCCCAAAATAATGGGAAGAGGATTATTATTGTGATTTTGAGGAAATGGGCTCCCAACCAACTATCCAACAATATTGAAAGCTACAAGCCCAAAATAAATTTCTCTAGGCTCAACTCCAAGAATATGTTTGAGAATATGCCAAGAGGGATAAGGATTAGCTAAGAAAAGGAGAAAAAATTCATCTTGGGACCAAAGACAACCATTGGAACAGTAGATTGACCACAATTTTGAGAAGCTCTCACATCGTCATTTCGCTCAATGGAGGAAAGATGAGTTTATTGTAAAATCGTTTAGAAAATAGGCTAGAGTTAGCATAGGAAAATTTTAAAAATATTCTAAAACATACATTTATTGTGATATCTAGAGTAATAAATCTAATCAAATTAGGTACTTGTGTTCCGAGGCTTGGGAGATGTCCAAATCACAAAAGGGGCTTTAGAAGATGCTCAATTTTTTCAACCAAATTAAACTGAAGTCCAAAGTCTTGAAACTTTCATCTTAATGATCTTCGTTATGCCCAAACTCTCGAATTATTAGAGGGTAGACTTTAACATCAAAGAACTAAACACAAGACAAAAATCAAGACTTCATAGAGGGTGGAACTCGAAATCCTTAATTGTATGTGTCAAATCGAAAATTCAACTTCTGGACATAAATTTCAATTCCTAGATGATTGCAATTATAAGCCTAAAAAATCTAGAATAATCTGAACTCAAGAAAAACAAAATTTATTTGAGTAAAAGAAAATTATCCAAATTATTTTTTAGGTAAAATTTCGATAGAGTTTTCCAAAGTATTTTGATGCTTTTTAATTTCGGCTACAACATCATATATATACATGGATATATGCAAGAATTCTATGATAAATTTATATTCTTTCTTTTATAAATACCCCTCAACATTAGGGTAAAAATGAAGACATCCATACAATAGATACTTAGTCAAAACTTAGTCTCGAACCACCAATCTAATAGCTCTCCACACCATTCACAGTGTGAACCACCTTCACTCCAATGGCTTTCCACACCTCTTGCAGTGTGAACAACTTATGTTGTACCATCAAACACCTTGTATAACTTTATTGTTATAAAAATTAATACTATTTATGGGAACTGTGAAAATAGGATGAAGATAATGGCAGTGTATCGCAAAGAAAAGAGAGAAAATAGAACACACAAAATTTTAAGTGAAAACCTTTTCGGGAAAAAACCACGGGCAGAGGAGAAGAAAATTCACTATGTTGAATTCGAATGATACAAGAGGGGAGACGATTACGTCTATTTATTAGTTTAAAACCTTATTCTAATCAAAGTCAAATAGAAGTAATGCAGTAATGTTAGAACACCTTATTCTAATCAACATCAAATAGAGGAAGTAAACTTTTCTATGGATTCCATTTATGTAGCCTTCGTCCTCATAGATCCCCCTACCTTGCCACTTGTATTTTATGTTTAACAGGGATTTGGGTCACACAATTTCTAACAAAAGCACTAAAAGATGCTATCTTTACCTTATAAAATATATAATCACCAAGAACAAAAAGACTAAGATTCCCTATAACTAACATTGGGATAAGCTTGGAAAATGAGTCTAAGATAACATGATAGAGGCGTACCATTCCTCTTACTTACAAGTATCATAGTGGAGTAGCAAGCATGCCCATCCTCTCTCTTCCAACTCTTCAAATCATTAAATATCATTGTGGTTTTGAGGAGGAAAAAGGCTCACAACCAACTGTCCAACAATACTGAGAGCTATAAGCTTAAAACATTTTTTTAGTCTCAACTTCAAGAATATGTTCAAGAAGAAGCTAAGAGGGATGAAGAACAACCAATAAAATGAGAAAATTCATCTTGGAACCAAAGGCGACCTTTGGAACAACAACACTGCCCTTATTTTAAGGAGACCCAAACTGTCCTTTTGTTTAGTGGATGAAAGATGAGGCTATAGTAATGTGTCGTAACTATCACTACCCGAAACATCTAAAAGGAGTATCACTTGCTCCTTTTCATCATTATACTCCTTTTAAACACTTCGTAAGGAGAAATCCTTAGTGGGAATGTGGCAAACTATCCCTTTTCTCCACATGAATCAAGTTAGAAACCCTTCATCCTTTGCACAAGAGGTCATCAAAAGGAGCATAAGTTGACGCATAGGCTACGAAAACACCTACTACCAATCAATGACATTTCTTTGCAAAGGTTAATAAAAGGACACTCTGTGAAAATGGAAGAAGATACCACAAGGATCAAAGTCGAAGGCTATAATAAGTCTAACAGCAGATAAACTTATTCTCTTTTCAAGTCTCCTTACCTGAATCAAGATGCATACAGTGTCTAGGAAGTGGTGTGAAGAAAAGAGAAGTTTGTTTGAAATTAAGCCACTCCCTAAGAATAAAGAAAGGTATAGACCTTACGCCATACTATAACAGAATGAATGACCTTCAAGGTTACTCCTTAAATCTTGTTACTAAATGAGGAGATGTGGCGAAGATACGAGTTGAAACATTAAGGAACCAACCACGAGGGAAGAAAACCATTAGGGTGGGAATTAGAGGCAAGGAAGACAAACAACATTTTTTTAGATTCCCACTCAACTACTAGGATTATTCCCCAAGGTTTTAGGTAACACAAGAAGGAAAAGATAGTTTCAAAGTATTGACATAGAAGCGGGTGATGTACATGAATAAACACATTTCTCCTATAGAAAGAATATCTGAATATCAGGATAAATGAGGTTCTCAATTAGGAAGATAGGTCCCCTAAAGAAATATAAATGCACCCTCGCCAACAAAAGAAATTCGTCGCATCACGGTAAAACATGACAATGGCAACACTAAGGGTGACAAATGATACCCTAAGAAAGAAAGGTGTTGAAATTCTTGATTTAACTAAACTCTCTTAGGGATGACATGATGTTAGATATCTAGAGAAGTCAATGTTGGTATAGAAGGGGTGGCGATGGATCTTTAAAGAGGGCAACAACGAAAATGAAGGTTACTTGAGCATGAAGAAATAAAGGCAGTGCCACTTGAAAGATCATATACCCTCAATGTCTTAAATGCACAATTGTCACCACCAAACATCTCATTCAACTTCTTTTGTACACCTTATTTCCATAGAAACAAATAAAAGGACGATTGCCACCTCATCAATATGAGGGCTTTAATAGAATACGAACAAGGAACCTGACAAAAGAAAATGTTAGTGGAGGTGACCCAAAAATTCTCATCCACTTAGAAGGCACGCAACAACGCCATCAATGACATCACATTCAAAATCTTTACGTAACTGGGACATCTTGTTCAACCTCTTCATGACAAAGAACAAACATCACTAAGAAAGCAGCTGACATCCCCCCAAACAAGAAACAAGGAAAGCACGAATCCAACATAGTGTGCGGAAAAGAATACTATAGTGATAGGTTTGTCCCTTTTGATAAATTAACTAATGTGAGAGATCTCATTCCCCTTGGAAAAATTTACTAAAGACCAAGGTGAGAGGTCTCGTCTCCTATGGAAAAATCTATTGAAGACCAAGATGAGTGGCCTTGTCCTTCGTGATGACATGGCCACAACAAATATCTAAGCATAAGGGTTGATCACCCTCTCCATAACAAACTACCTTTTTAGGCCCAAACAAATAGTATGAACACACGTCATCCCCTAAAAAAGTATATTTAATTTTGTCATGTTTTTGAAACATTATATCTTTATACCCACATTATATTTAGAAATACAAGTATTTCAGTAAATGAATACTTGCAAATGATTTGTTTTTAATTGGGATAATTTTAGTAAATGTCTCCAAATTATCGCTTAGATTTGAAATTGGTTTATAATGCTCAAAACATTTTAATATTCAATCCTGAAAGTATCATTATTTCATTAATAAGCTTGATACATGCATGGATGAGGTGAAAGTTGTTAAAGTCAATTCAACCAAGTTGCCAATTTTCAAGTTTGAAAGATCAGTCAACTTGCGACGAATTTTTTGATGGGATCCAAGAATTTCTGAAATGAGATGTCTTATCATAGTGTTTGAAGATCTATTTCTTAGCTTCGAAACGCACTTTGAATTACTTGTTTTCGATTTTGAAAGGTCAAGTTATGACCATTTTACTAAAGGTTGTGCGAGCAAAATTTTTGGACAAGATTATTATGGGAAATTACAAGTTTCAGGCTTTAATTCAAGTTTAAATCATATTGGGTTCAAGTTTAAGGCCTAATTTTGATTATATATGAGCACAATATTGTATCTATTAGGTTTTATTTATTTATTATGAATTTAAGGATATTTTTAAGTAATTAAAATTGTTTAGAAGTTTTATGTTTCTTAGTTAACTAGAAAGTTTAGTTCTACTAAAATTGCTCATTGTTTAGATTAATTAGAGTTTCATTATACTTGAGAGTTTTATTTGGATGTAATTAATTAGCCTATATAATGACCTTTTCATTTTTCATTGAAGGCATTGATTCATTCATTAATAAAATTTTCAACTCTTGCAGTTAATTTCTTTAGCGCAAAATTGTTATTTTGTAATTTTTAAAATTAAAATTTTTTCTCAATTTTCTTCAAAGAGTCGTGCGAACCCATTCTTCATCCTTTAATTTGTCAAATATTATTTCTTGGGGGTCAATTAGAGTCATTAATTGAATTTATTGGGGTTTATATCTCAAATGGTTCAGTTGGACAACTATCTTCTATCCATATCCATCGGTCCATCTTCCTCCTTTTAATTTTTGTTTTCTTTATTTGTCTATGTTTTGAATATTTATTTATTTTTATTCTTGAATTTCTTCTTTTAGTTGTTTTCATTATTTTTTTGTTTCTAAAGTTGTTTGTTTCTTCTTTCAGGTTAGATTCGAACCTTTTTTCGAGTTGAACAATTTGAATACGATCTTAGTCCACTACCCTCTATCCTAGCTCATTTCGTCAATCTAGATATCAATTTAGGTGCTAAATGTCTATTCAAAGCATAAAATATGTTTAGAACACATGATTTAAAATATTAAAATGTGTGTACCTATGGTGTGGATAGGTTAAATGTATCATGTTAAAAAGAAACATTGTCAATAAAATTAGATTGCTACATTTTTTAACACGATAAATCCAAAATGTCTATATTGTAGGCATAAACGTGTTTATTATTTGATCAATGCGTTTTGATATGTTCACTTCAAATATGAGTTGACATTTAACGCCAAAGTTAATAGCAAAGACGAAAGAAAGACCTGGTTGATATGATACTGATATTAGACCATTTTAAAGCTAGGGGACCACTTTACAATATGGTCCATAATTTGAGGTTGGTTGGTGAAATTACTCTTTTTTAGATAGAAATGGTTAGTCGTAAACCAAAGAAACACATACACATGGTGAACTCTCATGAGAGCAACTTTTGTAAATCCCTTCAAAGTTTTGATGAATTTAAGAATACCAATGATTCTACACAACACACTGTTAGATATTTTTTAGCACATTGAATGCAAAAATGGTATCATAAAAACGTTAATGGCAATGGGGGCAAAGACAATGACCAGTTTTGTCTCAAATGACCAAAAAGAAATAAAAGAGACAACGCCAACAAAGCCCACAGTAGTTAGCTGTTTATGCTAAGTATAATAAAACACGATGTAACAAACATCATTTTTTTGTGGCTATAATCTTTGCAGTGTTTTTAAGCATGTGTCTCAAGCTTTCTCACCTTTCTATCTCATAGCATTTTGAATGGGAAATATAAATAAATTAATCAAAACTCAGGTGATTCGACGTGTCACTGTGCTGTCCATGGCGTAAAAGGTGGCGATGGAATCCACTGGAACAATGTAGAATATGTTTGCCACCTTCTATTATTATTCTCCACCCCCCATTGCATGGGATTATACGGTGGAATGTCGGGCCACGTTCGTTTTTAAAAGCAAAAATAACAAATGGAAAAAAAAAACTATTTCCCAAGTGTTGGAAAGTGGAAACTAGCAAGAAACTTCCATGGCTTTTACTGTCTAGATTGCACCATTTCTTTTAGCTTTTTTCTTCTTCTTCTGTTTTTCTTTTTTTTTTTGTTAAAACTTCGGGTCATTTTCGTTCTTGTTTGATATGAACTGCCGCTGTCTGGGAACGGTATTATCGGAAAACACCGTGGTCGGGAAACCGGTATTGTTTCTGAGTGTTGCATGACATACAACTAATAACAAAAGGAAAAGCAGAAGATCTAAATATAGTTTTGGTGTTTTGTTGTTATGCAAACAAGAAGTGAAATTAATTATCTAAAGTGAAATTATTGGAGGAGACATATTAGGGATAATGTCAAAGAGTATATTCTTATTGTCATGGGGATCTTTTTTTCTTGTCGGAAGAAGAGCGGATATTATAATATTTTAGAGTATACTACTGTCTCTCTCTGCCCACATTTGATAACATCATTCAGTATATTCCGAAAACACTGTGTTTTATATGGTATAGTGTTTTTCTTAATTTTATTTCTTTTTGCTTTCTTTGTATATTTAAGAAAAATATATATTTTACACACATATATATATCTCAAAACAGTGTTATAATGATTTAGCAAGTTTAACTTAATTAGTATTGTTGTTGTTGCAAATAACCAATAAAATATAAATCTAATTGCACCTAAACACACATATAGTATCTTTCGATTTAAGGGTCAGAAATAATTATAAATAACGGTAAAATTGTATAAAAAAACATGTTAAATTGGGGATTGGAACTGATTAGAAACATAATTTTTTTTATGGGAAGTTCAATATTTGTGACCCCGATGATGTGTGGTGAGAATAATATTTCAGATATCAATTTTAGATTTTGAAAGGTGAGATCTTTGAGAGGATAATTATATTCATTTAGTGAAGTTGATACAATATAAAAAATATAACTATCTAACAAAAGAATAAACAATGAAGATATATTTATCAACAAGGGGAAAAAATTTTGGCTATCAATGATCAAACTCTACATATGCACATCCTCAAATGGTGTGTTGGAGACATTAAGCTTTACAGGTATACCTAAAATAACAAAACAGGTGCTTGCATATAATGTTGAATCATACCGTTGACATTATGGCCTTGTTTGTTTCGGTTGATTACGAGGTCCCTTGGGTTTAAGCAACATAGACATGGATCGCAACCTCTTTGTTATCTCGGTAAATGATGGCCTTGATTCAGGATCAGGAGACCAGCATTGTTCCATCAGCTTTCTCCACTCGGGATCACAATGTTCTGGAATAGGAGGTCGAAGAGTGTTCTTCACTATCCCCCCTGCAATCATAGTTCACCAATCGAAAATAAAGCCAGATTTTTGGTGAAAAGCACAAGGCTTTTGTTTACTAAAAAACCGGACAGGAAGGATGGTTAAGTGCATGCAGTTTTATGATATCGCTTCAATTTGATTACTTGAGTTGTTTGGATTGCTGATTTATACTAAAGCAAAGAAAAAGACGATCCACCAGTTTAGCAAACATATGCCCTCCACATTGGAACTAATATCACGTCAATCACTTTTCCATGCATGTTATATTTTCTTGTTCACAATCGGGGCTATTAACATACTAGACAAATCAAAATCTTACCAATAATGGCACCGCAATGCATATCGGCATATGGCTCCTCTCCGGTCAAGATTTCCCACATTGAAATTCCAAATGAGAAAACATCAACCTGTCAAATTAAACATCATAAATTTTGGCTTTAATGAGCATCATTCTTTCCTTCACTGCGGCAAGACATATTAAATAACTAGAATACAGCTTTACTGACCTTTTCAGAAACCTTGGTGCTGCTACCATTTAGCAGTTCTGGTGCCATCCATGGGAGAGTTCCTCGCACACCTCCAGAGACTAGAGTATTGCGCTTGATTCTTGATAATCCAAAATCTCCAACCTACAGAAACATGAAGGTTTAAGGTTATTCTATTGTATACATATGATCAGCATTCATCTTGTGGACCAAAAATGATTTTGGACTTAACCAGAATTAAGAATTCCTCTTTCTGACCATTTATGGTTTTAATGTCAGTTAAGGCACCTTGAAATCAAAATGTCTACTAGAGAGGAATTTGTATTGATTACCTTGCATATGGGTCGTTGTGGGTCCCTTAGATTGACAAGCAAATTGTCACATTTCAGATCAAAATGGACAATGTTTTTGGCGTGCAAGTATTCCATGCCAAAAGCTGCACCCATGGCAATTATGAGCCTTTTGTGAAGATCAAGTGATCTGCATAAGAATTCCAAAAAAAAAAAAAACAGTAAGTACATTATTAACAAGTGAAGGACTATAGAATTGGGAGTGAAGATCAAGTGATCTGCATAAGGATTCCAAAAAAAAGAAAAACAGTAAGTGTATTATCAATGAATGAAGGACTATAAAATTGGGAGATTGAACCTATATTACCTTTCCTTCTTTGTTAGGACATTCCTAAGGGATCCATTTACCATATATTCAGTTACTGTTGCCAAGGTTCCTCCAATTCCATCTGGTACTACTCCGTAAAATGCAACTACATTTGGATGATGCAGATTTGAGAGGATCTGTGCTTCTCTCCAGAAGTCTTTCATCTGGTACAGGCAAACATTCATCAGCTTCAGGCATGCAAAATAACTCAAACTGCAATGAAGAATAAGACTACAAAAGTGTTTAAAGGATCTTACTACTAATTCCCATTTCTTCATGCTGTTACAATAGAAAAAAAATGGAAGCAAAGGAGGGAAAAACAACCCAGCTCAAAATGCAGAGGACTCAATCTCTCTGACTCCCTGTATATTTTTAGCTGTTTCTGCCTTTCACGTTTAAGTTAGTTATCCCAGTCTTGCTCAGTCAACACTAAATCTAACCTGAAGGATAACAGAAGGCCATTTTCTACTTTCTTCCCAACACCCTTTATTTAAAATTTGAAGCAATGATGACAAAACACAGGCTAATCTTCCTAAAACAGGTGATTTGCAGAAGAACAGAATAAATATCACAGCTAATCTTTCTTGTAATAAATGTCATAGCTTGCTACAAACAACTTTAACTCGAGAACTGACAAGCTTTATGAAAATAACAGAAGCAGATTATGAATCTCAAATTGCAGAATAACAATAGTGGATATATTTTACCCCCATGAATTTGACTTCCATGACATAATAATAGTGCTAATATTTTACAGCCTCTTTATTGTGTTTTTTGGCTGAATCCCAGAATACAAATGCACCATCCAATCCATCTAACCAGCAAAAATATTCCATTTTTCCCTCTAGAATTTTCAACACCCAAAGTTTGTACAACAGAATAACTAGTACAAATGAGAACGTCTGTCATGAATATTTACAAAGATAAAATTGCTTAGACATTAATCAAGCAAATGTTCATAAATAGATCAAATATGTACCCTAAATCATTATGAAGCATCTTACGAGATTCAATATCAACTCTCCTACTTAGGATTGCAAACTGGAAAGAGAAGGGGAGAAAAGAAAGGAAATCTATCTGGAAACCCACCAGTCGATCTTGTTCTGATGATCTCCCAGAAAAGCAACTTTTCTTTATTCTCTTTATAGCAACATCTGTTCCCCTCCATTTTCCATGATAAACAGTTCCATATGTTCCAGATCCTAGCTCCCTTAGTTCTTCGAGATCAGCATCTTTTATAATCTGTCCATCAGAATCAGAAAAGTTTCATTCTCCTTCAGAAACTAATTTTGCAAGCAAGGAGTAAAGTTAAAGGAGGGGATAATAGAGGATAGATAATTTTTTCAAATTTTTTTGGTTACAAGAGAAAACAAGACTGGTAGTTGTAGAATCAAATCTTCTAACTAAACCACTAACCTTGTTGCCAACTAAAAGTAGATTAATAGCAATATTGTTGATTTTCAATGAAAAAAGAAAAAAGAGGAAAGCTATGGGAATTGATTTTAAAGACAATTACCAATATACATGACGTAAAAGTCATGGCAAGGGAAGGAGATGGCAAAAAGACAGAAAGAAGAGGAGAAACTCCGTAAACAAGATCAAATTACAAACTGATGCATAAGTTAATTTGCTTATAGACAAACTAAATGGAACCTCATTCAAAAAAAAAAAAAAAGAATGCTTTGCTAACTCGCCAATGGGGAAACTTTATATTTGCAGCTGAATTTTCACTGTAAAATTTTCACTAAACTAAACTACACTGCATGAACTTGTCACCTGTTATACAAGAAATTTTTATAGAAAACAGGTATAAATCAGTTCAGCACGGAACCTGCAAGCCATAGCTGTTGGCTTCCATTTCAGCTATCACAGCATCACTGAAGGTCTCATCCTTGTCTGGGTCATCAGCTGCAGCATCCTATGAACAAAGCCATGAATATACCTAAGCTTACTAGCATCCAAACAGGTTAGTTGGACACGAAATTTAACTCGTCTTACCTCAAACTCAGATTCTGGAATGACATCCACCAAATCTTTAGCAATAGGAGATACAATATCTCTGCCAGTCACATCCACAGGTAGGACCATTGCAGATGAAACTTCAATCCTAGAAGGCACACTTGTGACCCCATCTTCCAAAATAACTACTGGGTCTTGCTGGATTTGATGTTGGTTCACGCTTGCTGTTTCTGTCTGAGCAAATGTAAACTCTTCTACAATTGAATTCCCATGCACAGATCTTATGGGGGCCATCTTCCCAGCATTTTGAATGGGATAATTAAGGTCATCATCAATGAGAGAGAAGTCTCTCCTAGGAACTGCATTCTTTGCTGGATTCTGTAACATAGACTGAAGGTCATCCTTGTCCAAGTTTGAGCACAGATAAGAATCAATATTAACTGCAGATAGGTACAAATTGATTGAGCTGATCAGCATATCTTCTTTAGATATATCCTTCTGACTTGAAACACACTGCAATTGTTGCGGTTTAATCAACAATGGGCCATTCAATGAATCAGAGATAAGAGCACCCGCTGAACTCTCATCTTTTATGTCTTCCATGGTCTTTGGAAATAAGCATGTGACTTCAGGGTTGCTGGTGCCTGAAGTAATGCTACCTTGTCCAACAATTACTTTCCCACTGAAATCACAACATTCAATTATATCATTCGTGGTTTTGTCCAAGGTCTGTGGATGCTTTATGTTATCCTTAATATCCAAGGATGAAGTGATCATCTTCTGAGAGACTTGTGAATCTTTTTTCCAACTATCAATAGCAACACCAGAAGTTCGGCTGCAGTCTGCATTAGATAATTTGTCGTTGCTTACCATATTGCTGTCAGGGGTTCTCCACTCATAAAACTTTTCATCTTGATGCAAAACTGGATCAATTTTATCAGAGCTGTTACTGGCATCCAAGATTGTAGTATCATAGTTGTTAAGTGTCAGGAAAATGGATTTACTCAAATCAATTTTAGCTGTTTGGCACTTGTCATTACAATCATCAGCACCCTTATGAATAGGTTTATTCCTGGATGAAGCGTCAGGATCTGGAGAAAAAATCAACATATCGGGTATTGAATCTGATGTAGCTTCACTATCTGACAAATCATTTTCTGCCCAGGACTTCATTAGACCAATACTATCTTGTTGTTGCATCAACGTTTCCTGCACTACATTTGAAGCTGATCGAGTTGTTGCAAAATTTAAAGGGGAAGATGGGCTAGTTCCTTCTTGTGAATAGTAACCAGACCTTCCTCCAAGTTCCTGCAGCTTTGAATCTGAAAATGCATGTGGCATGCCTGGGTGAGAGTCCATGGAATCAACAGATGCTGACAACAGGTTCAATGGATTGGCGGCTTGTGAGATAGGCCTCTCATGTGAGACACCATTATAATCCCTATTATTTTTAATTAAAACTGAAAGGGACGTGGAATTTGTGCTGGGATCAGGGTTTGATATCTGCCCTTCATATGGTTGGCATGTTTGGCTGGCATCAACCTTTATGTAAGGGAGACTATAATTCATCAAAGCTGGTGGAACCTGTTGAACTTGCTTGTATTTAGGATTTTCTATTCCACAGTTCTCAGAACTTAAGTGTACTGTAATGAAGGAGCTGTTGCTTTCCATCCCGGAGTTATCACCAATTGCTTGTGCACAAACAGTGTTTGAATCTCCACGCTGGAAAGCTAGAGGAGAAATAGGTGGAGATGTAATTAGGGATCTGGTTGTATACTGGGAATCAAGGAAAACTTGAGATGGATGCAAGGCATTGAAACAACTCATAGTCTCCAAAGGGAGTAATGAAGTTGGACACCATTTTAGAAAACTAGGGTTATGATCCAAAGCAGGTCCTAGTTGACTTCCTTCACTGGGTAAACACTGCCCGCCACAAGTTTTCTTAGGACTATGGTCTACCATCCCATTAACAGCTACCATGTAATGGTAATCAGGATTGCTCTGCTGAATGGTGCTAGCCTCAAGGGAAGGTGCATTTTCAGACTCCCCGAAAGGAATCAAAAATATCCTCAGCCTTTGAGAACCCTCAAGCTTTTCAAGCCCATTAAATTCCTCCATCATATTCTGAAGGTCTTCATCAGAAGAAACAGATATAAGGGCATCAAGATCCTCACCTGGAAGTTGGTACTTGATTGAATGAGGTTGGTTGAAAACATCTAATGTTTTCCTCACAAGCTCCTTCCAAGAAAGACATTTCTGAATGGAAATAATACGTGTCTCTCCCCCAACATATCTGAGTTTGCCATCGCTAGGCCTGGGCAATATTTTTCCACCAAAGCTGCAAAGAAGTTTCATTTTCCCAGATGGTGTTCGATCAGAAGCTCCCTGCCCACCAAAGTTGCTGGAACTAGTAGTGTCACATACATTACTGGGTGTAGTAGCTGGTGCAGAGACATTCAGATGGCTCCAATCACAATTCAATTCACCGAAAGCCTTCCTTGCCACTTGTCCAATATCATCATCTTCCTTCTGGTATTTACTTAATTTTTCAACACAAGACCCATTTTCACTCTCTCTAAAAGACCCTTGCGCAGAAGAAAAATCAGAAAGATCAGAAACACACTCAGAATCCATTCTTTTCAACCCAAGAATTTGGGCTAGATCCTGATACATCAGCTCTTGGTTCTGGTTTTGGTTTATCCCAACTCTCTTCTCATGTATCTGAGCTGCATCTGGTATAGCAGGAATCCCTCTTGTGCCAACACATTCCTTAAGAAACTCCACGGAGAATTCCTCACCTGTCTGTACAGAGATATTATAATTATTTACATTCTTTGCTACACAGGGAACAGCAGATGTATATTCTTGCTCAATCAATTGATCAGATGTGTTAGGCGCCTCCCTGATCATGTTCCTCAAACAAGTTCCTGGGTCAATGTACTTGCATAAACAATGTCTTAGCTTAGCTCTTCAAGCCACTCTTTTCCAGTTCAATCCATCAACCAGTAAAGCATAATCAAGATATTCTCATTTCAGCTAACATTCACAACCTCTCAGTCAAAATCTAGTATTCCCCTATGCATTACCTCCAAGTAATAATAGCTTAAACATCAAATCAAAACCAACAGACTTTCACACATCAGTAACTTCCTATCTCTACCATTTGCATCCCAATTTGCCTCAATCATGTAACAAAAGGAAGATCACTTCCACTTTTACATAAATTAGGTACAATTTATTCACAATATATTAGCATCTCTCGATCCAAGGCCAAATTTTAGCTAAATTTCTAAGTATGCAAATGCCTCTCTCGTCTACAGATTCCAGAATCAATCAGATCACCTTAGATCCAAACGAAGAAATATGCAAAACCAATCTAAAAACGAAAAACAAAACACTAAAATCTTATGTTTCATGATCGTCGCTCAGGATTACGTATACCGAAACCTAAAAAAAAAAAAAAAACAGCAAATATATATAAAAAAAATACATAATCAGCAAAGTTTCAACCGAAATTCAGTGGCATATCCATCAAAATTTTAAAAATATTAAACGAAATTACAACAAAATTAAAATAACAGTACCAGAAAATTCATCTGCTTCATAAAATCCATGTTTTGAGTCCTTGAGCTGACAATTTTTTTAGATTGGATCGAGAGAGGCAAACATTACAAAAAGAAAATAAACCAAAAAAAAAGCCTATAGAAGAAAAAAAAGTAGAAAAATAAAAGGAAAATAAATGATAAAAGATGAGAAATTGGAAATGGTGGAGAAGAGAGCGAAGCTTACGGCTGCAACTGGTGACATTCTTGAGCCTGCGAGAGCAGACATTGCCGAGAATTAAGCTTTCGCGTTAAAATTAATAATATTATTATAATAATAAATAAATATTAATTAGTTAAAATATTATTTTCTTTTAACCATTTTTCAGTTTTAAGTAACTTAACGGTTTTTTGCTAGGTATATTATAAAATAAGATGTAATATTATAATTATATTATATCCTACGTGGAGTTTTGGTATTTGAAAGGATTAATTGGTACTTGATTTTGACATAAATATTTAATTTGGTACCTAAGTTTATTTTTGCCCCAATTTGGTACTTGAGTCTGGCTTTAATATTTGCTTTAGTACCTTGAATTTTTTTTTCAGTTTGATACTTGAGTTTTGTTTCCCAGTTAAATACCTGAGTTTGACTTTAATATTCAATTTAGTATTCGAGATTTTTTTTATCTCAATCAAATACCTATGATGTTGTTTATTAGAGCATACATGTCAAATATTCATCAAACCATATGATATTGTTTGGCCTAAGTACCTAATTGAACATTGAAACCAAATTCGAGATACTAAAATGAGAAACTTAGGTATCAATTTGAACATTAAAAATATATTCAGATACTAAATAGTATATTAACCCTATTTGGAAAAGTTTGCTTCCCTGTCCTTTTCACAAGTTCACCCTCCCAAATATTTTGAATTTTTCTTTATAAAGTATATCTTTCTTTGGTTTGGCATATAATATATATTATTTAATCTTAAAACAGGAAAGGTTACTATAAATCTCATCCAAATATAATATATGTTATTTTTCTAATAAATCTTACAATTAGAGTTTTATCAAATACACATAAATATGAATTGAGTCTTAATTCGATTGGTATAAATATTGTTGTCAATGTAGGATGACTTTGTTTCAAGCCTTTTGGAGCATATTATATTCTTATTTATGGGTTGGGGAGGAATTATGGGTACTGAAGCATATTATCCTCTTATTTATGGGTTGATGAAGAGTTATGGGTAGTTCTAGACATTATCTCAAACAGAGTAAATATGAGCAGAACTTATAATATGATTTTAACACATAAATAAACTTGTGAATAAGTTTTATTTGTATTTATTTTATTTAATAAACAAATCTGAAAAGCTTATTCTTACATGTTTATTTAATTCGATAAAATAAAAAAAAACATGGACAAATGAAAATGGAATTATTCGTAAGGGTGAGACGAAACCTAGGAAGAAATAATTGGCCTTAAACTGGACGGCAGAGATTGTCGTTGCTGCCATGATTTTCTTTAGCACCAACCAACCTCTTCCACAAGTTTTACAATGATGTTATACGACAACGCTTTGTTCTATTGATGTAGTTGTCCACGTCCTTATGACATCACTTCGTTGTCCTCCACTACTTCAATTGGATGATTCTTCCCAACTTGGTCTAATTTCATTTTTGTCCCTATTAGACATTAGTGCTTCAATTTCATAATTTTCCTTAATTTTAGTACCTCATGATATGATATTTTAAATTTGTATCATATCATCATTTGAACTTTTTAAGCAATGGCGTGACATAATATTAGAGTGTCATGACATCATATAGATTAATATTGGGAAAAATTATCAAGTTTAGTCACTAAAGTGGATAAAAAAATTTCAAGGACCAATTTAGAAAATTTTGTTAAATTTAATGACTAAATGATACTTTATCCCTTTATATAGTGTTTGCTAGGAGTGTTCATGGACCAGATTAAATTAGGCCAAGTTCCAGCTCCAAAAAAAAAAATCGATTCGAGCTCAAGCATGATCCACCTAGGTTTGTTTAAATGGTCTATTTTATTAGTTGAAACACAATAAAAAAATTGTTAAAATTTATTTATAAAATTATATATAATTTATTATTTTTAAACAATAAAATGGTTGTTCGGGCTGATACAAGTAGAAAAATATAAACCCACATTTAATCTAAAGAGGTATGGATTCAACTCTCGAACACCTCTACTATTTACTCTTAAATTTGATTTAAAAACCAAAAAAACAGAAAGATAATAAAGTTTTGATATTATTGCGAATAGGGTTCATCGTTTGCAATTGATATGGGTGAGTTTTGTTTAATTATATTCTGATTTTCGTTCATTTATATTATTTTGATTAGATTTTATAACTATCTGAATACATGTTTGTAATTGTATTGTACTTGTTATTAAAAATATTTTTACTTGTAAACTATTAATAAATTGATAATAATAAGGAATTGGGCCAAGCTCAAATTTTCACTTAGTCATATCACTTTATTAGGCTCACGAGACATCATCAATGCACTAAAATTATAAGGGCCTTAAACAATAGGGTAAATTACATTACAGATCACTCTAAAATATTGTTTTTTTATTTTAGTCACTTTAAATTATTTTTGGTCAATTTTAGTTACTTTAATTAAGATAATTAGTCGAATTGGTTACTGTCATTAAAAATCCCATTAGTCCACTACCAGATTGCAGATATGACATTTTTTTTTTACTTTTGACTAAAATTAGAGATCTCTCTATAATTAGTTAAAACACTTTTTTTTCCGGTTTTTTGTAATATAAGTACCACCAATTTTCATTACCATCCAACACCCACCATAAGAACCACCAATCCTTGTCACCGCCCATCTCTTCTCCCCATCTCTATTGCTCCTCAGTTTAGTCATAAGAACCATGTTTCATCATAGGGGTGTACAATTGCGTTTTGACTGTTGTACGAATTAGTGTCGAAATACAACCAGACAAACTCCTGGTCGAATACTATCGGTAAATTGTAGGTGAAGTTGGAGCGAAAAACACGGGCAGTCATGTAAGGAACTACGAGTACCGTCGGATCTTGTGTAGCAGCTAGGGAGATGACAGATTTTTCAGTTCAAGGGAGTAACTTGAGTCCGATATCCCAAGTCTATTTTTTTATTACTGTTATAAGATAACTCGTTTTTTCACCGCAATTTAAGAGAATCTTCTCAGTTGGGACATAGTCAACACCTAAGACAAGGTGAAAGAGTAGCAACAAGGGAGACTAAAAAGGTAACAGGCTTGGGAAAGGATTAAGTAGCAACTGAGTTCTTCAAGGACTCAGTACGAGATCCAGGGGAAGGAAAAAAGATTCAATCTTTAAGAACAAATGAAAAAGACCAAAGGAAACTCGAAATTTCTTAATTAGAAAAGACCAAAGATATGAAAGATTTAGAGGGAAAACGAGAAGCTAGTTGAAGAACAATAATGAGAAAAAAGGAAAAAAAACAAAAGATAGGGGCTTTGAAATAAATTTCCCTCTAAGGCTAAAGCTTAACATAAATATTAATTGGGATAAATTTCAAAATTATACATAAACTTTAGTTTAATGTACAATTCTATACATGAATTGAAATATATATCATCAACTTTAATTCTGTGTAATTTTATACATAACATTTTAATTTGATTTATTCCTAACAAATTAGTAATATAATTATCAATCAAACATGTCCAAGGAATTAGATTTTTTTTATAATTACAAAACATGTAATTAATTACACTTTCTACCCATTGAAAGTCGTATCTTGCAGAAATCGTGTTCCACTTTGGGCAAATGAAATGCTCAAATATAAAATGGAGTAATATCATGATAGTCCCTGAAAACTTATCAAAATTTCAATATAGTCTATCCACTTTAAAATTTATCAGAATTTTGATATGGTCCCTCCACTTATAAATTTTATTTTCTAAATTAGAAAAGTACTAAAATTATAATAAGAATTTTAAAAATTAAAATATTGGAATACAATTACTTTAAAAATATAGGAATATAAAATTTACTAGTTAAAACCTATATGTTACTTTTAAACTTACAAAGTAGTTTTAATATTGGTATTCTTTTACTAATAATAAGAATTAAAAATTATAATTTTAAATTGGATGGACTATATTGAAAATTTGATATACATTCAAGGGTCATTTATGATATTATAATTTTGTAAATATTATTAGTAAAAATATCAATATTAAAACTATTTTGTAAGTTTAAAAGTAACATATAGGTTTCAATTTAAAAGTGCAAGTATAAATTTTAGATTCCCATATTTTAATTTTTAAATTCTTATAATAACTTGTAATTTAAATATTCTCCACTTTAAAATTTGGAGAATAAAATTCTTATAAAATTTAGATTCCCATATAATATATTATAGTTAGGGCCGAATGTAAAGGTAGTTGGTGGGTCTTGGTTCTGCAATTTTTCTTTATTATTAAATTTATATATACTAATATTATATTTTTATTTAAAATAAAAAATGGTTTAAAATGATGGAATCATAAATAAATTCACATATATATTTTAATTTCTCAAAATTTATAATTAAATTTTGATCTTAATTTCTTGAAATTTTTTATAGATTGGCCCTTGATTGGGGCCACAAAAAGAAAGTTCATATTCTAACTCTTGTTAAAATGAAATCAAAGTCCGTAAGAATTATGTTTATGGTCCATAAATAAAAAAGAAAACAAAAACTTTCTGATTTCTCTTTAGTTGAGAAAACGCAGAGGTAGGTAGGTATAAGGGTATTCATACAGTCGATTCAGTTATTAATCGAACTTTTTAATTCTTTAATCGTTAACTGAACTAAAATTTAATTATTCGATCGAATCGAATTAATTAATAATTGAATTTTTAAAAAAATATTAATTAATTTTAAATTGAATTAAATCAATTGATTAATGAATTAATTAAATTAAATTCATTTAATCAATTAATTCGATTTTAACTGAAATTTCGACTAGATGTAATAGGGGCAAATTGCATGGGATTGGCGGTGGAGAAACCGCACCAGTAGTGACTCACCTGACTGACTGGCAGTTTAAAGTCAGTTGATCCAAACAGCAGCAGAGAAAAAGGTTGAATATATTAATTAATGAGTAAGGGCACCCATGCCATGCACCCAGTGGTTCAGTTTCAGAGAATCAAGTGGGCTATACTGACTTTTATCCTTTAAGCCATTCAACACACTTCACAAACCTCATCTTCCAATATCTCTTCTGACACTCTGCTCTCCACCATGTGGATGTCTTCATAAAGCTCAAATGTAACCCAAAGTAGGATTTTTGATAATGTTTAAGTTTAAATATTGTAAATGAAAATGTTAATAATATTGAGAGAGGTTTTTTTTTTAATTCGATTCTAAATTTGGTTAAGAATAAAATGTAATTATCATGTAAAGATTTAGAATTTTATATGAGAATTAAACCTTTCGAAAGAGTCAAACAGTTTCAAATAAATAATTTTTGTACATTTCACCTGAATTTGTAGTAAATGCTAATGCATTTAGATGATAACTATGTTAGAAACTTGGTATTCATGGCACCAACCAAAATCCTTTTGGGTAAATAACACTTAACGTCACTAAATTATTAGTAAGTTTATATTTTGGTCACTTAACTTCAAAATGTTACAAATTAGTCGTTGAATTATTCAAAAATCTAGCTAGTAAGCTCCAAGCGATAATTCGACAATTATAGTAGATTAGTATCCACCAACGAGTATAAGAACATACCTTAGATCCAAGTCGATTTGACGCTCAGTGTTGAAAATTGAAAAAGAAAGGTAAGAAAAAGGAGAGCTTTCAATTAGTGCAGACATTGTGAACAAAAAAGGTTATACAGTAATGATTTTAATAATCCAATGACTTAAATGAAAACTTTCGAATAGTTTATAACCACTTTATAATTTTTAAAATTGAGTAACCAAAATATAAATTTACTAATAATTTAGTGAAGTTAAAGTGTAGTTTATCCGATTTCTTTTCCAAAACCCAAAAACATTTATTCCCACCAACGAACACACACTTGGCCTCAACATGCAGAAACGTCTTGGAGTATACTTTCTCCTCTCTTCAATTATTTATTTTTATCTCTTTGAGTTCCCATTTCCCAAGCCCATACAGTTCCCATGTACAGTCAAGCTCAAGCTGAAATCACTCCATTCAATAACTATATATACATATATATGTTCAGAGCCTTCACGTTCTCCAGTACTTACATTCATCTTCCATTCTTAATTCAATTACTTTCCCTTCACTTGCCATTTCTCCTTTTCAAAGCTCTAACTTCCATCAATGTTCACAGTCAGGGAAGACGCCCCAACAGCAAGGGTTTTCTCTTGTTTGTTCTGTTCCAGAAAGTTTTACAGCTCTCAAGCATTGGGTGGCCATCAAAATGCTCACAAGAAAGAAAGAACCGCTGCAAGGAAGGCTAAACAACGAGCACCCGAAAATGGATCAACAAGTAGCTTCTCGCCTCCTTGTGCACCACCACCAACAAGACGGTGTTTGGGGTTTTTGCATTCTCCGATGTATATAGCAACTCAAGTTGCTAACAGATTTGTATGGAATGGTGGTGGTGGCGATGGAAATCGGCACCTTCGATTTGAAGATGAACAGCCAAGTTGCTTGGATTGGCAGAGTGGCATACGGTGCAATGGAGGGTTGTTAGCAATGGAAGAGGTTAACAATGGAGTTGTTGATCATAAGGGCGATGATCAAAAGCTTGATCTATCTCTTCATTTATGAGCAAATTTTTTTTGTTGGGGTTTTTTGGTTTCAATTATTTTACTTTGTTTTAACAATAAAAAGAAAATATCATGACTTGATTCATTCTTTTGCAAAGTGGTGTGGAAGAGGTTGGAGACGAAAGGATATCACAAGTTACTTAGTCAATTTTTTAGATTTTTGCTTATAGGCCATAACAATTATAATGCTCTTATAAGAGTGAGTTGTGAGGGTGCGCTTGTATGCACGAAAATAAATCAATGAATTTTTCTTAATTTTGTCTACTTCGATTCTTTTTATTTTATTTTTACTTTTTAAAATAAAGAGTACCTCCCTCTATTTTAGTTATAATATATTTAGATTTTTTTTTTAAGATAGAAGGGTTAGTGTTTGATCGGACCGAGTAAAATTTTTTTTTAAGTTAATTTAGTTGATGAGTTTTATTTTATCATCTTAACTTGATCTGAAATTTTTTCGAATCGAGTCCAGTGAAATGATATTCAATTTGAGTCGAATTGAGTGAAATTGTTCGAGATAAATTAAAAAAATTAAATTTGTCAAATTAAAATATTATTACAATACAATTAATTCCATTTTAGAGCACATAAATTTGAAACCATATATATTTGAAAATTTTTCAAAGCAAAATAAGAGAAAAAACATATTTTAATATGATAAACTTTATTTTATTTAGTTCCCAAAATTATGATTTTAGAAAATTTTAATTTTTATATATTATTTAGAATTTTATTTTTTAAAATGTTTATATTTTTTAAATGTAAATTTTAGAAATTTTATAAATATTTTAGATTTTAAAATTTATTTCGAAATTTTGAAAATGATTTTGAAGTGAACTTTTGCAACTCGAACCAACTAACCATTGAAATTTTCACCAGACCGTGTTGATATTTGAAGTTAGGACACATGGCCGTGTCCCAATCCGCGTGTCTGACCGTGTCGGTATTTGAAATTGGGTCACATGGTCGTGTCGCTAGGCCGTGTAACTCTCTGAGCCCATGTGGTTCGTCTTGCACCTAAAATTAAAATGACACACGGCCGTGTGAGGTGATCGTGTGTGGCACACGGTTGTGCGATGGCTCGTGTCCCAAACCGTGTGCTCCCTTAATAACCCCTAAAATAAGCCTTTTCAAATACCATTTCTTAACCACCAAACCATACCATCTATAGCTACATTTACATGCTTAAATCACATTCAAAATCACCTAAAACATGTCAAGAATCATTCAACCTATAACCATTGTGCCTACATTAGATTTCACAACTCATTTACCTAAAACACGTCAATTTCAACATCATAAATTCATGACCAGAACATACATTACACACATATCATATAATAATTTCATTCTCAAATTATACCTAGCCTATTTCACATGATCAAAAGCACATTCAAATCACCAACAACATGCCAAATATTCATCTATTTTATGTCTAACCAATATGTCATTCAAAGGCATCACATTTCACACACCAAACTTAGTCCCATTTAACATCTCAAAGTCTTAATTTGAACCTATGCCAAAATAACTCATTCCAAAATATACCATCATACCATATAATATCTACTAACTATAGAGTATGCATAAGGGTTCATCCACTCATATTTGCACCTATTATTTACATGCCATCATCTATCATCATTAACCACAACAAGTTTGGCATAACTCAAAACAAGCCAAATCATTTGAATAACCTTTTAACCCTATCAGATGCTACTTATAACCATTAACCAAAACTACCAATATGGCGAATGGATAGTGTGATGATGCTCCGACGAGATTCCAATTGATTGAGCTTTCCGATAATCTACAAAATAAAGAAAACAACTATGTAAGCAATTAGTGCTTAGTAAGTTCGTATAAAAGAAACTTAAACTTACTGAACACATTAAGTTAAACAAACATACTTTCATCATGCCATATGTCAATTTTTCTTTCCTATACACATCACCTCATAAGGTTAGTAAGCATACATTACATGTAAATTCCAAGTAAATCATGTCATATACATAATAAGACTTTAGGCTTTATATATCATCCATCACATATATACCCATTACACATTCTTCTCATTTGAATCCACATAGTTAATAAATAATAAGTAAACATAACATCTATGAAACATAGCATATATTAAGAAATGAATTCCATGCATATTTCATCCATCACATGATTAATTCTCCTCCTTTTCATTTCATATATGCATATCCATCTTTTCATTTCATATGAACATTAGTAACATTAAGTTTAATACTTGTCTTTCCATTAACCTTTACTTACTCGTTGAACCATACAGAATTACATCGGATACTCGGGAATGCTCACACAAAGTGTGCCTTTTCATATAACCATAACCTTTCTAATAGTGCTCATACGAGCTATGAAATAGGTCTGCTCACACAAGCTATGGGTCGGGATGTTAGCTACACGATGCTGCTCACACGAGCTGTGGAGAATCCACAATAAATGCATGACCTCAGCCATCGGTAGGACATCCAGGACCAGCACCCGAAATCGTATAATCCCTAATGACATGTCATCTGTATCCTAAGAATTCTCAAGGTTCAAACGAGACCCTTTTTCTATATCAATCCTTTAACTCATTCCATTGCTTCATTCTATATTTATAATCCACATGATTCACATTTTTCACATTTTGCTATCAACTATGTTTCCATTACAACTCAATCCAAAATACTAAATAAAATGTATATTGATTCAATAATGGTTCAACCAAACTTACCTAGATTAGAATGGTTGCTAAAACGAAGTCGACAACTAGTTCGGAACCTTAGCTTTTTCCTCGATTTAAATCCAATTGTAACATTTCTTGATCTAAATAATAATTTTCATTCAATTAATAAAACTCCATCACTTAAATAATCAATTTTATTCAATTAAGTCCTTCCATAACCATTTTTACAAAATTACCCCAATAACTTGCAAATTTACCATTTTTAGCTAAAATCTAAGTTAGCCGATTTTCCCTAGGCTCATATTAGCCTATATTTTCCCCCATTTTATACATTATACATGGAACTTTTACTATTTCTCAAATAGGTCCCTAACATTAAAATCATTAAAAACTAGTTAAGAAAATATATTTTACAACCAAGCTTAATAATCTAACAATTAAATTCACAAACACACTTAAACCATTCATGATAAATCCCTAAATTTTTAACAGTTTTACGAATTGACCCCCGAGTTAGCTAGATTAAGCTACGAAGATTACAAAAACATAAAAATCATTGAAAACATAAAAAAATTTACGTACCATGCAAGTCAATTTAACCAAGGCTGAAAGCTTGGTTTTTCTTTCCATGGAGAATTGGTTTCCACCAATAAAAGGTAGAAGATGATAATTGTTTTTCTTATTTGTCTTATGTTATTTTATTTTGTTTAATTACAAAGTTAACCTTAAAACAACATATATTATAAACTAAAATGCATGCTTATAACCGTCTAACTAAAATTCTTTGCATATTGAAATATTTACGGATCTTGGTTTATAGAAACGAGGTCTTGATACCTCTTTTTTTAAAACCACTTGACTTTAAGGATATACCACTTCAACTTAACTATTCAATCAAATAATATAAATTATCATATAAAATTTTATTATAATACTATATTTAACTCATAAATATTAAATTGTAATATTTACAGACTCACTTGTTAGATTTGTGGCCCCAAAACCACTGTTTCGACACTACTGAAAAACAGGTTGTCACAGTAAAAGTCCAATCGTTATAGAATTTTAGTTGTTAAAAGACTTGAGGACTTATATGGCAATTAGCTAAAGGTTCAAAATGGTAATTAAACCATTTTGCTTTATGAATTAATGGATGATGAGGGAAGATTCCACTAATGTTGATTAAAAGTAGATTAGGCTAATTAAAGCATAGTTAAGTTAATTAATTTGGGTAATTAAGAATTTAATCATGGTATATAAAGCTTAAGTTAGTGGAATTGCTCATCTTCTCCACCTCCCCGAACTGCACCAACCTTGGAACCTAAATAAGAAAACCCTTTGAAAGCTTTTTACACCCGATAACTATTTGGTATGTGTTTTCAAGTCTTTTTCTTGTAATTTTTTTATTGATTTGAGGTCATGGGAGCTTGATTTAGCTAGCCCATGTACCAATTTGTAAAATTTTTAAAGTTTTTGAAAGTTTTAATTGTTTATTTCTTGAAGAACTAGGCTTGAAATTAGTAGATTTTAAGCTTAGAATATGAAAAGGACTAGAATCAAAATTTAATTTAGCTTGATTATTAACTTTGTTACATTAGGGACCAAATTGAATAAATGTAAAACTTGCTTTAAAATTATTTTAGAAATAAAAAGTATAAGGTCCCTAGTGAGAATAATTGAAATCAAATTTTAATCCGAGGCTAGAAATTGAAAGTTATGACTATCTCAAGTACAATGACTAAATTGAATAAATTATAAAATTTTAGGGATATCTAAAAATAAAATTATATAGGTTCATACATATTATAGCATAAAGTAGAAATATTTAGTATTTATTGATGATATAAATAATTATTTAGATCAAGAATTGGAGCGAAGTGGAACTGATCAAGGAAAAACTAAAATTACAGATTAGTCCTTGCAGTATCCACTTTACACATTTTGAGCAGGTAAGTTCATATATTCAAATTGAACTCTGTTTTATTTTATTTTATGTATGACATATACTTGAATTTATATATATTACAATTGAGTAGAATTAATGAATTTGGCACCTAGGTCTCGATATGGACTAATTTGTAAATTCATGTAACTATTATTTAAATGGAAATAGTCTTGAGTGCAAATATGATTATTGATTGATTATATGACTCAAAAATGAGAAATGAAATTATGTACAAGAAGTTGGTATTGTCAATTATACGAAAATGATGCTCGAATGAACTTAGTAAAAGGTTAGGATATATATGGCATACAATTAGGGTTATACACATGATTAATCAGGGATTTTACATGTTATTATGAGATATTGCATTTATTATAGATTCTAGAGTTATACGTATCGTAGGTTTAGCCCGAACGGAGTAACCTTGATATGATGTCAGCTTGTGTGAGCAACTCTATTATAATGCCAACTTGTGTAAGCAACCCTGATATACTGTTAACTTGTGTGAGTAACTTATTCCCGAGTATTCGAGTCTATTTTACTATAATTCCATCAGGCGATGGTCAATTGATTGGAAATGGAATTTAAAGCATAAAATGAATTGGTATTGATGACACTTGACATATATATTACTACATGATTCTATTTTAAATGTTGACATGATACTTATGATTCGAGAGCGTATCTAATGCATTCGATTTATAATGATGTTGTATGTAGAGATATGTCTTAACGTGCCAAGGAGAGTTAACTTGATTGCCAAATAGAATATTTAACTATGCCTTAGTGATCAATGTATGTTTTAGTTTCCATTTGAACTTACTAAACATTCTAAATGCTTACTTTAATTGTTACTTCCTTGTAGATTTGCATCCTGCTAAACCTTCGCACCGGACCAACGAAGAAGCACACACTATTCCATGACGGTAGTTATATGTTCATTTTGAATCTAGACTATGTGGCATAAACTTAAGGGTCCTGTCCTTGTATGCTTATGGTCATTTTGAGTTTAATGGCATTATTTGCCTACGGTAATGGTTAATGATTGATATACCATTTGGTGTTTAAGTTAATATTGCATATTTTGGTGAAGGTTAAATGATATTTGAATGATGATTATGCTTTGATTGGTTTGACATCTTAAACTATCAATTAGGTCATTGAGTTAGTCATGTGAATAATGCTTTAGGAGTGGTAAGTTGAATGATAAGCATGTTAGGTATGTTAGTATATGTTTTGATGAATTCATGTCATCTTTTGAATTGATAGTTTCCAATTAATAAAATGTTTATACTTGAGTTGAATTGGAAAACATTTGGATAGAAATGAGTGAATGCATATGTATTTGGCTAAATGAGAATGATTAGTTGGTAATGTATAAATTGGTAATTGAATGGTCTTATACTTGAGTTAGTTGTAAATTGGTTTGGTTTAATGATCTTATCTTTATAAAGATAGAATGAGAATAGTTTGGGAATGGTCACTTAAAACAGGTACAGAATGTGCATTTTGGCAAAAACAGTGGCAACGACGCAACGAGAAGTCTTTATCATCGCAATGTCATTCGATAGTGAGTGACATTGCAACATGGGTATGTATGATGTCGTGAGGTGATTCATTGTAAGGACAACGCCACGACAAGGAATCTGAGGTCGTGATATTGGCCCAAAACGTTTAAAAACCTTATACTTTAGTCTTGCTTGATATTCAGGTTAGCAAAAGAGCTTTCAGAAGCTCGAGTGAGACCAAAAAATGTTTGTGTATCATGTTTTGAATAATTTTTAATGTTGAATCACATGTTTAAGTGATTGAAAAGTATATGATTGCCCGTAATTACTCCAATATTAATCGTAACACTTGATAACTTAGACTCGACGATCGGGTCGTGTAAAGGGTGTTACAAATTTACCAACAAATTTATCCCAATCCCAGGTATTATACTCATTAACCATGTCACAAACTAAGGAAGTCTCATCCATTAGAGCCAGATCCATACAATGATTCCACAACGGCTCTAACTTTGCAATCTACACGTTTGCCTTGAAGTTAATTGATTTTCCATCATCAATGATCCAAAGCAACCCTTGTTTTAAATCATGTAAACTTTAGCAAGAAATAATCACATAAAATAGCAATTTGGTCTAATAGTGCTAGGCAAACAACCATCACCGGCTTTATATTTATCTCGCATAATCACACCCAATAAGCCTCCCTCTTATGGATTAAATTGAACCTCGACTTAATAAAAAAAGATTGGTTCTGTGGTTGTAGCAACTAATGCCTAAGCCCTTGCATTTAGAAGGCTGACAACATTTATCCCATTTTTAGCATGTGCTAGTTTTCGTTCACTGTTTTGGATCCCTAAATGAAGTTCTTAGCCAACTCCTTAATCTCTTGACAAATCTTAGCTAGAAGAAATACTATATGCAATAATTGGGTATAACAAGGATGACTCGCTTAGCTAGAGTAAGCCTTTTTGCCATAGAAAGCAGTTTCACATCCCAACCATTTAATTTTCCCCTCACTTTATCAATGACACATTGAAAAGTGGAAAAGGACAATGTTCAACATGCCTCAAATTTTTGTATTTCTTGTTAAAATTTCGTAACAAAAGATTGAGTTAGTTTGAATCATCGTTCATCAATAGATTATGTTCATTGTTATGTTTTGTATTGACTGTAATATTGGATAATAAAAAGGGCTATCAATTCTTAATTTATTACATGTTGCCTTTGGACAAACCAAAATAATAATAAAAATATTTTTATCCAAATCCCACCTAAAATGGATTGGACAAGTCACTCAACTAGATCTGTTCAAAGACCAAACTACCCACTTAAGCTCGAAGTTATGCACAAAATATGGAAAGATTTGGAGAAGAGTATATAACCTGAAAGATGGCTTCGACACAACAATTAGGCCTATTTAAAATATGAGTGGGGCTTGGACTCCAACATTCGAAACCTAAGCCCGAGCCTGGTCTTGACTTGTATAGAGCAGTAATTAAAGCTTTTGTTAGACACCGATTTGACATGAGTTCAAATTGTGTTACCCCCATCCTTCTAAGGTGTTTATGTTAAAAATTTTAATAAAAGAGAAAACATATAAAATTAATAAATATTAAATTAAAATAATACAATGAAAAAAATTAAAATAATAATATAAGTGGATCTAGAACAAGTTTAGGTTGATCATGTATAGAGGTGAAGCCAACGAAGGGGCCTTTCCTTCCCTTGACCAAATGGGAAAATATTATTAGTAGTCCCTCTAAAGTATTAATTATTAATTTTAAGTCTTTTAGTGATTCAAATAAATGAAAATTTGTATTTTTGGTCCCTGCTAAAAATTAATTATAAAATCTAAGCCCTTTTAGAATAAAAGTTTTAGTTTTGCCCCCTCAAAATTTTAAAATTTTATATCGATTCCCTAAACAAAATTTCTAAATTCATCCGTAAGCATATACCATGATACAAACAAACTTGAGCAAGAATAAATAAAATATGTTAATACGATAGTATATTACTCTTCACCATCAACACCTCTACACCCAACCCATACAGCTAAAACTCAACTCTAACATTTAAATCTTGAGAAATGCATGCATTAATAGACATTCGAAAACCCATGCCGAAACCTCATAAAAATATTTGTTCAAACCCCTATTAATCATATTTTTACAGTAGGTCTTGGAAATTTAAGACATCAATGTCCTTTGCCTGCATTTAAGCTCCATTCAATGCTCACAACTGTCCACCCCTTTCTTTTTTAGCCTTTAAAAGCTGATCTCTAACAGTCCAACACAGACCAGATATACTTAGAACCAACACACCAGAAATTAGATTAGATTAGATTGTGTAATAGATATAGAGAGACATGGCAAAGTGGAGTTCATCGTTGCTTGTTCTTCTTGCATTAGTTGTGGTTCACGCTAGTGCAAGAAATGTTCCCACAACGACTACTACAATGGCTGCTGACGCCGTGCCTAGTGCTGCATCTGCGTCCGTTGGTGACCAAAAGAACTTCCTTACTTACGGTGGTGCAGGGGGCTTCGCTGGCATTGGCTCAAATGGCATGCCATTTGGTGGTGGTGGGGTTCTTGGTGGGGTTACTCCCTTTGGTGGTGTAGGTGGACTTGGTGGTGGTGGTTTGGGTGGACTTGGAGGAACCGGAGGATTCGGTGGACTTGGAGGAACCGGTGGAGTCGGTGGACTTGGAGGTACCGGTGGAGTCGGTGGACTTGGAGGTACCGGTGGAGTCGATGGACTTGGAGGAACCGGTGGAGTCGGTGGATTTGGTGGTGCTGGTGGTGGTGTAGGTGGTGGAGTAGGAGGTGCTGTTGGCGGTGGAGTTGGAGGTGGAGCAGGAGCAGGAGCTGGTGGTGGCGGTGGCGCTGGTTTACTTCCTTCCCCATGAAATATCCTTAATGCATGGGAGCTTTACCAAAAATAGTTTACTCCGAAATCGTCTTCTTTGTTTAGTTATGTTTTGTTTTGTTAATGTTTTTTCTAAAAAAAACAAAATTAATGTTTGTTCTTCCTAGTTCTTGATTTCGTGGGTCTAAATCCTATGTCCGCATGAAACAGATTTAACTTATCTGCGTTTAGCCTTTTATTTTTGTGCCAAAGTCACCCAATTATTACCATTAAATTATTCTCATCAACTTTTTTTCTTAAAAAAATTACAATTAAAACTCAATTGTCCAAATATATCTACACTTACATTAAAATCCTCAACATAGAAATCGAACTTAAGACACAGATTCCAACACAATTATTATCATAAGATTGTTTGCAGATTTTTGAGACATTTATATATTTATGTTAACACTTTACTTTTAAGTTAATCAATGTGACATTAGTTTTTAAAAAATTAATGTGACGTTAAAAAGCAGAAATAAATTTTCTCCTGTTTCTTTATTTGCTAGTAAAAGCTCTCATGCAAGAGAAATGATTTCGTTCAGGATTTCTCTTTCTGAAATTTTTTTAAAGTGAGTGGGGACTCAAATTTTTGAATAATAAAAGTATTATATTTAGGGTGTTATGTTCGATTTAGTCTTGGGTTTTGTCTTCCCATCTTAAGGAGAGTCTAAAAAAACTCATGGAGTTTAATAAGAGAACTTAATCTATCAAAGAAACGTTTCTTTTAACATTTTTGGCCTTGGTGAGGTTCGAACCCATACCCTTAAATGGCCTGGATGGATTCAAAACCATCAAGGACAAATGCTAAACATTCCTTTGGTTGTGAGGCGCTCCACAAACTTCGTGAACCTTTTTACGCTCTCTTCGAAATCGAGAGGTCTAAGAGAAAACCAAGCATAGATCCCTAGGAACAATACCTCTATTGAGGGTCTAAGATCAACTTAGAAAACCACCTCCCCTCTACATATATGTCATCGTATAATCTTTTTCATTTAAATTACATACATAATCATGTTTCTTTAAAAACTATGAGAAATTATTTTATAGACCATTTGCATTACATCGTCCATAGTCCCTGCCTAATTAAAAGAAGACACATCATCTTTAATTTGGAAGTTTAGTCTAAATGCATGTATGATATGAAAAGAAAAAAAAATGTGTTCTCTTTTAATTGGACGGGACCATAAATAATGTGGTGGAGAGGATCCATAAAATAATTTTTTACCAACTATTTATAATTTATTGCACATAATAATTAAATAATAACAATATATTTTAATAAATACTCATTAGTGATTCTAAAAACATTTTTAAGAATCTAATTAAATGATAAAAAAAAAAACAATATAATGCAATCATTTTATTTTTTCGTACAAGACGGATCAGGAACATGTGAAAAGTTAAGAAGAAAGCATGCATGCGAGGTTATTGTGATGGCAGGGTAAAGTTTTTCATTAATGAGGATGACCTACTATGAGCTAGGCTGTCAGCCAAACCTGAAATCAAATTTACTAAGGGTTCTGGCCTGGTGACCAAATTTATTAATGGGGGGGCTGAACCAGTGGTGCAAAAGCTAGCCAGCCATGACTGGTTTACGTCTTTACCTACTGCCCATGCAAACCAGGCTTCATTAGCTTTTAGGTTTTCATTTAATTTAGGGTTTTGCTTTTACAGCAGGTAGTGTACAGACAAAAGATCTTTAATCAGTATGGATATTACAGCAAAAAGAAAAACACAGTTTCATTTGTACATGTAGTAAAGCTAACTGCAATGAGTATTCGATTTTCGACCACTTCAGCAACATCATCATCATCAAGGTAGCAGATGACAGACATCGCTATAGAAGCTTCTTCCTAGTTATTGTCGGAATATCAGTCATATAAGAAGAGAGCAAAGGTTACGTATACACACAGACAGTACTAGTACTCTTATCTATTCAGTTGCACAAAGCACACCAGTTTCACGAAGCCGCTGTGTCTCATTTAATACCGAAAGTATAGATTTCGATGGTTAAATTTATAATTATATTAATAAAAATATATAAATAATATTAATGTTGAAATTAATTATCTAAACTCGCTTTTGAAATTAGATAAAATTAAATTGCCTTTGAAATGGTAAAGTTGGAACAACAAAGATCATGGTTTTCAAGGTTAAAGTCTCATGATTTTTATTATATGTTTTTTTCTAAATTTATTAAAATATAAGAGACATGAAGACCCTCAATTATAATATTTCTTGCTTTATAAAATGAATATATTTTTTTTGATAATTTTATAATTCAATTGTACCTCGATTGATTGGTAACATCAAATTCAATTAGACACTTAATAATAATATGGGTAAACTACCCCGTTAGTTATTCTAAAATTAGGTCGTTCCTATCATGGTCACTCCAAAAAAAATGTTAATTTGGCCCCATCATTAAAGAAATTTATCAAATTGATCACTCCATTGTTAAATTTAATGGAACGCTCTCCGTTCCTATTAATGACGACGTTAAGGGATGCTTCTTGTTTCTTCCTATTGTCCTTGTTTTCCTTCTCCTTTCTTCTCCTTACCTATGGTCATTGCTTTTCACCGTCACTATTGAGATTGTTCGACGTCTTCTCCGATGTTAGTCAATCCAAAACCACCAAAATGAAACTCAAAGCCTCCTCTTCAAACCCATAGGGTTAGATTTCTAAAAAATAAAAAGATCTCTCAAAAATTGTGAGGTCACTTCAAAGTTTTAGAATTTAATTTCATGGTCCAATCTCCTATTCTTGTAATTGATATGCCTTAATTTTGAGATGATTTTCTACTTTTGAGTTTATTTGTGGTGGTTCAAAGAAAACAACGACAATATCTTTAAGGGAGGCAATAGCTAAGATTCCTAAATTAGAAGGGAGAAGATGAAGAAAAGAGAGGAGGAGAGAGGGGAAATAAGTAAAAAAGAAAAAGGAAAAAGGTAAAACAAGAAATTGAAAAATAAAAACAATGAAAAAGATGGATTTAACAATTTAGAGGTCATTTTAATTAATTTTTTAATAGCGATAAATAAAAAAAAATTAGATGAGCCAAATATAAAACAGCCTAATTTGAATAAAAAATATAAAATATTGCAGAACCAATCGTATTTGTCGAAACCATTTTTTTTTTGTAAAACGGTATCGTCGACTTTAATTTTGAAAACGAAAACGAACATGGGAGTCGCCACCAATCCTTTTTGATGCGGTGTGATCGGGTCACTTCAGAACATGGCTATTTTTAATAAACGGTTCGATTTATTAAAATAACGCTTTTTGGTCTATGAAATTCAGAAAGACGGGTTTGGGAGTCGGTTACGTACGAGGAAGGATTAGCACTCTCGTAATACCCAAAATTGGTACCTAGTTGATTATTTAATGTCTTAGTGTTGAGAATGGAAAATTTGAAGAGATTAAAAAAAAGATCCTTTGTTGAAATGCTGAGAATTTTCGAAAAAGGGGTATTTTTCACGTTAATCGAGAAAGAGAATTATGTCCCGTAAGTTAGGACACAATATCTTGAATTCTCGATACGAAAATAAACACCGAAAAGTTTATTTATTAAGAGGTATTTGATCCTCTCGGTTTTAGGAAGAAATCGTACTCCGTAAGTTAAAATACAATTTTTCCTAATTCCCGAGATTATTTTAAAAGAAAAATTTTACTTTTAAAAACGTTCGTTTATTTAGATTTATCAAGAAAATCGAAACTCCGTAAGTTAGAATATAACCTTTCGAATTTTGAAGTATGTAATATTAAAAGGATTTTATGCATCGGGTAAAGATTTGATGTGAATTTACAAGAGCAATGAAATAACACAAAGTGATAATACTGAACAAAATATTAAGATGATAGTTAATAATAAAATAAAATACTATGATGACAATGTCGGTAATCAAATTGCAACAACAAAATAAATTAAATAACGTAAAATAAAATGAAAGTAAGAACTACACAATAGTAATAAAAATGTAACATGAGGATCTAATGATTTAAAGAAAAGATAAATTAACAAAATATAAAAACGAGTAAACTACTAACACAAGACACAAATAAAAAACAATCTAAAATTTTAATAAAAGAGGTTGATTATATAATAGTAAATAAATAGTAAATGCAAATGATAGGTAAGAAGTAAATACATAAAGTAATGAAAATAGAAACAGTATATAAAATTTAATATAAATAATGATAAAAAACTTAAAATAAGTAAATAATAAAAGACATAATAAAATAAATATATTTAAAATATTTGGATGAATATAAAAATAAAAGAGAAATATAATAATGCAAAACTTTTTAATTTAATAATGTGATAAAAATAATAAATAAATAAATAAAAGAAAAATAATAGTAATAATAAAAAAAACTAATTAGTTTAATAATAATAAAAATAGCAATAGAAAAGGACTAAATTGAAAATAAAACACAATTTTAGGGGAGAAATCGGGAATAAAATGAGGGAGAGGGCCCAATTGAAAGGTGCGCATAACTCAGAGGGACCAAATGGGGAAATATCCCCGCCCTCTGAAACGCGCCGTTTGGCGCGGGATAGAAATGAAACAAAAATAAAATTACGCGGCTAAATTCAAAGAAAAAGAAAAGAAAGAAAAAGGACCAAATTGCAAACTATCGCAAAAACGAAGGGACTGCGCGTAAATATCCTGTCGAAGCAAAACACGCGGATCTTTCCCCTGGGTTGGGTCGATGCACGGGTAAAAGGATATTAAGGCCAAAACGGCGTTGTTTTGACCAATGGGGTTAAAGCCCAAAACAGCGCTGTTTCAACCATAAAAACCAAATTTTTTTTCTAAAATTTTCATTTCTCCTCTTCCACTAAAAAAACAAATCAGAAATCCTCTCCCCCTCTCTCAAAATTTCTAGAAGTCGGCCAGCCTCCGGCGTCGGACCACCGTGGCGGCTGCCGGTGGCCGATGATGGCGCCGCCGTCCACGATGGTCGAAAAATCACCCGAACCCCTTTTTAATCCTTTTTTTTAGCCATAAAAAGATCTAAAGGGCGAAAGCCTAAAAAGGAAACAAAGTAAAAGAAAAACAAAGAATCCGACCACCCCTTTTTGAAGCCCAAATCCGACGACAGCGAAAGGACCACCGACGGCAAGACTGCGGGCCAATTCAGGTGAGTCTTCTCCTTCCCTCTTTTGTTATTTCTTATTTATTGTATAAAAAAGGGATAAATAAATAAATAAATAAAATGGATAGAAAAAAAATACGAATCAGTAATGAAAAAAAGTCACCTTTGAAATTTGTTTTTCTGTTTTTATTTTTCAATCTCGTAAAAAAAAGAGAGAGATTACAAGCATTAGATTTAGTCTTTTTATAGCCGATTTGAACAACTCTCTATTTCTATTGTTTTTTTTTTTTGCGATTTGTTTTCTTCTCTCTGTGTGTTGTCTTGTCTTGCAGATGTCAGGAGAGCTGGTGGTGGTGGCAGAGGTGTGCGACGCGTGGAGGTGACGTGTGGCGGTCAAGGGCTGCACCTAGGTGCGGCGCACCTAGGGTTTTTTTTTTGCTGAAAGCTTGTTAAGTTTTGTAGGCCGGTTGGGCTAGGGTTTAATTGTATTTGGGCTACTTTTGGTTTTGGGCTGGTGATGGACTTTTGAGATATTTTGGTTTTATTTTTGTCTGATTTGAGTGTGTTGGGCCCAGGTAAAATTGGGCTCGTACAATATTTAAAAAAATTGATCCGAATAAAACCGTTATCATCAAAATAAATCATCAATACTCAAGGTAAATCAACAGATTGAGAAAAATATAATGTCGGTAATGACAATATATCGCAAAGAAAAAGAAATAGAAAAATAAAGTACACACAGATTTTATGTAGAAACCCTTTCAGGAAAAAACCACGGGCAGAGAAGAAGAAAATTCACTATGTCGAATTCGAATTAATTACAAGAGGAGTGGACTATACCTATTTATAGGCTTGTAAACCTTATTCTAATAGGAGTGAAACTCCTTATTCTAATAATATCAAATAGATGGAGTTTAATAAGGTTTAAAAAACCTTATTCTAAAATAAAATAAAAGAAGTATAATTCTATAGGGATTTTACTTTTATTTTATTTTACCACAGTATTTAATTTAAATAAGATTTTGGGTCACTTAACTCTAACAATCTCCACCTTGACACAAATTCTTAATGAACAAGTTCTTCATCATGAACTCTAAACGAACAAGTTTCTCCACCTCTTCCATAAAACCCCTTAAGGGTTTATTTTCAACAATGAACACCAACCAAGTCTAAGCAGTGCTAAAACTTGGTTATAGGAAGTGACTTAGTCATCATATCTGCAGGATTTTCATGAGTACTAATTTTGCTCACAATAATATCACCACGAGTAATAATATCACGAACAAAATGATACCGAACATCAATGTGTTTTGTTCTCTCATGAAACATTTGATCTTTTGTAATGAAGATGGCACTCTGACTGTCACAAAATACTGTATTGATTTGAAGGTCTTCATTGAGTTCACTAAAGAGTCCCTTCAACCAAATAGCTTCTTTACAAGCCTCAGTAATCGCCATGTACTCAGCTTCAGTGGTAGACAAAGAGACTGTAGTTTGCAAAGTGGCTTTCCAATTGATTGCACAACCTTCGATTGTAAAGACATAACCTGTGAGAGATCTTCTTCTATCGAGGTCTCCAGCAAAATCAGCATCAACATACCTAATGACTCCATCTCTAGTTCTTCCAAACTGTAAGCAAACATCGGTAGTACCTCGTAAGTATCTTAAAACCCACTAAATTGCTTTCCAATGTTCTTTACCGGGATTTGCCATGTATCCGCTAACTGCACTAACTGCATATGATAAATCTGGACGTGAACAAACCATGGCATACATGAGAGATCCTACTGCACTAGAGTATGGAACATGTGACATATACTCAATCTCATCATCTGATTATGGAGACAAAGCCGATGAAAGTCTGAAATGGGCTGCTAAAGGAGTACTAACAGGCTTAGCATTCTGCATATTGAATCTGCAAAGAACTTTCTCAATGTATCCCTTTTAACTTAGGTACAATTTACTTACTTTTCTATATCTGAGAATCTCCATACCAAGTATCTTCTTTGCTGGTCCCAATTCTTTCATCTCAAATTCTTCATTTAGTTGGGCTTTGACCTTTCTTATCTCTCTTTTATCTTTTGCTGCTATCAACATGTCATCAACATAAAGGAGTAGATACACAAAAGAACCATCATTGTTTTTCTTAAAGTAAACACAACTGTCAAAGCTACTTCTTTTAAAATCATGAGAAGTCATAAAGGAATCAAACCTCTTATACCACTGTCTTGGTGACTGTTTTAAACCGTAAAGGGACTTTTTCAGCAAGTAAACATAGTCCTCTTTTTCTGAGACTGTAAAACCCTCTGGTTGTTGCATGTAAATATCCTCCTCAAGTTCTCCATGCAAAAATGCAGTTTTTACATCTAACTGCTCAAGCTCCAAATCATGCATGGCCACAATACCAAGCAAAGCTCGAATTGAACTATGCGTCACAACTGGAGAGAACACATCTGTAAAGTCCACTCCTGGAATTTGACTGTAACCCTTTGCAACAAGCATTACTTTATATCTGGGTTCTTCAACTCTTGGAGTCCCTTCTTTCTTCTTAAACACCCATTTACAACGAACAACCTTTTTACCTTTAGGAAGTTTCACAAGATCCCATGTTTTATTTTTGTGTAGTGATTTCATCTCCTCTTGCATAGCAAACATCCACTTTTCTAAGTCTTCACAACTAACTGCCTCAGAATAATTAGATGGCTCTTGGTTCGTATCTATATCTTCAGCCACATTTAAAGCATAAGCAATTAGATCAACCTTTGCATACTTCTTTGGAGGTTTAATTTCTCTTCTAATTCTATTTTTGGCAATAGAGTATTGTGGCGAAGAAGCAACTCTATTTTGAATTTTTGTACTGGCTTTAGTAGTCGATTCTGTTGTAGATTCCAGATTAATCTGATGCTCCACCTGCTTTTGATTTTCTTTATTGGAAGAGTCTTTAAGAGATAAGTTAGGTAGCATAGCAGTTTCATCAAAAATAACATCTCTGCTAATCATAACTTTTCTATTTTCAGGACACCATAACTTATACCCTTTTACACCAGCTTTATAACCAAGAAAAACACATTTAATAGATCTTGGTTCCAATTTTCCATTATCAACATGAGCATATGCAGGACAACCAAAAATCTTTAAATCAGAATAGTCAGCAGGATTACCAGACCATACCTCTCGTGGAGTCTTTTTCTCAATGGCAACGGATGGAGATCGGTTGATCAAAAAACATGCAGTAGAGGCTGCTTCGGCCCAAAATGACTTTGGTAAGTTGGTATTTGACAACATACATCGAACCTTCTCTATGATCGTTCTGTTCATTCGTTCTGCAACCGTTTTGCTGTGGAGTATGACAAACTGTCAAGTGTCTCGCGATCCCTTCTGACTTGCACAATTTATTAAACTCATCAGAACAAAACTCTAAGCCATTGTCTGTGCGGAGGTATTTTATTTGCTATCCTGTCTGTTTTTCAATCATGGTTTTCCAAGACTTAAATGCAGAAAACACATCGCTTTTCTGCTTCAGGAAGAACGCCCACACTTTTCTGGAAAAATCATCAATAAAAGTTAGCATATAATTAGCTCCACCTCTCGAAGGCACTCTGGATGGCCCTCAGAGATCAGAATGAATATACTCTAATGTTTCCTTCGTGTTATGTATTCCTTTGGTGAATCGAACTCTCTTTTGCTTCCCAAAAATGCAGTGCTCACAGAACTTCAGTTTGCAAATTCCTTGCCCATCAAGAAGTCCTCTTTTGCTCAATTCTGCCATACCATTCTCACTCATATGCCCTAGGCGCATATGCCAAAGTTTAGTAATATCATCGTCTGACAAGGAAGAGGATGAGACAGTTGCATCACCAGTAACAGTAGAACCCTGCAAAACATATAACTTGACAGTCTTTCTCTGCCCTTTCATCACAATGAGGGAACCTTTGGAAATCTTCAAAACCCCACTTTCAGCTGTGTATTTATACCCTTTTGAATCAAGAGTACTCAACGAAATTAAATTTCTCTTTAATTTTGGAACATGTCGTACGTCACTGAGCGTTCTGACAACTCCATCAAACATCTTAACTCTAATTGTTCCAACACCTGCAATTCTACATGAAGCATTATTTCCTATCAACACAATACCTTCAGACACTATTTCGTAAGTTGTAAACCAATCCCGATTGGGACTCATGTGGAAGGTACAACCTGAATCAAGGATCCACTCCTCGCTCGCTTTGGAATTGTTGACAGAAGCGACTAGAAGTTCACCATCGCTGTAATCTTCTACAACATTAGCTTTACCAGAATTTTCTAGTTGTTTTCCATTTTGATTCGCAGCCTCCCTTTTGATCTTATTCTGTAGCTTATAGCACTTATATTTAATGTGCCCTTTCTTCTTGCAAAAGTTACAAGTTTTACCTCTGTTTGAAGACTTCGATTTACCTTTAGATTTACTGCGAGGATTTCGTTCCTGTGTCATTCCACGATCATCATCAGCATTCCGATCTTGTCTCCCACGAACAATAAGACCTTCTCCCTGAGAGTTGGTTTTAACCACAAGATGCTTCATCTTATCATACGAGGTTAAAGAATCATAAACCTCATCAACTGTGAGAGACTCGCAGCTATATAAAATCGTATCTCTAAAGGTTGAATAAGACGGGGGCAATGAACAAAGTAGAATCAACCCTAGATCTTCCTTATCATACTGAACCTCCATGGCATCCAAGTTTAAGAGAACTTCTTTAAACACTGTTAAGTGTTTGTGCACAGATGCACCTTCCTCCAAACGATGAGCATAAAGACGCTGCTTCATATGCAGCTTGCTAGTTAGAGTTTTTGACATACATATTTGTTCCAACCTCTTCCATAATCCAGCGACAGTCTTCTCCTTCATCACATCCTGCAAAATTTCGTTAGACAAATGCAGATGTAATTGTGTTAACGCCTTTCGATCCTTGCGCTTCTTCTCTTCCTCCGTCAATGTTGAAGGCATCTTATCTACCCCAAGCAGGGCTTCCTCTAAGTCCATCTGTGCAAGAACTGCATGCATCTTTATCTGCCACAACGCAAATCTGGTGTTGCGATCCAACAGCGAAATTTCGTACTTCAAAGACGTCATGACCGTGATTTGAGATGAACAACCCGGAAGCTCTGATACCAATTGGAGAAAAATATAATGTCGGTAATGACAATATATCACAAAGAAAAAGAAATAAAAAAATAAAGTACACACAGATTTTACGTGGAAACCCTTTCGGGAAAAAACCACGGGCAGAGGAGAAAAAAATTCACTATGTCGAATTTGAATTAATTACAAGAGGAGTAGACTATACCTATTTATAGGCTTGTAAACCTTATTCTAATAGGAGTGAATCTCCTTATTCTAATAATATCAAATAGATGGAGTTTAATAAGGTTTAAAAAACCTTATTCTAAAATAAAAAAAAGTATAATTCTATAGGGATTTTACTTTTATTTTATTTTACCACAGTATTTAATTTAAATAAGGATTTGAGTCACTTAATTCTAACACAGATGATATGGGCGTTTGCCATATTTGCCTCAAATATAATAGGTTAAATTCTACTATTAGTCTATGTACTTTGTGAAAGTTATGGATTCAGTCTCTATACTTTAATTTGAACAATTTTAGTCTTTTACTTTTCGAATTGGTCAATTTTAGTCTATCAGTTTTGAAATTTTAGTCATAACTCAAATAATAGGAGTTGAATTCGTTTGGTTAAATTCAATTACTAGTCTTGTACTATGTCTAGGGTTCTAAATTTAGTCCATATTCTCCAATTGGGTTATTTTAAGTACTTTTCAATTTTGAAATTTCGTCTTGATGCAAATGACATTTGTTAATTCATTAATTAGATTTTTAGTGTGTAATATATAAAAATAACAAGTTAACATGGCATTACACATGAAAATATGCTTGACGTATTAAATTTTGAAAATAGCAGAACTTAATGAATTAATAACTATCGTTTGGTGATGACTTAAATTTTAAAATTAAAAATTACGAGGATTAAAAATGACCAAATTAAAGTACAGGATTAAATGCACAACTTTCACAAAGTATGGAGACTAATAGGAGAGTTTAACCAATATAATATCAACTAATCACCTCAAATGCCAAAAGATCTATATTAATATAAAATTTTTACAGCTTTGGAAACATTGTAATTCCTTTAACCAACTTTATCGTTTTGTTCTCTTTTTGGTACTTGCTTTAAATTATCTGATTTTGCTTTAGGAAAAATATCCAAAAGAAAATATATTGCCTTATAAACCTCTTAATTTTTTTCAACTTTCACATATACAGATATACTTCCATTATATATAGCTACAACAATGAAGAATTAAAACAAATACAAAACTAGAAAAAAGAACATGAACAAATTTTGTAATAACATTATCTTCTTCGTGCTTGTTCAAGTAATAGTCATAGCTCTGTTAATAGCTTCATCAAGTTCTGAACCTATTAAAGGCCACCATGATGATATCAACAGCCTTATTCCGTATTTCAAGACATGGCATGTCCATACTATCAACGGACTGAGCAACGGTAAGATGCTGTTAGTTCATTGTAAGTCTAAGGACAATGATTTGGGCATCCATAATCTCACTGCCGGTGCTGAATTTAGTTGGCAATTCAAGCTAAGTGTCACTGGAAGAACACTTTTCTGGTGCTACATGGCTTACGACAACTTTCATGCTGCGCTCAATGTATTTTGGGATAACCCGATCTTTTTTAATAAGTGCAACAATGATAATTGCATTTGGATCGCTAAAGACGATGGGATCTATTTTAGAAATTTTGCTAAAAAAGTTGATGAATTGAGACAAACATGGGGACAGGGACCATTATAAAAATGAAAAGGGATTTGTTATTTGTCCTTCTATTACCTGTTTTTGTAATAAAAAAATTTATTTTTATTTAAATTTGTCATTAATTATTTAATCCTTATTAGAATAGTACATGTGGTCGAATTAGTCGAATTATTAATTTTTTATTTAATCAATTTAATTATTTAAAAAAAAGTTTAGAAAATTCTGGAAAATTAATAAACAAAGATAAATAAAAACAATTAATTTATATTTAACTTTTATTTATTTTTTTATGCGATGTAATGTTTATTCAGGCTATATTCTCATGTCTAAATCAATACACTTATCAATCCTTAGTCCAATCGATTTGCCCTTACCCGTGCCTCTATCCATTCTCCCTTCTTGAAATTATGCAACATGTAATTTCCTTTGCTTTTTCTTTTCATTTTCTAAGAAATTGTCTATTAAAGTTGTAATTCATTTTCCAAAATTTATATTAATTATAGAAAGATTGAAATTGATAAGAAATAATAATAGTAATTAGAAATAATGTCACACTTGGTATTTATATTTTTATCAAATATTCAATGTGGTACTCACAACGTAAAACACTGCATAACTCAGCCAGCAATCTCTTACAGTCGACAGACTCTCGAAATCAAGCCACTCAGACAAACTCTTGGAGAATTCCTCCGATCCATCTACATTGAATTTAAGCGTTCCTATAGTTGGAGGACTCCAACAGCAAACAACTTTAATGAAAGCAATGAAAGAGCAACTCTCTTCTCAACACAAAAGGTATGAAGAGCAACAAAAGTTTATCTAAGACCAAATGGAAAGAAAAAGAAAAGAGAAGCAGATGTACAAAATGAAAGAAATGAAAAGCTCATGGAGGAGATAAGGGCAGCTAGAGAAGCCCCAAAGCAGAATCCCCAGGAGCGAAAAGACGAAACCGCCCATTCTACCCGCAGGCTGTTAGAGTAGTTAGTAAAGTTGTTAGTAGTTAAAACTGTTGTACGTTCAGTTAACAGTTGAGCTGTTAAGTAGTTGACCTGTTAGTTATGCATTCATTTGAGTATAAAACTATGAGAAGTCTGTACTTAAAGATATGAGTTTTATAATGAAGAAATTCTAAGTCTTTGTTTTTAAGCTGCTTGTTTAGCTTAACATGGTATCAGAGGTAGGTTCTTTCCTGGTGTTTTCTTAAATTTTGTGCGTTTTCATGGATCCTCCATCCAGTCCATCTGCTGTGCGTTCTCCCTCCTCAGTGCCAGTGTCCAGCGCTACTGACGGAGTCGTTGATGGTAGGTTTTTCTCTACAAAGAAAATTAGTATTTTTCTTGATGATAGCAACTATCTTATCTGGCGTCAACAAGTTCTCTTGGCTGTCAAAACATATAAGCTTCAAAGTTTCTTGGATTCAAGAACGATTCCTCCTACTCCGTTTTTATTTGATGACAATGGTATGCGTCATGGAAATCCAGACTTTGCTCGTTTTGAGCAGCAGGATAGCGCCCTAGCCTCTTGGCTGTTGTCTTCCATTAGCCAAACGATTCTTCCACACCTTATTGGCATGGACACGAGTGCTCAAATCTGGGATGCTCTCCTCAACTTGTATGGCAGTCAGACTACCTCCAGACTAATGTCCTATAGACGAGCCTTGCATTCTCAACGCAAAGGTGATCTGAGCATGAAAGAGTTCTTGATGAAAATAAAAGGGTGTTGTGACAACCTTGCTAGTTGTGGTGAGATTATTAGTGAACGAGAACACGTAACTACTATTCTCAATGGACTTTCTCCTGAGTATGAATCAGTGATTGCCATTATTACAGCAAGTCAGGTTCCATACACTGTTCAAGGAGTAGCAACTATGCTTGTTGATGCTGAAGCTAGACAGCAGGTTGTTCTTGGTGACACTTCTAGTTCTGCAAATGTGGTTACTGATCAATCATCTAACCGTACTGGCTCCACTGGTCATGTTCCATCTTATCGCCCTTCCTCAGCATATCGGGGGCGTGGGCGAGGACGCTCTTCTGCCTCGCTAATTCAGTGTCAATTGTGTGGCAAGAATGGGCATCTCGTTGATTGTTGTTATCATCGTTTTGATTCTTCCCACAAGAGTGCCAATTATAGACCTCCTCCTCAGGCAAATATCTGCATGGTTGGTGCAGGTCCTCAAGTTGCACCATGGTGTGTTCCTTCTTTACCTGTAACACAGCCAAATACCGCATGGTGTCCACCAGGTTGGTTTTCTCCACCTTCTTTTTCGTCTAGTTAGCCTAATGTCTTTGCTGGAAGTCCTACTTAGCAGGTTGGTGCATCTCCGCCTCAAGCATATGTTGCCACACCTGACACAGTTAGTGATAATGCATGGTACCCAGACTCTAGTGCCACACATCATCTTACAAACTATGCTGCATCAATAAGTGACACTACTACCTACAAAGGACCAGGTAAAGTATATGTAGGAAATGGATCAGCTCTTCCAGTGTTGTCTACAGGACAGTCATCTCTGCTCACTCGTTCTCGTCCTCTATATATGCGATATCTACTTTTTGTGCCAGGCATTACTAAGAATCTATTACCAGTGTCCAAGTTCACGAAAGATAATCAAGTCATGTTTGAATTTCTTCCTACTCAGTGTCAGGTTCGTGATTTGAACACCAAAGAAGTACTTCTTCGAGGATCAGTTGATCGTGGACTGTATAAGATACACTTCAACAATTCTGACAAAGATGACTTGGATTCCAAACGAGCTCAATGTCTTACAACCAGTGCCACGCTTCCACTCAGTATTTGGCACACTAGATTAGGACACCCTTGTCGAGCCATACTCACAAGGGCTCTTAATCATTGTAATATACATTTTGATGATGATAATAAAGCTAATGAATGTGTTGCCTGTCATATGGGAAAAGAGCACAAGCTTCCATTTTCAAAGTCTGTTACTGACTATACTTCTCCACTACAGTTGGTTGTTGCTGATGTTTGGGGACCAGCACCGATTCTATCTAATGGTTTTCGCTACTATGTTGCCTTTACTGATGTTTTTACACGTTACACATGGGTGTATTTTTTGAAGAAGAAATCTAATGTCTATGGTGTGTTTCCACAATTTCACAGACAGGCTGAAAGGATACTGGGCTGTAAACTTCAAGCATTACAAACTGATGGGGGAGGGGAGTTTCAGGTGCTACAAAGTTATCTTAATAATCAAGGGATAGTACATCAGCTCACATGCCCTTACACGTCTGCGCAAAACGGTGTTGTAGAGCGCAAGCATAGGCAGATAGTTGAAGCAGGCTTGTCAATGCTTGCTCATGCATCCATGCCTTTGACATTTTGGAACGAAGCGTTCTGCAGTGCTGTGTACCTGATCAATCGCTTGCCTTCTTCTACATTAGGTAACATCTCCCCCTATGAGAAACTATTTCACATGCAACCAGACTACACATTTCTTCGAACCTTTGGCTGTCTATGCTTCCCAAATCTTAGACCATTTCACAAAACCAAACTGCAGTTTCAGTCAACTCCTTGTGTATTCTTAGGTTACTCACCCTCTCACAAAGGATACAAATGTCAAGGCCCAATAGGTAGAGTCTACATTTCCCGAAGTGTCACTTTCTATGAATTTAAGTTTCCATACAAAAGTAACACTATTTCAGTATTCCCTAATACTACACATGTCCCATCCAGCTCTAAACTTTTAGTACTGACATCACCTCAACATACACCTGTCATTTCTACTATCTCTAATACTACATCCCCATTAATTTCCCACCATCCATCTGTCAGCCCCTCCACTGTTGACCCTCCCAATATTACCTCTACACCTATCTCTCATGAGTCGTCTCTACCTAGTTCATCTCTACCACTTAGAAACCCTACACCTGAGTAGATACAGTCCTCTCTACCTACTGCCCCTAGTATGTCAGCTCCATGCAATACACATAATATGCTAACCAGAAGTAAAGCAGGAATTTTTAAGCCAAAGGTCTTTCTGAGCATGTCAGCTCCTTCGACCAGTGCTATGCCTAGCGACATTCATTAAGCTATGAAGTCTGCATGTTGGCAGGCTGCAGTTCGTACAGAGTTGCAGGCATTTACTCGCAACAATACTTGGGACATTTGAGCGTTACCAGATAATCGACAAGCTATTGGCTGTAAGTGGCTGTTTAAAGTCAAAACAAAGGCAGATGGGTCTCTTGACAAGTATAAAGCTCGTTTGGTTGCAAAAGGATTCTCCCAGCATGCAGGACTTGATTTTCATGCCACGTTTAGTCTAGTTGTTCGAGCTTCAACCATTCAGACAATTCTTGCACTTGCTGTTATGCAGGGCTGGCCGTTACGACAGGTTGATATTAATAATGCTTTTCTTAATTGTGAATTGACTGAAGAAATATATATGGAGCAACCTCCTGGATTTGAGGTATCAAACGGTACTGGACAGAAGCTTGTATGCAAACTGAATAAGGCTCTCTATGGCCTTCGCCAGGCTCCTCGTGCTTGGTTTCAGACACTTAAGCATTATCTGGTCTCTCAACTTGGTTTTCGAGTGTCCAAAGCTGACTCATCATTGTTCATTCGAGATTTAGCAGGAACGTGTCTGCTGCTCATGGTGTATGTAGATGATATAGTGCTCACTGGGAGCTCTGACTGTGACATAGGTGAGGTAGTCTGTCAGCTTCACAATAAGTTTGCTCTAAAAGATATGGGTGATCTTAACTTCTTCTTAGGGGTTGATGTACAAAGGACAACTCAGGGGCTGCTACTTAGCCAAAAAAAGTATATCATGGAGTTACTACACAAAGCTGTTATGGCTGAGGCTGCGACTACTCCTACACCCATGGTGAATACACCTAAGTTGACTGCTTCAGACAACAGTCCGTTATTCTCTAATGTTCATCTGTATCGCAGTGTTATAGGAATGCTTCAATATGTGTGTGTTACACGACTTGATCTTTCGTTTTGTGTCAATAAGCTCAGTCAGTTCATGAACTCACCAAGTGATAATCATTGGCGAGCTGTTAAATGTGTGCTGAGGTATTTAGCTGGTACGTTAGATCATGGATTGTATTTTTCAAAGGGCCAACCAGATCTGGTGTGCTACTCAGATGCAGATTGGGCTTCCTCTATTGATGATCGTCGCTCTACATCTGGTTATGTTGTGTACATAGGACCAAACCCGATTGCTTGGTGCTCGAAAAAGCAGTCAGTAGTATCAAGATCCTCTCTTTGAAGCGAGTATCATGATCTAGCCAACTGCGTGTCTGAGTTGTTGTGGATCAAACAGTTGCTAGATGAAGTTGGGGTAGCAGTAGCAAAAACACCAGACATTTGGTGTGATAATTCTTCTGCAGTGTCAGTAGCAGAGAACCCTACACATCATGCTAGAATGAAGCATGTCGATATTGATCATCATTTTGTGCGTGAGAAGATCCTTGCTGGTGTACTTCAAGTTAATTTTGTATCATCTGATCAGCAGATTGCTGATGTCCTCACAAAGCCTGTCACACCAAAGAACTTTACATGGTTTCGACATGCTCTACGTGTTGTCTCATTTAATGAACTTGGTACTCAAAAGTTGATCAAACCAGGGGAATGTTAGAGTAGTTAGTAAAGTTGTTAGTAGTTAAAATTATTGTACGTTCAGTTAACAGTTGAGCTGTTAAGTAGTTGAGCTGTTAGTTATGCATTCATTTGAGTATAAAACTATGAGAAGTCTGTACTTAAAGATATGAGTTTTATAATGAAGAAATTCTAAGTCTTTGTTTTTAAGCTGCTTGTTTAGCTTAACACAGACAACAATATGGTAGCAGGAGTGTCACTGATTATAAGAATGATATAGCCTGGTAGCCAAAAGTGGAAAATAAATGAAGATGCATTAAAAAAAGGAACAAACAGTTGAAAAATGAGTGTTACTAATTGAAGAACCATTTTGACAAAACTTAATCTATTAAACAAACATGAGACAATCTTAAAGTCTTTTTATTTTTTATTCTATAAATTAAAAATAAAAATCAATTTAATATTTATTTATAATTATAGTTTTTAAAGATAATGTCTTCTTTGATACTTGTATTTTCATCAAATGTCTAATGTAGTACTTGAATTATCAATCTTTGTGTGTTCTTTTGATAACTAGAATTAAGACGGTTAATGAATGATAAATTATCCAAAGAAAATTTGACATGAAATTTTGTTTTCAAATAATAATTCCACATAGATTATGTAATAATATGTAGAAAATAAAACAAAATCCAAACAATTAATTACATTAAAATTTTTAAAAAAAAGTTAATGAAAAAGAGGGATTCTTTGTATGATGTTTGCTCACCATGCCACTGTGAAACAGAACTGATTCAACATGTTTTTAGATGTATTGAAACATGTTTAATTTGGAAGCAATGTTTCTCTTCGTGGTATGTATAGTGTGGGTGGCTCCAAAGGAGCCTTTTTCTTTTCTTCTTGCTTGAAATAACACTCTAAAACAAGGCAGGTTTGATACTTTATAGACAATGGTTTTTAATTTTGAGTTGTTTGATAGTAGTCCAATAATTGAGACTGTCAAATTCAGAATTGCTTGGCAGTTCAAACCCAAATGCCCTATTACAATCATTTCCATTGATGATATTGTTGTTCAATTGGGTAATATCAATTACGCAACGAATCGAGGAAAAAATGAAAATTCCTAATTTCTATCTTGCATGTCAGTGAATTGTTGGGACCTCGATTGAGGATTCTGAAAGTCTTGGTTAGCTAGAGGGATACTGGCATGGGTTTGGAAGAGGGGGTAACCATAGTACTATGGGAGGATACTGATAATATTGCTGATAAGGGTTATAATGCACCTATTGGTAGCGGTTATACGATGTTTGTTGGTAGGGGTCATACGTTATTAGTTGATGGGGGATTTGGTGTGCATGCAGGCATTCTTGTGCTATGTTTGCTTGGGTTTGAGAAGGTACATCCTTCTGGAAGTTTTGCTGATCATCATTGGGGTTGAGCTCATTGGATGGGGGAACACTAGAATCGGGGTTAGCCATTGTCGTCCACACTTAGGATACCAAAGTTTATCAGTGAGACTAACAAGTAGGAAAAGATAACGGTTGTAACAGTCGTTCACCCTTGGTCGGGACAGAGAGTCACTAAATAGGGTGTCTGGTAAGGTTGATTGATGAAGTAAGTCTAGGTAGAAAGAGGTAGAGGAGGAAGGATAGATGGTTTTAGTGTCTTTTTGATAAGTAATAGCGGACCAAAATCGTATTCAAGTTGTTTGACTCGAGAAAGAAACCAAACAGATTTAGGAAAATTATAAAAAAAAGAAATTTAAGAATTAAGAATAAATATTAAAAATAATAACTAAATAAAGACAAGATAGAATAAAAAGTCGAAGATGGATCGAATAAACTGATGAATATGATAGATAGATGGATAAGTACTATCCAATTGAGTGCTTTGAGGCATAAACCTCTACAAACTCAATTAATGACTTTAATCAACCCTCCAGAAAATAATCATTGGCAAATTGAAATATGAAGAATTAATTCTCCACGACTCTTTAAAAAAAAATCAAGAAGTCTAAAATGACAAGAAAGCAATCTTGCACCAAAAAAACTAACTCCCAAAGTTGAAAACTTTATTAATGAAAGACAATTGTATATCTAATAAAAAATGGAGGGGCCTTTATATAGCCTAGTTATGTATATTCAAATAAAACTCTCAATTATATTTAAAACTCTAATTAATCTAAACAAAACTAGTTTTAAACTAATATTTTTACTAAGAAATATAAAAATCCTAAATAACTTAAAATACTTGTAAAGTATCTAAAATTTAGAATAAATAAATTATAAAATAATAAAACCTAATAAATACAATATTGGGGTTATATATAATAAAAATTAAGCCAAAAAATAAAACTCAATATTATTTAAACTCAAATTAAAAGCCAAAACTCATAAATTTTGTAATAATTTCATTCAGAAATTCTACTCGCGTGGTCTTCACTAAAATAGTCATAACTTGAGCTCTCGAACTCAGAATCAAGTAATTTAAAGTGAGTTTCGAAGATAAAAGAGAGATTTTTGAACACTATGAAGACATATAAACTAAAAATGCCTGGATCCTATCAAAAAAGTCGTTGCAAGTCAACTAATTTTTCAAACTTGAAAATTAGCAACTTTGGTGAATGAAATTTAATAAAATTTACAACATTCGTGGATATATCACTTCCTCTTCTCTTAGATGTTATGGTGCACTTATATATGGGGGACAAGGGAGTCCATGCAACCTAAGCTCACTGACAATAGAATTATACCTTGTTGCAATGGCGATGATGTGATGTCTTAGGATATAACCTCCTAGGACAATTAGGTAACCAATGAGTCTAAATTCCCACGTGCATCCAACGAGGGTGATCTTATGAAGGGTCGTCAGTTTATTGTGGTTCGAGGTTCCCCAAGCTTACCTGGTTAGGGGTTGATGAATTGAGACACAAATGGGAACAAGGACAATTATGGTAATAAAAAGGGATTTGTTATATGTCCTTCTATTTCTTTTCTTTTCTTTTCTTTTCTTTTTTGCAATAAATAATATAATTTTTTATCTAACTCTTTCATTAATTCTCTAATCTTTTAAGAATGGGACCTATGGTCGAATTAAATTATCAATTTCAATATAACTAGTTCAATCACCTCAAAAAAAATCAGAAAAATCAATAAACACACAAAAGTTTTAATATATATTTAACTCTTTTCTTTTTTAGGTTGGGTTATAGTAGTTGCGCCACATTTTGATTTTAGGTTTTAGGATTGTAATTAATGGGTTTGTGTTAATAAATCGGGTAAAAATGTCAAATAACCGGTTTAAATTTATTCAAATCTTAGTATTCGGTTCAATTTTATTACTATAAATTTAATTTCAATTCAGTTACTATTTAAATTTATTTGATTCGGTTCAATCTTGATAAAAAATATTATTATTTAAATAAAATTGAATAATATTTTTGTATAATTTATGATTAATTTTAAATTTTTATAATATCAAAATGAATTTGATAATGTCATTAGTTCGACCTAGTACATTATATTATTAAAGGGACAACATGTGATGTCTCATGGGCCTCTTCATCTATACATAAAATATGCTAACGTGTTTGATTTAATTTTGATTTTGGTTCAATTTCAAATTTGTTATTACTTAAATTTATTTGATTCGGTACCATTATTATCCAAACTAAAATAAACCAAAATGATTCGAATCGAATTAAACTTAATTTTATTGTTTTAATATAAAATAAATATTTTATACATTTAGTGAAAGTATTTTTAAAAATATATTATTATTATTATTATTAAAACAAAACGACCCATTTAAATTCAGATCGATAACCTTTGATGTCGGATTTTATTTCCATTCAATTTTATAAAAAATCAAAATAATAGAAAATAACCACACTTTTTCTTAAATTAATCCTAATCAAATAGTATTAAGACATAAATAATCAAATGTAAATCAAATAGGATATTCGAAAGCCCAAAAACCCATTAATGTAACCAAATGCATTCATTCCTTCTTCCTTTTTGGTATTTACTCTGAATTTTACAATCTTGCTTTCATCATTAGCAAAGAAATACCAAAAGAAAATATATTGCCTTATAACGTTTCACATATACATCCACTATATATAACTAAAATAATGAAAAATAAAAAAGACAAAACCAAATCAAAAGAGAAAAGAAAAATGAGCTATTTTTGTAAGAATGTCATATTCTTCATACTTGTTCAAGCAATAGCTATAACCCTATTAATACATTCATCAAGTTGTGAATTTAATAAAGGCCACCATGATGATATCAATAAACTCTCTCCGTGGCTTATTACATGGCATCTTCATGTCGTTAACGGATTGAGCAACGGCAGGATACTATTAGTTCATTGCAAGTCTAAAGATGACGATTTGGGCATCCATAACCTCACCGCTGACACTGAATTTACTTGGAAATTCAAGCCCAATTTCTTCGGGGGAACGCTTTTCTGGTGCTACATGGCTCACAGCAACTTTCATGCTGCATTTGACGCATTTAGGGAGAACGATGACTTTTTTCAAGAGTGCAACTATGGTGATTGCATTTGGACCGCTAAAGATGATGGGATTTACTTGAGAAATGGAAAGTTTGATAAATTGACATACGGATGGGAACAAGGTAGATTATGGTAATGAAAAGGGATTTGTTATTTGTCCTTCATTTACCTGTCTTGCAATAAAAACACATATTATTTTTGTATAAATTTGTTCGTTAATTAGCTAATCTTTTTAGAGTCAAATATGTGATCGAATTAACCGGATTATTAATTTTTGGTTCAATCACTCAAAAAGTTCAAAAAAATTTGAGAAAAATAAAAAGGGGGAAAAGTTCAGAAAAAAACCAAAAATTTTTAGAAAATTATAAACAAAATAAATTAAAACTTTTATATATATTTAACTTTTATTTATTGTGTTAGGTTGGGTGTATATTTATTTGGTCCATTTTTTTTTATTTCTGGGTTTTATTTTATGTTGGGTTTTATCGGTTTGGGTTGTATTTAATGGGCCCACATTAATAAATCGAGTTCAAAGTCAAACGATAGGTTTAATCGGTTTTTTATTAGTTCAATTGATTTTAGTTTCCATTTCAATGGCAATTTCGAGTGGTTCATCCAATACCACTATCTAAACCGATACATCCATTGATTTCAAGTCCAATCGATTCAATACGATTCCAACAACACTAAATACATCTAGGAGGCCTTGGACCCGTGTTAAAACTGAAAATATTCATTTTGCCCTCTCTTAAAATATAGTAATTAAATTTATATATTTTTTAAATATAAAATTATTGACTTTAGGCTTTCGGATTTTATAATTTTGTCTTAATCTTCTTTACACAAAAGTTTTAACTTTACCTCTTCATACACTCATACAATCATGCTATCTTTGTAAGGAAATAATTATTAACTCAATAAACATACGTGATAGTAGACCTACTCATGAGTCGGGCTACCCGGCACGGCCCGAAGGCCTGCCCGAAATGTGAGAGGGTTTGGGCAAAAATATAGGCCCGAAAAATGGGTTTGGACAAAAAAAATAAGGCCCGTTTAAAAATTGAGACGGGCCTCGGGTAAGACATTCCAAATTCACTAAAGGATAAAAAAAAATCTGCTTTTTTTTAAATGTTATTTTCTTGTTGTTTTCTCCCTATTTTGCTACCATTTTACTATTATGTTGTTATTGTTTGGATATTGTATAATACTTATTTAATTGTTAATTTTGTTATTATTTTAGAGGCATTTGCTTGTTAAGTTGCATCCATCTTAGTGTTATTTAAGTCTACATATTTTTTAATATTTATTTTCAATTTGTTGAGAAATATTTATTTTGATGTTTTTAGTATTTTTGATATATAATAAATATTTGAAAATTATATAAAAAATAATATAAAAATCTAAGGATAACGATTTGGGCATTCATAATCTCACCACCAATGTCGAGTTTAATTGAAAATTCAAGCCAAGTTTTGTGAAGAGAACACTTTTTTGGTGTTACATGGCTTGCGACAATTTTCATGTTGCATTCGATGCATTTAGGGAGCATGAGGACTTTTTTCAGGAGCACAACTATGGTGATTGCATTTGAACTGCTAAAGATGATGGGAGTTACTTGAGAAATAGAAATGTTGATAGATGGACATGTCCTTTTATTACTTGTTTTGTAATAAAAAAAAATTATATTTTATCTTCTCATTAATTGTCTAATATTTTTAGAATTGGATTTGTGATAAACTAATAGATGAAGTATCAAACCTGCCTTGTTTAAGAGTGTTATTTCAATCAATAAGAAAAGACAAAGGCTCCTTTGGAGCCTCCCACACTACGCATACCACGAAGATCAACATTGCTGCCAAATTAAACATGTTTCAATACATCTAAAAACATGTCGAATCAGTTCTCTTTCACAGTGGCATGCATGGTTTAGGTTTAGTTATTTAATTTTGAATTTTTTTGGATTTTATTTAATTTTCTACATAATATTACATTATTTATATGAAATTATTATTTAGAAAACAAAATTTCATCGTTAAATTTTTTAGATGATTTAACGTTCACTAACGTTGTTGATTCTAGTTATCAAAAGAATACACAAATTGGACGTTTTCAAATTAGAATAATCACATTCAACATTTGTTAGAAAACAGGTTTCAAAGATGACATTATCCTTAAAAACTATAATTATAAATAAAAATTAAACTGATTTATATTTCTAATTCATAGAATAAAGATTGTCTCATATTAGTTTAATAGATTAAGTTTTGAAAAAATGGTTCTTGAATTAGTAACACTCATTTTTCAACTCTTTTCTTTTAATGCATCTTCACTCATTTTGCAGGTTTGGCTGCCACTATCATCTTTATAATCAGTGACACTATTGCTACCATGTTGTTGCCTGCGGGTAGACTAGGCTGTTTCGTCTTCTCATTCCTGGGATTCTAGAAGCCTTGGTTAGCTGGAGGGGTACTGGCATGAGTTTTGGGGGGTAATAATGCACCTACTGGTAAGGATTATACGATGTTTGTTGGTAGGGGTCATACGATATTTCCTAATTGGGGGTAATTTTGGTGTACATGAATGCGTTCTTGTGCTGTGTTTGCTTACGTTTGAGAAGGTACTGTTAAGTATGACTCCTATTTCAGTCAAATTTGAGAAATAATCTTCTAATTAAACTCTGTTTATTTATTTCAATCAAACACTGATTAGTTTAGATTATTTTATTATTATTTGACATATGAATTTAGTCAATAAATAGGCTCTTTTACAACCTTAGAAAACACACCCATTAGATATTAGAACTCATAACACATTTAGAGAATTTTGTGTTTACGTTTTGAGGGTTCTTTGTTTTCGGATTTTCAGGGTTTAGTTTTTATCTCCATTTTTTTGTACTCTTCATTTCTTTTGCCATTATAGTAAAATTATATTTGCCCTTGTTTTTTTATCCTCTTTGGAGGAGTTTTTTCACGTTAAATTTGTGTGTCCAATTTCTCAATTTCTTCTGCTATTTTTACTTGTTCCTTGTTGCTTAATCGGGTCGATCCCAACAAGTGGTATCAGAGCTAGTTCAATTTTCATAGATCAGCCCATTCAGATATGGCAGCAACAAGGTTTGAAATTGAGAAGTTCGATGGTGAGACAAATTTCAATCTGTGGCAAGTTCAGATAATGGCAATTCTAGTTCAATCCGGTTTGAAAAAGGTTGTTACCGGGAAAAGCCTGAGAATCTAAATAAAACAGAACGGGAAGAGCTTGATGAAAAGGTTTTGTCTGCAATCCAGTTGTGCCTCGCGAATACGGTATTGCAAGAGGTATTGATGGAGAAAACCTCATCTGCCTTGTGGAAAAGGTTAGAAACCCTTTATGCAACTAAATCTCTGGCTAACCGTTTAGTGTTGAAACAACGTCTATTTATGTTTCACATGAACGAAGGTGAGCTTCTTAGAGATCACATCAGTCAATTCATTACTCTTTTAAATGATTTAAGGAACGGTGAGGTTCATATTGATGATGAAGATAAAGCTATGCTATTATTGTGCTCTTTACCCCCTTCATACAAGTCTTTCAGGGAGACCCTGATTTATGACAGAGACAAACTCTCGTTTGAAGATGTGAAGGGTCATTTGTTGAGTAGAGACAAACTCGACAATGAGCTTCATTTAGATAGCAACGCAGATAGGCAAGCTTCCGTTTTAATAGCATCAAAGAAACGAGACAAAAGGTGTTGCTATTGTAAAAAGTTAGGTCACGTCAAAACAGATGGTTATTGTCGAAGCCATTTTTTGATAAACAAAAATAATTGTCGACTTAAAAAAATAAAAATTGGAGTCGCCACCAATCTTTTTATTTAGGTGTGATAAGATCACTTCATAATTTAATCATTTTAATAAACGTTTAAATTTACTAAAACGATAATTTTTTGTCTACAAAATCCAGAAAATGGGTTCGGGAGTCGGTTATGCACGAGGAAGGATTAACACCCTCGACGCGCCCAAAATTGGTACCTAATTGATTGCTTAATGTCTTAATGTCAAATACCGAAAACTCGAAAAGATTAAAACAGGACCCCTTTTTAAAACTCGTATAAATCAAAATGTATGCTGAGACTTTCTTATTTCGGGAGACAAAATGTCACACCCAACAAGTTAGGATGTGCTATTTCGCGTCCTTGAAAATAAGCTTGTCTTTTTATACACATATATTTTTTTTAAAAATTCGTGTAGTGAGGCTTAAAAAGGATATTCAATTGTTCAAGACAGATGAAAAATCACGGCCCAATACATTATGGCACAATTTCTCAAAATTCCAAACATTGAATATTGTTTTTATTTATTTTTTCTTTGGAAAATCCTTGTCTCGAGAGATCAACATGTCATGTCCAATACATTAGGACACAACGTATCAAATTCTCGAGAGTGAACTTTTTTATTTATGGGTTTTGATTACTTTCGATTTATTTAGATTCAACGAAGAAAATTGGAACCCAATACATTAGGACTCAATTCTATCGAAAATTCTAAATACCGAGCATTGCATTGATTTGAAAGCTTTTGAATAAAATGATTTCGATACTTAAACGATATTAGACGTGACCTTTTAAATGAATAAAATGTGATGGCGTGATAATGGATAACACAAAATAAGAATTCGTAAGCCACAATGTACACTAATAAATGACAAATAATCAAACAATATGAGCAAGCAACACAATACGCGTAATAGCAATCGTCTCACATCATACAACATTCAAAAATTAAATGAATTATTAACCAATTTTAAAGATACACTACATAAATAATAATACTTAGATGAATTTTGAAGCAAATGTTACGAAAATTTAGGTATATAATGATGTACATATATTAATATAGATAAGTAATACATAAAAAACTTGATATAAATTATAACGTATGCATATAATAACATTTATAAAAGGTTAAGGTAAACCAAGCATATAAATAAACAGGGTTTTAAGATATAAATCACACATATATATAAAAATAAGTTTTGACAAATATACACATATTTGAAAGAAAACTTAGAGTAAACCATTATAACAATATGAAATTAATAATAATATATTTAGAATAAAAATACTTTACTATAAATTTACATGTATACAAAATAAAATATTTTATACAAATCTTCAATATATAGAAACATGTGAGGAAAAACTTTTTTTTTTTAAAAGAATACATTTCAAAGTAGAAATCATTAAAATATGTATACATTATATTGGATTTTAAAGAGTAATGCATTATAAATATATGACCATGATGTGAAAACCTATCGTAAAATGAGATTACATATATAAAAAGTAGATTAATATAACAAAACATAATAATTATACTAATGACAGTAGTACAATAACAATAACAGATCAATTGCTAAAATAAATAATTATCATCAGGACTAAATCGTAATTGAAAACAGACCAACAGGAAACAAACAGAAGTAAAAACCAAATAAAGGGTTAAATCGCAATATGCAGATTAAATGGGGGCCAAATCGAGAATATTTCCCCGCCCCAAAACGCTTCGTTTCCTTCTGGACCACAACAGAATCAAAACAAAATGCAAGGGGAAAAAATTAGAAAAATAAAAGAACAAATGGAACCCATTCTGAATACACTGCTAATGCGGAGGAACTAGAGGGACAAATAACCCAACAATAAAAAATGCGCGGGTCCTTCTCTCGGGTCGGGTCACCGCGCGGGTTTCAGCCTTTAACGACGCTATTTCGAAACCATTGCATTGGCATCAAACGACGTCGTTTCTTACATGGTTTATAAACTAAAAAAATAAACCCTAAAATCTCAGCAGCCCTCTCTTTTTTTAAAAGAAAACCTAAAGCAAAGAAATACCCTCCCCATGCGCCGCTTCAACATCGGAGCCCCCAACCATCTGGTTCTAATCGGAACCAACGAGGGATTCGACAGCGGGCTTAACCAGGTATGGGTTCTATCCCTCCTTTTTTATTACTTCATATATGTATACGCCCCGGTGAAGAAAAGATAGGAGAAAATAAAATAGAAACAAGAAAAACAAAACAAACTTTCAGATTTACCTTAAAAGAACTTTGATTTCTTTCTTTTTTTTTTTGTATTTCAATCTGTGTGTGTAAAAAAAATACAATGGCCTCCTCTGATTTTTATAGCCAAAAATGAAAAATTAAAGAAAATACAATCCGTTGTAAACACTAAATTTTGTCCGGCTTTAATTTTCAAAAAAAATACAAAAAATACAAAAATAAAAAAATTACATTTTAACCCCTTAACTTTTTTAAAATTGTGTTTTGACCCTTTAACTTTTCTAAAATTACATTTTAACCTATGAACTTCTCGAAGTTATATTTTGACCCCTAAATTTTCTCGAAATTACACTTGGACCCAGAAGTTTTGTTGCATTTGCAATCTGGTCCCTCTGGCAAACAGGCGCCATTTGCGCACCTGCCCTCCGCGATTTTCGGCCGCCGGCCCAATGCATGGCCTCCCTTCTCCACTGCCACCTGAAGACAACAAGGAAGAAGACAAAATTGAAGGATTTAAATGAAGAAAATGAGAGAAAGAGAGGCGGAGGGGTTTTTGCAGAAAAAAATTGAAAAAAAAAACAGCAGCAAAACATTCAAGAAACAGCAGCCTAAAGCCTCCTCCCGTAACCATCCCCGTCGCCGCACCGCCACCGTGACATCACCACCACCGTCGCGCAACCACCGCCACCGCAACCACCAAAACCACCACTTAAAACCCAACCACAAAGCAACCAAGCAAAAATCAAGAAAAAAACTTCCAAAAATCAGCAGCTAAGGATTTTTTAAAAAAAAGCATTTACCTTGGAATCGTCGGCCACCAAGCGCGGAGAGGAGCCGAGGACGAGTACAGCGGCGGCGCTTTCAACCTTGGGGGTTGCCGAGAGAAGGAGGAGGAAGAAAGAAGAAAAAAAGAAAGAAGAAAAAGAAAAAGAAAGAAATAGAAATAGAAATAGAAATAGAAATAGAAAAAAGAAAAAAAGAGAGAAAAAATAAAAAATAACAGACGGGTCACCCCGACCCGACCCGTGCAAACTGACCCGACCCGAACAGGCCAGCCCAGCAGGCCCAAAGAGCAGCCCCCCAAAAAAAAACAAAGTAGAAAAAAATAGAAGCAAGCCACAGCAGGCCCAATCCAGCGCAGGCCCAGTCCAGCAGCTGGTACCAAGCCCAGCGCAGAAGCAGGCCAGCCCAGCAGGCCCTGTTCGCCCAGCAGCCCAGCAGAAAAAAGAAAAAGAAAAGAGAAGAAAAGAAAAAAAGAAAGAAAAAAGGGGGGCCCAAGTTGTGCGGCCCGTTCAATTAAGCTTGTATTTTCGAGCTTTTCGGTAATTTTCTTTTTCTATTTTTAATTTAATCTGTGTACTTTTATAATATCTCGTATTTTATATTATGGTTTTAATATTTTCTTTATTTCTATTTTAATTTTACAAAACATCATTATATTTATTTATTTTAATTTTAAATAATTTCAATAAATAAGGCAACGAATCGATTTAACATTAAATAGTTTGATTTCATCGCTATGTTGGGTGAATATCACCGGTTTGTGTTAAACACGATACGCCCTTTTAAGAATCGAAAATATTCAAAAAATTTCTTTTTTTTTTAAAATAAGGTTTCTCGTGTTTTAATAGAATCACGATTAAATATTAAGTTGAATCGATTTAACACTAATTCGATGATTTCATCACCATGTAGGGGTGGATATCATTGATTCGTGTCAAAAACGGTACCTTTTTTTTTAAAAAAATAATCGTGTTTCAAAAATTTTCATGTTTTCAAAATTTCTCGTGTTTCAAAAAAAAACTTCATGCTTCAAAAATTTTCGTATTTCCAAAAATTTTCGTGTTTCAAAAAATCTCGTGTTTTCAAAAATTTTCGTGTTTTAGAAATTTTCGTGTTTTTAAAATTCTCGTATTGCAAAAATTTTCGTGTTTTCAAAAATTTTTCGAATTTCAAAATTCTCATTTTTTTAAAAAAAAATCTCGTGCTTCGATCAGATCACAATTAAATGTTAATTTGAACTCGTATTTTTGAAAATTAAGACAACACACGTTTAACGAGATACCAATTTTGGGCGTCGCGAGGGTGCTAATACCTTCCTCGCGCGTAATCGATTCCCGAACCCTAATTTCTTCTGGATTTTGACGTAGACCTAAACTCGACTTTTTTAAAAGAAAATTTATAAAATAATTTTTTTATTAAAAGGAGGATTTATTAGGTGTCCGATCACAACTAGGAAAAAGGATCGGTGGTGACTCCCTTTTTAAATAAAATCGAAACTCCATTTTCAATTTTTCAATAAGTACTTCGACTAGCGCCCGTGCCCAAATTTTTAGGTCGCTACAGCTGGCGACTCCGCTGGGGACATCCTTTGAGAGTCGAGTCTGATGTTAAACGCGTGTTGTCAAAATTTTCAAAATTTCTTGTTCAAATTAATTTTTAATTGTGATTATTGAATTTTTTTTTAAATGTCATGCATCTGCATCCGGTTTTCAAATTAATATTTTTCTAACTCGTTTTATTTTTTTATTTTTTTTCTCAGCTTTAAGTTTTATAGTTTTTTAGTTTGTTTTTTTAGAAATAAAAATTAAAAGGTTTGTGAGTTTCTCCCCACGCACCGTGCACCTGCATTCTTGCATAACATGAGCTCTCTACCCGGGCACCGTTCGTTTAAGTGGAAGTAAATGCTACGCCTTCGTGAGTTAACTCGTCCCTCCGCACAGGCTAGTGAAATACTTCCGGGTTACATATGACTTATGCTTTCGTGAGTTAACTCGTCCCTCTGCATAGGCATAAGTAAATGTAATCCCTCGAATTGAGCTCGTGAACTTGTGATGGGTGATGACTGAGGCTCCATACTAACATTTGTAGGTGATAGGATGGACAATTCGAGTACCTTTCTAGAACCAAAACCACATATAGTGAACCGTAGAGCCATGCTGGATCTCTGTCCATTTGATAGTTACCAAAATAAGTACACGGGAGAAACGCCTATTACCTTTTATTTCTTTTACATTTACGCTTATTTGCAAATGAATTGAGTCCGTTTAATAAATTGGGCCGGATAGATTGTCTGATGGTATGTAGGGTAGGTTTCTTATAAAGCACGTTGGGGCAAAAAAAATGTGGGTCTGTTCCACCAAATTGCATGATTGAATAGCTTAATTTGTTAAATTTTTCATAGTCTTTATTTTTCTTTTTCCTTCTGTTTATATCTATTGTGATCACTAACCGAGGTTATCCATTCTTTATTCTATTTGTCATCATGCATCATAGGCATCTCATTAAGAAGGTGTTGATTAGAGATTGGTTGCTAAAAAATGGGTTTCTGATGGAGGAGTCAATTACACAAGTAACCGAGAAGAATGTCGTAGTCAGAGATTGGTCTTTGAGGACCCAGAAAGCAAAAGGACAGTTTAAAGGAAAGATATATCTCTAATCTTTCAGGGAAGGCGACTTCGAATACTCGTCAAAATAACCCTGAAGATTTGACTAGGATTTGGAAACAATGAGACTCAGGCACTAGGGGCATCTTTATTGGCAAAATAACTTGTAATGGACTCTTTTGATAAACGAAACGCCAAAATATGGGAATATCTTGAAATCAACACCATTTTTTCCATATTCATGCATGGCTAACATTCATTGGTCATTCATTCAATCCTTCATTCATTGCATATATATATCACCCTTACCATTCATTGAGGCTAAAACAGTATAATCCACAGTTGCGACACAAGTCTGGAATCACGTCATCCTTATAGGACACGTCTAAGAACCAAAGCTATGGATACTGAACTCAATGAAAGAATCGAAAGAATGGAAAGGGTTCAAAGAGAGTTACAAGAGCAATTGGTCAAATCACAATAAGAGGCGAGAGATATGATGGTGAGATCTCGAGAGGAATCACTCGAGCAAAGAGATCAAATAACCAAAATGATGGAAATGATGATGGCCTTGGTTAAAGGAAAGGGGCCTGTGCAAAGCCCTGATATCATAGAGCCGCCTCAGGCAGGAGCTAGTCAATATCCATTTTATCCCCCGGGATTCACTCCACCTAATGTCCACGCAATGCAAAGAGGATATCCCCAAAGAGAACCAACAGTCCTGGAACAACATCGTGCTCTACCTGCTCATCTAGGGCAAAGAATCTTTGTATCGAACCTTGGGGCTAATCCCTCAGATCCAATTGTTCTAGACCTGGATGACCTTGTGGAAATAGCAAGGCTGAAAATTGATGACAATAATGCTCAGGATAAGTATAGGATCTTGGAAGAGAGGATCAAGGCAGTAGAAGGTACTGAAGTTTTCTCTGCTTTAAGTGCCAAAGAGCTCAGTTTAGTACCCGATCTGGTTCTACCCCCGAAATTCAAGGCCCCAGATTTTGAGTAGTATAATGGAACAAAGTGTCCAAAGGCGCATCTTATCATGTTTTGTCGAAAGATGACTGGTTATGTGAACAATGATAAATTGTTGGTACATTATTTTCAAGATAGTTTGGTTGGCTCGGCTCTTCGATGGTATAATCAGCTCAACAGAGAGAGAATTCGATCATGGAAGGATTTGGCATCAGCATTCTGTGAGCAATATAGGTATGTATCGGATATGGTGCATGATCGACTAACTTTACAAATGATGGAAAAGAAGCCGACAGAGACTTTTAGGCAATATGCACAAAGATGGAGGGATATCTTGGCTCAGGTGGAACCTTCGTTAACTAAAACGGAGATAACGGTCCTCTTCATCAACACTCTGAAAGCGTCATTTTACGATAAGTTGGTAAGAAGCGCCACAAAGGACTTTGCAGACATTGTAATATCTAGGGAGCTTATAGAGAACGCCATTAAGAGTGGGAGGATGGAAGACCCTGAAAGTTTAAAAAAGGCAGTACCCACGAGGAAAAAGGAGGTAGAAACCTATATGGTCAGAAATGCAAGCCACCATGCTTCCAACCTTTACTCAGCCCAACCACGACCTCATTACCGCCCACCTTCAAACTTCTACTCTCCTCCCCAAGGTCCTTACTATCCAACACCTCCTCATTATCCCGTCTACGCCATGAATAACCAAAGACCGTTCACCATGTTTCCACCAAACACTATGCCCACACAAAGCCAACCCAAAAATAACCAAGGACCAGCAAAACTCAGTTCTGAAAAGCCTCAGTTCACCCCGATTCCTGTACCATACGGAGAATTATACCCAAAACTATTGGAGAAGCAATTAATATCCCCACGTTATATGGCACCCCTAAAGCCCCCATATCCAAAGTGGTATGATCCTAACGCTAGTTGCATGTATCACGCTGGAAATCAGGGGTATTCTACAGAAAATTACCTTGCCTTTAAAAGGAGGGTTCAAGATCTCATCGATGTTGGCATTCTACGATTTGATGGTGTTAGTAATCCTCTTCCTAACCATGCTGATGGGAATATGAATGCGATAACAAATGAATGAGAGGGGCAAGACAATATGTGAAACGCCTTAAATGAAAAGGGATTTCAGAACGTCAGCATAAACGTTGTTGACAACGAGGGTGATGCAATTGGGGATGTTTCAATGATACGCCCTTGTCCTCTAGGATATGTTTTGAACAATTGGACTGATGTGGACCTCCTTATAGTTTCTAAGTCCTCTCAAGAGTAATGCTCAATGATAATTCTCCATTATTTTGTGTGTCCCTAGATAGTGGGATTCATTTTGTAAGAGCATATGTTTGCTCTTTATCATTTCAATGAACATAAATGAAGATGCATTTTGTCATGGTTCTTTTTATTTCCATTAACTTCGTAATTGTCCCTTCTCTTCATATCATTTCTCTACATGTATTTCATATCATTCCATAACATCGTGTGTGTTGATTTCTATGCTCCTCTATAGTTTTCTTTCCAATTCATCTTTCAGGTGCTCAAGTATCCATGGCATGAACAATCTTGTTATAAGTCCTGAAATCGATTTCGAGAAGGCTGTTTGTTTAGGTGAATTCGAAGCTGAGGAAGATGCTGAAAATTATGACCCGCCTCCTGACTTACTTAGAATGGTTGAATAAGAAGAGAAACAGATTTTACCCCATCAAGAATCTATTGAGACAGTGAACTTGGGAGTGCAGAAAAGAAACAAGAAGTGAAAATTGGGACTTTCATTTCAGAGAACACCAAATAGAATTTGATCGCCTTGCTCCGTGAGTACAAAGGTGTATTTGCCTGGTCGTATCAGGACATGCCAGGGTTGAATGAGGATGTGGTGGTTCATAAGCTCCCATTGAAACCAAAATGCAAACTCGTTCAGCAGAAGTTAAGAAGGATGAGACCTGAAATGCTGCTAAAGATAAAAGAAGAAGTCAAGAAATAATATGATCCTGGCTTCTTACAGGTCTCTAAATATCCGGAATGGGTAGAAAACATAGTCCCGGTACCAAAGAAAGACGGCAAGGTTATAATCAGTTAAAGATGGCTCCCGAAGATATGAAGAAAACTATATTCATAACAATGTGGGGAACCTTCTGCTATAAGGTAATGCCGTTCGGATTAAAGAATACTGGGGCAACATATCAGAGAGCCATGGTGACGTTGTTCCATGATATGATGCACAAAGAAATAGAAGTTTATGTCGATGATATGATTGCCAAATCTCGGGAAGAAAAAGAGCATGTTGGGAATCTCAAGAAGTTGTTCAAAAGGTTAAGAAAGTTCCAATTGAAGCTTAACCCGGCCAAATGTACGTTGGGGCTACCTCTGGAAAATTGCTAGGTTTCATTGTCAGTGAGAGAGGTATCGAGGTTGATCAAGACAAGATAAAAGCTATACAAGAACTGCCTCCCCCACACACACAGAAAGAAGTCAGAGGATTTTTAGGAAGGTTGAATTACATTGCTCGATTCATTGCTCAACTTACCAATCAGTGCGACCCAATTTTTTGACTCCTTCGAAAACATAACTCGAGAGAATAGAACGAGGAGTGCCAAGTGGCCTTCAATAAGATAAAACAGTATTTGTCTAATCCTCCGGTGCTAGTACCGCCGACCCTTGGAAAACCCTTAATATTGTACCTGACCATGTTTGAGAACTCAATGGGATGCATACTGGGACAACATGATGAGTCAGGGAAAAGAGAAAAGGCAATTTACTACCTTAGTAAGAAGTTCACAGAGTATGAAGCAAAATACCTTTCAATTGAAATTTTTTGTTGTGCATTAATTTGGACGGTTCGAAGGCTCAGACAATATATGCTGTATCATACGACATGGTTAATTTCAAAACTGGACCCAATAAAGTACATGATGGAGTCACCTACACTCTCAGGGAGAATGGCACGATGGCAGATCCTATTGACTGAGTATGACATTGTATATGTGAGCCAAAAGTCGATAAAGGGAAGTGCAATAGCTGACTTCTTGGCAAGTCCAACAACGGAGGAATATGAGCCTTTGAGATTTGATTTCCCAGATGAAGATTTGATGTGCATTTCAGAAAAAGAGGGCGAGTGATCAAAAGATAAATCATGGAAGATGAGCTTTGATGGTGCATCAAATGCATTGGGACATGGGATCGGAGCAGTCTTAGTGTCACCCGAAGGGGACCATTACCCACTCACTGTCATATTGAATTTCTTCTGTACCAATAATATAGCGGAGTATAAAGCTTGCATCATGGGACTTCGTGCAGCTATCAGGAGGAAAATCAAAATTTTAGAGGTACATGGGGACTCAGCATTAGTCATTTATCAAATTCGTGGAGATTGGGAAGTGAGAGATCCAAAATTAGTCAGGTATCACGATCTCATCTCGAACTTGGTCAAAGAATTCAAGGAAGTGACTTTTAACTACTTTCCACGAGAAGAAAACCAATTGGCTGATGCCCTGGCCACCTTGGCTTCAATGATTCAAAGCAAACAGAGAAACTGAAATAATACCTATCCAAATGAGCGTATATGAGACTCCCGCACACTGTTTTAGCATTGAGGAGGAGTCAGATGGACAACCATGGTTCCATGATATCTTGGAGTATATCAAGAATCAAAAGTACCCCGAGCAAGCAAACGAGAATGACAAAAGAATAATCAGGAGAATGGTCGTTGGATTTGTTCTTAACGAGGATATTCTATACAAAAGAGGAAAAGATCAAGTGCTCCTGAGATGTGTAGACGCTGTTGAAGCCAGAAAGATACTTGAGGAGGTTCATGAAGGAATTTGTGGAACGCATGCTAGTAGTTTCACCATGGCCAGGCAGATTATGAGACTTGGTTATTATTGGCTGACGATGGAAAGGGATTGCATTGGCTACGCACGAAAGTGCCACAAATGTCAAATTTATGGTGATAAAATTCATGCAGCTCCGTCGCCCCTTCATGTCTTGACTTCTCCGTGGCCTTTTTCTATGTGGGGCATGGATGTTATAGGGCCAATTTCCCCGAAAGCTTCCAATGGGCATCGATTCATCTTTGTGGTTATAGACTACTTCACAAAATGGGTAGAAGCCACTTCGTTTGCTAATGTGACAAAGGCTGCAGTCTGTAGGTTCTTAAAAAATGAGATCATATGTCGATATGGTCTGCCTGAAAGAATCATTTCAGATAATGCTTTAAATTTGAACAACAAGATGATGAAAGAAGTATGCGAGCAATTTCAGATAAAGCATCATAATTCTTCACCTTATCGCCCGAAGATGAATGGGGCAGTAGAAGCGGCTAATAAGAACATTAAGAGGATTATTGGGAAGATGACTAAGACATATAAAGATTGGCACGAGAAGCTATCATTCGCTTTGTACGCATATCGCACCTCTGTACGGACGTCTACGGGGGCAACATCTTTTTCTCTGGTCTACGGGATGGAAGTCGTTCTGCCTATCAAAGTAGAGATCCCATCCCTGCGCGTCTTAATGGAGACAAAGTTAGAAGAATCAGAGTGGATTCAAGCTCGATATGATCAACTAAACCTTATTGAAGGGAAGCGCTTGAAGGCAATTTGTCATAGACAGATGTATCAGAAAAGAATGATCACGGCCCATAATAAAAAGGTGCGACCAAGAGAATTCTGCGAAGGGGAACTTGTGCTAAGAAAAATCCTCCCGATACAAAAAGACTTTCGAGGAAAATGGTCACCAAATTGGGAAGGGCCATACGTTGTAAAAAAAGGCATTCTCGGGAGGGGCTCTGATTCTCACCGAGATGGATGAGAAAGAATTACCTAATCCATTCACTTTGTACGCATATCGCACCTCTGTACAGACGTCTACGGGGGCAACTCCCTTTTCTCTGGTCTACGGGATGGAAGTCGTTCTGCCTATCAAAGTAGAGATCCTATCCATGCGCGTCTTAATGGAGACAAAGTTAGAAGAATCAGAATGGGTTCAAGCTCGATATGATCAACTAAACCTTATTGAAGGGAAGCGCTTGAAGGCAATTTGTCATGGACAGATGTATCAGAAAAGAATGATCACGGCCCATAATAAGAAGGTGCGACCAAGAGAATTCCGCGAAGGGGAACTTGTGTTAAGAAAAATCCTCCCGATACAAAAAGACTTTCAAGGAAAATGGTCACCAAATTGGGAAAGGCCATACGTTGTAAAAAAGGCATTCTCGGGAGGGGCTTTGATTCTCACTGAGATGGATGGGAAAGAATTACCTAATCCAGTGAACTCAGATGTTGTGAAGAAATATTATGCCTAAAAAAAACCAAAAAAAAAAACAAAAAACAGAGAAACAAAAAAGAAAACAAAAAAGGAAAGAAAAGAAAAATAAAAATCAAGATGAAAACCCGAAAATGGGCGACTTGATAAACAAAAAGGATTAGGATGAAAACCCAAAAGGGCGTCCTAATGAAGTGGGCTCGGGCTTAATGGAGCAAAGTGACTTGAACGGGGAGTTGAATGACGAAGTCGCAATATTTAAAGCATTCTCAGAAGCTCGAAATCTTCTACACAAAAAGCCGTGCTCGAATGGATCCAGGACGAAGTAATGTGGAGAAGTTCATGCATTGGATATCTAGAGCATTTCTGGTCATTGATTTCGCTTCCTTTTCTTTATGACGTTTTATTTGTTAAACTTTCCTTGTCAATTTCCTTTGTTTGTTGTTTTTTTTTAAATGGAATGAATGTGAGGTATTTCTTTCATGTCTACTTTGTCTTTTTATGCATATCATGTTTTATTCATTTAAATGATAAATAGTAAGATGACATACTTTAAACAAAAGGAATGTTGAACATTACCTAGATGAGAATTTAATAAGTATGCGGGCCTCAAAACAAGAGCAAGGTTCAATAGGGGCAAGAGAGTGATATACGAAGAAATGTGGATTACTCGCAAACCTTGAAGATGAGTACAAAACCTGAGAGAAAGTCAAGAATGGGGGCAATGAATGCAGTCTCTCATGAAAAGAGGGGCACGTGACAAACAATCCAGGGTGCATGGCATAATCATGTAGACATAAAAGCATTTAGGACAAACATGTGCATATCATAATAACATCATACGTGACATATACAGATATACCAATAGAGGGAGGAATTTTGGGAGAAAGCTGCACAAAATCAATGAAGAAAAAGGCTTTTAGTTTCACCTGATGTTTTTCAAAACCCTGTTTTTTTTCAAGAATTATATTTTTCAATTTTTGTCTTTTAAAATCAACTCATATTGCGAGAGGTGAGTTGAGCTTCAGGTCACATGCCGAGGCATTTCTTTTAAATTTCTGTTTTTAAAAAAATCAACTTATATTGCGAGAGGTGAGTTGAGCTTCGGGTCACACGCCGAGGTATATTTTAATTTCTATTTTCCAAAAAATCAACTCATAATGTGAGAGGTGAGTTGAGCCTCGGGTCACGTTGAGGTATTTTCAATTCCTATTTTTCAAAAATCAACTCATAATGCGAGAAGTGAGTTGAGCTTCGGGTCACGCTGAGGTATTTTCAATTTCTGTTTTTCAAAAATCAACTCATATTGCGAGAAGTGAGTTGAGCCTCGGGCTGCAAGCCGAGGTATTTTTTAATTTCTTTTAAAAAAATCAAATCAAGAATCAACTCATAATGCGAGAGCTGAGTTGAGCCTCGGGTCATCCTGAAGTAATTTCAGTTTCTGTTTTTCAAAAAAAATCAACTCATAATGCGAGAGGTGAGTTGAGCCTCGGGTCATCCAGAGGTATTTTTCAATTTCTGTTTTTCAAAAAAAAATCAACTCATATTGCGAGAGGTGAGTTGAGCCTCGGGTTACGCTGAGGTATTTTTAATTTCTGTTTTTTCAAAAAATCAACTCATAATGCGAGAGGTGAGTTAAGCCTCAGGTTACGCTGAGGTATTTTCAATTTCTGTTTTTCAAAAAAAAAATCAACTCATATTGCGAGAGTTGAGTTGAGCCTCGGGTACACGCTGAGGTATTTTTCAATTTCTGTTTTTCAAAAAACTCAACTCATATTGCGAGAGGTGAGTTGAGCCTCGGGTCGCACGCTGAGGTATTTTTCAATTTCTGTTGTTAAAAAAAATCAACTCATATTGCGATGGGTGAGTTGAGCCTTAGGCACATGCCAAGGTATTTTCGATTTTTGTTTTTCGAAGATCAACACATAATTCAAGAGGTGAGTTGAGCTTCGGGTCGCATGCCGGGCTATTTTTGATTTCTTTTTTAATAAAAAATAAAGAATAAAGATAGCACAATTGAACAAAATTTAGTGCTTTTAAGTCTTTGCTCTATCCCTGTTTCACAGCAATGAGCAAAGAGGGGCAGCTGTAAACACTAAATTTTGTCCGGCTTTAATTTTCAAAAAAAATACAAAAATAAAAAATTATATTTTGACCCCTTAACTTTTTTAAAATTATGTTTTGACCCCTTAACTTTCCTAAAATTACATTTTAACCTATAAACTTCTCGAAATTATATTTTAACCCCTAAATTTTCTCAAAATTACACTTGGACCCAAAAGTTTTGTTGCATTTGCAATCTGGTCCCTCTAGCAGACAGGCGCGATTTGCGCACCTGCCCTCCGCGATTTTCGGCCGCCGGCCCAATGCATGGCCTCTCTTCTCCACTGCCACCTGAAGACAACAAGGAAGAAGACAAAATTGAAGGATTTAAAAGAAGAAAATGAGAGAAAGAGAGGCGGATGGGGGTTTTTGCAGAAAAAAATTGAAAAAAAAACAGCAGCAAAACATTCAAGAAACAGCAGCCCAAAGCCTCCTCCTGCAACCATCCCCATCGCCGCACCGCCACCGTGACATCACCACCACCACCACCGCAACCACCAAAACCACCACTTAAAACCCAACCACAAAGCAACCAACCAAAAATCAAGAAAAAAAACTTCCAAAAATCAGCAGCCAAGGATTTAAAAAAAAAAGCATTTCCCTTGGAATCGTCGGCCACCGAGCGCGGAGAGGAGCCGAGGACAAGTACAGTGGCGGCGCTTTCAACCTTGGGGGTTGCCGAGAGAAGGAGGAAGAAGAAAGAAGAAAAAAAGAAAGAAGAAAAAGAAAAATAAAGAAAAAGAAGAAGAAAAAGAAAAACGAAAAAAAGAGAGAAAAAAAATAAAAAATAACAGACGGGTCAACCCGACCCGACCCGTGCAAACCAGCCCGAACAGGCCAGCCCAGCAGACCATCCACACCAGCAGCAGCAGGCCCAAAGAGCAGCCCAAAAAAAAACAAAGCAGAAAAAAATAGAAGCAGGCCACAACAGGCCCAGTGCAGCAGCTTGTACTAAGCCCAGCGCAGAAGCAGGCCAGCCCAGCAGGCCCAGTTCGCCCAGCAGCCCAGTAGAAAAAAAAGAAAAAGAAAAGAGAAGAAAAGAAAAAAGAAAAAAGGGGGGCCCAAGTTGTGCGGCCCATTCAATTAAGCTTGTATTTTCGAGCTTTTCGGTAATTTTCTTTTTCCATTTTTAATTTAATTTGTGTACTTTTATAATATCTCGTATTTTATATTATGGTTTTAATATTTTCTTTATTTCTATTTTAATTTTACAAAACATCATTATATTTATTTATTTTAATTTTAAATAATTTCAATAAATAAGGCAACGAATCGATTTAACATTAAATCGTTTGATTTCATCGCTATGTTGGGTGAATATCACCAGTTTGTGTTAAACACGATACGCCCTTTTAAGAATCGAAAATATTCAAAAAATTTCGTGTTTTTTTTTTTAAATAAGGTTTCTCGTGTTTTAATAGAATCACGATTAAATATTAAGTTGAATCGATTTAACACTAATTCGATGATTTCATCGCCATGTAGGGGTGGATATCATTGATTCGTGTCAAAAACGGTACCTTATTTAAAAAAATAATCGTGTTTAAAAAATTTTCATGTTTTCAAAATTTCTCGTGTTTCAAAAAATAATAATAAAATTTCTTGTGTTTTATATTCGTTTTTTAAAAAAAACTTCGTGCTTCAAAAATTTTCGTATTTCCAAATATTTTCGTGTTTCAAAAAATCTCGTGTTTTCAAAAATTTTCATGTTTTAGAAATTTTCATGTTTTTAAAATTCTCGTATTGCAAAGATTTCCGTGTTTTCAAAAATTTTTCGAATTTCAAAATTCTCATTTTTTTTTAAAAATCTCATGTTTCGATCAAATCACAATTAAATGTTAATTTGAACTCGTATTTTTGAAAATTAAGACAACACACGTTTAACGAGATATCAATTTTGGGTGTCGCGAGGGTGCTAATACCTTCCTCGCACGTAATCGACTCCGGAACCCTAATTTCCTCTGGATTTTGACGTAGACCTAAACTCGACCTTTTTAAAAGAAAATTTATAAAATAATTTTTTTATTAAAAGGAGGATTTATTAGGTGTCCGATCACAACTAGGAAAAAGGATCGGTGGCGACTCCCTTTTTAAATAAAATCGAAATTCCGTTTTCAATTTTTCAATAATTACTTCGACTAGCGCCCGTGCAAAAATTTTTAGGTCGCTACATCCATTTTTTCTTTCTTTGCTGTCTTTGTTTGTTTTTGTTTGCAGGTACGGTGTATAAAGGTACGTGCCGTGGAGGTGTGGTATGTGCGAGGGCAGAGGCTGGGTCCTGGTTGTTGCGGCGCTGGAGTAGTATACGGCTAGGGTTTTTTTGTTCCATTTTGGTGTTGGGCCGTATGGTAATTTGGGCCAGGGTTAGGTGTTAGCTTTTACTTTCTGTAATTGGGTTAGGTATTTGGTCTGTATTGGGCTGGTTTATTTTTGGGCATGCAACCATGGACTTTTATTTAATAATTTTTATATTTGGCTTTTTATTATTTACGATTTTAGTATATGGGCTGGCAAAAATGGGTCATTACAGCTATAAACTGCGAAATAAAAGAGCTGTTGAGAGTAATGAGGAAGATGTAGCTGGTGCTAATTTGGCCGATGAAAGCAGTGAGATTTCTTGTTAGTGTCAACGAGCGATAACTCCAAGCTCACGTCTAAGTTGTCTAAGTGGATCCTAGATTCAGGATGTTCTTTTCACATGTGTCCCAATAGAGAATGGTTCTCCACATACAGTTCGGTTGAAGGTGGAGTTATGCGCATGGGAAACGATTCATCTATTAAGGTAATTGGTATTGGTACTGTTAAAATTAGGATACACGATGGGACGATTAAGACACTCTCAGATGTCAGGTATTTACCTGATTTACGAAAGAATCTCATCTCCTTGAGTATTTTAGACTTGAAAGGATGCAGAATCAACATCGAGTCGAGCGGCATTAAAGTATCTCGTGGAGCTCTCGTTTTGTTAAAAGGTAAAAGAACTACAATCTTTATATTCTGGAAGGTTCTATAGTGACTGGTGAAATCGGACGTCCCTCGTCCGTTACAGAGTTGAAGTCAACTCGTTTGGAGTGGAGGCAACTTACTCATAGGAGGGAAAAATGTATAACCGTTTCGTTGAAGAGAGGTTCTCTTTTGGATGCAGGTTTTGAAAAGTTAAGGCACTGTGTTCGTGAAAATTAGACCCGGGTTAGTTTTGATTTGGCAGTGTACAAGTCGAAGGCTAGAAGTCTTCCAGTTTCTAAGCACAGATTCGACTCAGTTAATTCTCTGCATAGTTCAAGATAGACTCGTGGCGAGCTTTGGCAAAGATGGCGTTGTAGAATTATGAGTCAAGGTGAAGATTTGTTAAGTATGACTCCTATTTTAGTCAAATTTGAGAAATAATTTTCTAGTTAAACTCTGTTTATTTGTTTCAATCAAACACTGATTAGTTTAGATTACTTTATTATTATTTGACATATGAATTTAGCCTATAAATAGACTCTTTTACAACCTTAGAAAACACACCCATTAGATATTAGATTTCATAACAAATTTAGAGAATTTTGTGTTTACGTTTTGAGGGTTCTTTGTTTTCGGGTTTTTGGGGTTTAGTTTTTATCTCCATCTTTTTGTACTCTTCATTTCTTTTGCCATTATAGTAAAATTATCTTTGCCAGTGGTTTTTTTATCCTCTTTGGAAGAGTTTTTCCACGTTAAATTTGTGTGTTCAATTTCTCAATTTCTTCTGCTATTTTTACTTGTTCCTTGCTTAATCGAGTCAATCTCTAACAGGTACATCCCTCTGAAAGTTTTGTTAATCATCATTGGGGTTGAGCTCATTGGATGAGGGAACACTAGTATTGGGGTTAGCCATTGTCATCCACTTACGACACCAAATTGTTTGAGACTGTCAAGGAGGAACAGATGACAGTTGTAATGGTGGTTCACCTTTGGTCGAGACGGAGAGCCACTAAATAGGGTGTCTAGTAAAGTTGATTGATGAAGTAAGTCTAGGTAGAAAGAGGAAGAGGAGAAAGGATAGATGGTTTTCATGTCTTCCTCTTCTCTCGGGTGTTATGGTGTACTTATATATACGGGGATAAGGGATTCTGTGCATCCTAAGCTCATTGACAATAAAATTATACCTTGTTGCAGCGGCGATGATGTGGATACATTAGCTCGTGGTTTACCTATGAGTTTGAATTCCCACGTGCATCCAACAAGAGTGATCTTATGAAGGTTCACCAGTCTATTGTGGTTCGTGGTTCTCCAATTTTGTCTGGTTAGAAGTTTGTCCAGTGTGGATACGTTAACTCGTGGTTTACCTATGAATGATACGTGGAGAGACACGTGAAGGAGATATAACATATATTAGTACAAGAAAAACAATACCAAAGAAATTTATATTTTTCTATGTTCCCTAACTAATAATAATAACCAAACATCAAAACTTGATTGTTGGATTAATAGTGTAATGTCATGAATTTCGATATTGAAATCGAGTTTAACTACAGTAAAGTAATTTTTAAAAATTCGATGAATTGAATTCGAACCAACGAAATTTGGTTCGACTACTTTTGATGTTTGATATTATTTACATTTAAAATTTGGTTCAGCCAATCACCTAAATGGATATCCAAATGCCAGAAAAGATCCATTAATGTAAATTTAATAACTTTGGCAACATTGTAAATCTTTTAACCAGCTACATTCATTTTGTTTTCCATTTTGGTACTTACTTTAGATTTTACCTAAATTCCATTCATCATTAGCTTAAATATGCTAAAGTTTTTATTCAATTTTGAATTTGTTTCTATCTATTAATATTTATGGACCCATCAAGTTCAGTATAAGGATAGGAATGCGGATTGATTGTTCAATGTAATCGTATAGTGATTTTTTTACCAAAAAAATTATTATAACTTAAATTCATTTGGTTCAGTTTGGTTTTATTTATTTATAAGATATAAAACTATTATTATTCAAACTAAAATAAATAAAATGAATTGGATCGGATTGAATTAAATTTTAATTTTACTTTATTTTTAATATAAATAAATATTTTATACATTTAGTGAAAATAATTTTTAACAAAATATAATAATTTTTTAAGAATCTATGAATTGAATTCAAACCATTTAAATTTAGTTCGATTACCTTTGATGTCGGATTTTATTTCCATTCAATTTTATAAAAAAATCAAAATAATACAAAATAACCACACTTTATTTCTCAAATTAATCCTAATCAAATAGTTAACACATAAATAATCAAAATCAACTACTCACCTAAAAAGGATATAAATAGAAACCATAGGATATTCAAATGACAAAAGAAATCCATTAATGTAAATATTTACAACTTTGGCAGGTGAAAGACAAGAACTTCGGCAACATTCTTAATCCTTTAACCAAATACATTCATTCTTTTATCCTTTTATGGTATTTACTCTAAATTTTAAAATTTTAGATTCATCATTAGCAAAGAAATACCAAAAGAATATATATTTCCTTATAGGTCTCTTAATCTGTTTTCAACTTTCACATATACATCCACTATATATGACTACAATAATGAAAACATATTACAAAACCAAATCAAAAGAGAAAAAAAAAAAAACATGAGTTATTTTTGTAAGAATATTATATTCTTCATACTTATTCAAGCAATAGCTATAACCCTATTAATAGATTCATCTAGTTGTGAATCTAATAACAGCCACCATGATCCGTGGCTCATTACATGGCATGTCCATACTGTTAACGGATTGAGCAATGGCGAGATACTATTAGTTCATTGCAAGTCCAAAGACAACGATTTAGGCATCCATAACCTTACAGTTGGCACCGAATTTAGTTGGAAGTTCAAGCTGAATTTCTTTGGGGGAACGTTGTTCTGGTGCTACATGGCTCACGACAACTTTCATGCCACACTCGACGTGTTTAGGGAAATCGAGGGCTTTTTTGATGAATGTAACTATGGTGATTGCATTTGGACCGCTAAAGATGATGGAATTTACTTGAGAAAAGGAAGTGTTGATCAACTGAGAGAAGAATGGAAACAAGGAGGGTTATGGTAATGAAAAAGGATTGTTACATCTCCTTCTATTATTTTTTAACGTTGAGTCATTTTTATTTTTGGGTTTTATTTTATGTTGAGTTTTTTCAATTTGGATTGTATTTAATGGCCCTTTGTTAAACAATCAGTTTTCTACAAATTCAACTGATTTCAGTTCCCATTTCAATATTAGTCTCGAGCAATTTGTTCAATTCTTCTATCTAAATTGGTACACTCATCAATTCTTGATTCAATCGGTCTAATTCAATTCCAATAAATTGAATATATCTACGGGATACAAACTTCAAACCCTTATTAAAATGAAAGATGTTATTTTTTAAAATATAAAATTATTGAATTTGGACCTTTGAAAATGTTAGTTCTATCTTAGGGTGGGTTTGAATGGGCGATTGGGTGCGGTGCGGTACGTTTAGCTTACTTTTTGTCTCACGCTACAGTATCGCTACGTATCTAATCTCACCGCCACCGCTATTTTTACACTAACCGCAGGTAAACGCACCGCCCATCCAAATTCACCCTTAATCTTCTTAACACAAAATTTTTAACTTTTCCGTTTAATACAGTCATCCAATCATCGCTAACTTCATAGAAAAATTAATTAACCATACATGATAATAAGTAAATTTTGATATTAACAATTAGATTAAAAATTTTAAATAAAAAATACTTAATCTTTAATGCTAATATTAAATATCAAATTTTGCTATAGGGTTAGTGATGAGACCATATGTTCAATTTTTCAAATGTATAGTATATATTATATTACAAAATCTTTGATTTATTATTGACGAAAATGTTTTAATTTAATTACAAATGAAATATTTAAAAATTGTTATTTTAAAATTATTTAATAAAATAAGTGAGATAAATTAGCATCCAAAAATTACATTTCGTAATCTATTGAGTTTTAATTCGATTACATCGATATTGTTGAAAGTGCAAGAGGATGGGGTTTTTGGGTTCTTCATGTTTGTTCAAGCAATAGCCATAACTCCATTAGTGACTTCATGAAGTTCTGAACCTATTGAAGGCCATGATGATAACAATAACAGCAATCTTTCATTAAGAATTATATGGCATGTACATACTGTCAATGATCTGAGCGATGGCAAGATATTGTTAGTTCATTGCAAGTCTAAAGACGACAATTTGGGCATCCATAACCTCACTGTCGGTTCCGAGTTCAGTTGGAAATTCAAGCAGCAAATACTTGGGGCAACGCTTTTTTGGTGCTACATGGCTTACTATAATTTTTATGCTTCATTCGACGTGTTTTGGGTAACCGAGGTCTTTCTTCATAAATGCAACTATCATGATTGCATTTGGATTGCTAGAGATGATGAGATTTACTTGAAAATTTTTCCTGATCAACATGATGAATATACACACAGTTGGGAATCGGGACGATTATTGTAATGATATTACCTTTGTTTTGCAATAAAAAACCAACGTAATAAGAAGTACCCTAACAATGGATATATTGTTGTGTATCTCTTTATATGTCTTTTCTTTTATCAGAACTAATTTGCTATCAAACTTTTTATTTTAAATATAGAAAAATATTTGGGATACGGAGTTTTTAAACTTTACAATAAGAGTCGGTGGTTAACAAATATTTTATAGGGCATAGTAAAATATTACAAAAAAAAGACAAATGTCAATTTTTTAAGACAACTTGTAGAATAAAAAATTACAGTGTCAATATATCAAATACTAACTCTTTAACTAATATATATAAACTTTTCTATTTTTACTTTTTGAGAAAAATATCAGACCTTTTTATAATTAAATAACAAACAAAGGTGAAGCCAAGGGGCTGGCAAGGGCCCTAACCCCCCTTAAAATAGAAATTTTCACTCTTAGGCTCTGTTTGTTTGGAGTAAAAGATTTTCTGAAAATTATTCTCATCATTTTCCACCGTTTGTTTGGTGAAAAATAAATTCCTCCTGTAAAACCTTTTCCAAAACACGGGAAAATGAGGCCTTTTTGTGGGAAAATGTCTTACACTTTTTTTCCGATAAGACATTTTTCAGAAAATGACGCCTTCTTCTCCCCTTTCCTCTTCCCCTTGGGCTGCAATTCAGTGCCATTGCCAGGTACCCTCCTTTATATTCTCTCTAGTCTACCCATTTTTATCTCTTCAATCATTCTGATTTTTGTTATCTATCTTTTTTTTTTTCAATCTCTTAGCAAATTTGCCAGGTACCCTACCCCTGCCATAAATTCCTCAAGAGCTGCGTGATTTCGAAGAACGATGATTAGAAAGTTTGGTCAAGGACCAATGCTAGGGTCGGTGTTAAAGATGTCAGCAGTACGATTTCGGGTTTGAGCCAAAACTTGATGTTGTACGTACAATTTTCGGCTTATGTGAAGCGAGGATCGAAGCCCAGCAAAGAGGAAGAGGAGAAGCAAAATTATTACGTGAATATGGTTACGCTATTCAGACCTTGAGAGAGGAGTTCCTGAACATCTTCTATAGAGAACTCAGTTTTGATATTTACAGGTTAGGATTCAATTTTCCCGCATTTGATTTCTTTGAAATGGAGTAAATAATTGAGAATTCTGTAAAATAAATTTGATTTTTTAAAGTTTTCCTTGTTCATCTGCTGCTTTTGGATTCTCATCGTTAAATTTTAAAAAAAAAAAGAAAAAGAAAAAAAGAGAGAGAAAGGTGATGACATTTGTTTGAATAACGCGTACTAATTCATTCCGAGCTTATGTTTTTGATGTAATTAGATGTTTTTGAATGTTGGTCTTTTGTTTGAATGTTGATAGTTTGTGTGTGTGTGTATAAGGAAGAAAGTATTGGCTCTTAGCTTAGAACATAGAGAACTCTGTTAATAGTATCCATGTTTGATTGGTTTTACAAATTGATGGATGGCAAAGGTGGTTTTGTTAAGGGCAAGGTGTGCACTCCACGCGCTCGAACCCTTGTATTGACCCAAAAAAAAAGGGACATAAACGTCAATCAAGGATTTTTTGAAAATAAATACCAAAGAAATTATTTTCCTTTCATTTTTGGCATTTACTTCGAACTTTACAGAACAATTTGATTTTATGTTCATCATATAAAAAATTTCACCTAAAAAAGATATAAACATTTTCACCAAAAATATATATATAAAAACATCAATCAAACATTTTTTGAAGAAAAATACCTGTTGACACCATTTTTTTGTGAAAACGGGATCGACTTGGATTTTAAAATGAAAGCGAATATGGGAGTCGCCATCAATCTTTTTTGATGAGGTGTGATCGGGCCACCTCGAAAAGTGGTTGTTTTTAATAAACAATTTGATTTTATTAAAACAACGATTTTGGGTCCACGAAATTCAGGAAAACGGGTTCGGGAGTCGGTTACGTATGAGGAAGGATTAGCACCCTTGTAACGCCCAAAAATTGGTACCTAGTTGATTAATTAGTGTCTTAGTGTCGAAGAGCGAAAATTTTGAAGAGTTTTAAAAATACGATCCTTTATTCAAATGCTGAAAATTTTTGAGAAAATAGCATATTTCACGTTAATCGAAGAAGAGAATTATATCCAGTAAGTTAGGACACAATGTCTTAAATTCCCGATGCGTGAATGGATGCCAAAAATTTACTTATTTAAAAGATATTTAGCTGTCTCGGATTAAAAAAAGGTGATCATGCCCAGTAAGTTAGGACACGATCTTTTCTTAATTTTCGAGATCGTTTAAAACTTGAGTTTGAAAAGATTCGTGTATTTAGATTTATTGTGAAAATCAAAACTCCGTAAGTTAAGGTACGACCTTCTCGAATCTAAACACGAGATTTTGCTTATTCAAAAATCATAATTTATGCATTGAATGAAATTAATCTAACACGAAATAGTAGAAATGAAACACGGTGTCAATATGCGTAACAAAATAAAAATGAATACAATGATGTAAGCATAAATAATACGAGCAATAGTAACGAAAATAAGATAAATAAAAAGACAAATCAATAGCATACAAAATAACAAGTATATAAGCAAATAAAAGTAAAACATTCTTTTAAAATAATAATGAAAACGCAAATGAATAAGTAAGTAAAGAAAATGAATAAAATTATAAAATGTAAAAGATATATGTATGTACACACATATATATAAATTATAAGATACAAAAAATTAAATATATAACTATGTATACATATAAATTATAAAAATGTGTACGTATATTATAAAATGTATGCATGCATATATATACATATATAACAAAATTTTGGATTTAAAAGGTGTAAACGAATAAATAATAATAATAATAAATGCTAATACAAAATTAATGATGATAGTATTAATAATATTTAAAAAATTAATTTAATAGTAAAGTGACTAAAATAACAGATTGGGGATTAAATTAAAAATAAACAAAGTTTTAGGGTCGAAATTAAAAAGGAAAACATAAAAAAGGACTCAATTATAACGCGCGTGAAAGGAAGAGGACCAAAAGGGAAATATTCCCACGTTGATCAAACGGCATCGTTCCAGTGAGGTGCGTATGCATGGTCTAGGGACCAAATTAAAACAGAAGAAAAATTCTGTGACCAAAATTACAAATATATGAAAAAACTACATCGAAAGCGACTCAAAAGTGGAGGGACCGATCGGCCAAATATCCCCACCAGCGAAAACACGCGAATCCTCTGGCGGGTCGGGTCGTGCCCGCGGGTCTAAGCTGAAATGAAGTCGTTTTAGGGCTACTGTGGCCAGCCCAAAACAATGTCGTTTAGTCCGTCTATATAAGTCAATTTTTTTTGGCAAAAATCATTTCTTTGCTCTTCAGAAAAAAATGTGAGTTTTCTCTTAAAAAAAACCCTCTCCCCGGTCCTAGCTCTAACCGTTGGTCGTCGTGCTGGCTGTCAGTCACCGGCATTGGTGCCGCCGCGCACAGTGTCCGGCGAAAGTACAATAGTCCCCTTTTTTAGATCTCAACCCCCTGAGTTCAAATCCGGCCCCAAAACACCCAAAAACAAAATAAAAAAGACTATCGGCCCTCTCAACGACAAGTTCTGTCACCGAAGAATAAGCCCTCGGACGACCTAGACACGGAACAACTCCGGTAGTCCCTTCCCCTTTTCCTTTTTGCTTTCTTTTCGTACGTAAAGATAAAAATAAAAAATAAAAAGAACAATAGTGAAACCGAAATTGAAATGGCAATAGGAGTAAACCTTTGTACGATTTTTTGATTGAAATTTTCTTTGTATTCGACAGTCTCCAAAAAATACAAACTTTTTTCTGGCTCTTTTATAGTCGATTCATTACTTTTTGCTATGATTTCCGTTACTTTTGCGTGTCTTGCAAGTGACTGCGCAAGTGAGGGGTGGTGACATGATCGTGGCGGTGGCAGACGTGCGGTGACCAGGGGTCAGAAGACCCTAGGTGCAGCGCACCTAGGGTTAGGGTTTCAGAGATTAGTTTTAGGGTGTTGGGCTGATTTGGTTTTGGGCCATACATGCCTATTGGAATTTGGTCTATAAATGGATTGTTTATTGTTATTTGGTTTTGGCTTGTTTGTCTGGTATGGGCCAGGGTAAAATTAGGTTACTACAACTGCCCCTGTTTGCTCGTTGTCGTGTAACGAGAACAGAGTCAATAATAAGAAAGGTCAATTTTGCCTGGTCTCGCCGAATCTTGTCTTCTTGGTGCCTTTCTTCTTCATGTAGCCTCATTCTAGTCCACTGGGTCATGTTGCTTCGATCCACTCCACTGCACTTCAGAAAGATATGGCTTGTAGCTTCAATCCACTCTGCTGTAACTTCAGGGGGACGAGATTCGTGGTTTTAATCTGTTCCACTGCAACTTCAGGGTGATAGGATTAATAGCTTCAATCTTCTCCATCGCAACTTCAGGGAGATAAGATTGGTATCTTCAACCTGCTCCACTGCAACTTCAGGGAGATAAGGTTTTTTATCTTCAGTCTGCTCCACTGTAACTTTAAGGAGATAAGATTTGTAATTTATAGCTTCAATCTGTTCTACTGCAACTTCAAAGAAATAAGATTAGCTGCCTTCAGTCTTAACGCTAGGAAGAAAAGATTCACTGCCTTCAGCTTTAATCTGCTCCGCTACAACGCTTGGGAAATAAGGTTTGCTACCTTTAGTTTTAATCTGTTCTACTGCAACGCCAATGAGATAGGATTTGCTGCCTTTAGTTTTAATCCACTCCACTTCAGCTTTAATATATTCCACTACAACGCCAGGGAAACAAGATTCGCTACCCTTAGCTTTATCTGTTCCACTATAGCGCCAGGGTAATAAAATTCGTTGTCTGCTCCACTGCAACTTTAAGGAGATAAGATTTGTAATTTATAGCTTCAATCTGTTCTACTGCAACTTCAGAGAAATAAGATTAGCTGCATTCAGTCTTAACGCTAGGAAGAAAAGATTTACTGCCTTCAGCTTTAATCTGCTCCGCTACAACGCTTGGGAAACAAGGTTTGCTACCTTTAGTTTTAATCTGTTCTACTTCAACGCCAATGAGATAGGATTTGTTGCCTTCAGCTTTAATCCGCTCCACTTCAGCTTTAATCTATTCCACTACAACGACAGGGAAACAAGATTCGCTACTCTTAGCTTTATCTGTTCCACTATAGCGCCAAGGTAATAAAATTTGCTGTCTTCGATCTGCTCCACTACTGCTTAGGGAAACAGAATCTACAATCTTCAACGTACTCCACTGCTGCTCAGGGAGATAGGACCGGTGGCTTAAATCTACTTCCCTACTACCTTAGGAAGATAAGATTCACCATCTTTAATCTGCTCCACTACTACTAAGGGAGACAGGATCTACCATCTTCAACCTACTCCGCTGCAACTTCAGGGAGATAAGGTTTGTTATTTCGATCTACATCACTGCCAATACAGGAAGACAAGATCTGTTGTTTTCAGTCTATTCCGTTGCAAACTCAGGGAGGCAAGGTTGGTGTCTTCGATCTATTTCGCTGTCAATACAAGAAGACAAGATCTGTTACTTTCAGTCTGGTCCGCTACAAACTCAGGGAGGTAAGGCTGGTGTCTTCGATCTACTTCGCTGCCAATACAGGAAGATAAGATCTGCTGTTTTCAGTCTGCTCTGCTGCAAACTCATGGAGGCAAGGTTGGTGTCTTTGATCTACTTCGCTGTCAATACAGGAAGACAAGATCTGCTACTTTCAGTCTGCTCCGCTACAAACTTAGGGAGGTAAGGCTGGTGTCTTCGATCTACTTCGCTGCCAATACAGGAAGATAAGATCTGCTGTTTTTAGTCTGCTCCGCTGTAAACTCAGGGAGGCAAGGCTGGTGTCTTCGATCTACTTCGCTGCCAATACAAGAAGACAAGATCTAATTCAAATACAAAGCTAGATCGAGGAAAAGAAAAAGTTCGGGATTAGTAGATTTTTGCATACGAATAAGTATCGAGGTAAGTTCGTGTAACTTGAATTATATTCTTAAATGCTTGAAATGTTTTTTATTGATGTGAATATGATTTGAATGTTCATTGTATGAAAATTGATGAAACATTGATATATTTGATAAAAAGGGGAAGAAATCCCGATTGAATGGAAGGAAAATTAGATGGATCTCTGAAAAAGAATTGACGGTAAAAAGGATCTATCTCGGACGGGTGATCCTATCCTAATATAGCCCTCCCGAAGAATATGTGGAAAATGGATTTAGCCCAGATGGGTAATCCGAATTAAGGTCTGAATTTAGCCTGGACTGGTAATTCAGATCCAAGCTCATTAGAGTAATTGTCATTGCAGGGGATTTAGCCTGGACTGGTAATCCCGACAATACTCTATGAGTTTATATTATAGGGGATTTAGCCTGGATTGGTAATCCCACTGTAAGGATGAGGTTCGCGGGAGTGTGCTCTCTGAAATGGAAATGTGCGCATATGAATATGAATTGACAGACCCGGATTTGTACACTTAGGTGTACCCCTGAAAATCCATCGAAATTTCAAGTAGTTCAACGAGATAAATATGGAAAAATAACAAGGGAATGGAAATCATGGAATTGATGAGCTCATCAATCATGGTATATATATTATTGATACATAGAAATTATTGAACTAACTTGAATGTTGAATTTGTACATGTTAAGGGAAAAATGCATTGAATGGATGTAAGAATGTTTATTGCATTGTATTGAAAATATTAGGTAAGTATAATTCTTGTTACATGAGCTTACTAAGCACAAAGTGCTTACCCTGTTTCCTTTTTCCCTGTGTTATAATGTTAAGAGCTCGGAGGTCGGATTTGGTCGGAGATGCATCACACTATCAACCTCCAAGATCTCGGTATATAAAGAAACTTTATTTTAGAAATTAATGGCATGTATAAGCTAGTAAAGTAAATGTTAATGTGAAATGAATGTATGGTTAGCCATTGGTATGGCTAACAAATTTTGGTTTTGGTATGTGATGAGGTTATCTTATGAATATGTTAAATCTATCTTGAAAATATGTTGAAATGGATTGGTTGTGTTGGATTGATCTCGGTTTAAAATTACAGGGAAGATTAGATATTGATAAAGAGGTTATATTGAGTTCATAAAAAAAATTTTATGGTTTCGATTTAATCCCGGTTTGATCCCGATGTATGTTTTGGGCTTCGGAGGCCCATCCAAGGGACGTCATGACATGTTTCGATAAATGAATAGTATTTAACTCATAATAACAAAAAATTTATTCGGTAAAATCTGGTAATGCCTCATACCTTATTTCGACGACAAATACGGGTAAGGGGTATTACACTAACTAATGTCCATACTTGTCCATGCCCTAATTCAATGGTATAATTAACATGCAAGTGCTTCACATTTCCATTTTATATCAATTTAATGCCTTTAATAAATATATCTCAATTTTCTTCCTTTTCGCAATTAAGTCTTTTTTATCAAATTAAACACACAAACGGATAAATTAAATCACGAAAGTTTTACACATGTCAATTCACATACTATAAATACGGAAAATAATACTAAAATATTTTTCTAACTCATATTTGTGGCCCCAAAATTACTGTCCGACTAAGGTCTAAACCAGGCTGTTACACTAACGACCCAAATGGCCCAAACACTTAAATTGTTTAGTGTACAGAAACCCTAACCCTAGCTTTTTGCGCCGCACCCAACCTAGCAGCCCTCGCTCCTTCCCACGTCAGTGCTACACCAACTCCTCTGCCACCACCAACCATCCCTGCAAGAAGAAGAAAAACATGCAAACAACAGTGACAAGAACAGTAGAAAAATAATAAAGAAATATATTGTAAAATAGCTATAAAAAAGCCAAAAGAAGATTGTAAGAGGTGGGTTTTTGTTTTTTTTTTTTTTTGGAATAGAAATTGAAGTAGAAAACAAACAAAGCAAACTAAAAAATTCAAAGGTGATCTCTCTTTTTTATTTTTTTCCCTTTTTCTTTCTTTTATTATTTATGTATAAAAAATAAAATAAAAAGGAAAAAAAACTCACTTGGCTTTCAGTATTTTACCGTCGAAAATCGAAGCATCCTCCGCATTTTTTGCGGCCATCAGCAGGTCTTCGGTGAGGACCGATCTCAGATCTAGATTCCGGGAGTCGAAGCGCCGAAGGTGGGAGATTTTAGGATTTTTCGGCCACCGTGGACTATGGAGTTGTCGCGGTGGTGACTCACCGGAGCCAAGGCTGGCCAAAGAGGCTTTGAGAGAAAACAAAAAAGGTTTTTAAAGTTTTTTTTTTTAAACATAAGCTGAAATGATTTTTTTAAATTTTTTTTTTACTTATATAGCCCTTCAAAACGACGTCGTTTTGACTTAAGATGCCAAAACAACGTTGTTTTGAAGACTAACCCAAAATCTGACCCGACCCTAGCAATGATCCGCGTTTTTTTATGGGGGTCTAGTTTTCATTCTAGCCCTTCCGCTTTTTCATTGCTTCTCAATCTGGTCCTAATTCCTTTATTTTTTTTCTTTTTAGATTGTACCGTTAATTTCAAACCTCTTTCAATTTGGTCCTCATACCGTTGACCCCTCGGGGAAGGACGCATGTCCAAGAGTTTTGAGATATTTTCCCATTTAGCCCCTATTGTTTTTAGCTCATTACGTTTTAGTCCTTTTTAGTCCTTTCTTATTTATTTACAATTTATACTCCTTAATTTCATTCTAATTTCAATTTGATCCTTGGTTTATTTAACTTCAAATTTTTTTACAAACTGTTTTATTTATTTATTTTATAATTAAAATTTATTTATATTCTTTTATATACTTTTATATTTTATTATCATTGTTATTATTATCTTCATTATTATTTGTTTTTTTCCTTTGTTATTTAATTAATATTAAAATAGTAATTAATGTGATTATTGCCATTATTATTATTTGGTGTTTTATTATTATGGTTATATCATCATTTACTAGTATTTTTTATCGTATATCTTTGTTTCATTTTTATTATTACTACAACCATGTTACGAACCGTATTCAAACATACTTATCCATTTTTATACTATGCCTGAATAAGCTAAATACATATTGTTTTAAACATTGCATTCGTCTTTGCACGAGGTACAAAAAAATAAATTTTTTAAATCAAAGTAATGTTCATTATTCTGGAATTAGAAAAGTTGTGTTCTTAGCTTACGAAATATGACTTCTTTTTAAAACTGAGATAGTCGAATATTTACTTTAAAATAAAATAAAAACGGGATTTAAGTGATGATTAAATGCGTTCATTTTTGTTCTCGAGGATCTAAGGCATTGTGTCCTAACTTACAGAACATGATCCTTTCTTCTTGATTAACTTGAAATAACGGCCTTTTCGTGAAAATTAATTTAGTTAAGCAATGTCTTAATAAAGGATCGAATTTTAAAATCTCTTGAAATTTTTAATTTTCGACACTAAAGACATCAAGTAATCAATTATGTACCAATTTTGGGCGTTACGAGAGTGCTAATCCTTCCTCGTGCGTAACTGACTCCTGAACCCGTTTTCTGGATTTTTGTAGACCGAAAGACATTGTTTTAATAAATCAAACATCTTATTAAAACGATCAAATTACGAGGTGACCTGATCACACCTCCTAAAAGTGATTGGTGGCTGTAAACACTAAATTTTGTCCGGGCTTAATTTTCAAAAAAAAAACAAAAATAAAAATTACATTTTAACCCCTAAACTTTCCTAAAATTACATTTTTGGCCCGTCAACTTCTTGAAATTATATTTTGACCCCTAAATTTTCTCAAAATTATGCTTGGCCCCAAAAGTTTTGCTGCATTTACGATCTGGTCCCTCTGGCAGACAGGCGCGATTTGCGCACCTGCCCTCCGTGATTTTCGGCCGTTGGCCCAGTGCATGGCCTCCCCTCTCCGCTGCCACCTGAAAACAAAGAGAAAGAAGACAAAAATCAAGAGATTAAAAAGAAAATGAGAAGAGAAGAAATGGGGGGATCTTTCGGCAACCAAAAAAGAAAAAACAGCAAAGAAAATTCAAAAAAAAATAGCAGCCAGTAAAGCCTCCACCACCACCGTCGCGCAACCACCACCACCGTCGCACAACCACCACCACCGTAACCATCAAAGCCACCACCTAAAAAGCTAAACAAGCAAAGCAACAAGCAAAAAAAAGGAAAATAAAAACAGCAACTGAAACAAAAAAAGAAAGAAAAGAAGAGAAGAAGAAAGAAGAAGAGAAGAGGAGACGCCGGAGACCGTCCCACCGGGCAGAGGAAGGGGTGACGGCGAGGAAGAGCAAGGTCCAAGGGAAGGAAGAAGAAAGAAGAAAGAAGGAAGAAAAAAGAAAAAAAAAGAAGAAAGAAGAAAGGGAAAGAAAAAAGGAAAAAAAAAAGAAGAAATAAATAAATAAAATATTATTATTATTTTGAATAGTCGGGTCGACCCGACCCGACCCGCGCCCGACCCAGAAGCAGTAGGCCAGCCCAATTCAGAGGTCAGCCCAAAAGGAAAGAAAGAAAAGCAGCAGAAAAAAAGCAGGCCAAGAAGCCCAATCCAGCAGGCCCAACAGATCCAACAGCAGGCCCCATCAGCGCAGGCCCAGCAGGCTATTTGCAGCAGGCCTGTAGCAGGCCCAGATTCGGCAGCAGCCCAGTCCCTGCAGCAGCCCAGCAACCCAGCAAAAAAAAAAGAAAAGAGAAAAAAAAAAAAAAAAAAAGAGGTTCAATTTGGGTAACCCATTGGACGAAGCTCGTGTTTCGGATCTTTTCGATAATTTCGTTTATTTCACTTTTAATTTAATGCTCATATTTTTATGCTATTTCGTTTTAATATTATTAGCACTTTATGCATTTTTATATTTTTGTATTTATATTTTTTATTTAATTTAATTTCAATTTTATTTTAAATTTAAATAATTTCAATAAATAAGGCAACGAATCGATTTAACATTAAATCGTTGATTTCATCGCTATGTTGGGTGAATATAATCGGTTTGTGTTAAATATGGGACGCCCTTTTTTAAAAAAAAAACCGAAAACATTCAAAAATTCTCGTGTTTAAAAAAATGAAATAAATTAAAATAAGAATTTCTCGTATTTTAATAGAATCACGATTAAATATTAAATTAAATCGATTTGACACTAATTTGATGATTTCATCGCTATGTTGAGTGAATATCATCGGTTCGTGTTAAATACGATACGTCTTTTCAAAAAATTTCGTGTTTCAAAAAAATTCGTGTTTTCAAAAAAAAAATCTCGTGTTTCAAAATTTTCGTGTTTTTTAAACAAAAGTTTCGTGTTTCTAAAATTATTGTATTTAAAAAAAATTCGTGTTTTCAAAGAAAGAAAAAGTTGTTGTGCTTTAAAATTCTCATGTTTCAATCGGATCACGACTAAATATTAAATTAAACTCGTATTTTTGAAAATGAAGACAACGCGCGTTTAACGAGATACCAATTTTGGGCGTCGCGAGGGTGCTAATATCTTCCTCGTGCGTAACCGACTCCCGAACCCTAATTTTCTCTGGATTTTGACGTGGACCTAAAATCGACTCTTTTTTAGAAAATTTGAAAAATTATTTTTCCTTTAAAAAAGAGAATTTTAAAGGTATCCGATCACACCTAGAAAAAAAATCGGTGGCGACTCCCTTTTCAAATAAAATCGAAACTCCGTTTTCAAATTTTCAACAATCAATTCGATTAGCGCCCATCGCCAAATTTTTAGGTCGCTACAGTGGCGACTCTCATTTTCATTTTAAAATAAAAAGTCGATTTCAAAAAAAAAGTTTCGACAATATGCTTAAAATTTAGATTTTTCTTTTTACTTTTTTCATTTAAAAATTGTAATAAAAACATAAACTTGGTTAGTTGTTTTGGCCTAAATTTGTCATTAACTTTTTGGTAATTTTGAGAGTTATTAAAAAACTAACCACACCAATGAAGGAGTGACAAAGGAATGGGTACTCCTTCACCACCAAAAGAGAGAAACTGTAAATACATGGAACACAAGAAATTTATTTACGTAATTCGATTTCCCTACGTCTGCGAGCTTAGTTTAACGAAAAACATCCACTCTTTTCAACAATAACAAATGAATCATACTCTCGACAATTTCTCTCACTTTTGTGTCTTAATACACCCATACAATCAGTCTAATTTAGTAAGGAAATAATTATTAACTCAGTAAACATACATGATAGTAAGCCAATTTTGACAGATTAATGATGCTAACCATTGTTTTAGAATTTTTTTTTGAAAACATAACAACACTTAATTTTAATACAAATTTTAAATCTCAAACTTTTCAAAATTACATGAATTGATGACGTGATTTCACCATATGTTTTCAAAAAATTCATCTATATAGAATAAATGTATTCACATTTTTGGATTGTGTTTGAAGGCATTCTAATTTCAATAAGGCTTAATTCACATTTATGAATTACTCTTTTTATTTTAGTACTGAATTTTTTTTGTTCAACTTTGTTATTTAAATTATTATTTTCATTTTCATAAGAAAATGACTCATGCATAAAATTTTCAATAAAACGAGACGGAAATTATAGTTAAAGTATTAAAGTGAAATGGAAAATACAAACTAAAATAAGAAAATAAATGGAGAGCCCTTGACATTTCCTTTTTTTTTACTTTGACTAGTGTTGTCTGATATATCAGCGACACCATTAAAAGAATTTAATTTTTTCATCGGTATTTTTGTATTTTCATGAGTATTTTGAAAAAAATATATATCTGCGTCAGTTGACACAAATTCAACTCCAAAAAATTCTTTTTGTGTTATTAAAAAACACATGATTAAGTGATGATTGAAGGAGAAAAAGGGTGGTGCCACTAGCATGTCGGTAGTGTTCAAAACAATCAATTTTCATAAATATTTTTTTCCTAACTTATTTTTGTAATTAATTATTTTAATATTATTTTTTTTTAAAAACCCATCCCATGTACTATATGTTGACACCATTTTTTTTGAAAACGGGGTCGACTTGGGTTTGAAAATAAAAACGAAAAAATGGGAGTCGCCACCGATCTTTTTTTGATGAGGTGTGATCGGATCACCTTGAAAAGTGGTTGTTTTTAATAAACAATTTAGTTTTATTAAAACAACGAGTTTGGTCCACGAAATTCAGAAAAACGGGTTTGGGAGTCGGTTACGCACGAGGAAGGATTAGCACCCTCGATACGCCCAAAATTGGTACCTAGTTGATTACTTAATGTCATAGTGTCGAAAAACTGAAAACTTTAAAGAAATTTAAAAATACGATCCTTGTATTAAAATCAATTTTTTTTGGGAAAAGAAGTACATTTCACGTTAATCGAGAAAAAGAATCGTATCCAGTAAGTTAGAATACAATGTCTCAAATTCCCGATACGCGAATGAGAATGCTTATTTAAAAGATATTTTAGCCATCTCGAATTTAAAAATGAGGTCACGACCAGTAAGTTAGGACGCGGTTTTTTTTAAATCCCGAGATCATTTAAAATTTGAGTTTAAAAAGATTCGTGCATTTGGGTTTATCGTGAAAATCGAAACCCAGTAAGTTAGGGTACGATTTTCTCGAATCTAAACACGAAATATTATTTATTTAAAATAAATTTGTTATGTCGAATAAAATGAAATACGAAAATCGTAGTAAAAAAATGCGAAAGCCAATTACATTGTTGTTATGCATGATAAAATCACAATGCACACAAAAGTATAAAAATGATACGAGCAATAGCAACAATATAAAATAAATAAAAGTCATACTTACAATCATATCAAATAACAATATATAAACAAATAAATTAAAACATTCATTCAAAATAATAAAGAAAATGAAATAAATAAGTAGTAAATACAATTAAATATAAAGAGATATATATGTGGATTATAAAATAACATACAATAATATATAATATACATATTTTAATATAATATATATATATAGATACGTATATAAAATTGAGTATTTATATATATTAAATAAGTTAGAAAAATATATATATACATATATGTATAAAAATAATTATATAATAATAATATAATAAAACACATATCTAAAATTTTCATAAGTAAATATAAATAAAAACCTAACAATAATAACAATAATATTAATGAATATAAAAAAATAATAGTAAAGACAATAATAATAATAATAATAATAACTATGTAGCGACCTAAAAATTTTGGCACGGGCGCTAGTCGAACTGATTATTGAAAATTTGAAAACAGTGTCTCGACTTTATTTAAAAAAAAGGAGTCGCCACCGATCTTTTTTCTGGGTGTGATCGGACACCTAATAAACCTACCCCACATACCATCAGACAATCTATCCGACCCAATTTATTAAACAGACTCAATTCATTTGCAAATAAGTGTAAATGTAAAAGAAATAAAAGGTCAGAGGCATTTCTCCCGTGTACTTATTTTGGTAACTATCAAACGGACAGAGGTTCGGCATAACTCTAATTAGGTGGCTCGTACGGTTTACTATATGTGGTTTCGGTTCTAGATAGGTACTCGAATTGTCCATACTGTCACCTACTAAGGTTAGTACGGAGCCTCGGTTATCACCCGTCATGGGCTTGCGAGTTCAATTCGAGGGATTACATTTACTTATGCCTATGCGGAGGGACAAGTTAACTCACGAAAGCATAAGTCATATGTAACCCGGAAGTAATTACTAACATGTGCGGAGGGACGAGTTAACTCACGAAGGCGTAGCGTTTACTTCCACTAAACGGACGGAGCCCGGGTAGAGAGCTCATGTTATGCAAAAATGCAAGTGCACGGTGTGTGGGGAGAAACTCACAAACCTTTTATTTTTTATTTACTAAAAGAAAAAATGTAAAACGTAAAACTTAGAGCTGACAAAAACAGAAAAATAAAACACGTTAGAAAAATATTAATTTTAAAAACCGAATGCAAATGCATGACTTTTCAAAACAAAATTCAAGGATCACGATTAAAAATTAATTTGAATAAAGAATTTTAAAAGTTTTGACAACATGCGTTTAACATTAGACTCGACTCTCAAAAAAGGTCCCCAGTGGAGTCGCCAACTGTAGCGACCTAAAAATTTTGGCACGGGCACTAGTCGAAGTGATTATTGAAAATTTGAAAACAGTGTCTCGACTTTATTTAAAAAAAAGGAGTCGCCACCGATCTTTTTTCTAGGTGTGATCGGACACCTAATAAATTATCTTTTTAGAAGAAAAACTTATTTTTAAATTTTTCTAAAAAAGAGGTAATTTTAGGTCTACGTAAAAATCCAGAGAAAATTAGAGTTCGGGAGTCGGTTACGCGCGAGGAAGGTATTAGCACCCTTGCGACGCCCAAAATTGGTATCTCGTTAAACGCGTGTTGTCTTAATTTTCAAAATTACGAGTTCAATTTAATATTTACTCGCGATCCGATTCAAACATGAGAAATTTTTTTTTAAAACACGAGAATTTTGGAAACACAAATTTTAAAAAAAATGAAAATTTATGAAACACGAGATGTTTTTTTGAAAACACGAAAATTTTCAAAACACTGAAATTTTTGAAAACACGAGGATTTTTGAAACACGGGAATTTTCTGAAAACATGAAAATTTTTGAAAATTGGAATTTTTTGAAAACACGAGAATTTTTGAAAACATGAAAATTTTTGAAACACGGAAAATTTTCTGATTTTTTATTAAGCACGTATCGTATTTAACACTAATCGGTGATATTCACTCAACATAGCAATGAAATCAACGAATTAGTGTCAAATCGATTCGTTACCTTATTTTTGAAAACACGAGAAATTTTTTTGAAGACACGAAAATTTCGAAACCCGAGGATTTTTTTTTTGAAAATATGAATTTTTTGAATTTTTTATTTTTTAAAAGGGAGTATCGAGTTTAACACAAACCGGTGATATTCACCCAACATAGCGATGAAATCAACGATTTTATGATAAATCGATCCGTTGCCTTATTTTTTTAAATTATTTAAAATAAAATTAAAATTGAATTAAATTGAAAATATAAATACAAAAATATAAAAATATAAAAAATGCATAAAATGCTAATAATATTAAAATGAAATAACATAAAAATACGAGCATTAAATTAAAAGAGAAATAAATGAAATTACCGAAAAATCTAAAACACGAGCTTCGCCGAACGGGTTGCTCAAATTGAACCCCTTTTTTCTTTTTTTTTTCTTTTTCCTTTTTTTTTATTTTTTTATTTTTTTATTTTTTATTTTTTTTCTTTCTCTTTTTTTCTCTTCTTTTTTTTTGGCCTGCTGCCTTTTGGGCCTATTGGGCTGGTGCGTGGGGGCCTGGCCTGGCCTGCTGGTGCTGACCTGCTGGGCTGCACTGTTGGGCTACTTTGGCTGTTAGTGGGTCAGGCCTGCTACTGCTATGGGCTGTTTTTTTTCTGCCTTTTTTTTTTTGCTTTTGCCATTTTCTTTTTGTTTTTGTTTTGGGCTGCTGAGACTGCCCTGCTGATCGGGTCGGGTCGACCCAACTGTGTTAAAATTTTTCCTTTTTTTTCCTTTCTTGTTCCTCTTCTTCTTCCTCCTTCTTCCTCTTCACGAAACCCTAGCCGCCTCCGTCGTCTCTGCCACTTGCGCCGTCGCTACTTCCTCCGGCGCCGGTACTCCTTCTTTTCTTCTCCTCTTTCTCTTTTCTCCTTTTTTCTCCTCTTTTTTTTCGAAAAAGCTCTCTCTTTTGATTTTTTCTTTAATTTTTTTTGTGGGGGGTCCCGATTTTTGGGGTTAAAAACCCCTTTTATAGATGATTTTTTTCTTCTTTTTGCAGGGAGCAAGTGGCTAGGGAGAGGGAAGCCATACCCTAGGCCGGTGGTCGGAAATCACGGGGGTAGGTGTGCAAGTTGCTGCCAGAAGAACTAAACTGCAATTGCAGTAAAAGTTCTGGGGCCAAAACGAATTTTGAGAAAATTTAAGGGTTAAAATGTAATTTCAAAAAGTTGGTGGGTCAAAATGTAATTTCAAAAAGTTTAGGGGTCAAAATGTATTTTTTGATTTTTGATTTTTTATTTTTCTGATTTTTTTTTTAAATATATATATAAACACGACAAAACCCGGACAAAATTTAGTGCTTACAACTGCCCCTCTTTGCTCATCGCTGTGAAATAGGGATAGAGCAAAGACTTTAAAAGCACTGAATTTTGTTCGATTGTCCAATTTTATTCCCTATTTTTTTGTTGAAAAACAAAAATCGAAAATCGCTCGGCATGTGACCCGAGGCTCAACTCACCTCTCGTATTATGAGTTGATTTTAAAAAAACAGAAATTTAAAAGAAATACCTCGGCATGTGTCTAAGGCTCAACTCACATCTCGCAATATTAGCTGATTTTTGAAAAAAACAGAAATTAAAAACAGCTCAGCGTGACCCGAGACTCAGCACACCTCTCGTATTATGAGTTGATTTTTGAAAAAAACAAAAATTAAAAATACCTCAGCGTGACCCGAGGCTCAACTCACCTCTCGTATTATGAGTTGATTTTAAAAAAATAGAAATAAAAAAAATACCTCAGCGTGACCCGAGGCTCAACTCACCTCTCGTATTATGAGTTAATTTTTGAAAAACAATAGAAATTAAAAATACCTCAGCATGACCCGAGGCTCAACTCACCTCTCATATTATGAGTTGATTTTTGAAAAAAAAACATAAATTAAAAAAAATACCTCAGCGTGACCTGAGGCTCAACTCACCTCTCGTATTATGAGTTGATTTTTGAAAAACAACAGAAATTAAAAATACCTCAGCGTGACCCGAGGCTCAACTCACCTCTCGTATTATGAGTTGATTTTTGAAAAACAACAGAAATTAAAAATACCTCAGCATGACCCGAGGCTCAACTCACCTCTCGTATTATGAGTTGATTTTAAAAAAAACAGAAATTAAAAATACCTCAGCATGACCCGAGGCTCAACTCACCTATCGTATTATGAGTTGATTTTTGAAAAAAACAGAAATTAAAAATAAAAAATTCTTGAAAGAAACAGGGTTTCAAGAAACATCCGGTGAAACTAAAAGCCTTCTTCTTCATTGATTCTGTGCAGCTTTCTCCCAGTATTCCTTGCTCTACTGGTATACCTATATATGTCAAGTATGAAGTTATTATGATATGCACATGTTTGTCCTAAATGCTTTTATGTCTAACATGATCATGCCATGCACTCTGGGTTGTTTGTCACATGACCCTTTCTGACTTTCGTGAGGGCCTTCATTCATTGCCTCCTTTCTCGACTTTCTCTCAGGTTTTGTATTCATCTTCAAATTTTGCGAATAATCCACTCTTCCTCGTATATCACCCTCCTGCCCCCTGTTGAACCTTGTTCTTACTTTGGGGCCCGCGTACTTATTAAATTATCATCAAGGTAATGCTCAACATTCCTTTTGTTTAGAATATGTCATCTTACTATTTATCATTTAAATGAATCAAACACGAGATGCATAAAAAAGACAAAGTAGGCATGAAAGAAATACCTCACATTCATTTTTTTAAAAGCAACAAACGAAGGAAATTGACAAGGAAAGTTTAACAAATAAATTGTCATAAAGAAAAGAAAGCGAATTCAATGGCCAGAAATGCTCTAGATATCCAATGCATGAACTTTCCACGTTTCTTCATCCTGGATCTTTTCGAGCACGGCTTCTTGTGTAGAAGATTTTGAGCTTCTGATTCGACTCCCCATTCAAGTCGTCTTACTCCTTAAGTTCAAGCCCATTTCATTAGGACGCCCTTTCGGGTTTTCATCCTAATCTTTTTTGTTTATCAAGACGCCCTTTTTGGGTTTTCATCTTGATTTTTCTTTTTCTTTTCTTTTTCTGTTTTTTTGTTTTTTTTAAGCATAATATTTTTTCACAGCATCTGAGTTCATTGGATTAGGCAATTCTTTCCCATCCATCTCAGTGAGAATCAAAGCCCCTCCTGAGAATGCCTTTTTTACAACGTATGGCATTTCCCAATTTGGCGACCATTTTCCTCAAAAGTCTTTTTGTATTGGGAGGATCTTTCTTAGTACCAGTTCTCGTTCGCGGAATTCTTTTGGCCGCACCCTTTTATCATGGGCCGTGATCATTCTTTTCTGATACATCTGTCCATGACAAATTGCCTTCAAGCGTTTTCCTTCAATAAGATTTAGCTGATCATATCGAGCTCGAACCCACTCTGATTCTTCTAACTTTGATTCCATCAAGACACGTAGGGATGAGATCTCCACTTCGATGGGCAGAACAGCTTCCATTCCGTAGACTAGAGAAAAATGAGTTGCCCCCGTAGATGTTCGCACAGAGGTGCAGTACGCGTACAAAGCAAATGGTAGCTTCTCGTGCCAGTCCTTATATGTCTCAGTCATCTTCCCGATAATCCTCTTTATATTCTTACTAGCTGCTTCTACCGCTCCGTTCATCTTCGGGCGATAGGGTCAAGAATTATGATGCTTTATCTGAAATTGCTCACATACTTCTTTCATCATCTTGTTGTTCAAATTTAAAGCATTATCTGAAATGATTCTTTCAGGCAGACCATATCGACATATGATCTCCTTTTTTAAGAACCTCTGATCGCGACCTTTGTAACATTAGCAAACGAAGTGGCTTCTACCCATTTTGTGAAGTAGTCTATAACCACAAAGATGAATCGATGCCCATTGGAAGCTTTTGGGGAAATTGGCCCTATAACATCCATCCCCCACATAGAAAAATGCCACGAAAAAGTCATGACATGAAGGGGTGATGGAGCTGCATGAATTTTATCACCGTAAATTTGACATTTGTGGCACTTTCGTGCGTAGCCAATGCAATCCCTTTCCATCGTCAACCAATAATAACCAAGTCTCATAATCTATCTGGCTATGGTGAAACCACTGGCATGTGTTCCACAAATTCTTTCATGAACCTCCTCAAGTATTTTTCTAGCTTCAACAGCGTCCACGCACCTCAGGAGCACTTGATCTTTTCCTCTTTTGTATAGAATATCTCCGTCAAGAACAAACCCAATCGCCATTCTTCTGATTGTTCTTTTGTCATTCTCGTTTGCTTGCTCAGGGTACCTTTGATTCTTGATGTATTCTAGGATATCATGGAAGCATGGTCGTCCATCTGACTCCTCCTCAATGCTAAAACAGTGTGCGGGGGTCTCATATATGCTTATTTGGATAAGCATTATTTCAGTTTCTCTGTTTGCTTTGAACATTGAAGCCAGAGTGGCCAGAGCATCAGCCAATTGGTTCTCTTCTCGTGGAAAGTAGTTAAAAGTCACTTCTTTAAATTCTTTCACCAATTCTGCAATGAGATCGCGATATTTGACTAATTTTGAATCCCTCACTTCCCAATCTCCACGAATTTGATAAATGACTAATGTTGAGTCCCCGTGTACCTCTAAAATTTTGATTTTCCTCTTGATAGCTGCACGAAGTCCCATGATGCAAGCTTCATATTCCGCTATATTATTTGTACAGAAGAAATTCAATCTGGCAGTAAGCGGGTAATGGTCCCTTTTAGGTGACACTAAGACTGCTCCTATCCCACTCCCCAATGCATTTGATGCACCATCAAAGTTCATCTTCCATGACTTTCCTTTTGATGACTCACCCTATTTTTCTGAAATGCACATCAAATCTTCATCTGGGAACTCAAATCTCAAAAGCTCGTATTCCTCTGTTGTTCGACTTGCCAAGAAGTCAGCTATTGCGCTTCCCTTTATCGACTTTTAGCTCACATATACAATGTCATACTCAGTCAATAAGATCTGTCATTGGGCCATTCTCCCTGAGAGTGCAGGTGACTCTATCATGTACTTTATTGGGTCCAGTTTTGAAATTAACCATGTCGTGTGATACAGCATGTATTGTCTGAGCCTTCGAACCGTCCAAATCAATGCACAACAAAACTTCTCAATTGAATGGTACTTTGCCTCATATTCTGTGAACTTCATGCTGAGGTAGTAAATTGCCTTTTCTCTTCTCCCTGACTCATCATGTTGACCCAGTACGCAACCCATTGAGTTCTCAAATACAGTTAGGTACAATATTAAGGGTTTTCCAAGGGTCGGCGGTACTAGCACAGGAGGATTAGACAAATACCATTTTATCTTATCGAAGGCCACTTGGCACTCCTCGTTCCATTCTCCCAGGTTATGTTTTCGAAGGAGTCAAAAAATTGGGTTGCATTGATTAGTAAGTTGAGCAATGAATCGAGCAATGTAATTCAACCTTCCTAAAAATCCTCTGACTTCTTTCTGTGTGCGCGGGGGAGGTAGTTCTTGTATAGCTTTTATCTTGTCTGGATCAACCTCGATACCTCTCTCACTGACAATGAAACCTAGCAGCTTTCTCGAGGTAGCCCCAAACGTACACTTGGCCGGGTTAAGCTTCAATTGGAACTTTCTTAGCCTTTTGAACAGCTTCTTGAGATTTCCAACATGCTCTTTTTCTTCCCGAGATTTGGCAATCATATCATCGACATAAACTTCTATTTCTTTGTGCATCATATCATAGAACAACGTCACCATGGCTCTCTGATATGTTGCCCCAACATTCTTTAATCTGAATGGTATTACCTTATAGCAGAATGTTCCCCACATTGTTATGAATGTAGTTTTCTCCATGTCCTCGGGAGCCATCTTTATCTGATTATAACCTGAAAAGCCATCTATGAATGAAAACAGAGAATGCTTTGCCGTATTATCCACCAAAGTGTCGATGTGTGGTAAAGGAAAGTTATCCTTAGGGCTTGCTTGATTCAGATCCCGATAATCTACGCACATTCGCACCTTGCCATCTTTCTTCGGCACTGGGACTATATTAGCTACCCATTCTGGATACTTGGAGAATTGCAGGAAGCCAGCGTCAAATTGTTTCTTGACTTCTTCTTTTATCTTTAACAGCATTTCGGGTCTCATCCTTCTTAATTTCTGCTGAACGGGCTTGCATTCTGGTTTCAGTGGGAGCTTATGGACCACAATATCTGTTTTCAACCCTGGCATATCCTGATAAAACCAGGCAAACACATCCTTGTACTCATGGAGCAAGGCGATCAAATCCCGCCTGGTGTTTTCTGAAATGGAAGTCTCAATCTTCACTTCTTGTTTCTTTTCTTCATTCCCCAAGTTCACTACCTCAACAGATTCTTGATGGGGTAAGATCTGTCTCTCTTCTTGTTCTACCATTCTCAGTAAGTCAGGAGACGATACACAATCTTCAACATTTTCGTCAGCTTCGAATTCTCCTAAACAAACAGCCTTCTCAAAATTGATTTCAGGATTCATAACGGGATTATTCATGCCATTGATATCTGAGCACCTGAAAGGTGAATGAAAAAAAAGCTATAGAAGAGCATTGAGGTATTGGAATCAACACACAATGATATAAGATGATATGAGACATATGCCGGAAAAGGATATGAATAGAATGAGTAGTCGCGAAGTTAATGAAAATGAAAAGAACATGACAATATAAAACAAAATGCATCTTCATTAATGATCATTGAAATGATAAAGAGCAAATATAAGGAGCAAATATAAGCTCTTACAAAAGGAACCCTACTGTTTAAGGACACACAAAATGAAGGGTTAACATTGAGCATTACTCTGAAGGGGACTTAAAAACTACAAGGAGGTCCACAGCAGTCCAGTTGTTCAAAACATATCCTAGAGGACAAGGGCGTATCATTGAAGCATTCTTAATTTCATCATTTTCATTGTCAATAACATTTAGGCTGATATTCTGAAGACCCTTTTCAATCAATAATGTGACTTGCGAATTGTTCTGCCCTGGGTACATCACTCCTGCTGATGTAAATGTTCTTAACAAAGGAGGATACACTAACGGCTCCCATTCCAATTCCTAGCCTGAAACCCTTGCGATTCTTCTCTCTCGATTTTTCTGCAATTGTTTTCTTCTTTGATGTATATCTGGCTTGAACCCCAAACCGTATCGACCCTTATGGTGTGTTGGTTTCAAGGCTCTAACCATCCCTTGTTGATATTTTCTCAAACCTTTCCTCGCTCGAGCTCCTTTTCCCACAGTCAGCTTAACTCCCATATTGGTATTCCTCGACAGTTTGAAAATGGGGATCTTATTCCCTTCAGCAACAAATGCAGCATTAATAAATTCCAATGAGTGAAAAGAACATTCTACAACATCTTCGCTTATTTCGATGTAGGGTGTATCAGCAGAGATAGATACGACGATGTCTTCTTCACCATCGACAGTAATCAAGCGGCTATCCATGATAAACTTCACTTTTTGATAGAGAGACGAAGGAACTGCTCCAGCAGAATGGATCCAAGGTCTTCCTAAGAGGTAATTGTATGAAGGCGTGATGTTCATGACCTGGAACTCGATATCATATACACATGGCCCCACTTTTAGAGGAATTTCAATTTTTCCCATGACCTCTTGTCGTGTCCCATCAAATGCCCTTACTATAGAATAACAAGGCCTCAGATAGGACATATCAACCGGCATCCTAGAAAGCGTGGCAAAAGGCATAACATTGAGTGCAGATCCATTGTCGATGAGCACATTTGGTAATATGTAACCTTTGCAATTGGTTGTGATGTGCAATGCTTTTACGGAGCCCCTACCATTTGGCGGTATTTCGTCATCACTAAAAGAGATGAAATTATCTGCATTTAGATTATTTGCCCACCTATCAAGCTTTTCCACAGATACATTGTTCGCCACATAAGCTTCATTTAACACTTTTAGTAAGGCATTTCGATGTGGCTCCGAGTTCAACAATAGAGACAGTACCGAGATTCGAGCCGGCTGCTTGTTTAATTGTTCTACAACGCTATATTCACTGTGCTTAATAAATTTTAAGAACTCATGTGCTTCCTCCTCATTCACAGCCTTTTTAACTTCTTGCTCAAGCTGTGTTTCAACATCATCCTCAACCTCATACATTGGTGCTTTTCCTTTTTGGCTCGGGCCAGCAACTTTCTTTTTTGGTTCAACCGTCTCGGGAGAATAACACCTTCCGCTGCGAGTAAAATGTCCTACTCCGCCGACACCTTCATTCATAACTTTTGACTTTTCACCTTCAGGCACAACAATATTCACATCATACTTCCATGGCACTGCCTTGTTGTCCTTGTAAGAGAAATGAGCAGGTACTTCGATTATCAAACTTGGTTTAACTTCTCGACTAACATCTTCCTTCTTTGCCTCGTAATAAATCACTAAAGGTCTATCGACGCTATAAGGGAAAGCCATCGATTGATTATCAGAGGCACATATTTCTTCTTCTTCGGCCCCATCCAACCTATCAAAGACCTTGACCTCTTTGTTATCCATCATGTCCTGAAATAATTTCCTAAATTCCTTACAAGATTGGATGTCATGCCCTTGGACGCCATGAAAATCACAGAAACTCTGGTCTTTTGTACTTTCTTCTTTGAGAATCTTACTAGACGGATAGAGCAAGCCATTTTTAATCATCATCTCCCATACCTTCCGCAAAGCTGTCTTTACTTCGGTAACATAACCTTTGGCTCTCTAATTTTCTTCATTTGTCACCGCATTTACATTTCCGCCAGTATGGTTAGGAAGAGGATTTCCCGTCACATTGCTAACACCATCGAATCGCAAAATGCCAGCGTCAATGAGACCTTTAACCCTATTTTTAAAGGCTAAACAATTTTCTGTAGAGTGTCCCTGATTCCTAGCGTGATACACACAACTAGCATTAAGATTATACCACTTCGGGTATGGGGGCTTCATGGGTGCCATATAATGTGGGGATATTAATTTTTTTTCCAATAGCTTCGGGTATAATTCTCCATATGATACGGGAATTAGTGTAAATTGAGGTATTTCAGAATTAGGTCTTGCTGGTCTTTGTTCATTTTTGGGTTGGTTTGGTATAGGTATGGTATTTGGTAGGAACATGGTGAATGGTCTTTGGTTGTTCATGGCATATACGGGGTAAGAGGGAGGTGTTTGATAGTAAGGACCTTGAGGAGGAAAGTAAAAGTTTGAAGGTGGGCGATAATGTGGTCGTGATTGGGCGGGGTACGGATTGAAGGTACAGTGACTCTCAGTTCCAACCATATGGGCTTCTGCTTCTTTTTTCTTCACGGGTACTACCCTCTTCGAACTCTCGGGGCTCTCCATTCTTCCGCTCTTGACGGTATTTTCAATAAGCTCCTCGGATATTACAACATCCGCAAAGTCCTTTGTGGCACTTCCTACCAATTTATCGTAAAACAGCGCTTTCAGAGTATTAATGAAAAGAACTGTTATCTCTGTCTTAGTTAATGGTGGCTCCACCTGAGTAGAGATATCCCTCCATCTTTGTGTATATTGCCAAAAAGTCTCTGTCGGTTTCTTTTCCATCATTTGTAAAGTTAGTCGATCAGGCACCATATCCGATACATGCCTATATTACTCACAGAATGCTGATGCCAAATCCTTCCATGATCGGATTCTCTCTCTACTGAGCTGATTATACCATCGAAGAGCTGAGCCAACCAAACTATCTTGAAAGCAATGTACCAAAAACTTATCATCGTTCACATAACCAGTCATCTTTCAGCAAAACATGATCAGATGCGCCTTTAGACATCTTGTTCCATCATACTTCTCAAAATCTGGCGCCTTAAATTTTGGGGGTAGAACCAGATCAGGTACCAAACTGAGCTCTTTGGCACACAAAGCAGAGAAAACTTCAAGACCTTCATCGCTCGATCCTCTTCCGAGATTCTATATTTATCCTGAGCATTATTGTCATCAATTTTCAGCCTTGCTATTTCTACAGGATCATCTAAGTCGGGAACAATTGGATCTGAGGGATTTGCCCCAGGGTTCGACACAAACATTCCTTGTCCTAACTGAGCAGATGGAGCAGGATGTTGTTCCAAGACTGTAGGTTCCCTTTGGGGATATCCTCTTTGCATTGTGTGGACATGAGGTGGAGTGAATCCCGAAGGATAAAGTGGATCTTGATTAGCTCTTGACTGAGGCGGCTCTACGATATCAGGGATCTGCATAGGTCCCTTTCCTTTGATCAAAGCCGTCATCATTTCCATCATTTTGGCCATTTGATCCTTTTGCTTGAGTGATTCCTCTCGAGATCTCACCATCAAATCTCTTGCCTCTTGCTGTGACTTGGCTAGTTATTCTTGCAACTCTCTTTGCGTCCTTTCCATCCTTTCCATTCTTTCATTGAGTTCGGCATCCATAGCTCTAGCTCTTAGGCGCGTCCTATAAGAGTGACGTGATTCCAGACTCGTAGTGTAGCAACTGTGGATTAGATGGTTTTAACCTTAGCAAATGATTAGGGTGATATGTACATACAATGAATGAATGAATGACTAATGAATACTGAATGAATGAATGAACGACTAATGAATACTGAATGTTAGTTATGTAAAAATATGCTAAAAAATGGGTGTTGGTTTCAAGATAGCCCCATATTTGGGTATTTCATTAATCAAAAGAGTCTATTACAAAAAGTTTCGCCATCCTAGTTTTAACAGTTACACAAATTTCTTAGCCACTTCCGCTTCATCTGATAATTGTACTACCTGCGCAGCCGCCTTGCGAATTTTGTTGACCAAACCACTGAGATGCATATCCTTTTCTTGGAGGGCTCTTTCATAGGCGCGAATGTCTCTGTCATGCTGACCATTCTTCTCTTCTAGAGCTCTCAGGAGGTCATCCAAATGTTGCTGATGAGCTTGCAGTGTACTTTCTATACTTCGAATTTTTTCTTTTAGCTCTTGACACTCAGACTGACTTGCCGTTAATTCTGTAGACACAGTTTCGTATTCAACATTCTTCTTTCTCAATTCTATCATTGCACGTGCAGCTCTTTCCTCCTCCTTCTTCGCTTTGGTTTTCCAAAATTCCATCCCACATTTGATATTGCTCAGTTCCTCTTTCCAATATGCCGATGATTTGCCTAAACCACTATTCCTTATAGTGCCTCTTAATTTCTTGTTTTCTAAATTAAGGTCCCTCAAATCCTTTCTCGTGACCTCAACTTCTTTTTAGACTTTTTCGGTTCTGGATTTTTCAATTTGAACATCAATCTTCAACTGGTAGTTTTCCTCCTGAAGAGAACTAATATCTCGTAACAGTTTAGCTTTTTCACGTTTCATGTCTTGCCAATTCTAGCTCGGACGGTATTTCCTTTGAGAACGGATTCTGGCAAGTAACGTCAATCGGCTGGGTTAGCTGACTCTTCACTCGTCGTTGTCTCCATATGTCATAATCTGCAGTGATAATATCAGCATAGAGAGCCAATTCCATTAGGTAGACTTTCTTCCAAGAATTCACGGTATCTCGCACCCTTTTCATGTAACTCTCACCCGTAAAGGCAAACTCCGATTGTGCCAATCCATTAGTAACTGGTACAAACTGTCGCGAAGCGAACTGTCTCTGAACCATCAACGGAGTATATCCCACTCCTCCCCATAATCCTAGCAAAGGCACCCAGTCTTGGTTCTCACACTTGTATAACAAGACAGAAGGACGAATCCAATGTGCTCTCCAAGTTATATCTTCAGCACGGAGATTCTGAAAAACCGAGACCCAGTGTTGTTCAGTGACATCCCTTGGCCAATCTTTTTCAATGTGTGCTTCTAAAGGAGCGAATGTTTTTGAGAACATATGGAAATGTGTGCGTTCCACTTTCCAAAAGTGACTAAAAATCCAAACATTAAGTAACTGAGCGCATCCAATAAAATGCCCTTCTCCTTTTTTCCTACAAGCATTTAGGGACCTAAAAGCCTCGGCTAATATGGTTGGGACAGGGTTGCTTCCTTACCTTAATTTTTCAAAGAAATCCACTACCGCGAATCCAATGTGCCCGAGAACCTTTGGGAATATGACTAGTCTGTAAATAGCCAAGGCAAACAGATCTATCCTTCTCAAAGTATCTGGATGATTCTAAACTAACTCTCGAAGAGAAAACCATGAAACACAACTGACTTCATTCTTCTTCTTTATTTATTTTTCAGCCCATGTATCAGTCATCCCCGTCAACTTCATTAACTTATTCTTGAAGGTCATTGGTTTAGGCTCCTTCACATATATCTTATTGAATTGTACATTATCGATGCGAAGCAGGGCAACATACTCTTCTTTAGTCGGAGTCATATCTTCTTGATTGAAAGTGAAACATTGATAGGCAGGGTCCCAGAATCGAACCATGGCTTGGATCAACTGCTCGTTCACATTGATTGCTACCAAGTGAGATATATCCCCGCATTTTTCAGTAAAGATGCCCCTAGTATCTGAGTCCCACTGCTTCCAAATCCCAATCAAGTCTTCAAGATCATTCTGACGCCCATTCAAGGTCACACGCTCGGGAAGATCAGAGGTGTATCCTTCCTTCAAACTGTCCCCTTTCGCTTTTTGAGTCCTCAAAAACCAATCTCGGACTACAACATTTTTCTCAGTTACTCGTGTAATTGACTCCTTCATCAGAAACCCGTTTTTGGCAACCAATCTCTAATTAACACCTTCCTAATGAGATGCCTATGATGCATGATGACAAATAGAATAAAAACGAATAACCTCGGTTAGTGATCACAACAGATATAAATAGAAGAAAAAAGAAAAATAAGAACTATGGGAAGTTTAACGAATTAAGCTATTCAATCATGCAATTTGGAGGAACAGACCCACATTTTTTTTTTGCCCCAACAAGCTTTACAAAAACCTACCCCACATACCATCAGACAATCTATCCGACCCAATTTATTAAACAGACTCAATTCATTTGCAAATAAGTGTAAATGTAAAAGAAATAAAAGGTCAGAGGCATTTCTCCCGTGTACTTATTTTGGTAACTATCAAACGGGCAGAGGTTCGGCATAACTCTAATTAGGTGGCTCATACGGTTTACTATATGTGGTTTCGGTTCTAGATAGGTACTCGAATTGTCCATACTATCACCTACTAAGGTTAGTACGGAGCCTCGGTTATCACCCGTCATGGGCTTGCGAGTTCAATTCGAGGGATTACATTTACTTATGCCTATGCGGAGGGACAAGTTAACTCACGAAAGCATAAGCCATATGTAACCCGAAAGTAATTACTAACCTGTGCGGAGGGACGAGTTAACTCACGAAGGCGTAGCGTTTACTTCCACTTAAACAGACGGAGCCCGGGTAGAGAGCTCATGTTATGCAAAAATGCAAGTGCACGGTGTGTGGGGAGAAACTCACAAACCTTTTATTTTTTATTTACTAAAACAAAAAAAAGTAAAACGTAAAACTTAGAGCTGACAAAAACAGAAAAATAAAACACGTTAGAAAAATATTAATTTTAAAAACCGAATGCAAATGCATGACTTTTCAAAACAAAATTCAAGGATCACGATTAAAAATTAATTTGAATAAAGAATTTTAAAAATTTTGACAACATGCGTTTAACATTAGACTCAACTCTCAAAAAAGGTCCCCAGTGGAGTTGCCAGCTGTAGCGACCTAAAAATTTTGGCACGGGCGCTAGTCGAAGTGATTATTGAAAATTTGAAAGCAATGTCTCGACTTTATTTAAAAAAAAAGAGTCGCCACCGATCTTTTTTCTAGGTGTGATCTGACACCTAATAAATTATCTTTTTAGAAGAAAAACTTATTTTTAAAAACTTATTTTTAAATTTTTCTAAAAAAGAGGTAATTTTAGGTCTACGTGAAAATATAGAGAAAATTAGAGTTCGAGAGTCGGTTACACGCGAGGAAGGTATTAGCACCCTCGCGACGCCCAAAATTGGTATCTCGTTAAACGCGTGTTGTCTTAATTTTCAAAAATACGAGTTCAATTTAATATTTACTCGCGATCTGATTGAAACATGAGAAAATTTTTTTAAAACACGAGAATTTTGGAAACACAAATTTAAAAAAAATGAAAATTTATGAAACACGAGATTTTTTTTTGAAAACACGAAAATTTTCAAAACACCGAAATTTTTGAAAACACGAGGATTTTTGAAACACGGGAATTTTCTGAAAACATGAAAATTTTTGAAAATTGGAATTTTTTGAAAACACGAGAATTTTTGAAAACATGAAAATTTTTGAAACACGAGAATTTTTGAAAACACGAAAAATTTTCTGATTTTTTATTAAGCACGTATCGTATTTAACACTAATCGGTGATATTCACTCAACATAGCAATGAAATCAACGAATTAGTGTCAAATCGATTTGTTACCTTATTTTTGAAAACACGAGAATTTTTTTGAAGACATGAAAATTTCAAAACCCGAGGATTTTTTTTATGAAAATATGAATATTTTGAATATTTTTTATTTTTTTAAAAGGACGTATCGAGTTTAACACAAACCGGTGATATTCACCCAACATAGCAATGAAATCAACGATTTTATGATAAATCGATCCGTTACCTTATTTTTTTTAAAATTATTTAAAATAAAATAAAATTAAAATTGAATTAAATTGAAAATATAAATACAAAAATATAAAAAATGCATAAAATGCTAATAATATTAAAATGAAATAACATAAAAATACGAGCATTAAATTAAAAGAGAAATAAATGAAATTACCGAAAAATCTAAAACACGAGCTTCGCCGAACGGGTTGCTCTTCTTCTTTTTTTCTTTTTTTCTTTTTTTTTTCTTTCTCTTTTTTTTCTTTTTTTTTTCACGCTTTTAGGCCTTTTAGGCTGTTAAATTTGATGCGTCTGGTCTGGCCTGGCTTCTTGGTCCGACTTCTTTGAAATTTCATGAAATTTGGAGCTTCTTGTTAAATTGCTTTGGTCATTAGTGGGTCAGCTGCTCTTGCTATAATGCTTTTTTTTTCGCCTTTTTTTTGCTTTTGCCATTTTCTATTTGTTTTTGTTTTAGGTTGTTGAGATCCTCATTGATCGGTAGGGTCGACCCGACTGTGTTAAAATTTTTCCTTTTTTTTTTCCTTTCTTCTTCCTCTTCTTCTTCCTCCTCCTTCCTCTTCACGAAACCTTAGCCGCCTCAGTCGCCTCCGCCGCTTGCGTCGTCGCTACTTCCTCCGACGTCGGTACTCCTTTTCTTCTCCTCTTTCTCTTTTCTCCTCTTTTCTTCTCTTTTTTTCGAAAAAGCTCTCTCTCTTTTGATTTTTTTCTTTAATTTTTTTTGTGGGGGTCCCAATTTTTGGGGTTAAAAACCCCTTTTATAGATGATTTTTTTCATCTTTTGCGGGAGCAGTGGCTGGGAGAGGAGGCCATACCTAGTAGGTGGCCGGAAATCACGGGGTAGGTGTGCAAGTTGCTACCAGAAGGACTAAACTGTAATTTTAGTAAAAGTTCTAGGGCCAAAACGAATTTTAAGAAACTTTAGGGTCAAAAGGTAATTTCAAAAAGTTGGTGGGTCAAAATTTAATTTCAAAAAGTTCAGGGGTCAAAATGTATTTTTTGATTTTTTGATTTTTGATTTTATTATTTTTTTTGAATTTTTTTTAAAATATATATATATATATAAACACGACAAAACCCGGACAAAATTTAGTACTTACAAACTAAATAATAAAATTGCCAAGATATGGATCAAATCGAAATAAAAACGAAAATATTGGGCGAAATCGAAATAAAAAAACAAAAAGGATTAAATTGTGACGCACCGTAAGAGGGGGACCAAAATGGTAAATATCCCAAAGCCCTAAAACGCTGTGCTTCGATGGGGACTAAAATGAACTAAAAATAAAATTTTGTGGCCAAATCGCAAATATGCGGAAAACTTCCATGAAAGCTCTATAAAATCAAATGGACTAATTGCGCAAATGTTCCATTTGAAGAAAACACGCGGATCCTCCCTCAGGGTCGGGTCTCCGCGCGGGTCAGAGACCAAAACGACGTCGTTTTTGGTCTCTGAACCCTAAATCCAAACGGCGCCGTTTTAGGGGGTTATTTAAACCCAAATTCTTTCAAAAAAATATTTCAGCAACTCTTTTTTTTTTAAAAACAAAACAAAAAAATGAAAACCTTTCTCCTCCCCCTCTCAAACGCCCGAACTTTGAGCCCTCTCAGCGCCGCCGTAGTGCCACCATGCGTGGTGGTCGGCGTTGCACAAAAGGGCGATTTAGTTCCCGCTCCAAGGCCCGATTGAAGGCAAGACCCGTCTAGCCGAAAGATCCTAAGGAGAGACCCCCTAACTCAGCCTTTCGAGGCCGATTTCAACGATGGGTAGATCCCAACGGCGGCGCAACCGAAAAACGAATCAGGTGAGTTTTTTTCTCTTTTTCCTTTTCTTTATTTTATATATATAAATAAACGAACAAAAAAAAACAAGAAATAAAATTAAAAAAGGAGTTAAAACATCTAAAAACGAAAAAGAATACTCGAAATCACCTTGAAATTTAGTTTTTACTTCTTTTGTTGATATATGTTTTTGGTACAACAATCGGAAAAAAAAAGAAAACCCCAAAAAAAGCCCCTCAAAATTATTCTTTTCGGCTTTTATAGCCGAATCCTCTCCTGTTGTTGTTGCCACTGCTTCTTGTTTGTTTTTTCTTCCTTGCAGGTGACGGCGCAAGTGGGGGGTGGCCGACGTGACGATGGCGGCCGTGGCAGGCCAAAAGTCAAAAGCCTAGAGGGAGGCGGCGCCTAGATATGGCGCTAGGGTTTCTTTTCTGTAACCCTAGCTTGACTTTGGTGAAGTTGGGCTTGTTGGGTTGGGTTAGTTGGGCTGGTGGGTTAATTGGGTAGTTGGGCCTGTTTGTAATTGTAACAGGTTTTGGATTTTGGGCTAGGCTAGGCATAGTTGGGCCTTGGGTTTGGGTTTGGGTTTTGTTTTTGTTTGGGTTATGGGTTGTAATTGGGTTTTGGGTAGATTTTAGATGGGTTTGTAATGGGCCGGGCAAAATGGGCTTGTACACTATATTCTATGTATATGTTGAATTTATCTTTTTAATAATAGGTTAAATTTTAATTATAGTCCTTTTAATTATCAATTAAGTTAGATGGAAGATAATTATACATCAAATCAATTTTTTTTTCTAATTTTATATTTGGATTTCATAACTCTTTCTCCTCTATTGAAATGCAAGTCCTGCACAATTTATAATGGGAAGTGAAATTAGAAAATAATTTTACATCAAATTAATATTATCTTTTCAAATTGTATATTTGAATTTTCATGATTCTTATTCTCCTCTCCTTTATAATTTATAAAATTTTAAACTAGTAATAATAAAATTGCACTTTGATCCCTTAAAATAATAAAATTTAATTTAATTCTTTAATAATTATAAAGATATAAATTATTAAAATGATAAAATTATATTTTATTATCTAATAATATATAATTTAAATTGACCCCAAAAATTTTCTAATTTAGCCTCCGATGAAAATAATTTTACATTAAATGAAGTTGATCTTTTCAAATTATATTCTTTGGATTGATTTAGAACTCAATAAAAGACAAAAACAAATTATGACGGTAATATAAATTTAAAGGAAATTATTTTGGTGGATTAGTTAGGAGTTGACAAATATTTTAGATGAGTATAGTAAAATAAAAAATAAATATTTTAAAAATAGACACATGTTAATTATTTAAAATTACTTATATAATAAAAATATAGTACTAGTATACCCAATATATATCATCGTAAAACCTCAATCGAAACAATAACAATCTTTTAACTATTAAAACTTTTTTTTTGGTCAAATCCATCCGAATCAAACTGTTATAAATATAAATCAATAAATGATTTCCCTTTTCCATATTCTCAAATTGAAATCAAATAATCACCTAAAATGGAATAAGCATTAATCAAGGATTTTCCTAGGAAAAATACCAAAAGCAACTCACCTAAAAAGGCATTAATATCAATCAAAGATAACAGTAGCAATAGCAATATCAATCATGAATAGTTTTTGTAAGAATATTACATTCTTTATGCTTGTTCAAGCAATAACAATAATCCCATTAATAGCTTCATCAAGTTTAGAACCTGATCAAGGCCACCTTGATGATAACAGTAGGCTCTCTTTGTGGTACAAGACATGGCATGTCCATACCGTCAATGATTTGAGCAACAACAAGACACTATTAGTTCATTGTAAGTCTAGGGATGACGATTTGGGTATTCATAACCTTACCGTTGGCACCGAGTTCTATTGGAAATTTAGGCCAAGAATCTTCGGGGGAACGCTTTTTTGGTGCTACATGGCTTACGACAATCTTCATGCTGCGTTCAAGGTGTTTTGGGAGGATCCATCCCTGTATGCTAAATGCAATTATGGTGATTGCTATTGGATAGCTAGAGATGACGGAATCTACTTAAAAGATATTCCAGGTGAACGAGACGAATATTATTATGATTGGGAACTAGGACGATTATAGTAGCGAAAAGGGTATTGTTTTATATCCTTCTATTACATGTTTTGCAATAAAATAAAATAATAAAAATAATTGAATTAGATTTTTTTTTTTAAAAAAGACAACATAAGAACACTTAATTTTTAATACAAATATTAAATCTCAAACTTTGCAAAATTACAGGAACTGGTGTCGTGTTTTCACCATATGTTTTCAAAAATTTCCATCTATATAGAATAAATGTAATCACATTTTTTGGACTGTGCTTGAAGGCATTCTGATCTCATTAAGGCTAAATTCACATTTATGAATTACTCCTTTTATTTTAGAACTGAATTTTTTGTTCAACTTTGATATTTAAATTATTATTTTGTCCCCAATTTACTTTAAAACACTTCTCATAACAACATCACATCTAGTATATTTATCAATGCCGGTAAAATTTTCGATAAAATGAGACGGAAATTATAGTTAAAGTATTAAAGTGAAAAAAAATTGAACTAAGAAAATAAATGGGAAACCCATGACCCTTTTGCTTTTCTTTTATTTTTGTACGGTGTCGCTTAATACATTGATGATGCCATTAATTTTTTTCACCAATATTTTTTATTTTTACAGATATTTTGAAAAAATACATATTGGTTTTGCTTGACATAGTTGTAGCACAAATTTTCTTTTTCTTAAAAAGCACATAGTTGGGTGATGATTGAAGGGGGAAAGGGGAAGTGCCACTAGTGTATTAGGTAGCGTCAACTAGTACTATTCAAAATAACTAATTTTCATAAATATTTATTTCCTAACTTTTTTTGTAATTATTTTTATAAAAAAATTCCCATCCCATGTAGTATATTATATGCATATGTTGAATTTGTCTCTTTAATAATAGGTTAAATTCTAATTATAGTCCTTATAATTATCAATTAAGTTAGATGAAAGATAATTTATACATCAAATCAACGCCAATTTTTCAAATTTTATATTTGGATTTCACAGCTCTTTTTCCTCTATTGAAATGCAAGTCCTGCACAATTTATATTGGGAAGTGAAATTGGAAAATAATTTTACATCAAATTAATATTATCTTTTCAAATTGTATATCTGAATTTTCATGATTCTTATTCTCCATAATTAAAAATGGAAAATTTTCCATTTTAGGGTTTTTATAAATTATAAAATTTTAAATTAATAATGGTAAAATTGCACTTTAATCCCTCAAAAATAATAAACAGTTTATTTAATTCTTTAACAATTATAAAGATATAGACTATTAAAATGATAAAATTATATTTTACCATCTAAAATTATACAATTTAATTCCGACCCCAAAATAATTTTTGGACTTCTCCCTAATGAAATTAATATTTATTATTTGCATATTAATATTAATCAAATGACTATTAATAAAAATGGAAGGAGTTAAAATATTTATAGTGAGATTTTAGAGAGACGTTTAAATTTTAGAAACATATTTAATGTTAATTGAAAATTAAATGGTTGGTGTTTTATTATTAATATTTAAAAGTCAATTAAGTATACATATAAATTAAAAATAAGAGACACTTTTTAATATACAGATTTATTTGATTCCGTTCAGTTTTTAATTTTAAAATAAAAAAATTAATTTATAATTAGTTTGAAATATTTTATAATATAAAATATATAATTTATATCTATAATTTTTTAAAATATTTTTAATTATTTTATATAATTTAGTTATTTAGGATCCGAGGACCGGATTGGTAATGATACATTTGTAATTTGAAAACTTAAGTTTGAAAACTTAATTTGAAAATTTGGAAACTTAAAAATTAAATTTTGTAAACTTAAAAGTTTTGACAAACTTTGAGAAACTTTTTGGAGAAACAACTCAAATGAGTAAAATCGAGTTCTGCCTTTCATTCACAAACTGATAGTCTTTTACAGAGGGCTATTCTCTCTTTACATCATCTAAATCGGGAAATCATTGCATTTGAAACTTTTGAATAAAAATTTTCAGAGAATATATTCTCTAATTACAAAAATACAAATTACAGAACTATTCACTTATCTTTTCTTGCAAGGAATATTTCCTGTTCACGCATTGCAGGGAATCTCTCATGTTCACACATCATTTCTTGCAGGGAATCTCTCATGTTCACGCATTATTTTGTTGCAGGGAATCTTCTCCTGTTCACACATCATTTCTTGCAGGGAATCTCTCCTGTTCACGCATTATTTTGTTGCAGGGAATCTCTCCTGTTCACGCATTATGTTGTTGCAGGGAATCTCTCCTGTTCATGTATCATTTCTTTTTGGACCTGGTGATGGTTATCGAAGTGGTATCATCTGCAAGATCCACCGTTTTGATTGAGGATGCTGGATATTCATCTTCAGATTCGGAGTCCAATGAGCTGAGCATTTCAGCCATGAGTTTTTTGTATTCTTTTTTGGTTTTGGCTTGAGCTAACATTGCACTAGCTGTTGACTTTGCTTGAAGAAATTTTGCTGTGGTTTGATCCGGGGCTGCGGACTTACATAATCTTGGATTCTTGTTGAAAAAATTATCCAAATATTTTGAATCATATTTTTCATCATTAAATTTGTCCCACCATTTAGTCTTGTAATTGCGAACTAATAATGGAATTCCAGTATATTGGTCTTGCTCATAAGAATAATTCCATGAGACAATCCAGGAAATGCATAGTTTTGAGAAAAAATGGATTGTCCTGTAAATGTGTTTTTGATCTGGTTCAGGATGAAATTTGTCAAAGAACTTGGGCCATAAGTTTTGAATTTTTTCTGGTAGTATCTCAAAGGATGATGGTCCATACCAATTCCACCAATTAGGTGCCATATTTGAAATATATGAGCCACGGATGTCTCATGTGTTGGTTGTTCATTAAAAAGGTATTGTACCATGCCATTTGGTAATCCCAATATGTAAAATATGGGTAATGGTCTATTTTGGTGGTAAATTTGGTTGGGAATTTCTTTGGAGAATTTGGGTTTTCACTCCAATCTCTTGGTCGAAGAATTTTTAATATTTGGGCTTTTGAATGGGTAATAAAATTTGGATCTTTTGGATCTGTGTAATGTTTGAACAATACAGATCCAGTTTGGACCAGTATATTTTCATAATACTGTTGGGGTTTTTGAGAATCCAATGGTTTAAAATGTCATCCATTGAAAAGTTCTTTTGCCAGTATATGTGGAGGTTTTTCTGAAAATTCTTCCTCCATAACAAGAATTTTTTCAAAATATTTGTTTGGAAAATATTGTGAAGATTTTTGTGTAGCAGTTTGTGAAGACACTGCTATCTCTTTTGGAAAAACATCTTGGAGAGAAGTCTCTTTTAAAACATTTTTAAGAGATTTTGGTTTGTGTAAAACAATCTCTTTATTTTTTGAAACCTTTGCTGCTTCAGCAGCAATTTGTTTGAGAGGAGTTTCCTCTTTCATTTGCGAAAAGGCCAATGCTACTTCTGGAGATTGAGATAGGGACTCGATCCATTTTTTGATTTGAGAACCAATCTCATTTGGATCTTGTGCATCTTGAATTATTGTATTTTTGGAGGATTTTGACGATGATGATGATTTCTCATCTTCTTCATGGCAAATTTCATACCATGTCTTAATTGGTTTTGAGGTGATTTGGGTTTTGGATGATTCTTCTATTTTTCCTTTTCCTTTGTCTCTGAGTTTGGGGGCATTTTTGAAGAAACTCTCTGGTGAGAAAATCAGGCAAAGAATTAGTTTCTCATTTGATGTATTCAATATCAAAATCAAATATGCTCAAAATTGCCTGTCATCTTGCAAAAATCTGTTTTGAGGCAATGTTTTGAACATCTAACTTCTTTTGCTGATTTGCAATCAATTCGCAAAAGGAATTTTTTATTTAATAAATCACTTTGGAATTTTGTAATGCATAAAACAATTGATAAAATTTCTTTTTTAATAGTACTATAATTTTGCTGAGTAGGATTCCAGTGTCTGGAAGTAAACTGGACTACTTGCTCTTTTCCTCCTTTAACTTGTTTTAGGATCCCACCATACCCTATTTCAGAAGCATCTGTTTCAACTATCTTGGGGGCATTTGGATCAGCTAAATATAAACAAGGAAGCTTAGTGATTTGTTTTTTGATTTGGGTGATAATATTGGTATGGTTTTTTGTCCAAGGTTGTGGATTCTTTTTGAGTCTATCATATAGTGGTTTACATGATTTGCTAAGACCTGGATAAAAGTCTATAACATAATTGAGGCTTCCTAAGAACCTTTGTAATTGGACTTTATCAAGAATTTGGTCTGGGAATTTCTTAGCAAATTCTATAGATCTTTCTATTGGGGTAATGGTTCCTTGGGTAATATAATAACCTAAAAACCTTACTTTGGTTTGGAATAAACTTATTTTGGATTTAGAAACTACTAAACCATTATTTCTTATGACTTTTATAAAGATCGATATATGTTTAAAGTGTTTTTCTAAATTTTCTAAAAATACTAATACATCATCGATGTATACTATTGTGAATTGAGAATATTGGTAAAAAATATCATTCATTATTCTTTGGAACTCAAATGAAGCATTTTTTAACCCAAAAGGCATTACATTCCATTCGTATTGTCCAAATGGTACAGTAAATGCTATTTTATATCTTTCTTCTTCTTTTATTTGGATTTGCCAAAATCCAGATTTCATATCAAATTTTGAGAAAATATTTGCATTACAAAGTTTTTGTAGCAAATCTTTCTTATCTTTTTAAGGCTTGATTGAGAGGTTTGTAATTAATTACTAATCTTGGCGTTCCTCTTTCAAGTTATGCATTTTTTTATTACATAGAATGCTGAACAACTCCAAGGGGAACTGCTCTTTCTAATTAATTTTTTATTAAGAAGGTCTTGTATTTCTTTTCTACAAAATTCTTCCACTTCTTTGTTTCATTTGTATAGGTCTTGCTTTTGTGGGTATTTGTCTTTCATCAAAATCGTTTTCGTATGGTAATGTTACTTCATGTTTCTTTCTATTCCAAAAGGCATTAGGAATGTCAGAACAAATTGTTGATTCTATTTCATTCTTGATTTGATCTATTCTTTTTTGTATTTCTCTTTTTCTTAAATGTTCAGTTAATTTTTTAAAACATATTTCTTCTTTTAGGAAAGAGATTTGCTTCATTTGTAATTAATTAAATTATTAATTTGTCCATTATGAATGGATAAAGATTTTAACAGTTGAGATTTCTTATTTTCGCTTTTTCTACAAAAGGAAATTCTACCTTAGTGTTTAAAACTTTAGTGGAGATAGAATTATTTGTTACTTTATAAGGTTTGAGTAAGGATATGAATGGGATTCCTAATATGACATCTTGGGTAATATCTTTTACCATTAAAAACATGTTTGATATTTTATACCTTTGTTGGATATTTCGCATTGGGAATTTTGTAAGTAATTTTAGTTTTTACCATTTGCACTTTAAGAGATTCGATGTTTTATTATAATATTTTGTTGGAATTATTCCTTCTCTAATGCAGTTTTAGTCCGCTCCTGTATCAAAAAGTGCTATTGTTTCTAATTGAAATTCATTATTTATGACAATATTTATTTTTATTAAATATCTTTGAATAGATACTTCAGTTAGAACCATCATATATTCTTGTGTATTTTCTTCAGGTTCAGGTTCAGTTTCTGATGAACTTTTTTCTGAGGTTTCGTGTTTTAAGGACCTTATTTGTTCTTTCATTTCTTGTTGTTCTATTTTAAGTTGAGAAAGTTCTGATTTAATCTGTTTTATTTCCAACTGTAATTCAGAGTTTGTAATTTGTCTTGGTTTTATTTTTTCATATTTATTAAATATTATGTCTTGTATATTATACATTTGTGATTGACTAGAAATGATTTCTTTTTCTTTTTCGGTTTATCTTTTAATGAGGAGTTTAATTTTAAAATGTATTCTCTTTTAAGCTCTAGGTCTTGAATTTTATCAATAACTTCTATCATAAATTCTTGATCTTTAGTTAGCATATTAATTGAAGGTTCATTTTCATCTCCGAAGACTAGGATGTTGTATGTAATTCGTCTATTTGTAATTCATCTGTTTGAGAGATGTATCATTTTCAGAAGAAGTTGTTTCTAATAGGATTTCATTTAATTTTTGTTCTATCTCTTCTTCTAAATTTAAGTTATTTATTTTTCTTTTGATTTTACAATATTTTGAGATATGTCCGGTTTTCCACATCTATAACATTTTATTGTTTTATCAATTTTGTTTTCTATTTTTGTTGTTTCTTCCATTTTCGTATTTTTATATTTAGGTTTTTTATAATATTCTGAAATATTCTTTTTCCTATTTTTTGGCTTTTCAGGGCAACATGTTTTTGAAGAAGAAGGTTCATTCTTGATGTCAAATTGGTGGCAGAATGATCCTAATTCCTTTCTACATTGATATCTTTCTTTCTTGAGTTGTTTTTGTAATTTTAAATCTTGACAAATTTTTAATCCTTCTTTTTGGGTGAAACTAATTAGTTCACCATATGTAAGCTTTTCATATGGAATAATACTTTTGTAATTTTCTCTTATTTGATTCCTAACTTTTTCTCCTAATAAAGTGGGAAGTCTTGGTAGAAATTTTTCTTTCCAAAATGGTTGTTGGTTATCAGATCTTTGCATAACTCTAGTCATAAAGACATCTTTATACCATTTAAAATTGGTTAATTTTTACATTTTAAATTTGATAATAATTCTAAATTTCTATCTTTAAGATGAGAAGGATCTCCAATAAAGTGTTTAGAGATTGAGAAAATTAAAGTTGCCACTGCATCTTGGGTTTCTCTTCCTTGTTCGTCTAAAATAATTCTATCTTGGTCATCTTTTTTATTGCCTTTAAAATTTCTTCTTGTTGGGTTTTAGTGAGTGCATGATCCCACCATCCTTTTAATTGACCAGTAAATCCAGCAACTAAAAGATTAGCTATGGCATGATCATTGATTAATCCATTTTGATTTTGGGTTTTATAAACATTTGAAACCATTGTCATTTGTTGTAATAAACTAAGAATATTGTATTCAGACATTCTATCTATATTCCATTCATAGATTGTATTAGCATTGTATTTATTTTGGAAAACAGGTTTTTCTTCTATATTAAGATCAGGTGCAGTAATTTTTGGATAATATAATCTTTTTGGTTCTTTCCAAGCCATCTTGTTAATTTGTTGTTCATCTGACTGATCCGAGTCAGATTGGGAGGATTGGTGTAATGTATTTACTGAATATTGGGTTTGTATTGGGGTATCAGGGGCAATTAATTCAGACTTGTAGTTTTCTAAAGCATTAAGTCTATTTTGGATTTCTGTTAGGAAATCATTTTGGGATTTTTGGAAAGCTTTTGGAATCTCATAAGGTGTGAATATTGGTTCTTTGGAACTTTTTTTGATCATCTCTTTTACTGGTTCTTTCTTGATTGGTTGACTTTCTACCAGATTCTCAATATAATCTAATTGATTTTCTATTGTATGAAGATTAATATTTGTATAATTGTTTTGTTCTACTATCATTTTGATATCTTTTGATGAGATTTGTTCTCCTGCATCAGGAGCTCTCATTCTTAAAGGGTTTGCTTTTATTCCAATATTCTTATGAAGATATTGAACCTCCATTAAAGGGGGATGTCGAGATTCAACTTCTCCTTTATTAGTCTGCCATCTAGTATTATGTCTTATTGTATTAACAGATCCTAAATAATATTCTTCAAACCATTCAAAGAATTTTATATGGACTTTATGAGTATTCATAAATCCATAATATTCTTGAAGAATACTTTTTTTTTTATCATTATAATTTTTAAAGTAATCTTCTCTTTTTTGCTTATTTTTGTTGGAATAGAAGTGCTCTCTACACCATTCTTTATTTATTTCAAACAATTTTTCTAAAGCAAATATTTCTAAATTTTCTCTTTGTCTTGCATTATTAGTCATTGATGAGTAAGTTGGTGACATGTTAGGTGAATTTTGGGGACTCTCTTCCTGTCTGACATAGATAGGTTGAGCTAAATTTGAGGAATTATCTATTCCTTGTAAATTGGTCCTAAATGTTGTTGGGATAGAAGAGACAGAGGCTCTGGCTGTCCTAAAATCTACCGTTTGTGTTTCTGGATTTGACTCTTCTTCTATATTTAACCTCCTAAAAGCTGTGCTGGTACTTCCTATTTTGAAGGAGTGTCTTGGAGGCATTCTTTGTGGCCTATTGAATTTTAATTCAACTGTGCCATCTTAGTGTTGAGAAATTTCACTTAATGAAGTGTTTCTTATGGGGGTTGGTGCCACAGGGTCTGTAGCACCTTCAAGTTTCCACTTATCAGGAAGGTTTATCTCATGCCATTGTATTGTTCTGGGGATTGTGGTATGAGATCTTGTGGTGTCTGTCTCTATTAAGAGGGTTTCTCCTTTTGGGCTTTGGAGTAAAGCCTTGGTATTAACTACAGAATACATAGCTTTGAAATGGAGTCTATAAACCAAAGTTAATACTTCTGTACCAGGAAGCATTTTGTAGTTATGGGTATGTATTTGGAGTATCAAAGATTGTAAAATATTTTTATCAGTCAAAGAAACCATAAAATTTGGATAACAATTAAAATGTATTGGGCCTGTACATAGGCTTGTTTCTATAGTTCCTAATAATGAGTCATTAAACATGATGTGTCTTTGGTCTCTTAAGACTACTAATATTGAGGTATTTTTAGTGGCTTCAACACTAAGAGGTTTGACTCCAACTTGGACTAATCCAAAACGGATGTATTTGTATCTTTGTTCTTTGAGTTTATTAATGACGACTTTATCTAATAATTGGATTGTTTCATATTATTTTTGAATAGGTAAACTCCTTTCTTTTGTTTTTATAACATAACTGCAAAAAGCATTTAAATTTTCAAAAGTTGTTTTTTTGTAAACTTGGTTTGTTGGAACTCTTGGAAGAGTCCAATTATCAAATCTTTGGGGAATATTTTCATAATGTTCTTCTTGTTCATTAACAATGTTGTTTGAGGTTTGGTCAGATTCTTGGGATTGATTAGAAACAAAGCTAGCAGAAGAATTGGTTCTTTTAAGGAAAGGAAACATTCTTTGTTTTCTTCTTTCCTAAAAGAAGAAATATGTTTTAAAAAATTAACTGAACATTTAAGAAAAAGAGAAATACAAAAAAGAATAGATCAAATCAAGAAAGAAATAGAATCAACAATTTGTTCTGACATTCCTAATGCCTTTTGGAATAGAAAGAAACATGAAGTAACATTACCATACGAAAACGATTTTGATGAAAGACAAATACCCACAAAAGCAAGACCTATACAAATGAACAAAGAAATGGAAGAATTTTGTAGTTAAGAAATACAATACCTTCTTAATAAAAAATTAATTAGAAAGAGCAGTTCCCCTTGGAGTTGTTCAGCATTCTATGTAATAAAAAGTGCATAACTTGAAAGAGGAACGCCAAGATTAGTTAGTAATTACAAACCTCTCAATCAAGCCTTAAAATGGATTAGATACCCAATACCAAATAAGAAAGATTTGCTACAAAAACTTTGTAATGCAAATATTTTCTCAAAATTTGATATGAAATCTGGATTTTGGCAAATCCAAATAAAAGAAGAAGAAAGATATAAAACAACATTTACTGTACCATTTGGACAATACGAATGGAATGTAATGCCTTTTGGGTTAAAAAATGCTCCATCTGAGTTCCAAAGAATAATGAAAGATATTTTTACCAATATTTTTAAAATTATATAAAATAATTAAAATAAATGATAATTCTAAATAACTAAATTTAAAAAAAAATGATTTTAACTATCAAGAAATGTTATATGATTCTTCGCAATCTATGCCTTCAATGTAAATCAGTTAATCACCTAAAAAGGATATATCCAAATGCCAAAAAAAAATTCCACTGACTCTATCCATTTTGTTTTCTTCTTTGGTATTAACTTAATTTTTATAAAAGATTTTGATTTGCATTCATCAATCATCATCACCCACAAAATATTAAAAAATAAATTATTCGGTATTAACCTCGTCTGATGGTCTGATGGTCAGAGTATTTAAGTATGATCTAGATCCAAGTCGTATTAGTCTTATTTGTTGTTCGAGCTTTGCCCTATTATTGTAATTCACCAGAAAAAAAAAACCAAAAACCCAATTCTTTTATGAAGAAACAAATACTATTTTGAGGGTATTTTATGTCTTTTTTATATTTTGATGAATTTTAAAATATATGTAGATTTGAACCTAAGAAATCATAATTTTAAGCTCTCAACTTTACCATTTCAATCAAAATCATATATAATTTTTTTTATATATTTGTTATGTTAGAGTTGTGTGACTTGAATCCCATCACTTGTTAAATAAATAAAATACAATGGCAAAATAAAAAATCTGTGTGGGTAAAAGGCCAAGGGCAAAATAAGGGGACCATACCGCACAAGTAGAATCTATATAAAACTACACTTCTTCTATTTGACATTGATTAGAATAGGGTTTTCAACCTTTAATTAGATGTAGTCGAAACTCTTATTGTATCATTTAGTTTTCAGCATTAGTGAATTTCTCCTCCTCCAGTCGTGATTTTTTCCTAAAAGGGTTTCCATGTAAAATTTGTGTGTAATGGCCTAAATTTAAAGTTATCGGAACAGTGGTTTCGTAACCACAAATCTGATTTAAAGAGAAATTTATTTTAATATTTTTGTATGAATATTGATATGATAAGAAAATCGTATGAAAATATCGATAGAAAAATTTTACCAATTTAGTGGTTAGTTAGAAAAATAAATTATTGAAGAAATTGGGTAAAAACAAGGTATCGAGACCTCGATCTCATAAAACCGAGTAAGACATATTTTTATAAATATTTATGAAATGTTAGTAATGTGGCTGGACGACAAGGGCATGAAATCAGCAAGAAAATGGATGATTTAGGGGAAAACTGGAATATTGCATAATTAACTAAATGAAATTAGGACTAATGTGGAAATATCTAGATTTCTTGTGATTTCTCTTCATTCTCATCAGCCAAAACGTCATAGGAGGGGTTCTTTAAGCTGGTATTTCATAATTTTTGCACCAAGTGAGTTAATCCTTGCCTTTTTTTCTTGTAATTTTTGTATTTTTAAGACTTTTACAACTAGGTTCTACTATTAAATTCATTAGTTTTTGATTTCATGGATGAAATTGAAAGTCGCCATGGTTGAGTGCTGTAAGTTTATGATGAAATAACATGAAATTGAAGCTTTAATTTGTTTATGAGATGATTTTATTAGGTAATTTCAATAGAAATTGATTTTTAGGACCTAATTGTGAAAAAGTTGGAATTAAAGTCTAGTGCTGAAATTTTGATTCCCAAAGGTTATAAAGTAGTTTAAAGTGATAGAATAAAGTGTTAATTGATAAAAAATCATCTCAATTGAGAGGTTAATTGAGCAGGGACGAAATTATCATTTATTAAAAGCTTATGTGAAAAATGGTAATAAACATATTGCACTAAAACAGTTTTGGACAGCAGCAGCAGTAGACTAACTTTGAAAAATCACCATAAATTGTGGAAATCGAATTAGAGGATCAAAAAAATATGGAATTAAATCTTATTAAGTCTAGTTTCTCATAGAATAAATGGTGTAAGTAATGGAATTGTAAATCATGAGATATAATAAATTTTGTGAGATAAGGTCAGAATGAATTCGGGTTCCCCTATTCTGACTTTGGAAAATCATAAAAAATTGGAGAAAAATAATTAGGGGTTAAAAATTACATGTTTAAATTATTAATAATTCTATTTTCAATAGAAACAAACAAAAACATCATCCAAATTTTGTACTAAGAGATAATTAATTTTTAGCAAAGAAAAGTCGAAGCTGTCAGACAGCAGATCAGGGGTAAGTTTGAAGATTTTACTGTACTTATTGGCGGAACCAAAAATTCTGAAAATTTTATGGTAGAAAGGTATTTGATTCTAGTTTCAGAAACACCAAGTGGTTTTTAATTTGGAATTCTGTAGCTTAATATATAAATAATTTAGTGGCTATGACTCAAGTAGACAACTTTGAATGAACTATAAATAATAATGGAATTATAGAGAATGTTACATATGAACATGAAATGTATTAAATTGATGAATAAATTTATTTATATAGATCCAGAAAATTCAAATACGAAGCTAGATCGATGAAAGGAAAAAGTTTGGGATTTGTAGATTTTTGAATAAGAACAAGTATCGAGGCAAGTTCGTGTAACCTGAATTATATTCTTAAATGCTTGAAATGTATGTTATTGATGTGAATATGATTTAAATGTTCATTGTATGAAAATTGATGAAACATTGATATATTTGATAAAAAGGGGAAGAAATCTCGGTTGGATAAAAGGAAAATTCAATAGATCTTTAAAAAGGAATTGACGGTAAAAAAAAATCTAGCCCGGACGGGTGATCTTATCCTGATATAGCCCTCCCGAAGAATATGTGTAAAATGGATTTAGCCCAGACGGGTAATCCGAATTAGGGTCTGAATTTAGCATGGACTGGTAATTCAGATCCAAGCTCATTAGAGTAAATTGTCGTTGCAGGGGATTTAGCCTGGATTGGTAATCCCGACAATACTCTATAAGTTTATATTACAGGGGATTTAACCTGAACTAGTATTCCCGTTGTAAGGATAAGGTTCGCGGGAGTGTGCTCTCTGAAATGGAAATGTGCGCACATGAATATGAATTGACGAACCCGGAATAGTACGCTAAAAGTGTACCTCTAAAAATCCATCGAAATTTCGAGAAATTCAACGGGATAAATATGAGAAATAATAAGGGTAATAGAAAACATGGAATTGATGAGTTCATCAATCATTAATCTTTGTATTGAACTCATATGATGCTATTTGATTAATGTTTTGGTTGAGTTTGTGTGCGATAGGTAAATGGTAGATTGAATGTATTGAAAATATTAGGTAAGTATAGTTCTTGTTACATGAGCTTACTAAGCACAACGTGCTTACTCTGTTTCCTTTTTCCCTGATTTGTAATATTAAGAGCTCGAAGGTCGAATTCGGTCAGAGACACATCACACTATCAACTTCAACATTTTGGTATATTAAGAAACTTTATTTTGGAAATCAGTGGCGTGTATAAGTTGATAATGTGAATGTTAATGTGAAATGATTGTAAAGTTAGCCATGGGTATGGCTATCAAATCCTGGTTTTGGTATGTGATGAGGTTATATTATAGATATGCGTAAATCTATCTTGAAAATATGTTGAATTGAATTGGTTGATTTGGTTTGATATCTGTGTATGTTTTTGTCTTCGGAGGCCCATTGAAGGGACGACATAATATGTTTCAATAAAAGAATAATATTTAACTCGTAATAAAGGAAAAATTAATTGGAAAAACTCCAGTAATGCCTCGTACCCTATTCCGGCGACGAATATAGGTATGGGGTGTTACACTGTGTTTTTTTTCCTTGTTGCTTAACGATCATTCTATTGCCATTATCGGCATCTATAATAACATGTTAGATAAATATTTTTCACCCAAAACATTATGATTGTCTCTAACTTTTTCATTTAAACCAAAATTGTATTTAATTTTTATATCAGTTTTATTTCATAAATTTACGCATTAATAGCATTAATATATTTCCTTGTAAACCTTTAATCTGTTTCCACTTTCAGATATACTTTCACTATATATATCTATTAAAAAAACCACATTACAAAACAAATCAAAAGAAAAAAAAAAACATGAGTTTTTTTTATAAGAATTTTATGTTCTTACTTGTTCTTACAACAGCAGTAACTCCATTAATATTTTCATCAAGTTATGAACGTGGTGAAAGCCATAACATCAGAAGTGGTGAGTTGTACAAGACATGGCATGTCAATGTCACCAATGGGATGAGCAACAACAAGATATTGTTCCTTCATTGTAAGTCTGCTCAAAACGATTTGGGCATCCAAAATCTTATTGTCGGTAATTATTCAACGTGGAAGTTCAGGCCAAGAATTTTCGGAAAAACACTTTTTTGGTGTTACATGGCGTCTGACAACGGTCACGCCGCATTTGATGTGTATTGGGAGGATGAGAACTTTTTTTACAGGTGCAATTGGAAATTTTGTGATTGGATTGCTAAAGATAATGGGATTTACTTGAAAAATATTCCGGAAGGATATGATGAATTTCGTCATAAATGGGAACCGGGACGATTATACTAATGAAATGGAATTGTAATTTGTGTTTGCAATAAAAACAATGTAATTAGTATCCTACCAATGGGTATATTGAACAATTTTGGAATTTATTTATTTTTATATTTTAAAAATAGAAATTAAATGTTATTGCTTTTCAATTTAAAAAATTTATTTTAATCATTAATATTTTCGTAATTTTGTCAAAATATACCAACAATATATCGATGTAATCATGTTATCTTCTGAATTTAAATTATTAGATACTCAAAATATATAATATAATAAATTTTTACATAAAATACTAATCTATATTTATATATTATATATTTTTCTTTCTCTATTTTTACTTCCTTTTTACCTTTTATGTTTCTCTTTTCTTTTATTTTTTATGAATTAATCTTAAATGCTTTTAAAATTTTTATTATAAGAATTTTTTAATTTAATTTCAATTTATGGTTGTTTTAATTTGATTTGGAAGTTATAATTTCTTTTCCAATGTAAGGTTTTTTATTTTGGTCAAAATCTTTGGATGGCATGTTTGCTTTTATTTTGATAATTGCAAAATTGAGCACTTTAATTTTAAATTAATTTTCAAGATCCTTAACATTTTCACTTGAATTGTAAGGGTAAATTTTAATTATATTTTACTAAATGCTTTATGCATTATCAATTTGTAGTTTCATTTTTTCACTCTTAATTGCATTTATCTTTCGGTTATAATTTTAATGATCGATATAATAGATCAATACTTAAATTTTGATGATTAGTACAATGGATCAATACCCATCGATGAGTAGAAGATTATACCTCAGATCTAAGTGGATTTGATGATTAGTGTCGGATATCAGAGAATGAAGTTGTTTGGATTTTAGTTTGCAGATTCATGATATTGAAAAAAATTGAACTGTAGAAGAGATGGATAAGGAGAGCTCTTGGTTGGCGCAACAGGTGCAAATGGAAAAGGCCATACAACAACAAATTTTAATAGCCTTTTGCAAAAATTTTAAATAGTATAGTGACTATTTTGTAACTTTTTAAAATTAAATGATCAAAATATAAATTTACTAATAATATAAGAACATTTGTGTTTACCCTTGAGTATAAGACTATCCTTATTAAATGGCCCAATTATGAGCCGGACTTGGCCCAATAATTTAGACCAATTTCATGATCTAATTGATTCAAAGCCCATTTTCCCATTTTCAACACAAACAGATAAAGAATTAGTAATAAATTAAAACACTTTTCCTGTTTCTGAAGAAAACACCATAATTTCGAAAATCCTCAAATATCTTGTTCAAAAAGAAACCCTAAATCATGGGTCAGGGAACACCGGGTGGTCTGAACCGACAAGGCTTTCCAGGGGATCGGAAACAGGATGGTTCCGATAAGAAGGAGAAGAAATTTGAGCCGGCGGCACCACCGGCCAGGGTGGGCCGTAAGCAACGAAAACAAAAAGGACCCGAAGCGGCGGCCCGGCTTCCTACTGTGACGCCGCATACTAAGTGTAAGCTCCGGCTGTTGAAGCTGGAGCGGGTCAAGGATTATTTACTGATGGAAGAAGAGTTCGTTGCTAATCAGGAACGGCTCAAACCGCAGGAAGAGAAAGCCGAGGAAGATCGATCTAAAGTCGATGATTTGAGAGGGTCGCCAATGAGTGTGGGTAATTTGGAGGAGTTGATCGATGAGAATCATGCGATTGTTTCGTCGTCGGTTGGGCCGGAGTATTATGTTGGGATTTTATCGTTTGTGGATAAGGATCAGTTGGAGCCTGGATGTGCTATTTTGATGCACAACAAGGTAAATTAATTTCTTAAGCTTTCTGGGTTCTTTTTTAAAGATGATATGGTTTAAAGGAAAACGATTGAAAGTATTCCAGCTGAAAGGAACCGAATTATTGTGCTAAAATATTTTAATTTGTAATTTAGATTCAGTGCTGGATAGCTATGTGGTTTTATATCTGTAGCTGCAAGCTGATAGAACTGCTGCAATTTAGAATTCTTGCGAAATTGATAACAGGGTTTTAATTATGTGTTGTTACTTTGATTAAAACGATGAGCTTTTAAAAAAAAAAACTTTTGATCACTTGTTTAATTAAAAAATGAGTTCAACGAGTTCAAGAAGGGATATTTGGCTCATCAAATTAGCTATCATAGTTGGTGATATACTTGTCAATTGGGCATTCAAGTTCATTTTGGATCCGATCAATCTGGATTAAGTCCATTTGAGTTTTGAAATTTTCAGGTCATTTATAGTTTAGGTCAATATTTTGGGTTTGAGGCTAGGATTTTTTGGTTTGGTCATCTCGGGTTTCGAATCATTTCAGGTTCTGGTCAGTTTAGGTTTTGGTCATCTCGGATTACCTCTTTGGGTTATTTTGGGTTTGTGTTTTTTCAGGTTCAGGTTATTTTGGGTATGGGTTGTTAACTTTTTATGGTCAAAATGATTTGGTTCAGGTTTGTGTTCATGTTGATCAGATTGGTTTACGGGTTCGGGTTAGAATTGACAGGACTAGTTGGTGATATTCGTGTGGTGTTATTATTCTATGTCACATAGCTCCCTTGCTGGTCCAAAATACTAGTATAAATTTTCTTTTATTTGATGGTTTTGCATCTTTCTTTCTTTGTCTCTTGCAATTTACTTTATTTTCAGTGGGAAATTTATGCTCGGTTATTTTATGTTTTCAGGTTCTTTCTGTTGTTGGTCTTCTGCAAGATGAAGTTGATCCCATGGTGTCAGTTATGAAGGTTGAAAAGGCTCCATTGGAATCTTATGCCGATATAGGAGGTTTGGATGCTCAAATACAGGAGATTAAAGAGGCAGTTGAGCTCCCTCTGACTCATCCTGAACTGTATGAGGACATCGGTATCAAACCTCCAAAAGGAGTTATCTTGTATGGAGAACCTGGCACTGGCAAGACCTTGCTTGCAAAGGTATTCGTTCATATATTTCCATACCCCTCTGTTTCATGTTAATCTCTTCTCTGATTAAGAGACAAAATGTCACATCTCAGTTCTAGTCATAAGTGCAAGGTATGGACATGATAAGCTTCCAAAAGTCAGAGTTGAGGGGCAGCATAGACATGTGTGAACTTGAAATATATGTTACTTATTTGTCTTGGTCGTATGCGCATGTTAATAGTTTATGCTATTGCCATACTTTTCTGGATTGTTTGTTGTATAAAGTCAGAGCTGATTTTATTATGTCATTTATGTTCTTTCAGGCGGTGGCTAATTCTACATCGGCAACTTTCTTACGTGTTGTTGGCAGTGAATTGATTCAGAAGTACTTGGGAGATGGTCCCAAGTTAGTTAGGGAACTCTTCAGAGTTGCTGATGACCTTTCCCCTTCAATCGTCTTCATTGATGAAATTGATGCGGTTGGTACTAAGAGGTAAGGCAGTTAAACAATCATGCCTTGATGGAAATAGACTAGGAATTTTTCTCATCAATCTGCTATACAGGTATGATGCCCATTCCGGTGGTGAACGTGAAATTCAGAGGACCATGTTGGAGTTGCTGAACCAATTGGATGGCTTTGATTCGAGAGGAGACGTCAAAGTGATTCTTGCAACAAACCGAATTGAAAGTCTTGATCCAGCTTTGCTTCGTCCTGGTCGTATTGATAGGAAGATCGAGTTCCCTCTTCCTGACATCAAAACAAGGAGGCGCATTTTTCAGGTATGGATATGATCTCTATATTAGATATGTTTCATCATTCATGAAGTTTTCATCTTTAAAGCTTTGCTTCATTATAATAATTCCATTTTCAAATCTTTGACTACAGATACATACATCAAGGATGACATTGGCTGATGATGTAAACTTGGAAGAATTTGTGATGACAAAAGATGAGTTCTCTGGAGCTGATATAAAGGCAATATGTACTGAGGCTGGTTTGCTTGCTTTAAGAGAGCGACGCATGAAGGTGAGACTCATATAAATTGCTAATAAACAAAGTCTTTGCTCTGTTTTTCTTATAATATATGTAGGTATCTTTTCTAACATATAAGGTTAATAGTGCAAAATTACACCCTGAATCTATAGGTAATAGAACTGAGACTAGATTCATAAATTTACCAACATATATATTCAATACTACAACATTGCATTCTGGATATGCTCGTATTAGATTCGAAGCAGGTTGATATCAATTAGAATCAATCCTTTGCAATTTGCTATACGTGCTACATACTGTAGATGCTGAAAGCTATACCTCCTTTGGTCTAGAATAGAACCGTTCTAGCATTTCTTTTATTCCTAGTTACAATTGATTTAACTTGAAAGAAAAAATTGAAAACTATAGTGTCAAAATGTTTTTCATTGCAAGATACAAAGATCTCTAAGAGACTGCATTCATCCCCCTTCTGTCTGCAAGTACAATGCTTCACTTGCTTTAATTTTAGGCTTATTTTAGATTTTGGGCAAATACAGTGCTACTAGTGCCATTTTTTGGCTACTGTATTTGTGTTCATAGTGCCATAATTTGCAAAAGTAGTAAAGGGAACTTTCATATATCCTCATTCTCTGTAAAACACTAGAACTAGTCATTGATAGATATCACTGGTACTATGACTGCACTCAACATCTTACGGGTATTCCCAGTTTGGCCTGACTTTTGGTCAGGCAGTCATGCCTCTTTCTACGATATGTGTAGCTATGGCCTTAAGTTCCTATGTACGCGGGTCTTTATGGCTCCATTTCTTTGATTATAAAGCTTTATATATCATATGAGTTTGCTGATCTAGCTTTTATCAGTAAAAGTACCATGGAGGCCCTTGTACTAGGTGTCAGATTATATATTGGCCTTTCTACTTAAAAAATGAGCATATTAGTCCCTATATGTTAGATTAAGGAGTAAATTGGTCCTTCTGTTAAAATTTTTATCAATTTTTGCTGTTTAAAATTGGTCCATGTACTTTAGCATAAGGTACACGTGGCATGTCACTTGTCATTGTTTAGTATTCAATCAACCATGTCATTTTTTAACAATAGAAATGAATGAATTTTTCAACAGAAAGGATCAGTTTGTACTTTGATTTAATGTACAAGATTAATTCAGTATTTTTTTAATAGAAAGGGTAAAATGTGCCTTCATGGCATTTTTACCAACTTTTACCTAAATCTATGTTATATATTAATGTAAGTTCTTGGTCCAAGTGTCTGATTTAAAAAAATTCGATGTTTCAGGTGACACATGCAGACTTTAAGAAGGCCAAGGAAAAGGTGATGTTTAAGAAGAAAGAAGGGGTTCCAGAAGGACTTTATATGTAGAAAAACCTTTTAAGTTCTCAATTCATCTTTCCTTGGTTCTATTGTAATTCTGGATTCAAGTTGTTCCCAAATATGTCTTTTGAATTTCATGGCAATCTCATACTGTCTAGTAGCAATATGAAGCATGAAAAAATTGTTAAATCCTTTTTATGGCATTTACAATAACACTTGTTTTAGTAATTTGCTTGAAGCCTTGAGAGTGGAGACTTTTTATTTCGGTTCATTGCAAAATTAGAACTTTAATTCATTTCATCTAAAATTGTCAATTTATTAAATAATATTTTTATATCATATTCATAAAATAATATTTCCTTGTATAAAAATAGATGTTTACCCTTTCAATGTTGCTAATATTTCTATTTCTATTTTTATAATGTTGTTCGTAAGTTTAATTTAGTCACACTATTGACCTTAGAAGTGATGATGCCAGTTTTAATGAAATTATTAATGCTGTTAACACTATTATCAATTAATAATTAATATTTGATGCAGTATAATTTTATGTACCATAGATAAAGTATATTAAGTTTCAATTTTTTTAATTAAATTAAATTTATTTTATTTTTAATATTTTTAATGATATTAAATCCAATTTAGTTTGGTCGTTTTTTATTTTAACTCGGTCGCAATGATTACTTGATTTATGTGACGTCGATTTGGTTTCACTTTTAGATTTCGAAGCCACTTTAATCGATCGGTTAGGTGAAATGGGGAGGAAATATAATTAATATAAACATTAAATTAAAAATTCATACAAAATGAGCACTTACTAAAAGAATGCCATATACAGATAATGAAGAACCATAAGATGAAATTATCTAAGATGCTTGTGTTCATAAGAAATCGCATAATCACCCATTAATAGAAATATGCGCAAAACTTCCTCTTGTGATAAGAGTTACCACCCCTTGGTTACTTATAGTACTTCAAACATCTTATTGCATTTTTCAACTAAAATACAATATTATTACCAAAATTGAATTGTACATTTAAGACTGTTGACGCCATTTTTTGGATGAAAACGGGATCGACTTGATTTTTTTGAAAATGAAAACGAAAATGGGAGTCGCCACCAATCTTTTTTGATGAGGTGTGATCGGGTCACCTCGAAGAATGATTATTTTTAATAAACGGTTTAGATTTATTAAGACAACGCTTTTGGTCTACGAAATTCAGAAAAATGGGTTCGGGAGTCGGTTACGCACGAGGAAAGATTAGCACCCTCGATGCGCCCAAAATTGGTACCTAGTTGATTACTTAATGTCTTGGTGTCGAAAATTAAAAACTCGAAAAGAATTTAAAAATACGACCCCTCTTTACATTGCGTTATTTTAAAAATGACTCGAATAAATCAAAATGAAAAATGCCTTCTTATCTCGAATTAACAAGATGTCACATCCAGTAAGTTAGGACACGACACCTCGTATTTTTTGAGAGTAAGCTTGCCTTTTATTTTGTATTTAAACCACATGCGTTTTAATTTTAAAAAGGATATTCAGTTATTTAGAATCAACACGAGAAAAATCGAAGCTCGGTGAGTTAAGGCACGATTTTCTCAAATTTTCTAAATACAGAATATTGCCTTTATTTTCAAAATTTTATGTGTTTGGAAATTTAAAAGGATATTTTTGCTATTCGGGTTTAACGAAAAAATCGAGACTTAGTAAGTTAGGGTATAATCTTTTCTTAATTCCTGAGATTGTTTAAAACTTGAGTTTAAAAGATTCGTATTTAGATTTATTATGAAAATCGAAACCCAAGAAGTTAGGGTACGACCTTCTCGAATCTAAATACGAGATTTGGTTTTATTTAAAACCATATTAAATAAAATTAACTTAACACAAAATGGTAGGAATAAATGCAATATTAACATGTATAACACAATGATAATGATAATACAAGTAAAACTAATATAAGCAATAATCAAAAGAAATAAAATACATAAAATAACAAATCCAAGATATGAGATAATTAAAGCGGTTCCTAAAAATAATAACGAATACATGAATAAATAAATAAATAAATATCAAATAGTATAACAATAACAATACACATAGTAGGAAATAAAATGTTCATGTATATATATAAACATATTTAAGTTATAAATCATAAAATAAGTGAATGTATATATATGTATATAAAAGTTATGGAATACATAAAATATAAAGAGTATATACAAAATACATATATTAGAAGTATAAAGGATATGTAAATATATATATATATATATATATATTTATGCAAATAAAAGAGAATACATAAGAATGTATATATGCATGTAAATACATACATATATAAACTATAGTATATATAAAAAATAAACGTACATATGCGCACATATATACATATATATATATAGAAGCAATTATATTAGTATAATAATAGTAATAATAATAATAATAATAATAATAATAATAATAATAATAAACTTAAATAATAAAAGTGCTAAAATGCGGACTAAATCGAAATAAAAAAGAAAATATTGGGCGAATTTAAAATAAAAAACGAAAAGGACTAAATTGTGACATTTGCCGAAAGATGGGGGACCAAAAAGGTAAATAGACCATAGCCCCAAAAGGCAGTGCTGCAGTGGACCAAAATGAAACCAAAATAAAACTCTGGGGTTAAATTTAAAATAAAAGAAAATAACAAAAAGGGGCAAATTGCAATGCGCTTCAAAAGCGGAAGGACCGCGCACGTAAATAACCCACCTGCACAAAAAACGCGGACTGGTCATGGTCGGGTCGGTCGACGCGGGTTATGGGGCTAAAACGGCGCCGTTTTAAATGCTATAAAAACTAAAAAAATCCCTAAATCTTATTCTAATCTGCTTTAAAAAAAATAAGAAATAAAAAAAAACCAAAACTCTCCACCTCCCCCCCAACCATCCGAACGATGGCCTTCTTCGGCCTCCGCTGCGGCACCCCGTGGCCGGCGGTCAACGCCGAGAAAGAAAGGCCCTTTAGCCCTCGTTGCGGCGTCCTTGAGAGCCAAGCTCTCTCAACCCGTGAGAAAGAGGGGAATCCTTAACCCCTTTCGGATCCGAATCGGAGACGGAGGAGAAGCCCTCCGACGGCGAAACCGTGGCGGTTCCCGGTGAGTCCCCTTTTATTTATTTTATTACTAATATTCTAAAAAGGAGTAGATAAAACAAAAGAAAAAAAAGATCTTCTAAACAAAATGATAGAGAAAAAGAAGGGAAAACCTTCTCTGTTTTCTGCTTTGTATTTCTTTCTTTTAATGTTTTTTTTCTTTTCAAAAATCGGGACTCCCAATTACAGTGATGAAGCCCCCTATTTCATTTTACAATATTCGGCTTTATAGCCAAATAAAGCTAAATTTTTTCTGTCTAGTCTTGTCTGCTTCTGCTTTTCTTCTTGCGTGTTTGCAGGTGACCGTACGGCGGTGGCAGGAGGCGTCAAACACACATGGTAGCAGGTGGCACGGCGCTGGAGAGGCAGGGAAACCTTAGGGTTTTCTTTTTTGCTGAAATTTGCTTATGTTTTGAGCCGTTTGGGCCATTGGTATCTTTTTTTAAATTTTGGGCTAGGTTAATAATTTTGGGTTTGTTTGGGTTAGTTGGGCCTAGTGTATCTGTTTTGCTGGTATGGGCCCGGGCAAAATGGGCTTGTACAGCTGCCCCTCTTTGCTCGTTGTCGTGTAACGAGAACAGAGCAAAGACTAAGAAAGACCAATTTTGCCCGGTCTTGCCGAGTCTTGACTTCTTTGAGTGCTTCTCTTCTTCATGTAGCTTCATTCCAATCACTGTGTCTTGTTGCTTTAATCCCTCCACTGGGTACTGCATCTTCTGAGAGATTTGACTTGTAGCTTCGATCTTCTTCGTAGCAACTTCAGGGGGATGAAGTTCGTGTTTTTAGTCTGCTCCACTGTAACTTCAGGGAGATAAGACTGGATGCGATCTGCTTTACTATTGCTTAGAGAGATAAGATCTACAATCTTCAACCTACTCCACTGCTGCTCAGGGAGATAGGATTGGTTTCTTTTGTCTGCTCCGCTACTACTTAGGGAGATAAGACTTGATGCGATCTGCTCCACTACTACTTAGGGAGATAAGATCTACAATCTTCGACCTGCTCCACTACTGCTTAGGGAGATAGGACTGGTGGCTTAAATCTGCTTCACTACTGCTTAGGAAGATGAGATTCGCCGTCTTCGATCTGCTCCACTACTGCTTAGGGAGATAGGATCTACCATCTTTGACCTGCTCCACTACTGCTTAGGGAGATAGGACTGGTGGCTTAAATCTGCTTCACTACTGCTTAGGAAGATAAGATTCGCCGTCTTCGATCTGCTCCACTACTGCTTAGGGAGATAGGATCTACCATCTTTGACCTGCTCCACTACTGCTTAGGGAGATAGAACTGGTGGCTTAAATCTGCTTCACTACTGCTTAGGAAGATGAGATTCGGTTTCTTTCATCTGCTCCACTACTGCTTAGGGAGATAAGATCTGAAATTCTTCGGTCTACTCTACTGTAACCTCAGGGACATAAGACCTGATGCGATCTACTCTGCTGTAACTTCAGAGAGATAAGATCCTTTATTTTAATCCGCTCCATTGTAATCTCAGGGAGATAGGATTACTAGCTTCAATCTGCTCTACTATAATCTCAGGGAGATAAGACCGGATACGATCTACTCTACTGTAACTTCAGAGAGATAAGATCCTTTATTTTAATCCGCTCTACTGTAATCTCAAGGAGATAGGATTACTAGCTTCAATCTGCTCATTGTAATCTCGGGAGATAAGATCTGAAATTCTTGATTCTGCATTCCCTTTGTAATATCAGGGAAATAAGACCTGATGCGATCTACTCTACTGTAACTTCAGAGAGATAAGATCCTTGGTTTTAATCCGCTCCACTGTAATCTCAGGGAGATAGGATTACTAGCTTCAATCTGCTCCGCTGTAATCTCAGGGAGATAAGATCTGAAATTCTTCAGTCTGTTCCACTGTAATCTCAGGGAAATAAGACCTGATACGATCTACTCTACTGTAACTTCAAAGAGATAAGATCCTTTAATCCGCTCCACTGTAATCTCAGGGAGATAGGATTACTAGCTTTAATCTGCTCCGCTATAATCTCAGGGAGATAAGATCTGAAATTCTTCGGTCTATTCCACTGTAATCTCAGGGAAATAAGACCTGATGCGATCTACTCTACTGTAACTTTAGAGAGATAAGATCCTTTAATCCGCTCCACTGTAATCTCAGGGAGATAGGATTACTATTTTTAATCTGCTCTGCTGTAATATCAGGGAGATAAGATCTGCAATTCTTCGGTCTGCTCCACTGTAATCTCAGGGAGATAAGACCTGATACGATCCACTCTACTATAACTTCAGAGAGATAAGATCCTTTAATTCGCTCCACTGTAATCTCAGAGAGATAGGATAGTGTCTTCGATCTACTCCGCTGTAATCTCAGGGAGATAAAATCTCTGGCTTCAATCTGCTCCACTGTAACCTCAGGGAGATAAGATTTGAAATTCTTCGGTCTACTCTACTGTAATCTCAGGGAGGTAAGACCTGAAATTCTTCGGTCTGTTCTACTGTAATCTCAGGGAAATAAGACCTGTATAATGAACCTAATTATGCCTAATGATTAGGATGACATGATCAAAATGAATCAAATGCCCCTAACTAGACATGTGTGAATGGTGTTTGCATGAATGCAGAATTTTATTTTTCCAAGAATGATCCCGCTTAGGTTATCACTACTCGAAGTTTATTAAGGCTTTGTCACTGAAATGTTACAACGCCTTCCTTTTTGACTGGCACTTTCTGAAGAAACATTTAGCCAGGCTGTCCCCACTGTAAACATCAAAGTTATATCCACTGGGACGCCAAAATTTGTACCATCATTCTCTCACAGTAATTTAAGGGTAGAAATACGTGGCTTTTCCTCAGTCCTCTTTTATCACAATTCGGGTATATAGGATCTGAACCGTTCTGGTTTCCTACACCATTCTCAGGGTGTCGTACCAAAGACTCATGCGCAAATGAAAGCTCTCTTCTCCGAGGTAACCACTTCCTATTGCCTGATGATCATTGCTTGCTTGTTCGTTTAAGCTTTGTCATTGACACGACATATTGTTATTTTGTTCAATCGATGCACTTGAAAACAAAAATCTAAAGAGAAAGTCTAAATTTAGACTATTCCTTCTCAAATTTCCAACCTTTAAATTTGGTGTGTTCTAAACAATAGTTCTACTTCAGGCTCCTACATTATTTAGAAACTTTCCAGAGTAATATGCAAAACTTCCTTTTTGAAAGTTTTATTAGTCCATTAATCATTATTTCAATGCAACATGCTTGCAAAAAGGGTCATAAAAAAAGGATAAGAATAAATTTGGTTCTGAGCATAGCTCGAAAGAACAAGTTATCCAAAAATAGTAAAGAAGGATGACAAAGAGATTGATTGAGAATATATATCTTGGAAAAAAAATATTCCAAGAACAACAAATAATATGAGAATTGGGTGCCTCAGATATCGCAGCTTGAACTTCTCTGTACAAACTTTCTGAAGACCATTTTGAGTTTGACATGTGTTTAGGAGATCTACAGTGCTTTGTCGATGCTCCAAGACGTCGCATATCCTTTCTTGTTAATTCATGCATAGCAAGATCACCACATGCCCCAATATGATCAAAATTCGAATCGCTCTGATCGCCTCATGCCCCATTCTGAACAAATATTTGAGCCACCCTTTTCGGGTTTTCAACTCAAATCCCCTTTGGCCTAAGGCGCCCTTTCCGAGTTTTCGCCTTAGCCTCTCCATTTTTCATTTTCATTTTTTATTTTTATTCTCATTTTTCATTTATTTAATTATTTTTTTGACTCAGAGTGCCCTTTGCGGGTTTTCACCTTGGTCATTTCTTCTTCTTTAAACGAAGTATTTCTTGACTGGATCCGAGTTTATAGGACTAGCAATCTCACTCAGGATTAGTGCTCTTCTGAAAAATGTCTTCTTTACAACGTAGGGACATTCTCGGTTTGGCATTCATTTCCCTCTAGAATCCTTTTGGAGAGGAATGATCTTTTTCGACATCCAACCCTCTCATGGAATTTTCTGAGATGACACTGTTTATTATGGGCTCGTATCATTCGTTTCTGGTACATCCGACCCTGAAGAATAGCTTTTAACATTTTTATTAAGTTCAACTGATCACATCGCGATTGGATCCATTCTGCTTCATCCAATTCTAGCTCAACTAATACCCGGAGAGCAAAAATTTCAATAGGTAAAACTACCTAAACCCCGCAAACCAAAGAGAAAGGTATTTCCCCGGTACAGATGTTCGACAAGCAAGGAAGGCAAATAGTAATTTCTCATGCCAATCCTTGTAAGTCTCAGTCATTTTCCTTCAATTTTCGATGTTCAACTCTAGGCAATTCAGTGACGAATCGTGGTGTCCACTTCTGAGTTGACTTGAGACCTCAGCGATCGTGCTATTGTTTAAGCTCAATGCATTCTCCAATACCCTCTTCTCTGAAATTCTGTATTGGTATACGATGACTTTGGCTCATGAAGTAGCCTCTCAAAATGAAGCAATGTCCATTAGAAGTCTTCGATAATGGTGATGTCCATGCCTCATTGTGCTCGAAATTTGAGTCGCCCTTTTCTGGTTTTCAACTCAAAACCTTATTTGGTCACAAAGCGCCCTTTGCGAGTTTTCGCTTTGGCCTCTCTTTTTCTTTTTCTTTTCTTTTTCATTCTGATTTTTTCATCTAGGTTTCTCTTTTTTCATTCTTCTTTCTTTTTCTCATTTTTGTTTTGATCTTGATTTTGATTTTTTCTTCTTTCTTCTTTTTGTTTTTTTATTTTAATTTTGATTTTTTTCATTTTCATTTTGACTTTGATTTTGATTTTGATTTTTCTTTTTCTTCCCTTTCTTGATCTTAGCCTTTTGGGGTGCAACTACGACAGAAAACTTTGGATCTTCCTCTTTAATCAAGATGGACCCAACAATAACTTGAAGAGGTAGAAATCCGACTTCAAATGGGCAAAGCTATGCTGACTCCACGAGAAAGGCATTGCCCGGGCAAAGAATTACATCGTTCATACTGTAAATTTCTAACATCGTGCTATTGTGCAGATTTCATTATCAGCGATTAATCCGGGCATATCCTGGTATGATCATACAAAGACATCTTTGAACTCTAGAGGTGACTCAACAAGGTCTTGTTTCGTCTCTGCGGTCAGGTCAATTCTAATCTTTACCACGCTCACAATTTCTAATGAGTCCTTGTGAGGTAGGATCTATCTATTCTCTTATTCTACCATCCTCAACAAGTTCGGAGATAAGCTACAATCTATGTCATTTCCAAAGTCATGAGATCTGTCTAAACACATGCCTCGCTCAAAAGGAAAATCTGAGTCTGTAGCAGTGTCACTCATGTCATCGATATCTGGAGACTCATAATAAGTACCAAAGAATATACAAAAGAAAGTATAAATTTATGAACAATTATTTATACAATATGATTATGAATGAATGAATGATGTGGAAGAAAATCCAAAAGAATGAAATAATCAGAAATAATTATTCAAAAAGAATGAAAGAACATTGGCTCAAAAATGATCGCAAAGATGTATTTCATTAGAATAATAACGTTCAGATATGAGCTTATTTCACAAAGGAATTTCTATCACTTTTAGGCTAAAACAACAAAAATGTTCTGAACATTACTCTAGAAAAGCTCTAAAAACTATAGGAATTTCTTCCGCAGTCTAATTATTTAGAACACTCCAGAATTCATAAGGGCGGACATCTAACAAGGTCCCTTCGCAATTGTATCTTCAGAGACGTCGTTGATGTGAACATTTCCCAACACTTCTTCGTACACCTCATTCGCCTCGTCATTAATATGATTGGGCAGTGTATTTTCTGCACTAGAGGAATCATCAAATTTAACAACGCTCATACTGATAAGCCTTTCAAACAGTTTTTTAAAGGCAATGCAATTCTCTACTGAGTGCCCTAAAATTCTCGCATGATAATCACATTGCGCGTTTATATCGTACCATTTGGGATAAGGAGGTTGTAAAGGGGTAAAGTAACGAGGAGCAACAACATGCGCATCGAACAAGCTTTGATACAACTCCTTATATGACATCGGAATTGGTGTGAACTGGAGGTTCTCAGTACCTGGTTTCACTACAGATTCTTGCTTTAAAGGGCTCTGATGGCTGGTGATCTCTGTCTTTGGCCTGCCCACAGTGATTGGTTTTGAGTGGCCCTTGTTATATCCGCCTACATTATCCTTTTTATTCTCCTTCTTCCTTGGGGCCTTTATAGTATCTGAGTACTCTACCCTCATCTACTTTATTTCGGCTAGATTAGCAACAGAATTAGCTAAATCGTTCATCAAATTGGATCCTAAGCCTGTCAGGTAATTCACTGGTGTCGATGTACCATTCTGATAATATCGGGATCCGATATTAAAAAGTGCTCCTTGTGGGCGCCCATCTGGCTGGACCTGGACACTTGTTGGAGTACAATCTAATGAATAGACAAGATCCTCATTATCAACCCCAAAGTAAACCACCGGGTCTTTCACTTCTTTTGACTTTCCAGCTAGCAATCGGTTGAACTGGTTTATCATAGTTCTCCGTAATTCTAGCATCTGATCTTTCATCTCCTGTTGAAATTCAGTCAATTGCCCCTACATCTGAATCTGCATTCGCTCTAATTTTTCCAACCTTCGTTCCATTTCTCTAGCCTTTGCTTGGATATCGTAAGAGTGTTTGGTTGGTTGGTTTTCCAGGTTAGCTGAAATAAATTTACTCGTTCAGACTCTTTCAATGGATTTTAATGCATGTAATGCAATGTGATGCAAATGCATGAAATGAATGCCTAAAGAGACGTTGATTCTGATTCAATTACATTTAGGAAACTTTTCTAGAAAGCAAATTCCCTTACATAAAATGGATACATGTACGACCTCATCTTCATATTCCAAGAAACAACATCGGTCTTTTTCTTCATCCGCATGTTTGAAGTAATCTCGCCAATAGATACCATTGCTAGCTCTTTCTTTTGATCTTGGTCGCGATCCATCATCTGCCCCTCTTCATAAGGCTCGTCAGCTTCTTGGAACGTCGAAGGCTCTTAGACAATCTCCTTGAATCCTCAGGCCACGAAGCAGGATCACGAACTCTTCCATCGCCCTTTTTGCGTTCCTCAAAATATATTCGAGAAGTCGTATTATTTTCAACTTTATCAAGGAATTCGTATTCCATGACAAGCTTTCTAATTTAGTAATCGAACTTGAATCCATCTCTCTTTCCTAAGATGCAAATGCAATGCAATGCAATCATAATCAAAACACAACAAGAGGGGTTAGTACAAAACATAAGCAAGCACAGAAAACAAAAGTACCTAATCAGGTAGATACTAGGGGTTTGGAGTGGCTCTACCTAGGTTAAGTTCCTAAGTCTACTATATGAGGGTTGGCTCTAAAAGAAGGGTACCCGAATCAGCGGATTCCTCGATGCTCACCCATTATAGGCTCATACGGATCGAGTTCGGTTCAGGGGAATACATTTCCCTATGGCCTTGCGGAGATGAAAATCTCACAAAGACATAGGTACGGATGTATCCCGAAAGCGATTCACTATCCCATGCGGAGGTGAAAACCTCACGAAGGCGTAGTTTCTCACTCCCACATAAAAAGGAGTGACCAACGGTCATGCAATGCAATGTGCAGAAATATACATCTAAACGCAGTAATTATAAACAAGATGATGAAGACTGAAATAAAGACGAATGAAATGCAATGAAAGGATCGTAAATTTAAACCAAAATTTCAAATTTCGGCAAAAAGACAAAAAATAATCAACTCGTGGCTTAACTCTCGTGTTATGCCTTCCCCAGTGGAGTCGCCAAGCTGTTGACACCATTTTTTGGATGAAAATGGGGTCGACTTGGTTTTTTTGAAAATGAAAACGAAAATGGGAGTCGCCACCAATCTTTTTTGATGAGGTGTGATCGGGTCACCTCGAAGAATGATTATTTTTAATAAACGGTTTAGATTTATTAAGACAACGCTTTTGTTCTACGAAATTCAGAAAAATGAGTTCGGGAGTCAGTTACACACGAGGAAAGATTAGCACCCTCGATGCGCCCAAAATTGGTACCTAGTTGATTACTTAATGTCTTGGTGTCGAAAATTAAAAACTCGAAAAGAATTTAAAAATACGATCCCTCTTTACATTGCGTTATTTTAAAAATGATTCGAATAAATCAAAATGAAAAATGCCTTCTTATCTCGAATTAACAAGATGTCACATCCAGTAAGTTAGGACACGACACCTCGTATTTTTTGAGAGTAAGCTTGCCTTTTATTTTGTATTTAAACCGCATGCTTTTAATTTTAAAAGGATATTCATTATTTAGAATCAACACGAAAAATCAAGCTCGATGAGTTAGGGCACGATTTTCTCAAATTTTCTAAATACAGAATATTGCCTTTATTTTCAAAATTTTATGTGTTTGGAAATTTAAAAGGATATTTTTGCTATTCGGGTTTAACGAAAAAATCGAGACTCAGTAAGTTAGGGTACAATCTTTTCTTAATTCCCGAGATTGTTTAAAACTTGAGTTTAAAAAGATTCGTGTATTTAGATTTATTATGAAAATCGAAACCCAAGAAGTTAGGTACGACCTTCTCGAATCTAAATACGAGATTTGGTTTTATTTAAAACCATATTAAATAAAATTAACTTAACACAAAATGGTAGGAATAAATGCAATATTAACATGTATAACACAATGATAATGATAATGCAAGTAAAACTAATATAAGCAATAATCAAAAAGAAATAAAATACATAAAATAACAAATCCAAAGATATGAGATAATTAAAGCGGTTCCTAAAAATAATAACGAATACATGAATAAATAAATAAATAAATATCAAATAGTATAACAATAACAATACAAATAGTAGGAAATAAAATGTTCATGTATATATATAAACATATTTAAGTTATAAATCATAAAGTAAGTGAATGTATATATGTATATAAAAAGTTATGGAATACATAAAATATAAAGATTATATACAAAATACATATATTAGAAGTATAAAGGATATGTAAATATATATATATATATATATTTATATTTATGCAAATAAAAGAGAATACATGTAAGAATGTATATATGCATGTAAATACATACATATATAAACTATAGTATATATAAAAAATAAACGTACATATGGGCACATATATACATATATATATAGAAGCAATTATATTAGTATAATAATAGTAATAATAATAATAATAATAATAATAATAATAATAATAATAATAATAATAATAAACTTAAATAATAAAAGTGCTAAAACGCGGACTAAATCGAAATAAAAAAAATATTGGGCGAATTTAAAATAAAAAACGAAAAGGACTAAATTGTGACATTCCCCGAAAGAGGGGGGACCAAAAAGGTAAATAGACCATAGCCCCAAAAGGCAGTGCTGCAGTGGACCAAAATGAAACCAAAATAAAACTCTGGGGCTAAATTTAAAATAAAAGAAAATAACAAAAAGGGGCAAATTGCAACGCGCTTCAAAAGCGGAAGGACCGCGCATGTAAATAACCCACCTGCACAAAAAACGCGGACACAGGTCGCGGGTGGTCGACTTGCAGGTTATGGGGCTAAAACGATGCCGTTTTAAATGCTATAAAAACTATAAAAAAACCCTAAATCTCATTCTAATCTGCTTTAAAAAAATAAGAAATAAAAAAAACAAAAACTCTCCACCTCCCCCCCAACCATCCGAACGATGGGGCTAAAACGACGCCGTTTTAAATGCTATAAAAACTATAAAAAAAACCCTAAATCTCATTCTAATCTACTTTAAAAAAATAAGAAATAAAAAAAACAAAAACTCTCCACCTCCCCCCCAACCATCCGAACGATGGCCTTCTTCGGCCTCCGCTGCGGCACCCCGTGGCCGGCGGTCAATGCCGAGAAAGAAAGGCCCTTTAGCCCTCGTTTGCGGCGTCCTTGAGAGCCAAGCTCTCTCAACCCGCGAGAAAGAGGGGAATCCTCAACCCCTTTCAAATCCGAATCGGAGACGGAGGAGAAGCCCTCCGACGGCGAAACCGTGGCGGTTCCCGGCGAGTCCCCTTTTATTTATTTTATTACTAATATTCTAAAAAGGAGTAGATAAAACAAAAGAAAAAAAGATCTTCTAAACAGAATGATAGAGAAAAAGAAGGGAAAACCTTCTCTGTTTTCTGCTTTGTATTTCTTTCTTTTAATTTTTTTTTCTTTTCAAAAATTGGGACTCCCGATTACAGTGATGAAGCCCCCTATTTCATTTTACAATATTCGGCTTTATAGCCAAAGAAAGCTAAATTTTTTCTGTCTAGTCTTGCCTGCTTCTGCTTTTCTTCTTGCGTATTTGCAGTGACCGCATTTGGTGGTGGTGAGGCGTCGACGCACATGGTGGTAGCAGTAGTGTTGGCCACTGAGAGGCAGGGAAACCCTAGGGTTTTCTTTTTTGCTGAAATTTGTTTATATTTTGGACCGTTTGGGCCATTGGTCTCTTTTTTTAAATTTTGGGCTAGGTTAATAATTTTGGGTTTGTTTGGGTTAGTTGGGCCTAGTGTATCTATTTTGCTGGTATGGGCCCGGGCAAAATGGGCTTGTACAAAGACATTATCCCAAGCTGATACTTGACATGCTCCCTCTTCAAGGCCCGTCATAAGGAAAATAAAAATCGAGATTTATTTTATCCAATATCAAATGTGAGCTACGAGTAAATAGAACAACTTTCAAAAATAAAGATATCGTTACATGAATAGTAAATGCATGAATGTGGTGGACCAAAAAACCCACAATTCCTAATGAAATAGATAACAAAGTAATTTTACCCCCTTCTGCCACCTAAATCAAATTGGCGCTCGATGTTGCACTTTGAGCCGTTGCACCGGGTGCTAAAATATGGGTATTTTGCACTCATTGAGCAAAGATGGGTTGTAGGACCCGACAAAAAAAACTTTAGTCCCTAGCTTATAAAGAGGGCATAGTTAAGGGTCTCTGTTCAATTAAGCCTATTAAAAACCCAAAAACCTAAATTCACGAAACCAAAATAGAAGAAAGCATCCCTGCTGGCTGACCCCCGTGCTTCACCTCCGTCGCCCGTCGGCCGTTCCCCCTGCTGGTGCCAGCTTTACATTTCTTCTCTGTCCACCGGCTTCCGCCTCTACTCCTCATCTTTCGGCTGCCGCCACCGTCCGTCACTCTCTCGACGGTAACGTCTCTCCCTCAGTCGCTCTTTCTAGTTTCTGCATTAAAACAAAACTGATCTTGAACAACAGTTGAGACAGGAGAGATTAAACAACAGCCTCCTTTTCCAAGTTCTAAGCATGAATATGAAGAAAAAAGAAACTATCATCCACTAATTTCATTGAATAATTACCGAAGCCCACAACGTGCACTGGTGTTGTTTTCAATGAGGATTGAACATTATTGGCTCCTAAGATTAGTTCTAGGATTGATTTCATTGAATAGTTAAGTGTTTTTCATGATGTTGTGGGTTTTTCTAGTGAGTGTGCTTTGTTTGAGTTATGATTAGATTTTAGACTGTTTCTTATCCACGAATTTCCTGTGATTGATGTCTGTGTGGAAGTTTCTTCTTAGTTTCCAGGATTAATCTCGGTCTGGGATTAAATTATAATTTCAACATACTAAAGGGACTGAAATCATTATTAGACCACAATACTAACAAAAACTAACAAATAAAAGAGAAAAAAACCTTAGGAGTTTGGAAAGGAGGCAATCGTCTCTGCCCCGCCATCGTCTTACCTTTCTTCTTCCTCCAATCAATAACTACTTTTGTTTTCTTGGGTTAGTTTTTAACGCCCCAAATCAAACATTAAAAGTTTTTTTTTTTTTTTGCTTTGTTGTTTGACGAAGTAGAAAAAGAAATGGGAGGTCCTTCACGGCAGTGTCAAGTTTGCAACCAAACTCAATCCAAATACAAGTGCCCATCTTGTCTTGTTCCTTAGTAAGTTCTTCAGCTCCCTTCCATTCTTTTTACAGTTTTCTTATTTCTGGGTTTTTATTTGTTTATTTTACTCTTTCATTTTTTTTCAGCTGTTCTCTGGCATGTTTCAAGACACACAAAGGTATAACACCCAACAATTCCTTTTAGTTCTCTTTTTTTCCCCTTAATTATTCTATTTCATCTTTTATTTCTTCATTTAGGTTGATAAATATTCAAATTTTGCTTGATTTTATTGCTTTTTAATCATAGGAATTTTGTTTGCCTAATCCTTTCCTCATCAACTTATATTCTAAACTTCTAATAATGGTGTTGAATGTGTGTTTGCTAAAAGTACCTAACCAATTGTGTATGGTCTCAATTTTTGTAGACAAAGATTTAAAGGAAAATTTGGGTTTATTGTCCTTTTTAACTTACTTGTACTTTGCAGCTAAATTCGTAAGGTGACATTGTTATTGTGATACTAGAAATTGGGAATTAATGTGCTTTTATGAATAATGCAGAAACTCCCTGCGAGAAGTTGGAATCCGTAAAAGAAAAATCTGGTGAGAATTTTTTTCTAATCAATGATGCTTATATTTTTAATGCATTAGATGTTCTAATGATATCTTTTTATAGATTGGTACATGTTGAGAGGTACTAATTGATTTCACCTCAGGTCAATTTTCTTGTGTTGATGATGCTATAAGCTCTTATGAAGTGATAAATTTGGAATTCTCTTTTTGTTTCGTAACTTTCAGCAGTATCGACACTGCTTTTCTGGTCTGTTGAATAATTCATATTGAGCTTTATGTAATTGGAAACCAACTGCAAATATAACCGATGTGTATTTCCACTCAAGTTCGGGTCAACAGAAAATAACATAGCCAAGGGGTTTTACTGATGTTTCCTAGCTGAAGTTGAGCTCTGCTCTGTGGTTCTAGAACAGCCATATTTAAAAACTAATGCGATTTGTGAATAATACAGGAACCCCCAGTGTGAATTCGGGGTCCATCGATAATGCTGTAACAACTAGTGTCAAGCCGGAGTCCACCAATGATGCAGTACCCCCCAGTGTCGAGCCGAAATCATCTGAAGGAAGACCCAGTAAGAACTCAGTTCATCAACTGCATGTTTTTCGGTGATTGAAAAATTCAGAAGTTGTGAAAGACTTTTCATCGATGGAAGCCACCGTTTCTTTTAAAAACAAATGTTTTTTGTTATATCTAACCAAGTGAGTACCTTTACGGTTCTAAAAGCCCAGGCAAAGGAATCATGTTTTACATTTGCTTGCCTGACATGTTACGGTGTCTAACTTTACGAGTTTTTGGAGGTCATTGCAACTCAAAGAACTCAGTTCCATGAAATATCATTCTCATACACGTGAATTATTTTTCTTCTTCTTGGTGTGTTAATATCAACAACTTAATCAAATCCTTCTTTTCTTGGAAACCTACAAAAGCTCAAATGTTGTTTGTTTTGTTTCTATTAGCTGCTAGTCGAGAATTTCTGGTGGGGAGGAAACTAGAAGTTGAGGACCCAAGTGAAGTGCTACAAATTATGCAGATGCAGGCTATTGGTATATTCTTTTTAATCTTACCTAGCTCGGATATCTTTAGTATATCTTTGCTTCCGATAATAAGAATTCAATGTATCCATGGGAGAAATACTGAAATCTCATAGGGATATCTTACAGCTCAATATATCGATGATGGTTTTAGATGATTCAATGGTTGTAATGCGTTAAAAGGATCTGCCGATGGTATTGTGGTGGACTTGTGGTAGAATATTTTTTGCATTTTATAGTAGGCCGATTGCATTGGTTTTAGCTAGATTTGGTCTGCATGAAGTTTCACGTCAGGCCCCAAAACATTTGTCCACATCAGGTAAATTGATTCTCGGGGACTCATTGTACACCAGATTGAGATGTATGGCTTCCAGCTTAAGATAACTAGCTCGTATGATCAAAATGTTTTCATTATCCATATGATGTTAGAGCCGGAGAAACTTTAGACAAACTGTCTTGATGCCGAATCAGGTTAAATCGCTTCACACAACTATTTATATCTATCATGTTCTCTCATGCAGCTTCTTCCGATGACATCCGTGAAGCCTTGAAGGATGAACATCTTCAAAAACTTATCTCTGATATCAATAGCTCCCCAGATGCATTGAATGTCAGTGATGTTATTCCCACTTGAAAACCAAGATCTGAGACTTATTTTCCTTTTTGCTGATGTTGTTCGTGCGCCTACTAAATCGTGTTTTTACCTTTTGTTAGGAACTCGACAAAGCTATGGGACTGGATGTTTTTCGCATTTTCAGCGATAAGGTATCTTAGTCAACAAGTGCAATCTTATAGTTCTACTTTGACAATATCATCTTTTCTTCTTCGCCTGTCAGGTTTCTGTATAATTACTCGATTGTTGCCGATCGGAACTTGGTAATGCCCGAAGTTTAACTGTCTATTGTTTTCTCTATCATCAGATTTTATCCGCAATCAATCAATGACCACATATCATAAGGCCTCTGAAGTTCTTTCTCCGAATACATTGATGCCAATATATATTTATGTCCAAGGTTTGCTGCTGTCTGAGCCTGGTCGGCGGTCGATGTTTCTGTAAGTTTAGTATTTTGGTTAATCGGAGGGTAAATTTTGTGCCCGGTTTTATCTCACTTAAGGTCGGTTTTGATTTGCAAGAATGCGGTCTTTAATGATTATTGTGAAGCTTTACGAGATACGATCTTCCAGATATAAGTAAAAGTTTATTGTTCTAAAGCCGGCAATCCATTAAAATAGAGCTTAAATCCTTCAAGGAGGGTCTATTACTGTCATAATTTGTAACACTAGAACCCCAAGCTCAATTTGCACTGATTTTCTTTTAAAAGAAAAAGATTATATATGATTAGAGAACGTAAATCATGTCAACATATATCTTCTATTAATTCTTGTAATGGTTTAATATTATTTTTCATTCTTGTGAGTTATGAGCATAAGAATATAATTAATTTTAATACGTATTTGATTGGTTGGAAAGGCAAATAATGATTGATGATTTATTTACCAAATGTATCACTAAATTTATTTTATCAAATTATAATTTTTAAAGGGTACAAAATCAAGAGGGATTAAATGTAAATTTACCCTACTTAAAAGAAAGCATGGTATTTAAAGAAGTTTTAAAAATTCAAGAGCCATAAACAGAATCCGATTTTTTTAATTTTGAAATTGAGTAATTTAGTTTCTCTTAAAAAATTAAAGCAATTTAGTCCAACTAATGATATTTTCCACCAAATGTACATAATTTTAGTTGATATAATAATAAATTTAGCCTTTAAAGTTTACATATTTTGTCAATTTGGTCTCAATTTAACAAATTTATCTTGTAACATTTGTGCAAATGTGTGAATGTTGAGGTTAAATTTATTGAATTTTTTAGAGCTAAGGCCGAAATGACTAAATATATCAACATGGAAAGCTAAATTTGTTATTATATCAATCAAAATTGTATACAATTGAGGAAAACATTATTGATGTGATTAATTGTCCTTAATTGCTTACTTTTAAAATTGAAAGGGATTAATTTGTTCAATTTTGAAATTGAGAAAGATTGGAGAGACCTTTTTACCAAAATATTCACTTTCCGGAGTATTAGAGGAAGACTTTAGTTTTAGGGGGCGAAACACGTAAATATTCCAAACCCAAACTCCTATAAACCATTAAACCTACTCCTTCCCTCACCCAAATCCTATCAGCAGCGCCGCTCATCTGCTTCTCTTCTCCTTCTCTTGCCTTTCCAGGTTCCAAACTCTCGTTCTTCCTCCAGCTCCTATCCTTGTAAGCTCCCACTCTTTGTTTCTCCATTCTGTTTTTTTTAGTGTCTGTTCTTCTAGTTTTTCTTTAGAGGAAAACTGTTATGATTTGTCAATTTAAACCTCATTAATATTTTTGATTTTCTGATTTACTTTTACTGGAATCAACATAGGATCGAGTTTCTTTCTTTATTACTAATGTTAGCAGTAAACTATCCTGTCTGCAACACTTCATCGAATCTTCTTTGCTTCTCCATAATTTTAGAAAGTAATCTATAAGCAATAAATATTAAAGAAAAATAACACTACTTTATCATGCGTTGTCAAATCCATGCGTTAATCTGTGTTTTGTTGGAAGATGAATTTATATTTTTCCATTCAGTTTTAATATAGATATGTAAAATATGTTACAAAAATCTAATTTATTTTTAATCGAGTTCGAGCAGCTCCATTACATCTTGAACTCGAGCCTCAAGCTTAAAGATGGAGCTCTGAATTTTGAGTCGGTCTTGAGCTTGTCAGTATTGGCTTGATTACAACCTTAGTATCGAATCCATTATTATAGTTTTTAAAAACAGTAGTTCATAATCTGATTTCTTCTCTTTGATTTCATTTTAATTTCAGTAACAGGAAATGGCAGTTACATTCAACGACTTGGGTTCTGCTGCCGGCTTGAAGAAGCTCGATGAGTATCTCCTCACTCGCAGTTACATCTCTGGGTAATTTTTTACTTTTATGAAATGTTCTACAGTGGTTAGGTTTGATCTTGTTCGGTTTAGGGTTTTTGTTTATTTGTTTGTTTTTGCAGATACCAAGCTTCAAAGGATGATATCACCGTCTACACAGCTCTATCTGGGGCCCCATCGTCTAGCTATCTGAATGTTTCTCGATGGTACAAACACATCGATGCCCTTTTGAGGATCTCGTAAGTTCTACTTTTATTTGTGATTATTTATAAGTTTATTATGTGGGATTTGGATGGTTAATAGAAATGTAATGCTTGATTTAGAGGTGTTTCTGAAGAAGGCTGTGGTGTGACTGTTGAGGGATTTGCTCCCGCTGAGGCTGTGGCCACTCCTCCAACTGCAGATTCAAAGGCAAGTTAATCCGGGTGCTTATATGTTCTAATTTAGTTAATCAATTGGTTTGCTTGCTGATTCTCAAGTTGCTTATGCAAGTGCAGGCTGCAGCTGCTGAAGATGATGACGATGATGATGTAGACTTGTTTGGTGAAGAGACTGAGGAGGAAAAGAAGGCAGCTGAAGAACGTGCAGCTGCAGTTAAGGCCTCTTCCAAGAAGAAAGAATGTGAGCCGCCTTTAAACTTGTTTTTGTTATGTTCGTAGTTGACTATTTTAACTTGGGATTTTATTCTTCTTCGGTCTCAGCCGGAAAGTCCTCGGTATTATTGGATATTAAGCCATGGGACGATGAGACAGACATGAAAAAGCTTGAAGAAGCAGTAAGAAGTGTTCAAATGGAAGGACTACTTTGGGGAGCTTGTAAGTGCTTAATCTAATATTGTTTATATATTGTATGCCATAGAATTTATCCATCAACTGACATTGGATTTCATTTCATGTTGCAGCTAAGCTTGTGCCTGTTGGTTACGGAATCAAGAAATTGCAAATTATGATGACAATTGTGGATGATTTAGTGTCGGTTGATACTCTGATTGAGGAACATCTTACAGTGGAACCAATTAATGAATACGTTCAGAGCTGTGATATTGTTGCATTTAACAAAATATGTAAGTTATCCCAGATTTTGATATGTTTTCGATTGCATTTACACCTGGGTTCTAGTATTATATATTATATACTTCATCAGATTGTTGGCACTTTCATCCTAGCCTATTACTTACCCTTTTTCTTTTTGTTTTTGCAGAAACTATTTTGGGATGCTGCAATAGTAGTTTCTTGAGGAGTCCTTCAAATTTAAGATTTTCATGTTTTCTTGTTCTGCTAGAACTTTAATTTATTGTGTTGGTTATTGTTTTTTGTTTTGCTAGAACTCAATTTATTGTGCTGGCTTTTATTATCTTATTTATAAAAGAAACAATTATTCATAATTTTTTACTCTTTTTCAATATTATGCATATCCGTTTACGTCTTTGGGTTCAAGTTATTTCTTCCAACAATGTTGTCTTTAAAGTTCAAATTTATTTTTCTCTTTGGGAGTACAATATATCCTATCATTATACCTAATTACTTATTGGTTTATCCATCTCTTTTAAAATGTAATACACTCATTATTTATTATAAATTTATTACAATTATTATAATTATGACATTAATTTAATTATTTAATTTACTGTATTATAATTATTGTGAAAAAATATATCGTCGAACCAAATCGCAATCATTGATTTCAGATATTAATTTTTATTTAATACAATTTCGATTTCAAAAGTTAAAAAAATGGAACGGATTGATCAAATTTTGCCCAAAAAGTGAACCCAGAAGAATCCTATGCTTTCAGAGATGAACACTACCAAGATGACTCCCATTTGAAACTCAGATGAGAACGACGTCGTTTGATGATGTGAAGCACTACTTGCCAAACTCCCATACCACACCTCCATCCTCTGTCAAAAAAAGAAAAGGTGCATTTAGCAATAAGCTTTGCCTAAAATGGAAGATATATATATATATGTATGTTGATGCAAACCAAGAATCAGATGTTTCATTTCTATTCACTAGTTCTCAGTTCTGGGTGACCTTTTTCCGGTTATAATTCAAACAAACAAATAAGCATTTAAACATGTTATGATAATAACAAAAAGTTCAAACAAGAAAAGTCGGATATATATACCTTTAATTTTCTTGTTTATCCAGACCTCGAGTAACATCCCGGCGCCAATCCCACCAGCAATACACGCTCCGTAAAAGGCAAGTGTAGAAGGAGTTGACATTCGAGGAAGGAAATAACAATCCGGGATTTGCCTAATCTTCTTTGGAAGTCGTTTCTTTACAACCGATTTACCGCCAGCGCTCGGATCTTTCTGCAACTCACTACCGATTGCTTTCCAATCTACCCCTTTCAACGGGTCCTTTGTCGCTTCGGTTCCCATTAAAGACTAACCTGTTAAAAGGGGAAACCACACAAATAATAAACTATGTGAGCATATCGTGCTGCTAATGCAAAAGAAATATTATCATTTTTTAGATGCCGCTGAAGAAACCACACACCCTCTCTCAGAACCTCTATTCGAACCATGCTTGCACTCTTCAGTGCCATGAATTCCGACCACGTATCGGTTCTTTAGCAGCATGGTTCTTGCACGACAACGGCTTCAAGAGGTATCTTTAAGCTCTCTTTTACATACAGGAAACAAAATTTCGAAGATGTGTTATGTTTTTCAACAGCATCCAAAGAAGACAACACCCCATGTTTCACATCAATAAACTGAAACCTTAATCCTATGAATCTAGTGTCTGAATAAATTTATGAGCTTCAAATTTGAATTATAAAGTAAAAAAAAAAAAAAACAACAACAACAACAACAATCTAATACAGGTCTTAACAAAGTCATCAACTAATACAATTAACGCTAAGAATAAAACCAAGCAACTTATGTAAAACATTTCATAAAATTAGTCAAGGAAAATCATAAAAAAAAATAGTCTTTATCATCCCAAAACGAAATCGAGGATTTGTTAAGTGAAACTAGCAGATAGATGCGACCCAAAATCTGAAGTTTCTAAGGTCTTAAATTAGAAAAAAATCTAAGTAAAAGTAATATTAAAAAAAAAAAAGAAGGTTGGATAAGAATCAGAGGAATTACCTTTGCCAGAGATCGATGGGAGCAAAGATTGGTAGCTTAGCGTCGAGAGAGATTCAAAAGATTGATACTTGGGAGAGAAATGCAGAGGGAGATGGGATTGGGGGTTTAGGGTTTTGTTTTTTCTAATTAGGTTAAATTCTGTTATTAGCCCTTGTACTATTCATAAGTTACCTTCTTTTTGTTTATATTTAGTTCCTATACATTTCGTATTTTAAAATTATAGTTTTGACCTAGCGGTTGCTATTAAACTCATTAAGCTAAGTTGTGATATTTGCAAAATTTGATGTATATTTATCATATGTGTAATGTTATGTTACTTTGTTATTTCTATATATTATTAAAAAGAATTAAGTAATGGATTTAATTAATATTTTTAGAAATGGATTAGTGGTCGAACTAATCAGGCCATCAGTTCGCTTGTTTGACCGGTTCGATTAGTTCGATGAAGAAAATTAAAAATTTATAAAAAATAAAAATAAAAAACTTATTCAACTATCAGTTCAACCAGCTTTTAGCCGGTTCAATTGGATTGTATCGGTCCGCAGTTCAACTAGTCCGCTACCATTATCTGGACCGGTACTCCGACTAGGCGACCCAATCTGGTTCAAACATCACTAGATCTAACGATTATATTTGTGTTAAAATTGAAAATCTAAAATTCGAAAAGTATAGGGACTAAGAATAATCCAATTGGAAAAACATAAACTAAATCTATAACTTTACATATAATACAAGACTACTAGTCGAATTTAACCAACCAGATTTAATTGCAACCGTTTAAGCCAAAATTAAAATTACAAAATTCGAAAACGACAAATTAAAATTGACCAATTCAAAGAAGTATAATAATTAAATCCATAACTTACACATAGTATAAATATTAATAATAAAATTTGACATCGGGTCGGAATGTTAATCTAAGCTAGAATGTTAATTCAAACTAATATTTAAATCTAAATACCCTAATAAATTTGAACCAAGTTTAAATAAGGATTTTTTTCGAGCCATTTAACTCAATCTAAATTTAAATGAAATGATTTTTAAAATAATTTTATTTAAATTTCTTAATATATATAAATATTAATATAATTTTATATTTTATTATATTATTATTAAATATAACTCTAATATACCCATGTATTTTATTTTTTCTCATTCCTTAAGTAGACTAAGAATGATTATATTAATTTTAGGGTCTACGACTACGAGAGGAATCTTTCAACATTTTGCATTTTTCTTAATATTGAAAAAGAGAGTAATTTGTTTGATTTTACGAAGAAAATTTGGTTAAATTGTAGATGCATGCATGCATTTCGAGTTTGTCGGTAAAGTAAAATAAGGGTAAATTACACTGAATGTTAAATTATTAGTAAATTTATGTTTTGATTATTCAATTTTAAAAGTTTCCATTTAAGTCACTGAGTTGTTAAATTTGTTATTATATGACCTTCTCTATTATACAATTCTATTTCTTTTCATGAAATAGCTTTGAACATCACGAATCTATGAACCAAAATCCAAACAATTTTCTTATTCGATCTTCGACACTAACCATCAGATGGACTTGGATCTAAGGTATGTTCTTCTACTCGTCCAAGGGTATTGATCTACAGTACCAATCATCGAATTTTCGTTTGGGGCTCACTAACTAGACTTAAAAAAATAAAAACCTTTAATAGTCCAGTGACTTAAATGAAAATTTTTTAAATAATTCAATAAACATTTTATAACTTTATGAAATTGAGTGATCGAATGTAAATTCATTAATGTTTATGATTGTCAAGTTACAAGCATAGCTACATCTAAAATCATAGTTATAAATAATACAAATCCAAATAATTATTATTAAAATTAATCTTTTAAAACACAAGATTAATAATTAATATATATTTTAATTTAAATATAATAAATTTAAATAATATTTTTTATATTTTCTATATCCATTTTACAAAATTTTAAATAAAATTTATATGTTATGAAACTTAAATCAAAATCTCACATAATTTACAGTGTGCAAATTTAAGATACTTAAATTTAAGTTTATTGTGTTTTGTTTTAAACGAGAATTGGTATTGGAAGTGTTCATGGATCGAATCATATTTTGGTTTTGATTTAAAAACTTTCAGATTGAGTTTAGGTCCTAATTCAACTAGAGATTGACTTTCTCAAAAAGCTTATATAATTGTTTAAAAATAATAAAATAATAAAACATATAAATTTATATTAAAATTTATATAATTAATTTTAATAAAATATTTAATTTAAATTCAAGCCGAGTTAGACTAATTCAAGAACAAAAAATTTTGTCCAAGCTTGACCTGGTCTAAGAATGTAATTTAGATTTTAAATATTAGTTTGAATTAACATCCCAACTTTGAATCGAGGATAATTTTTGCTATTAATCTTTATACTATGCTTAAGTTATGGATTTAATATCTCTACTTTTTAAATTGATCAATTTCAATATATATTTTTCAATTCGTAATTTTACCCGATCTAAACAAAGAGCGATTAAATATGTTTGATTCAATTTTGCTATTAGTTTTGCACCATATGTAAAGTTATAGTTTTAGTCAATATTCTCCAATTGGATCATTTTAATGCCTACTTTTTAAAAATTTTAAATTCCAATCTTAACATAAACGATACCCATTAAATATCTATTGATTGAAAATTTTATCAGTAATATGTAAAAATTAATAAGCTAACATGATATTCACATATAATAATATGTTTACTGCATCCTATTTTAAAATAAAACTTAATGAATTACAATTATTGTTTAGTTAGTACTAAAATTGCAAAAATATAAAAAAATTAAAATATAAAGACAACTCTTATGCATAGTAGGAAGGTTAATTTCATAATGAAAAAACATCACGTGAGTCACCAATATATTTTTATATGTATGTGACTTCATCTTTCTCAATTGGATGTTTACCAATGGAGTTTTCCACCAAGTTCTAATATTCATGGATTTTGCTGCCTGGATGTACTAAACATAAAATTCTTTTGTTACACAAAATTTCGAGTTTGGGTAAATTTGCAGTTGAAATCATTTTAAATTTTTGATAATCTTGGATTCAGATTTAAAACTTGAATTTATCAAATCATGTTATTATAAGTTACGATCACTTTAAATTCAGGTTAAAATCATTTTAGATTCATCGAGATTAGATTGAAATTCAACTTGAGTCGAATGGATAACTTGTTGATTTATTATGATAAAAAAAAATAACTTCAAATTCAATTTAATAGATTAAAATTTTAATTTCAGGTCGATTTTTCTAATAATTTCATGTTGCGTGTAATTTAACAGTCAAAAAAGACTTTGCATATATATAATTAACTTTGGTTACGATAGAAACAACTATGGGTTAGTTTCTTTGATGATACAACAAAACCAAAAGCTATGGAGTGTTTGCTACCCGTTGATCTTATGGATAATAGAAACAAGCTTAGACATTGTCAATGGCTTCTCTTGGTAATCATCTAAACCAGCTTCCATAAATTCTCGTATTTCTTCTTCCATTGCTCGTGACGATACGCCCGCAATCACGCTCCGAATTCCCATTTCACGAAGTTTCTTCGTAGCCTAACACATTCCGGATGGAAGCCGAGTTTCAATCAACCAAAACATTTATATATGTGTGTATATATATATATATATATGAAGAAAATAAGATTTTGTACCTCAATGCCATTCATGATAGGCATATCCATGTCCATCAAAATAAGGTCGAACATCTTCCCGGAATAGTGGATATCGACGGCTTCTTTCCCGTTGCTGACAACTTCATTTTCGACCCCCAGATTGTCCAAAAGTCGATGATGAATCGTTCGGTTGATCATGTTGTCGTCCACGACGAGTGCCGTCATCTTGTTGGATTGCCCTAATTTTCTCCCACCATGTTTGCTTTGAGCCATCTAAGCTACAATTTGAGGTGTTTTCTTTTTTTTTTTTGGGTGAGTTTTGAGTTTCATAATTTGTAGGACTATGAAACTCAAAGAAATAGACAAATATTAAACTACATTAGTGAATAATTAGTGAATTTTTTTGTGTGAACATAAAAAAAAAAAACAAATAATTGTTCGGTCAAAATTTTGTCAATAATTAGTAAAATTGATTAGACTGGAAGTGTCCTGGGTGAGAACAAACTTTGACCATGTTCACTAAATCAAAGAATAACATATATATATAGGTCTAATTTTGCTCTCAGTCACTATACTATTCCAACCTTTTAATTTAATCCCTCCACTTGTCTGATTTAAAAGTTAAAATTCAATCAATAACACTGTTAACTAACATCTACTAAATGTGTTTTCTTTTCAAAATTAAACTTTTGAATATTGAAGACAAGTACAATGATGAAATACCTAAAAATAAAAGTAGGAGGGACTAAATTGTAAAAATCCAAATAGTATTTGGATTGGAAACAGAATTATACCATATATAATACTATCCAAAAGGAAAAAAAAAGCCCATTCCCATAAAATTCTTGTATTTCACCTCAGAATATGATATCTTGTTGGTTCAAAAACTACAATTTTATTTCTTTTTGAAAATTATGGCATCAACTTCCATGGAGAATATGCCAAGGAGATGAGTTCATTAAGATATATTTGCATCTCATACAACAGATATTACCCGGATTTTTATTTTTTTAAATATTCATGTTCGACATTTGTGATTAAAGTTCCAAAATAAAAGAGTCAATTTTTAAAATTTTATAAATTAAGATAATAATAAAATTGTATTTTCACACCCCTAATCCCGACATATGTTCAGAAAAAAGATTGAACTTAGCTGGTCAAAGGGAATAATGATTTTGGTTCCAATGGTCGATTCTTGGTTTAAATTATTGAGCTTTGCTCAAGAGCTGAACAATGATATATGTATATATATTATAGATTTTGGTTCCAATGGTCGATTCTTGGTTTAAAATCTAATAAATGGGATTTTTTTTTTCTATAACTGGAGAGGAATGTTTTCAAGAAAATTAAATAAAAAAATCTGCAGTTTAGAGTTTAATGAATCGAATCGAGGAGATGAACACTCAAATATATATATATATTGCTTAGATAAGCGAATCAGATGCACAATTTTATTGAAACTGTACTACGGGATTTTCCTTTTTGTTCCTATCAAATGGTGCATATGATATTGTGAGCCATCTCATCCAATAATGTTTCTTTACATTCATAAAATAGTTTAATAATAATAATATTTGAGGTAAAAGTATAGTGAAGGTCCCTGTATTAAAAGTTCAATTTTATTTTATTCTTTTTGTTTAAAAATGGGCAAAACAGTCCATATGTATTAGATTAAAGAGTAAATCAGTTCTTTTTGTTAAAATTTTTATCTATTTGTACTGTTGAAAATTTGCGTGGTTGAAAGAATAGCCAAACAATGACATGTGATGTGCCACGTATATCTCATATTAACGTACAGGATCAATTTTTAATAGAATGACCGATTTGCTCTTTGATCTAATGCAATTCACCCAAAAAAAAAACTCAGAGAGAAAGGGATTGTATGAAACCGGAGGAAGAGAAAGGGATATAGATGACACGGCATCACAATTTGGTACAATCTTTTTTTAAACTCTGAATAGAATTCATAGTATATTTAATTTGATGTTATATATATATATATATATATATATTTGCTATTTTCTCTTCTTTTATTTCAATTTTTGCATTTGTATAAAATTAATTAATTAATTAATTAAACATGGTAGTAATTAAGCCACGGTTTATATAAGACCAACCAAATTGTAGGAAATTAAAAATTAGATTATATTTGTAGTTATTAAAGTGATTTGATTAAATAAGTAGAAAACAAGGATTTAGATAAAGATAAAGCATATAAAACAGAAACAGTAATAACGATAAAAGGCATTTAGTGAGGACAATCTTTATTTATGTCTTTATGATTTACTCATATTTTACCATAATGACAGCCGACAACATTCAACACAAACATCCCAAAGCTGGTGACATTTAACAACTACATCAATGGCCTTTAATTAGGGGATTTATGTTCATTGTGCATTTGAGTTAACTCCGTTGTGAATTTTGAAGTGTTCTGCAATGTGTACGACATTTGTATTTCACAGGACTTGAGCTCCTGTTGCTGTGTTTAGGTCACTTGTGAACAGCTATGCTATTTGCTTAATACAGCAGGTTCAATACAGTGGGAGCATCCCGTTGGGATGAATTATACGTGATCTATGATAATTTATTAAGAAAATGTCAAGATTTGTGCTTGGTAGGATTTGAGCTTGTGCCTTACAATATATAGTGCAAATGTCTGCATTTGCTTGGTAGATAACCTTGCGGCTAGACAAGACTCTCCTACTTTGTTGAATCTGTCGCCTCGAGCAGCCTCTTAAAGCACTTGGATTTTCACAGGACTGAAAGATAAAACCTCAATTAGGAACAATACCAACCTATTGAAAATCTAACAGTTCTTAACAGGTTACGTTATGAGAACTTCTTTCAAATAAATAAGTCATTTCTCCGATCATTAATGAAACTCGTCTAGTTCAAGCTATTAAAAGATCATTTTGTTAGTATAATTCTTTGAATATACTCCTTATGATTCTTTTTATACAAAGAGTGATCATAATTCATATTCTTCAAATAAAAATAAATATTTAATACAAATATGTTCCTAATGTGGATATTTAAAAAGTGATGATGTTGAAGTGTATATTGAATATTAGACGTTGTAAAACAATTTAAAAATAAAATAAAATGTTGTATCTTCATATATTTATGGGCCCATCATTCATTGTAATATCATGATTATTGTTATTTTAATAAACTTTAAAATCAATTAAAATTTATTAAAATATTTAAATATTCCAATTTAAAAATATAATTATATGTGAAGAAAATATTAATACCTCACGATCACTAATAAAAATCGCATAAAATAAATGTTAGTAAACAATGTCAAGTAAATATGTAGCTAAATACAAGTAATACATTTATATAATTACAATTAAAACTAATTATTTGATAACGTAATTATGAAAGTTTATTTAGTTCATCATCAATGAAGTTAAAAAACTCCACAGTCCTTAAGGAGTATTAAAAAATTATAAAAAAAACACATGTAATATAAATCAGAATTAAAAGTTTCCACTAGTAATCAACAGAATAATAATTTTAAAATATATCCAAATTTAAATCAGAATAAATTTAAAAATATTACACATTATGTGACATGAAACCAAAATAAAATATAAATTGAAAATTCAAACATAAATGTAAAATATCCTAAACCTCAACCTTCATCCAATAGTCAAGATTTCACATAAAATCAAGAGAAAAATCATTTGAGCCAAATCGGACCAATTGAATCAAAAACCAATCAAAGTATCGATTCAAAAATCAAAATTGAACCGAACAAAAAAAACTAATTGAACCAAAATTTTAATATTTTTTAATATGTTAAGAATTTTTTAATAATTTATTTAATTTTAACAGACAAACTATCAAACTACAGATCGAATTCTAAAAACCCTATCGGCATTATTAGATATATTTTAGATACACTTTGTAAAACTCTGAAACATCCTACACCTCAACCAACACCAACAAACATAGTCAAAATTTCATTGACGTTATTACATGAACATCATTATATATGAAGCCAAACCCAACTAAAAAAGGACCCAACCTGAATTTATATTTCTCCAAAACAATATTTCTTTTCATCAAATATAGAACAATGTTAAAGAAAATGGTGATTACAAAATGGGCACAATAGTTCGTGCAATTTCACTATCTGATTACTCACCAGAAACACTCTTTTGCCAAACTCAGCAAACCAAAAAAAAAGATGAGTATATATTTAATTAAAAAGAACATGAAATCATCATTGAAATGTATTCACACAATATACAAAATACACAACAATGAATTAAGTAAACGTTTCTGAAACCCGACATCCCGTTCCAAATGAACCAGCTATCATTGGTTAGCATCTATAGGGGTACCAGTCCTGGCCTGTGAAATCCGATTAGCATAGATTGTAACTAACCGCAACTGTGTGCTGTTAAGTCCCTCCAAGTGTGGTAAAAATGCTTTCCCAAGCATTATATAAATATCCACCAAACAGAAAACCACCGTCTGCATAATCAAAAAAAATAATGCAATGAGACAACCGAACTTGATAAGATTTAGAGAGACTAAAGGAAAATAAAATATGCTAGGAAGATTTTGAAACAGTTGGAGAGGTCATTTGGTTCTAGGGAGAGACAAAAACAAACGGATTCCTCTACCATTTTTTCAATGTAACGCTCTTTTTCGTCAGAGTTCTAAAGGAAATTTTGCTATAGGCTTTGGTACGAGAATATGACCCTCCAGGAATCCTCCATATACATGGAAAATCTTAAAAGACAATAATCATACTGGTGTCAACTATAGGTACTAGACACACTTGAGTCCGAGTAATATAGGAAAATTCAATCCTTTAGTTCAGAAATGCTAATGCAGAAGGCACAAAAATATTCTTTCTACCAGATGATAAATTCTCTCCCTTCTCTCAACTGATGACACCCAACCCCATAAGAACAAATTTATAAAGCAAGAACGACAAACATGCAAAAACATAAATATTACCTTCCGGACATCCGCACTCTGGTTTCCGAAAGCTTCAAAAAGAGAAGGCAAAAATGAGGGCAGTTGAGCCATTAGTTCCTCCTGTGATAGCCGGCCCACAAGCTGTAAAGAAAAGCAAAGAGCTTAGAAATACGTAGACAACACTTAACATTACCTGACAAAAGTTACTTGTAGGAACAATGTAACAGTCGAAGGAAGTAAACAAGAGTCTAATCCAAACTGAGGACATCTTGCATATAAACAGGGAAACAATGGTCACAATCATATGCCCTGATTATTTTGCTATCACTCAAAAATACATATATATATATATGCACGTGACTTTGATTCCCGTATGAAGAATCTTGGCCAGAAAACTATAGGGGAAATTAAATTAAAATGTTAACTTCAACTAAGATTCAGAATAAATACCTTCGTTAAACAATTTATGCAAATAACTAGAGTCTTCTCATCTTCAGTAACTAATAAAGGTACAATGACCTGCAACCCCAGTCATTTGACAACATCAGTACTTATAATAACCTGAAACTAGAAGGGAAAAAGGACAAAAAGGACTTTCTCTAGTTGGGAAAACAAATCAGACATCCATAGGAGGAGCACATACACTTAAACATCTGAATGGATCATACTGAGACAGCACAGTGTTCAAGCAGTGCTCAGCTTCATTTGAAACCTGAACATGGAGCAGACAATTGAGAGGGGAAAGAGGAGCAAGAATATTTTCAAGGGCAACTTTGAGGAAAGTAAATTACTTTTGGAACAATATCCTTTGTTACATGAAGCAGCTTCTCAATTACTATTTCAACAGAATCTTCCATAGCATCTTTCTGGAATCATGACAAAACAAAAAATAAAAAGAAAGAAAGATGGAACAAGCACACTAGCTTATGAGAGAAAAGAAAACCCATACAACGTCTAAAACTAACTATGAGCAAACCTGGTTTTTAAGCATTTCAACTATCAATGACAGCGCAAGTTCTCTGATTGAAGAATCAGAATCATCTAAAACTTCAAGTATAGCTGTCAAAATCTGATTGAAGTACTGCATAAATACAATTAAATATTACATTTTTTGACATAGAGGCTTAGAGGACACTCTTTTTCGTAAAAAGTACTGCAAGGTTAAGAAGCTTTCAACAGAAGGAAACAAATCTCAGTCAAACTTGCATAGAACATGTATAAATATATATATATACACCTTGTTCCAAATCGAGGGATCATTAGCCGCAGAAATTTCAGTTAATTGCTCAAGTGCACTGCGCTTACTTGCGGTAGGGCTCTCATCATTCCCATTGCAGATCTAGGAAAAATAGAAGAAAGCATTTATCAAGTGGAAGTTCTTGAAACCCAACAATCTATTTCCTACAAATGCTCAATTGGAAAAACAATTATCATCACCAAAAAAAGGCAGGATAAATACTAAACTCACCATGTGAAGAATTTGAGGAATGCTAGGCCCAGCATCTGGCATGGAGTTAATCTTTACAGCTGCTGGTTTAAGGTGATTAAGATCTAAACCTGATGAAGTCTCATAATTATGAGCAACCCCACCAATAGCCCCTAATGAGTCGGATCTACTCAGACCATTAATTTCCAGTTGTGGAGTAGATACACCTTCCAAGTTAAAATTACTTTCCAAGTTTCGAGATCCCAAGTTCTGACTCATGGAATAAACCATATAAGATGATTCATTAGTTTTAGAAAGAAGAACATCTGCATTTGGACTGGTCTCAAAGTTCTGATATAAGTTCTCCCGAGTTTCATCAGATGTTGCCAGGCCAATACTGCCAGTGATCAGGGTTGATTCCTGGGTGGTACCCCATTTCCTACCTCCTTCACTATCAATGGAACTGGAAGAATACCTCCCAAGGAAAGCACTCTTCTTGGACACACCAATATATCCTTCTTCAGATGATGTTCCTACAACATCATAGGGATCATAGGATGACTTAGAGCGCTGTCTCTCTTTCTTGTTTTGCAAAAAGTTTATTAGATCCACCTCAATACGAGGTGTGTACTGCTTAAGTGCCCGTCTCAAGGAATTTTGTTCTTCAACTGATAAACTAAGAATAAAATTCAGAACAGCGGTTGGATCGAAATGCGTGTATACAGATATGATGCAAGTAATAGCTGCATCCTTAAGCTTAGTATTTTTATCATGGGCCAATGGCGTCAACTTAGCAAGCCATAACTTCAGGATGCCAATGTTACCAGAACCTTCAGGATTCACAGCATGCTTGTTGAAGGAACTAATGGCAAACTCAATAACAGCCAATTTTGCCTTTGGCGACCGCTGTTCATCCAGTGAACGCAGCAAAGCAGGTAAGAGAGAATCTATGCTATAAGTCTTACTTACTATTTCCAATGTCGTTGAGCAAGGTTGCCTAACCAACTCCTTGGGATCAATTAAGCGTGAGAAAACATGGGGTAAGATCCTTTCCATGTAACTCTCAAAGGGCTTTCGGCATGATGGAATAATATCTGCAAGAGTTGAAAGGGCAGCCTGTGCAACTTTATGGTGGGGGTCATCCAAGTGCTGGAAAAACAGTTTCATTACCTTCTCAAAAGTTTGAACCACTTCCTGAATACCTCTTGGGCCTTGCTTCAACAAAGACCGGAGATAAGAAAAAGCAGCAACCCTTGCAGACCAATCAGAACTAGGACTAAGTCCCTCACTTAAGGCATCATTGAGAGAAGCTGGACCTTCAACATAATTTGACATCTCTCCAAGTGACAGCTGGTTATCATCAAAACTTCTTCTCCTTCCAGCAGACATACGCCCAGCTACATGCTTTCTCAAAAGCGGCCTTTGGAAGTTAGGAATGTAATTGTTATGTGAATCCCTAGAGCTTACATCTCTGTATGGCATTTCCAAATATTGCCCTTCAATATGTGGATTTGTAAGCCGCCTGGCCTCCCTGATGTCACTATTCTCTTCAAAGGAACCACGATCTTGTCTTTCAGATGCCCTCTTGGCCGAGTATGATGAGAAAGTTGGCAGAGACTCTGTTGCCACAGTACTTCTATATGATAACTTGCCCGAGTCTTTGGAAGCTTGAATTTGAGAAATGATGTCAGACATGATCAGACCACCGTTACGGTTACTACCCTTACCGACACCAGAGGTACTTGATTCTAGTCCTAAAGAGCTTGTGAGACTGTGAGAAGCTGGAACAACAGCAGGGAATGGTGGATCACGAGATGATGGAGGCTCAACTCCTGCACTAGTGGGCAATAAAAGAGAAATTTAGCCGCTCACAATTTTAATCAATTTCCATATCATTTAAGGCAACTATCACTGCATCATTTGACAACCTCATCTAAAATAGGAATTCTAGTTCAAACCAAGTAAAATGGAAATTCCATTCAATACCTAGATCCAAGCTTGTTGACCTCTGTTTTTCGGAAATGTCCAGACCTCTAAGCATACTTTCGATGGCACTCACTTTCTGTTTGCTTGCATGCAATACACTCTCCAGAGTACGCTCAGCACCTTTACCAAGGGGCTTTGACTGGGATAAATTCATCCCAGAAGAAAAGGACGTCCCTGAAGATAAACTGGAAGTTCTGTCCATTGCAACTATAGCAGATGTTCCATATCCAGGTATATTTGAAGTAGAAGAAGTTCGAGTGGTAAATGACATCTGTACATTCCTGTCACGGAGAGAAGGAGAAGCATGCCGCCTATGCATCCCTCCATCTTCTTCATTAATTATCTGTACAAAAAGCCAGATTTTGAAACCACGATCTAGGAATGGAATTATTCCAACTATCCATCAAATAGAGAATATATACCCTTTGAATGGCAGGATCAAAGGAGGAGAACAAGCGACGAGAACGATCTGGCCAAGTTTTGTTGAACATTCTATAGCACATTCTAGCAGTTGATCTTACCTGTTAAATAGTATGGGTTCAAACAAGTAGAAAAAGGTAAATAACATTAACTTTTGAATTGACATTGCTACATAAAGTCATCTTATCAGACTCCCTATATAGGAAAAAAATTATATTAGTAAAAGATGCCAAGTGAAGCATCAGCCAGCCGTGAACCAATCATGTTTCGAGGAGAGAAACCTATAAAATGGATCAACTCAGACCTTCACATGAAGGGCTGAATGCAGGACTATGTACATCAAACATTAACGAATAGAAGTAATTTCCAACATAGATACCTCACTCATTGCATCAGCAACACAACATCTAATCAGATCCTCATATAAATCAGCCGATCGCTGTATTTCAGGTGCATCTGGCCAATGTTCAAGTATCAACAATGCATATTCACAGCACCTGCAGCAAAGAGATAAAAAGTGAGTAGATGCATAACAAATAAAGGACTTTATCATTAAATAGAAGAGGCATTAGAATACCTGGCACGGAGTACAGCATTACGGTCGTTCTTTGCACAATCAGCTATGCGAGGAAGTACACGAGCAACTTTGCAGTTACGCAACATCTGCAAAATTGAAAAGATAACATCAAAAACAGAAAATCAAAAACAAAAGGGAAGATAGAAAAGGGAAGGGGAGATAAATAAATCATTACCGTTTTTATGCAATTATCAGCAGACTCTGCAATTACAAGCACAGTAATCACAACCAACTTGAAAAGGACCTGATTATCATAACATGAGATTAAGAAATGCTTACAAGAATAAAAATGTTGTTACACTACACAAGAAAGTTGAACTTACTGGAATGAAGATCTCAGCACATGCCTCAAAATCTCCCAATAGCTCCTTCGATAAGAATGATAATAAATGGCAAGCCTGAAAAAGAAACATGCTCAGAAACAACCATATGTCCAAAGCCAAAAAAAAGCACTTATGGGAGAGGGAAATAAACTATTGTCTTCAACTCAACCACCAGTAATATTTTAACTCTCTCAAGATTACTGACTGCCACTATATTAAATTCCATTCAAAAGTGTTAAGAGGCAGAAGCTTAAACACTATGCACAAACATGGAATCTCACCAACAAAGACCATGTAACTATGACCTCTGCTCAAGTAAAAGTTTTCAGCTCATATCATCCTCTACAGGGTGGAATAGAAGAAACACTGTTCTTGGAAGTTTCAATAGTGTCAATATGGAAAGGACGGGTACAATAATGGGTCCATGACATGTTCCCTATCAAGAACCTTAAGCAATTTTTTTACTTTATGGATATGTTCTAAACAAATAACCATCCTGGCAAAATCAAGGAAGAAAAGAACAAAATTCCCAGGGATTGAATCTGTCTGAAAATTCACTGAACCACTCTAAACAAATTTCACCAGTGAACTTAATAAAAAGTAAGTATTTAGAAGGGAAAAAACACCTTACTCTCGGTGCTAGAATAAACACTACTAATTCATAACCACATTAATAACCTATAAACACCCGGAAAAAATCTCCTAAAATATTAAAATAAAATAACCTCAGCACTAGGAGACACAATAAAAATGGCACAGACCTGCTTCACAATGCTTGACCTTCTATCTGATAATTGTGTACTTAGGGGGCCAACAAGCTGCTTTAAGAGTCCCCGGAAACATGGATAATCAGCAGCTCCTGTTTATTTATAGTAGTATTAATAGTTAAAGCCATTAGGTCTCAACCCATAAGCTATATAGGTATGTGACAGATATGTATTGGGTCTGTGACAGATATATATATATCCAATATGCGTGTGTTTAATATTTTCTGTTTTTCCACATATTTGGAGGATCTTACTCCATAACTATATCTGAATATGTATCGGAAACAGGTACTTCAAAAAATGAAGAATCAGGATAATATAGTATGCCCGTGCCATATAAAATTGGATTTCTGATAGCAAATAAAGAATATAATAGTACAACTTTGGATATGTAAAAACCAAGGGGAAATAGGTTAAAGAAAAGGGACAGCCCAAAAAACTTATTTACCTGGGTCTTGACACCCCTTTATGTACCTAGGAATTTATATATCTAGCTCAGTTGACATTGGTCAGTTCTTTAAGACCAAGAATTTTGTTTCAGCAGAATCAACAAGAAAGAACCATTTCTTAACTATTCATCCAATAACAGTAACTCTTATATTCTTTCAGTATAGACACGTGTAAGAACAAGATTGGTGGAAGAATGAGAATAAGGATAAAAACCTCCAAAAACAAGGCCTTCAACCCTCTGCATGGCAGCAATGCGTACAGACCAATCTTTTTCCGGCACAAGAGTAGAAGAAATTTTCTCAAATTCCCTTATCAGCTCCTTCTCTGAGTAAACTTTAATCGGATCTATGGGTTTTTCTGTGATATCACTTTCACCTGCAAAAAATCAAACGCAAAACACTTCAGTAACATTTAGATCTTTGAACCATGGTATAATGTAATCACCACATTTGAGAAACATATAATGTAGAAAACATCGAACTTATTTTAACCATAAATGTCAAGAGAAGAAGCCAATATTGGGAACTAGTTTAGTGTGTGCAAAGGTCAACATATCATGAAAACTATTCTAATTAAAAAAATAGAACTAAAAAGAGTTTGAAATACACAAATCCAAACCTGCAAAAAGAGATGACTCCCTCGAAGAACTCTTGGCTCTTGGACTGCTTTTCTTGGGGTTAAGGATTGCAGGCTTCATCTCTCCAGAACCAAAACCACCCAAAATTCCATCTGAAGATCTAACTTGTGGCTCAATTTTCTCTAGTCTAGCATTGATATCTCTCACCTGCATTTATATGCTATTTTGTAAAACGAAAAAGTAATAACACCAATAACTTTCTTCTATAAGGAAATTTGATCAGCATTGAATGATCCAAACTACCATTTATAATAATACATATGGGAGGGAGCAGAGGAAGTAAAAAGTAGATCAAAGTTGGGATAGAAAAGAGAGAGAAAGAGAGAATATTATTCATCTGCAGCTATGAAAAAATTCAATATGAAGATAGAAAATGGAATATATTACTCAAAAATTAAATATTCAGTTATTCACCATAGATGCAGGAAGCTGATGGCGATGAAGTTCATCACGGAATTGGGTACCAGCCTGCCTATACATTTCCTGGGAAATAAATGATTTGATCAGTGTTTGCCACCAGATATGACAAAATCTTAATATATATATATATATATATATATAACCAATCTAAGAGCAATTTCTCCAGAAAAAAGCATGCCACAAGTGAACATATTATCAAAGAATACTGCACTCAGCTCCTGCAACACCCGTTAAACAATTCAAAGCAGAAATATTTAAGAATAAATAACACAATGAATGATTACTGAATGACTCTTACACAAGATCAAAACTATTAAGGACAGACATTCATCAAAAGAAGCACGAAAATTTTGATAAGCAATGTACATTGACACTAAACCAAGGAGCAAATAACCAATATTAAAGTTAGTAAGTTACTGAATTCATGAAAATGAGGGTTACAATAGAACTTAAAGAAAAAAAAAAAAAAGAGGATCTAAAACTTGAAAGGCAAGCAATCTAAAATTGAGATAAATTTTCTTTCTTTAAATGCTAAATATAACTACCACAAGGCCGGGATTGCATGCGCAAGCTACAACCGTCAAATGACATAAACATGTTTTAGACATATTAATCCTAGGCCGCAGCAAGATGCCAAGAAATTGTTTCTAGTTATCTTTTTCCAATAAAAGAGAGTGCTGACCAATGAGTTTTTTTTTTTTTTTAATGTTTTCATTAGTAATAAACAGATTCAGATCCCTGATGTTTGTGCCTATTAATTTTCTCGTTATACTCTCCCTGTCCTCAAAAAGGCAAGTAAAATGCTTACGTGGAGAGATTAACATGTCCTCATAAAGTTGTCAATATCTTCAAAAGATAACACTGGAAAAGAGAAGTTTAACTGACCTCAATGCACAATATAGCAGCTTCACGAACACCAAGATTTGGGTCACTTAACATCTGCAAAATCTGATGAATTTATAAAGGTCAGCTAATCTGTCACATTTGATAAATGAGACAATAAAAAATATATTTCAGAAATGTAAAAAAGCATACAGGTGGAAGAATAGCCCGTTGAAGTGGAAGTTCAGTAGATGCAAAAAGACTTATTGCAGATGTCACGGTCCGGGCAAACTCCTCCCGAACTCTCCAACTTTTGTGTCTCCAGGCATAAGAGCCAGCTCTTTCGACGATAATAGTTGGAGAAGAAACCTGAAAAAAGATTACAAATCAAACTAATTCATCATTTAGTGTTAAAAAGTAAAGCATTCCAAAAGCTTGACCTGGCACTCATGTTTACTCCGAAAATTAATTCCATCCAGAGGGAACATTGTCAATGTCATTGATTCAACTAAACCTATATAAAACACTACATCCAACGGCACATTGCATATTTCCATTCAAAATCAGCGCTAACACACATTTTTGAATAGGGTCAATTCAGCAAAGTCAAGAAAAAAAAGAATTTGTCATGTGCCAATTCTAGTGAGGTGTAAATGGACCCAGGTTCTCCAACCTCGATAGTTAGCTATTAGAGTGTGGTTCCCCAAAGACCTGTATCAATTGGCATCAGAGCCAGCCATGATGTCTCCTGATTGCAACTGTGCGGCACAGGTGGTGATGTTAGTATTGCAGTGTACACCTAGGGCTAGATTAAGCTAGCGCAAAGCCAGCAGCGTGTGCACCGGGACTGCGCAGCATGCTGAATTGTTATGTGCCAATTGCAACTTGGATCCCAAATAAGAAAGGAATTTTAACTTTGTTTCAAATTTGCAATTTGAAATATAAACTTTTGTTTATGCAATTATGCACATGCAACTTGAATCAAATTTGAATTATGATTCATATGTAAACATGAAACTTAGATTTGGATTAAAAATGTTGCTAATTTGATAATATTGTTAATGATTTTAAAATTTTTAATAAAATCAAATTTTCATTCACACAAAATCAAAATTGATCTAAACACCGCACATTGAATCAAAGTTTTTATATAATTTTGATATTTATCCAAATATAAATAATAACTTTTACCTCCATGAGAGTGACCAGTAAATGTCTAGCAGCATCCCTAACAGGCTGTTTGCCGTCACCTAACCGTTCAACAACCGCGGGAACGAGCGCATTAAAGTGCAACTTCAAGTGATCACCGGATAGAACGGCCGCGGAAGCAAGTGCCTGGAGAGCACCCTGGGAGACTCTGAAGTTGTTGTCCTTGAGGAGATCCAAGCAGCAGTCAACTATCGAAGTGACTTCCGAAGAAGTGAGATTCTTTCTAGTACCTTCGAGGAGTTGGTAAAGCCGTTCCACCGCCGCCATTCGCACCTTGGTGTCTTTGGCACGTGCCAGCTCCAATGCCTCCTCCATCTTGACTCGGATCCGGACCGATAGTACTCAGATCTAAACAATTACTCAACCAATCCAACAATTCGAAACTCAAAAACGAAAAATAATAATAATAATAAAATGGAAAACGTAAAAATGTGTTTAGCAAGAAAGAAAGAAAAAGTATTAAATGAAATAGAGAGAAAATTGTCGTGGTTGAAGAAAGGAGACTTGACGGAGAACTCCCGCTTTATTTTATTTATTATTTTCTCTTCTTTTAAGTTTATGGAAGAAAAGAGAACAGAGGAACAGGAAAAAAAAAAGGGAGAGAAAGTAAAGAGGCTGTTATCAACGGAGAAGATGATGAGAGTGTGTGGTTAGAGTGGTTAAGGAATTTAACCACCCGTTTGGGGCTAATTTACGAATATTGCCACTGTGGGCTTTTTTCATTTTTCTTGACGGCATCTATTTAATGTTCACTTCAGTTATACGGCTATTCAATAGAACGCCAAGTTTGCTGTCCAAACGGGACCGCAAAATCCGAATTGTTCCATAGTTATTAAATAGGATAATACGTGTTTATACTTATTTAATTAGTATTTGAATTTGAATTTGTATTCTATTATTTACATGATATTTTTGTATTAATATTGCTAATTTGTACTAATGTGACATTAATTGAGGTGTCCATGGGTTGGGCTGTGTCGGATTTGTGTTGGGTCTAATTAAAATCTTAGGCCAATTTGCTAGATCGACGGAAAAATGGGCCTAAAATTTTAGCTAAGTTCAATCAGGATAAAATGCTAAAACTCGAGCTCAGCCCATATTAAGTTTGTTATATTATTTTTAAATATATATATAATAAGATAGATGTAACTTAACAAGTAAGCGCATCTAAAAATAATAACAAATTTAACAATAAAAAGAGGTTATACAATATCCAAATAATAATAACATAATAGTTTTTTTGAACAAATAATAACATCATAATAGTTAAATGGTAATAAAAGGAGAAAACTATAAGAAAATAGCATTAAAACAACAAAAATAGTAATTTCTTTATCCTTTTGTGAATTCGGATCGTGCCAAAAATGTCTTACTCGAGGCCTACCCATTTTCAAGCGAGCCTTATTTTTGACCTAGACTCATTTTCGGATCTATATTTTATCTAAATCCTCCCACTTACGAAATGGCCTATGAATAGATCTAGACACTAATAGTCAATTAAGTCCATATCCAACTATTTTACAAAATAACAAATACCGGATATAGCACACTTGTAATATGAGAAAAACATTGTACAACAAATATTTTATAAAAATTTATATTAAAGACAAATGAAGCATAGGTAGAATTAGTTACTTAAGTTCAAATATTACGGATTGATATTAAGTTGATTTGTGACATTTATTTAGTAAAAAACTTAATACATACTATAGTTAAGAGCTTGGTATAAATTCTATGATGGCTTTATTGCCTTTTTTATATGAAAATATACATATAATAGAATTTGAATCATAATCTTTAATATTTTAACTTTATTATTTGAACCTGCGACTATGCCTCATTTTTATATGATTTGTTATATCACCTCCGCAAGCTTTACTTATGTCCCTTTTGGATGAACCTCACATCCAACTGATATTTAACATTGGATAGCTCTACGGTGAATTGAAAATATGTTTGCGTGAGACTATTTCCATAAAAAATACATGGAACCTTATGCTCATTGATTGTCTGACCATCCTAAAACGTTACATTATCAACCTATAAAATTTTAGAGAACTCCCGCTTTATTTTATTTATTATTTTTCTTCTTTTAAGTTTATGGAAGAAAAGAGAACAGAGGAACAGGAAAAAAAAAAGGGAGAGAAAGTAAAGAGGCTGTTATCAACGGAGAAGATGATGAGAGTGTGTGGTTAGAGTGGTTAAGGAATTTAACCACCCGTTTGGGGCTAATTTACGAATATTGCCACTGTGGGCTTTTTTCATTTTTCTTGACGGCATCTATTTAATGTTCACTTCAGTTATACGGCTATTCAATAGAACGCCAAGTTTGCTGTCCAAACGGGACCGCAAAATCCGAATTGTTCCATAGTTATTAAATAGGATAATACGTGTTTATACTTATTTAATTAGTATTTGAATTTGAATTTGTATTCTATTATTTACATGATATTTTTGTATTAATATTGCTAATTTGTACTAATGTGACATTAATTGAGGTGTCCATGGGTTGGGCTGTGTCGGATTTGTGTTGGGTCTAATTAAAATCTTAGGCCAATTTGCTAGATCTGACCAGAAAAATGGGCCTAAAATTTTAGCTAAGTTCAGTCCGGATAAAAATGCTAAAACTCGAGCTCAGCCCATATTAAGTTTGTTATATTATTTTTAAATATATATATAATAAGATAGATGTAACTTAACAAGTAAGCGCATCTAAAAATAATAACAAATTTAACAATAAAAAGAGGTTATACAATATCCAAATAATAATAACATAATAGTTTTTTTTTGAACAAATAATAACATCATAATAGTTAAATGGTAATAAAAAGGGAGAAAACTATAAGAAAATAGCATTAAAACAACAAAAAATAGTAATTTCTTTATCCTTTTGTGAATTCGGATCAGGCCAAAAATGTCTTACTCGAGGCCTACCCATTTTTCAAGCGAGCCTTATTTTTTGACCTAGACTCATTTTCGGATCTATATTTTTATCTAAATCCTCCCACTTACCTGAGCTGGCCTATGAATAGATCTAGACACTAATAGTCAATTAAGTCCATATCCAACTATTTTACAAAATAACAAATACCGGATATAGCACACTTGTAATATGAGAAAAAACATTGTACAACAAATATTTTTATAAAAAATTTATATTAAAGACAAATGAAGCATAGGTAGAATTAGTTACTTAAGTTCAAATATTACCGGATTGATATTAAGTTGATTTGTGACATTTATTTAGTAAAAAAACTTAATACATACTATAGTTAAGAGCTTGGTATAAATTCTATGATGGCTTTATTGCCTTTTTTTTATATGAAAAATATACATATAATAGAATTTGAATCATAATCTTTAATATTTTAACTTTATTATTTGAACCTGCGACTATGCCTCATTTTTTATATGATTTGTTATATCACCTCCGCAAGCTTTACTTATGTCCCTTTTGGATGAACCTCACATCCAACTGATATTTAACATTGGATAGCTCTACGGTGAATTGAAAATATGTTTGCGTGAGACTATTTCCATAAAAAAATACATGGAACCTTATGCTCATTGATTGTCTGACCATCCTAAAACGTTACATTATCAACCTATAAAATTTTATCGTCACCCTTGTAAGAAAACATGATTTGGCCTTGCCGATAATGAGATCTTTTAATACAGGTTATATACTACTTCCCCTTTGTGGATTCAACTTATCAACAATTTCTTTTATAAATATTTGTTATACATGTATACATATATATTTCACTCACGTAATTTATTTTAATTAAAAAATCCTCAAAATATAAAACAAGATTATGATTATAATAATCAATTTAATCAAAAATTTATAAAGATTTAAGTAAAAACTTGAAAATTTGACCCAATCCAATCCAATCAATAGATAAAAATAATAAAATAGAAAGGAAATATGAACAACCAATACGAATAATAAGTTTCACCAGAAATTAATAACAAAATGTTTGTTAAAAGGTCATTCAATTTCATCACGTCAAATGGTAATCATGGTTGATGGAATGGTAGGAATGAATTAGTTTTAAAGCAGGCTATGATTTGATTTGGCCAAAAAAAGGAAGTTTATAAACAATTTTAAGAAAACAGTCTACCTTCTTGATGAGGACAATCCCAACAATAATCCCTCTGGAGTCTGGACATTAATAAATTAACCCCTTTTTTATTGTTTATTTTTTAATTTTTGGATCCACCCCTGATAATGTGCAAATCAATCAAGTGTAGATAATGTTCTATGAATTAATTACTACCTACTTAAAGCCCTTTACAGGTTGGCCCATTTGGAGAAGTAGGAAAGACTCAATTATTAATAGGGAAAATATAAGTCCACAATAAAGTCCACTGTAGTACTTGAATTTGATAATTAAGTCTATTTTGGTCATTGAAATTGAATTTCATCAAAATTTGATGATGTGGCACTCTGAGATTATGTTACATCATCAAAATTTTATAATTATCAAATCTAAGGACTAAAATTAACTTAATTGTCAAGTTTAAGAGCTAAAGTGAATAAAAAAAATTATAAATACCAAGGTGAATCTAATTGCCAAGTTTAAAACTAAAATTATGGTAACCCTTATTAATATATAAGCCATTAGGCATTAGGGTCTTTGTGTAATTTCCTTTATTTGTGTTATAATTATATTTAATGCATCATATATTTATATAACTAGTTTGTATACCTGGGTGGTGCAGGGGCCAATTGTGTTTATTAATTAAAATGCGCTTCATTAATTTTATGATTTTTTTGTAATGTTTTAATAATATTTTGATTACAAAGTTAAACTATGATGATGTGTCAACATGTAATAGGTGACAAATGTCTTAGAACTTAGTTTAGAACTACTCGTTACTAAAATTATTCCAAATTTTTATTTTATTGCATATATATATGATATATACGATATAACATGTGTATGTATGCTATCATATCCATAATAAAATAAAATAACTTTTTTTCCAAATTTTACTGATAAAATAAATCTTATATTTATATTTTATTCTCAAATAAAATAAAATCATTATGCAATTAATAGTAAGGTATATAATATGGTAATTAAATTAAATTAATAATGGAACAATATGTGATACAACATTGTTCTTTGAGTTTCATGCACAGTTAGTAAATAATAATCCAAGTCCTTATTAATAGGCAAAAAAATAGTAGACGAGTTATAAATAATTACTAATAAATTTACTTGAATATTAATCATAATTATTATATTTTCTCTGCTTTTGAGTTTAGGATTTAGGTTTATACTAAATATTGAGTTCGAGTTTAGGGTTTGAGATACATATATGTTTATAATTTAATACATATGTTTTAAACACGTTTAATATTATATTTAAAGAGACATTTAACACTTACAAATTGTTACGTTGATGGAATAACCAAATCGATAAAATACTAATATTTTTAAAACTCAACTAAAATATTTTAAATTTTGAAGATGAATTTAAAATAAAGGCGATAAATTGGAGACATTTGACGAAACCAACTATTTTCTTTCGTGCTTTTCAAACAATGTCAGCTCAATATGTTAAATGTCTCCAAATTACATACTTGAGTTGTTCATAGATCATGTTGAGAGTTTAGGGTTTATGACCATAAATAATATTGATATTGTATATAGTTGGCCAAACTTGATTTAGTTCGAAATATCAATTTTTTATTTTAATCTAAATTTGTTTATATTTATCAATAGTTTATTTTAATTTATTTTTAAATCATTTAAAAAATTTCACTTGCTTTCGAATTTAAATGGATAATTTGATCATTAAATCTAAATTCTGACCAAAGTTAAATTCCAACTCTCCTCATTAGGGGTGTTCATGGCTCGGTCAAGGCTCAGTTCCAAAAAATTTACATGCTCAAGCTTGATATATTCAGGTAGCTTATTTTATTATTTGAAAATAATAATGTTTTTTCATTTAATTTTAATTATAAAATATATAAATATTAATATAAATTAATATTTATATTTTATATTTTATATTTTATATTTTATATTTCTAAATAATAAAACACGACAAAGACAAAGTAAACTGATTCGTGATGAAAATATAAACCCAAATGTGAACAAAGTCGGACCAGGCCAACCCTACCATACATCTCTGTTTCCCACTCAAACTAGAAAAAGGAAATAGAAAAAAGAAAATCAGAAAAAACAAAGAATTTTGAAGCAAAATAAAGCCAAATGAATTAAATCCAAAAGACGCAGCTTCGATCTTATCCATTTCTCAAAATCCATCATCAAAATTAGGGTTTCTGTAAAGTAAAAAAATAAATTGAAATCAAAATCGTTTCGAAATCTTAGGGAATGCGGCCGAATTGTTGTCATGTTTCGTTTGCTTTTGTTCTGAAGTTCTTGAATTTTCTCCAAGCTTTCCTTGGAGTGTCGATTTTACTCTACTCGTTTTGGATGTTGGATCAATGGAATCATCACGTCCCCATTTCTCCTCCGCCGTCAGTTCCGTGGCCGGATTCTTCTCTCTCGGTTCTCTTCAATTCGAGACCGGAGGTTGGGGGAGCTCGAGGAGCCAAGGTTTTCGATGATTTAGCTGCCGGTTTGGTCTCCGGGTTGGATAATGGAGTCGGGTTTGAATTGAGTTCGGTTAAGCTACCTGCTCCATGGTACTACTTATTCTATTTAGTGAATGCTTTTTTAATTCTTTTATTACAATTAATTGCTTCTAGTTCCAGGGGATTTTGAATTGGGCTGCATTAAATGTTTTATCAAATTTAAAAGCACAGAGCTGTAAATGTTTAGAAACTAAGGTCTCTTTGATATTGATATACCTTAAACCTTTGATCATTTTATGTAATCAGTTGCACTTAGATATGCTTTTTATTGTATAATATTCAAGAAATACTTTGTTAGATTGCTTAGATGGAGTTCGTTAAACTATGCAGCAAAATCATGCCATGTATTAGAACTGCTAACTCAATGCTAAGTTGGTCTTTTGAATCTTAGTTTCAGCTCTTAATATATAGTCGATAGTTTTAGAATATTGAATTATCGCAGAACTTAGCAACTTCAAAGCCTTACTTTTAGGACCAATTTGTTAGTGTGTATTGAGCACCTTTTTTTTAAACAAGTACAAGAGTGTTTTTAGTGACTATTACAATTCAGAATTTGGTTGTCTTTCAATTCGATATATTCATATGATTGGCGATACAACATTTGCTTTTGGCAGTGATTGTGGTTGAATGATTGGGATTCTAAATGCTTGCATGAGTATTAAGTTGATGCTTTTATTCTTTGTTTCAGGTTCATCTATTCTTTTTTGGGTGTGGGCATTGTGCTGTGCTGCATTAGTCTCATTGGTTGCATTGCAGCTGAATCTATTAATGGCTGTTGCCTTTGTTTTGTATCCTACCTAGACGAGTCTTTATATATTCTTTCGAATGAAGTTGGCTTTAGAGGTTTAGATGCAGCTAGTCTGAACATCTCTACATGCCTGAATTTATAACGAGAATTGCAAATTTTAAACCATGGTTTTCTATATACTGAAATTTTAAGTTCTTCAACTTTATATATGCTTTTGTCTATGAGAAGTGATGGTAACAGAAGAAAATGACATGCTTAAAATAGGTTCAAAACTTTAAGCACAAATTTCATAATTTCATGTTCTACATTTTCAGTATTAAGCCTCTAGTAGTTGGTGTTACAAGGCTCTATAACAAGGACTATAGTGTTGAAGTTATAGCTGTCCTGCCAATTGTATAATGGACCACATTCTTTTGCATTTTTTCCCTTGACTTGATCAACTGCCAGTATACACTCATCAAAATTGTTCTCATTTTAATAGAAGCTTCTTTGGTGGCATTTATTGCAATTGATCGTCATTGGGAGAAGGTAAATTAGTTTCCTTGGGGCATTGTGTTTGTGCAGATTATTATCTATTACTAAATAATGTATTTTATGACAGGACATTCCGTTTGACCCAACTGGAGAACTTGACAGTCTTCGCTCCTTCATAGAAGACAATATCGATATATGTAAATGGGTTGGCCTCAGTGTGGTCATAATACAGGTAGTTAGCCCATGTTCTCAAGCATTTTATACCTTACTAAATTTGTTGATTGCAATTATTATGATCAAAAGTCAAATGAAAATCCAGTAACAAAATGAGCGCATATTGTGTGATTTGTGGCACTTCATCAGATGATCTACTAAAGTTCATTGATTGGCAATGATCTTCTGACAAGTTTTTGCAGTTTCTCTAATTTGGGACCCCCCCTCTTAATATGGATGCCCTTTTTTAGTGCTACTACTGAACTGTCCCTTAGCTATATAATATATTATCCCTTGGGCTTTTGCTCCAGCAATGATTGGATGGGTGTAGGATTGTTATTACACGTCTCAGTCTCTCAGAAATCAAACTGATATTGTAATTTAGTTAGCCTGGTGCTATCTTGAGAATAGTCAGTTGAACTAGTTTTTTTCTTCTTTTTTTTTTCTTTTGGGGGGGGGGGAGTGGTTGCTGTAAGTTTTTGGTTCAAATCTTAACAAGTATGCATGGGAACGATTAAGAATACTAGTTTTCTACATGTTCAAAAATGATGATGTCTTTGTAGCATATTACTAGTCAGATGAAAAATTCATTAATTGATCTGATGAAATCCTTGGCCTATTTTCCTCGTTAAGGTGATAAAATTAAGTTGATAATTATTTGAGATTAAACCAAATCACTGTGCTTTCCCATCCATGATTAATTATTTTTTGGAGAACAAATGCTGTTTGAACTCTACATTAGGTGAAGTCCACTTCAGGTAAATCTCTTCTGTTTGAGATGAATCAAACCATTATGAGATGGTTAGAATTTTAGTTAGCATACATGGTAATATATTCAATGGCTAGATGGAATTAATTGTGTTTTTTATTAGAAAAATAAAATTATCATACTTTTTTTTTTTCAAACATCCTGCAAATATGCGTGCTTCTTTACTGTAAGAATTTTTCCTATATTCTTCAGGTATTAGCTTTGCTAGTGGCAGTAATTTTGCGGGCAATGGTTTCTGTTAGAAGAAGGGGCATTGATGATGAAGATGATTATGAAAGAGGTAGAACTAGGGAGCCACTCCTAAACCCTCAGTCTAACCACACATCTACTTCAGCCAAGGGTGACGGCAGGGTTTCTCACTCTGATTTCTGGGGCTCTCGAATAAGAGAAAAGGTATCCTGATTCTTTAGTATTATAACTTATGTTTTGCAGAAAAAAAGATGGACAATCCGCTCTTTGCATTATGAGTTTATTCTATATCATGTCAAATCCTCTATGCAATATATAATTCTGGATTGAATGATCACTGTGTGGAAATGGTTCCTCTTAGATGTCTTTATAGGACAGTCATATCATTACTGCCAGGTTATATCTATGGTTGCGGGGAATCTAATGAAGTATTTGGTGGTAGAACGACTAATTAATGGTCCAACTCATTAGTGACAATTAACCAAGCATCTCTGTAGCAAATGCCTAATGGTTGAATATTTATGCAGTTTGCAAGTGTGCATATGGTTTTCTTGCAGATTCACACCGTAACATTACCACATCGACTCTAACTAGTGACTGATTGCATCAGACTCGAATGATAATTTGATCTGTTGAAATGATTCTTTGAAATAGAATTAAGTCTAGTGGCTCTTATCACGTAATATAATTGATTTAGTGGCATGGAATCTATTTAAGAAATCAGTCTAATCTGAAACAGATTAATTATCCAACTCAGTTCCCAGTCTGAACTGTCAGAAATAATTGAATATGCATGCGGTTCACAGCTGTCGACATGATTATCTTTGAGATATGCTTTGACTATGGGGATTTGATTGATAGATCCTGACTCTAAATGACCAACTAAATAAATTCATTTTGTAGCCTTTCTAGATTTTCATTCATTATCATCGATACTTGTATGTGATACTCTGCCTTTATTTCGGTTGTGACAGTTATCATTGATTTCCGCCCTTTATATAACTAATGGGAGCCTAGTTTTGTCAAGAATTAGTATACTCTTAATTGTTAAGACCATAAAGACAGACATTCACGTACTAGGATACTGAACATTTCTGTTGTTCCGACCCATTTCGTTTCAACAAAACAAGATTAACCTATTATTTTCATTCGTGCTGAATTATGTTTTGAGCTACAATACCTGCCATTTAACATTAGCTGTTACTTCCTAAATCATGCCCTTGAATTTTTGTCTTTGCAGTATGGTATGAACAGTGGTGATAGATACAACAGCGCTGATAAATATGATTTACTAAACCAGAACGCATCTAGCACGAATTCCAAGTAGAGCATGATCAAGACAACCGTTCCCATCTCTCAGGTGACGATATCTTCTGTATGTTCGACCCATTTTATTATTTTCTTTTTCGCGTCAGATTTGTGTTCTAAAATAGTATATAGATTTTGACATGTTTATGTCTGTGTTGTGTTCATGACTGTTTTTTTGGCTTATGTGTAATCATATTGTGTAGAAAATTGTCGGGTCTCAAACTGATCAAATAGGATAGCATCACAGTCGTTTGATGTGTATAGCATATAGGTCTTTAAGCCCAGTTTTAGCTGCATTGCTTTGTAATTGAATGTGAGAGTGAATGTACTATTTTCTGAACCTATAAATATATAATGCAGTTGATTTATGTCCCTTATTTTCCCCTTTTCATCAACCCTATTGTTCCAATCGTATATTTTAGATGTAGATTATTTCAAGCCAAATATTTTATTTTATTTTTTTTGCTTTTGACGATTAAAAAACTGACCCTAGGGTCGAGTCATCTTATTAAATGTGTGAATTCTTATCCTGATTTATTTTTGCTAATTAGCTGGTTATGTAGAGATAAATTTGTTATCCTGTTTAATGATTGATTTATACTAGATTCTTATTCTACTAAATTATTTTTGTTATAATTTTTTAACAAGTTTAGTTGTTTTAATATTTTAATTAATTTTCATAGAATTACAATTTATATATTAATAAGTAAATATATAATGGTAAAATAAATTTATAAATTATAATTAATATACTAATAAATAACTATTTAGAGTAAATATCATAATTATAATGTTAAGGTATGGTATCTATTATTCATTCTTTTTAGACTAAAATTTTATTTGGGAAACAAAAAGAACGAAACTGAGTACGATAATAAAAATAAATGCTAAATTTATTCAAAATTAATATTACAGTCATTAACTAAGGTATCCTAAGGGATGTGTGGATTGAAATTACATTATATTTTAACATCTTGATATTACTTGGGAATCTAAAATTATAAGGTGGTCGGTTGGAGTGTTGAGAATTCAAACAACAAAATGGGAGATTACGGTTGTAATGTCACATTCAACAAATTAAATGTATCATTCATTTTTTTATGAGGGAATATTTTGTAGTCCATTAATCGTGAATATGAGACTTAAATATGACATGTATGATTTATATGGACAAAATATTAAAAAATAGTTGAATTGTTAAAATATCAAATTTTACATCGATGTAAGAGGATTTTCTCTTACTCCACACAAGCATAAAATATATATATATATATATATATATATATATATATATAGATAGATATATGTGTACGGAGATCTATTTACACCATTGTACGTTTTGTATCCTTTTGTATATTTTTATACGATTAATATTTTAACAATCTAATTGTCATATTTCATACTCCATTCATATAGATTATGTATGTCAAATTGACGTAAATTAAAAATTCTTAATTATTTTTATGTAAAAAATTTAACCATTTCATAAATATCAATATATATATATATATACTATTTTAGATTGAAATGATAAATATCGGATCAATTAAAAAATTTACATGTATGATAAATTCAACGATTAAATTATTAAAATATAATTATACAAAGATATTCGATATCTCCCCTCTTATCTCTCTCTATATAACTTGCGCTTGTATTTACACAAGGTCTGGTCCTCCTTGTCTTATTGTTTGTCCAAATGCTTCCCTATCGTTGAGCAATTTGCAGAAGGTATTGACTAATTCATTTTTTAATGTTCTTTTTATAACCAAAGTTTACATTATAATCGAGACTGATGTTAACTTATAAATATTAAAATATTTATTTATGGGTTGAAAGATGACAACATTTCACAACATGCATTTTGGCAGTCAGAAATAGAATTAGGCAAACCAACCAAAAGAGCCAATGGTTTTGGCTGCTTGTATTACAAAATTTACACGTGAAGAAGTTCCACCAAAAATCTCAGGAGATAAGCTTTTTAGTTACCGTCAACCTGCATTCCCCCACTCCCTATGAGGGTTTCCAAGAAATCTTCAAGTTACCACAATTAATAGATAAATTCTTCCTTTTTTTTTAAATATCCAAAAAATATGATCCAACCCACTCTTAATCTTTGCTTTAATAATTGTTCTAACCACAACAGATAGACTACTTCGTTATAACAGTCTTACATTTTCACCATTTCCTCCAAATTAGAATTCACTTTTGACCTAAAAACTTGTCAATGCAAATTTAGTTTTTGAAAAACCTTAACCACCACTTTTGACACACTACCATTCTATAAGTAGCTTTGAAAAATTAATATGTATTTTTCTTTAAAATATTTATTTTTTAAATATTTTATACTTGTCAACCCCTAACACTACTTGTGAAGTGGTAGAAAATTTCCCAAACTTATTTTCTAAACACCAGATAATAATGGAAAATACAAGGGTCAGTTGGTGAGGGGACAGAATAAGATGCTCAAAATTATATATACCAAACATTCGCGAACCAATTCATTCTTGAGAATCAAATGCATAAATTCACAGATAATATATGAAGTTGTAATAAATAAAGGACGGGGAGAAATACAAAAATAAGAGCTTGGTTAGAACATTGTACCGGTTAAATCGACCACGGCCTCTTCCACGAGCTCTTGTAGCAACTTCCCTTCTATCTCATTTCCTAAATTATCTGTTTCCGTTTTTGTTTGATCAACCCATCCTTTACCCACTTCTTTTCGCACTGCCTTTTCCACCACCAGGCTGTCAGTGTCCCAGTCATCATCATTGTCCACCACATGATTACTGTCGCCGGAAACCCATTCCTTAATTTGGGCACACACATGGTCAACCAATGTGGGCGATGCACTCTCCATGTCCCTGATATGGGACCTGCACAATGACATCTCGTTCATGCGATTGTTTGATCCATAACCTGTGATTTCCACTATGGCTGCATTCACACAGTCGAATACGAGCTTCTTGTTTGATCTCCATTGTCGTCGCTTAGCCTCATGTAGAGGTTCCTTGTCGTTCAAGTTGGCATATTTGTCTCTCAAGGACGGGTCCAATGGACTTTCAGGTGAATGCCATCCATCAATAAATGACTCAAAATACTCCTTGTCATTGAGACCAGCAGATGATAACAGTGTTTGGACCGATAAAACCCAATCATGTTCTTCTTCCTTGGCACCTGGGGACACCTTAGAGGGTTTTGATGAATTTAATGTGGCTGTATCTGAACACAAATCATCCCACGACAGGGTGCGTGCAATCGATCCTATAGGAGGTGACTTGTCAATCAAGTTAGACTTAGGTGGCACCCCTGGTCCAGTATTAATAAATGGGACGGTATATGAGGAGAAATAAAATCAGACAAATAACAAAGTTCCCAATTTATTAAGTGAAATTTACCTCGGTGCACTGGTTTGCTACTGCACGAGGACTCTGGATTTGTGTTCTCATCCTCGTAAAATGGAGGTTCTAAAACTGAGATAGGGCTTGGCTGGTCCTGATTCTCACTTATATGGACAAGCATTGAAGGTTTTGCTACAGCCAACCCTCCCTACATGAGGTAAGCACAGTATTATTAAGTGACTAACAAGTTCAATCCACAGAATGGAAAATATAACAATTAGTTATTTCAATCATAAAAGGCGGAGATTTTTCCTTTTCTTTTTGTTCAAGCCGATGAAGATATTATTTCATTATCACAAGATGTAAACATTCAATAAAGATATGCATGACCAAGAACGTGAGGAAGTTAGAAGTACCTCCACAGCATTTGTGCCTTGTTTCTGTCCTGTGCCAGTCAAATCTGGTAATGTACTTTTACTTACTGATCCATCTAGAACTGGAGATAAACACACTTGGTTGCAACTGTCATTAAAGCTCTGAGATGCATCATTGCTAATCTTTAGAGGATGACTTATAGGTGACCCGAGTCTTCCAGGAGTTGTAGATGGCGATTCATCTGTAGATTGAGATCCAGTACATTTTTCTATATTCGTTTTCTTATTCTTTGAGAAAAAGAAACTTGAAACTTTCCCCTTTAAAGATGATTTCATGCTCTTTGCCTTTGTAAGTTCCTTAGAAACTTGTTCTTTGCTAGATTCAGGATCTGATAATTCAACACTATGCCTTGCACTGTATACAGTGGAAGACACAGGAACAGATTTTGACCTGAGAAGATCTTTGGGAGAATCGCTTGTATTTTCTTCTTTATTCGGATTACTAGCCGTGCAGGAAGTTGATCCCCTAGGCTCTTGGTCCTTAGTACTTCCCTCTTCTTCAGATCTTACCAACTTCTTCGTATCAGAAAGAGCAAGCATCTCACCCAATGTGCTTGAGCTTCTCCTCACATGCCTTTGTTCTTGAGAATTCCCATTTGATGCCATCATGGTCATGGCCCATCTTTCTGAAAGCCGCTTCTTTGCTTCCCGGCAAACCGAGGACTCAGGAGAACATGATGCGTGACTGAAGGAAGAGCAAGAATAAGGGCTACCAAACCTATTGATGTAATCCCATGAATGTCTAGAAGTTGGGGACACAACTTCTGAATCACTGAGGTTTTCCACAGCATACTCATTTTCAGATCTATTAAGCGAACTATCATCACCAATGTAACCATTGGAGAAAACAGAAGAAAGTAATGTTTCGTCCCTTCTGTGACCCATCGTATTTTCATGCATCTGCGTAGTGATTTCTTTTGCCACTTCTCTTGGTTCTCGTGCACCATCATCTTCAGGTTCATCACAAAAATCCTCACCATGTAATATCCTAGGTGATGAGGGGGATGGAGATGCCACAGTCTTAATGTCCTGAGACTTCCCAGGGCTGGGCTTCAAGACCACTATTCTAGTTGGTTGAGGAGGATACTCGTCAACTTTCGGACTGGGGAGAGAAGGATAACATGCCCTGTTATTTCTATCATACTTGGTTACGTGATGCATCCGAGATGGTTTCTTTTTCTGTTTATCACCGCTCCCTATTCCAGTAAATTTTTCTTTGTCAACCATCTTAGGTTTAAGAACCGTGATACGCTTTTTCTCAGGAGGTTGAGGTAAAGACTGGAAATCATGCTGAGAGAAATTAGAATTTGGCTCTTCCAGAAACTTGAGGAATAACTCTCTATTGGAACTCAAAACTTCTAGTGCATCTTGAAATTCCTTGGTTTGGCGAAGCTTTTCATCTGTCACCAGGTGTTTTGCTTCCATAAACTTCTGACGAACTAGAGCCATTTTTTTCTCATTCACATTATCCTTATACCTCCCTTTTTGTGGAGAGCTATCTCTTGAATAAGTTGCCCTTGGGGACTGTTGCCAGATTTCATAAACATCTTTGTATTTGTCCAGCTCTTGACAGGGGTTTACTTCGGATAGCATTTCCTTGTCTGCAAAGCCCTGATCTTGCTCCCAGCCTTCCGCCAGTATATGAGAATGACTTGAAGATTGCCGAGAAGAACCTTTAGAATGGCATCTTTGTGCAGATAAATTATGCTGCTGCCTTGGTAGTGCATCAAGTCCCATCAGTTTGGCAACCACATTGGGTGGGTTATGCCTAGATGCCATTTCTTTAGACATTTCCTGGGCCATGAGCATCTTTATGGGTGTTTTATTACCTTTCTTGTTCGAAAAAGCTCTCCTTAGCTCAGATATAATCTGCAGGCACCAAAAATTGCAACACAGATCAAAACACAAGGATGTTTAAGCACAATTCAAGTGGAAGAAATAGGGATGAGTTCTGCTCAGAATTTGATTTCAACTTGTCTATAATAATTGCTATCGCAGAGACTTTAAGCCCAGTTTTTACCACTTTATCCTCTATCTGATGATTCTGATCTCCAAAGGTGGGTCTCAATGTCCTTGCCACGTCAGATTGACTCCTTGAGAGTGAAGAACCTGCCCATCAAACAGCACAATGTCAACAATAGCAAGAAATAACTGAATCATAAATATCCAACGATAAGCAACACAGGTTCATGTATAAAATTGGATACGAAAGGTATTTTAAGGGGAAATATGAGCTAACACCATAAACATAGAAAGACAAAGAAAAGGCAAGCACCAGTAGTAATCAACATGAACTAAAACAACAAGCCTCCAGGATCAGAATAAAATTCCATAATCTTAAAGCACTTTAAAAGCTGCCAAAATGTTGCAAGAAAATGTAAAGGTATATATGCAGTAGTACCCTTTCCCAAGTGTCAATTTACAGAGTTCTCAATATCCTTCAATTAGTAAAGGGGGATTGGAGAAAGAAATACAGAAACAAGTGCCGATCAAGGAAACCATGCCATAATTAATCTTATCAACACAAGTGAAAACAACTCTCTCCAAATTATCCCAATATTTAGAAAACAAATCAAACTTCAATGTAGATGAAAAACAAAACTAGATTTTTCATGAAAAGGAGATCACCATCATGCTGCTTGTCAGTAAGCAGGCGGTTTCCAGGAACATTTGTGTTCAAATCAAACAGGTTTACCATCCTGCCTAAGCATCCTGGAAATTTCTCAATATTCTGACCTCTCCTGCTCTCAAACCCATTCATTTCTACACCTGTTAACATCACATATAAAATCCCAAATCAATTTCTAAAGATTTTCCCCTTAAAAATACATAAAGAAAGGTAAAATCAACAGAGGAAAAGGCAAAATACCAAATCCAATCTACAAATTAGTTTAATGAGAGTGCAGTTAACAGAATAAACTTCAAAGGAAAAATACAAATTCAAACAACAAATCCCATCCTAAGTTCTAACCAACTCAAAATGCAACACTCCTTGCAATTCAAACCTGTAATTTTCTTTACCAATCAAGTTCTCTTGGAAAAAAGAGAGAGAGAGACCAGAGACAAGGAGACTTCAAAGCAAAGAAGAAAAAAGGAGCTTGATTTTGAAGGGATAAATGATAAATATGAGAGACTCTGAAAAAGACAAGTCTAATATTCTTGAAGAGAGAAAATTTCAGATAATATTCTCTTTTTCTCAAATGAAATGTTGCATCACATCACACGTCGCTATTAGCTCTGAACAAAACTGCAAAGTAGTATTTGTTTTTAAAAATCAAATTTCTACTCCATCTTGACACTGATCAAAGAAAGAAATCAACTGCATTCATTGAACAAAAAGAAAAAAATAACTGCATTCATTGGAAAATGAGAAAAAAATAAAACAAAAAATGACGACAAAAAAGAAAAAATGCCATACTAAATTAAGTAAATAGAACGAACTTTCAGATTCAAAAACTAGAATATGTCGAATCACTAAGTAAGAATCTACGTTTTCAATAAATAATAATCAGCTTCTAAAACACTGAATTTACTGCGGACTTTAATATGGAAAAAAAAAAGAGCAAATCTAGAGAAAAACAAATTAAATTTAATCTAGCAGTTACATTTCTTTGAAAAAAGAATAAAAATCTTCGAAGAAAAATGAGATCGGAAGAAGAACACCAGAAAGCAACGAAACTAAAAAAACTGCTTCACAGCTCTCCCTAGAAACTCCGCCGCATAGAAAACCAGTCGTTTACTGTTCAGGTGAGAGGCACACACATCAATTTAAAGAATGAAAGAAAGAGAGTGACCTTGGTGATGAGAATCTCGCATCAGGTGAAATGTGGCCGGAGATTCGCCAGAATCCGACGATAACGACGGTGATTGGTGGCGCCGATTCCGTAAAGTACTTGTCTGAAAAGGAAACCTTTGCGGGCGAGAAGGTTAGACGAGAGAGAGAGGGAATTTTTGGTGTTTAGTTATGGCTTTTTGGCGTTTTGGCTTTAAGCTTTTTTGGCTATGGAGGACTTTTTGGTGTCGGACTCCAAATATATTATTTAATTCTGATTAATTTATCCAAGCAGAGCTGGAGAGAGAGGGTAGCGAAAAACTGGAGGTTAGTTAGTCAGTTAAAGTAGGATTATTTTCACTAAAAGTCCTCAAACTATTGCTTAAATTGTAATTTGATCTTTAAATTTCGAAATTGAGCTCTCGTATGAGTATTATAATTGTATCGATTATGTTATTATATCTATCTAGTTATCAATTTAGAAATTAAATATATTTTAAATTTGACATTGAATATATTTAGAGCAATCTAATCAAACTGTAAACATGTGTTTACCTGCACGATCTTGGATATATGTCTTTTTTCACTTTATTTGTAAATTGGTATTTTAATTATACACTTATTTTAAATTTTTACCACAAGTGATATTTAAATTATCGATTTTCTTTCATTTGACTAAGAAAATACATAGTGTTCAATAATAACATGCCATGTGTCAAGTTCTTACGGAGTGATATCATTTTTAGGATAAATTAAGATAAAATTAATAATTTAGGTATCACTTTTAAAATTGAGCTATAATTTAGGACCAATTTACTAGTAAAATCGATATTTTAAATGAAATTTAAATTTGGTTTAATTATAAATTTCATCCTTTTATTTTACAAAAAAAAAAACACCTACTTTAATTACTTCAAAAAAGAAGAGAAATTAATATAATTCAGTAACACTATTAAATTATGTCGTTGACTTGAAAATTAATAATTCAACCATTTATACGTAACAAACCAGCAAAAATAAACAGTTCAAGTGTCTATCAATAATTGAACTAATTCATCAATTTTCGTAAAATATAAGGATCAAATTCTAATAAATTAAAATGAAATAACTAATTTCTCAAAAGGATGAAATTAAAATGTCTTTAAATTATTTTTTGAAAATAAAGACGAAATGAAAATTAATTAAATACAAAATAAAGCCAACACAATCAAATCGTTGTCATAAGCTGGGAGCGTGGGGTAATCAAAAATGGAATAATAATTGTTGTTCCTATTTTACCTTTTAAGTCCCAAAAGTTAATAATGATGAGGATAATGATTTTTAACGAAATTTCATTTACGTCGTCCGTCTTTTTTTGTATTTCGAATTTAGCCCCTATTTTATCATTAACGAATGTATTTTACCTTTATTATATCTGCATTGTTTTGTATTATTTATTATTTTAAAATTATTGTCTTCTAAATTATTTTTAATAAATTATAATTATATTAATTTTTATTTCTCGTGAGGAAGAGAATAATATAATTTTTAAAAAATTAAAAATAAGCTCTAAAATGCAAAATTAATTTAGCAAGTACAGTTTTTTAATATATTAGTTAATTTTATTTAAGGTAAATTTTTATTCAATGAAACAGTTGGAATTTAATTTAATGAGTTTGAAAATTTTTATTCCTTGATATCGTAATTTAAGAGATGAAAAAATTAATAGTTGCTAGATTTTTTAAAATGGCCTGTTTGTTGTTTTTAGTAGCGAAGTTAGATTTGTTTTTTTTAGGGCCAGAATTAAATTATATATTTTTATTATAATTTTATCATTTTAATAGTTTATATATTTATAATTTTAAAAAATTAAATTTAGTCAAAATATAATTTTATCGTTACTATTTTAAAATTTTATACATTATAAAATATTTAAATGAAATTTTTGAGGCAGGGCTGTCCACTGGTTTTTTTTCTTTTCTTTTTAAAAGGTAGGAAAATAATAAATGTTCAAAAGCTTAACACCAGAAAAATTATTTATTTGTTTATTCATAAAACTTATATTATAACCGACAATCTGATTATCTGACAATCAGATTTTGATTTTATTTTAATTTTTCTTAATGAAACTAAAAAGTATTATTTAGTGCTAATTTAATAATAACTTTTATTTTAGTTTTTGAATTTGATAATTAGATTCATTTTGTTGATTTTTGAAATTGGTCATTAGATCCATTTTAGTCCTTGAACTTGAATCAAGATTTGAGGATATGATCAGTGTTATTGAAACATAGTCAGATCATACGGACTGAGAACTAATTAATATAATAGTCCGAATAAACGGGTTGAATTGATTGACCCAAGATTGATAAAAATAAAAAATCGAGACAAAAATCAATAGTTGAATAGGTTGAATAGATTTAATAATTTTTTATGAATTTTTAATTAATTAATTATTACTAGTTTGAGGGTAAAATCGATTGATATGGTTGAATTGGGAACCGATGGTCTAACATGTTCAACCATTGTTCTAATTATTAAAACACTGGATGTGATACTCTGAGATTATACTACATCACCACCTGAAAATTCATATATATTTTTTAATTTTCAAGTGATGATATGGCATAATCTAAATATATCACATCATTAAACTTTATATTTTTCAAGTTCAAGGACTAAAATGGATTTACTTGTCAAATTTAAATGTCATAATAAAAAATTACAAATACCAAAATAAATCTAGTTAACAAATTTAGGGCAAAGATTATATTATTATTATTATTATTATTATTATTATTATTATTATTATTATTATTATTAGGCATTATGATAAATTTGGCCACTAATGTTTGCATGTTCTGTCAAAATGACTTTAATTGTATTTTGAATCTTTTTTGGCCTACAACTTTTGTTCTTTTTTCTCAATCTGCTTTTTCTAACAAATTTAATGAATAAATTGAATGTTTCAAATTTTCTTTTATTTCAAAAGATTTCAATCTTTCATATGTTTGTTTCTTGAGAAGTTTTTCTCTGAGTTAATTTTTTATAGATAAATACGTTTATTTTCTTTAGATTAAGAGTTAGTTTTAACTTAATGTATTATTTATTTATTTTATTATTTTCCGTATGTAGTTATCTTATTAGGTTATCTCATTAGAAATATGTCACATATGAAATTTCATATCATCCCCGTTAACTTTTTTAATGGTACTTTTATTAAAGGCTAAAAAATACAATCAAAACTATTTTGGTAAGATATGTAAACGTTAGTAACTAAATTTATCATTAAACTTTTAGAAGCTTTTTGTATCCTTTCCATAGTCAATGGCTCACTGCTCAACAAAACGCGGTTTTGACGGTGGAAAATTTACTCCCATAATGTTCACCTAAAGTTTAATTTTTATTACTAACTCACTTTTTTTTCACTTAAAATCTTATTTGTTTTAATTTATTTCATTTAATTTGATTGTTATTATTGTTAGTATAAGAAGATGCGAGTTTGAACACATTAAAATGTATTTATCTTTTTATTTGAAGGTTAGAAAAAATCATAAATAATTTTAGATATTAAATATCACAAACATTTTTCCTTCATCATAAACATATTTTTAGTAAAAAAAACATAGAAATAACAGAGGTTAGTAAATTTTGGATTCAATTTTAAAATTTCTAATTTTTATTTTAAAATAATTAAAACAGGATAATAATTACAAAAAAATCATTAGATTGTTTGTCATGCAAAGTGTGATTTTATCCTAAAAATAATAAAAATTAAAAAATTAAGGGTAAATTAGTAAGTTCATGTTTTGGTCATTCAATTTCAAAAAGTTACAAAATGGTCACTGAACTATTCAAAAGTTTTCATTTAAGTCACCAGACGTTAAAATCGTTGTTGTATAACCTTATTTATTCATACAACCTACACCAATAGAAAGCTATCATTTGCTTTCTCTTTTACATCTCATTTTTTAATGAAACAACTTTGAACGTCACGTACTGCGAATCAAAATTTGAACAGTTTTCTTCTCTTATATCCGACACTAACCGTCAGATCAACTTGGATTTAAGGTTCTAGATACCAATCCATCATACAAATCGTCGCTTGAAACTCGCTAGTCATACTTAAAGAAAAAAAAAACTTAATAACCCAGTAATTTAAATAAAAACTCTCGAATAATTTAGTGCCTTAAATGAAAACTTTCAAACAATTCAGTGATAATTTTATAATTTTTTAAAGTTAAATGACTAAAATGTAAACTTACTAATAATTTAATAACCTTAAGTATAATAATTACTTTTAATTATTCCCAAATTTAATTATCAGCTAAATTTGAGTAAAAAACAAAACTTTGCTTATACATAAATCTTTGTTTGTTCTGACTAAAATGGGAATTTTGTTAGAATTTCAATTAAAGGTTCCTTATTTTCAGGAATATTTTCTGTCAATAAGCCATTTGCCATATTAAAAATGAGGGGAAAAAATCTAAATACAAAAGAAAGATAGCTAAATTGTAGCATTGGTATACTGACCTTGCAATTTTGTTTAATTATTAAATTGCTTTAGGTGAAAATGATTGATTGATCCATCCATGTTGTTTCTTAAATGACGATTTTCTTTTTGGCATTTGAGAGGAAATTTTGGGCCCACGCCACCTACCAAATCCACACAATAATAAGATTTTATGCACTATGTTTCACACGCATCCACATACCCAGCCTTTTCTTCCCCAGCTTTTTCATTTAGGGATAATATAATTTTTAGCCCTTCGATTTAGTAATTAGATCCATTTAAGTATATGTATTTATTTTTTGTCCATTTTGTCCTTGAACTTGACAACTATACCCATTTTTGCCTGTGAATTTGGATACTGTCAAGGTTTGATGACGTGACTAGTATTATTGGAACAAAACTGGATTGGATGTAGGACTGATTGATATAATGGTCTAAACAAAGGAGTTGAACCGATTGACTCGGAGAATATTTGAAATTAGTAAAAATCGAATTCAGGACAAAAATTGACAGTTGAGCAGGTTTAAATCGGTTTAATAATTTTTTTTAGAATTTTATGATTATTTATTTAATTAATGTTGGCCCAATGATTGAATTAGTTGAATTGAGAACCAATGGTCTGAACTATTCAACCACTGATTCAGTTATTAAAACACTGAGTATATAACACTCTGAGATTGTACCATATCATCACCTGAAAATTTATATAAAATTTTTAATGTTCAAGTGACGACGTGAATAATTCTAGAGCGCCACACTATCAAACTTTTATATTTTTTAAATTTAGGAATAAAAAATAGACATAATTGTGAAGTTCAAGTGTCAAAGTGAACAAAAATAATATAAATATCAAAGTGAACCTAGTTGCCGAGTCTAAAGGCCAAAAAAATTATTAACCCTTCACACTATATTTAAGTTCTATATTGTTACGAGTTAGTCGAGTATCAACTCATTAATTTAAAAAGTAACAAATTAGCAGTGTAAAGGAACAATGATCGGATTTAAACTTTGTTGATGTAATTACGTTCCCTCCAATTTATAATATATTTAAAAAGTAATAAATATTATAATTAAAATATTTTTATATAAAATACAAAATGATTTAACTTTTATATTAGCCACGCTAGTTCATGATATTCTTTCAATCACATCACTATTCAAACATGATTAAAGGCTTAGAAAAAGTCAAATCCATTTCCATTTATCACGGAGAGAAACTTGACCCTACAAATTCCATGCATGTATTCCTCGTAATTGTATATATGAACTTTAAATTTGTACAATTATACACATAAAACTCTATTTATGGTTCAAATGTATACTTAAAATTTCAATTTTGGTTTAATTATGCATTTAAAGAAATAAATATATCGATTTATTTTTATCTTGGATAAATATAATTATTTATGTATGCAATATATAAACATAAAATGATGCTATATCAATAATAGTGTTAATAATTTATAAGAATTTGATCAAATCAAAATTTCATGTATACAACTACACATTAAACTATAGTTCATGTATAATTTTAAGATTAACCGGTAAATTAACTGGTTGAACCGATTTTGATTTTTTAAATATTATTTTATTTTTATTTAAGTATTATTAAAGGGATGATTCAAAACTGGTTAAATAAAAATTAGTTCGACCACTAGTATGATTTTTATAACATTAAAGTTGGAAGTAAATGAGACATTGGTGCGGGTAAGCTATTTGAGTTCAACTAGAAAAATATTTGAACTCGATTCAGTAATTATTGAACCTAACTCAAGTAGCTTGAGCTATCCGTTAAGTCAATTTCGAGCTTAATAATACTTGACTTGAACGGCTCGCAATCATTATCGAAATTTTTATATTTTATATTATTAGACTGCATTACTCTTAATATATATTATTAACCCTAACTTTAATTATCGACCTGAACTCGAATTTAAAAATATATATTTAAATATTGAGTTTCAAATTTCGAATCAAACTTGACACTTTTATATTAAAGTATACTTTTAAAATATATTTTAAAATCAATAAAATATGTTATTAATCCCGAATAACCTGAAGCGGGGTAAAAACTAAACTACGGATGGTCCCATTGGAACACCCAAAAAATTTCACGTGACAAAGCTTTATTCATTACATGACAACGGTTTAAATTAAAGTTTTAAACTTAAAAGTTAAATAAGTTAAAACGGGAATATTCGTTAAGGTAAATGTGAACAAAGTGAATGACGATTGACGGCTTAATGCTCGACAAACGACGCCGGCGGGTAAATACAACTTGGGGATCAGTGACGTGGCTTATTTGTGGGACCACTATGTTCAAAACAATTGAGAAAATCTATCATTTAGACCTCCATGTATGTGTGTTTTGTCTCTTTGAGTTTTCTACTTTGTGTTAGACAAAGGTTGTAATTGAGTCGAGTCAAGCTTAATCAAATAAGAGTTGAAGCTCAAGTTTGATTCGAAATTCATTAGGCAAAGCTTAATTTAAACTAGATCAAATATTATTTTTAAGATAAACTTTAACTCGAAATAAAATTAAACATTCGAGATTGGATCAATTAAACTCGTTTAGACAAGTTATATACTTAAACTCCTCAACTCATTTCAATATACATTTTTTCGGAGTAAAATAGTGATTTGAAAAAAAATAGTTTAATCTAGTCTTTGTACCTTATTAAATTCTCATCAAACCATAATTGTTAAATTTATTGAGTTATGTTATTTTCAAAATATAATGTGCCAAACATATTATCATATGTGTAATATCATATCTGCTTGTTATTTCCCATATTTCTCACTAAAAGTTCAGTTAATGGATTAACAATTGTCATTTGGGTCAAGGCTGAAATTTCAAAAATTGAAAAGTATATGAACTTAGAACGATCTAGTTGGAGAATATGTATTAAATCTACAACTATACGCATTGTACTTGATTAGTAATTGAATTTAACCAAACGAATATAATTACTACTGTTTGAGACGTGATTAAAATTTTAAATTTTGAAAAATATAAGGACCAAAAATGACCAATTCAAAATGGTTTAGAGACTAAAATTGATCAAATTAAAGTATAGAGACTAAATCCGTAAATTTTGCAGAACACATAGACTAATAGCAAAATTTAACCTAAAAAAATACATTTACAATAAAAAATTAGATTAAACTCTTAAGTAAGCATTTCTTGTAAAATATGAGCAACGCCAAACCTCTCTAGAACCTAAACCTCCATTTCTCCTACCCTTTGTCCTCCTTGCTTGGACCTTCCTCTAAGTGGTTGTTGTGTAGCAATTGCATAATGTCCATTGGAGCGCTTATGTATTTTATCATAAACTTGATGAATTAATTTCAAGATATAGGGTTTTGCTATTATAATAGGTTGCTCAAAGATGCCCCTGTTCTTCCATCAAATATTCTGATTTTTCTTGGATATTTGAGTTCAAATACCCATAGATTCGTTGTTTGCTTACTGGCTTGATATAATTCGAAAAATACTATTTTTTTTTTGCTTTTTTCAAGTAAAACTCGAATAGAGAGTGTAATTGTCTTACTTACTCTTTAATTGTTTTATTTATGATTTTTTTTTTAAGTTTTGAAATGTTCTTAGCATTACATATTTTGCAATAGGTCTAATAAAAATTGAAATATTTAGTTGAATTAAAGATTTAAATGATTTTTCATGTTCATAATTAGATCAAACCAAGTAATTATGCTTATTAAAATTAAAAAATCAGGTGAATTGAATTTGAGATTGGGTCATCCATAGATATAAACCCTAATTTTAGGTTTATTAAGGGTAAAAATTGTGAAATTCGTGCTAATAAAAAAACTGATATGATATAATATTATTGGTCAGATATATAATATTATTTATTTATATATAATAAGGTTATCTAAAAATCATGGAAGAGACGGCTGTCACTGCCCAGGTGCCTTTGTTAATAATAATACCATTGATAAATGGCTCTTTCCTTTAAATATTTTGTTAGCCTGTACCTATATTATTCCCTAAATTTATTATAATTATACATCCCAAGTCCCAATATATTTTAAATGATAAATAAGATTTTATAGACTTGAAATTAACCTCTTAAAATTAAATCATATTTTTTTATATAATAATGTCTAAAATTACTCATAGTCCCTTCCTAAGCTTTAAATAGGAGGATAAGACGTTTCAACACACTCAAGCCCACATCCTCTTGCATTGACAACAATACCGATACCAACCGAACTAAAACTCAATCGGCAAAACTAAACCATTTTATGTATATTGAAGTATATGATTATAATGCGAAAACATTGTTCCATTTGAAGTTGTCTATTTGTTGGATTGAGTAAAGGTTGTCATAGATTAGTTACAAAATGATTTTTTTTCAAGATAGACTCGTTTTCAATCTATAGCCACTCGGCCGTTTTAGAGTTCAAATGTTACTTGAATATTAAAATATGATTTATATCAGACCCGGTCTTGGGGGTAGTCTGAAAGTGCAGCCGTCCAGGGCCTAGGGCTGGAAGGGGCCCAATTTTTTTTAATATATGTATTAACCCAAAAAAAATTTTGTGAATACATTTTATAATTTTTTATGACTTAAAAAATGTCAAGAACGGAACTGTTTTATATTAATGTTTTTAAATTTAGATTTAAAAATATTTTTTATTATTTAAAACGAATTTAGGTTAGGCTGATTGTCATGAGCTATCGAAGTATTTGCCCAGCCTAAACGGGTCACAGCACATGGGTATGTTTTATTTCATGGGCTCCTTTAATTGGGCTTGGAATGTTCAAGACTTTCTTTAGCCTATTTCTTTTACATCTCATATAAAAATAAATAACTTAATTACTATCTAATTCATTTGAATTATATTTATAATTTAATATAATAAATAATTTTAAATAATTAATAAATTAAAATATTTGTATAAATTTGTTATACCATTACCCGCTGAGGACATGTGGCACTGTGAGAGAACATTTGAGAGGCACTCATAGACAACTCTCAATTGACTTTTTCCTTTACAACACTTGGTGCATTATCCACCTGAAGAGTGCCTGGACAACCCTTCACTGCTTAGTGACTAGCCGCTCGGGTACCCTGTGTTCCTGATCATCAGTTTTTAGTGGGAATGCACTCACTTCCTAGAGGGGAACACCAAAGGCACATGCATAATAAACTCGTACTACCTTACGCCAAGGAATGTCAGAGCAGTATAATGCATGAGGACAACCAACCTGCCCCCTGATCAACCACACAAGAGGACCATCACCTATATTGTCGATGACGTGGTATCACCAGCCTCAAGACCTTTTATAAATACATTCCGCTGTTGTAATGGAGAATGGATCTTTTGTCCTTTTAGCAACCTTGAGCACTATACTGCTCGCCAACCTCCTCTACTAACATACTCTCCTACCTCATCCTTTATTTTCTCCAGCTCTCCGTCTATTTAGGTGAACTGACATTCCTTACACCATCACCTATTTCTCATTGTCTCCTTCCTTGTTGATACCCGGTATCAACAACATTTATAAAACAACATTATCAAAATTTTAAAAATTAAATGTTATTAACATGAGAATGAAGGGAAAAGAGCTCTTAGGAGCTAATGGTACAATGTGAGACAAAAACTTATAATGGCCCCATATGATCCAAAATGAATTATTTATCAATATTAATTAAAGGTAAACTACACTTAAGATCACTAAATTATTAGTAAGTTTATATTTTGGTTACTCAACTTTAAAAAGTTACAAAATAGTCATTGAACTATTTAAATGTTGTCATTTAAGTTACTAGACTGTGAAGTCTTTTTATTTTAAAAGTCCAATCGGCCAGCTTTAAGCGACGATTCAACGACCAGCACAACAGAGTATTACCCATCGACAAGTAGAACATATCTCATATCCAAGTTGATTTAAAAAATTATAAATTAATATAAAATAAAATTATACTTTGATTTAAAAAATTATAATTTAATTTTGATACCTAAAATTTTTTTGGTGTCCCCTCTATCTATCACCAAAGATGAGAAAGGTGCTTGTTCCACTGTCCATGGGCCGGGCGGCCCGGCCCGACGATCCGCCCAAAATATGGGAGGGTTCGGGTAAAAATATAGGCTCAAAATATGGGCTTGGGCAAAAAAACGAGGCCCGTTTAAAAAATGGGCCGGGCTCGGGCTCAACTTTTTTGGCCCGGGCCCGGCCCGGCCCGAATATAATAAATATATATTTTTTATTTTTATTTTTTAATTTTAAAATACTTTAAAAATATTTTTATTTTTATTTTTTATTTTAAAATATTTTTTGTGTTTATTAAAAATCGGGCCGGGCCGAGCCGGGCTCGGGCTTACTCTTTTTTTCCCGGGCCGGGACTGGGCAAAATTTCGGGCCGGGCCGGGCCCGGGCCTAAGAGTCGGGCCGAAAATTTTTTCCGGGCCCAGCCCGAAACCAGCCCGGCCCATGGACAGCTCTAGTTTCATGGTACATCATGAAGATGGGTTTCTACCCATCTATAAATAAGACCCTAATGGACAACTTGCAGATCTTAAACATTGAATCAATTGGGCTTTCACCTTTGATTACTTGTAAGCATATTTGCATATATATATATATATACATTCCAAAGAGAGATCGTTCAAAAGTCCAAACCCAAGACCTGATCAATTAAATACGAAAAACCAAAGAGAATCAATAACGAAAATGGACTCGGAAGGATTGCAACTTTCTTGGAATAAAGGGTTTAAGGAAGTGGAATTGGAAATTCACAATGTTTTGTTTATTGAAACTCTTCAAACGGGTCTTGCATCGGTGAACAATATTGTTAAAATTCAGTTGATTCGGGACTTACGTCTCAAAAATTGAAGAGTAAATTCAGAAGTATCCGAAGATCATTTAATAAAGTGACAGATCATTTAGCAAAGATGATAAATAATGATATTAGACATCTCGCAATTCTTGAAGAACCACCGCATGAAATCAATACCTTATTAGAAGAGAATTCTCATTCAGAGTTTTCTTGAGGAATTAATTAATAATTAACATATTTTATTGTATGGGTTTTGGCCTATGTTTCTTTCTAGAAAATAAAAATAAAAATGGACTTAATAGCCATTTTTTTATGTCAACAATTGAACTTGCATTTTAAATCTGAAAAGTAAAGAGACTAAAGCTATGTTTGATAAATTGAAAAATTAAGTGTTGAAAATAGAGAGGCTAATGCTTAAAATTAAGTACCGACAAAATAACCATTGAATTTAAGTTATAAAATCCATTTAGTATATTACTTAAAATTAAATATCGAGTATAATTATATTATTTGATAAAATATAATATAATCTTAAAAGAAATTTTTGAAAAAGTTAAGTGATAAGTAGGTCTCTATCTATCTATCTATCTATCTATCTATCATTTTCTATCATTTTCTATACTTTTTGTTAAAAAATTATATAGTAATTTTCATTATGAATTATTAAACATATTTAAAAATTGATTTTTAAACATTTAATCAAAGAAGGCCTAAATTTCTTAAAAATAATAATAGAAAAATTACATTCCAAATGTAAAAAAATAAAATACAAGAACTAAAATATATTTTAACTATAATTTTTATTGAACAATAATAATACAAAGTACAAATGCTGTATATGAAAAGAAAAGAGAAAAAACCTCATCGTCTCATAATACAAAATGCCCAAAGAAATAAAAAATCAACTCGGGCTTTTGGAGAGAGGGCTCTATGTTGATCGTAATCAAGGTATTCACCATCAACAGCATTGACTATAATTTCTTTGCCGTGGGTGCTATTTTACTACTACCTAATTTTTTTTTCTTTTTACACCATGAAAAAAATAAACAAAACAACAAAGGTAAAGTAATGTTCCCATGCTACTGCTGATATATATATATATATATATAAAAGAAATTTAGAACTGTGAAAGTGAAATGCATCGCCTATGGCAAGCAATGGTCCTCTTTTTGGGCTGCTTATTTTCTTGTTTCCAAGCTTTGCCAATATCTTGAGCAATGTTAATGGCATCTGAGGAAGCACCAGATAGGCCTCTTCTAGTGAACCCAACTGCATACAGTCCACCTTTCCCTTTCCATCCATTTGGGAATGGTGCCTTGGGGAATCCATTCTTGGAGAAAAATTCACCTTCCTGTTTTTTTCATAATAAAAACAACATTAATAAATGTTTGTGGTTTGAGATAATAGGGTCAAAATTTATATTTTAGTCCCTCTAATGTTATGTCGAAGTTGAATTATAAGAATAGTTAGTTTGATATTATGGTAAAGTGATAAATGGGCTAAAATATAAGAAGTAAAATTTAAATTTAAACAAAATGAAGGGACTAAAATCTAAATTTTACCAACATGTATATATGAGTCAAACAATTTTCTCACCTGAAGCCAAGCGGGAACATTACTACGGTACCCAGTGGCTAAAACAACTGAGTCAACGTCGAGTTTCTCACCATTAACGAGCTCAACTCGTCCACGTGAGAACCGCTTGATTCCAGGAACAACTTGAATATCACCCGATTTGATTTTCTCCAATGCCCCAATATCCAACACCGGTGTTTTCCCTTTACTGTTCTTAAGCTCTAATGGACCCATCAATGGCCTTTTCAATCCATATTTCTCAATATTTCCCAGCACCAACCAGGCCAAAATCAACAAAATCATGTCGACGAGCCAAAGTGGTAGCCATTTCATCATCAAAACAGCTAATTCAAACGTCGATTTCCCTAAAACTTCTCTTGGTAATACATGAACCTGTTAAAACATAAAAAGAACCCATCATTAGAATTCAATCCAATGATGAAATCGATTACTTTATTTGTTTAAATAATGAAACTCACCGAGCTGCGAACCACCATTGAAGGTGAAGCATTATGGTTAGCAAGGTCAAGTGAAACTTCCATCCCTGAATTACCACAACCAACGACGAGTACATTTTGGCCTTTGAATTTCTCACCGGATTTATATTCACTAGCATGAATAACTTCACCACCAAAGTCGGCTAATCCGTCGATATCCGGCACCACTGACTCGGCATTTTCGCCGGTGGCCACAACTAGCCATCGGCAAATGTACTCGAACTCGGCTTTATTAGAGCCTCTTACCGTCTTAACCCTCCAAAATCCACTGGTTTCATCGTACCTAGCTGATTGTACACACTCATTGAACTTTGGGTTAATATCAAAACGCTTAGCGTATGATTCAAGGTATTCAATGAACTGTTTCTTTGTTGGGTACTCAGGGAAATCTTCAGGGAATGGTACTTTAGGGAGTTGACAAAACTGTTTAGGAAGATGAAGTTTGAGCCGATCATAGGCTCGTTTTTGCCATAGAGATGCTATGCATTCGGCTCTTTCGAGGACAACAGAAGGGACACCTTGTTCTCTAAGACAAGCAGCAGTGGCTAACCCTGATGGACCAGCACCTACTATCAATGGACCATTGACTAATGTCCATTTACGTTGAAAGAAACCTTGATCTTGATCCACAAGTCTAAACAAGTTCTCCATTGTTTTTAAGTTTTGGCTAAAGGGTTTTTGAAAAAAAAAAAAGGAAGGGTTTTTTTTTTTTTTGATGAACTGAAAATGGATGAAATTTGGTGTTTTTGTGTTGTTGTTGTTGTTGTTGATAAGGAAGGATTTGAGGTAATGGGGGTGTGTTTATATAGAGGAAGTGGTGGTGGTGTGAAAGGGAGTCAAGGAGAGTGAAGGACCATGTGATGACATTCAATAATTAATGTGATCTCAAAGGGCTTTCAAATCATATAAGCTAATGGCTAAGTTTTGTATTTTTGTTTTATTATGGAATATAATATATATTAATAGATCTTATATAGATTATACTTGGTTTAAGAAAAAATTGTTGAAGGATATTTATTCTTTCCTTTAATTAGATGAAATCATGATTATACAAAATTGAATGATTGAACTTTTATATAATAATAAATTTAGTTTAATATTTTTTTTTAAAAAAAATTTAGCTCTAGTCTTTTTAATTATTTTGGTGCTCAAGTTTCAACATTTAATTAAATCGGTTTACTTTAAATAGAAAAGTTGATTGAACTGTTAAAATTTTAACCAGAGTGACGTGGTCGCCTGTGTAGCAATTCATGTATATACTTCACTGCTGTGGTGGATAATCATTTTTACTTTTTATGAACTTCTTTTTGAAATTTTTTATTTTTATTTTGAAATTTTATGAAGCACACACGAATTATCACGTGGGCTACCATGTCACTATAGTTAAAAATTCAACATTATAGTCTATTTTTCCGACCAAAGAAAAGTAAATGACTAAAATTTAAATGTTGAGAGTCAAAAATGATTCCCAAAAAAATTAAACAGTAGGGACTAAAATTATCGTTTTACCTAAAAAAAAAATTAAAAGTGTATTTTTTTTCTTATTTCCACACATTCGAATATGCAAACATTGAGAAGAATCATTAGGGGCCTAATTAATTTGGAGTCTAAATGTTATAATAGCAAGCTTTAGATTATATATACTATTTTTCTTTTATTATTATAGGTGTCCGTTTTGTGGTCGAATAATATTCAAGTAAAATCCTTTTTAATAATGTCAATTTTAATATTCGAGATTTCATATAGCACAATTAAAAATCAATTAGCATAAATATAAGATGAAGCAGAGAGCTGAGAGGGAATATTGGGGAGCAAAGAAAATGACACAACAGTCACAACATCCTCATTTGATTCTATGGACCTCTTGAAAGAGTTTCTTCCTCAATGCTCAAAAAATTAATTATAAGGTAAAACATTGATTTTGGTATTTCTATTTTATTAAAGTTTTGATTTTGATTTTATATAATTTGATGATTTTATTTTTATAATATTATTAATTTGTTCATATAGACACACACCATTAACTATGTCAATATAGATTTTTTTTTTGTAGTTAATTGAAAAGTCGATATAGATTTTCTTTGTTACAAAAAGGGTAACGCCTCAGAACTTAAGTGATGCTAACAAGTTTTAGGAAAAATAGCTCTCTCTATATCAACTCACAACTGCTTCGATCATAAAAAGATTCATGTTAGCCAATTGGCATGGACATTATTGCCAATGCAGGACGACGTGGGTTCGAGTGTGCTGAAGCAAGTTATCCTCCTGTTTATGAGTTGGGAAGGGGCTAGAGGTAGTGCTATGCATTGTGTCAAAAAATATTTCTACCATAAATACCCGCTTATACTTTGCCAATGGGATGATTGGAAAACTTTCAGAGTCGAGATAAAACTAAAAAAATTGGAGGGACGAAACTAAAAAGAATTGTATTGTAGAATGACATTTGAGAGGCATTATAATCATAATTATACTACTAAGGGGCTAAAGCCCTTGCTCGTCACTTTAGTTAGACCCTCTCAGATAGAGAACTTAAATTCAAACCTTAAATTAAAGATCGAGTTCCAACAATAAAACACTTACATGAATAACATATAGGCAAGTGGTGAGTGGGTGGAGTGGATGAGGCAGCTAAGCCAAGTTGCCAAATAATAAGGGTTTCTTCACACACACACACAAAGTGCCATAATCAACAGCTCCTCTCCTTTGGGATTAAGACTTGAAAGGCTGTTTCTACCCACACAAACCCCATTTCGCCAACTGTCTTCCACACAAGCTTTCCCTCATCTTCTATTTGTTTACTAAATTTTCACACCATTTTCCAACCCAATCCCTCGATATCCCTTCCAAGAAATCTGCTCTATCACTTCACTAGCTACTCTCCACTGTTTTGCTAGTATTTATTTAAGAAACCATACACACACACACACACTTTTTTTTTTATCTATTTGTTTCTAAGCTTCTTTGCATGGTCCATTAAGATCCTTGAAAATGGTCTACATACGTTTAAAAGAAAAGCTTATGTAGCACAAAATATTTATGTAACAAGCCTCCAGCAATTAATGGTGGGATGAATGTAGATATGAGAATGAATGTAATGAAGAGAGAATATATATACTTTATTCAAATTAAAAAGATTAATTGTGGAGTACTAGGTAAGGAATGAAATAGAGGTTCAAAGCATAAGACAGTAATTATACACAGTTTTGATTGTTACGATATATTGAAACTTACAAAAAAAAAAAAACTTTAAGGTACATGGAAAGGCCGTCTTGTTTTCGGCAAATGCTCGTTAGTCCGACACACATGCATGCATGCATGCATGCCCATTCCTCCTCATAATTAAAGCCTTTTGTTGCATTCCCTTTTTTAAAATTTTGATTATGATGGTGCATGGTTCTGTGGCTGGAAAGCTTTTTAATATTTAGGGTTTAATCGTAGTTGTACCTTCATGAAATAAAATTTAGGGTTTAGAATTTTTGGGTTGGTAATTGCATTGCATGTGGACGACCCTTGAGTTCCCAATGAATGTCTCTCCTTTTCATGAAAAAAAAAAAGAAAAGAAGGGAGTAAGAGCTGTTTTCTTGGTTTGGAGTTTCTATGTATATAGTTTACCATATAATATAAAATCATTTCCAAAAAAGTATTATTTTCCAGCTTTAGAAAAAACTATATAAGATGTGTGTGTATATATATAAGCACATATTTTCATGCATGCATGATATTTGATTTGAGAGGGAAATGTGGTGTGTATTTGTGTTGAACCCAAAGGCACCCATGCACGTACACCAAGTGATGAACAGCTTTGCCTTGCACCACAGTCGCTTTGCACACCACCCGACGTTTCTACTTTTAGGGACTGGATTTTCAAGGATTTCCTTTCTTATTTTCGTTTATTTTTTCCTTTTCCTTTTAATTATCATTTTAGATTTTTTTAAAAGATTATATCATAAAAGAATTTTCCTGAATACATTCGCTGAATTTGCTCTTTTTGAAGAATGCTAAAACCACCCATAATCCCTCCTTAACTCATAAATAAGAGGATAATGCATTTCAGCATGCTCGAATCTACGTCCTCCTGCATTGACAACAATACCCATACCAATCGAGTTAAAACACAATGAGCCAAAAAACAATAATTTAATTTAAGGAAAAAATTATATATATTTTTTGTCCCTTCCAAAAAAAATAATAATTTAATATAAAATTTTAACTTACATAGCATGTTATGCTAAAATTAAAAGCCTATATTGTAAAGAATCTAGTTAAGAAGTCAAATTTAACAATAGAAAGCAAATAATGAGGGATGCATTGTGTAAATATTTTATTAAAATTATTAACGATCAAATCCCAACTTCCATATTCGGTTGATAAGTTGAAATGCAATATAACAGTTTTAATAATTATTTTCCCTTCAACTAGAATTTTGAAGTCAAACGTCGCCAACTAATCGTCACTAAAAATCAAATTTATTGTATCTAACTACAACTCTCTCAATCAATCATTCTATTATTTAAAAAAAAAATAGATGAAACCAAATTTGAATAAAAGTTAATTTGCAAAAGCAAAAATAATATTTTTTCATGTCAATTTTAAACTAAATAATAATTTTAGGGATTAAATTAATCTATTTAAGTTAGGATAATTATCATCACTGGCTCAAAACCCGAATGAGTTTGGGCCGGATCGTAATGAGCTCGCAGGCCAAGCTCTCTTGCGAGGTTACACGTGCATAAAACTGTATAAACACATGTTGAGTCAAGAGTAGAATAATACACGCATCATATAACTTGATTGAGATAGAGAAAAGCACCTAACAAAACCTAATATTTTCACATTGCATCTAATGGCAACACCAAATCCTTTCACGTGGCAATGATCCCCATTTTCTAAAAAAAAAAATGGTTTGTAACCCACTAGGCAACAAAAATATATAATTATTTAATCATGTGAATTTTCAAACAGGGTTTCTCTCAATTCTAGGTGCCGACCTCCCTTCTAAATCCCCAAAAAGAACTACACACATGGATTTAGATTTTTTTTTCAAAGATGGGAACCATTGGTTTTAATTTAAAATTAGGGAATTAGAGGTTGAACTTGCATATGTGGTGACCCATTTAATGATGAGAATTATTTCTTACTTCTTTTTTCTCATAATGTTTATCCACACCTATATTCCATGCATGGTCACATGAAATTCTATATAGTTAGTTAGTTAATAGCAACTAATTAATTTAAGTCAAAGTTTGTATGTAATGTTTTACTATTATATATTTCCTTCCCACATTATGGTAAACTTTAGTCAAAGGGGAGATCCAATTTGATTTTATTTTCCCTAAAACAATTTCAAAATAAATTTCCGAGCCCGATTAATAAAAATATCTTTATGAGTCAAATGAGCATAAACTCCGTTGAATAGTGACGAAAATATCCTTACTTTACAAAGTAAACTATATTGTTTTAAGGGTATTTATTTATTTATTTATATCAATTTTTTTATAAATATATTCAGCGCATGATTACGTTTTTCACTCACCTCGTGCGTCTGGCGTGATCTAATATAAATTATATCATTATTAATATTATTAATATTGTTGGTTTTATATATTTTATACAAAAAAAAGTTGTTAATTTTATCGTATTGCATAAACATTAATTTATTTAACCATTAGAAACTATAATTTTATTAATGGAATATACGATCATGTTATGTATATGATTTGACTAGTCTACCACCCAATTAATTTCAATGTTAAAATTGTTTAGGATGAACATGCCTGGCTATGCTATGTGTCATATGAAACGTAATTTAATATATGAGAAAACTACTTGAGAAATGCTTAGTGGTGCGATTAAAGCATGATATTCGTGTATAGTAGATTATGGATTTTTATATTTTTAAATTTATTTTGATAAAAGCATACTTATTTATCGCTTTCCTTTTATAAATACTTTTGAAAGAGTAATTTTCAAGTAAATAAAAGAAATTTAGGTACTATTTTAAGTTATTTTTATTATTTTAAATATAAAATATTTATTTTAACATTATAATAATTAAAATTGAGTAAGATTATATATTTACCACTCTACAGGTTATAAGAAATTTATTTTAAATTTTCGTGCTTAATTTAGTGATTAAGAGAAGTTTATTCATGGAATCTATTCAAATTTTAGTTTTCGAAAAATAAATGATATACTTTTATTTAGATAACTCGTTTAAACGTAGTGTATACGTATAAGTATGTCCTTGCCATATGTGTGGATACTAACTTTCTTATTATATAGTAAATAAGGAAAAGAAAACCGACTCCAAGTAATCTTTTCCTCGTGAAGCTGAATTAACATAAACCCAAGAGCTTGGAGAGAATAAACTATAATTATTTAATGCCCAATGTCCAAGTAAAATCTCACTAGGTATATATTAATATAAATAATAAATTTAAGACATAAAAAGAAGTGAAAGGAATGACATATTGGGAAAATGTTTTTAGTAGAAATAAAAAGCATTAAGCGAAAATAAAATAAAAAAATCAAACAATTTTATTGAGGAAAATATTATTAGACTGTACAAATTTTTTAATAAAAACTGAGGACTTGAAAAGCATCAGGCCCAATGAATTATAATAAACGCATTTCGCTATTCGATCAGCAGTTATGTTATGAGATCTAAAAATGTGTCGAATTCTTATCTTTTAATCCCGATTAAAAAAATTAATGATTAATTGTGGCTCCGATATACTGGGAAAATGTTAACTAGGGTCATTGGTTAAAGTGAAATATGTATAATATTAATGCATCGCATTTTCTCAAATTCAATAAATTTAGTATAGTAATTATAATTTTTTAAGTTTTTATGAGTAGTGATTAAAATTTTTGTCAAATATCTGTTTAATACGAATTTAAATGTATTATATTTATCTTTCATTTTTAATATTGTATCGAACAAATATAAATTTTTTAAAAATTATAATAATTAATCCTCGATTAATACGTATTAAACCTCTATTAAACGAATCCATTTACATTAGATGTAACGTGTTTTAGACCCTAAATCCTAAATGAGAATCTTAAGGTATATACGTGGTCGTTTTAGCAACAATGAAAGATGCATGCACGGTGAAATGAGGAGCCTGCCACTTTACCTTCATTTCGATAACCTTGAGAAACTACATTTTTAATTTTTATTTATTCTACAAGAAGAAATGTTGGAAAGAGAGAGTTAATTATATGTTTTAATTTGGTTGGTATTAGTTACGAGCGAAATCAGAAAATCTTTTAGGGTCGAAATAAAATTATAATTTTTATGATAATAAAAACATAATTTTGCCATTTTAATAGTTTGTATTTTTATAATTTTTAAAAGATTAAATTAATTTTTATATTTTAGAGGGACTAAAGTATAATTTTACCTTTACTAATTTAAACTTTTAAAAATTTTAAAGAGCTTAAAATAAAAATATTCACAACCTCTATATATATTTCCCATATCGCGATTAATATTTTAGTAATTTAATCATTAAATTTATCAATATAATTGTACTGTAAATTTTAAATCGATTTGATATTTTTATCATATTGATATAAAAAGTGTATATGTTAATATTTATTAAACGATTGAAAGCTTTTTATGTAAGACAAATAGTTAGAAAATTTTAATTTACGTCAAATTTGATATGCAAGATTTATATGAATGAAATATGAAATATAACAGTTGGATCGTTAAAATATTAATCATACAAAGTGGAAGTAGATCCCTTCCCATATATATGGCTTTATTTCATGGGACTTGTAGATGAAGAGAGTCGCCTTAAGTTTGTTTTTATTGGAAAGAGCTCATATTAAATGTATTTGGGTGAGGCTGCAATTATTCAAGGAATAAGATAGATTGGATTTAAATTATTATTTTACACCACGAGATTTAATAGTGAAATTTTTTTTTGGGCAAGGCATTATAAACAAAAAGTTTTATTTAAATTGCGTTAACAACATTTTGCGTTCTATTCTTGCATTTTATCTTTGTGTGTGCTAAAAGGTATGCCCACTTCCCTTGTCACACCTTATTAACAGATTTCAGATTCTTCAAATCTCATATATAATTAAAGATTCATATTTTTATAAAGAGGTAGGAGTGATGGTTATTTGGGGATTGAACTTAGGACCGATGTTAACTGAAAATTTGAATACAAATATTTTAATAATGGAAAATATTAATAGAATTTATTAGACATAAGGTTATTTTAAAAAAGACAAGTTTGAAATGAGTATGTCAGGGCTTTGTCCTGTTGATTCATATGGTGAAATTGTATTTTGACTCCCTCAAAATTTAGTCATTCTTAACATAAATATTTTTATTTAGCCTCCCAATAAATTATATTTTGGTTGAAATATGCCATAAGTCCCTGCAGTACTCTTCACAAATCCGAAATTTAGTCATTATACTTTACTTCTAAAAATTTAGTCTCTCTACTTTCCAAAGTTCAAGCCAAACTATTAACACTGTTAAAATTATTTTGTTAAATTCAGGTTCATTACATTGTCATTTTTTAGTTACATGGCTACCAAGTGAGTTTTTATTTATTTATTTCAAAATGCCATAGCAATCAATTTAACAGTATTAACAATCGGACCTGCATTTTGGAATTTAAAAATTAGAGGACTAAATTCTGAAAATAAAAGTAAATAGATTAAATTCCAAATTTGTAAAGAGTACATGAACTTATAACATTCTTTTTACCTTGTTTCTTATACAAAATTTTTTATTTCTATATTTTTAATTAAATATATGTTTTAAAAAAATCATAAATAGATAATTATTAACTGGTGATTAATTGGACCCAATTATTACTTCAAGAAAAATAAATAAATCTAGTACATTAATTTTATTAAACTCAAAAAATATATAATTTTTTTTAATAAGCTTTCAGCACATGCATGGGACAAACAAAATCCAAGGGCGGCCATGGTTTTAAGGAGAAGAACATTAAGGCAAAGGCAGAGGATGATCGTAGCTTAAGAGTGATCACAACCGTCCAATTTTAATTAAGTAATAATTATTTATTTATTTATTTTTAAGACCATGTGATGAGTTATATTAAAATTAGTCAAAACTAGAAACTAAGTCAAGTAGGGTTCATGTTACTATATACCTTTAAAACATGTCTACAAGTCAACCTTTTTGTTGACTTCTTTTGCTTTAAGCAATAATATTTTTATTTTTATTTTTCAAATTCTTTTATTTACAAAATTTTCTCAATTTTCTAGGATTTTTTTTAAATTCAGATTCAAGAATTAAAATGCCTTTCAAAAAAAAAGAGTTTAGAGTTGGTTGTCGAAAATTATGATATTTTTATTGTATTTATTTTTAAATAATAAAATTAAATTATTAAAATTTATCTATAAAAAATTAATATTTTAAAATAATAGAATAAAATTTCATATAAGACAAGAAAATATTTTATATAGATAACTTGTTGGTCAAGAACTAGGCAAACTTCAGTTTGACTCTAATTAGCCAACAATCTTGTTGATTCTTGTACTTGTTTTCTCAAACAATTCATAAAATATTGTCTAAAAAATAAATTCAAAATATAATAATTGTAACAAATATATCAAAAAAAAAAAAATTCAAATAACTTAGGGGAATCAAGTCATAGCACAACATAGTCAGGAGTTTGTAGGGGGAACAACAACTTCAATTAATGCATTCAACATTCATCCATCATGAAACTAAGTTCGAAGGTAATAAAAATAATATAAACATATTAAACTCGATTGGGTCTTAACTTGATTGATATTGATATTATTGTTGATACAGGAAAACGTGAGTTCGAGTGCGCTGAAACCTATAAATAGATTATTGTGTATGGACCTATTTATGGGTCAGATAGTTCACTTGGCTCGAGTTTGAGCAAATGTTTTTCACATTAATTTTGCATGGTTCTACCTGGATTTGATTTAAATAAAAATTTAAATCTAAATTTAATTTTAATTTTAATTTTAAAACATATAAAAATAATATAAATTATATTGTTTCAATAATTTATTAATATATTAATAGTGAAATAGGCCATCAAATCGAGTTACGATATAATTTGACACCTAAAAAGATTTTATGGAAGGATAAAATTTTGGATTGATTTGGAAATTTTAATAATGTTTATATGTTAATAGTGAAAATGAAAACACATGATACCACATGGAATGGTAGTAAAGACCTTTGAAATTACAAGGATGGAATATTAATTAAGAGATCTGCTTGAGATTGATGGTATTGAAATTAATCAAAAATTGAGATTTTTTCCCCAAATATATTCAGATTGTTTTGCACCAAACTCTCATGTGATGTTAAATATAGTCAATTATTCTGTTATTGACCAACTAACAATTAATTAAATTGTTCATTATTAAGGGAAATTAAGATGATGGGAAGTTTAGTTTAAAGAAACAAAATGGTACAATCAAAGTCTCCCCTCTCAACCTGTGTTGGTACGATGGTTAGGGTATTCACTGTCTCAAGTGTGGTCTGAGTTTGAATCACACTAATCGCGTTCCTGTTGAAACTTTATCTTCCTCTTATAACTCAAAAAAAAAAAAATCTCCCCCTCTCTATATATAAAAATTCAAAGTAAAAGTGTTTATCAGTCGAGTTTATGCTTAGTATGGTACTGAAATTATATGTAGTTATTAAAGTTCGATCCGTTTAGTTCAATCCATATTATTTTTATTCTTAAAAATATGATTATTTCAGTTATTATTTATTAAATGTAATTTTTACTATCGTTATATTTTTTATTGAATTTTTTTTTGAAATAAAACTGATATTAGATAACAGCTCAAGGTGAACAGTAACAGAAACGTCAGCAACCAGAAAGAAGAAACGACAAGCCAAACAACTGTAAACCAGCAAACGAAAAGACATAACAAATTAAAACAAAAAAGCAAGAAACCTTGAGCCAACCAGCAGAATACCAGCCCCAATATCAGCCACACTCTCCTTGCCTTTCGAATCCGAACCAAGTATAATGAGAGAAGAACCTTTGGATGAACCAAATTCATTTCCAAAGTAAAAGAAGCTCAGCTCCTCTGAAACCAAGCCGAACAGTCCTTCAAAGCCGCCAGTCGCACCGACGCCGGCACTCCCTGGACCCAACTCCCACAAACCTTTTGCTTCTTGCCCTCTAGTGCCAGTGCGTGGGCCGCCTCATTAGCTTCACGGGGAACAGCAAGGTAAGAAACTGTTTCAAAGCTCATACCCAGATTGTAAATGTGATGAGTAATCGAGCTGATCACTGAGTTATCATTCCATTTCTTTTGAATATTTTTAATTACTGTCAAGGAATTGCCTTCCACAATCAATCGTTGACTACCCATACTTCTTGCAAAAATCAATGCCCTTTCACAAGCCCTTGCTTCAGCCACGAACGCATTCACGATGTCAGCAAACAGATAAGTTTCTGCTCCTACAATTTCACCTGTATCATTTCTGGCAAGCACAGCTGTTGTAGCAGTCTGCATCAAAATTAAATTTAAGAACTCCCATATCTGGGGGTCTCCAGATCCCTTTAACCTTAGATCTAAGAGTAGGACAGAGTAGCAACCGACTGCAATAAATTTCTTGTTCGTAACCCCGAATAAACCCTAACACCGCCTGCATCGAAAAATTAATGCCCTCATGAACAGACTTATTTCTATGGAACCAAAGGCTCCATATGGCAATTACAATGATCCGTTTCTGTTGGTCATCTGCTGCAGAAAACGTATTAACAAATCGGAGCTTGTGGCTCAACGACTCATCAAACGATGGGACTTTAATGGAAAGCGATGCCCAAACCTGTTGCAGAATATCGCAAGACCACACCAGATGATTAGTGTCTTCCAGTTCGTACTTACATAGCGGACAATATGTGTCCACACACAACATTCTCCTCGCCAGATTACCGAAATGCGGCACCAGATTATTAACAAGCCTCCAAATGTGAATTTTGATTTTATCGGGAATACTTAATGACCATAAATCTTTGTAAAAATCTATGTAAACCTTATCAATAATAGGCATGTAAGCAGTACTTTGTAGATGAGCTGCAAATAGTACCCGATACCCACTCTTGACTGTATACTCCCCAGAGCCTTCATGTTTCTAGACCACCCTATCCTCTGGTCTACTTATAGATATGGGAATAGCAAGAATTCGGTCCGCTGTATTCTCATCAACGATCTTTAGAAGCAGCGTTCTATCCCAGGTACACGAATCTGCATCGATTAGCTGATTAACCGTAGACCACGATTGCTGAATTTCCTGTACTTGAATATGGTTGTTCTCTCTACCAGGAAGCCAAGGATCGTTCCAGATGTTAATGCGATCCCCCTTGCCAACCCGCCACAGGACCCCATCTCCAATCACTTCACGCGCAATACAAATACTTCTCCAGGTAAATGATGGGTAAGCTCCAATCTTTCCTGATAAGACATCAGACTTAGGAAAATACCGGGCTTTAAAAACTCTGGCAAGCAAACAATGGGGTTGGTCTAAAATACGCCAAACCTGTTTCGCAAGTAAGGCTTTATTAAAAAGGAACATAGCTTTAAAACCCAACCCTCCAAGACACTTAGGCTTGCATAACGGTTCCCACTTACTCCAGTGAATGACATTCAGTGACTTATTATTAGCCTACCAAAATCTGTTCATAATACTCTCAAGCTTTCGGCATAATGATTTCGGCATAAGAAAATATTGCATTGCATAAATCGGTGTCGCTTGTAGAACTAATTTGATAAAAACCTCCTTCCCCTCATAGATAGGTATCGCAAACTCCACCCTTCGATACGTTTCTTAAATCGATCCACAAGGTTAACAAACACCCATGTTTTCCTCCGGCCTATCATCATAGGCAGCCCTAAATACTTCTCTGAGTTCAAAGCCTCCCGAACACCTAACAAATTAACAATATCAACCTTAAGATCTGAGTCTACATTCGCCCCAAAATAAATCAGAGACTTATCAAAATTCACCCGTTAGCCTGATACAGTCTCATATTCCCGAATGACATCCCGAACTACTCTTGCTCCATTACTCGTCGCATCTCCAAAAAGGATACAGTCATCAGTAAAGAACAAATGATTAATGGTCAACCTCTCCCTACCAATAGCTGCTCCCACCATCTGCCCCTTTTGCTTTGCTTCCTGAATAAGTGTAGAAAAACCCTCTGCACAAATTAAAAACAAATAAGGGCTGAGGGGGTCTCCTTGTCGCAACCCTCTTGATGGAGAAAACCAATCACCAACAGCTCCATTAAGACTGACGGAATAGGAGACAGAACAGACACATCTCATAATACGTACAATCCAGTCAATATGAAACCCAAGATGCGCCATCATTCCTGCCAAGAAGTCCCACTCAACTCGAACATAAGCCTTGCTCATATCAAGCTTCAATGCAAAATTACCCTTTTTACCTTTTTTCTTCATTTTGAGAGAATGGAGTACCTCGTAAGCAATCAAAACATTGTCAGAAATAAGTCTTACAGGAATAAAATCTCATTGGGCTTCATTGATGCAAACACCTAGTGTATCACTCATACGGTTGACCAAGACTTTCGCCACAATTTTATAAATGACGTTGCATAGACTTATAGGTCTAAAATGGCCCATATTCATTGGTTTGTCCACTTTAGGAATCAAAATGATTCGCGTTTTATTAATGTTCCCCACTTCAGCTTGGCCATTCAAAATTGATAAACAATAACTAGAAACATCTGACCCAATAATATACTAGTACTTCTGGAAGAAAAGTGCTGGAAACCCATCAACCCCTGGAGCTTTTAAAGGGGCCATCGACTGAACTCCATTAAAGATATCCTCCTCAGTAAAATGGTGTAAAAGTTTTTCGTTCATGCTATCCGTAATTCGTCTTTCAACTAGCCCGAACAGATGTTCATCCGATCCCACATCTGATGCTGTGAAAAGCTTTTCAAAATAATCTAATGCTATTTTTATGAACTTAGAAGTCGAGGTAGTACGCCTTCCAGTCTCATCTTCTAACTCAACAATCCTATTCCTTAAATGACATTGCACCGCAATCTTATGGAAATAGCTTGTATTTCGATCTCCATTTTTCAACCAATTCACACGTGCTCTTTACTCCCAAAACACTTCTTCTTTATCAACTTCCATGTTAATTCCTAACTGGGCTTCCATAATATCTGCTAATATTTCATCAGAAGGATCCTGAGAATAAAGATGATTTAACCTATTTTCAAGGTCCACCCGAGTCTGTTTCTCCTCTTTAAACTTGGCTTGACTCCACTGTTGCATTTGAAATCCCAAACTATCAAGCTTACTCAAAACACCACCAGGGATGTCTTTCCACCATTTTCTAACCATCTCCTCAAAAGAATTCTCCAAACACCACTTAGCCTCAAACCGAAAGGTCTTAATCTGTTTATTCCGATCATACGTACCTGGCCCCGTGGTATCAAGAAGAATAGGACAATGGTCAGAAAAAGAATGACTCAAGTGTTTGAGTTGATATCCTGGAAAAAAATTCATCCAATTCAGCGTAGCAACTCCCCGATCTAGTCTTTCTCGAATGTTAGTAGCAAGAAACCGACCTCTTTCCCATGTGAACCATCGACCAATGTAACCCAAATCATTGAGACCGCAATCCTCTAAAGCCATACAAAATTCTTTCATCTGTCTTTCTGATCGGAGTCGACCTCCCTTTTTCTCAAAAGACTTGGTAATTTCATTGAAATCTCCCAAGACTACCCACGGAATGGATGGATCATAGTTTAAATGCCTGAGTAGATTCCATGATTCATATCTACACTTTTCATCCGGATTCCCATAAAACCCTGTTAACCGCCAACATCCACCACCTTCATTATCGTGAACCACAACATCAATATGAAAAGAAGAGAAACTCTTTAGCGTGATTAGAGAATTCCCATTCCAACCCAAAAATAAACCCCCTCTAGTGGCCATCGCCCCAATGTCAATTCCATTCGCAAAACCACACTTCATCCTAACCCATTCCATCTTATTCGAACTTAATTTTGTTTCCATGAGAAACAAAATTCGGGGATTAATGGCCCTCAATTTATTTTTGAGCCTACTCACTGTTCGTGATCTCCCCAAACCACGAACATTCCAACTAAGTATTTTTATTGAGCCCGGCTGCTCTGTTCCCCAGAGCTAGCCGAAAAATCCATAGATCCTGGTCCACCTTTCGGGCCCAAATAATCAAACGACCCCTCCATCACTCTCTGCCTTTTCTTACCCTCCATTATAGCTATGGGATCATTTTCCTCCTCCAATGCAAAGTCCATGGGTCCCTTTCCTACTCCAGCAGATACTAAGCCATCTTCCCCCCAATTGCGCCAATTCTTATTCCCACCCGCAACATTCTGTAATAAATCAGTAGAACATTGAGAACCATCTATCGTTCGTAACCATTTACTCGATTCTGTAGCCCTACGCCTCACCACCGCTCTTATTGATAGATCCCAACCAAAGACAATTTCCATCGGCTCAATTCTTAATCTGAAAGGACAGTAGCTCTCCCCATGCCCTAATTTTCCACAAATAAAGCAAAATAAGCTTAACTTCTCATATTTAAAACGAGCATAAGTAGTCATAGCCTTCCCAAATTGGATCTTCTTCTTCCGTTTCAATGGTGCATTTACATCCAGACAGACCCTAATGCGCATATATGATTTTTGCCCCAAAAGTGGGTTATTAGAATCATACTCAATAAACTTTCCACAGAAGTTACCTAACTACACAGCCATCGATTCAGATATCAGTCCTGGAGGTAAATCATGGATCTGAACCCAAAATTCAGTGGAGTTTAACTCCACTACTGCCGGGTTATCTCTATACGATATTCTCTTCAATAAAAGCAGATGGTTATTAAAAAACCAAGGAGTTCCCACAAGCACCCGTACAATGTCAACTTCATGAAAAAATTGGAATAAATACCTTTTTTCCCCAATATCAGTAATACAGATCCCTCCAATAGGGTGCCAAAGATCTGCCATAGTATTCCTTAACGAAGGAAAATGAACCACACTGTCTGTTAAACAACGCCCCACAAGACACAATTGCGAAAAGTTTTCCACAGCCGTAACATCCTCGTGGATTGCTTCTTCATCATCATCAACTAGCCTCAGATTGGCCAACACATCTTCCATTATAAAACACGGCACCCGACAAACCGAGCAGCAAAAGGAATCAAGACCCCACACTGTACTCTGTCAATGCAAAATAAAGCACTATACCCCAACAACACAAGAAAAACAAGAAAAAAACGTGCCAGGCGGCAGACTAAGAACACCGTGCCAAGCGGCAGACTTTAAGGTTTTTTTATTTATTGAATTTTTAAACATAAGTAACTAAGTACATTTTTTAATATTTACATTATAGTAATATATTTTTTAATATTTTTAATATATTTAATTTTCATATGGTATAAGCTATATAATATATAAACTTGAAAATGGATTGGTTTGAGCCAGGTTTGGGTTTAAATATTAGAGTCCGAATTCGGTTCATATTTTAAATAGGTCTAATTTCTTTACCAAATTTCAATTTTTGGGCTCAATATTATTTTTCGATAAATTTTTGAACTTGGACAAATAACTTGTACCCTTAAACAAGTTTACTTCAAAGCTTACATTAACCAATCTAAAAGGAGAGGACGTTAGCACCCGAACTCAAACCCCAAATATTGAAATGTCAACACTAAATTTTTAACCATTAATTTATTTGAGTTTGAATTATCGATTCATAACATCGTCAAATTTGTAAATAGAGTTACGAATAAAATTTTATTATTATTATTTTAATTTATGAATAAAATTACCCATGAAAATATTTAGTTATAAAATAAAATATTATGCAATTTAAAGTTAATTATTTTAGACTTAAGTTATGAGTACTTAAATTATTATTTTAATTTATCTCAAAAATAAAAATCAATAATAATATGATAGGTGGTACATTCTTATTAAATGTCAATATTTTTAAGAGTAAAATAAGACAAAATGATAATTTAAATAATAATAAAATTTGAAATTGTAAACAACACATAACCCCATTCTTAAAGTAGAGAATACAAGCGTTCAATGACAAAACATAATAAAAGGACCCTCCAAAATTTGAAAAATTGTCATCAAGACTTCCAAAATTTTCAATTAGGTTCTCAAATTGTTTTGAAAATTTTAGGTGAGCTATCTAAAAGTTTTAAAATTTTAATTAAATCCTCTAAAATTTAAAATCACACTATTTCTCTCAAAATTTTTAAAATTTTCAATTAAACTCATTAAAATATTTTAAATTTTTTTAATAAACATTCAAAAATGTTAGAAATTATTCAATTAGTAGCCATCCAATTTTGAAAATAGTTTGATTGTGCCAATTTAGAAAGTTGTAGGTGAAACTGTGGTCCAAAAATCTTTATCATCAGTCAGCACTATCCATAACTCAATTTTCCAAGACAAATAGGGCAGCTAGATATGAAAGTAACTATTTTGACTTGATTGACTGGGAATTTATTTATTTGATTTGTTTAATTAAATTGAATTTTCACTTTTCCGACTCTTTGAAATTTTTTAATTTAAACTTTTTAGTACCTACAAATGGTTTGTGGATAACATTTTTTTTAAATGATTCGTTATATTGAATTTTATCGAGAGAAATTAAAATTACCTTCTTTTAGTATCCATAAATCTTTCGAGATTTTGTTAATATCAAGTTTCTTTTTACGAATTTGAACTTACATTTTCACAACAATGCACTCTCCACGTGATATATACCAAATAGGATGTATATGATGCATGGAGAATGCCATGTAATGTTGACCACCAGTTTCACTCTAAATTTTTAGAATTGGATCTGTAGCTAAATTGATTAAACTATCGGTTTGTCAGCGCGACCGACTCAATCGATTCAACTGATTTTTAATTTAGATCAATTCGTCTGATACTTTTTTTCAAATCAATACTCTCATCAATTCTTAATCTAATAGACCTGCGCGACTCCTAATGAAAGTGAGAGACAAGACCTTATAAAAGCGAATGGGCCAACTCTAAACTCTAGAGAGATGAGTTAATAAATGGGTTACAACAGAAAAACACCTAGAAAGAAAGAATGGCAATGATCAAAATGTGAATGGGGGACCAATTTGACCAAATTCAAAACCCAACCCTTTCTTCATTATCCACATTCTGATTCTGTTTGTAATAATGTATCCAAGAAACTGGAAATCTATCCATTGGCAGCTTAGATTGAGGGAATTTTTTTTGCACTCGATATCATAGAGGGTGGTCCAGTTGCGGTCCATGGCCTATAGCCTAAAATGCCTCGATAGGTTTATACCTTACCTCCAAGGCAGAAGCTATTCCGTGAGGAATTCATATGGACTGCCAACTCCCCCTACTTCCTTTCATTGCTTTTTCATTTCATGTATAGTTGTCGCTTTTTCGTCTATAATCTTTCTTTTTATTTGATAGTTTATTTAAGGGTTAAAAAAGGTTAATTTTTTGCAAAATTGTATAATTTAATTCGAACCCCTCAAAATTTTATATCTTTTTTTATGACAAAATTATATTTTTACTATTATAAAAATATATAATTTAATTCAAACCCCTCAAAAAAGAAATTTTTAACTTTGCCCTTATATATCGCGGCAAAGAAATGTTGAATCGTGAGTTTTTTTGCAAAATTTTAGCTTCTTCATATCATAATGTTGATGTTAAGATTACTCAATTTAATGATCCACCTGATGCTCTTCTAAGACTTTTACATAATGATTTGTTAGATGTGACAATATGTGTATTACTTTTTTTTAATCGAAACAACTACAAACTTTAAAGAAGTATTAACTTATAAAAGAGTACTACGCTTAGCTAACAATATATTTCTTACAACATCTAGAGGCTCCCAAAACAGTTGTACATCACCCACATCACTTGAATTTATTTTGGCCATATGATCCAACAACCTTATTCTGAAATCTCGGAATGTGAGAAATCTTATTTTAAGGGTAAAGAAAAATTAGGACAAACTACGTAGATAATCATTCAACTATTAAAAATTTTCATTTTAGGTATTCAAATTAATTTTTTAATTATTATCAAAGTAATCATATTTATTTAATATTAATATAAATTTTAATTTTATTATTATATTTCTTTGAAAATATTTATGTATTTTTATACATTTTTTAGAATTAGGATTATATTTAGACTATTTGTAAATTTTAAGGGTTAATTTTAAAATTTTGAATTGTTATCATACCAATTTTTTAAGCGCCAAATCGACTTTTCTTTGTGATTTTAACAGGAGAAATGACGATACTATGTAACATGAGTGCTTAAATTATAAATATTCTATTTTGAGTGCCTAAAATGAAAGTTTTTGATAGTTAGACAACTATTTATGTAGTTTACCTGAAAAATTATCTTAATCACATTCATCCGTTATAGGTTTTTATTAGGATTATACATAATCCCTCCCCAACCTTTAAATAGGAGGATAAACGCACTTCAATGCATTTTAATTCACATTCTCCTCCACTACAACAATATTGATGCCAACCAAGCTAGAACTCAATCGACTAGATTTTTATTTATTCAAAAAAAAAATCCTGTGTAAATTTTTTGGCTTATTGGGATTGAGTTATACTATCATGTTGAAGTTATTCAATTTAATAATTAACATGTTGCTCTCATAAGAATTTCATAGAATAATTTGTTATATATGACTCATCCTAAATTATGTGTTACTTAAGCAAATGTTCCTTACCTATATATATATATATATTATCAATCACATTCCTCTTGCTTAGCATTCAATTTCATTTATTCATATCATGAAATTTGGGATTTTAGGTTTACATGTACTCAATTATGTTATTTTGATTATTTGATATTTATGTTTAACACTCAAATATGAATATAAAAATATAAATATTTTTTAAAATATATAAATAAAATTTAATACTCTAATATTTATATTTAAATATTTTATTAAATTAGTGTCATTTAACCAAATCATTAACTCAATTACGAAAATATAATTTTTTAAAAATTAAAATTAATATTTATAATAACATTTTCATATTTTCATACTTTTATATCATTTAAAAAAACTACAAATCCAAAGATAAAAACAAGTAATTAATGATATTAGAATACAAATTTATTATCACTTCTACCTATATTGTTGTTTTTCGCTCATTGAGTGTAATAAAATTTAATAAAAGTTAAATACATTCAAATCCAATACATCATCTACCCATGGTATAAGTAAAAATATTTATATATCAAATATATTTATAAAAGAATTGATATAAAAATAAATCAAGAAATGATTAAGTGAATAGTTATTATTTTATAAAAAATAAATCTATAACTATATATAAAAAGAAGAAACATAGAGTACTGAAGAAGTGTGGGTTAGAGGTGGGAGGAAGGAAAGAGAGAAAAAGGTATAACTATTTATCAATCCCTTATACTTTTCATACTTTTAACATTTAATCCTTTTACTTTTACTTTTACTTTTAAGAATTTATTCTTTTACTTGCTTCTAATTTCAAGAATGTAGTCCATTTACTTCTTTTATTTAATAAATAAACTTTAATTGACAACATTCTTAATTGATATCTATTAAATTATATTTAATCTATACACGTTAGTGGCTTTCTTTCTTTTCCTTCGTTTTGGGTTCAGGAGGGAAAGAAAGAGAGAAAAGGTATAATTATGTATCAATCCCTTATATTTTTCAAAATTTTAAAATTTAATCTTTTACTTGCTTCTAAGTTAAAAATGGACACTTTCTTTTATTTAATAAATTATTTAATTTAATTGACAACATTGTTAATTGATCTCTTAAATTATATTTAATTTTTAAAAATATTAAAAATATTACTATTTTTGGTAGAAAATGATAACATTAAGCGATTATATTAGATAAAATTATAATCAAAAGTAAATAGACATGTCGCGATCTTTTCCAACAAATTCTTGACCAAAACTGTATCAAAGAGCTACTTGTATCAAACATGCCTCATAAATCATCTTAACAAATTTATTTATTTATTTATTTACAATTTTGCTTTAAATCATGCGCTTAAAATGATTGTCTCAAAATCATCTTAACAAATTTAAGTAACCGTAAATTATTATCATAAATTTAATTTTCATAATTAAAAATTTAAGAATATTAATATCAAATAAATTATGGAAAAGATTATAAATCCCTATGCGTAAATGGGAACATAAAGGCTAGTTTTAGTAAATTTTCACATCAAATTAAAAAGTGGCATCAACTCAGCCAATTTTATTAATATTTTATTTCTCAAATTTCCATCACAACTCTTCTTTGCAGCAAAAATACATGCAAATACATGGCAACCCACAATAAATCATAAAAACTTTGAATTTTCAATGAAAATAAAGATGGAGGTGAAAGAGGCTGAAATAGAAATAATAATCAAGCATGGTAATAAACATTTTCAACTATATATAAAATATGTATTTATATATGTATGTACGTTTCCATAATATGGGGTTGCTTTATACAATAAAAACCCAGGCCCCATATGGCAAAAGAATAACCAATATAAAATAAAATTTAAAAAGAAAAAAAATCAAACCAAAATCGTTGAAAATGCCAAAGAAAAAAATGCAATAGAAAATTTAATGGATGTAATGAGAAAAAAAATTATATATCAAGGGGGATAGATGAAATGAAAAATGAATTTACAACAATCATTTTAGTTGGCAATAGGGTTTTTAAGTCTCCATTGCCACAAGAAATTGGGGACGGATAGCACATCGATTCGAAGCTTCCTAAGCCTTACTCGAGTAAAAATTCGAAGGCTGAATTCTGGAGAAGTTCGTCTGCTGGTTTGACTTCCGAGAATTCTTTCTCTTGGAGCGATTTGGCAAGATCGTCAAGGGAGAAGGGAATGCTGTATTAAGGACTGATTAGTTCATTACTTTGTTTCTACAATGTAGATTTTGAATGCTCGATATGGCTATAAAGTTGTTTTGTGTGTTACGTAATACGAGCTACAAAGAAATGTTGAATTCTTTGCGAATTCACATTTACGTAGAACCGGACATCGTATGTAGGCAATATGAAGGGATTTTTACCTGGAATTGTCGTCCAATAAAAAGGAACTACTAACAGCATCATTGGAATCCTCTGTCATCAATACCCTCATGCTGGAAATAACCTGGTAACGAAGTGCGGGTTTGCCTATTAATCATATCAGCTTTACGAACTTTGTAAGCAATCAAGAAGAAAGATTGGTATTTGAAACTTACATCTGGAGAAACACTTCGAGTATTATAGTTGTCGTCCCAATACAGGGTACATATTCTGTACAATTGCTGTACACTAAGAATCTGAAGAAACAAAAAGTAAATGTCAAAGAGAATGAGAAAAATGCAATGTTTTCAGAACTGGACTGGTGGTTGAACCAGTCAAGCCACTAGTTAGCTGATCCAACCGGTTCAACAAAATAAATCATTAAAAAATCATAAAAGATAGAAAAAATGTTAAAAATCCGGTTCAACCGCCCAGTTCAACAGGTCTGTACCAGTTCCCAGGTCAACCAGTTCAATGCCCTTCTCCGAACCGGCACCCCGGCCAATTTCCGGTCCAACTGGCCGTTCAAACAACCTTGGAAAAATGGGGAGGGAAGAGAGAGAGAGAGAGAGAGAGAGAGAAAGAAAAAGGCCTTACAGGGCAGAGATCATTTGTAATGTCATCATATGAAATTCTGTACTTCTGATGTATAACCTGTATAGGATTTAATACGATTCAAGTTAGAAGCATAACTTTATATTTACTGCTATTAAATATCTAGAGAGATAAGCTGGAAACTAATGTCTTTCTTCAAGTAGTAAAAATAATCTTCTGGATAAAACGACATTTCTAATTAACACTCAAAAGGAAATAACGAAGCAATGGTAAATCCGGTCCTTATAGATTCCCACATCTGCTCTCCCGAATTGTCATGATTTGGGAAGTCAAAAGTTAAAGCTTTCACTTTCCTATCTACAATTATTAAATTCAAACTCATATTGGCTTTGCTGAATGGGGCATTTGAGAACTATTAACAATAAATATGATAATGTTGAACTCAAACTATATGCAGTGTCAAACATATTAACAAAATTGAGTACGAACGACTGCAAGCTGATAGGATTTCGGAAACAAACATACACGAACAATCCATCACATTATCTATATTGTCAAACAGTGCCTGACATACCAAAAAACCAACAGCCTGTCTAATGTGCTTAAGTTCATCCCATGACGACCCTGCATACTGCAGTTCAAGGCAAGTGAGGTATAGAATCAGCACAATAATGGGCCTTAATTAAGCCAATAAAAGGAAGCAAATAGTCCAGCAAATATGTAGCAACAACTACGTGTACAAACACGGATGAGAAGAAAAATAAAAAAATAAAAACCTTACCTCTTCTTTCACTTGGCAACTCCAGAGCTCTAACTCCGCTAACCCAGCTTTAACATATTCTCCGTTGCTAAACGTACAACACTCACGGCGTAAAAGAAGGCTGGAAAATTATAACAAATTCTAATAAGTACAAAACGAAACCTTTTGAATTAAAACCACAAAGGAACTATCTAAAACCCACAAAAGATTACCTATTAAACAATTGTACATTTATGTACGAAAATGTTTGAGTAAATATCTTCTGGATAAGAACTTGTGGCACCTGAAAACCAAGCAACCGTAAACATCTCTATACATATAACTGGATATCAAGATGCAATGAGTTTATGAAGCACAGTGAGAGAAAAAAAAAAAAAAAAACAGGTTCCTTACAAAATTTTCTTTCAAAGTACTGAGGAGGGTGTTGAGGCTATCAATAATGCCCTGCCAATGAGTTGAAGGAGAATCTTTGCCAAAGGACCGTCCAGATCTTAGTACATTTCCCTTAGATGTTCTAGGTGCCTAAATTTCATCATGACCAGTTGGGAAAAAGAAACACGAAGGAATCAAGTTAAACTTAATTATAGCTACCTACCAAACAGTTGACATGCAGCTTCAAACTCTTGACCAGAAACTAAATGAATCACAAGATACCTGGATGCATAGAGAAAGCAAAGATGATATCTCTTTCTTCAAGTTGTCTCTAATAATTCCATAGATCTTTTCCACATATGCTGCAAGCTGCTGCTTGAAAAGCAACGCAGGGTATTTTCCCTCTACCTTGCGAACTACTGCAAGTGCAGCAGCTGCAGCAAGGTTGTTGGATGAAGGGGAAGAGCGAAAACTCTGAATTAAGAGAAAAAGGAACGCAAAATTAGTCTTATTCTTCCTTAAAATTGAAAATTTTAGAAGGGAAAGAAAGAATTTCAGATACCATTGTCATTCTTCCAAACAGAGAGGTTGGAGTGGGTGGTTTCCGACTTGGAGTTGCACCATTTGCACCAGAAGCCTTTAGAGTCTTTTGGAGCAAGAACAATAATGCTGATGCGTTGGACAACCAATAAGCCATATGGCCATTGTCTTCTTCATTCTACAACCAAAGAAGCTTTCATCACTTGTTAATGAACCCTCGTACATATTTTACTATAGCTTAAAGAAACAGAAGAAAGTGTGGGCTTCTAAAGAAAGCATTTTGCAATTACACAAGCAGGACAACCTAAGAAAAGGGCAGCAAATTATGCAAGTAAAAAAAAATCTTCAACAGTCATGTCTCAAACCCATCACAAGCAAGAACAGTAACTCGCCTTATAAGGACTGCATTTAGGAATTAAATAATATAAAAATAAATACAATCAAAATCCGCGAAAATAGAAGACATGCAAGAGGAAGAATAATAAAGGAAAAAGAAGGAGATACTCCACAAACAATGACCATGAATTATAATTTTTTTTTTACCTCAATTGCAGTGCCAATCATCTGAATGAGACGGTCAAACACATTGGTCCTTTCTGCTTCAAAAGATTTCCAGTGAAGAAGACATTTATAAATGGTAAGCGCAGCAACAGGCTTTCCGTGACTGAACCCAATGTCCTTTGTAACGCAATTGATCAGTGCGTCGACGTTCTCCTGTTTGAAAGAATGATACAAAACAATATCTGACACACTGCACAAAATTATGAGGCTTGAAAATGCATAAGCCAATTATAGCAAACACATACATGTTGGCGTTCAAGATTGGATTTTTGCAACTTGCCATTAGATTCTATGCCAACCTTCTTCACCGGAGTCACACTCTGTGGTTCCTGCACAAACAGGTCATCAATGGCCATACCATAGAAACAACAGAAGTATGATCATATGTTAACAATTATGTAACATACATTTGATTTGTTTGCTTCATCTATATGGTGACCATTTTCCAGATTCTGCAAATTTACAAAGAAAAAGGATAATAGGAAATATCAACATGATGACAAAAGAGGGAGGAAGATTTTAGATAGAAAAAAAAAATCTATGTTATATTTTACCGGAGTGGCTGGAATCTGTAGATGCTCTGAAATCTTCTTAACAGGTGTACTTAACAGGGTTTGCTGCCTCAGAACTTGGTTTTCAGATTCCATGTCCAAAATTTTTTCTTCAAGCCTGCAAACAAAAGATACAATGAGGACCAGGAGAAGAGAAAAAGGAAAGTGAAAACCATGAATAACTACAGCTTCACAAATATGCACGCAAAGGTCCATCTAAGATTCTGAAAGTTAATAGTACGAATCTATCTCAAAATCTTTGCCCAGTAATGGCACAAGCTAACCTGTGCATAACAGTCTTCAACTGAACTATTTTTGATTCTGCCTCCAAAGCTTGTTTCAACCTTTCTTCACTAATCTTGTTTGTCTCTTCAAACTTTTCCTCCGTTTCACCAATTTTCTTTTCCAATGAACTCACCATTGCCTGTGGATAATCAGCGCACAAGATATGTACTATGAAACTAGTATTCTACCAAGCTTAGGAAAAAACTCCAGGTTATCCTAAATTATCATATGTTCACCATATCTTTATGCAAAACATAGATACTAGATTCAACTTCCCCACCTTCAGTTTTTCATTCTCACTTGTAAGCTTCTCCAGCGTCACATTGTCCACCACTAGAACCTCCTGAATTACAGGGACCACCTCAGCTGCCCTTCTGGCAGCCTCGCGTTCCTTGGCAAGCAATTCTTTGGTTTCTTTAAACTGAAGTTGCATGTCTTGCAAAGCAGACTGTAATTTTGCGTTTTCTTTTGTTTTAGCCTCTTCCATGTCAACCTACAGAGTAAGAAAAGAATGCATAATTAGGAGAGAAGAAAATTATAGATGCAGTGTCCCACCTGTAAGACCATTATATTATTAAAACTGATTTAGAGGAAGAGACAATGAATACACAATTTTAACACCCTTTCTCAAACTAAAATGGCACATTGAATAAAAAAAATTGATTGACACATGCCAAGCACATAAAATGCCTCAGTTCATACGTTTCTCCGGTCAATTTATTAGCATGCTTACCCAACTAGCTTCAGTCAATTTATTATCATGCTTACCCTCATACGTTTCTCCAGCTGTAATCTCCATGTCAGTTCCTCAACTTGCTTTTCCAGTTTGTTCTTGGCAGCTTGCAGAGCTCCAGTTTCCCTAGCAGCCTGCAAATAAAAAAGAATAGCGGAAAATCTGAGTGATACATTCATGAAACAAGATATCAGCATACACAAGGTTTTAGATATACTAAATTGTTTCAGAGAACAAAATTAGCAGGTAGAGAAGAAAAAGGTGTAGGGTTTCTTTATTTCCCTCCATTATGTAAGCTGATAGGATTATATATTGTTATTTTGATAGATAGGATTGCATTTCATTGATTGTTGATAAGAAAGATTTTTCCAGAGATAGGCTTGAGATGACTTCAGCAGTCAAACTCAAATTTGAAGAACTCCTAAATTACTTAGCAAGGACACAACTTTTTACTGTTTTGATATCAAATTTAAGCAAAGAAGAGGACCACATAAAGCAACCATTCCAACCGCAAAGCATTTTCAAAGATCTAGAAGCAGAAGACAATAGAGATTTCCTAATGAAATTCATGACGAAGTTTTGCCAGAAATGCAACAGATGATAAAGATGGGAATACCATCTTAAGCTTCCGCAGTTCCTTTCGAGCAACTCTTCCTCTCCATGCGCATTGTGTTGCAATTGCTGCTTTCTTCAACTTCATATAATGCAACTGGGCCAAGAACTTGCGGCATTGGCTCTGGTAAGTACAATAGAAGTCATTCCAAGTTAAAGAAAGTAACTAATATAAAACAAAAGGAGGTTCAGCCTCTCAAAGAAAAATTGAAGATTATGACATCTTTTCTAAAAAAATTATCGCATGTGCAGTATGTTATAAGAACAATTTAAAAACCTTGACCAACCTGAACTATAATTGATGCTCTGGTCTGCCTTCTGATGCATAGCTCATTGCGAGCAGCCATCCCCCTCAAGACCGTCTGAATGGAAACAGCAGAGGAACACAATTCTTTATAAGCTTTCCTACCAAGATGCATACGCAAATGTCTCTGGATCCTCAAACTTGCAGCTTCTCTTCTCATGCCATTGTAAACATTGCGAGCAAGTTGTCCTGAAATCATCACAGACAAAAAGTATCACTATCAACATGTGTACATAATACCAAAAGCCTTAGTAGAGAGTAAAGGTTAGTTAAATTACACCAGACACACACAGAAAGGTATAAATGTACCTCTGCAAACAGATTGAATCTGTAATGCAGACCGACGAAGCATGATAAAACTTCTCCGAGCTAAATAAGAACGGATTTTCCTCTGGATAACACTAGCAGATCTTCCTAAGACCTCACTCCTACGGGTATCTAGTTCAGCCATCTGACCAGCCCTGAGAAAAACCTTTGTCTTACCAATCTGCCAAAGATAAAATGGCATCAGTATGATATTTCCCAGAATTCAACTAGAAGTCAGATTTGTAGAACATTTGAGTGAACAATCATAAAACAGCGGAAGAATATACAATTTGACAAAAGGAATGAACTCCCATTTGGAAGCAGCAGGTACCATTTCCATTTGCACTTATGCTACACGTTGCTCGCAACCACAAGCAAGAAAAGTAGAGATAATAACATTAGCCAATATAGAGCACTTATGACATCAAGTTTGTAGCATGAATCCAACTTCTTAGATTCTGTACATGACAAGTGCTTTGCTCTTTGCTTGCAGTTGCTGGCTTCCGGTAATTTCTCATCTTGGGCCTAGTTTCTAGGGTTATTTCCTAACCTAATCCAAATTTGGGCACTTCCGGTAACATGTTAATGGTCTTCACCCTAAAAACAGAAGAGTAGAGCGGGATCTCCTCAGGTTATTATTGCCAGTTGGCATAAACCAAAGGCCAAACATAAATATTTGCCAATTGAATGTCTATGATAAATTTTATTGACATCTTGATGACATGGTTTCTTGCATAAGATATATCCTAATGATTCAAGAGGAAATCTAGTATTGGCAAGGAAACTAAATTGACTAAGAGAAGATTGTTTGAATAACCGTCAGACATTTACCTGATAGCCTTGAAGTTTCCCCTTCTCTAGAAGTTTCTTGCACGCAGTAACCTCATCAGAACTAACATGTATAGTAAACAGGTCAGAGTAACGTTTTGAAGAAACCTTTAGAGAGCCAAGAAAATTATTAACTGTACCTCCCATCCAAAACTTCAGGTGCAAGGAGGCCAAATCGGTCTACAAATTCAACAAATGGTTTTTAGTAGGGTATCCAGCACAACTAATCCTGATTGCCTCCATAACTCCCTGAAATGAAATAAACGTGGATAAAATAGGCAAGCAGAACTAATTAAAAAAAAAATACATATTTCAGCTAAACCTCATAGAACATCATCATTCTTACCCCACACTGTAGTTGTTGTAGAACATTTTTATTCTCAAATATTGAAGGCTTAAGAAGATTATTGGGCTTTACACAACGTATGTAATGTGGCTCTGTGGAACTCAGGGTTTCAAGTAATGCTTGTAATTGTTGCTGTATAATACCAAAAAGAGCACCACTTTCTAACTCATTAGACTGGAAAGAACAGGTAACAATCAGCATTTAAGAAATAGAAATACCAGCACACCTTAAATCGAGAACCTATTGAGGAGAACTTTGATGATTTGGAGGACTCCTGAGCTAAAGGTGGAAACAAACCAGAAACAAAGGAACATTTGGAAGCAGTCAAAAGGGCCTGATGTTCAGCAACAACATAATCTTTGTTCTTGTCCAGGAATAATTGAGTTTGATAAGTGACCTGCAGAGAACATATATTTTCTGTTTGAGTACATAAATAGAAATTCATTCACTTCTTAGTTTAGTTCTCCAGCATGAACTTACGAAAAAGAGAAAACAAACTTACATCACCAGCATAATGGCAGATTGTAAAGTCGCTACGGGACAATTTGGGTTTGCTGAAGCGCTTATGGTTTTTAAACATCTGGTACAGCTTCTGAGCAAATGTTTCATGTGTTGATCTTGGAAACATGCTTTTAAAATTTAATAACGGTCAGATATTATTATTAATATATGGTAGAGTAACTGAAAGAAACCGAAATCAAGTTTTGAGATGTCAAAAATAAGTAAAAAGCTAACTACATCTTACCAAGCCTCATCTAGAAGAGCAATTATTCCACCTGGTTTCTGGAAATCAAAAACAGGGAAATTTTTAAATACATATAATAAATGCAACAACCACAATAAAAATGCACGGATCATTTAGCACTTTTAATTTGTCTATTTGTTTACTCAAAGTCCATCACCATACAGGGCCACGTTAGGTAAGAATGTTCAATAAATCAAATAAAATTTTTACGATCAAGAATATATTTCCTTGTCCAAAGGAAAAGACAAAAATACAAGCACACAGGAATGCATGGAAAGAAAAATTACAAGCATAATGCTAATCAAGTAGTTCACACCAGAAATTCCCAAAGGGGGGTCCAACAATAATTAATAAATCAGTAAGAACAATCCAACATGAATGACACTAATACAAGATTTAGAACTCAGTTAATATAGCAAACAAATTAATAATTACATAGGATTTATCAACTGAACTATCACTCTTATATAATTTCCACAGCAATTTGATAGAAGCAGGCAGTACTTTCTGGCACTGCTTGCACAAGAAACTCATTTTGGACTTGTTAATATGAAATGAAACTAATATGATTTGGTCTGGTTATAACTCAACAGCTTTGTATTATGCTAGACAATAGCTGGTGGCTTTATAACTATTTCAAGACCTGACAATTAATCCATCTTCTCTCTTCACATTCCTCTTTTCCCATCTTTCTTCCACCAAATTGCTTATCTTGTTTTCAAGCTGAGCATTTTATGACACAATCCTCACCAATCAGGTTTTTAGCATGTTTTAAAATTTTCAATGAGAATAAAGCATAAATGTGCCACTACCACTTAATCTTCTATATAGCATGAAAAAAAACTACATAGTTCATTTAACATCTAACATAAAATAGAGAGAACGGTTTGGCACTTTGGCTTGTCAAAAGTAGGCAATTCCATTTGCGACCACAACATTACATAGACTGTCCATTCACCACAGCCTTCCCACATGTGTTCCATGAAAACAGAGAATGCCAAATGGATGCAACTAAAACTGGAATCACAGGACAAAAAGGAAACAATATCAAATATTTACAAGCGAGAGTGCATAGTAATAGTAGGCTCTATCATAAATTTCTTTTACTAGAGATATATAGTTAACAACACAAACCAACTCCAGATGATACAACACTAAAACAGTCTGTAAGAAACCAGCCAAATAAATTGCAGAGGTAGATCCAACAGACCTTTTCAATGAGGTCCAGAATATCCTGATTATCAACAAACTCAATGTAGCTCCAATTAATTTCTTCTTTTGTATACTCTTCTTGCTCCATTTTGAAGACATGCTGAGGAGCCAGAGGTTTAAGCATTACAAACTAAAACAGATAATGAGATATCTTAAGAATGATATAAGCATGTTTTCAGACACAAACCTGGTTGAAATGCTGCTGCAGTTTCTCATTTGTCAAATTAATGCAGAATTGCTCAAAACTGCAAAACAAAGTGGTGCATCAAGCATCAGATGAACAGAAGCAAATAGCAAACATCCAAAAAGGTCACAATATCTCTAAATTTGTTTATCCTAGAGAAGCACAATTGGAACTAACTTTATCTATCAAAAAGAAGCACAATTGAAACTAACTTTATCTATCATAGAGAAGCACAATTGGAACTATCACTGTCTGAACTCCCAAATCACTACCACGCCTTAAAAAGGCAATTTGGAGAAAGAATAGGCTTCCTCTAATCATTGCTTCTTTTAGTATCAATCAATACATGACTGCCACAGTATTCAAAACGTGCCTCTTTAAGACACAACTTCCATTTACATCCATTGGTTTCAGAAAACCAACTTCAGTCAATCATAAAAATAACAGGCATACCAGTTAAGCACCTGTTTGTCTTGAAACTCTCAAATCCATAAATATCCAACACCCCAATTAAGAACTTCGAGTCAGGATCTTGACCAATTGAACTATTGATTTTATCCACAATCCTGTGAAAAATAAAAAAAGGAAACCCATTGTCTCAAAAAAATGTCCACAACTGAACAAAAAACAAAATAATAAGCACAGTAAACTCTAACATATCATATTCAAACAGCAAGATTGAACCATACCAGTCAAACAATCTTGAGTACACAATTTTAGCCAAAGCATCTCTACTAAGTGCAGCCGATTCTGGATCCAGCCATTTTGTAATGGTTTCATCACGAGTTACGATTATACGCTTGCATAGGGAATCTTCTAATAACTTCTCATCGCACCTAAACAAAAGTGGGGATTAAAAATGATCCCTTTCTTATCTTACAAAGCATATGAAGTGAACAAATATCAAAGAAGTATGTGTTTCAGTATATGCTAGTGCAAGTCTCAGATTGTCCACCTACATGAGAAGCTCAGCAGCAGTTCTTAGATGGAACCATGATTTTTCATCTTTGGGCACAGATGAGTCTATTTCTTTCCCTTTAGCAAATTCAATGTTCCCAAGATGGAGAATTGCAGCCACAACGCAGAATATTGCATCCTGAAGAGGGCCAAATGCAAAAACCAAAAAGATGACAGAGAAATTTCATAAAACATTATGCTTAAGAATTGTCTGGCAAGTTCATATTTCATTAAAATACCTGCTCCTCAGGACTTATTCCAACGACATCCATTGCCCTTCTCGTTGCAGTATATTCCTTAGAATCATCAATTCCATCCAATTCAGTAGCAATTAGATTGGTTCAGATAGTGAAATGTTCTTGGATTTCCCAGTTTGTACCGCTGAATATCCTGAAAAGTAAAATGGAGAAAAAATGGAAGCAGAGGAAGACAAATATCAGAGAATTGATTTTCTGAAGCATTACAGTCTCATGTGTGATAAATTTGCTCTCAACTTTTCGAAGAAATGTGAACAACAAACTACATACTATCCATAACTGAAGATATAGGCCAAGAAAATTTTCCTACTCTTTCATTGCAGAGAAGTTAAACAAAAGGCTAAAAACCGGTTTTCTAGAAACAAGAAACTGCCTCATATTTGATGTTCCATACCACAACTATTACAAGCTGTGAATGTCTCTTGGGACCACTGGCATGCTAGGAAATCTGATACAAAATCACTAGACACTAAACTTGGAGGATAATAGATTGTATACACTAACGCAGCTTTAGAACCCAAATTAATGATTGGAATTAAAAGAAGGTGAACTAGGTAGGAGCCATAAATGACTCATGTCTATAATCACATCACATGGAAGCCATCACACAATCACATAATAATGCTATCTCAGGGCCTCCAATGTACATCCTAAAAGACCCCAGTTCAACAATAATAAATTTGACAAAGAGAATGTTAAAGTGAAACTCTTTAACTTGTAAGTTGTTCTTCTGTTGGCTAAGAGAATGACACCAATAAATAAATCAAAGATAAGAGAGAGATGGAGAATCAAATAGAAAAGGGGGATAGATAAGAATGAGAGATAATAAAAATTATCATAGTTCAACCCAAATTACAACCTTCAAGCATTAAGCATATCCAGATATATTGAAATCTCAAGCTAAAAATATGGGAAAGATCATTCTCACAATAGAACTTCCCAACCCAAATCCTTTTCTAGACAGAACATTTTGGTACTAAGATAATCTAGAAATCATTAAAAGTAAACATGGAAAATGCTTAATGGGGGAAAGACTATATAAGAACACATTGTATCAAATAATTTATAAGCAACTTGATTAAAGCAATCAAAAACTACTTACTTCTGGTGGTGCTGCACAAAGCATGTAGAAACAGTGATAATTTCTCTCAGGATCAGACACTTGACAAACACGTGATCTTTCTAATAAATAAGTCCTGATGGCAGCTCCTGAAATCCTTCCCCTCCGGTCAAATTGAATCTCCACAAACTTACCAAAACGACTACATCATTCAAAACATGCATGTAAAGGTAAAAAAAACAATTATAACATAGAATCTACTACATGCAAGGTGTAAAACTTGTTAAAACAAAATACACTCACCTTGAGTTATTGTTCCTAACAGTCTTTGCATTACCAAATGCTTCTAAAACAGGGTTGGACTGCAGATTAGCAGAAAACAAAAATAAATGTTGTTGTTAAACATGGTTACTTGGATGACGGATTCAAACTATCAACATTAAATTTATTGTCACACGAATCCAAATTCATAGCCATGTTTACCTCCAGAACTTGCTGCTCAACTGTTCTCCCTCAGCAGCTGCTCTCCCTCCCATGTAAGCAAGATACTGCATTAGCAATTTTGTGCTTTCTGTTTTACCAGCCCCACTTTCACCACTAACCAAAATCGACTGACTTATTCCCTCATTGATCATTAGTCTGCATTAATGAAAATCATTTCATTGTCAAATACAAGTAATCATATTAAATGAACTTCTGGTCAGAGTAACAGGTACCTGTATGCAGCATCAGCTACAGCAAAGGGGTGTGGACTCAACTCACCAAAGGCTGCCCCTTTATATTGTGCCATCATATGGCTATCATAAAGATGAGGTAGTTTTCTGAATGGGTTCACAGCAATCAATATATTTCCTGTATATGTCTGGAAGCACCAATTGGGGCAATTGCCACCTTGAATCAGTAAACATTGAAAAATGATGAAACATAAAGATCTCACCAACATTCATCAATGCAATATATGTTACCGCAAAGAAAGCAAAACATACATCCATTTCAGCAAAAAAGTATATAGAAAAAGACAGAAATAATGCCGATACATTGAAAGAATAAGATGAATATCTGTTTGAAATCTTACATATATTTCATTCATATCATATCTTGATCTTAAATTTTGAAGGACTCCAGGTTCATGCAAGTAAGCCAGCTTTGTCATATCATCAACTCCACATGGTGGGGCCTCGGCATCTTTAGGATATAAATTTGAAGCCTTAACAACAACCTGTTGCAAAAGTTGTGAAATAAGCAAGTCAAATTAAGCAACTAGCTCATCCAAGAATTTTTATGTTCCCAATGAATTCCAATAGTACCATACTGGACTTTCATGACACGTAAAAGGGGCAAGGAAGATTATAGCAAGAGAATTAGCAAAATATATTTAACATTCACTAAAAGAAAAATGAGATTATTATGCACATAAAATAATCCAATTAAATTTTATAAAGCAACTCACCGTCTTCCCTGAAGTGCACAGAACTTTAATATCTTCACCATTAACCTGCACAACTTCGCCATCTATCCAGGCAATGTCAGGATCCTCCACCCAGACGAGAGATCCAACTGCAAGACTGGTCATGGTAGCCTACAAAAGCCATGAGGGCCCAGGATCAACCAATCCATTTGATATCTTTTATAGACACTTTTCACTCAAGATTCAAGCATTAACGCAAAACCATGTAGATAATAACTTCTTGCTTTTCAGTCTCGAAATGACTTTAAATAGGTATTAGGATAGCACAGAGAACAAGTAAACATGCAAAAGTAAAATAAGGATGGTAGGCAACCACTGTTCCAACTTCGTTACAGATTTAATAACAAAATAAAAAAAACTAGGTTCGGATCACGGAGGTGGTTACTCTATTTTTTGCTTAAAAAACAATAACTTAGATGAGGGATATTTTACACTAACATGACCCATCTTAAACCCTCATTCTTATCAAATTGGAATATCTTTGAGGGATAAATTTATCTAGGGCATGTTGCCATTCTGGCTTCATCGGAGATATGGAGTCCATTAAGTAACACTAAATCTCTAAACTGGAAAGTCTATGAAGGCCTAAGCACCAGAAATTTCAATTTCATAGCTCTATTATCACATGAGCAAAAAAAGACATCCTAGTTTTCATGCTCCAAAGATAGTTACAACAATAGATAAATCACCAGACCAATCACAGTATCACAACCCAGCATGAAACCTCCACTAACCAAATATAAGCACAAAATCGCAAAACAATGCTCAAAGGCACATTACTTCATATTAGAGTGAAATGTACAACTTAAAGTTCTAGATAACGGCAATATGGCTGTCAAAACACCTTAATTTCAACTATTTTCAACTAACATAGCAAACAAAACAGTTAAAACCTTGAAAGGTGGATCTCAACAAACAAAAAAATTTGAACATATCCAAACAGAATAATAGCTAGCTTCAACACCAGTCCAGATCAGTCAACGACAACAACAACTCCTCAAAATTACCAGAAACAATTTTTTTAAGTCACGTAAAATGAAATCAACACATTCCAAAGCGAATAAATATCAGAAATAACGAAAATAACGCAATGCAATGAAAAATCCAAACATATCATCGATAAATTACCATCTGTTTTACCAAAGATTGATCGGATCAGAAACCTGTGTTGCTTCTCGATCTACTCCCAATGTGTTGAACAACAATCACTCAATCCAATCCTTTTAAACAAATGAAACTATTCGAACTGGTCTAATTCGCAATAATAAGCAAAACAAAGCCAATAATAATCGATTAACACTAAAAAGTAGTTCCGAAAAAAAAATTGAATCAAAAAATGAGAAGCTTAAACCTCTTCAACAAAAGTTCTTTTTAAAAATAAAGTATCTTGAAGGAGAGATTAAGCCTCTTTTGGTATGCTTATGAAAGCAGTTTGGTTGTAGTTTTTTAGTTTTTGTACTTTCTACGTTTTTCTAATTCTTTTCATTTCTTCTTCTTCCCTCTTCTTAGGGCTGGTCTTAACACTATGAAACTCTTTTTTTTTTTTTTTAAATTTTTATTAATATTATAATTCATTATTAATTATTAATTAGTTTTTAATTAAACCGTAACTTGGAGAGTAAAATTCCGAAAATACCCTAGATTTGGGAACATAATTACGAACTTTGACGATAACTCAGATTCTTTTGAGGGGCCAGTACGACAACTCAGATTAATTTTTTAAAGAAAAAAGCGCGTTTGGTTTGAGTCCGGTTCTCGCAGAATCAAAATGGATGATGGTTCGATTTAGTGACGGTAATACATAAATACGTAAATTAAGTCAAATATATGAATACAACAAAATTTTGAAATTCGTTTATTAAATAAATAAGATGTGAATAAATTTTAATTGGTTTATTTATGTTCATAAATAAATTTGTTTATATTTGTTTAACAGAGCATGTTTATTATTCGATTATTATGTATTAATAATATTATTGTTATTTATGTGCTTCTTTCATTTACTTATTATATAATTATTGAAATTTATAAATAATTATTTTAAATCTAAAAAGTATATATGTTTATTTATTGAATGTTTATAACTCAATTTTTGTCCATAATTTTGATGCTTTTGAGTAGTTAGTGCTTTATGAATTTATCATGTGAGCTTAAAGTATTAAATTTTGGTAGCTACTAGCTATGATTGGTGCTTTTGTGGTAACTTTGTTGAATACCTTTTGTTAATAAAACATGAGAAGTGTTTGATTACTCCATTGCCTATATTATGAGTCAAAGTTAAAGGCCCAACTGAGTAATTGAGAATAGGTGATTGAGTTGTGATTTGTCTTTGTGTCGAAAAATTTTATGTTTCTTAATATATTTCACTCATATAGTTACTAATAAAGTTAAAAGGGTTGTTTATGTAACACCTTACACCCCGCTTGAAAGATAATCGAATATCGAGCGTCACACCCGTTGTCAGTGTTACTCAAAGTGAATGTATAAATAATTATGATTAGACAATTTCGAATGTAAAACATGTTATCTAATGCATAGAAATCTTACAAATCAATATAGGTGAAAATTGAATTCAAATGGGTGCACATACGATGATTCAGGGTCAAATATGGTCAAATATGAGGCTAGATTACAAATTTTAAACCAAAATATCAAAGTGCAATGCTATGTCTTGAGACATGCTTTCCCTACTTAGAATTGCAGAAAATTAACACTTAAACTATACAAACATGTCCCTAACATATCAAACATATTACCAAAGTTATGTAAGCAAATATGGCATGTCAAAACATGAAAATCCCTAACCATAAACTCATTAAATCAATAAATGATTATGCAAGTAAAATGAAAAGCTAAAACATATTGCATACATATAAAATCATCAACATAAAGTCAATATAAAAGTGTCTAATGTTACCACATAGCATTAACATGTTCTAAAACCTCAAAACAACTAAAATCAACATCAAGTTCGTAATAGAATACTCGAATATCAAACTTTAAAACCTAAGTACATGGCATACACTACTAGAAACATAAAAGATTATATAAATAACAATTGAGCAGATAAGATCCCACAAGATGATGCAATCCAACACTTGAACTACTTCCAGTTCACCTGTAGTCTACGAACAAAATTTTACATAATGAGCTTTCCTTAAAGTTTAGTGGTTGCAACAGCCCGTTTTTAGTAAAATCAGAATAGTGGTTTCGGGACTACAAATCCGAGTTCGGAAGGAAAATTATTTTAATATTATTGCATGTTCTGCACTATGACAGGAATGTCATATGGAAATTTCGTTAAGAAAATTTTACCGATTATATGTTTAATTAGATGGAAAGGAACAAATTGTATAAAATGCAAAAGTTGAATTCTAGTAGCTAAAAGGATCAAATAGCTATGGAATTCAAAATTTGAGGTTCTTTATATGGCAAATAGACCATTAATAGGGGTTAGTAGATAAGTATGATGATTCATCCATGGAAAATTAAGAAAAGAAAAGGATAAAATTGGAAATATGATAAATAAAGATGATAAATAATAAAATAAAACAAAATATCATCATTTATCATCTTTCCTAAAATCAAAATACATGGAAACCCTAGCTAAGAGAAGATAACTCAAGCAAGCTTAGTTGGCTTAATTGGGTAAGTAATCTTGTCATGTTTTTAGTAATTTTTATGTTTCTAAGTTCGTAATAGCTTAATCTAGCTATCTCAGGGATTAATTTGTAAAGTTATCAAAGTACTAGGGTTTTTCCATGGACGAGTATGCATGAATTATGAAGTTTTATGGTAGAAAATGAAAGGTTGTTGATAGATAAACAACTTTTGTAAAGGGAATTTTGATGAAATTATGATTTAGGGACTAAATTGAAAAATGTAAAATTCATGGAAAAAATTCTAAATTTTATGAAATACATGGGCTATTATTGTTATATGTAAAAATCTGTTAGGCTTGGAATAAGGATTAAATTGCATGAATTTCATTTTCCGAGCCTAGGGACGAAATTATAATTAATCAAAAGTATAGGGGCAAAATGGTAATCTTGCCTATAATGTGAATTGAATTGAATTGATTACGAATTGTATTAAATTGAGTTAAATTTACTCGTATAGATCCAAATAACTCAAATACGAAGTTAGATCGTGGAAAAGAAAAAGTGTCGGATCAGTAGATTGCAATTCACGAACATTCGTCAAGTTAAGTTCGTGTAACTAAATTGATAATTTATATGTGTTAATTGAATTGTATGTGTGTGTGTTGGTATTATTGTCATGTATATGAAAGTATTCACATATTCGACAATGACCGATAAGTATAAAGTCCCATTTGAATATATGAAATTCGATGGATATAGGGTTCTCAAATTGGTTATGGTCCTGCATATGCTGTGGACACACCACAGCTCGAAAGAGCGTCTCGTCATTAGCCCTCTTGAGCTTCTCGTTATATGGTTCTTTCAAGCTTCCCGTTAATAGCTCTTCGGAGCATCCCGATTGGTTGTGATTCGCATGTGTTGTAGACACACCATAACTCTTACGAGCGTCCCGTTATATGGCTCTTCGTGAGCTTCCTGATTAAAGGTTCTTTGTAAGCTTCCTAATTAATGGCTCTCCGGAGCTTCCCGATATGACTCGCTTGAACTTCCCGATATGTGGCTATCCAGAGCTTCCTGATTAATGGCTCTTCGGAGCTACCCGTTATTGGCTAGCACAAGCTTCCTAATTATGGCTCCTATGAGCTTCCTGTTATACAGCCCAGATAAGCTTCCCGTTACATGGCTCACATGAGCTTTTCGTTATATGACTTGAGAGAGAGCTTCCTGGTTATGTGTTCTAATAAGCACTCCCGAATATAAATTGACGGATTACATATTCGTACACTTCGTGTGTACTACCTGTGTATCCATCGATATTTTAAACGATTCAACGAACAAAGTTCTGACATGAGAAATTATGAAATTGAACCGAATTGTTACGAATATATACTTGAAATACAAGATATGATATGTGCATGTCCATGGACACTTGATGTGATAAATATATGTATGCGGAAATTGAATATTGATGAGTTCATACATGTTTCTTGATAGTCATATGAATTACATAACTAACATGCTTGATGAGGATATGTGTTTAGGCAAATGGCCAAATTGGCTTGAGCATGTTTATTTGCTTACCTTAAATGTGAATTTAATGGTAAGTTAATTTCCTGTTATACAAACTTACTAAGCATTAAATGCTTACTCTGTTTTATTTCCTCTGTTTTATAGTACTTCAGAAGCTCGTTGGGTTGGAAGCTTGGCGGAGATATCTCACACTATCCATCGGCTCATTTCGGTATAAATAGTAAATTAATTTTGGTTATAATGGCATGTATAGGTTTAAATAGCCAATAGTGGCATATAAATGTTTTGGTTGTAATTAGCCATTAGAATGGCTTGTGATGAATGTGTTTTGTTGTATATATATGAGATAATGTCATGTTTGATAAGAGTGTTTAGTATGGTTAATTTGTAGTAAACTTCATAAGTATGTCTATATGCATTTTTGGTCAAATAGGTAAGTTTGGATATATAGATTTATGAAGTGATATGTCATGCATAAGACTTGATTTTGGCTTGGTTTAAATGTCTTGGATTGGCTTGTGAATGTATTAAAGTGTTTATGTAGGTCAAAGACAAATTGGGTGAGAAAAGTGGCCTTCAAAATGGTCTATTTCCGTCCATATGTGCAGAGACATAGGTGTGTATCTCAGCCGTGTGTCCCCTACATCTTTGAAATTCAAAATAGAATGCTCAGAATTGATCACATGGCCTAGTATACGGGCGTGTGGCTTGGTCGTGAGACCCTTGCACTTATTTAATGATGTTCACATGGCCTAGCACACGGTCGTCTGGCTTGGCCGTGTGACCCAAGTTAGAGAGTTACACAGGTACTAACACGGGCTGGGACATGACCGTGTGCCCTATTTTGAATGCTCACATGGCCTAACCATACGAGCGTGTGTCCCCTGCACCTAGGAAAAATTTTGAAATTTCGCGAAAAATTCTCTAAATACCCAGCTTAGTCCTGATTTGTTTCTAATGCATATTTTGGGCCTCGAGGGCTCATATAAGGGAAGATATGATTCATTATGAATGATTTCTGATATGAATGTCAAATAACATGAGATGTTTGTTATACATTCTGTAATTTCTAGTAATGCTCTGTAACCCTGTTCTGACGACAGATATGGGTTAGGAGTGTTACAGTGGTGCTTTACAAGCTTTGAATTACATCATACACCGATTAAGTCAAATGCATACTAAATGAACATAAAGCCAAAATTTAAGCATATCAACATAACAATTATAATGCCCGAAAAATTCTAGAAACGAAAAGCTTGGAAAATGTCGGGAATTCTTAAATCAAGCCATTCCATGAAGTAAAATTAAGAGGTTTCTGGGAATGAGTTCAGGTGGATGTTATGTGTTATTATATAGTTAGTAATTGTTATTAAGTTGATTTACTTTGTTTTAACTATAGAGTTAGAATTTTGAGATATGTACTTTATTGTAAGAGAGGTCAATGTTTTATAACTATACATATGGATTAGATTTAGAGGAGGTCTTTAAGTAGTAATTTGACTTAGGTTATGAGAGCAATTTTACCCATTTGAAAAATTAGTTGGAGTGAACCATTTCCTCTTGTCATTTACACAATTTCATCAAAGTTTCTACATAAAATTCTTTTATGTTTCTTCATCAAATCTTGACTTCTTGTTATTTTATCATAAAATAATATTAATTTATAATATAATTTGTTATTTTGATTATTATTTAATTGCATAATAAATAATAAAATAATCAAATGTAGTCGTCTAAGCCTTAACTCGGTTAGCATTGGCGTTGATATAAAAAGAAGTAATTTAATATAACAAAACTTTTATTGTTTCTATAACCAACTTTGTTGATTTGAACAATTATGATTATATACAAGCTTTCGCGTTGGTTATTCTCTTGTTTAGACTTAAAAAAAAAACAAATTAGAAGTAGTCATCTCTTCCTCTACTCTCCGCTTTCTATCCATTTTTATCTTTTTCTTTGCTTTCAACACATAAAAAATCTTAACCTTTCAAATTTGAGACATATTCTTTTTTTTTCTTAAGCTATCTTTTTCTTATAAGAAACTAAAACTCTTATAAATCATAACACTCAACCATTATTGTCTTTCTTTGTTTAGGCAATTCATTCTTTTTGTTTCTTCTTTTTTGTTACCAACTTGTAAATCCATTCTCTACGTCTTCCTCTATTTCAAAAATAAAAAAGTGTTGAGGTTTTTTTCTTGATTTATGTGTTATTATGTTGAATTGATGAACGGATTTTTGTTGATTAATCTTAGAAAATCATTTTTCCTGTCATTTTCTTTTCGGAGAATAGCAATTTAGTGCCAATAGCTGTAATACCCCGAAAATTACTATAGTAAGAAAGTAAAATAATATCCTTGATATAGTAAAATAAGAAAATAAAGTGACAAAAAGGGAAATTTTGAGTTATGACAACATTGGGAAGTATATTATGACATATTAATTCAAGAAAGGATTAAATCGCAAAAGTGAGAAAAGTTTTGTTGCCCATGAGTAAATACTCAAAATTTGAGGGGTTAAAGTGTAAATATGAAAAATTTAAAGGACCAATAGTGTAAATATTTTAAGGGTGGAATGATCTAGAAACTAAAGAAAATGGATGAATTAGGATCAAATTGAAAAGGTGAAGAATTTTGAGGGACTAAATCACAATTTTACCAAATTAAGTGATGACTTAAGGATGGAATTTTAAAAGATCATAAAAGGTAAAATGATCAATTAGAAGAGAGAAAATCTAGAAGGCAATGATGATGTTGGTGATATTTTAGATTAATTAATTAATTAATTATTAGTTTATTAATATTTTCATGAGATATTTTATTATTTTATTATTATTTTATTTAATATATAAGGAGAGAAAGATGAAGAATTATCATCATCTTTTCCATGCACCAACGTGAGAAGAAGAAGAAAAAGAAAGAAAGTTTTATTTTCTTTACAATTTGGTCCTTTCACCAAATACTCACCATTTTCAGAAATTAAAAAAATTTTCATATCCATCAAGAGAGAAAGATAACAATGAAACTATGGAGAGCTAGAATATCAAGTTAGATTCAAGAAATAGAAGCTGGAGGAGAGATAAAATCAAGTTAAAGGTTGAAACTAATAGGACAAGGTAAGAACATCAAGATTTCAATATATTTGTAAGTTTGATATTATTAAAAAACCATAGAAATGATGTTATAGTAGAGTTTTCTTATATAAGGTCTTATGTTCTTGATATATTAGTGAAGGGGAGTAAGTGAACGTGATGAGAAATATTATAGAGAAAGGGAATACGAGAATTATAAACTTAGTAATCAACATCTTGCACTAAAACAGTTTTGGATAGCAGCAGTAGGTTAAACTTTTAAAAATCACCATAAATTGTGAAGATCGAATTAGAGGATGAAAAAAATATGGAATTAAAGCTTATTGAGTCTAGTTTATCATAGAAGAAACGGTGTAAGTAATGGAATTGTAAATCATGAGATATAATAAATTTTGTGAGAAAATGTCAGAATGAATTTGGGTTCCGCTGTTCTGACTTTGGAAAATCATTAAAAATTATATAAAAATAATTGTGTTTAGAATTTATATGTTTAAAATTCTTAATTAATCTATTTTCAATAGAAATAAACAGGAACATCATCCGAATCCCGTAAGAGGAGATAATTAATTTTAGTGAATAAGGGTTGAAATTGTCGATAATAGAACAAGGATAACTTTAAAGAATAAACTGTATTTATTGGCTAAAACATAAATTTTGAAAATTTTATGGTAAGAATATATGTGAGTCTAGTTTCTTAAAATTTAGCGGATCTTAATTTGGAGTTTCATAGCTCAAGATATAAATAATTTACTGACTATGACTCAAGTGGACAGCTTTGAATGAACATACAAATAAATAGTGAAATTATAGATAATGTTACATATAAGCATGTTATATACATTAAGGATGTGGAATGAAGAGAAGGAGGAGAAAATTTTGTATAAACGTCAAAAAGTGACCAAATTGCATGAAATGAATTGTTTTATTATTTAAATTAATAAATTGAATGAAATATTAATTTAGATCAAGATTGGGTGGAAATTGAGAAAATAGAAAATTACCAAAATGTCCCTGAATTATGGTATCTTTACAATTTAGCCTGGTGAGTTGGTATGAACTATATTCTGTGTAATTTTAATTAAAGTGAATGTTATTTGGTGATGAATATTATATAAATATGTGTTTGGTTATTGGAATTGAATTATTATTGGTAATATGTATAATTATTAGATGCATTGAAATGATTATATGAAGCTCGATTGGGTTGGAAGCTTGTCGGAGATATATCACACTATCCATTGGTACTATCGGTAATTTTGGATGATTTGATTCTGGTTATAATGGCATGTATAAGTTAAATTGGTCAACGTTAGCTCATTAATGTTTTGATTTTGATTGATTATAAATATGAATGCTTGAAGAAATGAAATGTCTGTAAATTAATTTGTAAACTCCGGTTATACTCTATAACCCTATTCTGGCGATGGATACGGGTTAGGAGTGTTACAATAGCACCTCATTTTTGCCACTATTCCTGCAAACCTTACAATACGAGGTAAATTGAAGGAGGAATTGGCGCTTGCCCTTGAATTAGATAAAGGTGGAATAGAACCTATCTATAAAGAATATCCAAAATAAATCGAATAAGCTGATGTGTATCCAGTTCAACAAGAGTCTTTGGTTGTTCATAAAGTGCAAGAAAGATTGAAGGAAAGTGATAGAACAAATGTGATGCAATCTTTCCAAGAAAAACTACTTGCAATCAACCATCAATGTTGACTTGTTCACTACACTTTAAAATATATTAAAATATATGTAGAAAAATAGTTAAAATATTATATTTATATATGTATATATAAGTCATATGTTTGTTTATTTGTTTTTATTTTGGTTTTAAGTCTATCGTATATGGGTTTTGTTCAAATTTATTCTATTTTAGATCCAAATATATTTTGATTATCAATCTCATCATATTTTTGTAATGGTTAATTTGGTAATAATTATTTGGATGTATATTGTTTCAACTGAAAATTATAATTATATGTGTAATTCAACAAAAAATGGGAAAAATAATATAATAAACACGATACAATAATTTCAATCTTAAATAATATAATATATATATATATATTTAAAGTACTTCAAATGAATTTATGAAACCATAAAATATATTAACATAAATTCATGAATTATCTTTGTTATAACACAAAAGTTTATGTGGCTTATTATGACAATTTACACCATAAGGGGACAAAAATGAGGGGTAGTTCACACCACAAAAAATACAAATGCCCAATATACTTGTGGTATTCTAGGAAGCTTAGGGGATGTAGTTTTTTAGCAAAGTAAAGTCTATATATTCTTCTTGTCTTTTACTTTAGTGTTGATGTTGTATTTACAGAGAGAGGAACTAGACATAGGTTCCATCCCTTGAGTTTTCTGCTCCCGTCAATGTCATAATAAGGTGGCAGGTGTCAACCTAGGGTACTAGTGGAGTCAACCTGAAAGGACCGAATAAGACATCTATTGAATGTGATTGATTGAAGGATACCATAGAAGACCTTTCCCAATATATTCTGTGTATTGTGTGAGCTCGCTAGATAAGATGTTTAGATGAAGTCACGAGATTGAGTTCTCCTAATGAAGTTATGATGAAATTGCATATTTTTAAATTCTTTTAATGGTTAATTATTTTAATGAGTGCCGCGAAATTTTCTTATGATGTGCAGGTGTACACAGTCGCTCTTTAAAACAATAATTGCAAAATTAATAACGACAACTTGGAAAGTAAATAAAAATATGAGTGAATGCAAAGAAATATACGAAACAAGCTAAAAACAGTAACACAAATTAATATCAATGAGATGAAGAGTCAGAACAATTAGTTCCCCCTAATATGCAACTATTTGTAGCAATGTCATAGCAATGTTGTGGCAATATGACAATTTATTAATTCAAAATCAACAAGTTGTAGGCTTCTCTCGAAGTCTGTACGTTCAATCTTTTATCAATTTAACATATATCTATCCCAAGTTAATATCAATATTACAATTGCTAGCACCGTTCCTACAAGATTATGCACAGTAACAATATATGTCTATACCATTACAATTTTAACATCAAGGAGAGTAAACATGCACCATTCAAGCTTTATGTCCATTAATTACAACCCTTTCAGATTTAGCAATGAACTCAATTACCCACTAATGTCGATTAGGCAATAGCAAGCATTAAACGTGAAAATCACTTGAATGAATAAACATCAAATTGCACCAAGCATCCTTCACGAAGTACCAATAATCCCATATTAGGGTTCAATAATCATTCTAGCTAAATAACTTGTAGCCCATAACCATCAAACTAAAAACACTCAAACAAATTTCAACCATGGTTTCAAACAACAGAGAAACGAAATAACAGATAAAGAGAAATGTGAAGAGATGTTGAGCCAAATGTCGGTCGTTCTTTGCAAGTCGTTCATGTCTCATTCTTCCTCCTATTCTCTACTTCTTTTCTAGCGCATTTACTCTGAAAGTTCCATTCTGTTTTGTGAACCCGATGACTACTCCTCTCCTTGCTAAAAAATATGGTATGTATATCCCTTCAAGCAAGATAGTCTAGGTCAACCATTGTCCTTTTCTATTCTTGTCCTCTTGGAAGTGATTTGGGCTTTTACATTCTTGTCTAGCCTATTTTTCGGGTCCTTTGATTGTTATCAGCACTTGATTAGGGGGTAATTTAAGCCCAAAAGATGATATGGCATTCTTTAGATATGAAGTTTTCAATTGTTCTTGTTGGGTAGGACACTGTAGCATTGCTACACATTGAGCTTCAATTGGTGAATTTTGGCAAATTATTTTCTCCTCATCTTCAATGTTCTACCAGCCACCTTCAAGGATAAAAATTTATATTTTTAGCATAGAAATTAGCAAATACATTATTAAAATACAAGCTTCAAATATTAACTACTTAACAAAAACATAATTAAAACAACTACTAAAACACTCTTAATTTGAATAAAATATAAGCTTAAAATAATAAAATAACTCTATATCCTAGAGTTATCAACAAGAAAAATCTAACACGAAGGTGTGGCAATTATATTTACACAAAGACCGAAAATAAATAAAAATCCAATTATGAGTTGGTTGAATCTGAGCAACTCTCTTTTACTATTTGTAAGAAAACAAAATTGAGTTTACTATTTGTAGTTAAAACATGAAACCCTAACATAATTATTTCCAAATTTTGCATGGTTTAATGTTGAAGTTAATAGAAAAATAAAATGCAATACATAGATTTTTTTTTTATTTTTTGGTAGGGGACCTACCCCAAGCTTTATGTGTTTCTCCATTAATGTTGGAATCTTCTTTAATTGCACCCATGTGTATGGCCTGGTCACACCCAAAGTATTAATTCTTTTATAGTATAATAAAGTATTAATTTTGAGTTAATAGTAAATGGTATTACAACCAAATAGCTTTGAATTTAACTGAGTTGGGGTTTGGGAAAAATTTTGTGTATCAATGGTGCTTGAATTATTATTTATGTAATAAAATTCTTTATTTAATTTAATTAAAAGTTTTAATATTTATACTATATATTAAATTTTGGGTAAACTATATTAATAGTCATCTAATTATTAGTATTTTTTTAATGACTCAACTATGGAAAGTTATAAAATGGTTATCCAACTATTAATAAATTTCTTTTTGGTTACCCAATTATAAAAGTGACAAAATGGTCACTTAACTATTCAATTTTACTGATAGTTGAGTGACTATTGTAATACCCAAATTTTGCCCTGTCCGAGCCCAAAATTAAAACCCAAATATAATATATATATATATAATAAATATAATAAAAGTCCAATACAGTCCAGTATTACATCCAAACCTAGATTACATTAAGCCTCAAACCTAATTACACTTAGCCCAAATCAGCCTAGGCCAAAATTACAACCAAAATTTAACTTAGCCCACTAAATCAGAAGACCTAGCCCAACACCTAGCCTAACTAAATCAGAAAACCCTAGCAGCTAGCAGCAATGGCTCCCAGCGCCGCGACAGTAGCACCTCTCGGCCTTCCCTCGTACGTGCGCCACTGCCACATGCCACGCCTCCACGTCCACTGCCCCGTACGGCTGTACCTGCACACAAGCAAACAAGCCAAAACAAACACAAAAACAACAGCAAAGGATAGCAAAAAATACAGTAAATAGGGCAATATTCTTCTGTAACTTTATTTTTATTTTCATTCTGTCATTTTTCGGCCATAAAAAGGCCATTTTCAGCATTTGTAAAGGACATGGACACTGAAATACAAAAAAAAATTAAGAAATCAGTTTGAGGAAGGTGATTTTGAGTTTTTTTTCTTCTCTCGTTTTTGGTTTTCCAGATTCTTTGATTTTTTTTCTTTTATTTACTATTGAAGAAAAAGAAACAGAGGAAGGGCGAGGGATTTACCTGATTTTCGTTCGCTCCGTCACAATCGGAGTCGGACGAGGGTTGAAGGTCCCCTCAACAGTTGATTTACAGATGCGACGTAGAGGGTCTGTTCATTTTAGGTTTTTTTTCTTCTTCTTTCTTAAAAAATGGTGAACAGTCTGCTTAGATTAGGGTTTGTTTCAGTTTTTATATAGCTAGAAACGGCGTCGTTTGAGGCCGAGTTTGGTGGTCTCAAAAACGGCGTCGTATGAAGCTGGTATTCGCGCGGTGACCCAACCCAAGGGAAGGATCCTCGCGTTTTTGTGCGATGGTTTATTTTGCAATTGGTCCCTTTGCATTGAATTTTATTTTAAATCAGTTTTTCTTCAGGATTTTTAAATTTCGCCGCATATTTTATTCTGATTTCATTTTAATCTGCGACCAAACGGCATCGTTTTCGTTAGGGGTGAGCAAAACTCGATTCGATTCGAAAAAAATTCGAATTTCGAGTTAAACGAATCGAGTTAATCGAATTAATTCAAATTTTTTTTCGAATTTCGAGTTCGAGTCGAGTTGAATTTTCGAATTCGAATAATTCGAATATAAACCATATTTTTTTTATTTTTAAAATATATTTTTTATTTTTAAAATACACTACATTTAAAACAAAAGTCACTTCTAAAATCCCTAAGCAGCCCGTGCCCTCTTCCTCTTCCCTTTTTTTTCCCAATCCACCTCCACCGATCCACCTCCGGTCCTCCACACGGCTCCGCCCAATTCCAGAATCAGAGGTTAGCTTAGAGCAGTGCTTCTACCGTTCTACGTATTCTACCTTTGAATTTCAAAGGTATGTTAACTTTTATTCCTTTCCTTACACTGTATTTCTTCCTCCTTACACTGATCCATCAATTTTCTTCATCTCATCTTCCAATCTTTGAAGATAATCCGTAATCTTGGATAACCTTTGAAACCCATTTTTAATCTTGAAACTTCTTTCGAAACTCGGATATAGTTTTCAGTACATAAACCAAACTCAAATCCAAGCTTTGAGGACCAAATCCAAACTCAAATCGTCGATAACCAAACTCCTTTCTTCCGCTTCTACCAGCGTTTCATTTATTTATTTTTAATTTTATTTTCGTGGTTTGGACATACATGGCGAATCTATATAAACGAACAAGGGATTAACGCATGTGTACTTTGTCGACGCCCATTGCATTTTTTATTAATTAATAATTGAATAAATAGTTACGTTCCATTATTCAAGGCGATTTGAGCATTGTGATTACTGTCATATTCTACCACTCCATAATTTGGTGATGAATCGACATTGTTTTTCTGCTCATTTGATTTTTCATGCTCGACTAAACAAAAGGGTGTATCCCTTTTTTTTGCTAACGAAAATGAAATATTAGGTTGCAAATGCTAGTGCTTGCTTCATTTTTGACCTTGTACAGTTATTTTCAAATTTAAACTACAAAAATTTTAGTAATTGAAAATGCATATAGTTCTCATATGCTTTTCCATGTATGTACAGGCATATTTTTCCTATCTTCATTCAGCACTCTCTTGGTGCTTAGTTCCTTCCAGCATATTGATTAATTGTAGAAGATAGTATAGTTTGGTCTTTTTTGTTCTCTTCTTTCCCTCCCATTCCTCCTTTCTTTTTAAAGTACTCAAGTCGTATGTTGTTTGGAAAACAGCAGAGTATTTCTTGAATGCAAGTAAATGATTGATATTGATGGCGTGCTAGAAAGTTGCATAGCTTGGTTTGCGATGCATAATGCCTATCGATTCCTTGGAGTAGTTCATTTTTGCCACTAATAATTTCTTCTATACCCCTTCATTTTGCAAGATAGTAGGCCCTCAAAACATTCTTTTGCATATGTTGAATGGCTAAAAGAAGATGATGATTTTAGATATACTAGTTCGGACATCTCCATTTAACGGCATGCCTTTCCCAAAGCTGAAGTGCGATATAAGCCTTCACTTGTACAAGTAAGCAATATGTTTATGTGTCTGCATGTCGTCCTTGCATATTTGTTTAATTGTATCCAAATTTGATTTATTCCTTTTCTTTTTGCTTTTTGGTCTTCATAATTGTATTGTGTTCTTTTTACGTGATGCGGTATACACATTTGCCTTTAGCTAATTACTATTGTAAAAGGCTTACATATTAGTTGTAACTGTTTAACATAGAATTTCTTGATGGAATGTTTAACTGTTTTAAATTCAATACTATTACACTCCCACCGGTATTTAAATCCTAATGGAAGAAGCATATTAATTGTAACTTCATAATTCATAAAATAGCTACCTTTAATGTAACCTTACTACCTTAGCATGCATGCTGTTGATATGCTTCATAAAGGATTCAACAAACTTAGAAAGATGAAATTAGGTGGAAATAATAGGATGAAAGGTACAAGATTCAAAGCTAAAAACACCCTCACCTTGTGTCTTCAACATTTAGGTGAACCTTATTTCAAGTAAATAAAGGAACACTATAATTTTTAGAACTTGGGACTTCAACTTGGAGGATTTGGATTCAGATCTTGTAAAGGGAGGCTAGGTATATGGAATGTGAAAGAGCCATCTTTTTTCTATGATTCAAGTCGACTGGCTTCCTAACATACTGAAAGGATAAAATGTTACACTGTTAAATCCCTATTTCCCTTGTTTTTCTCACAATATAGTTCAACACTTTAATCGGTCAACTTAACGGTATCTAATAATCCCTAGTTGTCCTACATATTGTAGCATAAACTTTAAAAATTGTATTTGTGGTCTAACTTTATGGATCTGTGTTCTTCCAACTTGTTCGAAGCATCGATTTCAGATTAGGATTTTACTTATGTTTAGGATGGAACTATTTGTTGAACTTGCATTTGATGATTGTGACTATAGACAATTTTTCATTAATCTCATTGTTCTTTTGATGTTTGGGCATTTATATACCTTATTTCTCTCTCTTTTACTCATCCAATTCACTTGAATATACACACACAAAAATGTGTAAATATCGAGGTTGATTGCAATTACAGCAAAGTTGATTGCAAATGATATGAACCCCAAGTTCTGGTTGGTATATATGTTCAATAAAACGTGAAGTATGAAATGGCGTTTGGATGACTTTTAGTAAATTTCAAACAATTGATTATTGAAGACAAGTAAGCTTGATGCTTATGTTTTGTTTTTTATTATAATGTTGTTTATTTCGACTCATGCTATTTACTTGGACTTTTACTTATGTTTTTATTATAATCTTTTGTATTATGTTTGTTATTTATTTGGAATCATGTTGTTTATTTGGGTTGATGTTGTGTTACTTTTATTTATTCACTTATTTACTTCAATTTTTGTTGTATGATTATGTTTAAAAACTTTAAAGAAAATTATTTTTGAAAAATTACATAAAAATAAACAACAATAATTTTATTTTATTTTTAAACTTAACTCGAACAAATAATTCGATTCGATTCGATTCGATTTCTATCTCACTCGATTCGATTCGATAAAATTTCAAATAAAGTTAGGATGATAAAATGAGATTCGAAAACTCGATTAACTCGAAAATTTTCGATTCGATTCGATCGAATGCTCACCCCTAGTTTTCGTTGACCGAGTTTGAACGCCCAAGTTTTTGCGTTTAATTGTTGTTTCAGTCCCTCGGTTCTGAGTTAATTATAAATTTAGTTCATCTATATTCTTCATTTTATTTATAGTTTCGTGTTTTATTTAGATTCCAACTCCATTGTTGTTATTATTATTACTCTTATTTCTTCTTTATATTTTAGATTATGTCTTAATTTCAGCTTGGTCTTTAATAGAATAATTTTAAATCGCACTAGTACTTATTTTAATATACTTATTTACGGCCTATTTTAATATTTAGTTTGACATTACTTTTAAACCTATTATTAATATAGTTTTAAGATGTAGTATGCTGTATTTTTTGAAATCATCATTAACTTGTTTTAAGTTTATCATGCATTATTTTTAATCCATTACATGCTTTTACTTTCAAACTTAACATGTTATTATTTGATTCATTATTTACTAATATATATTTCTATAAGAATTTGATAAAATTTGTATATATTTTAATATTTTGTTTTAGGTTATATCTTAAAGTTCTATATGCTAAATGTTTGCATAGTAATTTTTCTTTTTTTTAAATGCTATTATTCAATGTTGTTATTTTTCTCCTTAAGTCTATTTGGAAGTCATGTATATAATTTATTGTAATTTCTCATATATAGAATATATTAATTATATTGTCTTTGTCTTAGTGTACCTTTCAAGATAGATGATAGGTTTATTTAGATTTCGAGTTTTGATATTATTATTTGTATAATGTGATTAAAATCATTGTTGCTATTCTTATTTGCATTTATCTATTGCTCATTCAACTATTTTGTACATCGAACTTCAACATTTAATCATATTACATTTGTTTTAAAATGGTGCTTCATTGAAGCATTCAAATCATTTTATTTTTCTAAATTTTTAAAGTGCTCGGTTTTCACGATTCTCGAGAGGATTGCGCCCTAACTCACTGGGCTTCAATTCTTTACGACGAATTTAGATAGCCAAGTATTTATCTTGCAATGAAACCAGTTAAACATAAATAAAAAGCTCATTATCGGGAATTCGACATGTTGTGTCTTAACGCATTGGATATGACATGTTGTTTTCTCGAGACGAGGATTTTTTTTAAACAAAATCAAAATAAAGGCAATATTCGATATTTAGGAATTTTGTGAAATCGAGCCCTAACTTACTGGGTTTTGATTTTCTCATTTGACCCAAATAATCTGATATCCTTCTCAAAACGCATAGGTTTTAAAAGTTAGGAAATAAATTTAATTTTGAGGATTTAAAATGTTGCACTCTAACTTACTGAGTGTGACGATTTATTTCTTTGAAATAAGTGAATATCATCGTCCAATTCATTTTACTCAAATTTTCTTTTCAAAGGATCGTATTTTAAAATCTTTTCAAAGTTTTGACACTAAGATGTTAAACAATCGATTCGGTATCAATTTTGGGCGTTACGAGGGTGCTAACCCTTCCTCGTGCTAACCGACTCCCGGACCTATTTTCTCAAATCTCGCAGACCTAAAATTTATTTTTAATGGTGAACCGATCACACCTTAATAAGAGATCAGTGGAGACTCCCATTTTCATTTTTAAAAGTCGATCCCTCTTTTTTCTAAATTTAAAAAATGGTGTCAACAACTATTTTGTAACTTTTCGTAACTGAATGATTAAAAAAGAAATTTATTTTAAATTATTTACTAAATCGATATTATAAGTCAATTGAATGTCAATTTAATTGATTAATTACTTTAAAACTTATTTTTAAGAAAGTAAATTATAATAACAACAATGTAAATTAAATTGAAGCAAAATAAAATAAAATTGAACAGGCCAAAACCCATGAAAATGGTTGATGAGCATTTCTTTTAAAGTTGAAGGATAAGTTATTATTAGTATGTTTAAAATAGTTTTGTGACGTTTAAATTTAACTAGAAATTTTATTATGCGTGTAAAATTCGTATTTAGAATATGACAGTGTTTAAGAATAACTTTTAAAAATAGTAAAATGTATGGTTTACAATTAATTAATTATAAAGATACATGCAATACGTACTATGTTAAAATGGAAAAATAGATTAAATTGTGAGTAAAACGAAATTTAAACACATAAATGCATCAGATTAAGAATATTAAATGCACTCCTATCATCAATTTTAAGTTGATGTAGAGTTAACTCATGACATCGACTCAATCAATAACATTATCAATATATATAATTGGTGAAGGTAATATATATTATTTATTTAAAAATTCAAGTACCCAAAATTAGTATAACTTATTTTAAATATGGAAAGATATTTTTAAATTTTTTTTAATAAAGAAATTATATATTTTTAAAAGAAGAATGATGTAATTGATGCTTGGATATGGGGAAATCATTGGGACATTTCAACGATCGAGAAAGAGGAAAAAAAATCAGTAGGACAAATATTTTTTTTAAATATATAGATTGAGACATGCACGTAGATTGATTGATTCCGTGAGTGATGGACCCACGGCCACGCACGAACTCTTCGCTCTTATTATTTTTATTATTATTAGCTTTATTACTTCATTTCATCGCAAGAAAATTTGTTTGACGAGGGATGGGAGTAGTATTTATGTAATTTATTATTTTAATAATTTATATTTTTATAATTTTGAATGATTAAATTAAATTTTTATCATTTTGAGAGGTGAAAAATAATTTTATTATTATTTAAAATATTTCTAAAATCATTAAAATCTGAAAAATCCAAAAATATAATTTTAAAATTATAAAACATATTTTAAAATTATAACTACGCTAAACTTCAAAAATTTGTGGTTTTATAAAATTTTAGGATTTTTTTTGCATTTTCTATAGAATCTTTTATATAAAATTTTAGATTCTTTTTACGAGTGATAATATTTGATTAGATAAAATATTTTTTAATGAAAATATTGATAGAGTAATGGAGTATACATAAAAAAAGTACAGAGCTAAATTGATTGAAAAATAATACAAATATTAAAGTGATAATTTAACTATAATTCTGAAGCCAAAAAATGTATTAAGCCTTATTATTATTAGTTTTTAATATAAATAACTCAAAAATATTAATTCATTACGAAAATAATTTGGTGGGAAAATTATATACAAAAATGATTCGTTTGTTATAAAGTGTCGTTTGACCAACCGGCGACACCGCCCTACTTTTTCCCTAATCATGACTCAATCATCAGTGTTAAAAAAAATGGTGTTGCCACTGTGTCAGGTGACACTTGTATGTTTTTTGAAATACATGTGAAAAATATAGGTATTAACAGTGGAGAAAAAAAAGAGAAAAATATATTTTAATGAGTGTCACTGGTTTGTTAGATGGCACCTGTCAATTTTTTTCTTAAAGTGTGTCAATAATAAAAAGGAAATTTTTTTTTAATTGCTGACGTCGGTGAGTCAGGTGGCACAGGTGAATTTTTTTATTTGGTGTCATCGGTATGTCAAGCAGCACTAGTGGCAAGTTGACAGGAAAAAAAATTTTAATGGGTGTCACTGGTGTGTCAAGCAACACCAGTATTTTTTTTTTTTGAAAAAAAATTATTAGTGGTGTCGCCGAACCCCACCCCGGCCAAAAATTTGTATATGTTTAATATTTTGGTTTTTGTTTAAGCTTTTTGTATCTATTCAAGAGAAAGAAGAAAAGAGTGGAAGATTTGTGTTTAGGAGGGAAGAAAACTGAGAAAAAGAAAGAAGAAAAATTTGTGTTTAATTTTTAAAAATCAAATTCAAGCTTATAAGATTAGTTTGTAATTATTTGTTTGAAATTATACATTTTTCTAATAGGAGCTACTATTTTTTTAAATAAAATCTATTTTTATTTTTATTTATTTTACAAATATTGTATCAAAGACGAATAATCAATTCTTTTTATACGTTCATTTCAAGGATAATTTTACAAACAGCAGTTGATTATATATTTGAATCTCGTCAGTAAATAGGAATAAAGTTTAATAAGAATGTAAAAGTCGAAGATATAAAACAAAATATTAGTGTAAAAATAGCTCGATGTTGTGGGAAGAGGATGTTCAAACTATTCTACAAATTTTCAGTTTCATCAAAACTGTAAATATAAGGAGATGAAACTTGTAGATGATGAAGATGTGGAAACTTTGATCGCACTTTATTGTTGATGTTTCGATGTCCAATTGTTTGCTTCTTTTACCCTCTTATTAATTTCATGGACACTGTCAAAGTTAGGTGAAATGTCCGAAACATCTTGTTTGCACCCAAAGTGTCGTAGAACTCGATTCCCGTTGTACCACTCAACAGTTGAAAATTTCAACACGGGTGTGTTAATGTATCACACGAGTGAATCGTTGTGAGCCCATAGGGGAATGATAGTCAAAACATTCGGCACAGTATATGGCATTCACACGAACTGCACAATTAATAACATGGTTGTAGTGACATGAGTCAAATAACATAAACAAAGTAATTATAGATGACATAAATATAATTTTGTTTTGAAATTTTTTTTACCTCCTCCACGACATATTTCTCAATTATTTGTCAGTATACGAAAAGGGTTTTGAACTTCTCGATATTCGAACAAATAAACCATCTAAAAATAAAGCAAACTTGTTAGAATACATTTTCAGAAGAAAAAAATTATTGATTGAAGTTTTAATTTTTTTTTACCTATTTACAAGTGGGAACACATGTGATTAATGACTCACTGATGCCAAAAATAACATCCTGTACAATGTCCAGAACTATAGCAGTATCAGACACTCATCTATATCTTGTGTATCATGCTTTGCCTCCCGACAAAGCTCATGATACAATGTTGCTAATACTGTTGAGCCCCAACTGTACGAACATGTAGCATGCAAATAAGTCAATAGAGACAAGTACATCATGTGGACTTTATTATTTGTGTCTGGCATAAGTACCCCCTATCAATTGCAGTATATACGCTCGAGCGGCGCACATCTTCTCCCACTCAATGACACAACTCGATAAGGTTTCAGATTTTTTTTAACCAATAAAATTTCAAACTGGTAAACCTAGTTTCACCACCAAAGGGCGAGCGTCCAAGCAGGTGGTAGCAGAGTGCTACAGGTTCGAATACTTTACTTGAACCCATGACAGCATCATTGTCAACAGGGAGTCCGAGCTGCAATGTGACGCCTTTCATGATAAAAAATTATTTTTTTCCTTTTTTCATTGGTAGCAATTTTTTTTTAAAAAAAATTCGATTGGTGCTGCCTGATAGACTAGCGACACCCATTAAAAATATTTTCCTCCTTTTTTCTCCACTATGAATACTTGTATTTTTTACAAGTATTTCGAAAAAACATACGGATTCCACCAGACACAGTGACGATATCAAAAAATATATATTTTAAATTTTGATGATTGAATCATGATTAGGGAGAAAAGTGGGGTCGTGCCGCCAGTTAGTCAGGCTATACCGACTAATACTATAACAAACTGATGTTTTCGTATAAAATTTTTTCATAATTAATTAATATTTTAGATTCTTTTATATAAAAAAACATTTATTATTATTGGCCGAAACTGCCGCAAAAGCATAGCCCAACCATCAAGCCCAAGGAATCGCCTCCACCTTATAAAATGATCACGTGTCCGCCTCTCAAACATTCCAAAAGCTTAGCTCCTTTGATATTGGCGAGTCCTTCGGCTTTAAAAAATTTAATATTATACGTAACAAAAAAAAAAAAAAAAAGAGAGAGTAAAGGATGGCACGATAGCCAAAGATGAATAAAACTCTATTCAATTTAAAATTGGTTTAAATTTTGAGTTAATTAAATTAAGTTATTCAAGTTGTTTGAATAAGTAATTTAAGTTCGAATTAAGTTTAATTTTGCAATTCAAATAACTTGAATAACATAATTTAGTCCCTAACAATTTTGAAAATGAACAAATTGCTCTTTCACTCTCAACAAAAATATAAAAAAATTAAAATACTTTTTAAAATTCAACATATTTATAAAAATTCTAAATTTTATATTTTTAAAATTTTTTATAATATATAAAGAGAGTTAAAATTTTAATTTTTTTTTAAAATAATAATTTTGGGACCTAAATAATTAATTTAAATTCAAGTTTATGTGGTTTTAAATTTATGTACTCTAATATGAAATAAGTTATACTATAACAATATTTTAATTTGGTGTTTAAAATTTTAACTTTAACTCAAACAATTTCACTCTATTTGACTCAGAAGACGGTTGAGTCACCCCCTGTCTTTTGTTCTGTTCTCAAGTCCCTGAACTTATGAAGCCTCGTTTCTATAGTGAGCCAATTTGTTAACATACCACCGAGCCATTTTCTATTAACATAATGACACCGAACCCTTATTGCAGCCCGCGCCACCGAATTAGCGGCTTTATTTTTGGTACCAACAATTAAGAATTGTTTTCCCTTACTTGCCGCATCAAAAACTAAATTACAAGCTTCTGATAAAAAACGAGCGGTTCTAATTAGATTTGTAATATGAATACCCTTAAGTTTTGCACGACTCAAATTTCATTTTATTCAACTCGATTTAAAAAAGATTCAAATTGAATTAAGATGATAAAATAAAACTCAAAGAATTTATTTGGCTTAGGGTTTCATCTATATTTTATCTCGAGATTTTAAGATGCAACTCTATGGCTTTATATGAATATATTTATTTTTTCAGTTCATTCATATTCTTTTAGTTATTCAAACATATACTGTTAGTGTAGCGTACGTACAAAGAAATTATTAATTTAAAACCCATAATCATCATTTTCTTAGTTTAACAAAATTTAAATTCCACCTGAATTAAAAACAGTTCCAAATCCTAACCTCATTTAGTTTGCATTGCTACATGAAATGATCAAAAAAAGGAATGATATTTTTGTTTGCAAGAGCGATTAACCCAATTCAACCCCATGGTTTGTAGCAAAAAAGATTCAGCATTGGATCATAAGAAATTTAACTCTTTTTTCTTGCCAATTAACATAAAAACAGTCGAGAAGTTTTCAACTTACATCTCCATTTTTTTTTGTATGGTAAGGAATCAAGACTTAAAAATAAAGTAGCTAAGGTCGGATCTCTCTCCTCGACGAACATGGAAACACTCTGGAATCCCCGAAATTCTGCTACCCATCAACCACACCCTGGCCTTTTCGATCTCTGTACAATTCAAAAAAAAAATAGTTGGGAAAAGAAATGCTCAAACCTAATTGGAGTCGCTCCAAATTCGTCTCGGAAGGAGTCCCCCATGCTCGCTCATGCTCCCTCTTAATGTATAAAAGCTTGGCTTGCTTCGGACCGTTCTCAATGGACCTGATCTGTTACCGTGTCTAATTGGTAACGATGTTCTATCTCCAAACAAACTTGAAGTTGAGAACGGTCGGTTTTCCATTTCGTCAAGTTGACCAGAACTATAGTCCATTGTGACGAAAGGATAGGATCGTCCATAAGTTAAACTGGGGGTAACCGCACCAGCATTCCACCAACTGCTATCAGAAGGGGCTAAATCTCCTTTAAAGTCCGATTCGGGGGCAGAGGACTCCTTTTGACTACAACAATCCCCGCCAGTTTCGTCAGTGTCGTTGTATATAAGCTTCAGAGCCTGCACAACTTCACCCATAAAAGGTCTGTGAGTCACCTCAGGGTGAACACACATGGACGCTATGGCTGCCACCTTAGCCATGTCGTCAAAGTTATATGTCCCAGCCAAGGAAGGATCTACCAACTGTTCTACACCTTCCCGACTGCTTAGTAGTGGCCGTGCCCAAGTTACGAGATTTTCCTGTCCCTGAGGTTGGGACATATCCACAGGTTTTCTTCCGGTTAAAAGCTCAAGAAGCACAACCCCAAAACTGTAAACATCACTCTTAACAAGTAGATGCCCCGTCATAGCATACTCGGGAGCAACATATCTGCAAATTCACAAATTTCACCTTTAACAATATTTTGAAGAGCGAAAGTGTTTTTATGGATCAATTCATAAAATTCGCATGAATTAACTTTTGATACTTATTACTCTCCCTTCTCCGGTAAGTTGGAAGACATGTAGAAGTATGTAATACGTTTCAAGGAAATTTAATGCTAACATATGATAATTAACGCAAAAATGAATAATTACCCAAAAGTTCCCATGACTCGGGTAGAAATGTGCTGGCTTCCTTCAGTTGCCTCCCTTGCTAAACCGAAATCTGAGACCTTTGGGGTAAAGTCATCTTCTAATAGAACATTACTAGCCTTAAAATCTCGGTGAATCACTCGAGGGTTAGAATCTTCATGAAGATAAGCTAATCCTCTAGCAGCTCCAAGGGCAACCTTCAGCCGTGCATCCCAATCGAGAGGTCCTTTGTTTTTGTCAACACCTAAACCAACAATATAAAGGAAACTTGGATTAAAGGTCAATCCATCTTTGTCAAACTAGAATTGCATATTTATATACATATATATTGGATAGCATTGCAACAGTCATGACCTAGGCAACATATTTCAGGATAATTGAACAAGCAATCAGGCCAATAAACGAAACAGACAAATTTGATAAGGAAATCATACCATGCAAGTGTGATTCCACACTTCCATTTGGAACAAGTTCATACACCAAGCAGCGTATGCGTCCTTCAATACATATACCGACAAGTTTGACAAGATTGCGGTGGTGCAATCGGCTTAGCATCTCCACTTCTGCAATAAATTCACGGTCTCCATTCTGATTATCTCTTGTAAGTAACTTAACAGCTACCTCACTTCCATCTCCCATAACACCACGGTAAACACGTCCAAATCCTCCTTCACCGAGTATCCTCATTGAACTGAAGTTGCTTGTTGCCTTCTCAAGCTCAACAAGTGTAAATGTTTTAACCGGGAGAGCACAAGTAGCCATGGTGGAAATGAGTGACATTGATGGAGAGCTTGTTATACTGCTTGACAGCATAGAACCAATGCCTGCATTAACACAAAGGAGAGATTATCATATATTCCAACTTCACATGCATCAAATTAGTCCATCCAAACAAGGAAATGTAACTAGCTTAGATCCAGGCATCAAAATTCCAATTATTGCATATTCAAACTTCACAGCTTTAAGAGAAATTAACCATTAAAATACATAAAGATATACCAGCTTAGGATTGTGCGTGTGTGTGTGTGCCTAAACAGCAATAGTGGAAAACCAGTTACCAGCATCGCATTACATTGCAATTCCATGCAACAGAATCTAAATGTCAAACATAAAGCCAACTAGTAAACCTACCAGATCTTTTGTTCAATGAGGAAGGAAAAGCTGGACCAACAGCATTGGACGGTCTTCTAACCTTCCTCCATTTTATGAGGACAGAGATTGCTCCAGCTAAAACCAATAAGAGCACAAAAGCAGATAAAACAATAATGGCAATAATCCTGATGTTCATCTTTTGGTTCTTGTTAACAAAATTAGCTGTGATTGGGAGATCTCCAGTACTTCCAGTTGGACCACTCCCGAAAATATTACCATATGGCGGTGAAGGAGGAACCCCTGATAACATGTTTTCAAGTTATAACCATGACATAACAACAAAATAGCATGACGTTAAGTTATCTAAAAAAAAACAGATCACTACCTGGATAACTGATGGATACCACATCATATGTTCCAAAAAGAGTTGAATTTAGAGACAGTCTTTTGTGCAAAAGCCGGTCAGATGTAAGTATTGCAGTTGTATTATCAAACTTCTCTCCAAGTGGAACCAAGTTAATCTCCACCAATGTTCTCCCTTGATCTTGAGCATCAGCAGTAGCACCCATGATTTTCACTTGACTTTGTTGTAAGTATAGGCCTGCAGCAACCTCAATCTCTAGCTCATTCATCACAGGGAAAACAGCATAAGGAGCTACAGATAGAAGAAGTTTGACTTTCATAGGGAACACACAACCACAAGGTGAACCAAAAGGGGTTGCAGTAAGTGGGTCCACGCATTTTTGATCGCAACCTGACAAGTTTAATAATCAAAAACCACAAAGAAGCAAAAGAAACTATACATGTATTTAAACAAAGTAAATCAACATCACCATAATCCCCTAGACTAGCAATATGTTTGTAGTTCCCTCAATTAAGGTTAAAATTTAAACAGTAATTTCTTTTTCTTTTGGGACAAAAGAGAAACCGAGCATTAGAGGCCATCTCCTCTAGATACTGCTTAAGGACCATAGCAAGTTACCTTGCTCTGAAGGAGATGGAGCATCTGTTCGGGGTTTAACATGATGACGATGATGATGACCACCATGACGATGTCTGGGTACCAAGTGCCTACTGGGGCTAGCAACAGGAGCTGCAATGCAATATGCATCAGCCACATGATAGCATTAATGTAGTAGCAAGGTGCTGGAAATGGATTGCAATAAGTACCTTGATAGATAGGAGAAGGTGCAGGCGCAGTGGCTGGTCCAAAGGAAGGATTACCATGATCTTGGGATGATCTTGGTTGAGAAAATAACACACGCATTGAAATCAACCTAGCTGCTAGGAGTGGAGCAACCTTATTGGTAATCCATGTGAAAAGCAATAATGCACAGTAATGAAAGGGAAGTTAGAATGCCTTTAAAAATCACCCATTAACCAGCCCCAAACATCTATAGCAAATTGGTAAATATAACAAGTTGACCTTGTACTGTTTGCCTTCTGTTAGTTATGAATTTAGCATATTGGGTTATATGCCCAAACAACTAACAGGAGGATCAACAAAGAGCTTCCGCTTGAGCTTTCTAAAGATCAGATACACTGAGGGGAGAGAACCAGATAGCATAAACGAACAAGAAGAGCATATCTGATAACTAACACATGCTTCATAAATAGACAAAACTCAGAAGAGGCAAATCGTCTTATGATATCATTTTTTTGGCTAAAACAATTAGTGAGAAGAACATATACAACTGTATAACAGAAATCCTAAACTAGTAAAAAATGACAACAATTTTTCAGCAGGTACATGCCACTCCATCAACAAGAAGTAGACAAAATATGCCTCTTTGAATATTTTCAGTCATTTGTTATACTTGCCAAATATGTGGTGTTCATGAAGACACATGGCTAAGAGCAAGTTCAGTAGCTTAAGGCATGGTAAAGCACTTCAGGACGATAATAGCTTAGGCCACAAGAAAACACATATTACTCTAAAGTTCCTTTTCTTTAAAGACCTTCAGTTAACATTCTTCATGATACTACATTTCTACATCAAGCTCCACCTATTTGGATATAAATGGTAAGTTCTTTCAAGTATAGACAGGAGGCAAAATAAAAAGAACTTTATTTGACTACATTAACATTTATATAAATGAAAATAAATCATTACCATGGTCAACTATTGTTTCCACAGCAGACAACCGGTGCACTGGTTGTAAAGGATACGAGAATACTTGCAGCTCTGAAAATAAAGAAAAATAAAATGGCAATGATATCAATCTTCCATCATGAACCATAGTTAACTTAATCACTGCACTGATACATGTTCATGCCTTTATTTCAGCTACAGCTATCATTACTGGCCAACAAGTATTGGTTCTGAAGAAAAACAATCTTACAATATTATTTTATTTTAGTATAACCTTTTTATTCGTTTAACTAATTACTAATGTTTTTCACTCATGATTATTTTTATTTTCATAATTTCACTCAAAAATCAAATATACTCATTAAATTAGACTAATGAACCTAATTAATAATAATTTACTATTTTTCTAATATTTTTATGTTCTTTTTATTTATTAGATCTTCATAATTTTGAAATTTTACATTTATATAGATATAACGGATAAAGATAAATTTGCATCTACATATAATATATATTTTAGTAGAAAACTTGAAAATGGACTATATATGAAATATTTAACAGATGCCGACAAAACCCGAAACGGTATATCGATTTGGTAAGTACCAATAACAAAACAAAAAGGGTATGCCTACAAGGTAACGACCACCTTTATTAGCATGGATCATGTAACAATTGTATATTACAAGTTCACAAAAATATGATAATTAGTACAAAGATTTTAACAGTTCCAAGAGTGACTGATTTTGACCCTTTACTCATAAAGGATATACCCAAAAGAAAATGCTAAAAACATTCTTTAATAAGATATTCAACGCTCATACTTCCTTTTAAACGACACCATGACGAAATAAATCATATATGTTTATACATGAAACATGGTATAAGCACACTTAACCACAAATTTTTCAGTTAACCAGCATAAAACTAACACGGAACGACATGTTGCTGAGTGGCTAAAATACTAATAAATTATCTAACATATTTTTTTCCCTCATTTTTTTTCAAATTCGCTATTTTTTTCCTAATACTATATGGAACTATAAAATAGAAGACGGAACAATTACTCAAACAGCAAAGCATCTGTTTTTTTTTCTGTTCATTTTTTTTCGGCGAAGGCCAGAGAATGAGCACTGAGCTAAAGGGAGAACTTTATAGTGGAAAAGATAAGTAGCCATAGGAGAGCCAATCAGCAAAGTCTACTTAGCTTAATAAAGTATGTTTAGTTTTTATTTGTTTCCAAATAAAATTAAAGCTTATCTCGAACTCAATTTTACTCCACATTTCTTCCGTTTTGCTACTATATTTTCCAGTAACCAAAGTAGATTAAAAATAAATTTAACTAAAAGAAAAAGAGCAAGTATCCAGAAAGAACAATACCTAAACAAGAACAAGAGAGAAAGCTGAGTAAGTAAACAAGAAGCAACTGAAGCAGAATCAAAGCAGGCATCTTATCTCGCCGAACCAGAGTCCAAAACAACCATCGTCAAACACAGATACCAACTCGAACCTCGTCAGAGAACAACCGGTGAGTCCTAAAGCTCCATTGTACCATTCTCCGCCGTCCAAACTCTCCGTCCAAAACAACACACCTCATAACCAAACAAAAACTGAAGCTCCACTGCTCCAACAAGCGACAAAATTAAAAAAAAAAAAACTAGAAAAAAAAAACCTAGAAAAAAATAAAATATTAAGACAATGTAGCTCGCCGCGATTGTAGATCCATGAAATGCGGCAAAGATCTACCGCAGAATTGCAGAAAACAAAAAAGAAAATTTCTTTTCTTTTCTTTTCTTTTTCCTTTCCAGAGAGAAAAAAAGAAAAGGGAAAAAGCAAAAGAGGGATCTAAAAGAGAGAAAGTGAGGAAAATAGAAAGGAAGAAAAGGATATCTGGAATAGAGAGTATATAAAATTTAAAGAGAAAAAATATACGAAAATTTTTTTGAGAGTGGGGGAAGGTGGGAGGTGCTTTTATTGCTTGAGTGTAGCTACAGCAAAGAGGCAAACACGAATAGTAATACTGATTCTTTTTTGTATTAAAAAAATAAGAAAAAGAATTTACTAAACAGTGTACTTGTAGATTATAAAATTAGTTTCTTCACTATTTTATTAAAAAATAGGGTAAATTGTATTAGTAGTCATTCAATTATTAGTATTTTTTTCATTCAACTACAAAAAGATACAAAATGTTTTAACAATTTAACTTTTTTCTTTTTGGTCACCAAACTATTTCAATTTTTCTTTTTGGTCACCAATCGTTAAATTACTAACAAATATATAACATGGTAGCTTTTAAATTTTGTATAGTAACAACTTTGACTCTCAACATTTATATATTGTGTCAATTCAGTATTGATTTAAAAAATTAACTCTCGACATTTACACATCGTGCAATTTGGTCATTTTTTTTCTTTTACTTTTATTTGTAACATTAAGGGTTAATTTTAAAAGGATGAGAAAATACGGAAATAATTATCTTGGATTGATAGGTGTTTTCATTTTTGTATATTTCAATCAAATTTATTTGATAGATTTGTTTTTAGTTTTTAGGTAAAATGATCACAAAGAAAAGTAAATTGAAAAAGAAAACCAAATTACACAATGTGTAAACGTTGAGGGTTAAATTTTTAGAACCAAAGCTAAATTGATACAATATATAAATATTGAGGGCTAAAGTTGCTATTATTCCAATTTAAAAGTTGTCACATCATTTTTCTATCGACCAATAAATAAAAAAAATCGAATAATTGGGTAAAAAAGGAAACTAACCAAAAGTTGGGTGACTACTATCGTAGTTTACCCGTTATTAAAAAATATGTATGCTTAACAAAATCCAGAAAATAATAAAATAAATATTGTTTGGGGGCAATTGATGGTGGTTGTCGACCACGATCCTTTTAATCAGCGCGTGGTTGTGACGCACCGACGAAAACGACAAACCTTAGAGCCGTTTGTTGCCGTCACTTGGAAACTGTTCGGATTTTTTTATTATTATCTTCTATACTATTAAATTAATTGCTTATTTCATAAATTAGTACCTAAACTATAACATTTTTTCATTTTGATACTTAAACATTTTCTTTTACAAGTGATTTCTAAACTATTCTTTTTCCAATTAGGTACTTCCATTAGCCTAATTGTTAGCCAAACCTTTAAGTGTATTTAAAAAAAAGCTTAACATACAATTTGATACATAAATTATGCATTTTTTCCATTTTGGTTTTTTTTTATCACGGGTGGTACTTAAACTACTTTTTTCTCATGTTGATACCTCCACTAGTTTGATTGCCAATTTCACTGTTAAGTCTATTTTTTTAAAAATCACTAAGTAAAAATGGTCATGTGACAACAAAAAATGAAAAGTATTATTTTCTCTTTATATATATTTATGTATTTTTACTTTTCATTTTTCTTCTTTCTTCTTTCTCTTAGGGTTTCTTCTACAAGTGTGAGTATTTTGGGTTTCATCGTTTTGATCAAGGTATTCATAACGAATTGATGTTGAACCGGTTAGGCTATCAGTTCACAGTTTGATCAATTTGTCTAGTTAGATCAAATTATTTATTAAAAATATATATTTTATAAATAGAGAAAATCGATTCAATTGATTTTTTTGGATCGATTCAATTGGTTTATATCAATTCACAGGTTATTCGATTTAACCTTATATTTAAATTGATATCTCATTCGGATCTTAGTTGAATTAGTCCACCCAGTTGATTTGATTCTAAAAACACTATTTTTTATCAAAGAAAGAACTTTGATCTTGTCAGGTTGAACAAGCAGGTGGTGAAGTTAAAAGCATAATTAATTGCCATCATCTCAACCCCCATAAGGCAAATTTCAATTATTGTTGGCATTGATGTACATTATAAAGGAAGAAAAAAATTAAAAATTTTAAGAGAGAGAAGTAATGTAAAAGAAAAAAAAAATATTTCAAAAAACAATTATATCACGTGCCATCTAATATTGGCTGAAATATCTTTTAATGGATATAACATTTTAGTGCAAAATGAGTATCGGAAGAATAATTTAGGTGCCACTTGTGATCAAAAAAGTTTAGGTACCAATTTAGGAAAAGAATATAGTTTAAGTACTAATTTGTAAGTTAAGCTTTTTCTTTTAATTGACTTAACGGTTTGACTAATAATTGGATTAACAAAGTTATCAAGTTGGGAAAATATATAGTTTAAGTACAATTTATGACAAAAAATGACAATATGAAAATATATATATATATATATATATATATTTAAGTATTGATTCGTGGCTTAAGCCTAATTAAAGCTATCAACAAGGTAGTTAGTAAAAAGTAAAAATATTAGTTTTGGCATAAAGTAATTTAAAATTTTAAGGGTAAACTATACCATTAGTCACTTAGCTATGGATAAGTTTTCGTTTTAGTCATTTAACTAAAAAATATATAAATTAGTCACTATTGTTTTTGAAATTGGTCTTTTGGTCACACAACCATTAAGTGGCTAACTGTGGCACTTTTTATTTGTATAATAACACTTTTATCCTCAGCTTTTATACTTTTGTCAATTTGTCATTGGTTCAATATAAAATGATGAAAAATTGATCCTTTTAAAATTTAGAAATTTATAAAGATATATGGAAAATTTTAAAATTTAAATGAAAATTTTAAAACAGATAAAGTGAGAAAAAAACGAGGGAAATTGTTATTCATTGTAAGAAAATAAAAGATTCGAATATAATTTGTTTTTACGATTTAGGATTTGAAAAATAGTTTAAATGAATTGAGTTTGAAAAGAAATTTCTATGGTACATTTTGCATATTTTTGGTTATCAAAGTCGATTTCACAAATCTCTATAATATCGCTTTTAGAAAAGTCTTTCAACAACGTGGAACTTAACTTGAAGATATTATTAACTTAGTTTTATTTTATTTTTAAATTGTTATTTGATTATATTGAATGACCATTTCGTTCTTATGCCTCAATATTGAACAATCTTGAGTTATATTATATGACCATTAGTTTTAATTATATTTAAGCTTTATATTAGACGAATATTATGTTAAGAGATTAATATTGATCTATTTTTAACTCGACTTTCATGATTTTATGACAAAGTTGAAGATTTGTTGTTGCAATAACCTGGATTTTTATATAGAAATTTCTAATTTTTAAAATAATTTTGATTTATTTGTAATTTTTATATAGAATTGAGGTTAAATTAATAGAAATTATAAAAATTGAGGACTAAAAATATTATTATACCTACTAAAAAGTGCCACAATTGCCCCTTAGCAGTCAAGTGAAAAAAAAAATTTCAAGTACATTAGTGATCAATTTATAACTTTTTTTAGTCAGGTAGTCAAAACAAAAATTTACTCATAATTGAGAGACTAGTAATTAGACTTGTCCATGGGCCGGGCCGGGCCCGGAAAAATATTCGGCTCGGCCCGAACATGGGCCTGAAATTTTGCCCAGGCCCGGCCCAGGAAAATATCATAATTATTTTAAAAGTATTTAAAAAATAAAAAAATTATTTTAAAAGTATTTTAAAATTAAAAAATAAAAGTGGTGCCCGAGGCCCGGCCTGTTTTTTTGCCCAAGCCCATATGTCGGGCCTATATTTTTACCCGAACCCTTCCATATTTCGGGCGGGCCATCGGGCCGGTCCGGGCCGCCCAGCCCATGGACAAGTCTACTAATAATGTAGTTTACCTATTTTTTCAAAAAATTTTATCCTCTATGTATTTTTTTGAAAAATTGTTCCTCATTTTTTATCAAAATAAATTGGATTTTTATTTTTTATTAATAAATGTTGATTTCTAAAATATTAAATTATGGCTGTAAAAATATACATATTAAAATATAAAAGGTTATTATTATGATAAAAGTATAAATATTTGTATTTTTTTAATTAGTTGACGCGGAGTTGACTCCTAACGTCAAATTTAGCCAAAAAATTTAATATAATATAAAATCATAATAATATAATTTATTTTATAAAATATATATACTTTTTTATGCATTAATCATCTATAATTACACTTGTATTAAAACAATGAATAAAACCACAATAAACCAACATGTATTGAGTGCAATGATCATGTATATTGCATTATTAAGGAGAAAACTCGAATCCAGGCATTGAAGATGACATTATTGAGAGGAGTAACTACAAATCCCTAAAGGATTTAATCGTCGTGACAATTGTAATACATGTTCAAGTGACTAGAAAGTAAAATCAAACCAATAGAAAGCACGAGTAGACAAAGAACTGAATAATTCGAACTAAAATGGACCCACTTGACTAAAACCCACACATGACGAAACTACATACCCGCACATAAGAATACATATGATGAAACTTGAACTTGGATAGTAAAATCCCGAAACCTTAACATTTGTCAACAATGTCAATGTCTAATTGAGGACGTGGGTTGAAGTGTGCACTGTATCGAAAAACAAAGACTAAAAATCGTGATGTTATACTCATATAAAAAAAAGTAAATAAAAAACATTCAAACTTTGCTTTCAAAAAGAAAAAAGAAAAAAACCCCAGATAATAAAATTAAGATATAACGAGAAATTTAACCCGAATGAAGAGATTTTAGCTCCCTTTGTGAAATGGGAAAATACTATTAGTAATCCCTGTCAAGTATTAACCATTTATTTTATTCTATGCCTTTCAATCATTCAAATAAATAAAATAAAAATAAAATAAATTATATAATCTAAGTCTTTTAGAATACAATTTCTAGCTTTGTTTGTCTAAAATTTTTTAGAATTTTATCTTGACCCCCAAACAAAATTTCTAGCTTTAATCTTATTTTTTTCTTCATTACTCTATCCTTTAATCTTCAGTGAAAAAGTTGACCAATTTGTTAAAAGCTCAATATCATTGACATGAAAATTTAGGCAAATTACACATAAAGCCCTATTTTTTTAAAATTTATCGAAATGGGCCTGATATTTTATTATTTACCGAAATGAGCCATTTTTCCCGAAATTGCGTCCATGTCAGCGCGATGTCAGGGGACGTGTCAGCAAATCGCGTCCAAGTAAGCGATTTGCGCCGCACGTGAACAGTACCCACCGGTCAAAAAATTGACCGTTTATGTTTTTCAGCTTGGAAAACTTTGAAAGGCCATAACTTTTCGCTCGGTTGTCCGATTGAGACGCTTTTTTTTTATTTCGAATAACTTTTCGAGATCTACGCGCTGGCAAACCGCCCGCAGTTTTCGTCGAAAAAGATCTTTTTTTACCTCTAAATTTTGATTTTTTCGGTTTAAAATTGAATTTTGAAACATCCAAATCATTATTTTCCTTTTTTTTTGAAGTAAACACCAGATTTTTTTACAGAATTGTTGTATTACTTTTTCTGATTTGACACGTGTATGGAATAGGTCTGATAAATTGTTAGAACGTAAGTAATATAATTAAGATAATAACAGTATTTTTATAATATGTTAATTAATTAGTTTAGCTTAGTTGGTTAAAATGATTGCTCTTTTCTCTTAGTACCTTGGTTCAAATCTTGTTGGTAATAATTTTGAATCTTTTTATACTTGTTGCATTTATTTTTTAATAATTAACTCTTCAATATTACATTAGTATATATTATTAGTACAATAGTATAGACGGATTGACAATTTGAGCTACAATATTATGAATATTAACTACAATACATAATTTGAGCTACATATTACGATAATACATAGTGGGTAAAATAAAAAAGCCCTATTTTTAAAATTTACGAAATGGGCCGGTATTTTATTATTTACCGGAATGGGCCATTTTCCCCGAAATCGCGTCCACGTCAGTAAATCGCGTCCTCGTAGGCGCGATTTGTGTCCACGTAAGCAAATCGCTCTGACGTGGACGTGATTTGCTGACACGTCCCTTGACATGGTGCTGACGTGGACGCAATTTCGAGGAAAATGGCCCATTCCGGTAAATAATAAAATACCGAGCCCATTTCGATAAATTTTAAAAAAATAGGGCTTTTTTTGGTATTTTGTCCTAAAACTTGCATGATAATTCATATATACTTTATAAAATTAAAAATATTAAATTTATTTAAAATTCAATAAAATTTAAAAATATTTCTTTAAAATTATCCACTTCAACAATAAAATATACATAGACTATTATTGTCACATTAATATCGTTAAAATTTTAACAATTAATACAACTTTTTGTCCCCAAAATTTTGAAGCTTTAGGTTGGAGTGATAAAAATGTAAATTAAAGTAAAAAAAAAGTGAGATTAAAATTATGAATTAAATTTGTTGTTATACCAAAAAATAATTAAAAAAGAAAAACAATTTATGTACTAAATTACAAATTTGTTGTTATACCAAGGAATTATGAATTAAAAGTGAGATTAAATTCGTTGTTATACCAAGAAATAAAAGAGAGACGTTTGACCAAAATTCCATTCACACAAGTAAACGGTAAAAACCCCATCCCCAGCGGCGTCGTTTAATTACATCTACAAAACGTCAACGCTTTAGCCGATCGGGAAAAAAAATCACTTGCTTCGTTCTTTCATCTTCGCCATATTTCTTTTTTCATAATATAAAAATTTATGTACTAATATTTTTTTCCAATAAATCTCTGTCGTCAGTCCCTTCAAAATAACCGCTGCTAAACCCTCTCCCCTTTCCCCCCTGATACCCTTCACCTCATTTTTTTATTTCGTGTTTTTTTTTTTTGGTTCTTATTGCTTTCGTCACAGTTGGGGAACTATTCATTCTCTGTACGTACAACTTAGCATTTTATTGATCTTTTAATTGAATGAATTACTGTTTAATGATTCTTTTATTTTTCTTTTTGTTATTAATCTTGTTGGGTTGTAATTTTTTTGGGTTTTGGGTAGTTAATTCAATTAGCAGTTTTTTAAGTTGGTTTATTGAATTGAATGCATTTGTGATTCCCCTTTTAATTAATTTGGTTGTTGTTATTATTTGTAAGATTTGATAAAGAAAGAAAATAATTGGGTTCTTTGTCTTTTGTTTATGGAAGCTTTTTCTTTTCTGAAAGTTCAACTTATTGCTTTGGAAAGTATTTGCTTCTTTGCTTCTTGATTTTAGTTTTCTTCCTTTGGCAAATTTTGGGTATGTTCAGAACTGGATTTCTTCTTCTATAATAAACATTAATTCAACATTTGAATTACTTTATATAGTTTCCTCTATTTGGTTTCTAGGTCTTCAACCTTGTTACATTGATTGTGTTATTTATTTATGTATTTGTCATGGGGATTTGAGATTTTTCTTGAATGAATTTTCGACTAATTGGATTTTATTTATGATATAGGAAACTGATGGCAAGTGAAAGAAATGGGCATCTTTGATTTTAGAAGGCAAGACGGTTTATCCAAACAGTTTAAGGTTTCCCTAAACACAGCTCGATGGAGAATTCGCCTACCACGCTAGGCTCTAAAGGTTTAATAAATAAGCATGAATTTTTAAGAGTTATAATTCAATGCTTATACTCTCTTGGATACAAAAAGTCTGCTTCTTGTTTGGAAATAGAGTCCGGTGTTAGGTACAAATCCATAGAATTTGATTTGTTGGAATCGCAAATCCTTAGTGGCGATTGGGATGATTGTATTGATACCTTGAATAAAATTAAGGACGTGAAGGATGATACACGATCTTCAGTTTTGTTTCTTGTGTTCAAGCAGTGTTTTTTGGAGTATTTGAATCGAGGTGATGATTCTTTGGCTTTGTCAGTTTTGCAAAAACGGGTTCCCACTTTACATATGAGCAACGAAACAGTTCATAAATTAGCTTATAATATACTTGCATTGAAAGAGATGGAATTGGGTAAGCTAGATGAAGATGTTATTAGTGAACTGCGAAAAAGGTTAGTGATGGAGCTAGGGAAACAGCTTCCTCCGCCAATTGTATTGCCTGAGAGACGTTTGGAACATCTAGTTGAAACTAGTGTAACAGCCCAAATTGATTCATGTATATATCATAATTCCCAGGACGCGGTCTTGCTTTATGAAGATCATTGCTGCGGCAGAGATCAGATACCTACAGAAACAGTTCAGGTGTGCTTCTTGTTGCAGTCAATACTGTTATTCATACGATAAATCATAGGTTATAAAATGAACACAGGCCTTTATGAACACAATGTTTTCAGTTTTAATATGATATTTTCTACATTTTATCTTGTGTTTTCGAACACCAAGCATTTGTTTGTTCCTCACATTTAGCATTTCTATTTTTTTATTTACTGTCTATCTACATTTTCAATAACGTTGCCACAATAAACTTCTGATTTGGTGGAACAAATGCTAGGGGTCAAGTTCCTAAATACTAAAATGAAGCGCCTTGCCGCCTTCAAATGATGTAATTTCAGCCTCCTGCATCCATCTAATGCTACTTAATCTTCATTCGCTCATCTTGGTATAAACTATGAGGTGGTGATGAATTTCCATGTTGTTATTCATAACTTGTTTATTTTTACTGATTCTTTGTCAATTTGAACCCACATATCAAGACAATATTTGCTTGTATTCAATGAAGCCAATGGCTTGGAGTGGTGGAAAAAGTTTGTCCAGATTTCCATTTATCATTTTGAACCAAATAAGAAATTTAAAGTTCTTTTTTTTTATGGTATTCCGGATAAACTAAATAAAACATAATTTTGCAATATGAATTATATAGCTGACTTGTGTGGTAGAAATCTTGTCCTCATCATGTTGGAAAACTTGCTTATACTTTCATGGAACAAAAACTCCTTTTATGTTTATATTTCCTGTCAGTTCATGGATGATCTTATCTTTTTTAATACATTATTAGTACAACTTCCTCTCAATTCATGCTATTTTTCTTTGGCTGACATGAAGGGAGTCATAGCAATATGTTTTTATAGTTCTAGAATTTCATATTATGCTTGCTGGAGGCAGGGCATGAAAACCATTGAGCTATGCAACACCATGAAATTAGAAAGTTGAATCACCCTTTAGTAAAAAGCTTAAAGAAAATTATGTTCAGTAGTTTTTTTTTAAATAATAACTTCAGTGTGTGCCTTTCACTAAAATATATTCCAATTTCTCAGTCTAAAACCTGATATATAGCTTACATGATCTTTCTTCAAGATGATTTCTCCCACCTTAAGATGAGAATGTTTAATGAGTTGTTCCATTCCCTTTGTGCTGATTTATACATGAGGAACATGCAATTTTTGAATTTTCTTGTCCAACTGCCTAAATTGTGGCTTGTTTATCATGAATGTTTAAGGCGTATTGTGGCCCCTTTTGTTTCCTGTGACTGCAGATTTTGACTGAACATAGCAATGAAGTTTGGTTCATTCAATTTTCAAATAATGGAGAGTACTTAGCCTCTTCATCAAGTGACTGTACAGCTATTATATGGAAGGTATAACTTAATTACTTTTTGCTTATGCATATGGACAGATACACACTTTTTTTTTAAGAATATGTGCATGCATGTGTCTCTGCTGCTTCATCTAGAAGATTTGGAATATTGTTTTTGTTGTAACATGTTGTCAGTGAGATATGATAAATTAGAATAGCATCATAGGAGTTACACATAGTGGCTCAATTAGGGGTGCATCTAACTCTTAATGCCTCCCTTTTCCCACTTTTCTTTTTTATATTTGGTCGGGAGGGGGTTGCAAATAAGGTATAGTTTGTTGTTATTCTAAAAACTGAAACAAACAAGAAATGACCAATTTCATGTACGAATTCCTGATTGTCTCTTTCCCAAACTCGAAATAAATGAAATGAAATCAATCAGATGTTGATGTTCTCTTTCTCGTACTGTGTTCTTTTTGTTCTGTTCTTTAATATTGATTCGATTTAGCGTGTTTGATTTTTTCACTGGTAAACTTCCCTCTTAAGAAATGTGGCTCTAAGTGGCTTTTAATGCCGACCATGGGGTGTCTAGATTTAATGTTCTACACCAGACATTATCCTAAGTTTAAGCAGAGGACCTTGTTTTCATGTTGAACGCATCTTGAATATTTATGTACATTTTATATTAAAATTTACGGGTACTGGATTTTGGTCTTGCTCTCTAAGATTCTTTTTTTCTGAAGTGTTTGACTTGATTTTTTTCCACTCGCTGAATTTCTTAGGTCATGGATAATGATAAGCTGACAATGAAACACGTGCTTAGAAGCCATCAGAACCCTGTATCCTTTGTGGCTTGGAGCCCGGACGATACAAAGTTACTCACATGTGGAAACTTGGAAGTTCTCAAGCTTTGGGATGTAGAAACAGGCACTTGCAAGCATACATTTGGGGACCACGGCTTCACCGTTAGCTCATGTGCTTGGTTTCCAGACTCAAAGCGAATTGTTTGCGGCAGTTCCGACCCTGAAAAGGGCATCTGCATGTGGGACTGTGATGGGAATGAGATGAAAGCTTGGAGGGGCATGAGGATGCCCAAGGTTTTGGATCTTGCTGTTACATCAGATGGTGAAAACCTTATCAGCATATTCTCTGACAAAGAAATTCGGATATTAAATTTGAGGACAAATGCTGAGCAAGTAATCTTTGAGGAGCATTCAATCACATCTCTTTCAGTTTCCATCGACAGTAAGTTCTTTATTGTCAACCTAAATAGCCAAGAGATACATTTGAGAGATGTTGCCGGAAAATGGGCAAAGCCCTTAAAGTACACAGGACACAAGCAAAACAAGTACGTCATACGGTCCTGCTTTGGTGGTATCAATAGCATGTTCATTGCCAGTGGCAGTGAGAACACACAGGTAATGCTTATGTCTATATAATCATTGTTGTTCATGTTTAGCTAGTTGTAAATTTATTACACCTTTTCTCGAATCACTTGCATTTAGGTAAAATACCATGAAGGTCCTTGTATTAGGAGTCAAATTGTATTTTGCCCCCTCTAGTAAAAAATGGACAAATTAGTCCCTGTACGATAGATCAAAGAACAAATTGATCATTCTGTTAAAAAATTCATCCATTTCTATTGTTAAAAACTGGTCCTTGTGTGTCGGAATGAGATATACGTGAAACTTCATATGTAATTGTCTGGTAATTCTGTCAATCATGCCAGTTTTTAACAATAGAATTGGATGAGATTTTAACAAAAAAGATCAGTTTACTCTTTAATCTAACGTATATTAATATGCCTATTTCTTTAGTAAAATGGGCAAAATGTAATTTGGCTGCTAGTACAAGGGTCTCCATAGTGCTTTGACCCTTGCATTTATTAATCATTTCTGGCATTGCGGGCAGCCATATGATAACCAGTCCAGTCCAATAACATCTTCCAATTCCATCCACTTCATCTTACACTAAGATGCTGATACTGGGATACGCTACATGTGGCGTCGATCCCCATTAACACTTAGCATACCTACTTTCCTTATGTAATTGTGATACATACTGATTTTGCCGATTACAGAGGACCTTTTTTGTCAGGGTCATCTCCGATAGTGTTATTTTTTCGTGTCTAACTCGTATATATGCACATGGACCTCGGCAAGTTCATTCATTCGCTTATACATTATGCAAATATTGGCAGGTGTATATCTGGAATCGACAAAGCTCCACACCAATTGAGGTATTATCTGGCCATTCAATGACGGTGAATAGTGTCAGCTGGAACCCTAAACGGCCTCTGATGTTGGCATCAGCTAGTGACGATCATACAATCCGTATATGGGGACCAAGCCAAAGCAATAAGATTCAACCAGCAGAGACTTCCACTTGAAAAATAAAAGTTTGAAGCCATTTGTCTATACTGTAGCAGATCATCTGTTTCATTCAAGAAATTTTACAAATTAGCATAAAAAATTGTTAGTTTGGTGGGTTTCCTGTTCTTTGCCCCCAGCCAAATTTTGCTTGCACAGTTTTTATTTTTGCTTTTCATTTTTGTAAATATTTTAGCCCATTTGTTTTTGTAACACTGCTTTTGTCTTTTTTCACATGATTTAACATTCACAGTACAACTGTTTCAGTATTTTAATGGTGTTTGCCTTGACTTACCTATACGAGTAAAGTGATTTTGTTTTGGTTAAATTTTGATATTTTGCACAAATTGTAGATTTAGTTTTGAATTATAATTTAGTCATTTTAATTTTTGTATGTTTTATTTTTAAAATTTCAAACGTGATCAAATTGAATGGTATCTATTAAATTTATTAAAATTATATATGACAAGTAATGTTTTGTTAATTTGTTATTTTCATACGTTACTCGCAAAGCTTGTTAATGGATTTAACCATTGTTATTTGTATCAAGATTGAAATTTTAAAATTTGAAAAAATATAAGAACTAATGATTATATTGAAGAACATGAACTAAATCTATAATTTTACGTGCAATAAGATCATTTGTAGAATTTATCTAAAATGGATTTATCTGTTACTATGGGATAGGATTAAAATTTCACAATCCAAAATATATAAAAACTAAAATTGATTCTTAAACTTTAAACTATAATTTTATAAAAAAATAACGTGAAATTCATTATTCCTTAAATTATTTTTACTTTTTTAATTTTTATAAATTTTTAAGACACGCGTCATTATTTTATTGAATATCAGTACAAAAGATAACGGTGTCTACTAAATTAAAAAAATCAATTAATGGTTTCCAAGTTTAGATAAGGACTAAATAAAAGGAAAATTAAGTGCCATTGAGTTCAGGGGATGAAATATATATTAACCCAGTAAATGTATATATAAAGAGTAAATAAATATACAAATAGAGGTTAATTTGGATGGGACATGCAATAATAATTTCGCCTTATATCCAAACTAAAACCCAAAATTGGAAAAAAAAGCAATTCTACTAGCCGGGCCTATAAAATGCAATTTTATAATTTATAAAATTTTAAATTAATAATAATAAAATTAGGCTTTAACTTTTAAAATGATAAAAAATTAATTTAATTTTTTAAAATTATAAATATATAAATTATTAAAGGATAAAATTATATTTTATTATTATAAAATATATAATTTAATTTCAAATTTTAGAGTTGGTCCCTATGTAAAAGAATTAATGGAAAAACAACAGCAAAAATTAGTGAAGATATAGAGAATAAATAATAATGAGATATATATAATTAGTGATCACAAGAGGATGAAGAAGAAGACTGAAATTGATAGTGTTTATCAACAGCAATGGAAACATCCCAAATGCAACTAAGACCTTTTGGGATAATCACAAGATCTCCTGCTCCAAACTCTACCATCTCAGCCGTTGATGTTGATAATGAGGCTTTTGGGTAAACCCTAACTTTCCCCTTTAACAAATAACATGTTTCTTCAGCATCGAACTTCAGCTGGTATTTCCCAGGCGAACAGCCCCATCTGTTATTCAATTTTAAGAAGAAAATATTAAATTATTTATTCCAAATAATGGAGATTGTATATATATATATATATATATATATATATATATATATGGAGCTTACTTGGGCCAACACTTGATGTTAAGCTCTGAGAGTTTCGAATCTGAAGGGTTTTTTTCTACAAAAATTCTAAGGCTATTTTCAGCCATATGGCTTCGATATTTTAGAAGAAGAAAGGTTTATAAGATTTTACAGACAAGAACTATAAGATGAAGATGGAGAAGCACTTTCTTCCTTTCTTTCTTCTTCGGTTTGCTGTTATTAATGACAATCACATGATTTAAACCATCTCTTTTTTCTAATTAGGAGTTAAATATTTTCAAATCTTATTACCAAAACAGCAATATTCAAATCTAATTTATTTGGAGAGACGCATTTACCCTCCTCATTATTATCATTTGACTTAATTGCCCTTCTTTGAGATTTTCAAAATAATTTATTTATGTTGAATTTTCATTAACTTCAATTTAATTATATTAAATTTTAGTTTAATTGATATGAGTATTATTGTCAATGCAAGACGATACGAGATCAAATACACTGAAAGTAGAACTGAGAATGTTCAAAACAAAATTCATGGTAAAGGTAGTGCAAAAACTATATTTTAAATTATTATTTAAATGAAATTTTAATTTAGTTTGATAAGATTTGAATTCTTAATGAAAAGGATTTTATTAATTTTAATTTATACGAATATATTTATTAAAGTAAAATATTTTAAATACTTAAAAAAAGCAATAACATCCTAAATTTAGATTACCATGACACATGGATTGATGTTAAACTAAAGGATCTTGGAAATACCGACACTATGACACACAGCTGTGTCAGTCAGGCTAAATCAGTCATTTCCACTTTAGTTGAATGAATACTGCCGATGCCGCACGTGCACTTCCACGTGTAAACATCATCTTACTCCAAACTCTATTGTACCATTTTTATATATTTTACCCAAAGTTAATTCCACCAGAAATTTTCAATACATCTCCGAATTTTAAATCATTTTAATTACATATTAAATTATCGATATTATATAAATATAAATAATATTTAAAATTTTATATTACATAATTTAAAACAAAAAATTAATAAAAATAAAATATTACTGCATAACAAGTATAGTATAATTAAATAAAAAAACGATGATTTTAAAAAAAATTCAAAAATTTTCGAGACCAACATTTTTACAAACTAATTTTTTATAATATTCACATTTTTAATTTTTAATTTGAAATTATCTTAAATAATTTTTTGAAATCAAAATTGACCCGTTCGAAAATCTAACTATAATAAGCCAAAAAACGAAGAAAAGTTTTGAAACTAAACAACACCAAACTTGCCGCTTTTATTTACAGGCATCAAAGCAAAGAACAACACTCTCACTAGTTGTTATTTGTATTAAATATTACATTCATAACCTATGGTGACTATATTTCTTCAACACTGTAATTGACATTGAAACCAAAAACAAAAAAAACATTTCTACATTGGCTTTCTTCTCTGTCTCTGGTTTTGTTTCTTGTTACCTTGGAGCTGTAAATTATGAATGAAACTTGAACTTAGCTTAGAACCGGAAAAAGCATAAGACGAGGGGCGAAACCAAAAATTTTGTTTAGAGAGGTCGAAATAAGATTATAAAATTAAAGGGACCAAAGCTACAAAAAATTGTATTAAAAATGCTAAAATTAAATTATCAATTTTTCAAAAGGGCTAAAAATTATAATTTTTTTATTCAATCGAAAATAAAATAAAAAACCCAAATTGAAAAGGGCATAAAAAGCACCTTTGGCTACACCCCTGATAAGACCAGAAAAGTATGAATATATGCATTCGTACCTAATCCAGTTGCCTCAGATTTCCTCATGATCCTAAGCCTTTTCACTGAAGTAAGGAACATCCTGAATCAAAACCCGAGAACATGCACGATGAGTGTCAAGAGATGATGACTTTATTCTGAAGTAACCGATCAATGGTTTATGTAACGCTAAACCCTAAACCGAAAACTTTATTTATATCACATGTATGTATGTATATTTGTTTTTAAATAAAATTAAACGTATAAACGTAGTGGAAACTCTCAGGGATTTACGTTTTGGTTTTCGGTCCAGGCAATAAGAGCAGAAGTTCATTTTAGAAATACCGGGGACATGGAAATAATTAATATGTAAAGTGAAATGCATTATTGAAATTATACGTACTCCCAAGGAACATCTCCGACAAGCATCCAGTCACCTTCCTTGTCCTCGTAAGTAAGCACGAAATCGGATGATCCATCCAGCAGTTTCGAGTGTCTTGTCATCCTGTTCAACATATCAAGCTGCAGCGCCGTTGATCCTAATCACAAAAATTAATGCAAACCTTCATAAAAAGAGAAACACGCTTCGATGATCATCTACTAGGTTTAATATTTCCTATTTTGACACAATGCTCAAGCAAATACAAAAAGGGATGGTTTTGCATTTATCGGTTTTGCTAAATTTCATTTATCACTTACATGGTCATCATATAGACCCAGACATCTGCATGGTCAATAATCAATATAAATTAGGAAAGCTTACCAGATGGATTGACACTCGGGACGGTTTCGAGAAACATATCTTCCAACGTTTTCGCTAACTTTTCATACGATTCATGGGCATTCAGATCGACCTTCCTTCCTATTGGGGTTCCATCCATATTCACCTTCACAAACGTGGATTTCTTCATCTTAGTGTTACCATTGTTACGATAGCCGCCGATGGTGCTGTTCTCGACCATCGAGGTCTCCTTTTTGCGGTTCTCCATTGTCAGCACTTTTGCTTGATTAACCATGCTATTCATTCTATAAGCTCTGATAGGAGGCCACCCCACGACTTGACTGTTTCAAATTCAAAGAAAATTAATAGTTCAAGCAGCAGAACTCGAATAGGTATGTTTAATAGAAAGAAAAGCGATTAGCTACTCATGAGGTACCGAAAAGATACTGAAGTATAATTGTACACATTAAACAGTCTTGATGGCATTGATAGTGCCATATAGGGCTTGATATAAACCGGTTTGCTGCTTAAAATTTGGTTCAAGAACTTGAGAATTTGATCAATTATATATTACAGGGACAATCACCTATTTTATGCTTTACAAGTTGGCAATACAACACCTAAGATCCAATCCATTACATTTCTGTCTATTTTCAATACACTTACATTTGCCATTCATATATGTTGGACCGACATGTTAATCGAAAGCAGGACACCCGAAAGAGGGGCAGAGGGAGATGAACAATCAAACAATTCAAAGCTAATTATAGAATTAACAAGATCTACCAGCATTTATATCTTCAAAATAAGTAGAAACACTAAATAGCTAGGTTACTCGGATTTAGGTATAAAGGTACGTGTCCAACACGGGTATGTTCGATTTTCCTAACTTTTTCCATGTATATGGTAGATCCTTGAAGTAACAGGCACACAACAAAGCATGAATACTTTGATAAAAAAGAAAAGTCAGAGCAACATAGTTCACTAACACGATCCCGTCTCGACAAGAGTGGAAAGGATTCAAATCTATACATAAATAATCATTTTAAGGAACATGTTTAAGCCTAATTGGAAGATTCTAGTTTTCTCTCCTTTCCTAATTCTCTATCCCCTGATCTTAACTAAGTAGTATTATAGAGTTAAGGAAAACATATGCAAGACACAATTCACATATATATAACATTAAGAACATAAGCGGTGAAAACATCATGGAAAGCCCTTATACTAGAAGTCAGATTGCAATTTACCCCCTACTAAAAAGTATGCACTTTTGTCCGTTAAATCAAATAGCAAATTGATACTTTTTGTCTTGAAGAGCTAATTAGTTTTTTGTTAAATATTTCATCATTGTCAAATTGATGGTTAAAAACTGATATAGCTGGAATAACCCGAAAGTGACAATGACAATGTGGTGTGCCACGTATATCTGAAATAGTTTTTAATATTAATAGTTTTTAATAGTAGAAATGAATGTCATTTTTAATAGAGAATGACGAGTTTATTCATGATCTAATATATAGGGACTAAATTGTCTATTTTTTAAGTAAGACACCAAAATACTATAGGACAGTTGCCTCCTACCGAACATAAGCATATTCAGGGACATGATTAATGGAATGAACCCCAAAAACTTAATTACATGAAAATATGGAATCACAAATCAAGCTTAAAACTGAAGCATATACCTAGATCCGTTAGCAGCAACAGCCACAGATTCAGCAGTTCTCTTGGTCCCAGCTGTGACACTAGCTTTGCTTAAAGATGGTGAGGATGATGATGACGATGAAGATGATGATGGAGAAGGGAAATCTTTAGCAGTCAAAATCCTAGCATATGGACCACCTTTGGAAACATGATGCATCTTAAAACCACCGCCTTGGCGGCCGCCGCCACCACCACCACCGAGGCTCAAACCAAGACCCAACTCCAACCCAGACTCATCCGGGCACGAAGAATCTTCAGAAGACACCACCATGTTCTCGTCCCTTGACACTGTAGACATTGACCCACTTTCAGAACCGCCGCCGCCACCACCTTGCATTTAAAACTGAACCCCCAGGTCCTAGGTTCAAAGAGGAGAAGAAAAATGATCAAATGGAAGTAAAAGGTTGTATATGGGATTTTTGCAGGCAGAGAGAAATGGGAAAACCAAAAAGAAGATTTGTGAGAGGAAATTGAAAACGAAAGGAAATAATAATAGAGGAGTGGTAGTGAAGAAGGAGAAAAATGGAAAAAGGTTGGTTGGGAAGGTGATTTTGGTTTACCAAGGTGCTGGTTCTGCTATTTGTTTGGGTCCCTACCTTGTCTGGCTTTCATATTCGGCATTAGTGTGTGTGTTTTTTTAATTAAAAAATAAATAAAATAAATTACACCTAATATTACTAAATTATTAATAAATTTATATTTTTGTTATTAAACTTTAAACAATATGATCATTAAATTATTTAAAAATTTTCACTTAAGTTATTGAATTATTTGAAAATTATTATTCACTAAAGTACGGTGGATCAATATCCATTGTCAAGTAGAAGAACATATTTTAGATCAAAGTTAATTTGACAGTTAGTGTCGGAAATCAAAAAAGAAAACTAATTAAATTTTGGTTTGTTGATTCGGACGTTCAAAACTATTTCACAAAAAAAAAAATTTTAAACCATGGAAGAGAAAGGAAAAGAGAATTTCCGATTAGTGTAGGTAGTGTGAACAGATAATACCATACAACAATAATTTTAACAGCCTAATAACTTAAACCAAAACTTTCAAATAATTTAATGATTATTTTATAACTTTTTAAAGTTGAGTGACCAAAATAGATATGATTTAGAATTAAATCCAGCTTAGATATATTTTTATAATTAATTATTTTTAAACCTTATTTTAACCTAACCTTTAAATAACTATAATTATATTTAAAGAATAAAGCTACTAAAAATCATTTATCAAAAAAAAAAGAAGGAAAAAGAACACATAATATAACAACAAAATGTTAATAAATGATTCTAGCAGGCTTTGATGGCATTTATTATATAATTTTGGGATAATCTTCTTGGGAAATGGGAGTGTCTCTGTTTTATACAAATTAATGTTGGATAAGATTAACAAAATGCCAAAACCTAACTAATTAATTAAAATTTCATGATTTTCTTTCCTTTTCGTATTTTTAATTATTTCCTTTTGAATTTGTGCACTTCGATTAATTTAAACCTATGTTTGCATTTATATAAAATTGAGTTTAAAATAAATTGAGGATTTTCGATTTTTAAGTCTTCAAAATGTTGAAAATATAATAAATCAAATAATTTTAGAAAAATAAGGTGATTTTAAAATTTTAGAAATATAAAATCTATTTTATTGAGATCCGTCACGTTAGATGATCGGTTTAGTATATATATATTACATATCGTGTTTCATAATTCTTTTAAATAGTTGAATTATTACATGTAAACTTTCTGTAAATTTATCATGCATTGCCATGTGTCAACTTCTTATGAAACCACTAATGTTTCAAGAATCAAACTTGTGGACGAATCGATCATACCATTAGTTTTTGATCCAATTAATTTAAATTAAATAAATTATTAATAAATATCATAAAATTATAAATTTCGGTTCAATTAACTTTTAATCCATTTCAATCGTTCCATACTGATCCACGAGTAAACTAATTCTTTTGCCTTATTTCGGATCAATACACCAACTTGTTTCTAATGTAAAGGATCAATCCGGTTTAGTTCACATTATTTTTTAAAAAATATTTATTTTACTATCATTTTAATAATGCAAGACCAAAAGGAGAAAAACGGTAAAGAACAGTTAGTGGGTGGACCCATTCAGTGCAAGCGAACCAAACGACAAGCCGACAAGAGTGGGCCCAAACATCACAAGACTCGACACGTCAGACCTTGGAGCCCATCACCACAATGTCGGAAGCACCTCATAAACATGAAAAATGTAAAATATTGGTTTTAGTCCATGAACTATGTTTCAATCACAGATTTAATCCTTATAATCTATTTTAGTCAATTTTTATTCCTGAATTTTTGAATTTTAAAATTTTAGTTTCAAATCAAATGCTAATTTTAAATCTATTAAGTTAAATTATACGATAAAAGTACTATAGAGGCTCTTATACTAAGAGTGAATTGTATTTTACTCTCTCTACTTAAAAACGTGTAAGTTAATCCATGTACATTAGATCAAAGAGTAAAATAATCTTTTGAAAATTCCATTCATTTCTACGGTTAAAAATAGGTCTATGTACATTAAAATGAGGTACATGTGACATGTCACGTATAATTGTCTCTAATTACTTTGTTAACCATGTAAACTTTTAGCAATAGAAATTGATAAAATTCTTAATAAAATGATCAATTTACTCTTTAATATAATGTATAGAGATAAATTTATTCATTTTAACTAAAGGACAGTATGCAATTTAGCTCATAATATAGGAGCTTTAGTATAGTATTTTTAAAATCGTATGCAAGTAACATATTATCACTAAAATTGACCAAAATTAAAGTATTAAAGCTAAATCCGTAACTTACCCAGGTACTAATAACAGAATTTTACCAAATTAGTAAGTAAAACACGCGGATTTTGAATGAAATGATAAAAAAAAATTGACAGCTCGACATATCATTAACATTAGACCCACCCGCATCAAATCAAACCCCTTCATTCCCTCCACTTCCTCCTCCTTTTCTTTTTTTTTATAAACAAGGTTTCAGTTCCGATTACTATACTGTTTTCAGGTCCGAATAATTTTTTTATATATAAAAAAAAATCAGAGGAACAATCATAAACACACATGTTTTGCTTGTTTTTTTTTTTTTTTTTGAGGGCGGCGTGGCTTTTTGTCTGATATTGGACGGTTTTGGACGGTTTGGGGGCCAGGAGACAAGATAGAATCCACGGTTTTTCTATATTTTTTTCCTTTTCAGGTAAATGACACCGAGGTGATTAAACTATTAATAAAATTATATTTTAGTCACTCAACTTTAAAAACTTATAAAATGATCATTAAATTATTTGAAAATTTTTACTCCAGTCAGTAGGTTGTTAAAATCACTGTTGCAGACTTTCTCTATTCACAATATATACATCAATCAAAAGCTCTCATTCTCCTTCTCTTTTAAATATTTTTAAACGTCACAAATTTATGAACTAAAATCCAAATAATTTTCTTCTTTGATCTCAAACACTAACATCAAAAAATTAACCAAGTGACTTAAATAAAAACATTTAAAAATTTCAGGGACTTAAATGAAAATTTTTGAATAGTCAAAAGTTAAGTGACCAAAATATAAACTTACTAAAAGTTCAGTGACCTTGAGGTCAATTTATCAGTTTGTTTCTTATTAACAATTTTTTAATATTTAAATTATGAAATTGCCGGTTGGAAGAGTGGGACCCAGTTGATAAGATTAGATACAGCTGAATCAGTATATCTTTCGACGCCCTATTCTGCTGGTTGGCTGACACGTCACAGCTTTAACTCTCTAATTATGACATCTGTAATTTAGAAGATAAATACAAAAATAAAAACTGTAAAAAACCCGTAATGAATGCCACGCATTTTGATAACGACTAAGTTCTATAGTGCACCTCTAGAGTCGAATGAAATAAAAAGGTTACAAAAATCTTTAAATAATAATTATTGATAAAATAATAAAATATAATTGACAAAATAATGTTACAAGTAATAAATTATCTATATATAGCCCTTTTAATATATAATTCCTGTTTTAAAATTTTTATCGTTTAATAATTTTTAAACGGATGAAGATTAATGCTCTTCATTGCTCATCCCTAGAATTTCGGGTGTTTTATATAATTTGTAAGTGAATTTTCTCTTTAGATTTATTCTGAATAATCTTTAGTTGAATTAGTGGGCTTTCTCTTTTGTTTTATTATAGTTAAGTGGTTAATTTAAAACTGTGTTACTGGTTGAGTAATGATTATGATTGAAAATATTATTGTATTTAGAATTTAAAAATAAAAAACCTTTTGAACCAAAAATTAAAAAATATAAATTATATACAAATGTTAACCCACGAAAGAAATTATATAAATTTATAAATTTAGAATATGGTTATAATATAAATTTAATATAAACTTTAATTAAGAGAATTCAGTTTTCAAATTTTCCCTCCGGTGACCATATATATATATTTGTTCCTTTTTCTAATAAAATTGTGAAGAAAGGTGATTTTCTCACTTTTGAAAATGATTTCATTTTGTTTTCAAAGGTCATAAATAACGATATTTTTTTGTCTAACCCCACACTCTTTTTTATTATTAAAACAATTTAATATATAATTTTGTAATTAAATTTAAATAAAAATTATCTGCATTGATACATACTAGTATTTAACACTTGTCTAAAAGTAACAAAGGTATAAAACGAGGGCTGAAGAAATTAACACTCAAATTAGAGTAAGAATCACAAGCTCTATAGATTAAGCCGAAGGCAGAAGGTAGAAAATTTTTATAGGGATCAAAATGCAATTTCATCATTATACTACTTTATAATTCTATAATTTCTAAAGGACTTGATTGCTATTTTACTGTTTTTCGGGCCAAGGATCCTACCCGTACCTGGCGCCAGCCCTGGCCGAAATCTGATTCCTAAAACAAAAATGCTGACATAAACGATTTAAGCATTTTGAAATGCTTCATATTGTTTGAAGGATTGCCAGATGAACTAACCATCTCTGCATTTCAAATCACAAACAAACCATATAACCAGAATATCAAGATTAACATTTCTTACAAAAGGAATGAATTTTAATCCTACAAAAGCAGAGATACCTCACAAGAAAAATTAACTAAGTCTTCTGTTCTTCATGCTTTAAACTTCAAAAGAAAGGGACCTTGTAAAGCATACCACCATTTCGAGACCAAATTAAAGGACCTTAAAACAACTATATTTTAAAGATACAATAGAACCCAGTGCCTACTAGCTTTTCTTTATCCTTATTATTCACCCACAATCGAAGTTCAAGAAAAAAAAAAAGTAAAGGGTCCTTTTCTGATTTTCTGGTCTCAAAGGGTCAACCCAGTTCACCAATCTTAAAAAGCATTGGTTTAGACCAAGTGTACCGGGGTCTCTTTGGTCCTATAATGCCTTTAAGGTTTGATACTTGATAATATCCATTACTTTGTCTCCACTACTCTTAAAAGTAAACAAATCATCTTCAATAAGTCTTCTTCAAGACTAGGGTCCAAACTCTCTAATTCTCTATCAACCATGATGTTTAAATAAGTTGGTGAGGCACTATGAGTTCAGATTACCTCGTGTTTTAAGCCACAACCACGTATACAAAGAAAATAGTTCCCAGAATCCATGTCAAACTAATACTTTGGTTTTTTTTCTTTTAAACCTTTTATATTTGCCAAGATTTGGACCACCATCCTCATCTACATATGATGCTTCATCAGTTCTTATTGTTGCACCTATTGCCTAATTTCATTTCACTCTGCTGCACTACATGCCTACACCTGCATCTTATGTCTAGAGTTACAAGCAAGTTAACCAAGAAGCAGATGCTGAAGCAAGATATGTAAACATAGTAAGGCTCTGCTTGGTACGAAAGAAGGAAAGAAGTGAGGATGGAAATTTTGTTAATCTAATGGTTAAGCTATAGAGTAGGAAGGTGGTCATGCATCTTAACCATTTGATTGACAAATTTTCCATCTTCACTTCTTTCAGTCTGCATTCCAAGAAAAGCCTAAGACTTTCTTTCCTAAACCTCTTTAGTCTAAGGTTTACACTTTAAAGGCCGTTTTGAGCTTGTGACATGAATAAATAATCATATGAGCTACAAGAGAAAACTTCTAGAATACTAACATCCCTCACTAGGGCAAATTATGTTCAGTGATTTTGAAATTTCTCCTCCGTTGATAATTTGATCCCCAAAATTGCATTTCACATGGCCATAGGTGAAACTGCCAAAAGAGTGTTGAAAGCTTATGTTGTAGTTACCAAATATTCCCTATTGACTTGATGCCAAAGATTAGGAAAAATAAAGACATGAAGCACTCGGTGAAATAACAGCATTTTTTGGCAGAAGGATTTTTAGCCTACTAAACAGTAAAAGATTAGCATGCTCCTGGACAGCATATAATCTGTGTCCTGATCCCAATCTCCAATGACCAAAAATTGAACTAAGAGGTTCTACTGCAAGAGTACTCTCAGAAGACCCTATATTACATTCTTTACCACACTGAACCTTTAGAAATAAACTTTTATAAGAAAGGGATCACATTCCTTAAGTTCAACAAAGACGGTATTCTCCTCATCCTTGCTTGTGACGTTTATTTTTCCTGTCTAATAGATTCAACCAACAATACAACTAGAAAACAAACACCCTAAAATTCTCTCGGAATAATTAGTTCAACAATGAATCTAACAACTCAAATCCATTAAGAACTTAATAACTCCAAGTTTTCTTTATGACATATTATGAAGCACCAACTTCAAATTGAAAGTCAAAAGAACTGATGTATTTTAATTTTCATGCTATCAGAAATAGCCATGACAAAGCTAAAACTCTAGCTACCTTGGTGCACCTAATCCCATATCCTAATGGTTCATGATTCTTGAAATTCTAGAACTAGTTGAAGCATATCAGAATCATCGGGAGAACTACCAAATCGAGGGTGTGGTGAGCTTCCAATAATTCTTGACCCTACTCCAACTCCCAAGTCCCAACTAGTTATCAATAAAGATAATGGTCAACACCAGAGTGAAATTCATAAAAAAGGATCAATACTGAAAGAGAACATTTCCAAGATACAAGTGCGGACTCTTCAAACATCAATGTATGCCATGTATACTCAACTGCTGCAATGTAATCTAACAATATTCAATGCAAAGCGATCAAGTAATAGCATTTGACTATTTCAGTAAATCTTTGGTTAATCAAGATGCAACCAAGAAAAGATCATTCCATAATCATTTGGTTCTCATTCAAAAGTAGCAAAAATGAAAACTCCTAAATTTCGAGTACTTTATTACAACAATATCAAAGACAACACAGTTTCACTTGAAATTCATAAGCAATAACTTGATAAAACCAAGTCCGACAACGCCATTCCACAAGAAATTCAAACTTGAAACACCAAAAAAGAAGTAAAATCTTGAATTCCTTAACTACATCTAAAACTCATACATGATCGAAAGGTTACTGTAACTCAAGGGGAACGGCCTAAACAGGCAAAAAATTGATGAAACAACAAGCTCTGACCTGAAATGACCCAATCGGACTTGATCACTTACTGACGGACGCAGTAGGCGGGGCACCAAGGAGACTAGCTTGCTGTAGCTCAAGCTCATTGAGCTGCTGCTCACGGTCCATCTCGATGATCAAAGGGACAGCTAAGATCAAGAAAGTTGTTCCGGCGATCCAAGCAGCCTTTCCGGTGCTACGGAGGAGCTTCTTGGAGACGAAAGCGGCGTCGCACGCGGCTTGCTTACCACGAGAAACGAGAGGGGAGGAAGTGATCCTGGCGAGGACGTTGGATTCCGGCTTGGCGGCAGACCGCCTCTCGGGTAGGGAAACTCCGCCGCGTTTGGGTTGAGCCGCCATGGTTTATATTACGAAATGGAAGAGGGTTTTTGTTGGAGGGTTTTTGAAACTGATTCTTGAGGACGGAGTATAACGGAGAAATTTGACAGCTTCAGTATTGAAACCACTTCACGCTCAAGGTGGGCTCAACACTAGCGTTTTCGTCACGCGCTTTTATAACATAGCCAAGGGGTTAAATTCTGCTAATAGTCCCTGTACTATACATAATTTGTGGATTTAGTCTTTATATTTTAATTTGGTTATTTTACCTGTTTTTTCTAAATTTTAAAATTTTGATTGGCAGTGTTAAATACATTAAGTTATGCTATTTTTAAAATTTAATGTGGAAAAAATGATATATATATATGTAATACTATTATCACCTTGCTATTTCTATGTGTGAATTAAAAATTCTAATTAATTGATTTAACTGTAATAATTTGTGTCAATATTGAAATTCTAAAATTTGAAAAATATAGTGACTAAAAATAATTCAATTGTAGAACATGGATTGAATTTTGTTGTACCCCTACTACAGCACAACACGTGACAAGCTGTCGAATGGTCCATGGTGACCCTCCACAACTCTTGCCAGCTAGCTTTGAGATGGTCTATTGTGCACCCCTCATTGGGACCACCTAAATATAACCATTTTGTACTATCCCAAGAACAAAGGTACCACACAATACACGTGACGGCAACTAACCTGTAATGGCAATGACACTTGGCCAACCCACACAACCCTGTAATACATTGTATAAACCATCACGCAACACTGCAAGATGACCAATAACCCCATATATAAGCTAGACTGCATGAGGGATGGGAGATCGACTTCTCTCCCTAGTAACTCTTACACAACAACCTTAGAGTATTCTCATTCTCTCTTTGCATCAATTTTTCACTTGACATAGGTGAATCAACACTTCCCTTCAACATCTTCTCATCCTTGTTGATAACTCGTACCAACAAATCTACAATTTTACGCATAATACATGCTTAATAACATAGTTTAACTAGAGTCAAGATTGAAATTTTAAAATTTTAAAAGTATAATAATTAAAATTGACAAATTTAAAAAGTACAAAATTAAATTTCTTCAAATTAAAGTATAGTGACTAAATCCATAACTTAAGCATACTACAGGGACTAATAGTAGATTTTGACCTTGTCATTTTGTTCTTCAAAAGGAAAAAATAATCCTCGTATTTTTCGTTTTTTTTTTCTCAAACCCCAAAAATTGCCCTATGTTTTCCAATTTTTTACCTTTCGAACGCTAAGGTCACTCTCACACCGAAAATTTCTGGTATGATTTTCTGGTCTACGATTCTTTCCTTTTCTTTCTCGTTCTCACTTTCAGTGTTTTTTTTTTCCCCATATTTTTCAGTCGAAGTTTTTGTTCCCGTTACATTTGAATCCGAGGCTTTAATTTTTTTTTCTCAGCTTAGTGCATTGGTTTTTGATAAATTCTTGGCTTAACTTCTGTTTGTCTGATGGGAAAATGTCGTCTAGAAAAACTTTTTCCTCATAAGCAATGAATTGAACTGTACGGTATTCGGTAATGCAGTACGCTCGCTGAAACGAAGTTGTTTGATCTCTGAAACGACACTAAAAGAAAGAAAAAGAAAGAAATTAGAAAGTCAAACTTTTGAGCTTCTCTAGAAACGTTAAAGATGATTTTCCTTTCAAAGAAAATCAGATTAGACGAAAGTACTAGGCTCATGTAATGTGCTTAAATTTTCCTAGGATGTGAAAATTTTATTTATTAAAAAAAAAAAAAACTCATTCCTGCGGTGTTTTCTGTCTTAGATTTAGATTAATTTAATCTTCAAGGGTTTTTTCTTGCTAAGGTAAAAAAATGAATTGGTTGATCTTTTTTGCTTGTAATCATGAAGGCTTTAGCTTTAGGTTTCTTACTTGAACTTGAATGATCTTGAGTGTGTAATTGTATTAATTAAAGTTGTATGATGATCTTTATTTTTAGGTTATTGTTTAGTTCTCTTAATTTAGTTGTAGACATTAGAAGTTAAAAATGTTTAGTTTAGTGGTGTTTGCAATCCTGGAATGAGACTGACTGTTCTTGCCTACCTTCTCTGGCCAAAATGGAGAAATGTAGGTAAAAATAGCGGTGTTTGCAAGCCTGCAAAAGTGATAGCTGATAAAGCATCATGGCACCAAACCCCAGAGTTGTGCAAGCCTTCCGCACGATGAAGGAAATAGGAATTAGCGAGGAAAAAGTGAAACCAGTATTGAAGAAGCTTCTAAAGCTGTATGACAAAATTGGGAGCTAATTGAATCAGAGAATTATAGAGTTCTTGCTGATGCTATCTTTGAGGAGGAGGACAGCAAGGTACATTTTCCTTTATAATACATTTTAGTTCAAGATCAACTTTCATTTCTTGATGTCTTTGATATTATTCTTGCTTTTCAGGTGTCAGAACCTAAAAAAAGCACTGCACATGATGTACGTGACTCACCTCTCTAACTTATGCTGGTTCTGCAGAATTTTTTTTCCTTCTTCTCATCATCCATCTCCGTCAACTGATATGTTTTGATTTTCTTACCTAGCAGGAGGACATTGACGAAGAAGGTTCCACACCTGTTGAGCTTGTTCGCCCCTTAAAAAGAGCACGATTGAAAAACCAAGAAGGGCTGGCCACTTGTTCTCATACAAATGGAAGCTCTAATGTTGCTGGAACTCTTTTAAAAGAGCCTAAAGTTGAGGAGAATGAAATACCTCCTGCTTCTTTACAACACCGGTCACTTCAGTCCAATGTTGGAAATATAAGGACAGAAATCCTGCCTGCTTCACCTGGTCCTGTTTGCCCTCAGCCTCCCTCTCATGCTCCTGTTTCACCCCATCATAGTGGTAGGGATAAAGGAAAGCAGATTGTAGAACCTAGGCCTAACTACAAAGGAAAGGAACCTATGTCACCTCATGTTGCTTCCAAGGGAAAAGGCCCTGAGAGAGCATCTGTTGCCTTGCGTATTAAAGATCCAGCTCCTGAGCCTGGTATTATTCCTAACAATAGGGTCTCTGCTACTCAGGCACTAATTATACCCAAGGAAGAGCCCTTTACTGATGACATGCCACAGGATGAGGTTCCTCTTGCAGTTATTCAGCCAGGTAATTATTGTAATTCCCATATTAATGCCGTTTGCTTTCTTTTTCCTCCATAATTCACTTTTCATTTCAAATCAATATTTGATTAGCTCTGTGGCAATTCTCTAGCATCTAATTTAATTGAGTCCATTTTGATGTTATAAAGTTTGGTAATCTGTACTGTAAAATGGACATCCTTTTAATAGGATTGGTTACATGTTTCTTAAGTCATGAACCAGTGTTTAAAAACAGTGGAAATACCTTTTTAGGAGGTCACATTTTCAACACTTAATTCTTTTATGTGCAGCTTTTATTGGGTCCTGGTGTAGAAATATAATATTCATGGTTTGTTATCTATTCAGCTTTTCCAGTTTACTCAAAAATTACTTAAAAACTGAAAAGCATGGTCTGGAGTATGCCATGTAGCTGTATGTCCTATAAATTTTGGCATACAATTTAGACTGTATAGTTCTCAACCTATTACCTTGGCCGTACATAATCTCGGGTTACACATTCAGGTTTCAGCTGGTATCTACACTTGATAATTTAGACGTTTGGAATATGTTGAACCTGGCTTTATTAAAAAGAAAGAGAAATAAAGATGTAATGCATATATATGCTTTTCTCCACGGACTAATGAATTTGCAGTTTGTACATATTACTATTACATTTTGGTTTATACCATTGACAGACTAGGAGTTCAATGTACATGTTGCTTTTCCCTCTTTCTATTTTCTAACATTTTCAATCCTTTATTTATTTATTTTACCATAACATTTTTTAATAGATTCATTAAGCGGAAGAGATTTGCCAATTGGGGATTTTTCAACTGAAAAATCAAATTGGCTGGAACCTCCAGAATCCTTGCATGCAGCTGAAATTGCAGGTTCTAGTGCTTCAGCTTCAGGAAGTGAGAGACATACCAGCTGCGAGCATGCTACTGTTCCTGATGAAATTCCTTCTATCCTAGAGATTGCCTCATCACAATTGGGAGAGGTGACGATTTCTCTAAGTTACAATTCTGCTCTTGGAGGCCAAATTTCCAATTGCCTAGTATAGATGAACTAAGAGGACTGATGGAGCTGAGATGTCTCCAGTCTTATAAACTCATTGACCCAAATTTTGATGTTATCAAAATTCTGACTGATATGTGTGAGTGCATCTCGGAATTGGCAACTAATTCTTCTAATCAATCGCAGGAAGGTAATGAGATGCCAGCTCTTGACGTATTGAAGAAATCTCCTTCAAGAGGTGATGCTGAGAAAAATAAGGAAAATGGTTGTTGTGAGGCAGCTATGATGTTAAATGAATCTTTCGATAATCACTGCTCTGGTAATGGATTTGTTGACAATGTTGGGAGGAAGGAATTGGTGGTTGCTCCACAGCATCATCTTACATCTAATGAATTAAGGCGTGTTCTTGATGCAAGTGACATAACCAAGGGAGAAGAAAATTTTGAAATTTCATGGGTAAATGAAATTAATAAAGAGTTTCCTACACCGTTTCAATATATATCAGACAATTTGGTATTTCAAAATGCCCATGTTAGTTTTTCTCTTTCTCGGATTGGAGATGAAAGATGTTGTCCTACATGTCTCGGGGATTGTCTCTTCTCCCAGAAGCCTTGTGTATGTGCTTGTCAAGCTGGGGGAAAATTTGCTTATACCCCGGAAGGTGTTATTAAGGAAGACTTCTTAGAAGAGTGTATCTCTATGACTCGTGATCCTCAAAAACAATGTCTTCTTAATTGCACAGAGTGCCCTCTTGAGAGATCAAAAGCGGATGACTTTCCGGAGCCTTGTAAGGGTCACTTACAGAGAAAAGTAATCAAAGAGTGTTGGATCAAATGTGGGTGCAATAAGCAGTGTGGCAATCGGGTGGTGCAGAGAGGTGTAAATTATAAATTGCAGGTTTGGTTCATCCTAATCTTGTACATTTTCTGGTCCTTGTTATCTTAGGTTGCTTTTCAGGTTTAGGCATTTACTTTTGAATTTGCTTTTTTGTGACAGTGTTTTACATGACTAGTTTTCTCTGAATGCTAGGTGTTTCTGACACCTGATGGAAAAGGTTGGGGCCTGAGAACTCTCGAGAATCTCCCCAAAGGAGCTTTTGTTTGTGAGTTTGTTGGAGAAATACTCACCATCCCTGAGTTTTATGCAAGGAACAGGGAGAAACATACATCTCCAGTCCTGCTGGATGCTTACTGGGGGTTGAAGGGAGTTCCTAAGGATGAAGAGGCCCTCTGCTTGGATGCAACATGTTATGGAAATGTTGCTAGGTTTATCAATCATAGGTAATCGTATGTATGCATGTAGTATATTAAACTTTCTGTGCCCTTATTTTCTTAAGTGTTCTTCAAAAACCTTCAATTGCTTATTTGCTTGTGCATCTGTTTCCATGTTGTGTATTTTTGTGGCATTGGTAACAGATTTTGATGACATTAAAAAGGTTCATCCGTAGTGTAAGCAGGGAGATGGGAAAATATTTTCGGGGTACAAACATTAGATGAAATATTAGACTGGTTACCTGCAACATTGACTAAATTTCCACGATCAAGGTTTTTGTTTCAATTACCATTGTGGTTAAGGCACATGATGACAAATGCATTTGAAGAAATATCTGAGCACCTTGGCCTAAACTAATATTTTAAAATAACTGATTTTTTGTCCCCTTATATTGCTAGATGTTTAGATGCGAACTTGATTGAGATTCCTGTTGAAGTGGAGACTCCAGATCTTCATTACTATCATGTACGAAATACCGGTTTCTTTCACCCTCATTGTCGTATTGTTTTGCTGGCTTAAATTCTTTTCAATAGCAAGTCTAATTGAGCATGTACTGCGTGCAGCTAGCCTTCTTTACAACAAGAGAGGTTCATGCGCTTGAAGAGCTGACTTGGGTGAGTGATTAGCTATATTATTCAGAAGCTTGTAGTTTATATATGTTGCATTTTATAAGGTTAGTGATTAGATTCTTGAAGTTGCCCAAGAAGAGTTCAGCTTTTAATTTATTTCTCTTATATTCGATCTGTTATCCATATCAACTCCTTCCTGTGTTACTTCCATTTGGTGATAGCTTACCTCCTTATCTACAAGGGAGTTATATGCTTGGGTTTTGACCTGAGAATGTTTCTACAAGTTAATTATAGTTTTTTTTGGGTTCCATAAGTTATAATGTGTGGCATTTAAAGGATATTCAGAGATTTGTGTGACTGTCCAGCACACCACGCACCATAGACAAAGACTGTATCGTACTTGTTGAATTTTATGGTCTTTAACACATACATCCAATAAAACATGTTCAAGTGAGTATGACTGCTCATTTATCCTTATTTGTTAATCATAATTCGTACTTAGTGTCATTTTATGTTCTGAAAATCATGCAATGGTTAATTGCAATGAAGTAGGAAAATAAGTTTATTTTCTTACCAAGACTACATTCTGCTATTCTCGAACCATGCACGATGATCTAATAATCTCTATTTTCTGTATTTTATAAATTATGATGCATGATATACATATATGCCTTTTCCTTGTTTTCTGTAACATTAATATGGTTAATTATTCTGGCTCTAATGCATTCTTTTATGGCATATGTATGCATGAGAATTCTCATAGATTGAAGATCCCATGCATTTTGTGATGCAGGACTATGGTATCGACTTTGATGATCTCGACCATCATGTTAAGACATTCCAGTGCAGATGTGGCAGTAAATTTTGCCGGAACATGAAACGTTCAATTAGTAAGTAATTATATCATGTTTTAACCATTCAAAACTACAACAATATCCGTGCACAAAATTTTGAAAAATTGATAACCTTTCATGTGCTTACCTCCTCTTGGAATACAATTGAACGAAATTGTATTCTTTTCACTCAATCTTAGAATTAGAGATGCATTTTACTGGATAAATTTTTTTGGTGTAGGTAATTGTAATTGTCGATGCAAAGAGTAAGTTAAATGTAAATGGAATGTTGATATTAGCTAGCTATGAAATAGCCAGCAATCTCCATGAGTACATACTTTCATGACATTGGTATGGTTACTAAGGGTCTTCTTTTATCCGGTGCAGGGTCCAAGTCTGCGACGAGATGAGCTGATTTTTGGTCTGGAAATGTTTTGCCATCGTCGGTTTACAATGCCCCCAAAAAAAAAACCCTCTGATTAATTTGGCGAAAAATATATATACCAAACTGCTTTGTTTTTAAACGGTTAAACTGATTGCAGCTTCATGTAGTCATTAGTTCATTCTCCAGCCAGTTTTTTTTTTCTAAACCTGTACATTCTGGCTCGAAACCCGAAAATGACTTCAACTTAGAATAATTCAAATTAGAATTCAAAATTACTCAAACATGACATAGCTTGGAAACCTAACAAATCCAAAATTGAAATCAAAATGCTGACAAAAAAAAAAAAAAAAACTAACCTGAACATGAAAATTGAAGTACATACATGTTAGGAGCCCATTGACGAAACATATTGCACGCATTTACCTGCCAGACATCGACTCCTTGTTGTGAAGTCTCGATAGGAATTTTGCTATTAATCCTTAAACCATACGTAAGTTATTTCTCATTTGTGCGTTGGTGTGTAAAGGTTGATCTTAATTTCTGGTGATATACCAACAAAAAAGTTTTGTTCAGACTAATGATAGTTCTAGTACCATATTAAACTCTCAATAATTGAGCAAAGAAAAAAATCACTATTAGATCAACAAAAGAGGAAAACTCTCTAGGAAGGAATGAATCAAAAGAAACTTGAAAGAGAAAATAATATGTAACTTAGGGGTGTAACGATCGAGTCAAGCTTGAATTTTGTCAAACTCGAACTTGACTCGAAATTTGAAACTTGATATTTGATTTAAGCTTGATTGAACATTTATTTTAAAGCTCTAGCTCGGCTTGAATATAGTCGAACTATTCGAGCTCGAGCTCAACTCAATAATTAAGTTTAAGGTTAATAATATATATTAAGGGTAATAATATATTTTAATAATATAAAAATATTACTAAGCTGGAATTTGGCTCGATCGATAGCTTGAGCTCCTATAATTGCAGAATCAAGTTTAAATTTTTTTCGAATTAAACTGGGAATAATTTACGAATACCAATGTCTCATTTACACTACAATGTAAAAAATGAAACTGAAAGCTGAAACCAGTTGATTATGTCAATTACTATTATAGATAAACTTAGTCATAGCTTAGTCAACAATTAAATACTAATTGCTAATAACAAACTAACAGATAATAGTTGTAATAGCTGGTTGATTTGACCATGTGCTTCATGTTGCAGCAGTGACAGCAGGGACTAAATTTTAAATTTTGTAAAAGTCCAGAGACTAAAAACAGATTTGACCAAAAAATTATCAATTTCAATGAAAGGAATTAAAGGGCGTCTCGGCATGCTCGCATCAGTTTGCGTCGGCGACATGGTAACGGCCAACGTCGAAAAAGGGCAGCCCGGCCGATTTGAGTAAAAGGTTCTGCCAGCTGTCGTCGTCCGACAGCCGCAAACCTTGGCGTAGAAACGACGGCGTTTACATGTACTTTGAAGGCCTAAATGATTTCCTTCTTCTTGAAGTTTTATTTCTTCGATTTGTTTTTTGTTGCTGGTTCTGATTGTTGGTTACACTTAATGAGAAGCATAAAATAATGATAATTTGCTAGGTTTAAACAGCATGATGTTATTGTTTTTTTACTGTTGCCACGTATTTCACAGCTTAATTTGGGCTTTATCCATCTGTTTGAAGATAATGAAAGGTATACCAACCAATTCATCTTCTTCACTCTATTTTGTTATATTCGATTATAATAACAGTGTTTGTCGAATTGTGGGGTTAAAATGCTAAAATTTAGCTGTTATGTTGCTTTGAGCTATGTTCAAATGAAGTTTTTTTTGGCATTGGGTTCTCTCTGGTTCACTTGTTCTTGCAATATTAGATGTGAAATCTTGTTGTAGATGTGAAATCTTGTTGATCTGCCTGGTATTTCTAAATTCCATGAAGGTGAACATCCCTCTGTGACTATGACCATTCACTTAAAGAATCTGATTTCTGTTCTTCTAAATTAACATAAAACCTGGGGATGTTAGTTTTCTTTTCTATAAGTATGGTTTCCCAAAACATTACTTGAAAATATGTTTTTATTTGCACTTGTGGTGGCCATAGATGTAATGAAATTTGTTAGGCTGGTTCTATCGATACCTTCATTGTTGGTTTGTTGCTTAGTGGCAGAAAGTGATATGTTCTTTGATTTGATGCTTTGGAACTTATTTGGGATACTTGATTTGATGTTTTTCAGGATCTGCTGTCATTGGTCCCATTAGAACGGAGTGCTGATCTGTGGCCTAGAATTACAAGTGCTGCCAATGCTATTATTTCCCTTTAACATTTTTCTGAGGGATTTTGATCAAACAATATGTTCAAGGTTCTTTCATGATGTTGCAATTCGCAACTGTTTCCTCATGTTTCCATTGATCTTTTTTCAGCTCAAGTACAAGCAACTTAGATCCTTCATCTGCAGGAACCATTTTCAGACTCATTTCATTGTCAGTACAGATGAATAGAAGATTGGACAATTGGAACAATTATCGGCCAAGAGACAAACACAATTGCAATATGAAAGCTGACATTTACTAGCAGAAAGGGTTTAAAACAGTGATCCATCCACTATGCCAAACCTGTAAGGCCACCTAAGGATGCCTATGGTTGCTAGTTTCTTGGGGAACTGGAACCTGACAATCCAACTTATCGACTAGGGACAAACATTTAGAAACAAAGTTCATCTTCCTATGTGATATAGGACTTTGGCCAATAATTTTCCCACAGAAAATTTTAGCCTTCTTATTAGTTTTACTTCCTTTCTACTTCTGATATCCAGTTAGCTTGCTAACAGTTATACTTCCTAATGGTTTTCTCAGGCAAACCTGTGTTCGTGCTGATAGTTCTTGTGCCAACAAACGCATGGTTGGTCTCGACTCTGCCTCGATATTTGTGCATGCCAAGCCCATTCTGACAACGAATTCAACTTCCTCTGCTATTTTGCCCCTAGGAGGTGGGAGTCGTTGGTCTAGCAAATCCTTCAAACACATTTCTCTATTTCCAGGTGACAATGTCGAAGAAGATGATGATAGGGGATTCAAGAGTTCCCCTGGGTGTCTTCCCATCATTACCTCTAATGCCACTACTCCAAAGCTATAAACATCGCATTTATTTGTCAGCTGCATGGTGAGTGCCAACTCTAGACATTCCAGGTAAACAAAAAGAAAAAACTTTAAGCCTTCATATAGTGTTATTCAGAGAGTATGTGAAATAAGAATGCAGAAATTATATTGTTAACCTGGGGCCATGTAGCCATAAGACCCAACAACAGCCGTCCAATTGGATGAATTGGGATCCAACAATCTCGCGGTTCCGAAATCTGAAAGTTTTGGCTCCAATCCAGCTTCCAACAAAACATTACTCAAAGATATGTCTCGGTGTATAACAGGTGGGGAACAATCATGATGCAGGTAAGCAACCGCGTGAGCCAATCCTTGCACAATTTTCACCCTTTTAGCCCAGCCTAGCTCAACTCCACCTTCTTCTCCATACAATGCACTTTTTAAGCTTCCTCTTTCCATATACTCATAAACCAAGTACATTAGCCCTTTATGAGAACAAGACCCGTATAGCTTGATGATGTTTTGATGCCTAATTTCTGTTAGCATAAGGATTTCATTCTCAAAACTTTGCCGATTGATGACTTCAACGTCAATGGAGTCTGGTATATTGAGTTTTTTAACTGCAACTACTTGACCTGTAGGCAATTCTGCTATGTAAACACTGCCTGATCCTCCTTTCCCAATGCAGTACCTTTCATTGAAATCCTCTGTTGCTTTTACTATGTCTCCAAATTTGAACCTTCTTTCTATTGTGTTCCATATTGACTCAGAATGTTCGAACTTTCTACCTTCAGCTTCCTTATCTAGTTGATTTCTTCGGTGACGACAAGTGAAAATTGCAGCCGCAGTTGCTAATACGCCAAAGACAGGAAGTGTAATACCAAGAACCACCTTTACGGTACGCTGTCTCGAGCTCTTACTAGTTGAAACTGAACCACAAGGAGAAAGTCCTTTGATATTTGCACACAATCCTGAGTTTCCAGCAAAGGCTTCTTGGGAAGCATTTTGGAATGGACCAGCAATTGGAACCGAACCCGTCAACTCGTTGTAGGAAAAATCAAATGAATAAAGACTGATCATTTGGAGCAACGTGGTCGGGATTTCACCAGAGAGATTGTTGTGTGAAAGATTAATATTCTCCAGTGAAATCAGTCTTCCCAACTCTGGAGGGATTTTCCCTGAAATTGAATTGCTGCTGAGGTCTAATGAATACTGAAGAACATCCAAGCTCCCTAACTCACCTGGAAGGTCACCAGATAACTTGTTGTGGTTCAAGTTCAAGCTCAACAACTTGTTGCAGTTCCCAAGCTCTTTTGGTGTTGTTCCAGTCAAGCTGTTTTTGGACAAATCTAAAAATTGAAGCTCCAATAGACCACCGATGGTACGAGGTATCGGTCCTGACAGATGATTGTTGCTCAAATTGAGTTCAAACAACTTCTTCAAATTCCCAAGCTCACTAGGAATGGTCCCAGTCAACTTGTTTGAGTCCAAAGTTAACAACTGCAACTCTGTCAACTTTCCGAGCTCAGCTGGTATTTCACCCGAAATTCGATTCCGGTCCATCCGTAGATTGGTAAGGATTTTGCATTCTCCCCACTCTGGCGAGATTTCACCAATGAATTGATTGTCCATGAGGTTAATAAATTTGAGATTCGGATGAACTCCAAATGCATTCGTAATGCTACCTGTAAATTGGTTCCCATCAAGACGAACTCTGTTTAATCCACTGCAGTTTCTCAGGCAAGCTGGCAATGACCCTGTGAAGTTGTTGCCATTAACAGTAAACATTACAAGAGCAAAGCCACTACACAATTGAGGAGGCAATTCCCCAGAGAAACTGTTGTTGGCAAAGTCAACAAAATTCAGCTGAGGAATGTATCTCCCAAAATCCTGAGGAATTCTCCCTGAGAATTTATTGCTAGACAACGAAAAGCCTTGTAAATTAGTGAGCCGAGAAATGGACTCTGGCAACTCACCGTACAGTCGGTTCGATTCAAGGTTTAAAGATGAGATCGATGTCAGATTACCAATATCTTCCGGTATTGTGCCTTTGAGATTATTTTCGAAAAGTTGCAAGAGTTCCAGGTTTTTCATACCCCATAGAGTCAGAGGAATGGGGCCCGAAAGCTTGTTTGTTGAAAGGCTTAATTGTGTGAGATTCTCCAAGCTCCCTATCTCAGAAGGAATCGGTCCGGATAGTTTGTTCGTAAACAAATAGAGGAGATTGAGCTTTCTCAATAAGCCAATTTCTGGAGGTATCTTTCCAGTGAAAGAGTTGAACTGAAGTTGCACTGAGATCAAGTTGGTCCAGTTACTGATAAGAGAAGGTAGGATCTCACCAGAAAGTAAATTATGAGACAACCCCAACTCAGATATTTTGGTGAGATTAGACAATGACAATGGTAATTCCCCAGTAAGTTTATTCTCAGCTAAGGCCAGAAAAGTGAGATTAGAACAAGAACCAAGCTCAAAAGGAATTGTGGAATTCAATCTATTGGAATGAAGATCAAGTTTCTGGAGCTTTGTTAATTGGCCTAAAGAAGATGGAATCTTGTTTTCAAATGAATTTTCACACAATTCCAAGGTTTCAAGATCTGAAAGGAACCCAATACTCTCAGGGATTGGACCATTTAACTTATTGGTTCCTAAATGGAGGTTTATGAGCTTAGAAAGCTTGGAAATGTTTGGTGACAATGGTCCCTGGAATGAATTATTTGTGAGGTTAAGATACTGAAGCTGACCCAAATTGGTGAAAACTGACTCTGGTATTGGCCCTGTTAGATTGTTCACTGACAAGTCAAGGAAAGTCAAATTCCTACAATCTTGTATAAAACCAGGGAACCTCAAAGTAAGTGAATTGTTTGCTAGACTGAGGTGTCTTAACAATGGCATAGCTAAGAACTTGGACCAATCAGGTGAGTCTAACTTGTTACAGCTAAGGTCTAAGTACCACAATTTTTGAAGAGTGCTAACTTGGTAAGTGATTGTACCATTGAGATTGTTGTTAAACAGGTTGAGATATCGAAGCTCTGGTAATTGTCCAAGCTCCGAGGGTATGTTACCTTTGAAGTAGTTGTCGCTCAAATCCAGGTAAACAAGCTTAGACAGGCTACCGATGGCGACAGGTATCCGTCCATTCAAACTGTTGTTCTTGACATCAAACCGTGTTAGATTAGAAAATGAAGTGAAATCTAACTCGGTGAGGGTTCCATTGATGTTTGAACTCAACAGGTTTAGTTCAGACACCATGCCAGCACCGTCACAGGCAACTGAAGTCCAGTTGCAGAGGTTGTTAATGTTTTCAGCAGACCAAGATTCCAGAGATGTTGGAGAGTGAACCAAGCTGTTCTTCCATTGAATAAGGGCTTCCCCTTGTGATCTTGCTGAAGAAAAGGTAATATTAAAAGGATTTAAGCTAAGAAACATAAAATGGCAAACAAAAATGGAAAGCTTTTGAATAGTTGACATGGGGTTTTATTTAGTTCTATACTTGCTTCATTGTTCTTGATTAACACTCTCATTTATAGCTGCTACTGATTGGCATTTCTGTAACAAAAAATGTGAGTTTTTCATTTCATTGGTCTCATATTAATATACATTATTTTGGGGTTGTTAAACAGATTTATCTAACCAAAGTTTGTCCTTTATAAAGGACTAAATTCTAGTTTCATGATTCAATTTATACAATTTCTTTTTTCATTTCTTTTTATTGTTTAGTTATGCATCCAATCTCAATACTATCCGAAATTTAATCCATTTACTTGTCTGGTTTAAACATTAAATTGGTCCTCAAACTATACCATTTTTTTCACTTAAGTAACTAAGTTTTTTTAGTCAAAAGTGGTACCTAAACTATCAATTTTGTCTTATTTTACCCCAAAACAGGATGCCAGCCAACAAGAATGTGACACTTGTATGATCTTATTGGACGTTGTACATTCTTTTTTGTGTAAAATAAGACGAAATTGATAATTTAAATATCGCTTCTAAATAATAATAAAAAAACTTTAGGTACCTAAGTGAAAAAGTGGTATAATTTGGAGACTAATTTTGTAGTTAAGCCAAAATTAAACTCCAATTATTAATACTTTTAACTGAATTTTTAGTTAAATTTGACTATACCTTGTGAATTGGATTTTAATTTTAAAACTAGAATTAAAATATTGCAACAAAAAATCTATTAACAATTAAAGCAAAGGATTAAGTTTTTAAAAACAAAAGTAGAGGAATTAAATTGTGCAAGCCTGAAGAGTCCGTTCAAAGTAAAGGATGAAGTTTTTTTAAAAATAAAATTAGAGGGATTAAATTGTAAAAGTCCGAGGCGTACAAGTCGAGGGCATATTTAAATTTTTTTTTTTTACTACATAAACTATGTTTAAAACAGTCTACTTTGAACAGCTATAGTTAACCATTTTTGTCTGCAATTTTGATGCTGACATATTAACATTTACAATTATATTTTTCATTGACCACTAATTTCAAATTTGAGATAATTTTGGCCTAAAAATTAATTTCTCCTATTCTTATAGAGATAATATTTAGCAGTTGTAAAATTTTCATCCCTTGTGCTTGTCTTGTTTGGATCAATTTTTAAAACTGTTTTTACTTCACTGTAGTTGTGTTCACACTTGATTTGTTAAGATGATTTATAAGGTAAATCACATTCAAGGTCACTAAATTATTAGTAAATTAATATTTTGGCTACTCAATTTTAAAACATTACAAAATGGTCATTTAGCTATTTGAAAGTATTTATTTAATTCATAGGGCTATTAAAATCGCTACTGTATAGCCTTTTCCGTTCGCACTATATGCTCTAGTTGAAAGCTCTCTTTCACCTTCTCTTCTACTGTTCATTTTTTCATGAAACAATTTTGATTGTCACAAATCTACAAACCAAAATCTAAACTGCTTTCGTCTCCAATCTCCAACACTAATCGTTAGATCGACTGGGATTTAAGGTGTGTTTTATTTTTCAATCGGTATTGATCCATTGTACCGATCATCAAATTGTCGTTTGGAGCTCACTAGTCGGACTTTTTTTAAAAAAAAAAACCCTAACAATTTAGTGATTTAAATAAAAACTTTCGAATAATTCAATGGCTTAAATGAAAATTTTCAAATAGTTCAATGACCATTTTGTAACCTTATAAAGTTGAGTGACCAAAACATAAATTACTAATAATTTAGTGACCTTAAGTATATTTTACCCTAAGCTATACTATATAATATAATGAACTTAGGTGTATAATTGAGTTTAACAAAATTCTTTTTTTTTTCATTTTGTTTCCATCTTTCTTATTCTTTCTTTCTCTCTTCCCTTTAGCTGCTGTTACAAAAAAAAAATAGGACTTAAAACCAAAACCCATAAACATTGAGGGTATTTTCGATAATTAAAAATATAAAGCCAGTAATCCAACATCTAAATGTATAATGCCAATGATGTACAAATGAGTAGTTTTGCAAAAACAAAATAAGAAAAATGATGTTTTTCGCTAAGTATTGACATTGACTATGAGAAGGTATAATATTTTTTATGGTGGATGTAATAACCTTTAGATATCTTATTAATTTGACAAGACATGAAAGATTTGACAAGAGTCCTATGATTGTTGTTATAATCTTTATATAAATCACTATATAGTGGAAATTTAGAATGCTGAAAGCATACAAAAATTCTCAAAAAATTATTCAAAACAGTGATGTAAATATTTATATGAATTTATTTGAACATATGCATTAGTATAGAATGATCATGAACAAAGTTTTGTTATGATTGTTGTTAAAAACTCCTGAATAAATCAAAATATATTTCGCCAAAAATTTTCCTCACTCCTGATTTTCGAAAGAATGGTGTTATAAATGCTTAGCAAATACGTTCAAGTGATCATTTGAACAGGCCCGTTCTTGACATTTTTGGGCCTTAGACAAAATAACAAAATGGAGTTTTATGTTCCTTAAAAGTTAAAAGAAAAATTTTTTTAGGTCTCTTAAGAGTTAGTAGTAAAAAAAAAATTTAGACCCTTAAAAGCTAACATTTTTTTTGGGGGCCCCTTAAAAGTTGGTGAAAATTTTTTTGACCTTTGAAAGTTAAAAAAAAATTGGGCCTCTCAAATACAGAAAAACAATATTTTGGACCCCCTTTCAGCCTTGGGCCCTGGGCCCTGGGCAACCGCACCTTCAGATGACCTCCAGGGCTGGGCTTACATTTGAAAAGCTAGCATTTAATATTTGAATACGTAGAATATGATATATTATGTGATATTGTTATGAGAAGGGTAAATACGTGTTGTACTATTTTTCTCTTAATCAAGATTTTGTCCCACTAGATTTTTCTGATAAGATTTTTAGTAAGACAACATGTTATCCATATTATAGGTAAGTGTACTCTTTTTCTTTCACTAAAACATTTTTCCCACAAAAATTCATCTTAATAAGGTTTTAACGAGACATATTATCTATCAATAGACATTTAAGGTGGAACGTTATACATATTTTATTATTAAGTGGATGTTCATCAATATCAAAATAAGTTTGATATATATCGAACTTTAATGTTTATTTAAAGTAGAATTTTATATCATATATACTTCTTATGTCTATAAATATAGATTTTAAAACAACTATTAATTTTATATTTCAACAAAATTAATTTCATATAATTTAATTTAATTTGGTGGGTCAATTTACATTGCAATAAACAACATTTAGTGCAAGTCTTGGTCAATCACAGACCTAAGAAAAAACAAATAATAACGTAATCTAATCTAATTAAAAATACATACAAATATTAAAGTTTGTATAAAATAAAGTATTAGTTATAGAAATTGTTAAACAATTTCAAAATAAGTATGTAGCAACTAATCTGAAGAATTTTGAAAACTTAACCATTCAACGGTTGAATATATTTATAACTAAAATTATGCGAAAGATTAGAAAATTATTAATAAATTTATGTTTTGGTCACATAATTTTAAGAAGTTACAAAATCATCATTATACTATTCGAAAGTTTTCATTTAAATTATCAGATCGTTAAAATTGATGTTGTATGGCCTTTTTTGTTGTCTTAGTTGCACCAATCAAAAACACTCATTAGGCTTTTTTTTTCATGAAACAACTTTAAACGTCACGAATTTGTGAACCAAAATCCAAACAACTTTCTAAGGTATGTTGTTCTACTCGTTGATGGGCACTGATCTACCATATCGATTGTCAAGTCGTTGCTTGGAGCTCGCTAGCCAGACTTTTAAATTAAAAAAAAAAAACATTAACAACTCTATAACTTGAATAAAAACTTTCGAATAGTTTAGTGACTTAAATGAAAACTTTTGAATAGTTTTGTAGTCATTTTATATCGTTTTGAAATTGAGTGATTAAATTATAAACTTAACTGAATTGTTGTTGCGTGAGAGTAGTTCACTAAAGTACGAGGTTTGCTTATTCAATTCTTTGCGGCTAAGTTTTTTTTTTTTTGAACAATTTCATTGTAATCTCTAATCATATCTGCTCTTTTTTACACAATGCCTATAAGTATCTATAGCCCCTCCCCCATCCCATAGATAGGATGATAATGCGTTTTATTTTAGTCAAACTCGCGTCCTCTTGCATTGATAACAACGCTCATGCCAATCAAGTTAAGACTCAATCAACTTTGCGGCTAATTTAAACATTCAGAATATATTAATTGGTTATAAGTCCTTGGTGGTGGCACATTAGTTTTCCTATACGTCTATCGAAATTAATCTAATGGCTTCTCAAATCTGGTTTTCGGTATGTTTTAGGTCGATTCATGGCTCTATTAAGGAGTTTTACTATCTTCTCACTCTGTTGTAAGAACTTTCATATCGTTTTAATATGCCAATATGGTGACATGTATTGTTTACAATGGTATGGTTTAGGCTTCTAGTATTGATTTAACTTATTTAAAAATATATATAATACTTAAAACTACCAATAATCTCTTTTTATCCGTAAATAGGAGGATAAATGCTCTCGAACTTACCTCTTCTTGTCTGACAACAATATTAATACCAACCGAGTTAAGACCCAATCGACTAAAATGACTAATCCTATTTGTAAATTTAAATTCATTATTCAAAAACAACACAACTATTTTGTTTACTAAACCAAGAAATAAATTGTCCACGTGAAGATACCTCTTGTCGCCTCTCAAATTGGCAATGAAGCCAAGCTTTCCTTGTAACGAATAAATCGCCCTTGTGATTGTAAGGCCCAATTTCTGCCCAGAGCCCAATATGACCCAAACAAAACCATGCCCAAAATTAAATAAACCCAACAGGCCCAAAAAAATTAAAAAAACCTAGCCCACAAAAAAAACTTTCAGCAGCAAGGGATGGGGAACCCTAGGGTGCGCCACACTCTGCCCATGTGCGCCGCTCCAGTTCCTCGCACGCTGCCTCCGCCCAAGGCTCGCCTATCACCGCTCCTCCACGCCTCTGACACCTGCAAAGAAAATTAAATGCAACAACAAAAGAAGCACGCAGGCAATGAATAGAACAATGGTATCCGGCTATAAAGGCCTAAAGTTCCTCTTGTAAATTTTTTTTACGAACACTTGAAATCAAAAGAACAGGTTGCTTCCTCTTTCGGTCTATCTATTTTATTTATTATTTATCTATTTTTCATTTGTTTTTTTATTTTACGAATCTTTCTTTAATATTAATAAAAAGAAAAAAGGGAAAAGGGGAAGAATAAACTCACTTGAATCGGCTCCTGAATCCGACGTCATCATCGGCCCTTCACCGTCGCCGAACGCGGGTTTAGGAAGGGGCAGAGGCTTTCCTTTTTCTCCTCGTTTCCCTGTTTTAGGGCCTTGATCTCTGAACGCGCTTCAACGTGCTGATGGGCGGCGCCCTCGCATGACTCCGGCCGCCGCGATGGGGAGCAGTGGTCCGACGACTGGGTTCCTATGCTAGGCTGAAACCCTAGCAGAGAAAGGGGAAACCCCTTTTAAATTTCTGTTCTCTGTAAAATATTTTGAAACAACTAAACAAAAGGAAACTTTTTTAGCTGTTATAGTGATTGCAAAGCGGCGCCGTTTGAAGGAGGGAGATCTGCGCATTCATGCGTTTCATTTTAATCTGCGCTGAAACGCAGCGCCTGAGGGCTGGGAATATTTTCCCAATCAGTCCCTCACTATTAAAGCGCGTTCTACCTTGGCCCTTAATGCCTCTTATTTATTTACAGTTTCAGCCCCCAGATTCTAGTCCGTTTCCAGTTTCATCCTTGGTTCTTTAATTTTTTTTTCTTTTTAATTTTTTTTGTTTATTATTATTAATTTTCTTGTTTGATTTGATTTACTTTTTATTTGTTTTTTAGACTGTGTAGTTTTTTTCCTTTATATATATTATTTCATTTAAACAGTTTTTTTACGTATTATTTATATTAAACCATTTTGTTTATATATATTATTTTAAAATTTCCTTTTCTATATGACATTCCAAATTTTTATATGGTATATTGATTTGCTTTTATTATTATTTATTTTATTTTATGTTAAGATGTATTATATATGTTAACTATTATAAACTGTTTTATACTATTTCCTTTAAATTGCCTTTTTATTTTGAACTCATTTTACGTATTATTTAGTTAAAATTGTTTTATTATTTTAAAATTGATTAAATGCAACTTATTTATTTTAAAATGCTTCATTTGTTTTTCTTCTCAAAGATTTTTCTTTTTTATTACTTATCTTATACTTTTATATATATATATATATATATATGTATATCACTTGTTTTATATTGTCCTTTTAAAATTGTCTTGTATATTATTAACCTTAAATTTCTTGTTTTGCATTATCTATTTTAAACTCATCACTATCATTTTAAAATTGTTTTTTTTACATTTTATTTGATTTTAATTTGTTTATACATTTTTTAAATTATTGTTTAATTCATTAGTCTTTATTTATCGATGTTTGTATTTGAATGATGAATGTTGTGAGATTATTGCCATTGCGTGTACTTTAATTCGCTTATTCATTTTCATATCATTAGCGTTCACTTGTATGTTATTGTATTCGTGTATTATTGTCTCGTGCGCTATATATTTTATTTCATGTCATTGCAACGTGGATGTTTCAACGTTTTCGTTCGATATAATCCATTTTGTTTTACTCCCAAACGAAATAAATGTACATCTTTAAGTGTTGTTCTTGCGACTATTCAAAAAGATTTTCTAAATAAGGCAATATTTTGCGTTTGGAAATTTGAGAAAACGTGCCCTAACGTGCTGGGTTTCGATTTCTCGTTTGACCAAATAGCCAAATATCCTCTTAAAACTTCAAAGTATGGGTTTTTGAAACTATAAGGTGATCTTGGTTTCTAGGGTTTAAACTATCGTATCCTAACGTGCTGGATGTGATATTCCTTCAGAACAAGAGAATCTTAAATTTCAATCCATGCTATTCAAGTTTTTTTTTAGGATCGTATTTTAAATTCTTTTCGAGTTTTCAACTGTTGACATTAAGACACTAATTAATCAACATGGTGCCAATTTTGAGAGTTACGAGAGTGTTAATCATTCCTTGTACGTAACCGACTCCCGAACCGGTCTTTTCAAATTTCGTAGACCAAAAACATTGTTTTAATAAATTCAAATCATTTATTAAAAACAACTGTTCTATGAGATGACCCGATCATACCTCATCAAAAAATGATTGGTGGCGACTCTAATATTCATTTTCATTTTCTAATTCAAGTCGACCCTGTTTTATCAAAAAAAAATAGCGTCAACAGTGATAATATCTCTGGGAGCCTCTCAGTTCGCTTGGTTTTTGTCTTATACCAAACAGGTCTTCGATTCCTGTTTCGAAGGACAAGATGAAGTCAAAGTTCATAACTGGACTCAGCTGGCCATGACTTGGATAACCCATGGTCTCTCATCGCCCATAAAATTATTAACAGTCGCATTTACTTGAATCAAAGAAAGGCAATTCCAATATCCTGTAAATCAATTTCTTGAAACGATATGATTAATCTTTTGAATGACGGTATTTTTCGTCCTTTCAATCCACATGCTAATAAAAAAACTCCATTGAGAAACGCATTTCTTTGGAATGGAAGCACCAAAACCCACCCTATCTCTGACTTCTATGAGTTCACTTGCTATTTTCTTCACTTCCTATGAGTTCGTGTTTAGACTATAAATTTGGAATTATTGAATTTATGACTAAACCCAAAGCCAAGAATAAATTCTTTAGAGTAATGACAAATTCTATAGCATTCTCTTAATAGGTGACCTCTCAGCTTACTGTATAGATATCTTTTTGACTTGTCATATGTCCTAACACGAGTAAATGTATGATATAGCTTAAACTTGAATTCATGGAAAACGATTAAAATAGTAAAGTTAAGGTGAATTTTAATGCCTCCATTCCAAAGCAATGCATTTTTCAAGTGAGCTTTTCATTGGTAGATATTAGAAAAAGAATATTTCAAAAAAATAAATAATATCATTTCAATTTGATGGAGAGATATTTCAAAATATTAATTGGCCAAATCATTCTTCAACTTTTGAAATATATTCCTTACGAAATATCGAAATTTTTTTAATTCGAGCAAATTCGAATGTTTGTGATTTATAGGTGATGAAAGAATATGGAGTATCGAATTCTTAAGTTAAACAATTCACAATTGAAGTACCGATCCCACATAATCAACTAATATTTAGACCAATTATGAACTTCAAAAATAATGGCCAACTTCATCTTTTTCGGAGATGGTAATTGGAGAAGAATTGTTTGGTGTAATATCCAAGCAAATTGTCTTCGGAGATAGTAATTGGAGAAGAATTGTTTGGTATAATATCCAAGCAAATTGAATGGCAACCACAAGAAACTATCAGAAGGGAGATTTTTTTTTTTTTTTTGTTTCGAAAGAAAGATTATAAATCATTCTCAAATAAATTTGTTTATGAGACAGGCCACCCTACCCGACCCAAAGACCCATCCAAAAAGTAAAAGAATTTGGACAAAAATATAAACTCAAAAAAATATAAGCCCAAAAAGTGTGAGGGTTTCAAAAAAAAAGTCTTTCGTATGTAATGATCAAAAAAATGTTATTTTGATAGTATATTAAGAACAACATAGAACAATGGATAAAAATATTATGGATTTAGATTACATTTTACTTTTCTACTCAAAAAATGAGTAAATTGCTCCATGTATATTAGATCAAAGAGTAAACTAGTTTTTATGTTAAAAGTTTCATCCATTTTTGCTGTTAAAAATTAATCCTTGTATGTCAACACGAGGTACATGCATTTTTAACCATACAAAAGGATGAGCTTTTTGACAAAAATAACCAATTTGGTCTTTAATCTAATGTACAGGAACTAGTTTACCTATTTATTGAATAGAGGGGACAAAATGTAATCCGACTCCTAGTACAAAAACCTCACAATACTTTTACCAACAATGGGATAACTGTCAAAATTATCTGAATGGCTCAATAGGTGCTGACTCTTCAAGAATGGCAGCAATCTCAAAACATTCAGCCGCTTCTTCCATTGATGAACCAACTTCTTCAGATTTATGAAGCAAACCAAGATTATACCATGCCAACCCATTCATTTGATCGACCCGAAGAGCGTTCATCAGCAAGCTTTTTATGACCGCATTGCATTGGCCACCAACTCGTCTGAGCACAGCAGCAGCAGATATCATGCTCGGGACATGATCTGGATCAATATCCAGCGCAGTACAAAACGCCTCCATAGCTTCTTTTAGCAAGCCTTTTCTCTCATACAGTACACCTGGAAAATAAAATCTCTAGAATTAACTATCTATACCAATAGGATAAAAATCTTGGGGAAGTTTATAAAGTTACCAGTGGCATGAAATCGAACAGCGTTGTAAGAACTTATAGCTTTTGATTTCGAAAGACAAATCTCGGCATCTCTCCATTGTGACAAGCTTATGTAGAGATATGCTAGATCATGCCATATTTCTTGTTCGAAACTTGTCAAAGAGTATCTATGATCCTGTACACAATTTTTTGAAAAAGATTAGTTGCTATAAAGGTTGTTTCCCTGAAAATATTTTCACTCGAAACATGACAGAAAAAAGAGGTATTATACAATGCAAACTTGGGTTTAATGTTCTAAGAACATAAAGAGCTTTTCATAAGTTGAAATGGACGTGGTAAGTTTCAAAACCGGCAATCGTAGCTTCCCTCATTCGTACGCTAATAGGCCATTTCAAAACCAGTTAAAATATAGGTAACAGAAAGTACGCTAAGCACGTAACAGACCTTATGAAGCTTCTTCCCCAAAGCAAAGCTTTTACACTGTACTTGAAGAAGGGCAAAAAGCTGACTATACGTCTCAACGGCACTCTTGAGTTGTCCCCGTGCAATTTGAAGCTTAGCTTTGGTGCGCAACAATTCTCCTTGATCCCATTTCCCGATTTGATCCAAGGCAGCATCAAGAACAATTTCACCATCCAAGAAACATTTTTGAGCTGACAATATACGAGCCAATAACAGCCATCCCTTAATGTTAGAACCACCTTCTAGTTTTAACAAAGACTTTGCAAAATAAAGTGCAGCTTCCAGCTTTCTCTGCTCGGCATTTTCCAGGCTAAGATGATAAAGAATACTGGGATCTTTCATGTTTGTGATTTTCTGAGCACTTTCCAAAGCCTGGAGGGCCTTGGACTGTATTGCAACCCTCTCAAAATCGGATAAGACGGACTTCGAATGCATTGAACAAGCCACACCCAATAAAAAGTTACTGGTACCTTCCAATTCATTGCACTCATCCTCCAGGCTTTCAAGGGCTCTATGAGCAAAACTAATCCCTTCTTCCGCAAGAATCGGTTTTTCCCCGCAAATTCTTGATGCCATCATCAATGCTGGAACACAACATGGATCCTCGTTACTGTTCAACAATTTTCGGAGTAGAATCAAAGCAACCGAATCTTCACCTGCTCCGTGGTAACAGAGAGATAGAATACGGTATCTTTCTTTGCGATTAATTACCCCCGGAAGCAGTTCTTCTATTTGCTTAGCCAAAGCCTTTAAATCACCACATACGGAGAGAGCAAAAGATAGATGATCCAAAATTGATGGATCCCATTCGATTCTTTTTAGAGCAACTTTTCTTAATAGAATCATTAAGAGCAGTATAGCCTCCTCTATGTTATTCCTCGGGACAAATGAACTGCCCATTTGCGAGCGGAGGTTTGGGGGACAAGCTTCATCTCCGCAATACAGGAGAAAAACGGCAAAATGTTTTTGAATCCTTGCAGTAGTTTCCGCGTCAAGATTCCATGTATGAAGAAGCGCCCACCGGTAAGACAAGATTGCTTCAAATGGAGCATCACTTAATTTCCATAACTCCGGAAGCAACTCGACTGCCTTGTTTAGAGTCTCCTGCAATTTACAGTTGGCACCAAAGTTTTCCGGCAAGCCATCCGGTAACGAAGATTCTATTACGTCCAGAATAACTTTACAGGTTTGAGCAGCTTCTGCAAGAATGATCACAAATATAAAACAAAACAAATAAAGCCAATGTAAGATCAGTGCACAAATACATAAATCGTTACCATTACCTCGAAACCTTTGGAGATGTTGCAATGATTGTGCTTTGAGAAAGATTGCTTCAAGCAGTAAACTAATGGTATGAACAGGCATTGGTGGAGGAGCATAATCATGAGATTGTCTCTTACGCCTTTCAACTTTTCGAGTAAGGCTGAGTTTCATTTTGGGAATTATTGCGGCGATATCTATTCCTTCAAACACATGTAGTGCAGCTTCGATATTTCCTTTCTGATATTCGATTCTTCCTAGCAATGCTCTAGCTTCCTGCATAGCAAAGACACCTTAGCTCGCAAGAAAAGTAAATAAAACCGAGAAACGCAAAGGCAGGAATGACCATAATTATACCCATCCTAACTGTTAACCGGGTTACCAGTCAAAGAGACAAAATATATCACACGCATTTAAAGTTAAACTACTACTAGAAGCCTAAACAATACATATTTATACTGTATGAAAGTTCCTACAACAGAATGAGAAGATTAGAAAACTCCTTAATAAAGGCATGAATCGACCTAAAATGTACCGAAAACCAGATTCGAGAAGCCATTAGGTTAGTTTCGATAGACATATAGGAAAACCAATGTGCCACCACCAAGGACTTATAAACAACAAACTTATTCTGAATGTTTAACTTAGTCGCAAAGAATTGAAGAAGCAAACCTCATAATTCAGTGAACTACTCTCACGCAGCGACAATTCAGCTTCTTCTATGTTCCTGGTATCTGGCTTGTTCTCACCATTACTGAATTTAGAAGAATGACCACACAGTGAACGATCTTCTACGGCAAGGGATTCTGATGGAGGTATCATCTGTTCTACTTTGATTAATTTCTCTCCGGCGCATAAACACTTCATTGTCTGCCCCAAGTCCCGAAAAACTCCGCCTCGTCTCGGCTTTTTAATCCTTATGCTGCTCCTCATAGTGTTTCACCACTATCCAAGATCTTCAAGCAGGGGAACAAAATAGCCATAAGAATCCAAAAAAGAAAACATCAACAGAACTTAAATACAAGATCCAAAGAATACACAAATTTCATAACTAGGTCACATGATACAATATGATGATCAGTGCAAAATTTACTATCCATAAACAGTAAATTTCAAGATTTTTGCCACATAAAACAAACGATTATTCAATAATATGAAAAACCCACCAATATTTCACTGACCTCATTTCAAAATTCTCATCAAAAAGCCAATCAAATTCCTCAATTATAGATTATAGACAATGCGACAATAAAATTACCCAGAAAAAAATGTAGAAATTCAAGCAATGAACAATAAAAAAAACTCTACAAAAGAAATGACAGTATGATGAAGTCCATCTCAAGTTTATCAGTCAAAAAAAAGCTCACCTTTTGTTTTTCCAAAGAGAAAAAAAGCAAAGAGACAACAAGCCATCGACAGCAACACCACCCATCTCTGTTTCTTTTCAAACAAAGCCCTTCTTTAATTAAAGATTGTACCTTTAAAAAACAAAATTAGTAATCAAGTAACAACCCAAAACTAAATAGCCAAGAACTTTTTTTTTTTTGTCTTTCTTTTGAAAATTTTCTTTTACTGTTTTGGCCCCTTTGTTTTCGTTTATTATTTATTTAGATTTAAACTTTAAAAAGAGAAATGGGAATGTGAATTGGATCGTGAAGAAGAAGATTTGGAGGTTCAAGATTTGAAGAAGAAAAGAATATTGATAATTAAAATGAGAATTAAATAAAGTAGGTTAATTCTTAATCACGTGGGATGCTTTTTTTCATATGTTTTAGTGCTGGATTTTGACTCTTATTAACCAGATTGATTGACATTTTATTTAATTTGTTTTTTATTGTCTTTTTATTTTTTTATGAAATAAATATGAAGAACAAAAAAAAAACAGTGCCGACAATATCAGCAATCTGAAAGAGTTCGACAAAGAGAACAAAAATCTTGTTCATGGGAAGCTTACGCTCCCATTATTTTGGCCCCTTTTTTTATTTTTTGTTGAATTAAATAACAATAAAAAATATATTTATTAAAATATTATGTAAATTTTGAATAAATTTTACTCTAATGTTGGAAGTTGAAAAATATATCGTCTTAAATTTTATGCGAATTTTATTAATTTTATACATAAATATAAAAATATCTCCTAATAATATAAATTACTTTGTATATAAAATCCTTTTTATCTATTTCTAATTGAATTAATGCTAAAATAATATAAATAAACTCAAAATTTTTAAAATTTTTGGGTGAAATTTTAATATGATTTTTTATACATTACGACTAGATTTGTTAAAGAGACAGCTATTCATTCAAATATTGTTATGTTAAGATTTGTACGAAAGTATTTAATTTAAAAATAAATTTAAATAAAAAATCCAACTCGTTCTAAATATAGATTAGGTTTAAGCTCAAATATTCAAATTTAAGTCCATTCGAATCCAACCAATTTTCAATGTCATGATATATTGGTTTTATTTTAGTTTTATACATAATGTAATTCAGTATTATATAAAAAATAAATATAATAAATAACTTGTTTATTCTTAAAATTTTAAAAAATATATACAAATATATAAAATATATATTAAAATGAATAAATTTAAATGGACTTGGGTTAGTCATTTATAAATATAGACAAATTTAAACAAAATTTAGGGATAAATATCAAAACTATTCATAAACTTTGATCCAATGTGTAATGTGAGACGTGAACTTGATTTTGTACAATTTTATATATGAAATTTTGGTTTAATTCAATTTTCACAAATCATTAACAACGTTATCAAATTATTACCATTTATGTTAATATATTGCAAACACAAATAATTATATTAATCCAATATGAAAATTAATATATGTATTCGTTTCTTTAATTTGTACATTGACTTTTTTTATATGTTCTATCGTTCTGATCATATTTGATTTTTTTGACACAATGCTTAGAACTACCCACAACCCCTCCCCAACCTATAAATAAAAGGATAATGCACTTCAACGCACTCAAACCCACGTCATCTTGCATTGACAACAATACCCTCTCAATCGACTATTTCAAGTTAAACTTAAATGAGTATATATAATATTGATATTGTATATGGACCCAATTTAAAATTGACCCAATCATGTACACCTTTAATTACATAAAAGAAAAAAGTAAAGAATGGTGGAGATTGAAATATGAAACCCCTTTGTATAAGATATAAATGCAATTTGCTTCATTCTTAGCATTTCAAAGACTTAATCCATGGTTTAAATAAAAAGAGAAAGATTCTTAAGATTTCTTGTTACCAAATAAATGCATCTTAGTGGCTTGGTTAAATGGGCAATGAATAAAAAGCAACCCTTTTAATTATGGCAACCATATTGTGCAATTATTTTTGGTTTAGTTATTATTAGAGATTTTAAGTGATTACTTAAAGTTTTTGCCTAACATGTGTCTGCTCATAGAGGAGACTGCTAAAGTTGTTTAGGCCATTAGGAATTTGGCAGCTTAATTTAAAAAAAAAAAAAAAACCTTCTTAATTAATATATAGCTGTGGGTTTAAGGGGTTTACTTTTGTGCTTTGATATTAAAGTGTTGGGTTATTAATATTTATAAAAATTATTGGGATAATGTCACATTTGGTACATGTGCTTTTATAAAATATTCAATGTGGTACTTGAACTATCAATACGTATTCTATTACAGTACCTGGCGTTAACACCGTTAGTGAATTGCTAAATCAACTAATGAAATTGGATACGTAATTTTTTCCTAAATGAATTTATTTTTTTTTATTAGTCATGTGTTTAATTCTTTCTTTTTCTATCTTGAGGGAAAAGAGAAGCAATAAAGGGAAAAAGACACTAGTAGTGATGGAATGAGAAAGATCCCTTACTTCTTTGTGCACCTAGGTTAATATAGTAGGTCGTCCCTTGTCTCGTAGTGCTGCGCATGGTTGTACGGGCTAGCTAAGTGTCAATGTCGGTATAGGTCAATTGTCGTCAAGGTATGTGTTGTGTGATTTTGCTTACGTTGTAAGTTGTCTTAGTCTGACACCTATGTGCTTTAGATTGTATGACACAATTAAGCCCACGTGGCCTTGGCGAAGGGTGCTTCGTGGGGAGTTAGTTGTGGACTGTTTGTAAGCTAGTTCATTGAGCTTTCCGCGAAGGGACATTTGCAAACCGTTGAACAACTTGCCACGTGTCCTGTTCTATTAGGGTATAACAAGTTTATTAAAGATAGTAAAACCTGAACAATCCCAAATATTTTGAATCGATCCATTGTAAATGAATTTTTTTTTTTTTGAAAAGTAGATGCAAGTCAGAGTGGGGTGAATTTTTTATGGGAACAATGGGTATGGATTGTCTATGGTAAATGGTAATGGTTTGCCCTGCCCCACCCTGCTCCGTTATATGAAATTACTATTTTACCCTTGTATATTTATAACTATTAAAAGGATAAAAATGTATTATAGAAAAAGCATGTATATTTTATGTTTAAATATTTTCTTGAAGAATTATATTTAAATATTTATTTGCCTTTAAAAATTAAAAATTAAAGTGAGGATGGAAGCATCCAATATCCATGGAAGTGGTAATAATTTTCAAGATTTCCCTTCATAATAGAGCGGAGTGAATAATGAGGCAAAGCATGTTAATAGTGGAACGGTAATAAATTTGACGTTTATAAAAGTACATATGATGAAGTTAAAATTCTTTTAAAATTAAAATTGAAATATATTTTTCCACTAGAGTAAAGATATAATTTTACTATTATATTAATTTAATAATTTTGAAGAGTAAACTATAATTTCATTTTAATTTTATAAACTAAAGCCCATTTTTATGACATTGAAGCCAAGAATTTTATATCCGAGAGGTAAAAATTAAATTATTAACTTTTGAAATATTAAAGGAGAATTTTACAATTTTCGGAGCAAGACAATATTGGAAAACCTAAAATGTTTGGATGAGATAAAATTGAAGCATAAAAAACATGCAAAATGTGTGCCAAACCTAATAGTCTGCCTTGTTACACCACACATCTTTCAAGGAAGCAAAATTTTTTCCTTCCAATTTTTATTATTTTAAATAAAAAAATCAGAAAAGTGATTTATTAAATAAATTTTAAATATTTTATATTAAATGTTTATTTATTTAGTGATATTATTTTAGTATTATAGCTCCCAACTATTTTTTTTAGTTTAGAGTGGCACAATGAAAGTAAAAATACAAATAGAATCAGACAATTACAACATAATTAGGTATAAAGATGTTCAAATAAATAAAACCAGATTATTACAAGCATGATTTAATTAAAATTTGTAAAAATTTAAACAATACCAACTAATTTGGACTAAAACCTCACATATGGTGAGACTCAAATCTACACATACAATTGCATATGACAGATAACGTGTAGTTTTTATTAAATTGGTTCAATTAGTTAATTCGGTTTGACTTTCGATTATATTAGTCTGTTTAAATCTTAGAATATTTTCATTTTCATGTTAATTAATTTTTCTCATACAAAATAAAATATTGTGGTCATAAAACCACAAATTGCACATATAATAATATTTTTTTGGTGAAATAAGCAAAAGATTACATAACCTTATTCTTAAGTAAATTACCTCTAATATTTTCTTCTATTATGACTTCTTGAGTCTCCGTAGGGGCTCTTTGAACATGTGCAAACCTTTAACATTTGAGAGAGCCATTTTTGCTAACACATCTGTAATTTTATTATTTTCCTTGGAGAAATGTCTTAAGCACCACCTCTCTTCGACCGATAGAATCTGTCGAATCTGCCTAACTAGAGTAGAGTTTGATCCTTCAAGTTTTCTATTGCTAATAGCAACAATGGCTTCAAGATTATCAAATTGGATGACGACTTCATCGTGTCCTTGCTTTTGGAGTAGAAACAGACCATCTAATATTTTTTAAAAGTTATAACTTACTACTATATCAACAATTACAATTAAAATAATCGTTATAAGCATTAAATTGAACAGTTAACTCAATTCAAACTAACTCATCATAAAAAAATTCAAATCAAACTAATGGCAAAGACAAAAGGGGGCAAGCAGCGGACTTGACCATTTAGCCCCTTAAAATTTTATGAAATTATATATCAGTATATTGATAAAATTTCACTTTGCCATTCCAAACAATTATGATTCATCTTTGATCCCCTAAAATATTTTTCGAACTTCGCCCCTACATTAAATAAAGCCCCTACATATGCTGAGATTCCTCATTACCATTAAGTGATTATACAGGTCAAATAAAGCGGTGCAATGTGGTGTATTTAATTTACTTTTTGTCTCACGCTACAATATTTAATCTCATCGCCACTACTATTTTTATACAAACCGCAAGTAAACGCACCATTCATTTAAACCAACCCTAAATCTAAATACTAAAAAAGGTTGCAACATTCATGTACACTCAAAATATTGTGCTCTTCAAGAAAGTGAAAAAAAAAATGGTAATATCCCTCATGTGAGCCGCCCGATTGGTCGGTCTTCAATGATCTAAATTGCAAGGCTTGAAAAGCATCAAAAGCTTTTGATTATTAAGCAAACCTAAGATTCAAGTTTTTTTCTTATTCCATTTTTTAGGAAAAAAAATACTTGGAATCTTTTACTTTTATAAAATAAAATAAAAATTATATTTAAATTATATTTTTTTGTCTAGACTTTTCAATATTTTATAATCATATTAAGTCCGATTAAATTTAAAATAGACCTTAAATCGAACTAAATTTTTTTAATATTATTGTTTATCCACAAAATTCAACTCCAAATTTTACTTGAGAGATATCGAGTTCCATATTTTAATTACTAATAAATGTAAATAAATATTTAATGAAAGTTAGTATTGGAATAACATTTTGGACAACCAAATACCAACCTGTATGAAGTATGAACCATACCTACCACTGGCTCTATTTGCTGCCAGCGTATTAATAGATAGAAAAATATATGTAATTTTTATTAGTAAAATTATACAATAATATTATCAACATAGGTATATTTAGGAAATAAACTTTAAAACCCTAATTTTTTAAAAATAAAAAATATTAATATGAGGTATTTTTTAAAAATATAAAAATACATTTTTATATTTTTATATGGATTTTATAAAAAATAATTTAAATAATCTCATTATAGTCCCATTATTTTCTTAATTTATTTTTATAAATATAATTTTTTTGAATAATCTCATTATAGGTTCGGATTGTATTTGCTCTTTTTGACACAATGCCTAGAACTACTCATAGCCCTCCCCCAACTCATAAATAAAAGGATAATACGCTTCAACGAACTCCAACCCATATCCTCTTGCAATGATAACAATGTTTATGTCAATCGAATTAAGACTCAATTAACATAAATATAATTATTTTTACGCTCAATGAATGTGTAATAATTTAATTTACAATTATACTCTATACTTCAATTTTGTTGTCCCATTAATTAGTCAAAATTATGAGTTGATAAAAAGTCAGCCCATTTGTCATATTATTTTATTTTTTAAAATCAGGCCGAGGTTTGGATAGGATTTTGATCCAAGCTAATAACCTAGAGGTAGTTCATACATTCCAGATGAGAACTTCGACTACTTTGACGTCAGTTCTAGTTAGGTGGATTCAACAGTTGCTAAAGAATAACGAACATTGAGTAGTAACACTTGCTCCTAGAGAGACTGATCAGGTTGCAGATCGGATTACCAAAATATTACAAAGTGATTCGGAGGGATGTTTGAACTAATCAGTGTAGTTTAGTTCTCTAAACTTTGTTTTTATTTACAAAAAAAAAATCAGTTTTAAATTATTAAAAAAAATAAAAACTCATAAAAATAAGATATTTCTATTTTGAAATGATAAGTGCTTTAATCTATTTTTGGGTACAAATTAATTATCCAGATATATTCTAAATTGATGGGCAGATCAACTTTTTTTTTCTCTAAAATATAATTTTTTTTCTTGAACTATTTAAATAATTACATAACAATTATTTTTTTAATAACTCGTGAAACAAGAGGGCCAGCTTTGTCCTTTTCCTATCATATTTTACCAAATAAAATGCGTGATTTAGAATGAAGATAGCAACATCTCGTTAATACGGCGTCGTTTGCGAGGCCTGCTGCGACTGAGACCACTTTATTAATAATTCAATAATAATGCTCAATTTGATTGAGACTTCTAAAAAATATTGGGATTTTTATTTTTGTTTACTATACAATATTGAGAGAATATTTTTATTTTTATTTTTTGTTTACTATAAAAATAATTACCATTAGAATAAATTATTACACGCATTAAACTGAACAATAATATAAATCAATTTTAAATTTTTCTTCGAAAATAGATAGATGTAGATGCTAAGTTGACACGTAGTTGAATGTCCAAATCATTCTCTTGACAATCAAATTTTAAATACATAATTTAAAAATATAATTAATTGTAAGTTTATAAAATTATAAAAATAATTATTAGGAATTTAATTTTACCTTTCTATTTTTCGAGCAAATTGGATATAATTATTTTAAAATAAATTCGATAATGTTAAAAATCAATTTAAGCATAAATATAAAATGTTTCTATTTAAAACATGTCGTTTAAAATAATCGGGATAAATTTCAAAACTATACATGAACTATGATTTAATATGCAATTTTATATATGAAATTTTGATTTGATCCACTTCTTGTAAATTATTAACACAATTATTGATATAATAAATTTATCTATTTATTTCTTTAAATGTGTGTGATTAAATCAAAATTAAAGTTTCAAATATACATTTGAATCATAACTAAAATTTCACGTGTATAATTGCACCAAAATAAAGTTCATGTATACAATTACACATTAAATCAAAGTTTATGTATAATTTTAAGATTTATCCCAACATAATATTAAAATTAAAATATATTTCAAGAAAAGAGTTCAACACGTATCAAATATTAACTCATTAAGGGATTTTGTTTTAAATGTAAGATGTAGATTTGCAAAATCTTATCCATTATGAGGGATTTTATAGGATTGTATTTAGAGGCCATATTTAAAGAGAAAAGTGGTGTCGAGTGAATTTTAGTCTAGTTGGTATTATCTTATCAATGCAGGAAGATATAAGTTCAAGTGTTATGAACCGTGTTATATATAATTCTAAGCATTATATATATATATATATATGACAATTTTCTATTTTAAAATTGCAATAAAAATATATCATTTTATACATAACTGAATAATTAATTTAATAATAAATTTAACTGAATAACTTGAAACTCAAATTTTATTTACCTCAACTTTGTTATTAACCAACACCGATGGGCAAAAGATACAAGTTAAATTGTCAACACCATTATAATTTTTGGTTAAATTTGAGTTCGTTAGAATGTCGATTTTTGTTATATGTCTACTAAGTATTATTTTATTTCAAAATGTCATACCAACAAATTTAATAGAAGAGTTTAACTAGCGACTTTAACAATTAGACTTTAATTTTAAAATTTAAAAAGTCCAAGGGACTAAAATCCTAAAAGTAAAAGTAAGGAGACTAAATTACAAATGAATAAATAGTATAGGGACTTGGAGCATATTTTAACCATGAATATTTTATACAGTCAATCATTTCTATAACAGCTCTCCGCTATAACAACATTTCGCTATAATAGCCAAGTTTCTATTTTATGTTTTATTTTAACATTCCATAATAACTTTTCACTTATAACAATAACATCCATAGTTACGAATCACATTCTTTATTAAATTAGTTCTTTATAACAACATATGATCTAAATTTTAAGTAATTTTATAGTTATTTCATATAAGCAAAGCTCGTTAATTATCATTTGTCGAATGAAAATGATCTTAATTAAAATATTATTTCAATAAAATAATTAAATTTCATGTGAATAAATATATCAATAATATTTTATTAACGAAAACAATCTTCAATGAGTGAAATTAAATATATCAATTTAAGAAACTATTATGTTCCTAATTAAATATTCTACTATAAATTGAACATCATAAACTTATAAATTGATTGCTTGAATTTAGTAACTCATTGTAAAATAATTATTTTAATTTCATAACTCATATTGATTAATTGAATTTATTAGATTTATGAACTTTATAAAAACAAATTTGGTGAATTTCAAAGGTCTAATCTATAAATAATTCTTTTAAAAAGCAATCAATGTAAATTAATCATGTTTTTTTTCAAGAAAAAAAAAACAATACAATAGGAAATTATATTAAACTATCATGAGCTAGAAAAAAAAGCCATTAGCCCTGTCGACATGTAAAAGTGTTTCGAGTTTTGCAAGAATGTCTTCAAAAACTTGCATTTCAGTAGACAAATGAGAAGCCATCTTGACAATGCAGTCAGCCACTTGATTTCTCTCCTTTGAGATGTGTTTGATATTCCATTGATCTGTAGACGCTAGCAGCTAATAAATCCTTCTTATCAAAGTCGAAGTGGGCTTCACCAATTGCCTGTCTTGGAAAATGTTGGTAATCTTTAGATTATTTGTATAAATCAATGCCTTGTTAAAACCCTTTCTTTTGAGAAGAACCACTCCATCGAGAACACCCTAAAGTTTTTCATCGAAAATTGAATAATATCCTAAATAATGATTAAATCCAAAAAAGAATGTAAAATAAAATATGCATAAAAACAATAATGCATGCCTCTATTATACGCCTTTTAATTTTATTGATTAGATTCCCACTTTATTTATTATTTGAACATAATTCTCACTTTCTTTATTTAATGAAAATTTACGATATAAATTCTATTGTAAACTCATAACGATTATCTCTATCTAACAACACACGCTTATAAGTGTATAATGATCACCTCTCTATAATAGGTAAAATTTGAGCAGACAAATATAACTGTTATAGAAAGGGTTGACTATATTTTTGCACTATTATTAATATTAATAATTAATTCTTAGTGATGGAAAGGTATACTACACATAGTTATGTAGAAAAAATTAAAGTTGTCTCTTTTGAGTCCTTTTATTGAAAGTTTAAACTTTCAATATAAAATAATTATATATAGCTTGCTATCAAATGAATTAATTAAATTTTTATGAAATTAAGTTTAAAAATATAAGGAACAAATATATTTAGTATTTTTTAATTTAATAAGATTTTAGAAGTGTTTATGGGTGAGTTCCGAAATAATTCGTAATTTTTATTCCATTGCTTACTTTAAAATAATATCAAAAATTATTTTTAAAATAATTTATTACTTAAAATTTAAAGTTTTATTAAATTTTTTAAAAATAATATTAATTATATTAATAATTCATTAAATATAATAATGGATATCCAACCAACTAAATAAGGGAAAAAGAAAAGAAAAGAAAGCCACGTGTTGCACTTTAAGCTAACCATTCTATAGTAAAGCAATTTATTCTGTTTTTATATATGTTATAGATTTGAATATTTTTTTGTTTATAAGAAAATTATTATTTTCAATAACCAAAAGAATCATAAATATTAGCACATGAAATAGAGGATGCCAAATGAAAATTAAAGTTAATAACAATAATTTTCTTTTTTTAAAAAGTTTTTTTGGTTATTGAAAATAATAAACAAGAATTCTTTCCTCTTCCCATCTTGTCCTCATTTTCCTTTTCCATGAGGTTAAATTATAAAAAAATCACTTAATTTATTTCATTCTAAATATTTTCTTCCTCTTCATTCAAATAATTAGTTTAATTAAATATACTAAATTTCCAAAATAAATAATTTCTAATATTAAAAAAAAAAGTAGAACGAGATAGACCACGATTGAGGATAACTTTGTAATTTAGTTAAACGATGGCAATCTTGTAGTTTTTTTGATCTCAAGGGCCAAATTTCAAACCCTTCCCTATAAATACATACGTGATGCAGCCTATTCTTTTCTATCCACCCTTTTTGATTTCTCTCTTTAAAGAAAATACTCTCTCATTCGCTCTCTCGCTCTCTCTTTTTTTTTTTTTTTCTTGTTTCCTTTTCATTTGAAAAGCCAGATTCCGGCCACTGTTAAATTTTTTTTATTTAACTTTTTTTTTTGTTTTTTTACTTTTTTTAAACTTTTTTACTCTTCGCCATTTTTTCCGCCTGTTATTACCCTAATAACTCTTTTTTTTAAAAATAAAAAATAAAATAAGGGGTTATTTTTTTAATTTTTTAATATTTATAATTTTATTCCGTCTTTTAGTTATAGTAGTTTTTCTTTTCTGACGTGGCATGTACCATAAAAGGCGGAATCATGAATACCAAAACGATGCGTTTACCGCCCCGTCGGGTTTCCATGCCCAACAACAAACGAAAAGAGAGAGACGATTTTGACATCAAACGGTTAAACCCTCCACCACTCACAAAGTTACCCAAGCCGGCTGTTTCCTTAGCCGGCTCCGAAAAAGCCGCTTCCCAGCCGGGTCTCTCCAACCAGCTCCTGGCTGGATACCTGGCCCACGAGTTCCTCACTCACGGGACGCTGTTCGGCCAAACGTGGGACCTGGCTCGACCGCAACAAACTTCGGCCGAATCCAGAAAGCGAATCGGAGAAGACTCGGCTCCGAACCAGAGATCCGACGCCGAGCCGAAGCCAAGGGAGGAGAAGCGTCAAAGGTACGTCGAAGTGGCGAGTTTGCTGAAGACAGATGGGGCCCACATACCGGGCATCGCCAACCCGACCCAACTCGCCCGTTTCTTACAGATGTGAACTGTTTCCTTACACGTGGAGACACCTCATTGGCCACAGTTTTCTTTTAATTTTTCGCTGTATTTTATTTTATTTTCTCCATATTTCAACTGAAGTTGTCTCTGTGGAGTACGTAGCCATAGCTCAATAGTTTAGTTGGTTTTTTTTGTTTTTGCTTTTTAAATTTGAATGTATGCATGAGAGATGCATGCATTCATGCATGTACATCTGATGTTGTTAGTGTATGATCTGAATGAATAATGCGCAATGAATTTCCGAATTTTTTTTTTCCATTTTCGATTACGTTAAAAAGTTAAATTCTCATGCATGCACATTTTGTTTCCTTTTATTTAAAAAAAAAAGGGGTGGTTTTTAATGCCTTTCCCTGTAGGCACATAAATGTAAATAAGAATTGTTGAGCGATTCCACTCGTTCGATAGAAGTCTTTCGTTGGGTAATCGGATAAACCCCCAACAATGGTAAGTATTATCTCCGGATCGTGTCGGGTTTTGTCTAGTAAGGGGAGGGAGGTGAGTGTTTTCGCCTTTGGGGTTTGAACTCGTGAACTATGACCTTTAAGTCACCACATAGTCGTAAGATCTTTGTCCACTGAAACACCAGTTGAGTGGTAAAAGAACTTGGGGAAGTGCCTTGTGGCAATGGGTTGTATGTGGATGCACACCCACCCATCATTTGGGAAGGTTAAGGTCTCTGCCTGTCCCCTCAACCACCCAACAATTTCGATCTTGATGGTGTTTGAATCCCTTACCTATGACATATAATTTCTCCACTGAATCACCGATCGAGTGGCCAAAAACTTATTATATCAGTGAACTATTTTATTAAAGAAGACAATCGAATGGGCCCATAATGAAATTGAGGATCTTTGAGTCAACCTGGTTTCAGTTTTATTTATTTATTTATTTATTTTGGAATGTAAACAACAGAAGGCTAACAGTTTTTAATTTTGTAAAAAATATTATTTTAAAGGTGTTGATATTGGAATTAATGGGATTGACTTTGTAAGGATGTATAAGTAGGTATGATAAACGTTGTTTTCATAGCTTATTAAATAAGTTTGATTTCTTTGACAATTTTTTTTCCATACCGAATCACATTGTTGACAAATTAGTTACTTACATTGGCCAAAAAGCCCTTCTCAAAATGTAATTAAAAATCATGTTCACTGTTAAAATAATTTGACCAATTAATTAAATGATGACATGTGAGTTTCATCTAATATCTTTTCATAAAATTTATTAAAATTATAAAAATTTAAAAATATTATAAATTTTAAAAATTTTAAATTAAAAAAACTTATTTAAAAAAAAGTATTAGAATTCTTAAAAACAATAAAAATTTGTAAAAAAAAATCTTAAAATTGATATAAACTTACAAAAATTATAAACAAATCATAAAAACTTGAATCGGATCAGTTAGCCCGAAATTGATAAGGGTATCGATCTGGAAAAAGTCATTAGACCAATTGATTTGAAAAACGGGCGATGGAACCGATTTCTCAGATCAACTATCCAGTTCTCAGGTCAATCAATCTAATAGCTTTCTTTGGACCAATAGCCTTGCCAATTCCAATTTAGTCGACCCAACCAAATGATCCAGTCCAATTCAAGTTTTTATGATTTTTTTATAATTTTTATAAGTTTATATCATTTTTTATACTTTTAATAATTTTTATAGAATTTTAATATGTTTTTATAAAACTTTAAATATATTTTATTAATTTTTTAAATTCTTTTAGAATTTATTAAAATTTATTTTTATAATATTTTTTATAAGTTTACATTAATTTTCATATGTTTTAATATTTTTAATATTCGATAATTTTATGATTTTTATAATATTTTATGACTTTTTAATCATTTTTATGAGCAAAATATTAGATTAAACCAGAAGCTACCACATGTCACCATCTGATTGGTCCATCAATTTATTTTAATGGTCAACGTGGTCAATGACAAAAATCGTTAACGGTGAGACTTAATTGATTATTTTAATTAACAGTAAGGACTTAATTGGGTGAGAATTTAATATAGGGCCTTAATTGGTCTTTTTTACGCCTATTATTTATTAGTGAGACCTTAAATGATTTTATATATTTTCTATAACTTTTTACACGTTTAATATTTTGATAAATTCAACGGTCATATGTCATTTCTCAATCATATATGTCATATTTGACATAAATTAAAATTTCTAACGATTTATTTTATGTAAAAAAACTTTCAAATGTCAAATATATATTAATATAGACAAGATTTTAGATCGATATGATTGAGATATTAAATTAATTCAAAATTTTACATGCATGATAAGTACAAATATTTTGACAAATCTAATAGTTGGGCTGTTAAAATATTAAATATATAAAATTTACAAAAGGCGTAAAACCATTTAAGTTTTACACTCTCGTAAATGGATCGTTCTATTATTTATTTGTACATTTGTACACATCGAAATAAGGGCCGTTTCATTTTCATTTTCTTGAAAAATGGAAAACAACAAAGAAAAAGTCGATGGATAGTATTAGTATTTAAGTGAATTTTAATTTCTAATTAACGATTTAAGAACTTTTAGGATATAGGAAGTTTACTGCTGTTCAAATTTGAGATTTAATCTTTACATTTTAAATTAACATAATTTTATTTTATTTTATTTTATAATATCATTTATCAATTCGTTTTAATAGTTAGCATTATTGATCAAAATTTCAACACACACAACATCTATCTCAACATGATAAATTAGAAATGGTGTTTTTTTCTTCTTTCTAAATTCATGCATCATTTAACCGAAATAATTAATAAAATTAATAATATTATAAAAAGTAAAATATTAAATTATACCATGCTATCCATTTTTGAAATTAGACGTCCATGTTCTTAAGAGCGTTACTTTTTTAGAAGTCAATTCTGTTTCGAATGTTGATACTTTTTTTATTCATGACGTTGATGTTTTTACTGCCCTTATTTCCTAAACTCCATTTTTTTCCTTTGATCCAATGTTCCGAATTTTGGTGATTCCTTTCTTTTGACTTTAAAAATTTGTTAAAATTTCCATGCCAAAGATTAACTTGCATCTATTTTCTCGTTTACACTCGGGATTTTTTTTCAAAATTTGATGATGTGACCGATGTTCTTGAAACATGGTTAGATTGGTCGGTCGGATCAATTGGACCGAGATTGATCCGATTGAATCAGAAATCACTGGAAAATATGTAAAAACAAACTAGGACAAAAACTTTACAATTTTAATTAATTATTTTTTTATAGTTGGTTTAATAGTTGAACTGATTGAATTGGGAATATCGAATCGGTTCAACTATTAGCTTAATTATTAGAATACTATATGTGACGCTTAAAAATTATACCACGTTATCATTTGAAATTTTTAATTTTTGAGTGATGATTATCAAACTATTTTTATTTGTCAAGAATCAAAATAAATTTAAATGTGAATAAAAAATTACAGTTAATTCCGAGCCAAAACTTATATTTTATGTATAAAAAGAAAAACAATAGGCCAAACGCAATTAAAGCTAAAGGAAATCACCTCAAGAAGTAAATGACAGATATTTCCAATTTTTATAAAGCTCATTGTTTTCTTCCTCTAACTCGGCTGAGTAGACTCAGTGGCTCACCCTATAACAATGTTATGGAATTCAGATTGCAGAACTGAGTTTTAATTTCCAAGTTTCAAACAAGTTGTTCCGATGGATTCTTTTATCATACAAGGTTTTCCCAAGGTGGGAAAGAAGAAAAAGAATCCAATATATAAAAAAAAAAAAGGTGTAATCTCCTCTTGGTTTCCGCTAAAGCAAACAATATATATATATATTTAAGTTTCTCTTGTACCTTCTTCCCCATCTTCAAAACCCGAACCATATCTAGATTCGGACCCAAACTCCGACCCGGAATCCAAATCCTGGGTCTGGTTCCGCTTGGTTGTTCCACTAACGGCGCCGTCTTTCGTCTTTTTCCGACGACTGCTTTTCTTCGGCAGGTCTTCCGAGTTCGACTCAGTGGTTTCACTCGGATCTTTGGGTGCTTTTTTAGGCTTGCTAACAGTATCGGAAGAAGAGTTCTTCGATGGCTTCTTCGAATGTTTAGGTTTATCTCGTTTCTCCTTTGTACCTTCCACCCTGGATTTCACGTTCGTTGATGAACTGCGTTTTGATGATTTGGGTTGTTCGGGCATATCTGAAAATGAAGAACTTTGGGTACTTTGTGAATTTTTATCTCGTTTTTCCTTTAATGGAGGATCTGTTCCGTTTGCAGATGAAGTGCGCCTAGATGATTTGGGTTGCTCTGGTTTATCTGTTGTTGATGATGAGGTTTGGATTTGTGAGATATTGTCACGTTTTTCTTTTAATGAAGAATCTCCGGTGCCGTTTACATTTGTAGATGAACTTCGCTTTGATGATTTACCCACTTCTGGTTTATCTGTCAAAAAACAAAAACAATAGTGGGTTAATTCAACGAACATCCTTAAATTATTGCCATTCTAAGTGAATCCAAAGGATCAATCACGTCCTTTCCTTGATCTAATTGTCAATTTAGGACTGAATTTCAATTACAAGCACGAGTACCTTCTTGGGTCTAGGTGTAGAGGCTTGGGTCTTTTGATTAAACGGTAGAATTGCAATTTTAGTCCTTTTCAATATTAACACTTCAATTTAATTGTTGTTAACTTCTTTGTTAAAGGGAAAAACTACATTTTTGGTCCATATTGGATGTTAAATTTTCAATCTAAGCCATTTTAATGCAGAACTTTTAGATTTGGCCCCTCCCAAACTTTTTAATCTTTTTGGTTCTCCATCATACAATTCTTGGCTTCGACTTTACTTGGATTTGACATGTTAAAACAACTATTAATAAAAATTTAGGAAGGTTATTTTTTTAAAGTGTCAAATCTAAGTTGTTCTATGCATTAAGTATACATGCATTTACGGTCTGATTTCACGTTTTAAATATGCTATGCATCAAATTTAGCTACCATTTAACATTTAATCTAATGTTTAGATCGATGAAAGGACTTGAGAACTTAATTGAAACATTTTGAAGTTTTTTTATCAACTAAAATTTTGGATTATAGTTTGAGGACGTCTGATACAATTAACCCAGAACCAATATATGGTATACCTTGTGAGACAGGTTTGGCAACTTCTCCTCCATTAGCTAAATTAGGTGCTCCTGGTGCTGCTGATTTAAGCTCATTCATCTGCATCTTATATGAATCATGTTTGCACTTTCACAATTTCCTTTTTTGTTATAATCATAATAAAAGAAACTTTCGAGTAAACTACACTACTCTCTCAAATATTAGCGAGTTTCCTTTTTGGTTATCCAATTATTAAAAAGTCACTTTACTATAAGTAAATTTCTTTTTTGGTCATCAAATTATGAAAAGTTACAAAATGATCACTCAACTATTCAATTTTGCCTTTTTTGGTCATTAGCTTACTAACAGTGGCAGCTCTTAAAATCGGCATAATACCAACTTTAACCCTCAATATTTATAAACTATATCAATTTAATCTTGATTCTAAAAAAATCAACCCTCAACATTTGTACATTGTGTAATTTGGTATTTTTCTTTTTGCAACTTTACTGTTCTTTATGAATTTGAGGGTTAATTTAAAAGAATGAGAAAATATGAAACTTATTATCTTGGATTTTTGGGTGCTTCTATTTTTTTTGGGTACATTTGCAATCAAATTTAGTAGATAAAATTGCTTCTTCTTTTTTTAGCTTTTTAGGTGAAATGGTCGTAAAGAAAGGCAAAACTACAAAAAGGCTGAATTACACAATGTATAAATGTTAAGGGTTAAAGTTATTATTATGACAATTTTAAAAGTTGCCACCGTTTGCGAGCTAGTAACCAAAAAAGACAAAATTGAATAGTTGGGTGACCATTTTGTAACGATTCGTAGTTGAGTGATCAAAAAAGAAATTCACTAATAGTTACATGATAATTTTTAACTTTTCATAATTGGGTGACAAAAAAAAATACTAATAGTTAGATGAGTATTAATGTAATTTACTCTATAAAAGTTATATCAATAATCATACAATGCTTTATTAGTAAAGTGGCCCCTAAACCATACCCGAATTTTCAAATTAATTGTTAAACTTTTTTTAGTCAAAGTGGGTAATTTACTTTGGATGCAATATTAACCAATAAAAATACGACATGTGGAACATTTTATTGAATATAACACACTTTGGGTACGATGAGACTAAAGTTATAGTTTAAGTATCGCTTCTGACTAGAGACAAAAATTTTAAGGACCAATCCACAAATTAAGATATAATTTAGGGTTCAATTTATAATAAAGTCATAGTAGTGGTAGTTATATAGTATTACCCAGCTGGGTGCATTAGAATTTACAGATGGGCCATCAGCTCCTATATGAGCTACATGCTTTACATCTGTTGGCAAACCAATCTGCATTTCAGGCTGTTGATCTTCATCATCTGCAACATTAAATTTTGCCCATTTTTTTTTTGTTATTATTAAGCAAATAAAAAAACAACTCAGTAATATTTTTAGTTACTCTTATAAAATAATTATTTAATTATTCAAAAATATTTTTAGTCACCAATCATTAAATTAATAATAAAAATTAATTTGGTAGCTTTTAAAATTGATATAATAACAACTTTAGTCCTTAACATTTATACATTAAATCAATTTAAATTTATTCTAACAAATTTAGCCCTCAATATTTACATAATTTTTCTTTGTGATATTGAGAGTTAATTTTAAAAGAATAAGAAAAGATAAAAACTATTATCTTGGATTTTTTTTATGTTTTCATTTTTGGGATATTTTCGATCAATTTTAATTGATAATTTTTTTAACTTTTATGTGAAAGGATATAAAAAAATAAAACTACAAAAAGACCAAATTACATAATGGGTGAATGTTGAGGGTTAAATTATTTTAAAATAAAGATTAAATTGACATAATATCTGAATTTTAAGGGTTAAAGTTGCTACATAATCTTAAAAACTTTGAATAGTGAAATAACCATTTTGTAATATTTGATATAGTTAGGTGACTATTAATATAATTTATCTAAATGGATTAAAGAATAAGAAGTGTGACGAGCAAAAGGAATAGCATACCAAATATTTGAGAAATGTATCTAAGGCCTTTTAACAGGCCCTTCATCTTGTTGTTTGCTGCCATTTTGGCTTTAATGTCTAAAACTAAAGCACCTACCTTTAAATCTGAAACCCCAAAAAAGAAAAGAAAAAAAAACCAAACTTTCTTAGCATCCAAACATTTATTTTCTCTGAGAACTGAACTTTTTTCCCAGCTAGTTTTTTTTTTTTTTGGGGGGGGGGGGATGATGAAATCTCTCACCTTCAAAGAGAACAAATTTTTGTTTGAATATTGTAGAAATTGCATTAATTAACTCATGCATGCAACATATGGAAAAAAAAGAAAAGGACAATATTTTTTGTAAAGTTTAACTATTCATTTTTCAATAAGAAAAACAAAATAATTTCTAAATTCAAAGAAAGAAAAAAAAACTGTTAAAATTTATAAAAAAATAACAAAAAAATTAAAAATAAAAAAAAGGGACAAATTGGACTGTTTTTGACAAATGTTTCTGTGAGTAGGGGTGTGGTGAGAAGAAAAAGGTAAAGAATTAGGAAAGAAAATTTTGTTGTTAAGCAAAACTTGCGTTAATTCAGTGGTATTTCATGGTTTCATAGTTTAAAAAAGACTAGTCAATCTTAAACCAAAAGGAAATCGAAATTTTTGGTAATGGTTTTTTTTTATTTTCTTTAAAAAATACTAAATTTAGGAAGTTTTTTTTTTAAAAATTGTTTTATTTTAGTTTGATAATTTAGATTATTCAGGTTTTCTTTACATAAATAAAATATGTATAAAATCTAAGAGTGGGTATAAATACTATGAAAATTTTTGTATTAAAAGTCGGATTACATTTTATTTCATTTATTCAAAAATAGCAAATTAGTTCATTTATGTTACTACAAAGAACAAACTGGTAATTTCAGTTAAAAATTTCATCCATCTGTATTCTTAAAAGCTAACTTAGCTGACAAAATAATCAAACAATAACATGTGATGTTCTACGTATACCTTATACTGATATACAAGAACCCTTTTAACAGTATGAATAGATGAAATTTTTAACAAAATGATCAATTTACTCTTTAATCTAACGTACAATGAATAGTTTGCTCATTTTTTAAGTAAATGAGGCAAAATACAATCTAACTCACAATCCTTTTACCCTAAGAGTTTTATTTAGCAATTGTGACAATTATTGGGTTAGCATACCATCTATGTTTTTTTTTTCTAAAATCAATTCTAGATTTTAAATTGAATCATAAATTTTAAATTTTTTATTTGAGTCCTTAAAATATTAGCCTTTATGTTTAGACATCATTTCAAACATGAAGTACTAGTTTGAACTTAAAATGGAGTATGTTTAAAGCATGTGAATCAAATTACAAACATTTATGTACCTTCAGATCGATAATTGAATCTAATTTGTAAAAAAAAAAAACAGAGTATCATATTAGAGTTCTTTTTGTTTATATTAGATCTACATTATTCATATATTATCTTTACTATAATAAAATACTTAAGTGAGTTAGTGTCATCAATCAACTGAGTCTTAATTTAGTTGAAAAATTATTAAAAAACCATTATTTTTAGGGTAAAGTACATCCAAAGTTACTAAACTATTAGTAAGTTTACGTTTTGATTACTCAACTTCAAAAAGTTATAAAATGATTATTGTACTATTCGAAAGTTTTTATTTAAGTTACTGAGTTGTTACGTTTTTTTTAATCCGTCTAGTGAGCTCCAAGCTGCGATTCGACAATTGGTACGGTGGATCAGTACCCATTGACAAGTAGAAGAACATACTTTAGATCCAAGTCGGTCTAACGGTCAGTGTCAGAGATTGGAGAAAAAAGTTGTTTGGATTTTGGTTTGTAGATATGTAACGTTCAAAGCTGTTTGGATTTTAGTTTGCAAACCTATGATGTTTAAAGTTGTTTCACGGAAAAAAAACTAAATTATAGAAGAGAAAAAAAAAAAGAACGGAAAGCTTTATGTTTGTGTAGGTAGTGCAAAAGCCATATAACAACAATTTTATCAGCCCATTGACTTAAATGAAATTTTCGAATAGTTTGATGATTATTTTGTAACCTTTTGAAGTTGAGTGATCGAAACGTAAATTTATTAATAGTTTAGTAATTTTGGGTGTACTTACCCTTATTTTTATAAAGTAAATTATATTATTACGAGTGTGCTTTTATTAGTAAATTATATTATTACGAGTGTGCTTTTATTTTTAGTTTTTATATTTTTATAAATTAATAAAGCTTTATCCTGATGATATTTGAACCAAGAACACTATACATAATCAAACTTTTAATTTTATAGTTGCAACTAAAGCATCATTTAAATTTTATATGATTTTTAATAAATATATTTATTAAATTTTTATGATGCATTTTGGATGATTTAATTATAAAATCACTAACATCAAATTAGATCCGTCCATGAATGGAGGAGAAATTATTTTATGGACCCTTCCCACCACATCATCTATGATTATTTTTCAATTATTTAATGACATTTCAGTATTTGACACATAAATTTAGTATCTTTTTTTTATCTTGAACTCTGAATCTCAAACCTCGAATCTTAAATCTTAAACCCCAAATCCGAACCCCAAACTCGAACATTGCAAGTGCATAACCAATATAAGCTAGAATCGAATTCGATACAAATAACTGGACACACCCTCAGCCGGAGTCGGGTCTTAGGAACATCGGCAATGCATTCCGGTCTAATGGGATAAAATGCATGCAACTCTTCTGTTCCGGCAGTCGTAGCGAACATATCAGTTATTGCAGTCCAACCAACCATCTAAAATCAATTGTCCCAAAAATCATTTATTGCCTCTTAAACACACAATCAAATTGAATTACATTCAAACAAGATGAATACACAGAAAAAAAACTATGAACATTTGAACATGTAATCAATTAAAAAACATAATTTCAAGAAAATTTAACATTTGAATGTCAGATAAGTTTCATTCATTGCCTTAAAAACCCAGAAACCTCTTTGAACATATCATTAGATTATCAATGGTGGATAATATTTCCTCAAAAATCAAATGCAAGGAAAAGCACTTACTTGGTAGAGTGATGAATTTCAAATAAAGGGGGCAATTTTGTGCTGACATTCGTCCATAGAAGCTTATTCTTCTTTCAGACTAAGATGGAAATAGAACAAGGTAATGTAAGAACGATGCGGAGGAAATACTGGTAATTTAGACAAGAAAAAAAAAAAAAACAATACATGTGTTTCAAGTCTTCTTTTTTTCCTCCCCAAATATTTGTCTTCTAGTTTTATTATTTCTCAAAATATTACTGTTTGATTTTTATGGCTTAATATATCTTTTGGAACACGAGTCTATCACTATTTTTAGTATGATATTTATGGTTTTTAGCTCAATTTTGCACTTATATTTGATAAAAGATATTTTGATATTTAAAAGATAATAGTATTAACTTTTTTAATGTTTAATTCGGGTTTTATGATCGTTTTAATAAATTAATTGCTAATATTATTAGGTTTGTATTTATCATGATTTTGTAAATAAAATAAATTTAATGTTAATTCTGAATTTGTTTAATTTTATGATTAATTAGTCAAATACAGTCCAATAAATTTGATATAATTCAATTTTATGGTTAATTTGATGAAAACTAATTACTAATATTATTAACTAATTATAACTTTCATAGAATCAAATCTAAAACCGAATTAGAAATTAAAATGTTAACAATTTTGATCAAATCAAATTTAAAAGTGTAATAATTGAATTGACACAAAACCAATACAAACTGAACTAAAAATCAATTAAATCAGAATTTTTAATATTTTTAATAAATTATTCAATCAAATCTATTATAAACCTAGGATATCATCTATAAGAAAAATGAAGTGAATATACTTTCCACGAGTACATCAAACTAATAATTCAAATTTTCAGGATAAAAGGGAAAAACACAAGAATAATATTTTCTTATTGCAACCATCCAAGTTGCATATGACAAATAAAATTACAGAAATACATGAATTTTGTTTCATGATGTCTAGAACATGTTACAATGGTCATAAATAAACTCTTAAAACAGGGGGGAAAATCTTGGAAAAATGATTGGTAACAAGGGAAAACCACATGAACTGTTGAGGGTAGTGATTATGGAGCTATATATATATATATATGTCCCATATACACAGTTGTGAATGAAAGTTCTGAGAAAACATCAGTCTAATACTTGAGCCAATCATTTCTTAATATTGAGGAGCTCAAAACTTCTAAGTGGATGATCATCATGGCTTCCTCTAGCGGCGGTGCGGCCTGTTTTGGCCTCGATGGCAAGTTGGATTCTTTCTGCTGGGTTATGGATACGACTGCCGGTTGATAGCCGTCGAGTTTTTGGAATGTCATTGGCTTCACCGGCTGAACTAGCCCTGCTTGCTATTACAGCTCTTCTTGAAGTGCTGCCGTATCGAGAGGCACTATGTCTTTTATCTGAATCATGATGCTGAAATCGCAAACCGATATCAGAATGCCAAAAATGAGCCCTCAAAGAATGCAATATATGAATAGAACAAGTAAAAACCAAATGAAACCAAATGAGTGACCCTTAAATCACAATAAATTTGACATCTACAAGAATCATATATAAAAAACCTTACGCCAGGTACATGTTCACCGCTATCATCTCTTCAAGTACTAATAGTTTCATGTTATTGTTTAATGACTGCATGGCTCGAGATGTCCTACGTGACTAAACCGTTATAAACGGGTTTCTCTAATCTTTATCATCTAAAGGAGCTATCTCAACTTGTAAGGCAATATCCCCATTCCCAACTCTAATCCTTCCTAGGTTTATCGCATGTCGCTTTTAATATTCAAAGCTGAACTAAACTTATCTTTTGCATATGTTGCTTTTCATTATCCAACATTCCATAACATATAGCAAAGTAAATATATTGCGATAACACAAAACTCCTATCATGTTTCTCCTTTGCAGTTGGTAAATAAATGAAAGATTTCCGTACGCAAAATGTAGGCTAGATAAATGAAAATTCATTAACAGGAATTCAAGCTCACCACATGCTTTGACAAATTGACATCCTCAACAGCCTTCTGTCTCGTTGTCGAAATGTGTCTTCTGGGAACCCCTTCGACTCCACCAAATCTGTCCCGAAAATCTTTTCCGCCTATATGTTATCAATCAGGTTAAATGACCCACAAGGGTAAACAGGAGATTAGTATATAATATCATAACTAATAAAAGCATGAATGGTGATCTTTTATGCTCCCTTAGTTGTTTTGGATAAACACAATGAACATTTTGAAAACCAAATAGTCAAGTAGGCATTGATTATACTCCTAACGAGAAAGCATACCTGAGAATTTTTCTGGTTTTTCAACAGCTGGTCCGGCAGCTAAACCTGCTTTTCCACCGGAAGGCTGAGAAACAGATGGAAAAGATTGATTTATAATAATATTCCAACAAGACGGTAACCGAAAACTAAAAGCTTATATATAAGTACTTACCCGCCCTTTGGAGCCGCCGGTAATCTGTGGGTACTTCAATAAAGTCCAGTCAAAGATATAGTCAAATTGAAAACCTGCAGCAATACCAATTTCAGACCCGAAAAAGGGAGGAAAAAAAAAAGACAAAAGAAAGTTACTTTACATTATTAAGGCACGAGTATAACTAACCTTCTCTTACAAACAAGTCTCGGAAAATCCTCTTCAAATATGAATAATCTGGCTTATCTTCAAACCGTAAAGATCGGCAGTAGTGAAAATATGACACAAACTCAGACGGAAATGACTTACAAAGCACCTGTTAGACATGCACACACGGATATTACTGAACAAGGAAACAGTAATAATACCATAACATGGATTAACAATGAACCTTGAATCCAATGCTGACTGTAACTTAGTCTCAATAGATGAATTTGCTTTGTCAAACTTATTATATAGCACTTTCCGTTTGTTAGTAAAACTGAATTACACTTCACGCTAACAACAATCGAATTATTAAATCATCCCCTTTTTTTATATTAAAGTTGGTAAAATTTGCCATCACAGAATTCTATGCTTAGTAAATAAAAGTACCATGGAAGTCCTTGTATTAAGAGTTGGATTGCATTTTACCCCCTCTAATAAAAAAATAGACAAATTAGTTACTGCACGTTAGATCAAAGAGCAAACTAGTCATTTTGTTAAAACTTTCATCCACTCTTACTGTTAAAAACTGGTCCATCTACATCAGCATAAGCACGCCACGTGTAACTGTCTGGTTATTCCACCAGCCACACCAGGTTTTAACGATAGAAATTGATGAAATTTTTAATGAAAAGGACCAGTTTACTTTTCGATTTAACGTGTAAAGACTAATTTGCCCATTTTTTTAGTAAATGGGGCAAAATACAATCTAACTCCTAGTACAGGAGCTTCCATGGTACTTTTACGGTATATAGTATTTATTAGACATGCCATAAAATGGACAGGAAGCACTAGAAATCCATATATCAGTGATATAAGTAAGTCAACTAAATTTCTTTACGGAAATCAATGTCTAAGTATAGCATAAGTTACATACCTCTATAGGAGTCGATACCTTCTTTTCAGTAATCCTATCATATTTTTGCTTTTTTGTACCCGTTTTTAACCCCTGCCAAGGAAGGCTGTAGCAAAGGAAGTGTGCAAATTGAATCAAAATCAACGGGAAGAAAACTAACTTCGAAGATTCATAAAGAGTAACAATCAAACATCATTTGGAAATGTATAAAACATTGAATGAAACGAGCATGTGGAACTATATACTCAACCTTCCTCTCAGGAAATACAAGAGCACATAACCAATGGATTCCACATCATCTCTCCGGCTTTGTTCTGCCAATTAAGTAAAAGAATGTATGTTAATAAAAGTAACAAAACTAGTTGGAAATGTGTCATTTCATAACGTCACTCACCAATTCCAAGGTGAGTGTTTACACTTGCATAGCGAGCTGTGCCTGTTAGGTTCTTGTTTTCTCTGCAGCAAAGAATTTGGTAAGTTGATGCATGTATTATGATGAGATTTATACTATCTTGAGATCTTCAAATCTGAAATTCTACATTAAGAAATCGAAAGAAAAATAATTACCTGTATGGGATATGTTTATGAGTTTGAAGATCCCTATACTTCTTAGCAAGACCATAGTCGATGATATATACCTGTGACGGCAATTCTTTATTTAAAAAAAATGATACCGGTACGTATATACCATATACTGTTTGAGTGTATCAAAGTGCACTTTCAAGATAAAAGTACCTTGGAGACCCCTGTACCAGAAGTCATATTGCATTTTGGCTCCTCTACTCAAAAAATGGGTAAATTAATCATTATACATTAGATCAAAAAACAAACTGGTCCTTCTGTTAAAAATTTCATCCATTTTTAGTGTTGAAAATTGATTCTTGTACATCAACATGAGGCACACATTGCACACCACATGTCACTATCTGATTATTCTATCAACCAGACCAATTTTTAACAATATAAGGGGACACAACTTTTAACAGAAATGATCAATTTACTCTTTGATTTAACGTACAGAGACTAATTTGCCCATTCTTTGAGTAGAAAAGGCAAAAACTAATCTGACTCCTATAGGGGCCTTCATGGTACTTTTACCGCACTTCCAAGCAATAGAATAATATTCTTATCGTAACAAAAAAATAGAAGGTGATTGTGCTGGCATTCTAACAACTATGGACATTTTATATTTGCCAACATAACATACAAGAAAAAAACACAATAACTAGTACCTGATTGGCCTTGCGCCCTAGGCCCATCAAGAAGTTATCAGGCTTTATATCACGGTGAAGAAAACCTCTCGAATGCATATATTCTACTCTACTAATCTGGAATAACAAAATAAAGGTTGGAAAGGGAGGAAGTTAAATACAAAAAGGAAACCTGGAAAACCTTTTTTTACCACAGAAAAGCCATATACTTACTAATTGATCAGCAAGCATCAACACCGTTTTTAATGAGAGCTTCCTGTTGCAGTAGTTAAACAAATCTTCCAAGCTAGGTCCAAGAAGGTCAATTACCATGACATTGTAATTCGCCTCAAGTCCAAACCATCTAAGGCGGGGAATACCAGCTATATCAAGGAGAACTCACACCAAGTTATTTAAAAATAATAATATGCTTTTAAAAAATTGTATCAGAAAACAAAATGAAAGCAGAGGCATATTCGAGATGGACAGAGAAATGAGAGCGAGGCAGAGACGGAGACGGAGACTTACTTCCTCCTTGAAGAAGCATATACAATTTTGACTCATAATGAAGCTGTGGATGCTTGGTTTTCACAGGTTCCTGAAATTAGGAATAGATTATAAAAATATAAAACTATATAATGCTACATTTGGTTGGAGTAATATTTTTTATGCATGTTTCAGTATAAAGTTAACAATAAACTAATTCAATCGGTAATATTTAGCCACTCCTATGACTTAATTTTCAGCAAAAAGAAGGGAAAATTTTCACTTATTTTGAAGAGATCTTATTTTTACAAGAGTTTTACTCATCTTTCTAATTTCAAGTTTAAATTTATACTAACTATTCTTTATTTTTTATGTCTAACTATTGTAATACATATGTCATAAATAAGCTTTTTCCTCATATTATTACACTAATAACCAAACAAAGACATAAAAAGTATTAAGTCAAGGTTATTGCTTTCAACATTAGAAAATATGGAATGTTCTAGTCAGTTGATATCTAGTAGACTAGCCATTGATATAATGACAAAAGACTTGCGCTGTTATCAAGCAATCAGTTGAAACCTTATATCGTAGATTCAAACCTTAAACAAATCCCCTCCCTTATAAAAAAAAACACTTCCTCAAGAAAAGATTACATACCAGTTTGACAGCAACATCTTCTCCAGTTTGCACATTAACCCCTTCAAAAAAAAATATTCAGAAAAGGACATATTTTACATAAAATGAAATAGGAAGCCATTAAAGATTTTTTGGATTAGTACCATACCTAAATAGAGTTCTCCAAAAGAGCCACTGCCAATCTTTCTTGCAAGCTTAAACTTACCACCAATCAAATGATCCATTCTGAGTAGTAATAATAATAACAAACTACTGTCTTCAATAATACCCAATACCACAAAGGGGCTTAATTTAAGCTACTCTTCACTGGGAATAGAGTCAAATTCAGTATTTATAGCCCAGGCCCTCAAAATTCAATGGATTTACCAAATTGAAACCTCCTAGCCTCCAATAGATCAATTATTTAAAAGGGGAAAAAAGCGTGGAGCTAAAAATCAAAGGAAAAAAAATAGAGATTTCAATCTAAACCCAAGAAAGGTAAAATTATATTTTTTCAGAAAGGCCCTAGCTTCCTCTACTGCATAAATTGATAGCAAAATCCCCAAAATTTGAAACCGAAACCCTAGTTTTGTTGAAAAATAAATAAAGCTAAAAATCAAAGGAAAAATTGGAGATTTTCAATCTAAGCCGATGGAAGGGATATCTATTATTTTAAGTATTAGAAAGGCTCCAATTTCCTTCCACTATATAAAATTGATAGCAAATCCCCAAATTTTGAAACGGATATTAAAAAAAAAAAACCTGGAGATTTCAATCTAAGCCCATGAAGAAAAATGGTAAAAGCATTTTTTTTTATAATTATTAGAAATGCTCCACCTTCCTTAACTACATAATTCGATAGCAAAATCCCCAAAAATTTAAAGCGCAAACCCTAGTTTCTAAGGGGAAAAAACAAAGCTAAAAAAAGCAAAGGAAAAAATTGGAGATTTCAACCTAAGCCCAAACATGTAAAAACATAATATTATAAGAATTAGAGAAAAAGGCTCCAATTTCCTTAACTACATAATTTGATAGAAAAATCCCCAAAATTTGGGGAAGGAAACCCTAGTTTTGGGAGAGAAAAAAAAACCCAGCTACAGTGACCTGCGAAGAAGAGGAGGAACCAACTGGCAAACCCCAAACGTCCGATTGTAATCAAATGACAAAATAAATGGTTGAAAAAAAAGCCAGAATTTGGCGAAAAACAAAAATCAAATGAAATAAGAAATTCGTTTTTTTTCTGTGATAAAAAAAAAACCAATATTTATTATAAACCAATTGTAGTTTTCAGTTGTTTGTTAACAAGGAAATGACAAGGAAAATAAAGAGAAAATTGAGGAAGAAGAAGGGAAAATTAAGGAAAATTAAAATATTTTTATTTATTTTATTAATAAAAGGATAAATATTTAAGAAGGTCCCTTGTATTATGCATTTTGATAAATTTTATCTCTCTAATATAATTTGATTTTTTTTCCAAAATGTGTATTTTCAATATTTAACTTTAAATTTTTTATTAATTTTGTAAATTAATTTGGCTTGACTTTTTTTATAAATATAGCATATACACCTTATCATTTTTAATACAATTGGATAAATATTATATTTTTCTTTTGAAAATATGCAAAAATTATCCAAATGTGTAAAAATCAAGATATATATATCATGTCATTGTATATTCAAAAATAATAATATTTTTCATAAAGTAAGTAATTAGAAACCATCAAATTATAGTAAAGAGACTAAATTAATAAAATGTATAATATAGGAATCTTTTGTAAAATTTAACCAAAAAGAACATGAAGTGTTAAGCGGTATTTTGAAGCAAGCATGATAATTAACCTGCAATCCCAACCCCTTGACTTGGATAATGATTTTTATATATTGAATCGAGTAATAATAAAAGTATTTTTTTTAAATTTAGATTTAATTATAAAATATATAAAATTAATTAAATATATTTTATTATTTTATTATTTTTTAAAAGTAAAATGAGATTTTTGGATGGACCAAGCCCTGGCGAATCTAGAAAAATATTTTTTTGGCTGAAATTAAATTGTAATTTTTATTATAGTAAAAATGTAATTTTTAAAAGATTAAATCAAATTTTTATCATTTTTAGGGGATTAAAGTTTAATTTTATCTTTAGTAATTTAAATTTTTAAAAATTTTAAAGGGCCAATTTTAAGGGGGGCCGGGACCCTGCCAGCCCCTTTAGATTTGCCCCTAGACCAAGCCAGCCTAAAAACAAGCCTTGGCATAAATAATTAGTATGATAAAAACAAATTCTACAAAAGTAACAAAATTTAAAATTAAATCATCATATGTATTATGCTAGTCTAAAAAAATAGTTGATAATACAATTACTAATGAAAACAACAAGAAAATAAACATCATATGCAATTATATCTAATTGTTCTAGTGCATATTTGTTATGTTAGTCTCTCTTTAATATTTAATATATGCTCTTTATTATCATCTCTTGTTTCTTAACTGAGTTCATCGTCATCTTAATTTGAATCTACATTATTAAGACTATCAAAGTATTTTTCTTCCATGTTTTCTATGAAATATAGATCATCTTAATTCCATCTATGATTGAAATTATGAAATAAGTAACATTACGATCCAACATTGTTTTTTATGCTATACTAAAGTGATATTGTTAATACGGAAAATATTTTTTTAGAACAATAAATGTCTTCTCAACCACATTTCTAAGTATTAAAGGTCTCAAATTAAAAGTTTTGCAATCTATCTACGTTGCTTGTGTCTAGCACATTCTATCAAATGATATCGTACCCCACGATATGGCACAAGAAAACCTTTTATATTTATATTTGGGTTCCACTCTAAATAGTTTGTAGCTTTAATTATAAAAGCTCATATAAACTAATTTAGAGAAAAACTTATGTTAGATTATATCATTTTTTATAATACGTAAATTTTATACTATATAACCTTTATAAAAAAAGTTTTATAAATTGTTCAAACTTTCATGACACTTTGATAAATAATATAATTTTTGCCATAATTTTAGAAATTTATTTTTATAAATAATTTATGATAAAAACTATAACATTTTTTTATGAATAAGCATATTATTTTATAATATATAACATGGACACATAAATAAATAATGTCCATATTTAGCCATAACTTTTATAAAAATATATTATAACACTTTTATAAGATATAAATTATTTTTTATAATAAACTTTTGACCATAACTTTTGAACTTTTTAAGATTTAAATAATATAATTTTATTATAACTTTATAAAACATACAAATTATTTTTATTATAAATTTTAAAGATTTATAATATAATTTCTTTTACCATAACCATTCCAAACACTCATACGTATTAGTGTTTATAATATAATATTTATAACTTGTATAAAATATATTTTTAAAATTTGATTTGCATATAATTATCATAGTTACTCAAACATGTCTCACTTGTATAATTACAAGCAATTACATCCAAATCCAATTACTAGATTACTTTCTAAACACTACTTAAGAGTTAAAATATAATTTCACCATTGTATTAATTAATATTTTATAATTTTTAAAATATTTAATTAACATGTTCTCAATTTAAGAGGGTCAAAGTATAATTTTATCATTAATAATTTATAATTTTATATATTTTAAAAGGTAAAATATAAAAGTTTTCAAATTTTGAAAAACTAGGCACTCGACGCCGTTGGCTAAAAAGTCACATCATTTGTGAATTCATTTTAGTTTTAAATTGGTTTATATAGATTTTATAAACATAAAAAATAGAAAACATTCTTATAATAAATTTTTTGAATTAATTGCATTAATAAAATTTGAAAAGACTAAACAAGAAGCCTAACACCTTACACTTTAATATTTTTCTTCATAAAATAGCTTTAAAAATCATAAATATGTATATCAAATTCTAAATAATTTTCTTTTTGATCTCTAACATTGATCATCAAATCAATTTAGAGTTTGTTAACTGGATTTAAAGAAAAAAAACTTAATAGCTAAATGACTTGAATAAAACTTTTGAATTATTTAGTGACTATTTTGTAATTATTTGAAGTTGAGTAATTAAAATGTAAATTTACTAATAATTTAGTAATGTAATTTACCCTTAATTTAGTGATAGAAAAAGAATGTGATTTTTCTACAACTTACATAATTATGGACTAAACAAATCACTAATCCTCCATTCAACCAGACCAACCAGACCCGTCACGCAATGTGGTCATTGTCCAAGCAGAAGCTGTAAACAAGCAAGTCTCTTTCCACCCAAGCCTATGTGTTCCATCGTCTCCTACAAGGCTATAGCCATAACCAGGCCAAAACATGTTCAACATCAATTCAGTTTCCGCCATGGTGTTGCTGCTCATCGGCATTAGCTGAAACTTACGGTTCCTTGCGAGCTCGCTTCTCCAATTATGCTCGAAGTTATCGTCCCTGGTTCTCGCAGGGCCTCCTATGGCTAACACGTTCTTGATTTCCCTATACAGAAGGCAATGCTCGATGCGGTGCCGGTTAGGGTCTTCGGCCGACAGGTATGATCCGAATGAATCGAAGATGGAGGAGTAATAATGGAGGGAATTCACAAATCGGTCCAAGAAAGACCCGTGGTGGGATAGGTCTTGTTCGACCAATGTGAGCACCGTCGGAGCCAATTGTTCGATGTGTTTTAATGTGTTTTGGTTGGGTCCCGTGGCATCATATAACGAGTGTTGTAGCCAGTGAATGGCTACGGCCTCACCCCTTTGGAGTTGTATCGTTTCAATATCAATTTCTCCGAATTTTTTCGCGATCGGGTGGAAGTCGAATGGTATACCAAACTGTCTCGCAATGTTCGAAAGTTGATTTCCAGTCTCGACTAAAAGCTTCATAGACCTGCCGAGACCGGTTATGGTGACAAATGGAGGCCCTTCAGTACGAGTGGCTAGGGTGTGAAACAAGGCCGACCATTGCAAGCCTTGCATGATATCAAGGTCTATGATGTGAACCCGATCGTGCCAACGAAACGCCTCAAGCATGGCTCGATTAGAAGTGAAGCAAGCGAACTTAATAAAAGGAGAAGCATCATCGAAGGCTCGGAAAGCGCCACGAACGGTTTCATAATCTATCAAAGGAGAGCAATGCCCTAACCATGAATTAATAACCCTACTAGACATTGCCATAGCGAAATAAGCAATCACCCTTTCACCACACGAAACAGCATGAGGGGAAGCCATTTGTCTTATTTCAAGCAACATTGTATGAGCTTCACTGAGATCGTCGACCGAGATAGCCACGGCGCAGTCCAAAAGAAGCATCATCAAGCTTAAAACTTTATCACCCACCGGCCACACCATCGATTTCTCGGTTCGTAACTCATTAATGACAGGCTCGGTGACTTGTTCAACCCACTCGGAAAGCTCGTTTCTCTCCATGTCTGAGCTTGTTGATGGTAACCCAAATGACGGAAGCTCCCATATTGGTTCTTGGTGAGGCTGGATCATGTCTAGAGTCGCATGGACAACTTCGAATCCTCGATTCGTCATTGGGAAATTAGTGATGTAAATATGGTGTAAGGCAAAGGGAAAAATTGGAGGTGTGGAAGGGTGTTAAAAGAGAAGGGTTGAAACCATGTTAAACCATGTTAAAGTACGAAAATTTGGGCAAAAAGAATGAACAAAGAAATGGAGGCGAAGACTCGTTTTTTGGGAGTCAGTTTAATGCAAGAGCTTGGCCGGCATAGCCAGACACATAGATAGAGATGAGAAGCTAAAAGCCAAGCATATGCGTGTCAATTTTTTGTAGTGATTTTGCCCTTATTTTTTCTAGGTTTTCAATATACGTACATGCATGTATATGTTGAAGCCACGAAAGCATAATTCATGTTAAAAATCTGTGAATATATCACGGGGAAATTACTAATGGGAATATGCTTGGTTGTAGGAAGAGCTATACCTACAATAAAAAATATTATTTTCTTCAATTTTTCTCACCACCCAAGTAAAGTGGGTTTTAACCCCTAAACGGTCCATTTTCTTAGTTGACAAATTTATACTGAAATTTTATTTAAAGAATATCTAGTTTTTATTATGAAAAATACTAAAAATTTCAAATATCTGGTGCTACAAGATTTAAAAACTTTAATTTTTTTCTTCTAAGGTTTTTAAAGGAAAACTAAGACAAAATGGTCACGTTAATCTACATATTTATGTTGAATTATATGTTACATTAAAAATGTTAAGCACAATTCGTAAGTAAAGAAATTCAATTTTATACGTTGGACAGACATTCCGTTCATAATGAGTGAAATCCAATGATTCCAAGTGGTAAAATGTTTTAATTAGGCTTAAATCATAAAATATTATTTAAATAATTTTTTTTCAAATTCGTACTTAAATATTTTTTTTATAATAAGAGTATCTAAACTATATTATGTTACTCAAATTATTATAAAAAGTTATCACGGTTAAAAAAAAATTTAGCCAATCATTTTGCAACACATGATAATTTTAAATTAAAATTAAAATATAAAACAACTAAACTAAATTAAGTTTGTTGAGGTTCTTTTTTGTCCTCCTCTCCTTGGGAGAAATCTTTCCATATTTATAAGGCATGGTTCCCTGATGTGACGTGCTAAGGGATAATTAGGTGTCATGCATATACGATACGTTCTCCCTTTAGGCTCGACACGTACTCTTAGATATCTCTTTGGTAGAAAGGTATCATTGTAGGGCATGAGTAATGCCCGCATGTCCCTCGCGAGATGGTGAGGCATGATGGATCAAATTGCATATGGACCACCTCACGAGATATCGGTGGTGTATGGTACTCACATGTGTTGGCACTGCTCGTTCCCTACAGTGATACATTTCTAACAAAGAGACACGTCTAAGGGTACATGTTGAGCCTGTCATCTAGTTATATCCTAACATGTCACATTAACAAATTGTGCTTTATAAATATGAAAAGATTGCTCCCAATGAGAGGAGGATAGAAAAGAATCTCAACAAAATTAAAAAATTTCTAATCTTTTTACACTATCTCACTACCAATTGCGATCCTTTCTTCTTTTTTAATTGTTAGATAACTTTAACCAGTAAATATTTAAAAAATGAAAAATTATTTATAAGAGAAATAATACATTGGTTTTGAATTGGGGTTTAAAACGGAAAAGAAGCTCATACAATATGACTTTTGTTGTTAAAAACTGGATTTGGATTCTTAAATTTGTTGTCATCGAAATTCTTGTGTGAAGAACAAAATATATAAATATGTTTTCAAGTTTTTATTTAAAAAATTAAGGAAATAATATTTATTTTTAGATTTTAAGTTAAAAGTGTCACATGTCACATAATGATTAGTTAAGATTTTTTTAACAATATTAACTTTTGAAATAATTTAGATGATAAAGTATAATTTAAATACCACTTATGACCAAAAAACATTTTAGGTGCCAACTTAAAAAAAAAGGTGTAACTTAAATACTATTTTGTGAATTAAGCCTTTCAGTTAATATTTGAAATTGTAGGTTAAAAATCTGAATTTTATTTTCGGTATTTAATTGTAATGAATAATCTTTATAAATACTAAATCATGTTACATGGCTAAAAAATTAACTATATATATTTATAAACATCCGTTTTAACCAATGTCATTGCTAATTAACATTGTAGAAAAAGTTAATTAAATGGTCAAAAGGCATGGTTTGATATTGGTTAGATTATAATGGTACACGTTGAAGCCAATGGAGTGACAGTAAGCACCAACCAATATTATATCAAAGATGAAAGCTGTATTTGATATTAATGGTCCAATATTTTCCCTTTTTTTTCTCTCTCTCTCTCAAAGTATACAAATATATCAACAAGGGATAACTTGAAATCAAATTAACAACCAGATCCCAGCTTGATTTATTTATTTATTTGTTTTTGTATGTGTGTTTCGAAGACTTGGATTGAAGCCTTCGTAATTTATAACACCCAAACAAGTGCATAGGTTAACGACCTAACCAAGTTTAAGCTTTGTATTTTATATATATATCGAGTTGTTTATTTTTAATTAGTATTGAAAATTTTTATATGAATATTGGCTAAGTAAATATAATGAAGTTTAAAATAAAGAAATTGAATTTATATTTTATTAGATAGATGAATTTAACTAATTTAATCAAGTAAATTTAACTAGTTAAAATTTTATATTAAATTAAGCTTAAACTTACTGATAAAAATCAATCAAATTCGCTTAAATCACAGATTCTAATTGGAATCAAGTTTTTAAAATTAAATCTATGATTAAATTGATCAAATTATCAATTTTAATTTGACCAATTCGCTTAATTTAATTAAATAAATTATTAAAAATTTATAAAAATTTAAGGAAGAAAAGAACACATATTCATGTTATACTGTATCATAAGCGTATTATATTCACGTTATATTGATTTATAAAAATATAATAAAATGTATTGGTACAAGAACATTTTTAACACTAAAACAAGGAAAATAAATATTTTTACACCTATTTGAAAATGAATCAGTAATTACAGCTTAGTCCCTTTTTTTTTTCCTTTTTCTATTCTCTCATTTGTTTTTATATTTATTTAAATAATGAAAATTTTAAAAATTTATTTATATATATAAAACTTTGGTTAGCAGTAGTTTTCCTTGGTATATAGATCTTAAGCTGTAAATCAAACCTGAAAGTTCCAGCAGATATAGCCACCACCCACCAATGAGACCAACTGCAAAAGGCAATATGAAAAAAACGGGTACCTTTTGTGTTGGTTTACTGGTTTAGTGATGCTACTGCATTGACTTGGTTCGAAAAAAAAATGGGGTTAATCGGATCCGCACTGATCTTTCAGTGCCTTCCGGTTGCAGAGGCTTAAGAGATTCAAGAAAAAAGCTTCGTTAAACAGACTGATCGTTAGCGGCTGAGTCCGAACCGTCCTGTGAGTCTTCGCCATCTATAGGAAATATGGTGGCAGTGAGGTATGGTTATTGCTTTATGTGTATGTAAAAAAAGTAAAAATATCATGGAGACCTTTCTATTAAGAGTTAAATTACATTTTGCTCCCTCCACTAAAAAAATGGATAAATTAATCATTAAATATTAGATCCAAGAGCAAATTAGTCATTTCTATTAAATATTTCATTTATTTGTACTATTAAAACTAACATGATTGACGAAATATCCAAACAATGACACGTGGCATGCCATATGTATCTCATGTTGATATATAAAAACCGATTTTTAATAGTAGAAATAGATAAAAAAAAATTTAACAAAACTAATTTGCTCTTTAATTTAACTTATAGGGACTAATTTATTATTTTTAAATAAAAGCAAAATATAATTTAACTTGTGATATAAAAGCATCCATGATATTTTCATTTTGCTATATGCATTATAATAGACGAATGTGACAATACCAAAAAGTGACTTTACTGACGGCCTCCTTGATTGGGTGCTCTTCTTCTTCAACTCAGCTACAAAGAGAAAGCAAATCTCGTATCGTAAATGTAATTTCCTAAGTAAAAATATGGACAATTGTAAAAAAACATGGTGCAAAAAACAAGGTACTATTCTGTAACGCTAGTAATAAACCAAATAGGTTAAGATACTGGTGTGCTTTCCTGTTAGTTTGGGTTGGTTATAAGAAACTATGTTGGTTAAATGCATAATCACATGAGTATGAGATATGACTCTAAGGATCCTTTACATGCATAGAAAAACTTAGATATTAAACATAGTTACCATGAATCTAATGTAATAACCCTTAAATTCAATGATTGTGGATAAATCTTGGTGCAAAAACAAGGTACTATTATATAATACAAGTAATAAATTAAACAGGTTAAGATAAATTATTTTATAATAGTGCTCCATACATATTTAGATATGAATATAAATTTTCAAAAACTCCTTTAAAATACTCATATTTAAGAGCGAAATCTGAATCATATAAATAATATATCTATGACTACATTCACATCACCATCACCATGAATGTAATGCAATAACCTTTTGTTTTAATGATTGGGGATAGATCTTTAGTGCAAATTACTAAAAAAAACACTATGTTTAGCATGTAGCAGACTTGAGATAAAAAGTTAAGATGCACTCTTCAGACAACCACAGCTTATACAACGTAAAAGTAATGATCAAAGAGGCTTTTAGCATCTTAAAGTATTGGTTAGACATGCATTCTTAGACATGATTATGAAACCAATACCATGTCTGTCTATGTACATAACTTGGTAAATAAAGCGGAGAAAGAAGCATACCCATCCCAGGCACTGCATAGTCATTGACAATTTCAAAATTTTTGTATGTGTATCCCACAAAGTTGAGGTCCTTTGACGAAAGCATCTGCAAAGTAAATGGATAATCAATCAAAAAAGGTTATGTCATGAATTGCCATGCCATGTCAGGTTTAGAGAGCATGAAATGCAGACAGTACACCCATGCAAAATAATAATCTATATTTATTTGTATTATATTTAAGATTTTGATTAGTTGGTGTCACCCATTAATCGAGTTAAACTCAATTGTAAAATTACGAAAAACCTTTTATTTTTATAAAACAATGCATATTATTTTGAGAATAAATTTTTTTTTCATATAAAACCTACCAAAAATATACTGTCATTAGCTAACAGCAGACTGAAATGCAATGAATATATGAAAAAGATGCTTAGAAACTTACTTTCCTCCATGGACCAGATTTTGATGATGGTTTTCGAACCGGATTCTCAGACTGCACAGTGAAAAATAAGCAAACATCATGAAAGACGTTAAAGTTGCCACACAAATAGTTGTATGAATCCAAAAATTAAGGGATAAAAGTACCTCATCGAACTTTTCAAAATTTTGAGTATCTAGCTCATCATTAACCTCGGGAATAAATGCAGCATCCATTTGATATATCCTATCCCAGTCCACACCTTCAAACCATGGATGAGCCTAAAGAAGTAAAAAAAGAAGCCAAGATAATCACCTTCGTAGGAAAACAAGTTTTAAGCAACAGATTGAAGAATGAAGAATAGATAGGACACATAAAACAATACCTTAATTTCATTTGCTCCGTTTGATCCTAGTCTTTGATTGACATTACACAGGAGTTTGTTAATCAGATCTTGTGCCTCTGAAGACAAATTGGCTTCTTCAGGAAACTTCAAATGATTTTTCCAGTTTACTATCTATGAAAGGAATAAAAAAAATTGACATTATTAGACAAGTGAAACTTGTTTAAATCCCCCTTTTTTTCCCAATTCATTCATTTTATTAAAATAGAAATGCTTGTATTACTGGACTATGACAATTTCTTTTCACATTCTATCTTTAGCTTAGCCAGCGCCAAATAAATGGTCTTCAAATGAAAATAGCAGAATAGTAAAAACAGAGATAACATGAGCCAGATCCAGACTAATTAACAAATAAAAAAACGGAAAAAGCACACAAACATCAATTGGCAATATTTCTCAGGTTACCTTTCTACAAGTTGTCATCGGATCATCTGAATAAAAAGGTGGATATCCCACTAGCATTTCGAACATGATGGCACCAAGTGACCACCTGTGCAAAATTATTATCATTAGTCACAACAAGTTTTAATATTGGCGGAGCAAGAAATTAGGGCATTCTAGAAATCATCAGAGGACAACATCACTTTAATTTACTATGAACTATTGATAGATGGATTTCTTTTTTTGTCGTAATTAGAGCATCTACGTCAGTGATAAATGAAAATTAATATTCAGTAAGAAAGCCATTACTCCAATGCAAGACGTAGGGCTAGTTTAATATTGTTTTGAAAAGTGCGGTGAAAAGCATTTTTTTAAATGTTTAATTTAAGATTTAATTTTTTAATATTATTGTCAAAAAAAATATTTTTAAGTAATTTAAATATTACATAAAACACAAAATAAAGAATAAAAATCTCATTTGATTCTAGAAATGCTTCTCCAAAAATGTAAAAACTAAAAAAATGCTTTTACCTTAGATAAAAAAAGGACTACAAAAATTATTTATTTAGCCTTGCTTATAGCTCTAAAGGTGCTTTTTACCCCCCAAAACATTCTTAAAATGCAAACTAAACAAAGCCATAATCAATTGCTACGTCAAACAAAAAGGATAGTGGTATGTGAAACAAAATGGAATTTCATTTCAAATGAATAACTACTAACCAATCACATTCCATTCCATAACCCTTCTTCAAAAGGACTTCTGGAGCAATATAGTCGGGAGTACCAACAGTAGAATAAGCCTGCAAATTCAAGCATTTGACCCAAAAAATATGAATCATCCAATTGTCACTACTAAGTTCTTTCAAGAAGCTTGTAACTATTACTTTAAGACACAAAAACATGTAAAAAGAAACAATTCTAATTACAAATATACAAAACCAATACAGGGTCAGGGTCTTCATCCAGTGATTCAATGAATGAAAAGATGCGTAGATGAGACCGAGTTCAATTCACAAAACAAGAGCAACATAGCTCACAGCCACCAATATGTATTAATTTATTATTTATAGCATGAGATATAGAGAGATGAAAGGATAGGTGAAACACAACGGCTGACAACTTACAAGCATTCTCCGGTTCTTTTGCCAATGCTCTAGTTGCTCTTGTTGTGTTCGTTTTGGAGCTGCTGAGCGTTCATCATTTTCTGTACCTTCATTAATGTTCGCACCAGAAAAATCCTGTTCTTGGAGAGTACTGCAATCCAAGGGTTTACATAGTCCAAAATCTGACAATCTCAAGTGTCCATATCTATCCAGAAGCAAATTATCAGGCTTGATATCCCTACAACATTTAGACTCCAAAGATTAACCCTTTTTTTCAGAGAAAGCACCTTGACTTTTTTATTTATATATATACTAACCTATGAATATAATTGTGTCTGTGGATAGACTCAATAGCCAAAACTGTTTCTGCTACATAAAATCTAGCTTCATCATCACTCAAGATATCCTTTCGCATAAGTAAAGTCATCATATCTCCACCAGGTAGATATTCCATTATAAGATAAAGGAAATCATCATCTTGGAAAGAAAAGTATAGTTTGACAATACAATTGCTATCAACTTCAGCAAGTAGGTTCCTTTCAGCTTTCACGTGCTCAACCTAAAATGAGATTGAAAATACCCGATATGAGTAATATACAAAAGGCATAATTGATAAATTTAGTTCGTTAATTTAACTTTTGTTTTTTTAAATTAAATTTGGCTCTTGAGACTCAACCCGTCAAAACGAGTCAACTTGTCTTTTTTTTTAATGAAATGTTAACTAAAACATTAAATTTTTAACGATGTTGACTTGACAACCCATGTGGCAGTTTATGCATACTTCATATTAACATAGCATTATTTGTTATATATGTTATTTCAACAAATAATTTAAAAATAATAAAATATTCAAAAATATCTGTTAAAAAAACAACAATTCAACTCTTTGTGAAAAGTTTATGATCAAATTTGACTCTTTTAAAAGGTTGAAGGCTAAATTTAACTCAAAAAATAATAAAAGGCCAAATTAAAAAAAATATAAATATTAAGTGCTAAATTTATCATTATACTAATTCAAAACCACCACAACAATGCCATATGGCCAGAATAAACAAATACCTGGCCTCTTCGAAGCATTTCTGATTTCTTAAGCTTCTTCATAGCATACACTTGGCCTGTTGTTTTTCCCTACAAATTCTAACCTGCAACATAATATATATATATAAGTAAATCAAAACGTTAATTTTAATTGGAGAATAAGGAAAATTAAGTGCGATCTATAGCATTAATACTCCTTTCACAAGGATAAAACAGATTATGATCTATGACAGATAACATTATAGAGAAGTATACCTCTCCAAACGCACCCTTGCCAATTATAGTTAATAATTCAAAGTCTTCAACACCAATTTTATGCCTCTGAAGGCGCATGTATTCAGTTTCCTTTTTCTCCAAGAACTTTAGTAAGTTGTTTTGATCTTCCTCGGAGACATCAGCATCTGCCAACTTCTTTTCAAGGACCATTCGTCTATTAATCAGAAAAAAAATAAAATTATTTATAATAGAAGATAATAATCAACTAAAATTGGCAAAATATTGTCATAAAAAGTCCTATGTCATAATATCATCATAAAATCAGCTCGGAATTATTATCTACCCTGAACCAGCTCGGCCCCGCTTACAATTTTAATTAATTTTTATTCTTTTGGTACAAAATTGAATAATTATTTTAAATAAGATAAATATCCACCTTATACATAAACACAATGTCTAATGAGAAACATAAAATTAATTTTTGTGCAATTATATATATTTTAATTTTAAAATTTTAATTTTAATTGAATTTTTATAAGTTATTGACTTTGTAATTAATGTGACATCATTTTAAGTTTATTAAAACAAATATATGTAGTTAAGAAGAAATGCATTTATTTGTTTTTTCTTAATTGTGTAAAGCTCATAATTAAAGTTTTATGTATAAAGTAAAAACTAAAGTTATATATATAATAATACCAAATCAAAGTATCTCTATCACGCTAATCAATAATTTGGAACTTAACACTTTTAAATTATTAAATCAATTAAAAATAAGATGAACGAAAGATTTCTATAAGTTAACCGTAACGATTGCAGCAATTTAAATCTCTGATCTCTACAAACAACAATTATTTACTCAAATATCGTTGTTTCTCAATATATTTGCAACTTGTATTAGCAAATTTAAGCATAAGATTAGGAAACCATACCTCTCTTTTCTGTCTTGAAGATTCTTCATTTGCTCCTTGTAATGATTCTCAATATACTGCTTGGCAGCAGCGGCTTTTTGTTTGGTGATATTGGAAAGAGCTTCTTCATCCGTAATCCCGTCTTGATTGCCTTCGCCTCCTCCACCTCCGCTGCTTGACGATGCTTGATTCTTCCTCGATGACCTCGTCTTATCCCTCGGCTGTAACTTCGAAAGCCAACTCCTCGACGTATTACTGTTATCCATTTTGAATTTTTGTCTCTCTAATAAAAATTTATTTTTCACCTCAATCAAAATCCACTGCGATCTGCATTTCATCAATACTAAATAAGCAATTAATAAAAAAATTAAATAAATACAAAAAAATAAAGAAAAATAACAGATATCTGAACTTTTTGAAATGATTTGAGAAGAAATGGAAAAAGTAAAATCCAGCAAAGAAAATTTTCACGCTACCGCGTTGTTTGCGTTAGACAATACGATCCGCGAAAAGGTCTCCCGGCAATTTCGAATCGTTTCTAAAATATATATTTTTTGGCTTTCTATACAAAAATGGAAATGAAAAAAAAAAAACACCCTGAGAGAGACGGTACAGTTTTTGGATTTCTTGGCGCGCGTTCGCTTGTTCAATTCCCGCACGTTCCCTTTTTTTTTAATATTTTGGGAAATTTTATTGGATCACACGAGTTTGAACCGATAATATTAGCTGGCCGCTCTTTTTTTTTTTACTGATTAAAATATTTAAAAAAGTAAATGTATAAATTTCAAGAACATAAATTATTATTCGAATAATGAAAAAAATATACTATATGTATTTTTACGGTATTGCAATGATTTTTATAATGAAAAAAAATTATTATTTGTTGTAAAACTTCATTTAAAAGATCACTTATAGAGTTTATTTCTCATAATAATATATTATTTTGACATCGACTTCTATAAGAGTAAGTAAATCGTGAATGTTCATTTTTTAAAAGCTCTTGACGGAATTTTGTATAAATTAAATTTAATTTTGATATAGTGTGGATGCTTGGCTGGCAATAATATTAGGTTTAATTAGGTAAATATGTTGATTTTAAAACGAAATTAGGGTTTTAGGCCTTTTATTTGAAATTTAAGAAAATAGATCGTTTTTAATAAACAAATCGAAAACGAGGAGAGCGCTTTTGAAAAACTTTTCTATAAAACATGTTTTCTTTTGACACATCAACTCATTTGGTTAGATGATCAAATAATACTAAATTCCCAAATTTTATTACTCTTCTAAGTAGATTTTATTTTTATTTCATATTGTTTCAAGTTCTTTTTTGTTTTTAATTAATAAATATAATGTTTTCAAGTTCTTTTAATTAATAATTCTTTTATTTATATAAATAAAATAATAAACATGTAATTATATAATAAAAATATTATATATATTGTTATGTTAAAATATATTTGATTAATAACTCCTTTATTTATATAAATAAATTAATAATTGCATAATTGTATAATAAAATATATTTTTATATATTTATCATTATGTTAAATTTATTTTATTTTAAAGTATCAACTAACTTTTTTATATTTTTTATTTATATATAATATTTATATGTCAAATATTTATTTTCTTCACCTACATTGTGGTATGGTGATTTCTAATATTATAAAATCAAATAATTAAGTAAAGAAAAATATACCAAAAAATTAGTTGATGTTTTTAAAAAATAAAAATATATATTTATATATTTATTAATTATTTATATAAATAAAGGAGTTATTAATTAAAATATTTTAACATAATGATATATATAAATATATATTTTATTATATAATGACATATTTATTATTTTATTTATATAAATAAAAATATTAATTAAAATATGAATTAAAAAACTTAAAACAATAAATTTATTAATTAAAAATTAATTAAAATTAAAAAAATGTGCTTAAGAAAATTCAAACTTGAGACTCAAATGATGAAATCACTATTATTTGACCATTTAATTAGAGGAGCTGACGTGTAGAGGTGCTCATGGGCCGGGTCGGATTCAACTAAAAATTCAGGCCCGTTTACTAGCCCCAACCCGAAAAATTGGCCTAAAATTTTGTTCAAGCACGACCCGGATAAAAATGTTAAAACCCGAACTCGACCCGGCCTACCCGTATTAATTTTTTATATTATTTTTATATAATTTTTATATATATATATAATACATCAAAAATACTAAAAATATCAAAATAAATATTTCTCAACAAATTGAAAATAACTTTTAAAAAATATGTAGACTTAAATAACACTAAGATAAATGCAACTTAAAAAGCAAATGCCTCTAAAATAATAACAAAATTAACAAATGCCTTTAAAATAATAACAAAATTCACAATAAAATAAATTTTATACAATACCCAAATAATAACAACAAAATAGTAGCAACATAATAGTAAAATAGTAGCAAAATAAGGAGAAAACAATAAGAAAATAACATTAAAAAAAAAGAGCAGATTTTTTTGTCCTTTAGTGAATTCGGGTCGGGTCGTGCCAAGGCCAAAAATGCCTTACCCGAGGCCTGGCCCGTTTTTTAAATGGGTCTTATTTTTTTTGTCTAAGCTCATTTTTCGGGTCTATATTTTTACCTAAACCCTCTCACATTTCGGCTGGGCCTTCGGGCCAGACCGGGTGGCCGGACCAGGTGGCCCAACCCATGATCAGGTCTATTGACGTGTCAAAATAAGTGTTTTGTAGAAAGCACTTTTCTCAATACCCATTTTTAGTTTCTCTCTCCAAACCTATTTCCCTAAATTTCGGGAAAAATGACTTAAAACCCTCATTTTGTTTTAAAATTGACTTATTTGTGTAATTAAATATCGATATTGTTGTGTAAGTTTGAATTCATTGAACCATATAGAAAGAGATTATGGATAATTGTAAGCACTAAAAACATCCAAACAATCCCTTATTTGTGGTTATTCTAAAAGATTTTTTTCTTATCCAAACAATGCTTAAACGCTTATGAGAAATTATACTTGAGCAACAATCTCGTCATCTACTATTTGCATCTTCTATATAATTCCCACGCCATACGATCAAGTCGGCTTCAACAAAAAAGTGTAAGATTATGGTTTAAGGTATACCAATTGTTAATGTTATAGAAGATTTGGTAAAATCAAATAGATATTGTAAGAATCTCGATTGGTTCTTCGATTAATTCGATGTTCAGATAGAAGTTTGGACAAAATTGTTTAAACACATCAAAGCAAAAGACAAAATAAAGAGAGAAATAAACACAAATCCAACACATGATAGAGAATCAACACATGATATTTATTAACACAAATTAGATTCAGCAATTACTCTACGGAGCGTCGCTCAAAAAAATAATTTTATTTATCAATTCATCCGGTACAATCCTTAAACAAAGAGTGTGTAAATACACTCCCAAATGGATAATGTTGAATCTAAGGAATAATGTTGAATCTAATTTGTGATAAATCACTCTCCCCAAATATCTCATATTACATACAATATATTTCCATAAAAATCCCTAAACAAAGAGTGTGTAAATACACTCCCAAATGGCTCAATAAAGAAGTTGATCTACCGCCTATTTATAGGCTAATACAGGAGTCCATTTAACAAAATTTTGATAGGCTTTAAACTCTCGTTTAAAAGTTGAATATATCACTTGAATTATCTTAAATATTTATCTCAAAATAAAAGCTTATCAGACCAAATAAATCAACTTAATCACCTAATAAATAACTTAAAATATATAATGTTTGAGATGAGATTATTGATCATTTCTCCTTCTATTTTTCCAATTTCGACAAAGACCTTTCAAGATATGATAAAACATGACATAAACGATCATTTGAAGTAAAAGCTGTTATCATTATGAAATTCAAAATAGGATAACTAAAGCCAAACTTGTCTTAAAAATAAAAATCAATTTTATTAAATGCCAAATATGATATTATAACGTGGGAAAGAATTTTATGAAGGAAAGCAAATGTTACTTGTAAGTCACAAGGCCTAGAGGGGAAAAAAAACAAAATAAAAAAGCCCGAGGATATCACAAAGCAATAAAGTAGTTGAAAGTGTTCTTTCAATATAATTATGTAGTGTACTCAATAGAATATTGATGTTAAGATTTGTAATGTAATGTTATGTTAAAATTTTTTTATGAATTTTTTAGTATTTTTTTGTCTATATTTAAAATAAAATTTATTAATAAAAAATAAATTATATAAAATTTATCTAATCAAATAAAAAATACAATTATGATAAATTCCGTCGTTAGAACTATTATATTGCCTAGAGTACGATTATGGGTGGACCTCATACAAATTGTTATATGCTTGAAATAGCGCAAAAGTATTATTCAATATCTAAACCGACACCCATGATGATATGCTCAACGCGTGCGTCTTAATAGTTAATCTAATATTGGCGAACATTAGGATAATATAGTTCATTTCTCCCATCAAATTTAACACTATGAAGGTGATTGAGATTCTTTGATTATAGTAGAATATCTTAAATATTGTCAGAAAATTTAGTTAGATTAATGTTACTCAACGATGTAAAAACACATAAGTGTTATGTTCAGTATGCTTTTAACAATAATATGATGGTAATATCGTCATCAAGTATGATGTGCACATAAACGTGAACATTTAACACAATTACAAATAAAATATTTTATGATATTAATTATATTAATCAAATATACATATACCAACAAAGTATAAATTCATATGCATATTGATTAATTTTCAATAAAATCTTAATAAGATATCTCATGCGATTGATGTGATCCAAACGATTACTCGCTTAAATATTAAATATAACTACTATTATTAGAAAAAAACAACACTTATAATGCAATATATTTATTTATTTCATTGATTACTTATTGGGATGCTCAGTATAGTGCTTCGTAATAACAAAATTGATAAACTTATATATATGTTTTGTCCAAATCCAAATTAATGAACCGTGGAAGATACATTATTACGATCAATTAGATTCAATACAATCAACTAAATTTAATATTTTATTTTTAAATCAATAATGATGTCAACATTTGGACTAATATTTTAAATCAAGCAAATAGGAAGACTTAATTTTATCATTTCAAATACATAATCATATATTCGTATTCAATAACTATATTAAACTTTAATTAAATCTAAAATTCAATCAAATTAAACCTTTAAATTAAGAGCCTACACTCCTAATATTATTCTCTCTATACACAAAATTCGAATCTTTGCTTAAGAAATATGCAACCCTCATGGCTCGAGCAAACAATCGGTGACCATAATTAAATTTCAAACTTAACTAGACCAGGAAATTTAGACCTATAGGTGGGTTGAAACGCACATGTACGACGGCGTTTTAATAAAAAATACGAAATTGAATTTTTCTTTTCCTTGCGGAGGAAGACAGAAACAGCGAGCGTAACGAAAATAAAATCCACTTTGTTCCTAATACGACCTCCATTTGGGTCGTATCGAAGCCACAGAGAGAAAAAACTGGAGGGGGAGCAAAGGGATACTGGAAAGAGACGGCGCAAAGCAAAATCGAATGAACCGGTGAAATAAGAAAAAAAATTCTTGATTTGTTTCTGATTTATCATTAATAATAATCTTGAAGAACAAATCAAATTTAAATTTAAATTTCTCTTTTGCAACGATTGTTATTGCAAGTTTTGGGTATGTCGACGAGCTCTTCATCAAATGCTTTACTTTTCATTTAAGGAAAAAAAGAGGAATTATTTCTGAATATTTGTTTGTTTTTAATTTCTTTTATCATATGAGCATCTTAGGTTAATAGTTTGGGCAGGAATTTGACTTAATCGAATCAATTACGGAATTATACATTTTCTTTTGCAGTTGAAATTGGGGGGCGAAATTGGTGTGTTGAAGAAAGAATATATCGTGATTTTGATTTGTTTATTTATATGATGAGATTGTAGCTGAGGTTTTTTTAAGGTAAATTTTTGATGGAGGAAGAGGAGGATAGGATATTGTTGAGTAGTTTAGGTGTTACGTCCGCAAATCCTGAGGATATCGAACGGGATGTATTAGCCAAGGTATCAGCTCTGATCTCTGTTATCAATTCGATTTTAAAATGTTACTGTTTTGTTGATAATGCTGTTGAGGTGTGGAGATTTTGACGGTGGATAATTGTGTTGAATGCCAGGCGGAAAACAATGCTTTGGATGGTAGTGAAGTAGGAGGGAGCACTGAGGAGGAACCGGCCGATAAGTTGGAAGGGAACAACCCATCGTCGTCGGCCAATCAGGTGAAACTCTTGAATAAATTGAGGGCTGTGGAATTCGAAATTGATGCTGTTGCATCCACTGTTGAAGAAAGGAAAGATGTCACAAGTGGTGACCATGATGCGAAGGATGAGCATGTGGAGGAAGGGAATAGAGAGGATGATGATGAAAGTGCTATGCAGTTACATTCGCGTGATTCAACCCTTCAACGTGCCTTAGCTACTGATAGGCTAAAGAGTCTCAAAAACACTAAGGCCCAACTTGAGAAAGAACTGTCGGGGTTACTCAAAGAAAGTTCGTCCGAGGGTGTAAAGCATGACAAGTTGATAAAAGACCTGGTGAAGGAAGAGCCTAGGCTGAAAAGGAAGTCAAAAGAAATCCAAAAGCCTAGCAAAACTAAACAAAAGCGGAAGAAATCAGTTTCTTTTAATGATGATGTTGATTTTGATGCAGTGTTGGATGCAGCATCTGCAGGATTTGTGGAAACTGTAAGTTAATCATGGTTCCTAATATTCTGTTACTTTTTGGCTTGCGAGACACTTTTTAGTTAGGGAGAAGGGATTAGATGGTTATTACATATGTCTGCAATAAATATATATAGATATAGGGAGAAGGGAGAATGCTGCTAATACCATACTATTTCTGGCTTAGGAAAGGGATGAACTGGTGCGGAAGGGGATATTAACCCCTTTTCATAAGCTTAAGGGATTTGAGCGCCGTCTTCAACAGCCTGGTACATCAAATGAGCACAGTGTTCCTTATGAAGAAGATGAGAAAGATGATATTGTTTCTGCTAGTGTTGCTAGAGTTGCAAAGTCGATATCAGAGGCTGCACAAGTTCGCCCATCAACAAAACTACTTGAGCCTGATGCTTTGCCAAAGCTTGATGCACCCACCTTTCCTTTTCAAAGGCTAAAAAAGTCTTTAAAGTTTTCTCAGTCAAAAGAAGTAGAGGAGAATAAAGGCTCAAAACGGAAAAAGAAGAGGCCTTTGCCTGACAAGAAATGGAGAAAGCGGATCTCTCGTGAGGAAAGAGATATGGAAGTGGGAGGTATGCTCAGCTTAATTATTGCTAATTGACTAGGCATTTTTTGACTGCTTTAACCATTATCTCTTTCCGAGTTTGTTCATAATAGTTGTGAAACAATCTGGTTATTATGAACGATTGGGTGCAACTGTTTTGGTTTTTGTTGAACATATGTGGTTTGCATTTTCAGCTGAAACTTGTTTTTCTTTAATGTAAATTTCTTAAATTTTGTGCAGAAGATGTGAGGGATAACTTGACTTCCCATGATGAAGAGGAAGACCAAGAGGGCTCGGAGGATATGGATGATAATGACCCTGCTTATGTAACACTTGAAGGCGGGCTAAAAATCCCTGAAACCATTTTTAGCAAGCTTTTTGACTATCAGAAAGTGGGAGTACAGTGGATGTGGGAACTACATTGTCAAAGAGCAGGTGGGATCATTGGGGATGAAATGGGTCTTGGCAAGACTGTCCAGGTCTTGTCTTTTCTTGGAGCTTTGCACTTCAGTAACATGTATGAGCCAAGCATTGTTGTCTGCCCTGTAACACTCTTACGACAATGGAAAAGGGAGGCACGTAGATGGTATCCAAAATTTCATGTCGAGATACTACATGATTCTGCTCAAGATCCTGCTTACAAGAAGAATCAAGCCAAATCTAATGAAGAAAGTGACTATGAAAGTGAAGGATCAGTGGACAGCGACTATGAAGGGAACTTGTCTTCTAAAAGCAGCAAAAAATGGGATTCTTTGATAAATAGAGTTTTGCGGTCAAAATCTGGGTTGTTGATTACAACTTATGAGCAACTCCGAGTGATAGGGGAAAAGTTGCTTGACATAGAATGGGGTTATGCAGTTTTGGATGAAGGACATCGAATCCGAAATCCAAATGCTGAAATCACTCTGGTTTGTAAACAGCTTCAAACAGTTCACCGTATAATAATGACCGGTGCACCAATTCAGAACAAGCTTAGTGAACTATGGTCATTATTTGATTTTGTTTTCCCTGGGAAGTTGGGTGTCTTACCTGTATTTGAGGCAGAGTTTGCAGTCCCTATATCTGTTGGTGGATATGCCAATGCTTCACCATTACAGGTATCAACAGCCTACAGGTGCGGATCATGTATCTCTAAAAAATTCAGTTTATTTTTAAAACAAGTTGGAAGAAGTAGAACCTGTTGTTGCCTTGGGTTTCTTTGTACTGAAATCTTTCATTGTTCGTTATGATTGTTTTCTGAAATTTTAAATTGGATAATGTGCAGATGTGCTGTTGTCCTCCGTGATTTGGTCATGCCATATCTACTCCGGCGCGTGAAGGCTGATGTGAATGCCCATCTGCCTAAAAAGGCAGAACATGTACTTTTTTGTAGCCTTACTGCCGAACAAAGATCTGTCTATAGAGCATTTCTTGCTAGCTCAGATGTGGAACAAATACTGGATGGGGGTAGAAATTCTCTTTATGGAATTGATGTGATGCGTAAGATCTGTAACCATCCTGATCTGCTTGAGAGAGAACATTCCTGCCAGAATCCAGATTACGGAAATCCTGAACGGAGTGGGAAAATGAAAGTGGTTGCCCAAGTTCTCCAGGTTTGGAAGGATCAGGGCCATCGTGTCCTTTTGTTTGCTCAAACACAGCAAATGCTTGACATTCTTGAAAACTTCTTAACTACAAGTGGCTATTGCTATCGACGAATGGATGGACATACTCCCGTAAAACAGAGAATGGCTTTAATAGATGAATTCAACAACTCCGATGATATATTTATTTTCATTTTGACTACGAAAGTAGGTGGTTTAGGAACAAATTTAACTGGAGCTAACAGGGTGATCATCTTTGACCCTGATTGGAACCCGTCAACGGACATGCAGGTATCTTTTGACTGACTTCTTTTTCATTGACATAGTGTTTAAGGTATATAATACATGCGGATATTTCTATTAGAATGTTAACTTTTCAAAACTGTTGCGGTGATGGCTTTCACCGCTGACAGGCAAGGGAGCGTGCTTGGCGTATTGGTCAGAAAAGAGACGTAACTGTTTATAGATTGATTACTCGTGGAACAATCGAAGAGAAGGTGTACCATCGGCAGATTTACAAACATTTTCTTACCAATAAGATACTGAAGAACCCTCAGCAGAGAAGATTCTTTAAAGCTCGAGACATGAAGGATCTTTTCGTTCTGAATGATGAAGGAGAGAATGGGTCGACCGAAACATCTAATATTTTCAGTCAGTTGTCAGAAGATGTAAATATCGTTGTTATGCAGAAAGATAAGCAGCATAAGCAGGAACATTTGAGAGCAGCTGGTTCTCATTCTGATCATGGTGGTGGTAGAAACGGCAATAGCTTAAACGGCATTCATTCAAAGAGGAAAGGAAAAGAAAAAGATGATCATAGTGATGGTGAAGTAGATGAAGAAAAAAATATTTTGAGGAGCCTTTTTGATGCCCAAGGAATACATGTAAGATATGTCTCTCTATCTAACATTAACATTATCATGGAGGTATGAACTAGGAGTTAGATTGCATTTTGCCCTCTCTACTAAAAAATTGAGCAAATTAGTCATTGTAGGTTAAATCAAAGTGCAAATTGATTCTTTTTGTTAAAAATTTCATCCATTTGTGCTATTAAAAATTGACAAAATTAAAGGAATAACCAGACAGTAACACATGGCGCATCATGTGTACTTTATGCTAATGTATACGGACCGGTATTTGACAGTAAAAATGGATGAAATTTTTAACAGAAAGATTAACTTGCACATCTAATGTACATTAATTAATTTACTCATTTTTTAAGTAAAAGGGCAAAATACAATCCGATTCTTGGGGCATAGTACTTTTACCACAATTTTTGGTTTTATTGAATATATTCATGTTTAATATAAATTTATTGATAAATGGATTATATTAACTCCATTGATTCTGATAAAACATTTTTCCCACAATTTGTTTGTTTTTCTTTTTTCTCTTAGAGTGCTGTGAACCATGATGCCATAGTGAATGCCAATGATGAAGAGAAGGTGAGGCTTGAGGAACAGGCTTCACAAGTGGCACAAAGAGCAGCGGAAGCATTACGACAATCACGAATGCTTCGAAGCCATGATAGTATTTCCGTTCCTACTTGGACTGGGAAATCTGGAGCTGCCGGTGCACCGTCAGCAGTTCGAAAGAAATTCGGCTCGGCTTTGAACGCTCAGTTAGTAAAACCCTCAGGTGAGTCATCTAGTACCGGCATAGCAGCTGGGGCTGCTGCTGGCAAGGCATTATCTTCAGCAGAATTGCTAGCTCGAATCCGCGGAAACCAAGAACAAGCCATTGGTGCTGGACTTGAACATCAGTTCGGATCGGTTTCAAGTTCGTCGAACACCACAAGACCCTCCATTAACAGGACTTCTAGGTCCTGGTCATCTTCTAACGTATCCAGCGTGCAGCCTGAGGTACTAATACGTCAGATATGTACATTCATACAACAAAAAGGCGGCAGCACGGATTCAGCCAGCATCGTGGATCATTTCAAGGACCGAATACCATCAAACAATCTGCCTTTGTTTAAGAATCTATTGAAGGAAATTGCTAAACTAGAAAAAGATCCGAACGGATCACGTTGGGTTCTAAAGCCAGAGTATCGGCAGCAATAATCTGTTTATTCCGAGACTCGTTGCTTCGACAGCATTCATAACAATTCAGTGTTCATAAGCAGTTTGAACATTCATGTCTGGCATCACGATCGACGTGGTTGTGGCAGTAGTGTATGCAAGTCCCAGGGGGAAAATGAAGAGAGGATGGAGTCAGCCTATAAATTTTTTGATGCACTTAATTTTTCACTACCACAAATGTTTTTCACTGTATAGAGTAAACCACAGTTTCTCCCCTGAGGTATTTTGTTTTGCTATTTAGCTGATCCAAAAGGAATTGTAGGTTTATTTTTTAATGTTTCGGCTTTTTCATTTTTCTTAAAATATGTACGGCATTTGTGTCTAATGCAAATCTGGACATGATTCTCAAAATATATATATATATATATATATTAAAATCTTGAAAATAATTGATATGGGATACATATTTATATTCGATATTTACATCCAAAATTATGGCTTTGACCAGGGATTAAACCAGTAAACGAAATTTAACCTTTTATTAAATAAATTTATCCATAGGAGGGTTAATTATTTCGACGGGTAGGATCCAAGTTTTTATAATATGGATATAAACCGTGTTTAAAATTTAAGCAATGTGTATTAAATATATTCAATTAAATTGAACTAATATTTAATGCCTAAAATTAAAGTTTAAACTGATAGAATAACCTAATTGACATGATATTGATATTTTAAAATTTTCGATTTTCAATTTTTTTAATTTAGGGACTAATTTAAATTTTGGACCATAGTTTGAGGACTAATCAACGTATTTTCTTCCTACTACTAACCGTTAGGGATTTTGGTTTGGTCCAAAGACTCCAAAATAAACTGCAAGATTTTTGCGCGCAGCAAAGACCGCGAAAACTTTACCCTCCAAAAAAAAAAAAAAAAAAACTTCAACACGTAATCTCGTACGTTTTAAATTTTCTCGATCGAACTGTTTCTAAAACCCTAGGGTTTCCCCAAATTTATCTCTAATTTCTTTTTTTTCTTTTTTTTTTCAAATTTCAAATCCTATGGAAGAAATTATTGGCAAGGAGAAAATGCCGGTTTTTAGGCGGTTGGCTGATTACCTGTTGAATTTTGATTGCAGGTAATGGCTTGAAGTACCTGTATTCATGGTTCTCTTACTCTTTATATCGATCCGTGAAGCTGTTTCGATGCTTTGATCCGATCTCCGATTCTCTTTCGATCTGCTGCTCTCGAACTCTTCACTCCCGTCAATGGATCCTTCTCTCACTCTTCGTATCGATCAGTGAAGCTGCTTCGATGCTTTGAACCGATCTCCAATTCTCATTGATATGCTGCTCTTCAGATCTTGACTCCCGTTCATGGATCCTTCAAGAGGTTTTCTTAAACCTTAATCTGTGTTGTTATTTTATTTTGTTTCTTCATTTGGTTAGTAAGGGAAGAAATTAGGGAAAAATGGAGTATAAAATACCGTTGAAGGCCAAACTTAGTTAACTTTATAAACATTTTTCCTAAATAAATCTATATGAACCTTTTGATATTTTATTTTATTTGTTTGGAATTATCGAGGTATTTGAGAATGAGGTTTAGGAATGTCTATCGTATTTGATGTTATCGATCTCACCAGAATAGAAGAGACATATTAGGCAATAGGCACTAAGAACATTTGAGGTTCTTGTAATTGAAAAGAAGTCTGATGTATTGGCCACAACTTACCATGTCATGATTTTCAACTCCAAAATATTTTCCCTATGCTTTAGAGTTTCCTAGGTATTATTTGAAAATTTGCACGCTGACATGTAGTTCAAGAGCTTTCAACATTGTTTATCCATGGCGATTAAAATTTGCTTTCTTTTTTAACTTTGTAAAAGGGCATTATACGAGACTTTATGCTTCCATCAATGGTGCAAATTCATTGGTTGACAGTTGACGTCTACCTTTTGGTTGTAGGTTTTGTACCCATGATGATGATGAATGAATGCTGGGTACCGGTTATCATGATGCACTTTCATTTCTATGCATGCAGTTTGTGCTTCATTTGGATGCATGGTAGGAAGGCATTCCCACCTCTGTGAAGTATGATTGGGTCCAATGCCATTTTGAGGCTTCGGCTCAGTGGAATCACATCTCACCATCCATCCAAATGGTGCATTGAGCAAATTTACTAGTTTGTTATGTTGACCAAAGGACCTTATTTACCCAGCTTCTCACCATGCTTCAGTTTGTTTCTAGTTTTACTCTTGCATCCTACATATATATGCTACATTTAGCTGGACAAAATGCTCTAGCATTAGTAGCAAACCACCTCCTGAAGCTTCATTGAGAACTCGTTGTGGATGTGCTTTAAGGCCCATCAGGTTCAGATTTCTACTTGTCCTTCTTTAGAATGAAAGATATTCTTTGAAGCAGCTTGTAGCTGAGTTTGGTGCCTTGCAGGCATTGCTTGAGTTGACACATGAAATCAACATGGAGCACATATTTGTAGTTGGAAACTTTTAAAAGTAGTTTGAGATGGTTCTAGTTAAGTATCTTTTCTTTCATAGGTTAAGCATCATTCTGGGGTTTATCACATTAAAATATTATTAGTAGTTAGTATCATTTTAAATTTTTCTTCTGGAACATGATGTGAATATTTTCATTTGGAAACAAAAATACATCTATCGATTTATGCTCTTATTAAGAACTTTTCCTGTATTGAAGTTTTCTTCAAGCGGGTGCAGTATATTTTAACTTGGTTAAGATTTGACACTATTTGTCAGATAAATATACGAGAATTTGCTTTCTTTTTTAACTTTGTAAAAGGGCATTATACGAGACTTTATGCTTCCATCAATGGTGCAAATTCATTGGTTGACAGTTGACGTCTACTTTTTGGTTGTAGGTTTTGTACCCATCATGATGATGAATGAATGCTGGGTACCGGTTATCATGATGCACTTTCATTTCTATGCATGCAGTTTGTGCTTCATTTGGATGCATGGTAGGAAGGCATTCCCACCTCTGTGAAGTATGATTGGGTCCAATGCCATTTTGAGGCTTCGGCTCAGTGGAATCACATCTCACCATCCATCCAAATGGTGCATTGAGCAAATTTACTAGTTTGTTATGTTGACCAAAGGACCTTATTTACCCAGCTTCTCACCATGCTTCAGTTTGTTTCTAGTTTTACTCTTGCATCCTACATATATATGCTACATTTAGCTGGACAAAATGCTCTGGCATCAGTAGCAAGCCACCTCCTGAAGCTTCATTGAGAACTCGTTGTGGATGTGCTTTTAGGCCAATCAGGTTCAGATTTCTACTTGTCCTTCTTTAGAATGAAAGATATTCTTTGAAGCAGCTTGTAGCTGAGTTTGGTGCCTTGCAGGCATTGCTTGAGTTGACACATGAAATCAACATGGAGCACTTATTTGTAGTTGGAAACTTTTAAAAATAGTTTGAGATGGTTCTAGTTAAGTATCTTTTCTTTCATAGGAATCTCTAAGGAAAAACACAATTCTTTGCTTGCAAATCTATGTAAAGAGAGAAAGTCCTTTATATGGTCTCATACTAACTTGGCTGATCTGTCTTATGGCCTAGAGTTTTAGGTTGATGAAATTTAGCACATGATTGTAAAAATCAGTTGAATTGAGTCACATGACCATTTGCTCTAGCCATTAGTCCTGTTAGGGGACTGGATTTATTCATCTAAACATGATGCTTACACCAGTAAATAAGATTTGGGGTGACAAGCTGTGACAATTGTATCTGACCTTTGATTTAATTGAAGATGTGGGATAAGAAGTTAATATTAGAGAAGATCATGCTTCTATCCTGTCTTTACCTCCCTACAATCTCTACTGTGAATTCTTCTCATTGACTGAGTTCGCAAGTATCACCATCTGTGAGATCTGATGCTACATCTATATTATCTGATATTGTTACGTCAATTGTATTTTCATACTAACTGGAGAAAGAGAACGTAGGACCAATAAGGTTATTGTTATGATATCTGTACAGATATGACCTCTAGTAGGGTTATATGGAGAGACTGGATTCTCCTTGTTGCTAGGATAATTAATTGTTGAATGATTCGTTTTTGGGGTCCATGATGTTGTAGACTAGGGGGGTCATCAATAACTGGTAGGAGTTTGTCATATTTGCATTAATCTCTCATAAATGTAATAAGATTTGTCGGAAGACCATTTAAACCTTTTAGAGAATAGGGTACTTTTGTTTATGCCATAAGGTGGAAAGCTTTCATCAGGTCCATGTCTTGGCTATTTTGCCTTCATTTCATAGCCCATTGTGTCCTATTTCCCTGTAGCTATTTGTTATATCCTTAAAGGTTTCCTTGACATTATCCATTTGATCAGATTGCATATACTTGTTATATTGGATGCCAAAATTGAATATGCATACATGCTTCTAATGGTGAGAGCATTGATACATATAGGCAGGTGTTTAATATTGTGTATGGTTTATTGGTTTCTCTAGTTTCATAACCAGTTTCATACTTTTAAAACCATGCTCAGTTGATTATATCTACATCTGAGAAAACTAAATAATGGTACGAATTCTTGGACATGAATTGCTTGAATAATTTGAAAGAGAAGTGCCTAAAAGTACGATTAGATTAGCATATATCCCGGCAGCTAGTTCTACCTGATTTTGAGCGCTTTTATACCATAAAAAACAATAGATGTTCTTTGGCAGTTCTCATCTATGTGGGCTCATCAGTTATCTGGATGCCAACTACCAAGCAAAGCCACCCTGCCTAAAACCTCCCTGGCCAACCCCAGGTGCTGATGTCTCCATCCGGTCCATGCAACCATGACCTCTCAACATCATTTCTTGCTAGCTGATAGTTCAGGTTTCGTACTCGAAAAACCGTTTCCTAACCCTTGTTTTTACATTTCCACTTTTTTTCAACAATGATGATTATTCTCTTTAACTAGATTTTTTTTCTTCAGACTCTTAGCCATTCATCAAATAGAAGAATTATAATGAATGTACTTGAGAGGTCCCTCTATTATAGGGATTTGATCAAATTAATCCCTCTATTATTAAATGGATCAATTTAATCCATGTAATATTAAAAAGAATCAAATAAGGCTAAATTGGAAGTTTTATGTTTTCGTAAATAAAATCTTTTGTCTGAAATTGAGTTGTAATTGAAAAAAGTAATTTTAAGACATTTTTATATGGTAACTGTTAACTCTGCTACAAATTGGATTTGTTATTCTTTTAATGGTATAGAAATTAAATTGATCCATTTAATAATAGAATGATTAATTTAATCTAGTCCTTACAATATAGGGACCTTTCATGTACTTTAACAGAAGAATTATAGAAACCAGAAGGATTATTTCTTCTTCCAAAATTCAGGTATGAGATGGGTAAGTAGCAAGAGTGTCTTCTTTTACTCCCATTTAGATTGATGCTTTTGGCTTTTAGAGTTTTACTATTGTATGATGAGAAAATTATACTATTTACAATAAGTAGAATTCTTATATTTCATGAGTTAGGAAAAGAAAATCAGGTGAAGTAAAAGAAAGTTAAAATATATCATATACTTGTATGTTTTATTCTCTTCACAAATTTAGAATTTAGTCTATTTATTTTTACTTTTAGGAATTTAATTTTTCTACGATTTCAAAATCAAGTTCCATTGTTAACACTGCTAATTTATTTTTTGTTAAATTGGTTGGTGTGACATTATGAAATAAATAAAATACTATGTAACTAAAAAGATGACGTCGTAATAAATTTGAATTTAATAAAATAATTTTAACAGTGTTAACAGTTGAATTCGGATTTTGAAATTTGAAAAGTAGAGAAACAAAATTTCTATAAATAAAAATAAAAAATTAAATTCCAAATATACGAAGAATATAGAAATTTATGATATATTTTAACAAAAAAAACCATTCAAATTGATATTGACAAAATAAACCTTATGAAATAAGTTAATCATGTGATGTCATGCTTTCAAAACTTCCCCTTTAATTTATTAGGAGCAATCAAATTAGGTAATCCATCACAGGGTATGATATGTAATATTATAATAAAAATCTCATCGTATGGGGTATAGGAATCTTTGTACAGGGGTCTTTTTTTAACAGAATCCTTGAGAGGAATATGCGTCACTGCAAGAATTAAATAAACGAGAATGAAATCCTTTTACACAAATAAACATGGAAATTATTCCATTTGAGGTTAATACATGATTTTGAAAGCTTCTCAAGTTCACATATAAAATCTCATTTGTGGTCAAATTCAAGTAACCTGTAAACCCCAAATCTCTTATTTAAATGCAAGTATTCCCACACAAGAAAATTTGCTGTTAACTTTATATTAAAGAATATATTAGATGTTATGTTACTACCATACTTGATTTTCTCTCTTGTTTTGATTATATTTTTTGTGTGTATTTTATTGCTATTTATTCTAGAATTTCATGAAAAGAAGCAAATCAGAAGACCAGAACATAATAATTATTATTTAAGTTTAGCTAGTTTTTAATAATTATTCTGAGTTGTTATTAGGAAAAGCATTGACCAATTTACCGGTTAAGTTTTGTTAAAGGTAGTTTAAATTAAGGTTTTAGAATAAATTTATTGATTAAATTGATTAGATTATTGGTTTGATCAGTCGATTGAATAGTCGGATTTGATTAGATAAATTATTAAAAATTATTCTTTAAAAATAAAAATTAGTTCAACCGATATTTTGGTCCAATTTAATTTTTTCGTACCCATTTGTAAGCCAACCAATTCAACCCTTCTTATCATATCAATACTCTAATTGACTTCCGTCTAATTCAAACAATATTGGCTTAAACTGTTTGCTATATGATTCTATATGTTACAAATTACTCAATCATTTCCATCGCAAATCTTTAGATCCAATGACTTAAGGAGCTTTGATTCCTTGAGTAGAACAATTGCATCACAAGAAGTTGGATTGATTGTAGGTTAGTTCATAGGAGCTACCTGCCAAAATAATCATAATTGACATGGTGGAAGAAAATAGGTGAATTTGAACATACAAGCTTAATAATTTTGGTTTGGATTAGGTTTCTTGTTTGTGTGTGAATCCCAAAGTTTAAATCCAAGGTGCCATCACAGACTTGAAAGATGTTATCAGCGTAGCTTAGGACAGATTTATAGCAGTAAAAGTATTATAAATAGATTGTATTTTATTCTTTTATTAAAAGAAAATATTTAAATTAATCTTTATAAATTAGATTAAGAAGTAAATTGATTGTTCTATTAAATTTTTCATCAATTTTTACTATTAAAAATCGGTCTTTATACATAGTCATGAGGTACATATAGCACGTCACATATCACCGCTTAATTATGCTATCAATCATGCCAATTTTTAATAATAGAAATAGATGAAATATAATCTAACACCTAATATAACTTAACTAAAATATTGCATATGCATCCTTTCTTAATTTTAATAAATAATAATGAGAATTGGTAGGACATGTTTATATTATATAGAATCTCAGAATGATTGATTGATTGATAGATATATCATTGAAAACATTAGTATATTTGTCGATATTTGGACAGCAAAGCAGTTCAAGATAGAGACATGTCTTCTTTGGAGTAAAATCTTTTACTTGTTATAAGCATATAGTTTTTATTCTAATTGATTTATATATGTAAATTTCTTTCAAATGATCATAGCTGAAAGAAGAATTTGTCTTAGGTTATTTACTAAATATATATAATACATGCATCTATTGAATATATAGGTTTATATGTCTAAAAATTCTTACTTTTCTCATTTGATATATGACATATTAGGCTTGGAGTCATGATTAGTTTATTCAATTTATTTCACTTACGAAATTATTTTTATTATTTTACATTTTGCTTATATGTCTAAAAGTGGTGTTTTTATTTTAAATTTCGGATAATATGAATTTTGATTCTTAAATTTTGCAATTAGGTACATTTTAGTACTGTATTTTTTTAACTGCTTTTGGTACTTAAATTTGATAATTAAATTTATTTTAATTTTGAACTTGAAAATTATAAAAGATTGATGATGTGGTATTTTGAGATTTCGTCACATCATCATTTGAAAATTTAAAACTTATATAAATTTTCAAGTGATGACATAGTACAATCTTAGAATGTTGCATATAATGTTCTAATAATTAGACCAATGGTTAAACTAGTCAAACCATTGGTTCATGATTCAATCAGTTTGATTAGTTTAATTGCTATATCAACAATAATTAAATAATTAATTTAAAACTCATAAAATTTTACAAAATAGAAAATTTTATTAAATCTAATTAACCTGTTTAGCTATTGGTTTTTGTCTCAATTTTTTTTATTGGTTTCAAGCAGTTTCCAATTTAAGTGGTCCAATCGGTTCGACCAACTAATCCAGTCATTCCAAGAACACTGATCACATCACAAATCTTAATAGAATCTAAATTTAGGGATCAAAATGAATCTAGTTGTCAATATTAAAGGCCAAAAATTATATAATCCCTTCAAATTTTCTATGGTTATTATTTCACGTGGAACTAATGCAATCCGTACTTCCATTATTTACAAAATAATGATCTTTCTTGGCTTAGACATCACGGATGCCCCCAGATGACGATGATTATTATAACCGTGAGTCTAATTGCTCTCTCTCCTCTCTTTCCCTCTCCTATATGATTTATCTTCCTATCTTTTCTCCATTATTGAATATAGAAGTACCAGCCTACAGAGCTTTTAGATTTAAATTATTAGGGAAACAAACAAACATTTTGTTTAGATTTCAGTGGAAACAGGTTTAAGCTGCTTAACCACAAGATAAGGGCAGGGACAAGAGTAAAAAAACAATAACTTGCTCACTTCCATGACCATCAGATGATCTGAGATGAGTTTGTTGTTTTATAAATATTTTAGGGGACCAAAAAGCTTTTAACATCATGTTTACAGTAACCTGTTTAGATTAGGATAAGGGATGGAAAGCTTTAAAATCAGATTTATAGTTGTTATACACAAATCATCGTCAACCCGAAATCCGGATAAAATCTGGGTCGCCTACCTGCGACCTGGTCAAGCCCACCAGATGGTATATGTGCAAGGCATACAACGAAAGGACAGCCAGGGAGCTCGCAATATCAGCTCGCACGAGTCAAGGGGAGTTCGAGATCCCAACTTGCATATACCCGAGGAGTTCGCATGTAGGGGGCCGTGAGGTCTAGTAGGTGACCCAGAACGGTACACGTGTTCAACATGCCCAAGGCCTACTCAGGATGTCAGTCCCATGAACAGTGGGGGTCAAGTCCATGAACAGTGATAATATGTATAAATACTTGAATGTTCCACAAAAAATTACTCAACAATAGTAATGCAATGTTTGGATTAGAATGAGAGAAGGAAAAACACTAATCCTAGGTTTGGATGGAGTATTATTTTAAATTATATGTATTTTTATAAAAAAAGTTTCAGAGGAATTCATTTATTCCAATGCAAAATTAATATGATTTTATACCTTTTAATTTTTTTCTATGATTCATATTTTAATAATCTAATTGGTGAATTTATTGATATAATTGTATTTATATATGTAAAATTTGAATCAATTTGATATTTTATTATATTGATATAAAATATTGTCTATATTAATAAATGTATCTAACGGTTGAAAGGTTTTTTTTGCATAAATCAAATAGTTAAAATAATTTCTTTACTCTAAACTTGACATGTATGATTTATAAGAATGGAACATGAAATATGAGGATTAGATCGGGGTGAAGTAGGAAATTTTTTTGGGAGCCGAGATAAGATTGTAAATTTTGGGGGTCAAAGTTAAATTTTTGTATTAAAATACTTAAATTAAATTATTAATTTTTTAAAAGAGCTAAAATTATAAAATTTTCATTTAATCAAATGTTAAAAAAGATTAAATTAGATCTTTTAATTTTAGGTAGGGGGTTATAAAATAATTTTCCAATTGAGCCAAGGGGCCTAAGACTCTTGCCTGGACCTTTGGCTATGCCATTCGATAAATATCAATAATAGAAAAAAACATTAAATGGTGTAAAGTCATGTTATTTTACACTAATGTAAGTAAAGTTCTTCTCAAAAAATTATAAATATAAAAAATCATTATGATGAGTAATTTTTATTATTTAAATAAATAAAAAATTATTTAAATTATTTTATTTTTATTAATTTTAATTATCCAAAGAAAATAATATATATATATATATTTTCCTTTCCTTAATCTTCCTTGCTTACTTTATTTGCTTTTGCTTTATTACTATTAACCATTGTTTTCAAAATCAGATCATGTTGGCTAGATCGAGAACATATTAGGTATCAATCCGAAATAAGGGATTGGATTGGTTGACTCGTAAACTGGTTGAATTGAGTTAAAAAATTAGTTGAATTGATAGTTAAAAATTGACTATCTTTTTTTATTTTTTTAAATAATTTTTTTATTTTTTTAATAATTTATTCAATTGAATTTGTTATACCTCCCCAACAAATAGGACACATGGTAGATCGGAAGGTCACCCGAGTGATGTACCCCACCTACTACAAATCAGAAGGTCACCAAGAGCTTCACCTCCCGTTCTAACTACCTGGACAAGTGAAAGGTAACCATTCAAGGAAGCTAACCACCCATTCCTCCAAGCACCCGGTCTTCTGCTAAGAACGTGATCCTTTTGGTAACCAAATCTCATGTGGGTTCAACTACTTCATACCACTGAATTAGAACAAATGATAGGGTATGCCTCATCACAAACATCCTTGTCCAATCAAAGACATTCACCCCACACGTCCCACAATTATGGCCTAATTGTGGGTCCAACATGTTAACGTCATCCTGCACGGGACCCCACCTATAGATAGCCCCCAAGACGATGAAGAAGGGATCGACTCTTCAAAATACTTGCTTACACTCTGACAACTTGCCTTCAACACTCGATCTCCTTACTTCCTTCACCTTCACTCTTTATAACCTCTAGCTCTTCGTCTCAACCGAATGAACCAACTCCCATCAACACCGCTACACCCTCCTTCATATCTCCTCGCTATTGAACACTTTATGTTAATAGAGCCAAACAAACTAATTAAATTAATCAAATTAATAATCTAATTAATTCAACTATCCATCTGGTTTCGAAACCATACTATCAACCCAAGCGATGGAAGCAAATCTCATCCACTCTAAAAATAAAAATTAAAAAGAAAACACTTATATTTCATGGTTGGGTGATTTTGGATATGTGGGACTTGTAAAATTCGGATAATTTTGACAACTTTTTTAAAAAAAAAAAGAAAAACAAAAGGATCTTTTCATGCGATAGTTATGATGCATGGTATCTTTGCTTTTTATTTTTCTGTCAAAGTAAAAATGTTTTCATGGTTTTCCTTTAAAAAAAAAAAAATCTTTTCATATTTTCTTCCATCGGCATGTCTCTGGTTTTGGGTTCATTTAAGAACATTTTGCGGCGGATGCTGGCGTCTTAAATTCTCATAAATCACGTCAACCCTTTCTCCATACACGTTTCCTACTTTTCTCTTCCCATCACAAACCCTTGCTTAATTCCCTTTTCTTATCATTATTAGGTTAAAATAAGTAATAAATCTGTTTTTTTATATAAATTTAAAATTTAGTTTGCATATTTTCATTTTTAAGAATTTAATTATTTTAATTTTTTGATTTTTAAATTTAAATTTAATTAATAATATTGTAACCACATCTTTTAGTTCATTGCTATTAAGTGTTTATTTTAAAATGTCACATCCATCATTTAATAAAAAAGTTTGATAATTTTAATAATTGAATTTAAATTTTGGAATCTGAAAAATAAAAGATTAATTTTTTTAAATTTACATGGGCTAAATTCCAATTTTTTTATATGTACAAAGATTTATCATATTAACTACAATTGTCGTCATATTAGTGCGCCAAATGGCAACGTATAAGTTGTGCCACATAAATATGATTACGTGATCAATATAAATTTAAAAAAAAAACGACAAACATAAATCCAATGATATTATACACCCCATTGGAGGTTGGTGTAGGTGAAGGTGAAATTTTGCTATTAGTTCATGTACTATGTGAATGTCGTTGATTTAGTTTTTGTATTATAATTTAATTTAGTTTTGTATTTGAAATTTCAATCTTAACTTAAATAGCAGTAATTAAATTCATTAGGTCGATTTTGCTATTAGTCTCATACTATGTGTAAACTATAAATTTAGTATTTGTTAATTTTTTTCATTTGTAGTCATTAAACTTTTCAATTTTGAAGTTTCAATCTAATAGTCGTTAAATTCATTAATTAAAATGAAGTGGCTTTTTTTTGTGAGGTCATGTACAAATAGCAAGTTAACATGGTATTACACGTGATAATTGCTTGTGAGTTTGCCACATAAGATTTTGAAAATAACATAATTTAACTTAACAGATCTAACAACTATCATTTGAAGAGTATTGAAATTTCAAAAATTGAAAAGCACATGGGTTATAAAAAAACCAAATTAGAGTACAAAGACTAAATGTCACTAAACTATTAGCAAGTTTAACCAAATTTCAATAATCAATACCATAATTTTATTTTTAGTGTAAACTACACTTATTGTCACTAAACTGTTAGTAAGTTTACGTTTAGGTCACTTAACTTTAAAATGTTACAAAATGGTTATTAAACTATTTGAAAGCTTTTATTTAATTCACTAGGTTGTTAAGTTTTTTTTTTAAAGTCTAGCTATCGAGCTCGAAGTGGTGAGTCAACGGCCGATACAATGGATTAGTACTTGTCAACAAGTAGAAGAACATACTTTAGATCCAAGCCGATTTGACAGTTAGTGCAGGAGATCGGAGAATTCTTTTTTTTTTTTAGAGTTTTAGTTTAGAGATTCGTGACATTTAAAGTTGTTTTATGAATAAAAAAAGAACGGTAAAAGAGAAGGGTAATGAGAGCTTTCGATTGGTGTAGGCGATGCGAATGAAAAAAAGCCATACACAACAACAATTTTAATAGCTCAGTGACTTAAATGAAAACTTTCGAATGGTTTAGTGATCATTTTGTAACTTTTTGAAATCGAATGACCAAAATGTAAACTTATTAATAGTTTAACAGCATTAAATGCAATTTACCATTATTTTTATTACTCCAACAAGCAAAATTTAGTTCCACTCGTGGAAATTCCTTTTGATGGAGTAATGGCCAAAAATTTCAATTGCACAAACTAGAAATCTACCTAGCTTTGTTGAAAAACGAGGTGTCTACTTTGTTCCTATGCCTTCAAATCTTAGACTTAACTTTAAGCATCACCTTTTGGTTTTTGGGTTATAAATCAACAATAATATTCTTAGCAAATATCTTTCTAGATTTTGTGAATTTTTTTTTGTTGGTAAAACGACCTTTGCAGTCTTTTTTTAATTTGAATTCGAGTAAATTAGTCCTTAAAAAGATTGAAACATTTTAATCCCTCTCAATTTTGAAAGTGGGTAATTAAGGACAATTAATCATGGTGTTACTATCTTTCATCAACCGTGCATAATTCGATTGGTATAATAATAAATTTAATCTTCGATTTTGACATATTTTGTTAATTTGATGTTGATTCTAAAAATTCAACAAATTTAGCCTCAACATTTACACATTTGCAAAAATATTGTGGGCTAAATTTGTTAAATCGTAATCAAATTGATAGAATGTGTAAATTATGAGAGCTAAATTTATTATTATATCAATTTAAATTTATGTAGAATTCACGAAGAACATTAACGTTGTGATTACTTGTCCTTAGTTGCTCACTTTTGAAATTAAAAGGGATTAAATTACTTCGATTTTTTTTAGAGGAACCAATTTGCTCAATATTGAAATTGAAAGGGATTGAAGAGGTCCTTTTACCTTTTCTTTCTTTCTTTCTTTCTTTTGAAAAAAATCAAATTAAAAAAAAAAAGGCAAAAACAATCAATTTCAAAAGTCCAATGACAAGATGTATATTTTTGCTCCAATAATTATGAATTGAACGTTTGTCTTTACAAATTATGTTTCAAACAATGATACCCCAACAACACCTTTAAGAAAAAAACCAACACTTTCTTTTTTTTTGACAAATTAAAAGCAAAAGAAAAGCTTGCTTTTGATAAACTTTTATAGAATAGGATGTACTAATAGTAGAATTAGTTTTTAATGGAATTCATCAATGATCTTATCAACTTGGTATAAATTTCAAAATTAAAGATTCATCTTTTTAGATTGAGTCTTAGTTTGATTCGCATGCGTATTGTTGTTAATGAAGAAAAACCTGAATCCGAGTGCATTAAAGCTCATTATTCTCCTATTTATGGATTGGGAAGAGGCTGTGGGTAGTTCTAGGCATTGTATCAAAAAAAAATGTGATCAAAACTTATAATGAGATTGTTAAAAAAAATTTCCAAATGTTTAACGAATGAGTTTTGAATTAACATTTTATAATTTCAGGGTTGTTTTTTCAAATATATAATTGATTATTTTAACACTAATTCAAGAATTTAAAAAATAAAAATAGGATACCATAGATAAATCTATCATCAATATAAAGTTATATAGAAATTCCATGCATAGTTACGGTAGCTCGTACAGTTATTTTGAAATAGGGTAAACTGCACTATTAGTTACTAAACTATAGATAAGTTTTTGTTTTGGTTACTTAACTAAAAAATTACAATTTTGTCATTGAACTATTCAAAAGTTTTCATTAAAGTCATTGGACTGTTAAAATCAATAATATATGGTTTTCTCTGTTTGCATGACTGTACCAATCGAAAGTTCTCTTTCTTCTTTTCTACAGTTTAAATTTTTTTATGAAACAACTTTGGATGTCATGAATCTGCAAACTAAAATTCAAACAATTTTTTTCTTCAGTCTCCAATACTGACCATTAGATCGACTTGGATCTAAGGTATGTTCCACACTAACTATTAGATCAATTTGGACCTAATGAATGTTCTTCTATTCATTGATGTGTACTAATCCACCATACCGATCATCAAATCGTCACTTGGAGTTCACTGGCGGTACTTTAAAAAAAAACTTAACAACCTAGTGACTTAAATGAAAACTTTTGAATACTTTAGTGACTTAAATAAAAACTTTCGAATAGTTCAGTGACCAAAATGAAAACTTACCCATAGTTTAGTGACTAATGATGTAGTTTACCCTTTGAAAAAAAAGTATAATATTAAATTTAGCCCTTAAAGTTTACATCTTTTGGCAATTTGACCATTATTCCTTTTTTTTAGTTAAATTTGGCTCTCGACTATTTAAAAAGAGTTGAATTTGACTATCAACCTTTCAAAAAGAGCCGAATTATTGTTTTTAATAGAAATATTGACTAAAATAATAAATTTTTAAGCATGATATCTCGCATGACAGTCCACGTATACTACATGCTATTTTCTTTTGAATTTTATGAACTTTCAATTTTTTTGAATTCTTTATAAATTTTAAATTATTTGTTGACGTCGCATATAAACAAATAGTTTCATGTTAGTATGTAGTATAAATAGCAACAACGTTAAAAAATAATGTTTTAGTTAATATTTCTATTAAAAAATGATATGACTCTTTTAAAATATAAACGATCAAATTTAACTAAAAATAAAAATATAAAATTGATAACTAAATTTATCATTATATAAAAATTGACAATCAAACACATGAATTTCAAACCCATCATATAAAATCTAGTTTTCTTTTTTTTTTTTCTTATATATATACACATATACTATACATTACATCCTTTGGGCACCAAAAATAAATATACTTATTTACTTAATTGTGTTGGCTTTTGTCCATCCTAGACTCCACTTCGTTGCCATCCATACTTACCTTTTTTTTCCTTTTATAAACGGATGTTCGGAATTTGTGGCGGCTTCTTTTAACAATGTCATCTTCAAAATTTAAAATTGAGTCTTCTCCTTATGAATGCAATGTGTCTTATCATTGCACCCAACCACTTATTGATCATACTTATCCTTATATATATATATATATATATATATAATCCCTACTTACTTTTTAAAGTTATTTTTTGGACAAAAGTAAATATGTTTTATTTGTAAATGGTAATACAAATAATTTATTGATAAAATTATTATTTGTCCTCCACCTCCTGTCTACTGCCATCCTTATAGGCTGTATAAAATATAGGTGGTTGTTTTTAACCAATGATTTTGTTAGATAAATTTGGAATTGTATAAAGGGTCTGGTTCTTTCTCTTTTTTTTTTTGTGTTAATCAAGTTATTATGAATTGTGTTCAACATATTAACTTCAATCATAATTATTAAAATTATATCGAATTAATTAAATACTCATGATTTGGATATTATTATGGGATATTATTATATATTATCGTAAACTTTTAAGCATATATTTAGGAATAAATTATATATCTTTCCATTTATTTAGGAATATATTATATATATTTCCTATTCCTACGTGACTATTGCAGTATAAATATTATGTATATTCTTGAGGTTTATCAATAAGATTAGAAGGGATTACCTTATTTTTGTCATGATATCAGATCAGAATAAGGAGGATGACGGCCAACCATCGACAATAGGTGTTTGGCCATCTAAACTGAGAAATAAGAATATGGCTTGGAGTAACAGACAACCAAAGCACGGGAAACAGAGAACAAAGCTAGAAACACGACAAAAAGGGCACGAAAATAAAATAAAATTAGAGTTTCAGCAACGACAGACACCGTCCACAAAATATATCTACAAACTGAAAAGAGAGAACATGTGAAGTGAATGAAAAGAATAAAGAAAAAAAAGGTTGGTGGGAGGGAGAAAAAGGCGGGTGATAACCAGCTCGAAGGCTGGCACCATCGCGCCACCGGACAAAACAAAAGATAAGAAGCAAACGGCTTGGAGAAGAAAAAAATAAATAAAAAGGGAAACCTAGGCTCTTGATACCATAACAAGAATAGGGTAATCAATAAGATTAATAGGGATTACCCTATTCTTTTCACTCATCAACAAACCTAGGCTCTTGATACCATAACAAGAATAGGGTAATCAATAAGATTAATAGGGATTACCCTATTCTTTTCACTCATCAACATCTTGATAAACTAAGGTTCGAGACTCATCAATACTTTGCTTTAATATATTTAGAAGAGAATCAAATAAGTGGGTCATCGCATTAAAAAAAGATAAACTATACCCAATATTATTAAATTATTAATAAGTTTCTATTTTAATAATTCAATCTAAAAAAAGTTATAAAATAGTCACCAAACTATTCGAAAGTTTTCAATTAAATCACCGGAATGTTAAAATCGCTATTATATAGCCTTCTTTGTTCGCACTTCCTGCACTAATTGAAAGTTCTCATTCTCCTTCTTCTTCTCTTCTATAGTTAAGTTTTTTTTTTCATGAAATAGTTTTAAACGTCACAAATCTAAGAACCAATATCCAAACAGCTTTCTTCTCGAATCTCTGACACTAACTGTTAGATTGACTTGGATCTAATGTATGTTCTTTTGCTCGTTAATGGGTACTAATCCACTGTACCGATCGTTGAATCATTGTTTAGAGCTCGCTAGCTAGACATATATATATATAACATGCTTAACAACTCAATGAGACCTAAATAGAAACTTTTAAATAATTCAGTGATCATTAATTTTATAACTTTTTGAAGTTGAATGATGAAAACGTAAACTTATTAATGAATGACCTTGGATGTAGTTTACCAAAAAAAACTAAATAAATAATTCCTTGTAATTAATTATTATAAGGACATTGATAATTTTGGAGGAAATATGGATGACTTGATGCTTATTATCCCATAAATTCAAATAATAATTAAGACCATAACTTATGGAAATGTATAAAAGTAAAATTGACTCACTTTTGAAAGGGAAAGGAAATGGCTATGGGAGGGTAGTAATAATAATAATAATAATAATATGGTTCGCTAAAAATGCGAGTGAAAATAATTGTATAATAAATATATATTTTATATATTTAAAAATAAAAATTTAATCGAATTGGTAAAATTAAAGTTTGAAAATCATGATGATTTGTATCTAAATGTCCCTATATTTTGATTTAAATTGATTTTATATAAATTATATATATAAAATAAAAGAGATTAAAACACTCTCAAAATTATATTTATTATTTGTAAAATGTTATTTATTATTTACCTAATAAATTTACTGCAATTTTTTCTTTTTGGCAAAATGATATTTATTATTTGTAAAATGTTGACATGGTATTTTATTAGGTTAAAAATAAATATAAATAAATTATTTCCACCTAGATTAAAAAGAAAAATATTTTTTGGGGAAAATAAGAAATCCTCTTCCCAAGTATATTTATTTTTAATTCAAGTGGAAATAATTTAAATTTATTTATTTATTTTTAACGTAATAAAATGTCATGTCAACAATTGACACATAATTTAACAGAAAATTGTGTCACATAGATAATAAAGCTAGTGAAATGTAAAAATTGATGTACATAAATACACCGAATTAAAATTAATGTAAAACATGTAAATTATATCAAAGTTAATATATAGTTTTAGCATTTATCCCGAGGTTAAATTATTCCAAACACAACAACCTTCTAAATATTTATTTATTTTTGAAGTATTTATTATTATCGAAGGTTTCCAAAGAGGAAGATCAAGCCGTCACTCATTGTCCAACAATACAACAAACTATCAAACCACGCCTAACGCAAGTTCCCTCTTGCAGATTTAAAATATATATAAACCCTAACCCCTAGAATTCACAATCATTTGAATTATTTATCTTAATTTTCTATTTTATTTTTACAATAATCTAATCCAATATTTATCTCTTTGTTTATTTATCAGTCATTCATGGATTTTTTCCACAAAAATCTTCATCATCCAAATTAATTATTGTGTTCAACAACACGTAGATCTAATTTCAGATTCTTTTAATTTTTAATCTATAAAAACGTATTTTTCGAGTTTAAACTTGAGATTTAATGTTTAAGAAAGTTTAAACAACACAAATCATGTATCCACCCGTTCCGAAAATGAAAAATTTTAATTATGGCATTTTATTATTATAAAATTTTAAATTAATATATGGTAAAATAGTATTTTTAACTCTTATAAAAAATACAACTAAAATCCGCTCCCATAAAATTTTATGGTTTCGCCCTGAATGTAACTCGTTGACATTATTTATTATTATTTTATAATAATTTTCTTATAAATAGATATCTAATTTGTAAGTAAAAATTTTAATTTCATTAAACGGATATTATTGTTTTTCTTTTAATTTGATGAGAAATAAAAATAAATAAATTTCACATCATCGTAATTCATAAGGCAGTAATGAAATTATAGTTCCATAATTATTAGAATCTAAATTGTATTGATTATTTGATGACACCCAATCCAGTCATCATCTATTATGTATCTAATTATTACCATATGTTATTATCATGAGATGGTATGTTCTATATGACAAATATCCTTTTGTCCTCATTTTCTTTAATAATTATTAATTATTATTGTCCTTTTTTTAAACTGATATCAACCATTTATAGATTTATTGGTATTATTAGTATTATTTTATAAATTTAATTTTATAGGTTTTTATTCTAAAAAACATTTTCTAGAAATATTTTCATAATAATATTCAATTATGATTTTTAATGTCGTAGTGTATCATTTTAGTTGTATAAATAGAATTAAAAAAATTCTGTACATTGCTAGTGAAATAAAAAAATTCATAAGCGGGTGCAAGATATTGTCATATCTCTTTATAGAAATATAAAAGACAACAAATAAGATACATGACAATATTCTATACTCGATTATGAAGTTTTTCATTGTTACGTAAATGGTATAAGGCTTTTTTTCAAAAACGTTACAAGCTAGAGTTAAAAAGTTTTATATCGCATTTATTTGTTTTTATTTTTTAAGTATCAATTAAGGATACGTTACGATTTATTAATCTCACTTGTGGAGTTAAAACACTCTACCACCGGTATAACAAATAATTATCATATATATTTATATTTTTTACTATATATTCTACAACGGTATATTATCCCATCAATTTTGCTTGTGAAATTTTTGAACTTCGTTCATCGTGTACCATGTAGTTTCTTAATAGGGTAAATATACTTTTTTTCATATATATATATATGAGTTTGGCTTCAATGTTCAAATAGATACATATGTTTTTTTTTGTTTAAATTAGTACCCGAACTTGGCTTCTCTTGCGCATTTTAGTTCATTTTGTAACTCCGTCAAAATTGGATGACATGGACCAATCATATTGTTGCACGTGATAGGTAATCAACTAATGATGTGGCATGTGTGCCATGTGTCTAAACCTGATTGGTCCAATCAGTTAACATTAATAGAATTGCAAAAAATGGATACAAATGTGTGATGAAAGTAATCAATTTGAACAAAAGAAAACATAAATACCAATTTAAACATTAAAACCGAACACAAACACCAAATAGTATATTTACCCCTTATTAATAAAACACCCAGGTCACTAAATTATTAAAAAGTTTACGTTTTGATCACTTCACTTCAAAAAGTTACAAAATGATTATTGAACTGTTCGAAAGTTTTCATTTAAATCACTGTGTTGTTAAAATCGTTGTTGTGTGGCTTTCTTTGTTCGTATCGCCTGCACTAATCAAAAGCTATAATTCTCCTTCCCTTCTACAGTTCAATTTCTTTTCATGAAACAACTTTGGACATCACAATTTTACAAACCAAAATCCAAACAACTTTCTTCTTTGATTTCCAATACTGACCGTCAGATCAACTTAGAGATTTAAAGTATGTTTTTTTACTCATCGATGAATACTGATCCATTGTACCGGTCGTCACTCGAAGCTCGTTGGTAGGACTTAAAAAAAACTTAATTGCCTAGTGACTTAAATGAAAACTTCCGAATAGTTCAATGACCATTTTATAACTTTTTGAAGTTGAATGACCAAAACATAAACTTAGTAATAGTTTAATAACCTTAGGTGCAATTTACCCTTAATAATATTGATGATAAGTACATCATTAGTGGACCCAGATCAAAGACAAGCCATCAGGATATGGCCCACTGGTTTTTGGTTTGAATCCATCCAAAATTTTTCTTATCTTATCAAAATTTGATTCACTTTGGACTCTCTCTCTCTGATTATCAATTACTGACATTTATTATAATAATTATTATAATTAGGGTTCAATAATTGATATTTATAGACTATTTAACAAATTGTTTAATTAATTTTATATGATTTTCCTTTTAAACGTTTATTAATTTTAAATATCACTTTAATCCATATTTAATTATAAATTCATCTACTTCCAATTATTTGTCTCTATTATTGCTCCGATCAATCTCATGGGTCAGATCTTTTGAACCCTTTGATTGAAATGTCAGACCATAAAATTATTATTCCAAACATTATGTTAAAAAAGTACATGATTAACTATAAGTTTTGTTATTTTGATTCCTTGCCCATTTTTTAGGATATGTGTGCTCGCTATTTACCCCAGTCCGCGAGATATAGTCCAATTAATTATGATCTTTTTCATCTTCAGCTTATTCATATTCTTTAAAAAGTATTTGAAAATACGTATAATTTTTAATGATATAATATGTTATTTAACACATCACGTCAATAATTTATGCATTATATATATGAAAATGATGATAATCATTGTCAACCATTATAAAAAAAATATAATGATGATAGTAATCATGGCATGACACTTGGATTTTATTGGCATATATTTTATAATTATATTTTCATTCATTATTATCTATACCTTATACTAAAAAGAATTCCTGATAGGTCGGTCAATCCTTAATCAATGGCGGGCTACAAATTTTAATGTTATTTTAATTTATTTTATATTTAGTTTTGATTTTTAAAATTCGTATTTTTTAGTTTATGTGGAATATTGAATATTCCATTCCTAATTTGTATTAATTAATTAAAGTAGGGCTGAATATTAAATATTCTATTTCTAATTCTACTTTTATTTTCTTTTCAATAAAATAATTTATCTTCAAAGTTCTTTCTCTTTTCCGCTTTTTTGTTTTTGTTTCCTCCCCCACAAGTTGTAAATGAATCTTATAAACCACTGACCACATAGAGTATAGAATTGCAATTAAAAATAAAATTATAAGGACCATGGAAATTAAATATCCTACCTTGCTTACAATTGGTTTTATGAAATATTTGAGTAAATTCAAGAATTTTATGTTGAAAGAATCAAGATTAATGAATTTTAAATCCTTTTGGGACCAAAACTATAATTTTACCAATATTTTAACAAAAAACCTTTCCTACATCCTTGGATTTTCCTTATTTTAACTGAGCTCGTTTTTATACACTAATATTTTAGTTCTATAATTTTATTTTTAAACCACTTTTCATATATTTGAAACTTGACTTTTATTTTTAAGAATTTAATCCTTCTATTTTTCAGATTTTAAAACTTTGTTTATAACGCCATTTTTATTATTATTTCAAAATATCACACCATAAAATATAATAATCAAATTTCAAATTTCAACAATTCCCAAGATTTTCTTTCTTTCTTGATTATCTTACATTAAAAAAAGTTCATCTAAATATAAAAGAGAGGTAAAAGGGTGTTTTGGAATGATTGTATTAATAAAGTATATAGCTTAGCTTAGGTTTCTTGTAACTTTGGTTTTCATTCACATTTATAACTAACTAATTACACAAGCATGACGCCATATATTTGAAAAATAGAATATTGTAAGAAATTCTAACTGATCAAAGCCATTCAATTCTCATCATACAACATGCATACATACATATATTATCATATCATATCATACAATACCTTGAGTTTAAGTAAAGCTTTTCTTTTTTTCTTAAATTTATTTATTTGCCACCCCATTTATATTTGCCATTGTTAGCTTAAAGAGAGAAAGGAAAAAAGAGATGGGGTTAAGGGATATAGGAGCAGCACTGCCACCTGGGTTTAGGTTTTATCCAAGTGATGAAGAGCTGGTTTGCCATTATCTCTTCAAAAAGGTTGCTAATGAAGAAATCTTGAAGGGTACTTTGGTTGATATTGATTTGCATACATGTGAGCCATGGCAGCTTCCTGGTACCATCATCATCATCTCTTCTTCTTCTTCTTCTTCTTCTTCTTCCATGCTTTAGGGTTGCTTTAGAATCTTTTATTTATATTTTCCATAGCTTTTCTGTGGTTCTACTGTCTTACTTCTCACTGAATGGCTTCTTCTGGTTTTCGGGCTTTACTTTTTTGGCTGAAATTAAAAGTTATATAATCATGAAACAAAACCACATTAATTATTTGGTGGATATTTAAGCAAACTAGGAAGGTGATATTTCTCTTAAGCAGTGGCGGAGCGAATGGGACAGGCAGGGGCCACCGTCTGAACAAATTTTCATTTAACCTCTTTATAATTTATAAAATTTTAAATTAGTAATAGTAAAATAGTACTTTAACTCCCTAAAAATAATAAAAATTTAATTTAATCCTTTAAAAATTATAAAGATATAGTCAATTAAAATGGTAAAATTACATTTTTACTATTATATAAATATACAGTTTAATTCCAACCCCGCAAAAAAATTTTCCATGTTAGAAACAGCACAGCCGATAAATAAACACGTTTCATATATCTTTCGAATGCAGTAATATCTTAAACATTTGAGGGGTTTATAAGTAATTTAGGAATTATAGAATTCAGACTTGATTTCATATCGATCGGTTCTCATACTTTACAAAAGCTAAGAAATTACTATAAAGTTTTGTCACTGAATTTTTCATATAAAAATCAATAGTTTAGTAATTATGTGTAAGGACTATTTTAAATTTTAATAAAATAAAGGGATGAGAATTTAAATTAGACCAAATTTTTATAATTTCTTTTTGCATATGTTTCACCTTGTGAAATAGGGCCTTCTATCACAATTGTCAAACTTAATTAATGGTTTGGATAAAGAAGATCATAATATTTATTTTGGAGTCATAAGGATAGAGTTGAAATGTTTTCTTTTCCCTACAATATATATCTACTATGCCTATACTGTTTGTTACACACTTTTGTATTACGATAATATTTAAGATTAACTTTATATATTTAAAAGTTTAAAAAATAAATTGTTTTACTTTTATTTAAAAGCTTCAATTCAATCATTAAAATTCTTAATTTTCCGTCAAAATTAATTAACTTGACATTTTAATTATGTTACTCTCGTGTCATATGATTGACTAAAAATAAACATGCTAAATTTATATTTTTTTCCTAAAACTACTGATAATTTTAATGAACGAACTAAGATTTTAGCCAATAACTCAAGGGAGTTAGAAAGAGTTTTTGTTGGCATTTGAGGCTTAGGGTTCAAATCGTGACAAGTACATCCCCTCCCCCAATTTCTAATGTACTAAAATAGATTAAATTTCAAATTTTGTAAAAGTGCAAAGACTAAAAACATATTTTCATGTAAAAATTATTTTTACAAATATAGTAAGTGTTTGCCTATTTTTTTTTCATAATTAATTAGACTTAATCTTTTATCGTCAAATGTAGTAATAATTTTACTTAAACATGATGTACTAAGATAATATTCAACAAATTATGTAATTTTGTGTGTGTGATGGGACTTTGATTTTTTTTAATGAAAGAGGTGGCAAAGCTAAACGCAAGCGAGTGGTATTTCTTCAGCTTCCGAGATCGGAAGTACGCGACGGGGTTCCGAACGAATCGAGCGACGGCATCTGGTTACTGGAAAGCAACTGGAAAGGATCGGACGGTGATCGACCCAAGAACACAAGAGGTGGTAGGGATGAGAAAGACGTTGGTGTTTCACAAGAACCGAGCTCCAAATGGAATCAAAACAGGTTGGATCATGCATGAGTTTCGTCTAGAAACCCCGCATATGCCTCCTAAGGTTAGTTTTCACTCGTTGCTCTTTTCAATGTTACCGTTAGAGGGTGAACTGCTTCTCTTTGGATCCGTCCCTGTATGCAGTATGTTGATCGAATTCAATTATTTTTTCATTATTTTTATGAAAGTTTGATGATCTCTTGAGGTAACAACATAAACCAGTTGGATTTTGATTGTTTCGGTTTGATATAGTGTGTATAATCTATCAGTCTTGTTGTCAATTACAAACCGAAATTATTTCCTTTCAATACTCATAAGTTCATCGTTTTAATATATTTTTTAAGCGTGTCTCCATAGATTCAAACTCACATTCTCATATATGAAGGAAAGTACTCTGCAGAATGAATACCAATTAATCCATTAAGAGTGACAAAAAGCTTGAGGGGCTTGTAATTTTTTGAATTATGCATTCAAGACACGATTTGATGAATTAGGCTAAGTCGTGACATAAAAAGGCATTAGATCAAATGGATAATCATTCCAAAAAAAGCACTCCTCTATATAGGAAATTGTGCATTCGAACATATAGAAACACACCTAAGAGTAGTAAAACTTTGAAAAACTTGTGAGTGCCAAAAGAGAAAATTTCCAATTTGTGTCTCATGATGCAACTCAACAGAAATTTACGACTCATTTATATATACATATGTATTGGCATTGTTGGTTAAGGCAGAAGCCTTGAATCCTTCAACACTTAAATTTGAGTCTCCACCATATGCAATTGCGATACACGAATCTCTTATCTTATCATATACGTATGTCATATATTATATTTGAGTTTTGTCTAATTCTTCATTCGTTGTGCTTTATGACAGGAAGATTGGGTTTTATGTAGGGTTTTTCACAAAAACAAGGGAGACAACATCAACAACAACCCAACGACGATGTTGGAGACATCATCGTCTCGTGCCTTTTCTTTAAGAGACCAAACAAGCTTGCATTATGGGCATCAACTCCAACAAATAGCCACCTCTTTGTCTTTCCCGCAACCCCATCCAAGCCATGGCCAAAGCTTGTTGAGCTTGCTTCAGCAAAATAACAACAATAATCCCTACACCAATGAAGTAATTAGCTCCAAAGTTGAAGATGAATTCGATTTCTTTTGGGACATCAACACGGTAGAAAACAACTTGGAAGACATAAAATTCGATAATAATGAGGATGATGATAATGTGGGTTTCCTATGAAAACTGATTGTATTGTTGACCTGTGATGTTGGGTATGGTGTTTTGTCTTGGGACGATATACAAATAGAAAGATTGTGTATTTTGGTTTAGGGTTTATTTATTTATTGTATATAATTTTGGGCATTGTAAAAAAAATTATATTTATATATATAAAGCAAATTTTTTACTGATTTTTTATTTAAATATATATTTCTTTAAATTTAAAGGTTAAAAATGACTGCACAACACATATGAATAGTTCGAGCATCATACCGTAAAGAGTAAATATGATCAAAACCTATAATAAGATTGTTCAAATGGATACATAAATTTAATTATTGAATTTTTTTATCATTGAAGTCTGAAGATTAACGGTGGGTTTGGATGGATGGTGCGTTTAATTGCAGATAGTGTAAAAACAGCGATAATAGTGAGATTAGATACTGTGGCGATACTGTATCATGAGACAAAAAGTAAGCTAAACGCACCATACCACACCTCACCGCCCATTCAAATCCACGCCCAAAGAGTTGAGCTATCGAGATAATTTTTTTTTGGAAAAATGTATTTATTTTAAAATTTTTAGATGATGTATACTAATATATTAAATATAAACTTTTTTTTAAAAAAATCCAAAAAGATTTTGAACAAATATGTTGTTATCATACAAAATTTTAGTTATAAAAAGTAATAGAACCAAATTGAAAATAAAAAATAATAGAATTGAATTGAATTGATTACATTGAAATAATAATAACTTAATCCGAACGAATTAAATAATATGGTTTAAATCAGCTTTCGAATGTTCTAAACATTTTTTCTCAATCATAGTTTGTCTAGGGATATGGCCTAATAATACCTTTCAAAAAGATTAGTTGAAGATCAAAAGTGCTCATCTCACTCGAAAACTTTAGTAGAGAACAATGCAAATTGCAATAACTTGTATGCTAGATGCCGAAAATTATATAGCATGAAGTTTTTGGCTAAATTAGTAACTTAAAAGTAGTAATGGGGGCTAAAATAAGGTACCACCAAGTTGGAGGAAGAAAAGGTAATAATGATTAATGACATGCAAAGGGTACCTATTTGTATAATTTAAAACATAAAATGCTATTAAAAAAAGTACATATATTATATAGTTAATCTATACAATGATTAATGACATCCGTATATTCCTATATCCAATTATAGCAGTTGATTTCCTAAAGAGTTTTCGATAAATCACAAACATGAAAATGAAGAACTTTAAGAGGGATATTAACACCTTAACTTGAATTATAGCATTTGCTAAATCAGTCACTATGGCGATTAAAAAGAGAAGTCAACAAAGTCATAGTTAGAATATGGGAGAGAGGCATTAAGAAATTATTTGTAGAAAATGCTTAATGATAAAACATTGGAAACTGATGCTAAGTTTGGTGTGAATTATTAAAGCATTGTTAGCTAGGGAATGGACTGTGAATGTGATGTATATTCTACTCACGGTAAATATGGTTGTTGATTCTATAGCAGTTTTATGTAAGAACGATTTTATTAGCCTGAAAACTTATAAATTTTCTCTCAAATCGATTGTTGTGAAAGTTCTATAAGAGAATATTAAAATTCATCGGAAGATTATTCATAACTAATTATATTTAACTTCTTAAAAAATTATCATCAAACCTAATCTCTTCATATTTAAAATTCTTCTCAAAATATTAAAAGTTAAGATGATGAAGAAAGCAAATGGCAAATATGAAAAACTAATAAAGTACCTAAAAAAAAGCCTTTTTTAAGTACTATTTCAGTCTTCAAACTATTTGCAAGTCAATGACGGATACTAACACTGTTTGCATCAAAAGCAGATTAACCAAGTAATATATAACCCGAGTCAAGATCCGATTAGGATTTGATCCGATCCGACTCGATCTCAATTTACTCATTGTTGTAGCTATTCATATAGGGTTTAGCTAATGCATGTTTCAACATGCACCTGGTGGTGGCGGCCGCGGCGGCGGCAATGGCAGAGATGGGGTTTGTTGATGAGCTGATGATGGTCGTTTACGTTTCTTCTTCTCGTAGCTAATCCCTCTTGCTTTTGACTGTAAATCACGTACCTCAAGAAGATAAAGCCTCACAGCTCGTGTCCCAAACGGGTTCGCCTCAGGTTTTCCTCCATTTTCTTCAAAAGCAGCTCGGAGTCGGCCGATGAGAGCATCGAGGCTACCCCAGGCTTGACGGAACGGGCATGGACAAGGAGCCGGTGGGTTCGGGTAGCCATAGAAAGGACATATCGGAGTGTGGACTTTGGTTTTGCCGAACCGGTCGAGGTATCTAAGGAACTCCAAGACATGAGCTCCACTGCACCAAGAGAGTGCCAGTGGGGGCCTGTGGTTCTTTAGATACTGCATGAATGTGTTCCAGTCACGGCGCTTTTGGTTCTCGTAGCGACTCGCGGTTGAAGACGACGATGATGGTGCATGTGAAGCTACACCGTCTTGGGAAATGGAGCTATTATCCATTTCTTGAATTGAATCCATTGTCGTCTACAATGAAACCTGTTGTCGGATTTTTCTTTTCTTTATTAACTAAAACGGGAAATAAGAAAGATTGATAAGAGCACTTCTTTAAGTGATTCAAAGTTATATAGACATAATCAGAAACAGACTGATCGACGAACTGGATTATAAATGGTTGGGAGAAAATTTTTACATCCATTCAACAAATTTTTAATATACTTTTTTTATTATTAATCTAATTGGTTCAATCGCTGATTCGATCTTGAAAATCTTATTAATGTAGTGATAATACACATCGTCTTAAAACAAAATTTAGATTTAAATTTTGAAGAGAAATACTGTTGATAATTACAACTATAAATCCCGAAATGAATAATTTTCATGTATAATAACACAAACAAAAATAATATTTGGGTTATATAAAATATATTATATATATACTAAAAAGAAATGAGTTAATTTGATTTGATCGAGTATTTTAAAATTTTGAATTATTTATGATAAATTGAATTAGTTAAATTTTCAATTTTATATTAATTTTGAGATTTTGAATTCCATTTTGGCAAGATGACTTTGTTTTATAGCATGGAGACATTATTTGAAAATTTTCTAATTTTTTTAAAACAATAATAATTTTTAATTAAAGAAACTAATTAATAACATTTATAGAGTTTTTAAAAATATTTTCTACTATAAAATATTTTTATATAATAAAAGTAACATTAATTATAAATTAAATAAAAATAAAATTTACATAACCATAAGATTAAACATATAAACCAAGGTTGAAATCAATTTTGGATTTTTCAAACTTTTTTGGTGGGGTGAATTAAGTAAAGACGACAAATATTGGAACTGTAGTTTTGCCTGCCATTTTGTCAGTGAATAGTATCTTTGTCTAAAATTTAGCGTGCTGGGGAGTAAATTTCTTTGATTTGTAATAGCGTCTGCCATGCACGTGTTCCATTGCCTTGTTCTTGTAAGTAACACAAATAGAGTATATGGGGATTGATTTTTGATAGAATAATTTTTTATGGAGTAATTTGAACTTTAATTTTCTTAAGTTATTTTGTTTTGATTACTTCAAGTTAGGGTGAATTTTAGAGTTGGGTTATTTTAATATAATTATTTGAGTCCTTGAGGTTTTGTAATTATAAATTTGAATATTTTAAAATTTTTGAGTTATTTTATATTAGAATTGATTTAAGTTTAGATATTTCGGATTTGAATTCATTTGTGTTTAAATGGGACGACATGAAATTATTGATTTTTTATGAATAAATTTCAACTCATACAAATAAAAACTTTACAAGATATCAATTTTATTTGATTTTAATATATTTTAATATTTTATAGACATAATGATAAACTTCATCTTCAACATTTACATTTTTTTTCAAATTGACCATGATTTTTTAAGTTAAACTTTGCTTTAAAAAGAGTCAAATCTATTTTTAATAGAAATCTGATTAAAATATTACTCTTTTAATTATATTGATGTGACAATCCGTGGTAGTCCACAAGCACTTAATGCTGACATAGTACTATTTAACTTATATGCCACGTGAATAAATAATTTAAAAAATTATAAAAAATTTAAATTAAAAGGAAATTTATAAAAAAATCATAAAATTCAAAAATAGCATAAAGTACATATGGGTTACAATTTGAGATTCCATGTTTAAAAAGTAACACTTCAATCAATATTTCTATTAGAAAATAACAAATTGACTCTTTTGAAAAGTGAAGGATCAACTTTAACTCTCGTTAAAGGTTAAAAGCTAGATTTAATTAAAAATAATAATCAAATTGACAAAAAAATATAAATTACTAAGAACTAAATTTATCATTATACCTATTTTACAATAATTTTCTTAAAATCTTTATCCAAACAAAATATTAAAAACCATACATTTTATAACACAAACATATGGATATCATTAATTTTATCAATAGGACTGTTTGAGAAAGCTTGTACGTTTCTAATTCTAACACATAAATATTGGGTGCCCACATATTTACTTTTATTGACTTTTTAATGAACATACCGAATTGGATCCCATAAAACAAAGAACACAAAAATCGTATTTTAATTTTGAAATAATTGATGAGCTTGTTAATAAGTTTTTCATATGTTATTTATATTTTAAAATATTTTAATTCAATATTTAAAGTATTAATGTCGTATCAAGTCTCTAACCATCAATTTAATATTAAATGCTAGCTCAAATTTAACTAGATGCCATGAGCACAATTAAACCATTGACGAGACTCGTAATTCAGTATCAGGTTTGGCAACTTCGACAACAGTGGCGAGAGATGAATCTTGCAATTGGATTCATGGAGTAGGTAGAAATATTGGTGCGTATGGTGTGGAGCAAACGTGGGATGCCCAATGGCGAGATATCTTCGTGGAAACAGATTGTGCACTTGCTTTTAAAGGGATCACTAGGGAATTGAGGGCGCGTGTCCAAAGAGATTTGATTGTTAGAATTCGAGAATTAATAAGTCATGATTGGAATGTTGTCTGCAAGCAGATCCCAAGAGAGGTAAACTCCGTTGCACATTCGTTGGCTGGTATGATGAAGGAAGTGCCGGTTGATATACAGATAGTTATAACACCCCCTCTTTGGTCAATCATCTTGTAAGGATGGATAGCATGCTTGCATGCTCGAATCCCGCTATTTCTTGCTAGTATTTTTAATCCTTCTCTTGTTAAAAAATATACATGGATTAAATTATAAATTTGTAAGTGTACTTGTCCTAGGGGCAACTTGACTGTGTTGTCCTTTAATGCATCTAACTAGTGCATAATATTTATAATTTGATCTCTCTGTTTCAAAATATGTCTATCCTAAACTAAAAGGATAACTCACTAAGTTCAAAAACCAATTTAGAATCTATACGATAGTTTAAGTACATTTGTGCTGTTAACCCTATACACATAAAACTTAAGCGTGCTTGCAAATGCCATAAGCAGCGGATCATGGTGTTTACAGTTTGCGGTAGCAATAAGTACACCAATGGCCGACCTGGATCCAGATTTAATGATTTCGGTCTAAAGATGTATCCACTACTTAATAATATGAATTTACACCTAACTTCCACTGTGCCTGTCCTAACCTCAAATTCCTACCACCTCACGTGAAAAAAGAATACCTGGTCAAAAGATAATTTGGGAATCAATTCATATATAAATGTGTCGGTCAAATCTGGTCGAAAAGACAGTATTATCCAACTACCTAATTGCGAGCTGGTAGGAAGGATCAAATCCAGAACTTTGTTAATCAAGACTTCATTACATCACGGACTCAAATGCAAGCTATTTATATGATTTGGGTTCATGCAATTACCTTGGGTTTATGAACCAGTGGGAAATGTAAAGAGGAAATAAGTTGTGTGGCTTTAAGGGATAACCTTAGGCAGGTCCTTAGCCATTGATATTGGCTTCGGCTTTGTTTTTGGTTTGTGCCATGAATGGCACTCAATGCTTTTGGAACCACCGATTTAAGAATAAAAAGCACAGAAAATGGGAACATTTGAGATAAAATATCCTTTAGCAAGTTCCTATAGCAGATTACAAGAGATTTTGTAGAAGAGCTGTACTAAGAGTCGCATTCCATTTTATCTTTTTTACTCAAAAAACGATCAAATTAGTTCTTAACCATTAGATCAAAGAGTAAACTGATCATTTTTGTTAAAATTTTCGTTCATTTCTACTAATGAAAATTGATATGGCCGACAAAATAACTAGAGAGTTACAAATATAACTTTTGATAGTAGAATTGGATGAAATTTCTAATAGAAAAATTAATTTGATTTAACTTACAGAGGCTAATTTACCCATTTTTTGAGTAGAGAGACAAAATGCAATTTGATACAAGGACCTTTTACCCACATATCTACACAAACTATAGAACCTATCCGTTACTAGTTAAACTAAGGGTGAGTTTGGATGGGCGGTGTGTTTACCTGCTGTTAGTATAAAAACAGCGGTGGCGGTGAGATTAGATACTGTAGCAATACTAGCGTGAGACAAAAAATAAACTAAACGTACCGCACCGCACCCAATCGTCCATCTAAACCCACCCTAAATGAAGAAAACAAAATGAAAACCTACATTTAATAAGCCAAGCTTTTAAGGAAACATATGAAGCAAATTAAAGAAAATTATAGTAGTGCTGATACAAGTTTTGGGTTGAGAGTTTGGAGATGGTTCACCTCGGAAGGGCAGAGAGCCATAAGGCCGAGTGGTCTTTGGAAGTATGGTGAAAAAGGGGGGCTTGTAGCTTCTCCAAAAAGACGAGTTCTCCATGGTGTGTATGAGATCCCAAAAATGGGGATTCTCCCGTGGGAGGTGGAAAAAATTGGAGAGAGTCCTCATCTTCTTGTAGAAGCTACAACCCCCTCCACTTTTTCACCATACTTCCGAAACCCCTCGGCTTTACAGCTATCTACCCTTCAGGGGTGAATATTCTCCAATCTGTCAACCCAAAACTTGTATCAAGAAGTAGCAAATTATAAATATCATAATGCTAATGCATATCGCTGGAGAACTAAAAGACTGCATGAAACAGAACTCAAAAAGGACCCATTTATCAGTTTTCATGTCTTGCCCGATGTAGTGTCTGCAACAGTGAATATATACACACACATATACATATATATGTACCATGTACTTTCTTATGTGCAACAAGAAAATTTTCTTTAGATTAAACAGTAATCAAACCTGCAAGTAAAAAGCAAACACAACTTTTAAGGTTTACTGAGCTTTGCAAGAAAACCTTATGCCTTTTTGATGTCCCTATAAATAGTTGGACAAGTCATAGAACCCCCTCCATAGATTTCATCACACAAAATATCAGCAATATAATCACAATTCAACTTAACTGGTTAAGTATGACATGAAATTCACTTATCGCATTGCTATCCCAGATACAGGAGCAGACAATGCAAGGAAAGGAGCACTTTAACAGAAGAATAGGAAAAAAAACACTAAGCTGCCTACCTTTTCCTTTGCTCTCAGTGGGCTAGGCTGAGACAATGTGACATGGAGTGGCTTGGCCCATTCTTGTAAATAGCCAGCACCTTCCTTATACATTTTACTAAATGCTAAATCCGATTGCAGGTAAAACGTTAAGGAAAGAAACCGAGGGAAAAATAGAATTCAACTACATAATGAGACAGAACAAAATCTAATGACACCTGACTGGTGAAGCATGTTAAGTACAGAATAAAAGAAGATTGATTCCTCAGATGATTTGCGGAAAACTGTAAAAAGGGTAACCTGACAAAACCATATCGAAACATCCATAGCTTCCCGCCTCTTGGAAGGATTTTTCGGCAGTTTAGTTATACATTTAATAATAAACACAAAATAAGTACCATGAAAAAACAAAATGAGAATCTCACATATCACAACCATCAAAATGCAAGTGATCTTTAGTTTTTCGGCTTCATTACTAACTAGCTCAAGCTACTAAGTATTGCCACCAAATCACTCTTTTTCATTTTGGAAAATCCCTTTAACCCGCGAGATTTTGCAAGCGCTCTGAGTTCTGGTAGTTTCAAAGCACTCAAATCCTCATGCTCAATATGCTGTTCTCTGTCCTCCTCATCAACATCAGAAGATTCATCCTCTGACAACTCATCCAACATGTCAGATTCTTGATAGATTGACTCGGATTCAAGCTCGGGATCGGATTCAGACTCTAGTTCTTCCTCTAATTCAGGCACATCATTGACAGCAGGATGTGACTTGGCCAAACTCAAATTTCTCTTCCTATCAGAATTGACATGTGTCACGGAATTTACCATCTCCTCATCAGAATAAAGTGTCTGATATTTCATTTGTGGAACAGGTGATTTCTTTCGGAAATTTGATGCTGGTCTGCTTAAACTAGGGGCATAGGATTCTTTCGTCTCACTCCTCACTCTATCATTTGAACCAAAGAAACTAAAGCTTTTATCTTCATTTGAAGAGCCATTCACTTCGGGAGTATCTAAATTCAAGTCTCTGCTGCTGACATTGCTGTTCTTTTTCTTACCTTGTTCGACCGAGTGTTTCCTCAATAACTTAAGGAGAGAATCAACAGTTTCACTCTCTTTGCCCTTTCCTTGTGAGGCTTCGATTTTCGTATCTTCTTTAGCAGCAGTTCTTTCTCGAAGTTTAGCTTGGACTTTCCTAAAAAGCTCCACAATCTCCTTCTCTCTTGGACCTGGGGCAGCAGTGGCTTGAAATTTTGTGGAACCAGAAAGGGAAAGCAACGGCCCATTTTTTGAAGATATCATTTCGGATTCATCTAGATTTTCGAAGTTCTCCCTGTCTTCATTTTGTCTATTCTTCCCTCGATATCCAGGTCTTTGCCTCGAGAAGTCAGGGTTTCTCCTACGGCCACCAGGACCTGCTCTGCATACAAAAGATATTATTCCCCTCGAACTACATTTCAAAGATCTAACATTCACCTGTGTACAAATTTTGTGGTCACTATGTGAAGAGCAAGGAGATAGAGTCACTGCTCTTCCGGAAATGCCAGAGTAGGAGAGATATCGGCAGTCTGTCGGTCCATAACCTACAACAGTTCAGTACTGAGTGAGCCAGAGTTAAGAAAATAACCATTTAAGAAGCAATATTATCTTCGGGTCAAATTCTTTACCCATAAATCACATTCCAAAAATCCAAATAACTAAAAACAACAAAATATGAATCACAAACCAACAATCTGAACCATGAACTACCTTGGGTAAAACCCACAAAGTTGCAAACAATTTAAACAGGAAAAGATGAAAATGAACTTTCAAATCAACCAAAGCATGCTCATGTGTAGAACATATACTCATATTTGACATTCACCCAAGCCAAGTTTAATCAACTTAGTTTACCCTTCTTCAACATGTAAAAGTACCATAGAGGCCCTTATATTAGGAACCGGATTGCATTTTGCCCCCTCTACTATAAAAAGCAAATTAGTCTCTGTATGTGAGATCAAAGAGCAAACTGATACTTATTAAAAATTCTATTAAAAAGTGGTCTTTATGTGTCACGCCACATGTAATTGACTGGTTATTTCATCAGCCATACCGGTTTTTAACAGTCGAAATGGATTAAATGTTTAACACAAAGGAGCATTTGCTCTTTGATCCAAGTAAAGGGCTAATTTACCCTCTCTCTTTTTTAGTAAAGGGGAAAAATGCAATCTTACTCAAAATCAAAAGCATAAATTCAATATTGTTTCTCTTTCCAAAGTGCAATTAGAAAATAACAAAAAAATTAAGCAACTTCCCAAACCACAAAAATACAGATCTAAAAAAATTTAACATATCATCCTGGACTAACATCAAACCATTTCATAGAATCCAGAACGAACAGTCAAAATAATCTAAGGATAAGACTATTGAATAAAAAAAAAGGTACCAATTAGAATAAATTCAAAATGAAAAACACCCGTTAACAAAAAATGGGGTGTTCATAAAAAAAATCATTATAGCCCTCAACCTCGAGTAGAACAAACATTTCCTTCAATTTCATTTCATTTTCTTAGTAACCAAACAAAAATCAAAACCACACACCCCAAAAGAAATAAATACAGAAGGAGGAGAGAATTTTACCAGGAATGTTATTGGGGACGAGATGAAGTGCATGCGACATGAGTGAAGCTTCAAAACAAAGCGTTGTGGCGGTTTTGCATTCTTTTTCGCAGGGTTTTCTGTTTTTTTGTTTGATAAAATGATATATAAGCGGAGAGACATTGATAAGGGACTCATTCGGCAATTTGTCATTTTGTTTATGGGTAATTGTGGATCAAGGGTTTAAGAGGCTGCCGGGCCTCATAAGAAAATACCAAAACGGCCCAATTCATTATCCTTTTTTGCATTTCACTACAACCAAGGTAAAAAAACTATTAGTAAGTTTATGATTTGGTTACTTAATTTTAAAAAGTTTTAAAATTGTAAATTATTGAACTATTCGAAAGTTTTTATTTAAATCATTAGAATGTTAAGTTTTTTTCTTTTTTAAAATTCAGTTAGCGAGCTCCAATTATGATTCGAAGTTCAATACGGTAGATCAATACCCATCAATGAGTATAATGGCATACTTTAGATCCAAATTTATCTGATGGTCAATGTTAGAGATCAGAGAAGAAAACTGTTTAGATTTTAATTTGCAGATTCATGACGTTCAAAACTGTTTCATGAAAAAGAACTGGAATTGTAGAAGAGAAGTGGAAGGAAAACTTTCGATTTTGTAGACGGTGGGAACGAGAAGGCTATACTACAACAATAGTTTTAATAGTCTAGTGACTTAAATGAAAATATTTGAATAGTTCAATAACTATTTTGTAACTTTTTGAAGTTGAGTGATCAAAACGTAAACTTACTAATATTTTAGTGACATTGAATGTAATTTATCCTATTTTTTATTAAGGGTTTAATTGAATGCTGTTTCGGATTAGGTGCTAAGTCATTAAATAAAAAAAATTAAAAACAATGTTGTTTTAAAATAGAGGGATTAAATTTTAAATGTGCAAAAACTACAGTGACCTTTGAGCAGATTTTAACCTTTTCTTAAACCTTCAAGAGCGTCCTTTCAAGTAATTTCACACACCTAACATGGGCAACGAAAACCCTAATCTTTTAACTCATCTTTCATATCAAAGAACAAAACTTTATTCTTTAACCAACAGGCGCCACTTGATTCCATCGTTATTTTTTTCCAGGGAAAATTCCAAAGAAAATTTTAGTTAATTTCATTAACCGAACAATCCCCAAAGTTTCATTAACATAAAAATTAATCGAAGTCTCCTTAGTTACCCATATTTTTGGTAAAAAAAATCCGAATTTTATACCACATTCAAATGTATTTGTAAAAGACCAAACCCCCTAGAACGTTTTTCTCAAAAAAATTTTGGTTAATTATGGCTAGTAGGAAACTGGTTCGTGATTTTCTCATTGCAAGACAGCCCCTTTTTCATCGGCTTACGACTCAACAGGTACAGAGTTTAAGTTTCTGTTTAAATATTTTCCCATATTTTATTTTGTTTGTTGGGGTTTTGGTATTTTAGGGTTCGAATGTAAGATTAAGATTGCTATCTGGAAAAGGTTATTCGAGAAATCGACAGTTCAGTGTCTTCAATGAATTCTCCAAGAAAATTAAAGGCGAAGCTAACAGGTATTTGAAGCTACTTATATATTGCTTCATTTTGAGAAAGGATTAAGAACAAGTCTTTTTTATCTTTATTTTGACGGGGTTGCATCATATTGTAGAAATCAGGATTTTAAGCAATCAGTTGAGGAGCTAAAAGGGAAAGCGGAAGAGCTGAAAGTTAGGTAATTTTTCTCTTTTATTGAAGTAACCACGTTATGTCTTTGTTGTAAATATTAGCATTGTTACGGTTAATAGGCTGAGACATACACTTGTATGTCAAGGGGATTGGCCTGACATGGTGAAATGGCGAATGCAGAACGAAGCAGACGTCCGAGCAGCTTTACAAACAGGTCGATGGTGTGTGGACAGGGGCCGAAGCTACAGCTAAAAAGGTTGGGGTTTTAGATTTATCTTCTCTTCATTGTTTACTTAAACTAATTTATAATGACACTATTTTATGTATCTGTTGTGTTTCTTTTCCGAGTCGCATTTCTTTGTAATGCATGTTTATGTGAATTTCTTAGTACCCATAAATTATATGTAGCTTTTAATTGTGTGTTCTGTGTACAATTCTTTTTGTGGAGTTAATATGCTAGAATTCGGCCATAGCTTTGGCATCGGGCTGATTTAGAGAAAAAGCTAAGGATGATAATTGAAAAGCGACCTCACTTAGATTTTATATCGCACTATTTTGTAAATATATAAGTGTGTGTTACCTTATGATGATTAAGCCAGGGTTCTGGTAATTTGGATTCTATATTGGTTGTTATGTGGAACAATATGACTAGAATCATATCTAGCATTCTTGTGTAAAAGTACCATGGAGGCCTCTGTACTAGGAGTCGGATTTTATTTTATCCCCTCTACTCAAAAATTAGGCAAATTTGTCTTTGTAAGTTAGACTAAAGAGCAAATTGGGTTTTTTGTTATCAATTTCTATTGTTAAAAACTGGCCCCTGTACCTCAACATACATGAGGTACACGTGATGTGTCACTATATGGTTATTCCATCAGCCACTCCACTTTTTAACGGTACAAATGGATGAAATTTTTAATAGAAAGGACTAATTTGCTCTTTAATCTAACCTATAGAGACTAATTTGCCCATTTTTTTGGGTAGAAGGGTCAAATTGCAATCTGACTCCTACTATAGGAGCCTTCGTGGTACTTTTACCAGCATTCTTGTTGCTACATGAAATTAGTGTTTTATTGTAATTTTTGTCCTGGTTGTGCGATGTGAAAAATGTTTTGTTTATTTAAAAATGTGAAGCTTTTGATGGAGCTTTTTTGTTACGTTAGTGATACCTAATTCATATTTGATTGGTATTGTGTCGGTAGTAGGTTTCTGCCAATGTGAAAGAGAAGATTTCAGCTGCCAAAGAGGAGGTATATTTTTTTTTAAAGCAAGCTATTTGACCTACATATTATGTCCGTGACCGCTTTTATTAAGTTATTCGATATCACTGATTTAGGTTAAGGGAACTTTCGGGATTGGAAAGGAAGAGTTTTCACAGTCGACCGATACTTCAGCTCAGCAGGGTGCTGATGCAAAAGATGAAGGCACAACATCATCCAAAGAACAAAATGACCAGCAACCTGGAACGAGTGATGCCGCGGAAACTGTATTTGGAAAATTTAAGTCTCGCATGTCTTCTCCAAAGGTTTCTTCAGCTTTCCAAAGGTTAAAGGAAGCAAAGGTTGTCGATTTAGCAAAGAAGGGTTATGACATTGTTAAGGATGAGTTAAGTGGTAATCCGAGTAAGAGAAAACATCTGGAGTATACCCCACCTCCTTCATCGACGGGTGAAAGAAGTACAAGAACTGATATTGTTGTTTTGCCATCTAAGCAATCCCCTTGGAGTAAGAAGTGGGAGGCGTTCAAAGAGAAAGTAAGTTTATTGTAGTTGTTGAGTTTTACTTGAATATCACTTAAGTTTTTCTTCTTATTTGAACGAACTTTGTTTTCTTCTGTATAGATGCAAGGTCATCCATTATTCAAGCGTGTTAGTGGGATGAGTGAACCCGTTGTGACGAAGGGCCAAGAGGTAAGTTTCCATCCTATTGCTATTTATTTCGGTTTTGATGCATGCTCTATATATTTGCCTATACTGTACTGTCTTGATTCGTAAAATCCAGGAAAAGTTATATACCCGAACCTTTCATTGAACTGTTTGAAATTATAATATGGTTGCATTGGCAGATTGCAGAAGATATGCGTGAAAGATGGGAGACCAGTGATAACCCCATTGTTCACAAAATTCAGGAGTATGCTATACTTTTCCGCTTCCACTTTTCTAGTAATCTTTCAACTTACAAATTAGGAAGTTATTGATGCAGTCTTTTTGTTTGCTGATCCCATAACATGTTTTGACAGTATAAACGAGAGTATCTTTCAAGAAACAGATGCTGCAGCATCATACAAAGAAATACGCCGACGAGATCCGTATGGTCACGTCTCCTTTTGTTTATGCTTCAGTACTTTATCTTCCATTTCTTGACAACCTTCTTTGGTGCATGGAATATAGGTCATTTTCTTTGCCAGAGTTTGTAGCTGAAGTTCAAGAAGCAATCAGACCAGTCCTGAATGCTTATATAAAAGTAAGGGGTTCTCCTGGCTTTATGTTATACCGTTTTATATTTTCCAATAAAAATAATGTCTCGGATAGTGGCTTTCTCTAATATACTTTATACATGCAGGGAGATGTTGAAACTTTGAAAAAGTATTGTAGTCCTGAAGTTATTGACAGGTGCAAAGCGGAGCATATTGCTTATCAGAGCCATGGTATATTTTTCGATAACAAGGTAAGTTGGGATTATCGGGTTCTAAATCTCGTGTTCACTTAGATACTTGATATGAAGCGCTGTTACTAATTCAGGCCTTCACTTTTTGTTGCAGATTCTACATATATCAGATGTAGAAGTTAGAGAGACCAAAATGATGGGGACTTCCCCTATTATCATAGTGGCGGTACGAGTTTTTCTTCTTTTGCTTCTTTGATTACTTAATCAATTTAAGTTTCTTAAGGTTTGTAAAGCTGATGCTGATGGCCTTTTCTCGTTTTGATGTTCGCAGTTTCAAACGCAACAAATATATTGTGTACGAAATAGAGATGGCAAAATAACAGAAGGTGGAAAGGTAAATGAAAAGTTATTTTTCCGCTTTTCATACTTTTAATTGAACTAGATGGTTCCCAAACTATGGCTTAGATTCTAAATTGGTCCCTGAAACTTCTAAGCAAGTCTTTCTGTCAGCTTGGTCGTTAAATGTTAAGTTGGTTTTGACGTGGAGCATATTTAAAATACATGGATCAATGTTTAAATGTGTACCGTTTTGGATCTGACTGTCAAAAAAAGAAATAGTCTCTAATATTTTGAGGACGCAATTAGTATGTACGTTTTGAAGTTTGAGGATCAGTTTAGAATCTGGACCAAAGTTTAAGGACATTTAGCATTCTCCAGCCCAAGGGTGGTGCTAGAGAGGGCATCTTATTTTTGCCCCTTTAAAATTTATGAAATATTTAATCTAGTTTATAGCAAAATTGCATTTTGCTCCCCAAAAAATAATAAAATCTTGATTTAGTTCTTTAAAGAATTATAAATATATAAGCTATTAAAATGATAAGTTCTCTCATAAAATTAAATATATATGTTATTTAATTTTGGCCCCCAGAAATTGTTTTTGGCTTCGCCCTGTCCACCCTTAATATTGTATTGATCGAAAAAAGAAAGAAAAATATATTTTGATCTTTTATTTACCATAAAACTGTCTGTTTTTTACTAGGATACAATTCACACTGTGTATTATGCATGGGCCATGCAACAAGTGGATGTAGAAGAACTTGGAGAGGGTGCTCTTTATCCAATATGGAAGCTTAGAGAAATGCAACAAATTGGTATACAGGCCCTCATCTAAAAGCTCGATTTTATGCCGATGTCCTCTTATAAATGGATATTGTAAGATTTGACCCCTCGATAATATTTTTTCTGATGATATGATCCTCCTCTCTGGGTTTTGTTAGTTTCTTTACCAGGGAGATTTTAGCTGATGAAATGAATTTTTTATTTATTATTTTCAGCAAATAAAAGGAATTGTTACCAAAGCATGTTCATGTTCATTTATGTTTAAGATCAGGTTTACCTGAAATTGTGAATTGCAGTTCAATGTATGATGTTCCTCATCATTGATGAATCTTAGCACTTATGATTTAAATTCAATGGCTCCTTTGTCACTGCAAATTGTTAATTTTTATCCGACTTTGGATATTCAATGGATGGCTAAACCTTATTTGATTTGATTTGAAAGAAGTGGATTTTATCTTCTGAATTTTTCAAACGGATTGGATTTTAATTTTTGAAAAATAGACGCTTAGTATTTGTAAGTGTGGTTTTTTTCCAATAGCGGAGTGATTAAGTTATCAACTATTAAAATGATATATTATAAAAGCAATTAATATATTTTATGAAAAATTAAGATTAAAATTTACTCAATTTTAAAAATATTGAAGATATTAATAGCAAAAAGTGAATTGGAACAGAACTAGATAGGTCAAAAATGGATGTATCAACATTTACGGAGATGATAGTACTTTTCAAAATTACACATCACAACGGAGCGAATGATAGAAACTAAGCATGCCTACCGCGGACGATGGAATTTTTTATTCATTTAATTTTATCATAAAAAAATAATCCTTTAAACTTGATCGACCAATTTGAATCTAAACTTGATAAAAAAAGATCATACTTAAAAAAACTCAAAATTTTCAAATTCAAAACCACTTGAACTTGAAAATACTACCTTTGTTGAATGGTAATAATACCGCTAAAATGAAACAAGAGAAGGAACTTGTTGCCTGAAACTTGGTCAGAAGCTTTCAACTGTACAAAGTTGATTTACATTGCCATTCAACATTGAAACCATATGTACCCCATGATTCAGTTTGAGCACCATGAAAACGTAAACCTCAAAATCCTGAAAATAACATCCGCCATTAATGATCGTTTCAGAACGAACAAGTTAAAAGCTCGAGGAAAAGGCCAAGAAGCATTTCATCAGATAAAAGAGGTTTCAAAATGTGACATCAGGATCATCATCATAGTCAAAATCTGGTTCACTAGAGTGTCTTATTCTCTTGGCTTCTCTAACTCTTCCCTTCTTTGGCTTTCCTCTGTAAAAAAAGAAAAAACACAAGACATGAGTTTTTGATTGTTCTGGGTTTAGAATTTTGGATTAAAGTAAATTCTTTAAAGAATTAATGCACTTACTGCCCATTGGCAAAGTAACCTCCACCCTTAGACCGACCGGCACCATAGTACAACTTCCCATCTGCTAAACACAAAGGAATAACAACCAATGAAACATCAAGAAAGGAAATCTGTTGATGCATCTGCATATTATAGGCTCACCATCTCTACCGGCAGCAACCTCTTCGGCCTGAAAGAAACAATGGCAGAACAAAAATCAGTCGGAAAAACTTGCTCGTGATGGGGACACCATATTATTTATCCATTCAAGCCATTCAATTACTTTTAAGGAAAAATAGCTGCAGTAAACACTAAAAAACTACCATACTGAGAAATTCATCTTTCATGCTGTTGTGGAAACATTTAGCAGGATCTTCTATAGAGTGGACAGCAATATATTAATTTTGATGTATATAGTTGAGGAGTGTGAGAAAGGATTGGTTTATGAAGGCATATAAACTATGGGGCTTTTATATGCAGCAATAGTAACACATACACGAAGCAAAACAAACCCCATCTGCAACTCTATATAACAGAACAATAGTTCAGTGTTGGCATTTGACGAAACCAATTTCCTATCTTACTTCATTTGACATGACAAATAGTAGAAATGCAAGTAAACAAGAACACACACCGCGGGTGAAGTGACAGAAGACAACGAGAATAGCCTATCTTCCGGCTGAAACTTCCTGGACCGCTTCAAGCTGCAAGACAAGTTCAATACATAGTTCATATTCAATATACAAATCCATAAGATAAAATTGCATTGGAACTTTTAGAACTTTAAAAAATTAGCTAAGCTGCAGTGTCCTTGAGCATGCATCTAATAAAATCTACACTTACAAATCATGTTTTTTCCCCCTAAATAAACCCTGAATATATATAAAATTGAACAAAACAGGCAATTTTGGACACAATATGAGAAATGCAAGACATCTGAATACAATTAGCACAACACATTTAACACGAGAATCGTATTCGTGTAGATTTTCGACACATTCAATAATTCGTGTTTAAGCTAGAATACTAAACGTTATAAGGATATATAAACAAGCAGCTCTACATTCCATGAATAAATAAACTAAGGAAAAGAGTGTTAGAACAGGCAATCCATACAGCGCAGTATTCTTCGATGAAGAGAGGAATCCCTCGAAACCTTTCAAAACGTGACCGCATTGGCTTGGATCCTGCAAATAACTTGTTTCCATATCATATACCTGCATTTAAAAACAGGAAACTTAAAAAAAAAATCAAAATCGAATCAAATCGGGAGGGAAAAAGAAGAACAAGGAGAAAAATTATGAAATCACTACTTGTCTTTCGATGCTTCGTAGCTCTTCTTGAAGCTTAGCTCTTTTATTAAGCAGAGAAGCCAACATCGTTGACGGTGTTGCTGATCCTCTTTGACCTAAAAAATACAACACAAAGGTTTCAATCCATTAATAATAACAAAAAGGGCAATGAAAATAAAAAAAAAATAGATTGAAAAGAAAATGGCGATCGTAACGGCTACCATCGTAATCCATATTTTCGCGCGAAATCGTTGAGATTATTTTAGAACCCTAAAAAAACCCTAAAGTGGAGCTTTCCCCAAATCTTTTTTATGATGGAAGGACCTCTTTGAGAACCGGATCGGATCCCTTTCGAAATTTAAAAGGTCGAAAGGAAAAAAAATATAGAATCCGATTTCAAAATTTTAAAAAGTTGACGAAATTTGCGAAATTGTCAGTCCGATCATAATCTTCTAGCCAACAGTATTGCGCCATTTATACGCGGGGTATGATGATGGGTCTATAAATAATCCAAATATAGTATATTAAGTTGGATTAAATAAATTATCAAAATTTATAAATATTAAATAATTAGTTTAATCGTTGATTTAATTAGTTTGATGTGATTTACCAAATAGATTCTTTATTTTATTATTTAATTTGATTTGATTTAAACAATCACGATTTGGGTATAAATAATTGATAGATTTTGTTTATTAAGTCGGTTTTACTCTAAAATATATATTATTTATTTTTGAATTCATCTTTAATGTTTAAAATAATATCTGAGTTTGATTTTAATGTTCAGTTTATTATTTAAAATTTTTAATTTGATATCTAAAGTTTTCTTTGTTCTATTACTTGATTCTGATTTCAATTTTTAATTTAGTAGATGAGCTCTTTTTGTCCTTTAATTTTGATACTAAATTAAATATTAAATTTAAATTAAATATTTAAATGGATGAGAAAAAAATATATGCGGCCCACCAGAAGAGGATAATTTCATGTCGGAAATATTAAAAATATACAAAAATGGAACAAAATGCAATTTTATTTTTCTTCTTTTTTAAGATTAACTTTACAAAAAAACAAACCAGAATCAGATAGACAATGGAACAAGATTTAACAGCCCCGAAATCAGCCCCCCTAAAGGAAAAAATGGGACTGCACTAGGATATCAACAAAAAGAAAATCTGAAATGGAATCAAAATATTGAGGTTAAAAAAAAATACCACGATCCCATCGTCGTCGACACCGTTTTCAACACGAACTAAGAAGCTGTTCCAAGTAATCAGCTCCTAAATCCTCAAACACCACCAGGTTCCGTTGTTGTTGTTGTTGTTGTTGTTTTCCGACCACCTCGTTCCGTTTACTTCTCTTGTTCTTCACCGTCGACGACGACAATGATCTTTTCCTTAAGTAATGCCTCTTCTTCAAAGCCACGACAGGTGAACAACCTTCTTCGCACCGATACTTCATTTCTTCAAGCGATTCCTTAACGACTTCCATCGGAAAATTGAGTGTAGCCAACGCTCCTTTCATAGCGAACGCCGCTTGGTCGTAAGCTAAAGCAGCTTCTTCAGCACTGTCGAATGTTCCTATCCATACCCTAACGCCGTTCCTCGTTGAGTCCCTTATCTCCGCCGCGTATTTCCCCCACGGCCTCTTCCTTACCCCTCTATAATTCCGTTCCCCTTTGGGCTCCGGTTCGGGTTGTTTAACCTCGGAAGTAACCTCTTCGGGTTCGGGTTTGGGTCGTCCGCCTTCAGCCAATAAATCCATCCAAAGCAGTTCTTCTGCGTCGTTGAAGTTGAAGAAAACGGAACTGTACGGCTCCGGCGAGCAAAATGACGACTCAGGCGAGACTTCGGATGTCGTTGAGTATTGAAAGAAAGAAAGAAGATTGTCCATGGTATTTGTTTTAGTTGTCTCTAAGCGGCAACTGCTAGCGAACTGTGTTTTTTTTGTTTGTTTGTTTGTTTGGTCTCACGACATTTTTCAACGACCGGACTCTGTTTATATACCAGTTCGAGAAAAATATTGAACAAGAAAAAAAAAGATTTACGCACGTGAGTCAATGACGCACGGCTGCGCGTTAGACTCAAAATTGCATACATGTATAGTGACATGGCAGAATAATTGGTTTTTTGCCTACGTGGCAGACATTTGTCACTATATTGTGGAAGGGGCTTTGGAAAAAAAAAGTTGGAGTTGGAGACTACCAGAGAAATTTATTAAAAAATAAAATTGTTTTTTTTTTTTTAAATCAAGGATGAATTAGTTAATAAGACTAAAAATTTGATAAATACAGATAAACTTATTTCGGACTAATTCTGGTTTTAGTCCTTCTATTATGTTAAAATTTAAAATTTAATTTTTACTTTTATTTGGTATGATTTGGTCCTTTTATTTTTGTTTGATAATGTTATTAGTTGTTATAAATTGATAACATTGATGGTTAATCCCATTAAAGTTAGATAATATAAATTTTTTAAATGTGACATTAACTCAATTCTAAAATCTCATGCCCGAGTAAAAAGTTAACTCAAAATCTAGATTTCGATATCTACTCCTACGTGAAGTTTCATCATTCATCAAGCCTTTAATGATTTTGACTCATCTACATACATTTTTCATTTTCATTTTTTTTTCTTTCTTTCAAAAAATCCTTATTTTTTCTAAACTTCTTCCTTTCCTCAAAAAACCAACCACTGTCATGAACCATCGTGCATGACATCATTTTCGACCAGCAATGTCTTCAATCAACATCAAGTATTTCATATGGTCCTTCCAAAAATCAAACCAAAATCTAATAAGACTTATTAAAAAGTTAAAAATGGTGTCATTCCATAGGAAGGAAAATTTCTAAAAGAAAGCTAATACATTTTGTTTTATTGCTCGTACTCCATCTACATTTCACTTGTAGATACTGTAAAATAAAGTAATAAAACAGTAGGAATTAGTGTGCTACACATAATTACAGGTATAGGGAAAGAGGGTTTGGAAATTGAAAGATATCATAACGCTGAGAAATTTAATACCTCAAATCCATCTTATTAGTTCAACCACAACTAAGAACCTTATATAAGATGATATTTAACCAAAAATAGTTAATTATGGGTATTGTATTAACTATATATTCAGACAAAAATACTACAATAATATTTGTTATATTTAAATTATTAGATTTGCACATTTTAATAATCTGAATTTTTTATTCCTATAATCAAATTTTATATTAAATATAACCTAATATATATATATATTATTTCTCAAGATATCTATCGGAGTAGCTCAGTAACTAATTTTAAAATTGCTCCATGCCTAATATTTTTATTATATAAAATGGATGCAATACTTTAATTTCTAATCTAATCCGTATCAAATATAATTGATAAAAATACTTTTCAAAAATTTAAAAGTAGGGATTCTTAGAATTTTGAAACCAAATCTTTTTTATAAATATAATTTATTATTTTATAATTATGAATACGATTACTAAAGAAAATTTTGTATTCCAAATTTGATAATATGTATTAATAAGGAGCTTACCTTTAATTAATATTATTAAAATATGATAAATAAATTTTTTTGTAACTTCAAATTGCTATAATATATATACAATGTGATTCAAGCCCTGTATTATTTATACAATTGAAATTTAGTCCCTTTAACAATTTTAATTCAATGACCGTAGTCTAATTTTAGCATAATTAAAAATATTAAGAAAAATACAAAAAATTAAGCTTGATTGTCTAGTCGAATAACAGTAAAAAAATTCGATACAACGAATTAACCTATTGTTTCCATAAGCTTAAAATTAATTAATTAATTAATAAAGGGGACCCCTCATCTAAGTGTTTAAATAAAATGGGTAAGCTTACACAACGCACCACCTCTAATTTGCGTCAACAATTACAACATCGAAAATGACCAAAACGACATTTGAAAACGACAAGTGCGATCACTGCCCTTGGTTCTTTCTTCATTTTTTTTTCTTACTTAATGTTCTATTATTAATCTTTAAGAAATTGAAAAGAAAAATCGAACGAG